>NC_134601.1:19973115-21238115 GCF_037038515.1 Microtus pennsylvanicus | reverse complement strand
CAGTAATGTGAAAGAATAAGTCAAATAAACACTTTTCTCTCCAACTTTCTTTTTAGTCATGATATTTCATTGCAGCAATACAAACACTAAGAGATGAGTGTGCCCCTTACTCCACAACCTCTCCAGCAAAGGCTATCATTGGTGTTTTTAATTTTAGCCATTGTGATAGGTGTAAGATGGTATCTCAAAGTTGTTTTAATTTGCATTTTCATGATCACCAAGGAGGTTGAGCATGACCTTACGTGTCTTTTGGCCAATTGAATTTCTTCTGTTGAGAATTCTCTTGTTCAGTTCAGTGCCCCATTTTTTAATTAGGTTAATTAGCATATTAAAGTCTAGTTTCTTGAGTTCTTTATATATTTTAGAGATCAGACCTTTGTCTGTTGCGGGGTTGGTGAAGATCTTCTTCCAGTCAGTAGGTTGCCTTTTTGTCTTAGTGACAGTGTCCTTTGCTTTACAGAAGCTTCTCAGTTTCAGGAGGTCTCATTTATTCAATGTTGTCCTTAATGTCTGTGCTGCTGAGGATATACATAGGAAGTGATCTCCTGTGCCTATATGTTGTAGAGTATTTCCCACTTTCTCTTCTATTAGTTTCAGTGTGTTCAGCCTGGTATTGAAGTCTTTAATCCATTTGGACTTGAGTTTTGTGCATGGCAATAGATATGGATCTATTTTCATTCTTCTACAGGTTGACAACCAGTTCTGCCAGCACCATTTGGTGAAGGTGCTTTCTTTCTTCCATTGAATACTTTTAGCTCCTTTATCAAAAGTCAGGTGTTCATAGGTTTGTGGGTAAAAATCTGGGTCTTCTACTCTATTCCATTGATCGACTTCTCTGTTTTTATGCCAATACCAAGCCATTTTCAATACTAAAGCTCTGTAATAGAGTTTGAAGTAATGCCTCCAGAAGTTCCTTTATTGTATAGGATTGATTTGGCTATCCTGGGATTTTTGTTTTTCCATATAAAGTTGATTAATGTCCTCTTAAGATTTGTGAAGATTTTCGATGGGATTTTAATAGGGATTGCATTGAATCTATAAATTGCCCTTGGTAGAATTGCCATTTTTACTATGTTGATCCTCCCAATCCAAGAGCAAGGGAGATCCTTCCATTTTCTGGTATCCTCCTCAAGTTCTTTCTTCAAAGATTTAAAGTTCTTGTCAAATAGATCTTTCACTTCCTTGGTTAGAGTCACCCCAAGATATTTTATGCTGTTTGTGGTGATCGTGAAAGGTGATGCTTCTTTGATTTCCCTGTCTGCTTCCTTATCCTTTGTGTACAGAAGGGCAACTGATTTTTTGGAATTGATTTTGTATCCTGCCATGCTACTAAAAGTGTTTATCAGCTGTAGAAGTTCTTTGCTGGAGATTTTGGGGTCGCTTGTTTACACTATCATATCATCTGCAAATAATGAAAGTTTAACTTCTTCTTTACCAATTCGAATCCCTTTAATACCTTCATGTTGTCTTATTGCTATTGCTAGAACTTCAAGAAATATATTGAAAAGGTAGGGAGAGAGTGGACAGCCTTGTCATGTTCCTGATTTTAGTGGGATGGTGATGTGGGAGTGTGATATATCAATCTGTTGATTTCATTGGCTAAGCAATAAAGAAACTGCTAGGCCCATTGGATAGGCCCACCCTTAGGTGGGTGGAGTAAACAGAACAGAATGCCGGGAGGAAGAGGAAGTGAGCTCAGACTCGACAGCTCTCCTCTCTGGAGCAGACGCCTCAGCAGAGACACCATGCCCAGCTCCCAGGCAGACGCACGTGATGAAGCTCCGACCCAGGATGGACTTAGACTAGAATCTTCCCGGTAAGACCGGTGCTATACAGATGATAAGAAATGGGCTAGTCCAGGTGCGAGAGTTAGCCTAGAAGAGGCTAGGTAGAAATGAGCCAAGCAGTGTTTAAATGAATATAGTGTCTGTGTCTAATTATTTCGGGGCATAAGCTAGCCGGGCAGGCGGCTGGGGTTTTGAGGACGTAGCCCCGCCGCCGTTCGATATCACTACAGGATGGCTTTGAGTTTCTCTCGATTTAATTTGATGTTAGCTGTTGGCTCTCTATAAATACCTTTTATTATAGTTAGGTATGACCCTTGTATCCCTAATCTCTCTAAGACCTTTATCATAAAGAAATGTTGAATTTTGTCAAATGCTTTTTCAGCATCTAATGAAATGATCATATGTTTTTTTTTCTTTCAGTTAATTTATATGATGAATTACATTGATAGAGTTTTATATTTTGAACCAGCCCTGCATCCCTGGGATGAAGCCTACTTGATCATAATGGATAATTTTTCTAATGTGTTCTTGGATTCGGTTTGCCAGTATTTTATCGAGGATTTTCACATCGATGTTCATGAATGAGATTGGCCTGTAATTCTCTTTCTTGGTTGAGTCTTTGTGTGGTTTTGATATCAGGGTAAATGTAGCTTCAAAAAAGGAATTTGATATTGACTTTTCTGTTTCTATATTGTGAAATACATTAATGAGTATAGGTATTAGGTCTTCTTGGAAGTTCTGGTAGAATTCAGCATTGAAACTGTCTGGACCTGGGCTTTTTTGGTAGGGAGGTTTTTGATAACAGCTTATAATTCTTCACGACTAACCAGTCTATTTAGATTGTTCACCTGGTCCTGGTTTAACTTTGGTATATGGTATTTATCTAAAAAAGTGTCCATTTCTTTTACATTTTCCAGTTTTTTGGCATACAGGCTTTTGTAGTAAGATCTAATGATTCTATGAATTTCCTCTGTGTCTGTGGTTATGTCCCCCTTTTCATTTCTGATCTTATTAATTTGCAAATTCTCTCTCTGCCATTTGATTAGTTTGGATAGGGGTTTATCAATCTTGTTGATTTTCTCCAGGAACCAGCTTTTTGTTTCATTGATTCTTTGGATTGATTTCTGTGTTTCTATTTTGTTGATTTCAGCCCTCAGTTTGATTATTTCCAGTCTTCTACTTCTCCTAGGTGAGTCTGCTTCTTCTTTTTTTTTCTAGAGCTTTCAGTTGGGCTGTTAAGTCTCCAGTATGTGCTTTCTCTGTTTTCTTTAAGTGGGCACTTAGTGCTATGAACTTTCCTCTTAGTGTCCCATAGGTTTAAGTTTGTTGTGTCTTTATTTTCATTAAATTCAAGAAAGACTTTAAATTCTTTCTTTATTTCTTCCTTGATCCAGTTGTGGTTCAGTAGTTGACTGTCCAGTTTCCATGAGACCGTAGGCTTTCTGGGGGTAGCATTGTTGTTGAATTCTAACTTTAATCCATGGTGATCTGATAAGACACAGGTGGTTACTAATATTTTTTGTAACTGTTTAAGTTTGCTTTGTTACCGAGTATGTGGTCAATCTTTGAGAATCTTCCATGAGCTGCAGAGAAGAAGGTATATTCTTTCCTATTTGGGTGGAATGATCTATAGATGTCTATTAAGTCCATTTGATTCATTACCTCCCTTAATCCTCTTATTTCTCTGTTAGGTTTCTGTCTGATTGACCTGTCCATTCGTGAGAGAGAAGTGTTCAAATCTTCTACTACTAGTGTATGTGGTTTGATGACTGCCTTGAGTTTTAGTAATGTTTTTTTTTTTTACGTAAGTGGGTGATTTTATATTAGGGGCATATATATTCATGATTGAGACTTTGTCCTGATTAATAGTTCCTGTTATGTGCAAAAAATGTCCATCTCCATCTCTTCTGATTGATTTTAGTTTGAAGTAAACTTTGTTAGAAATTAGTATGGCCACACCTGCTTGTTTCTTGGGTCCATTTTCTTGATAAACCTTTTCCCATCCCTTTACTCTGAGTCTGTCTTTGTTGTTGAGGTGTGTTTCTTGTAAACAGCAGAATGTTGGATCCTGTTTTCATATCCAATCTTTTAGCCTGTGCCTTTTTATAGGTGAGTTGAGTCCATTGATATTAAGTGATATTAATGACCAGTGGTTGTTAACTCTGGTTATTTTTTCTTTCTTTTTTTTTTTGGTATTAGAGTTTGTGTGCTTCTATTCTTTGAGTAGTGCTGGTGAAGGGTCATTAGATGTCTGAGTTATTGTGGGCATTGTTGGACTCCTTGGGTTGTGATTTTCCTTCTATTACTTTCTATAAGGCTGGATTTGTGGCTATATATTGTTTAATTTTTTTTTTATTCTGGAAAATTTTGTTTTCTCCATTTATAGTGAACGAAAGCTTGGCTGGGTATAGTAGTCTGGGATTGCATCCATGGTCTCATAGTTTCTGGAGTACATCTATCCAGGACCTTCTGGCTTTCATTGTTTACATAGAGAATTCATGTGTAAGTCTGATAGGTTTACAGTTATAAGTAACTTGTCCTTTTTCCTTTGCAGCTCTTAATATTCTTTCTTTATGCTGGATGTTTTTTTTTTTTGATTATTATATGGCGAGGAAATTTTTTTTGGTCTAGTCTATTTGGCGTTCTGTATGTTTCTTGAACCTTCAAAGGATTATCTTTCTTTAGGTTGGGAAAGTTTTCTTCTATAATTTTATTAAATATATTTTGTGGACCGTTGAGCTGTACTTCTTCTCCTTCTTCTACCCCTATTAATCTTAGGTTTGGTCTTTTTATTGTGTCCCAGATTTCCTGAATGTTTTGTGATGAGAATTTGTTGTTTTTCCTTTTTTTTTTTTGATCAGTGTGTTTTTTTTTCACTATGGTATCTTCAGTGTCTGATATTCTTTCTTCTATCTCTTGTAATCTGTTGGTAGTACTTATCTCTGTAGTTCCTGTTCGTTTACCCAGATTTTCCATCTCCATCCTTCCCTCGGTTTGTGTTTTCTTCATTACTTCCATTTCATTCTTCAAGTCTTGAACCGCTTCCCTTACCTGTTTGATTGCTTTTTCTTGTTTCTCTTAATTTTCTTGGGTATCTTTGAGTGATTTATTCATTTCCTCTACCTTTTTGTTTGTAATCTCTAATTTTTTATGGCAGTTTTTCACCTCCTGTTTAAGGTCCTCTATTACGTTTATATAATTCACTTTTGAGTCAATTTCTTCTAATTCTTCTTGAGTAGGTTGTACAATTCTTCTTGTTTCGGGATCCCTGGATTCTGGTGATGTCATGTTGCCTTTCAGGTTGTTAGAGGAATTCTTGCATTGGTTCCTTCCCATCTCTTCCTTCAAATGGAGCCAGGAGAGGCCTGGTGTCTTGGTCCAGTCTTTGCTGTGACTGACTCTCTGGATGTATCTCCTCAGTGTAGAAGCAGGAACCGTTCCCGTGCAGATGGAACTCCTTAGCACCGAAATATGGACACCTGGTAGTCCAATGACCCGTCCAGATGGAACTCCTCAGCACCTAAACAGGGACGCCTGGTAGCCCAATGAGCCCGGGACAAAAGGAAGAACGTGGCAGGCAGGGCAGTGTTCAGTGGAGCACAGGAGACCCTGCAGCACAAGCTGAAGGTGCCCGGGCTCCCTTGCAGGGGACCTTGAGGCCTGCCCGGTATGCAGGCACTTCCTGCTCTGCTATTTTATCTATTTTTAAGTATACTTTCCCTGACACTTTAGGTTTCCTCAATATTTTGGTCATCTTTACAGTTTCTAAAGACTCTTTCCATGTCAATTAGCTGCATATCACTCATGTGTCTTACTGACATTCCAGCTTAAAAACCATTGACTTTTCCCCCTACTATCCTGATCTTTTCATCCAGATATCTGCTGAGGTTTTATACTTTGTCTGATATTGATTTTTCTTTAAATTCCAACAAATTTACCCTTGAGCATCCATTAAACTTCATTCTTAAATTCTTTATTTTATTGTTATTGAAATTTTTTTCACAGTAATATCTTCTGTTCATGGTTTCCTGACACCTAACTCCTCCCAGACTCTCCCCATGTCCCCACCTAACAAAATCCCCATCTTTTCTTTTACTGTCCTTCGAAAATAAGAGGGATCTGAGAATCAAACAAACCAAAATAGCAAAAAATCAAATAAACAGCAACAAAAATGGGGGAAAAGAGCCAAGAAAGCACAAGAAAGATAAAAAGTTATAGACACTGACACACACACACACACACAAAATTCTTTTAAATAATTTTCTTTTTGGTCTTTCGAGAAAGGATTTTGGTGTAGCTATCAAGCCTGTCCTGTTCTTAGCTCTTGTAGACCAGGCTGGCCTTGAACTTACATAGATCACCTTCCTTTTCTTCCCAAGTGCTGGGATTAAAGGCATGCACCACCACCACTGGGCTCACAAATTTCTAGACACAGAAATCCCATTAGAACACAAAGTTAGAAGCCATAATAAGTGAGTAAGTACGTTTTAAGGGGGAAAAAAAGACAAAAAGAAATCCCAGACAAAGCATTATAAGGTAAAGCAAACAAAAATAATAATAGTAAAAACAAAACAACAACAAAAAACAAAACTTCAAAAAAATAATTCCTGTGTGTTTGATTTTTGTTGGCCATCTACTGCTAAGTATTGGATCTGTCCTTAAATATACTTAGTATATCTATTGAGACATCATTTGAAACTGACTTTTCCTTTGCAAACAGTTGTCAAATTTGAGATAATTTCTGTGTTTTAGTGATGGTAGCTAGTGTCTATTTCCCATCTCAGTGCTGAAAACCCATCTGTCCTGACATATGCAAGTCTAATTCATGATGACACAGTTTCTATGAGTTCATATGTGTGTCATTGCTGTTGTGTCTAGAAGGTTTTTCTTCCTCAGCATCTTCCATCACCCTGGGTTCTTTCAACCATTCTGATCCCTCTCCCACAAAATTTCATGAGCCCTGATGAGAGGAATTTGATGGAGATGTCTCATTTAGGAATGGTGGTTCAAGGTCTTTCATACTTTTCACATTCTCCTGTTGTGAGTCTTTGTAGGAGGAAACTTCATTGATGCTGGCTAAGCAAGGCTCTGATCTGTGATTATAGCAGATTGTCATTAAGAGTCATTTTATTGCTGCATTTATTTAGCAGAACAGTAGTATTTGTTTTCCTTTCAATATTGCTGCCATCTTTGGTTTTAGGCTTTCAGCCCCTGAACAATGTTAGGCATGTATTCCATTTCATAGAAGAGACCTTAATTAAAATGATAGGAGTTTTTGATTACTTCTATAACTTTTGTGCCTCTGTTATAAAAGCATATTTTGTAAACAGCTCACCATTGTAGATTGAAGGTAGAACATTTGGTGTTTGCATTACTTTTCTGGTAGTATGTAGAGTACTTTCCAGAGAGTAGTGACAGAAAGATCTGGCTGCCTGGACAGGCACCCAAATTTCCTCTGCATCTTTGGGTCATCCATATTTGGCCTACAGGCCTAGTATGTTTGGCAGACTTTTGTGTGAAGCAAGATACTTTACGTCCTGCTTGTCTAATTAGGACAGCAGTCAAGGCAAGGACGGTATTTTGCCCAGTGGCTTAATTTTGCCACAAAGAAAGTAAATTCCATGTAGAGTTTCTTCGGTGCCCATTATCTTCTCTGAAGTATGCTGCTGCTTCCAAGAGCAGACATGTCTCATTGTCATAAAAAAAGAAAAACCTAGATTATTAAAACATCTTAATGCCATTTTCTGTAGGTCTCTGAAGTATTTGAAGATGACCTATCTATCTAAGTTTTATCTTTGACCTTGAAAACATACCTAATATGATGACAAGTTTGATTATACTAGGTGATTAACTACTAACCTATATTTTTTATTAAAGTAAACAGTTGATAATAATAATTTTTAAGGACTAGAGATTTGTATTATATTTTTAAATGAGCTATATTGGTACAATATCTTGAACAATATTAGAAATGTATCTACAATATGTTTTAGCAAATTAATCTAAAATTTGTATCAATATATAAAATTTGTATACAATATACAAAAGTAAAACCAATATAAAACATTTAAAAATTATAGATGATTTTAAAAAATAGGTTCAATAATAATCGATCTTTCTACCTCATATTTACATCCCCCCTTTTTTGATTTTTCCCTCAAAAGGAGATTCCTGAGATCATAAACTTTACACCTAAACCCCCAACCCTATACCAGTTATAAACAACCCCTAATTAATTTTCCTAGCCCTGAGAACAAAATTTGTTGCGGGGGGGGGGGGGGGCTGTCACCTTCTAGAATTTCTTCTAGCTGTCATGGAGGTAATGTTCTTTATATGTGATTCTGTAAAACTAAAATGATGATTAAGATTCAAGATTACTCTCTTGTATAATTGCAAATAGTCTCTGAGTATTCGATAAGGTTTTTCTAAAGTCCTTCTTTGAAATTCTTATTTAAAGTTCTGGCCAGAACATTGTAAGGAGGTGCACCGTTTCAGCTAACCATGTTGAAACTATCTTGAGTAGCTGGTACCCAAAACTGACCTTAAAATATTGCTATCAGAATTATTACATACTAACAGGCAGGTGGAATCATTAATGTTAGGTGACATCTTCTTCTTGGAAACTTCAAGAATTACTTCAGGAAAATTGATTGTTCATTGTGGAAATCATAAAAACTATTTATATAGATATGTATTCAATGAAAGGTACAAAAAAAAAACAAAAATACTTATGAGAAAATGTAAAATCTCTCCTGAATTCTTTCTTTTCTCTGTCTCATACCAGATGGCTCCTGATATGTAATAGAAACTCTGAATTTTTCTGTTAATATCATGCTTGGATTTAAAGATGGATATTCATTGTCTAACTCCAAAGCCAGCTTTGACTTTTAAGTGATTTACACTTTTATTATACTGAGAAGTGTGTATATATATATATATATATATATATATATGTGTGTGTGTGTGTGTGTGTGTGTGTATGTGTGCTTGTGTGTGTTTGTATTGATATTGATATATATTCAGGTAATAAAATTTTGCACTGTAGAAGATATGATGCCAGAAATCAGAATTCCCGTTATTTGGTGATTCTTTCTAGATACCTATCTTTTCTTCTTTAGGCATCTAAATGTCCAAGGACATTGACTTTTTGAAGATGAGTATTTTTCTTCAAAGAGAAGAACAGAACTTTACCCCAGCCCTAATGTGTTTTCCTTACCACATGTATGATTGTCACCTCTATGGATGAACAATAATTTATCTGTCTCAAGAAGTTGCTATTTTTCAAAATTAATCTTTATTAATTTTGATGGTATGTATAACTTTTCTGCTCCTATAGAAAAAAAGAGTAAAACTACATCCCCAGTACAGTGCATCTCAGTGTTTCCAGTCTGAGAGCAACACGTCCTTGAAATACACAAGCTGATTTAATTCAGAAGATTTTTCTATTATCCAATGTCTCTCTACTATCATCGGTCCTTTCTCATAAGTGTTAAGAAAAGTCAAGGTTAACAAAGCATTATATAATCAATTTCTGGTGGTATTTTCCATCCTTTGGTGGTTGATTAACATATCATTTATATTTCGATTTGCACTTCCTATAACTTCTTGTCCTGTAGGATTGTTTGCTATATTTGTAATAAGTTTACTATTATAATAAGCAAAAACTGTTTCATTTTCTTAGAGACATATGCAGGTATACCCATAATGGCCATAGTTTCGAACAAATGCATGATTATTAAATTTGCATTTTCTGAACTCAAAGCAGTTACCCATTGAAAACCTGAATAAGTATCAATGGTGTGGTGTACATATTATAATTTTGCAAATTCTGTAAAGTAGAACACATCTATCTGCAAGATTTTATTCATCTGAGTTCCCTTTGGGTTACTTTCTGCAGGTATTAGTGTTTGGTTACAGAAAGAGCAAGAAGGACATCTCTTTATAATCTCCTTAGCTTGTTGCCATATAATAGAAAACTACTTCTTTTTTTAATTCATTAGATTTAAAAAAATACCAATGCAAATCTCACTCCCTCCCCCCCTCCCATTCCCTCCACAAACCCTCCCTCCCCACCCCCATCTAATCCTAAAAGAGAGTAAGGCACTTTGTTTTGTGGAAGTTCCAAGGACCTCTCTACTACATCTAGGCTGAACAGGGTATACATTTAAAAGAATGGGATCACAAAATGCCAATACATATACGAGAGACAAATCTGAGTGCCACTGCCAGTGGGCCCACAGTCTGCCTCAGCCATACAAATGTCAACCACACTCAGTGAAACTAGTTCGGTCCTATGCTTGTTTTTTCCCAGTCCAGCTGAAGTTGGTGAGCTTCAATTAGCTCAGTGGATGAAACCTTCATGGTCTTGATCACTTTGCTCATATTTTCATTCCTTCCACTCTTCAAATGGAGCTTGGGAGCTCAGCCCAATGCTCCACTGTGGGTCTCTTCCTCTGTTTCCATCTGTTGTGGGACAAATGTTCTATTTTGATATTTAACATAATCACCAGTCTGATTATAAGGCAAGGCACAATTGGGCAACATCTCTATTGCTTAGGGTCTTAGCTGGGATCATTATTTTGGATTCCTGGGAATTTTTATTGAGCCAAATTTCTTGCTAACCCCATACTGGCTCCCTCAATCAAGATATCCCTTTCCTTGCTTTCATATCCATTCTTTCTCCATCTTGACTATCTCATTCCCTCAAGTTCTCCCCAAACCTCCCCTTCTCCCCTCCTCTTCCACTTCTATCATTTCCTCTATGTCCCACCTCAATGCTCCTAATTTTGTCAGGTGATTTTTTTTCCAATTTCCAGGAGGGCCTATATATGTTTTTCTTTGAGTTCACCTTATTCCTTAGTTTCTCTAGGAACATGAACTATATGCTCAATGTCATTGTTTATAGCTATTGTCCACTTATGAGTGAGTAAAAACCATATTCATTTTTTTTGTGTCAGTGTTATCTCACTCAGGATGAGTTTTCTAATTGCATTCATTTGCATGCAAAATTCAAGATGTCATTGTTTTTTTTTTTTTTATCGCTGATTGTATTCTAATGTGCCACATTTTCTTTATCCATGTTTCACTTGGGGACATCTAGGTTTATTCCAGGTTCTGGATAATAAAAATAATCCTGCTATGAACATAGTTGCACAAATGCTTTTGTAGTATGATTGGATAACTTTTGGGTATCTGCCCAAGAGTGGTATTGCTGGACTCTGAGGTAGGTTGATTCCCAATATTCTGAGAGACCACCATACAGATTTTCAAAGTGTTTGTACAAGTTTGCATTCCCACCAGCAATGGATAAGTGTTCTCCTTACTCCTCATCCTCTCCAGCATAAGCTGTCATTGTTGTTTTTGGTCTTAGCCATTCTGACAGGTGTAAGATGGTATCTCAGAGTTGTTTTTATTTGCATTTCCCTGATAGCTAAGGAAGCTGAACATTTCCTTAAGTGTCTTTTGGCCATTTGAAATTCTTCTGTTGATAATTCTCTTTTTAGTTCAGAACCCCATTTTTAAACTGGGTTATTTAGAATTTTACTGTCTAATTTCTCAAGTTTTTCATATATCTTGGAGATCAGTCCTTTGTCTGATGTGGGATTGCTGAAGATAATATCCAATTCAGTAGGATGCCTTTTTGTTTTATTTACTGTGTCCTTTGCTTTACAGAAGCTTCTCAGTTTCAGAAGGTATCATTTATTTGTTGTTGCTCTCACTGTCTGTGACACTGGAGTTATATTTAGGAAGAGGTCTCCTGTGACCATGCATTGAAGACTACTTCCCAGTTTCTCTTCTATCAGGTTCAGTGTGGTTAGATTTATATTGAGGTCTTAAATCCATTTTGAATTGAATTTTGTGCATAGCAATAGATATGGATCTATTTTCATTCTTCTAATGCTCACATTCAGTTATGCCAACACCATTTGTTGAAGATGCTTTCTTTTTTTCCTTGTATAATTTTAGCTTTTTGTCAAAAAAAATAGGTGTTCATAGGTGTCTTCAATTTGATTCCATTGGTCAATGCCTCTGTTTTATGCCAATACCAAGTTGTTTTTATTACTATAGCTCTGTAATAGAGCTTGACGTCAGGCAGGGATGGTGATGCCTCTAGAAGTTTCTGTATTGTACAGGATTGCTTTGGCTATCTGTGATTTTTGTTATTCTATATGATGTTGATTGTGGTTCTTTCAAGATCTGTAAAGAATTGTTTTGGGATTTTGATAGAGATTGCATTAATTTTATATTGCTTTTAGTAGGATTGCCATTTTTGCTATGTTGATTCTTTCTATCCAAGAGCTTGGAAGATCTTTCCATTTTCTTGTATCTTCTTCAATTTCTTTCTTCAAAGACTTAAAGTTCTTGTCAAATAGGTCTTTTACTTCTTTGGTTAGTGTTACCCCAAGATATTTTATGTTATTTGTAACTATTGTGAAAGGTAATGTTTCTCTGATTTCCCTCTCAGCTTCTTTATCATTTGTGTATAGAAGAGCTACTGATTTTTTGAGTTGATCTTGTATCCAGCCACAGCACTAAAGTTATTTATCAGCTGTAGGAGTTTTCTAGTTTAGCGGTCAGTTATGCACACTATCATATCATCTGCAAATAACAAATGTTTGACTTCTTTCCAATTTGAATCCCCTTGATCTCCTCTTATTTTCTTATTCCTATTGCAAAAACTTCAAGAACTATGTTGAAGAAATATGGACAGATTGGACAGCCTTGTCTTGTTCCTGATTTTAGTAGAATTGCTTTGTGTTTCACTCCATGTAATTTGATATTAGCTGTTGGGTTGCTGTATGTTGCTTTTATTATTTTTAGATATGTTACTTGTATCTATAATGTCTCAAGACCTTTCTCATGAAGTGGTGCTGGATTTTGTCAAATGCTTTTTCAGCATCTAATGGAATGAACATATGTTTTATTTCAGTTTATTTATATTATGGATTACATTGATAGATTTTCATATGTTAAACCAGCCCTGCATCTCTGGAATGAAGTTGACTTGATCATAATGGATGATTTTTTTGCTCTGTTCTTGGAATGGTTTTGCCAGTATTTTAATGAGAATTTTTACATTCATGTTCATGTGTGACATTGGTCTGTAATTCTCTTTCTTGGTAGAGTGTTTGTGTATTTTTGGTATCAGGGTAATTGTAGCCTCATAAAACAATTTTGGCAATATCCCTTCTCTTTCTATTTTATGGAGCACAGGATTTGTAATATGATCTAATGATTCTTTGTATTTCCTCAGTGTCTGTTGTTATGTTCCCCATGTCATTTCTGATTTTATTAATTTGGATGTTCTCTCTAAACTTTTTGATTAGTTTGGATAAGGGTTTGTCAATTTTGTTTATTGTCTCAAAGAACCAGTTTTTGTTTCATTTATTTTTGTATTATTTTCTTTTTTTCTATTTTGTGGATTTCATCCCCAAATTTGATTATTTCCCGTCTTCTCCTGCTTCTGGGTGAGTCTGCTTCTTTTTGTTCTAGAGATTTCAGCTGTGCTGTGAAGTAATTAATGTGAGCTTTCTCTATTTTCTATATGTGGGCACTTAGTGCTATGAAGTTTTCTCTTAGCACGGCTTCCATGGTGCCCTATAGGTTTGGATATAGTATACCTTCATTTTTGTTGAATTCAAGGAAGTATTTAATTTCTTTCTTATTTCTTTTTTGACCCAGGGTAGGCTCAGTAGTTGACTGTTCTATTTCCATGAGTTTGTAGGCTTTTTGAGAGTAGTATTGTTGTTAAATTCTTACTTTAATCCTTGGTGATCCAATAAGACACAGGGGGTTACTCCAATTTTTTGTATCTATGGATGTTTGCTTAGTTATTGAGTATTTGTTCAATTTTAGAGAAGGTTCCATTAGGTTCTGAGAAGAAGGTGTATTGTTTTGTGTTTGGGTAAAATGTTCTATAGATGTCTGTTAATTTCATATGACAAGACCACACACATATGTGAAAGAAGCATTACTAAAACTTAAGTAATACATCAAACTCCTCATAATAACTGTAGGAGAATTCAACACTCCACTCTCACCAATGGACAGGTCAACAAGACGGAAAATTAACAGAGAAATAAGAGGACTAACAGATGTAATAAATCAAAAAGAAAACTCATTCTTTAAACCATTGCTATTGACATGATGTTTATTATAAAATTATGAGGTCTTCAACACATTTCCAGTCAATAATCAATCAATTTCAGGATTACCTTGGGCTAGAAGACGTGGCAGACACATATGGGATTGGTTGTGTGTTATGTATATGGGACAAAGCTTATTCCTTATTATAACTTGAATCCGAATGAATAATAAAGTCAATTCTGCATTATCTGGTACTAATTAAGTAGTTTCAATATGTAAGACAACTTTCTGCATATTGAAACTCAGTGACTATATTGAGAGTTTTTTTAATCCCTTAATACTATGGGAATTGCATATAATTCTGCCTTTTGGACAGAATTATGACGGTTTTGTTCCATCTTACTTAAATTTTCTGACTTGTAACTTTCCTTTCATGATTTATTTGGATCAGTATAG
The DNA here is from genome assembly GCF_037038515.1 of Microtus pennsylvanicus. Taxonomy (NCBI): domain Eukaryota; kingdom Metazoa; phylum Chordata; class Mammalia; order Rodentia; family Cricetidae; genus Microtus; species Microtus pennsylvanicus. The sequence continues at coordinate 21,223,785 of NC_134601.1, read as the reverse complement.
AATGTACAGGCTACTGGTGTGGCATTTCCCTCTGTATGCTGTGATTACCATTAATGAATAAAGAAACTGCTTTTGACCTATAGTAAGGCAAAACCTAGCTAGGTGGGGAAAACTAAACTGAGGCTGGGAAAAAGAAGGTCAGAATCAGAGAGAAGCCATGTAGCCCTGCTGGAGCCAGCACATGGTGGTACACAGATTACTAGAAATGTGTTAAATTCAGATGTAAGTGTGAGCCAATAAGAAACCAGAGCTAATGGGCTCTTCAGTGATTTAATTAATATAGTATCTGTGTTGTTATTTCAGGGATGAGCAGTTGAGAATCAATAAGTGGCTCTCTCTTTCAACAAATTGGCTCCAATGTGGTTGACTAAATCCACATATAACCTGAGAGGACTTGAAAAGGAATTAAAAGGAACTCTATACACTAAAAAACAAAGTTTAGCCTCATTTTTGTCCTTAATGGGCTTTGCTTGCTGGTGAGGCCGGGCGGTGGTGGCGCACGCCTTTAATCACAGCACTCGGGAGGCAGAGGCAGGCGGATCTCTGTGAGTTCGAGGCCAGCCTGGTCTACAAGAGCTAGTTCCAGGACAGGAACCAAAAGCTACAGAGAAACCCTGTCTCGAAAAATCAAAAAAAAAAAAAAAAAGAGAGAGAGAGTTTTTCCTGATTTAGCAGTAGGAGAAAAAAAAAAGCTGCAGCTGGCTTCCTGGGCTAGTTTTCTATGTGACCTCTGGCTCTTTCAGGAGACTGAGCACTTAAATGGGGTTTGTGAGCAACATGTTATGGCTTGCTTGGTGGCATCATAAACTGGCTGTGTGCCTAAAAATGGGCCTGTGATCATAGTACTGAAAGGAAGCAAACTGCTCCATCATCTGGACTGGGTTGGGCAAGCAGAAAGTGCTGTATTTCCTCTATTAATGAAGTGCTTATGTTCGTAACAAGGATTTAGAATTTTAGGAAGTGCTCCTGGACAATAAAGAATTACAGATATACAATAGGACATATTCAAACATAAGGAACGTTGAAATGTGTAACAGCATTAAATAAATGTACATAGACTTGGAAGAGAGAGGAAAATGAGTATAGAGAAATATAAAAGGAAGTAAATGGTTTATAAAAGACAGACTTTAAAGAGACAGAGTATAGACAGTCACAGATTAAAAGAAGTAAAATAATAAGCCACATGAAGCCACAGAGAGTCTGTATTATATATACTACTATGCTTTCTTTTTTCACTGCAGAGAGGCATTTGATTCCGGGGATTGCTAAACTAAACCACCATACATAATTTAAATGCATCTTATCTTCAAAATTTGGTTCTAAAGATATGTTGCTTTGGAAATGAGGTTTTACTTTTGTTTCCACAGAGGATGAGAACCTATGAAATACTTCCAGACTAATGTAGTTTAGTGGACCAAGACCCTCTGAGAGGCCGTCTTGAACACCCATCAAAAGATTACTTCACTCAATAAACAGAAGAAAGCAGTTTGGCAAGTACTGTGCCCAAAATCCCAAATATTGTTTATAAATGTTTCTTTACATTTAAAAAGGGATATGCTATAGAGATTTGCAATGGCATGGATTTTGTTTATTGATACAAATGTAAGGTCAATTTTGCCATATGTATATTTCTGCTCTTGGTTAAGGTATTGTGATTGTGAAGTTCATTTTAAAATGTAATGTATAATTAAGAAATATAGGTAAATAGAGAGTCTTCTATAATAGTCAAGCTTGTAGTCATGCTAGTTAAGTTTTCTAGATATAGATATATATCAGTTAGATAGGTTATTTTTCAAATCTTTCAGAGACTTTCAGAATATGGCATTTGAAATGTTTTAAGAACTTAGGACTTTTCAGGACAGTGAAACATATCTGCTCCTGAGAGCACCAATCTATTTCAAGAGTATGATGGGCATTGAAGAAGCTTCTTATGGATTTGCTTAGCCATTTGTCAAAGAAACTGCTCTTACCTGGACTGCTTGATGAACTGGACATGCAGGACCCACAGAAAAAATGATTGCTGAACTAACCTAAAGGTGAGACAATCCTTTGCGGTTCCTGCTTCATGAAAGAATAGAAAGAGTTTGCTAGATATTCTGCAGGACACAGAAGAAAGTGACTGATAAACTGTCAATATAGGTTAAACTGTCTTTGAAATTTTCTGCCTCATGGGAAAGTCTGCCAGATACTATAGGCCTGTAGGCTGAAGATGGATGTCTGCAAAATTACAGAAGAACTTTGGTTGACTGTCCAGGTAGCAAAATGTTTCTGTCAATTATAGAGTTTTGAAAGTTGCTTACAATGTACTTCGTGTTTACTTAGGTAATATTATATCCTTCTAGAGTTTTTGATGGAGCTAAGAATTTATAGTTAGAGTTATATTTTCCTTAGTTATGATAAAAGATAAAATAGATATAACTGTAATTCTTGCTTGATAACTGTTTTATGTAATTTTAATATGTTAAAGTTAAAACCTTCCTTTTTATTGAAACAGAAAATGGGAGGTAGTGTGGGATTTCCCTCTGTATACTGTGATTACCATTAACGAAGAAACTGCTTTGGACCTATAGCAGGGCAAAACTTAGCTAGGTGGAGAAAACTAAACTGAAAACAGGGAGATAGAAGGCAGAGTCAGAGAGAAGCTATGTAGCCCTGCTGGAGCCAGACAAAACTTTATCCAGTAAGCCACAGCCACGTGGTGATACACAGATTACTAGAAATGTGTTAAATTCAGATGTAAGAGTTAGCCAATAAGAAGCTAGATCTAATTGTTCAAGCAGTGATTTAATTAATACAGTAACTCTTGCAGTTATTTCAGGGTTAAGTGGCCAGAAACCAACAAACGACCTCCTCCTACAAAGGGCTTCAAGTATTGTTCTGTCACATACAATGTGGAAAAGAATTCAAGTAGTTCTCTTTATAATGTTAATTCTATTGCTTTTGGGATAATTGCTATTAATCTCTCCAAAAATTAGAACAAGCTCTTTGTCGGGATTCATTGTCTTCCCATATATTTTTAATTTCATCAGTAGTAAAAGGCACTATAATGCTGGGAGTATACCTGCTAGTTGACAAAGTCTCAATTTCCCTTTTTTAATTATTTCAGAGACCTTTTCCACACAAGTTTTCAATTTTTTACTCGGTTTATTTGGTTAAAAAAATCCATTCGAGGATAATATCTTCCTTTTGCATTAAAATTCCTATAGGGGAAATTCAGGAAGGCAATAAGACTAGAATACAATTATTATTTGGATCCACCCAATGCATATGGGGCTCCTGTAATTTCTCTTCAAGCACAGTTAATTCTTCCTCAGCTTTACCTGGTAATTCCCTGGGACTATTTAAGACTTTGTTACCTTCTATGGTTTTGTTTAAATAAATTATTAGATCAGATGTTATCCCAACTGCTGGTCATTGACTAGAAATGTCTCCTAACAATCTTTGTAAGTCATTAAGGTTCCAGAATTAGCCTCTCCTAATTTGTGCCTTTTGTGTTCTATTTTTTTTGTAAACCTATTTCATAACCTAGGAAATTGACAGAATCTCCTCCTTATATATTTTCAGGAGCCATTTTTAGTCTTTATTTAGTCAAAACTTTCTTTACTTCTTCAAACATTTTTTTTCTAAAGGATCTACATTTGAATAAGATAGCAAAAAGTCATCCATGTAATAGTAAGTTAAAGATTTAGGAAATTGTTTTTGTATTATATCCACTTACTGACTTACAAAGTATTGGAATAGGGTGGGGCTGTTGAGCATTCCTTGTAGGACATTGATATTGCATAGTAAGCTGAAAATTATTATAAGTAGGCATTGTGAAGGCAAATTTTTCTCTGTCCTTTTCTTGTAAAGGTATAATGAAAAAAAACAATCTTTTAAATTATTAACTATAAGAGGCCATCCTTGAGGTAATAAAGAAGGCAAAAGAATTCCAGATTGTAAAGGACCCATAGGTTAAATTACAATGTTGACAGCTATTAGGTGTGTCACCATTCTCTGTTTTCCAGATTTCTTTTTAACAACAAACACAGGAGATTTCCAAGGGCTTGTTGATTTTTTCATATGGTGACTGAATAGTTGTTCTTGTACCTGCTGTTCTAATGGTGCAGTTTCTCTTCTGCTAATGACCATTGTTTAATTGTTCCTTCAGCTAACCATTTCAAAAGTGCCATTGATACCTCCAAAGGTTTGCTAGCTGTTATGTGTTATTGTACACAATATTTTATGATTTAATTTGTGGGTTTTCTCTGATAGGCTTTAACCAAGAAATAATTACTTTTCCATTTTATGTGAATACCTGGAAATTACGTTATGCAGCTTGAGTTCAGTGAAGATAAAACTCATCATAAAAGTAATAAATGTTCATTGTAGAAAAATTAGAAACTGACGTTACCCACCCAGAGGGGTGAGCATTCACCTGCCTGGCCAGAGGAGAGTGCACAGCAACTTCAGCTCCCACTGCAGGGGCTTCTTGGCTCTGCACAACCCTCCCCTCCCCCCAAGTTTGCCCTTTTATCTGTGGGGTCCTTCGACCTCCAAAAGTCCTGTTCCTGTGCTAAGGACAACCTTTCAGACCATTGAGTGGATGCCATCCCGGGCGGGGCAGAACAACCAGAAAAAGATCACTGGTCCCCTTCAGCTTCTGCTGCAGAAGCTTCTCTGTTCCACACATCCCTGCCCCCTTAAGCTGGCCTTATTGTGTGTGAAGTCTTTGGCCCAGGAACAGTTCCTGCCCCTACACTGAGGATACCCACCCAGAGGGGTGAGTGTGCACCCTCTCAGCCGGAGGGGAGTTCACGGCACCTCCAGCTTCTGCTGCAGGGGCTTCCTGGCTCGTCACAACCCTCCTCTCTGCTCCCAAGTTTGCCCTTTTGTTTGCTGGGTCCTTAGACCTCCAAGAGTCCTCTCCCTGGTTTCACTAAGCCTGCAAGTAGCAAGCTAGGCCTTTTGTCTGCAAGGTCCCTGGACAGCAAGGGGCCCTGATCCTATACCAGAAAAATCCATCAGTGGGATGAGTGTGTTCCTGACTAGCGGTGGCAGAAGCCCCTGAAAGGGAGCACAGACATTCCTCAACCCCCTAAACTTTCTGGTCATTCTGCAGGGGCATCTCTGCAAGGTTACTGACTCTCAATTCCCATCCCAGCTTGCCCCCAGGCAACCCTTCATTTCATTGGGGCCAGAAGATCTCCCAGCTCAGCCTGTTTGGGGGCTGGGACAGGGTGGTAAGTGCAACTGGAAAGGATTTCCTTTGTTTCACTGAGCCTAGCAAACTAGACCTTTTGTCTGCGAGGTCCCTGGCCAGCAAGAGGTGGTGATCTTATACCAGAAGATCCATTGGAGAGCATTTGAAGGAAGACGTGGGCAGGGGCCAATGCAAGAATTCCTCCAACAATCTGAAAAACATGACAACACTGGAACCCAGCGAACATACAGCAGGAACACTTGAACACCATAATCCAGAAGAAGTAGAAAAAAATATACAGTATGAAACTGATAGAGTCCCTTAAACAGGATGTGAAAAACTCCCTTAAATAAATAAATGAGAAGAATAACAAAACATTTGAAGAAATTAATAAATCTCTAAAAGATACCCTAGGAAACCAAGAAAAAACAATCAAATGGATAATGGAAATAGTTCAACTTGAAAACCGAAATGGAGGCAATGAAGAAAACACAAACTGAGGGCTCACTTGATATGGAAAATCTACCTAAATGAACAGGGACTACAGAGACAAGCATAACCAACAGAATACAAGAGATGGAAGAAAGAATCTCAGATGCTTAACACACTATAGGTAAAATAAACACAATGATCAAAGAAAACAGCAAAACCAACAAATTCTCATCATAAAACATCCAGGAAATTTGGGACACAATAAAAAGAGCAAACCTAAGAATAATAGGGTTAGTAGAAGGAGAAGAATTACAGCTCAAAGGCTCAGAAAATATATTCAACAAAATTATAGAAGAAAACTTTCCCAACCTAATGAAGGATATGCCTATGAAGGTTCAAGAAGCATATAGAACACAGAATAGACTGGATCAAAAATCCCCTCCCCAAATAATAATCAAAACACAAAACATACAGATTAAAGAAAGAATATTAAGAGCTGCAAAGGAAAAAGGTCAAGTAACTTATAAAGGTAAACCGATCAAATATACACCTGACTTCTCTATGGAAACCATGAAAGCCAGAAGGCCTTGTATAGATGTGCTGCAGACACTAAGAGAACATAGATGCAAGCAAAGACTACTATATCCGACCAGGCTTTCATTCACCATCAATGAAAAAAACAAAATATTGGAGGATAACAACAAATTTAAAAAATACATATCCACAAATCCAGCCTTACAGAAGGTAATAAAAGGAAAATCACAACCCAAGGAATCCAACAATGCCCACAATAACTCAGACATCTAGTAACGCTTCACTAGCACAACTCAAAGAAGGGAAACACACAAATTCAAGGTGGACACTTTATACTCATAACAGGAACAATTCATCAGGATGAAGTCTCAATCCTGAATATCTATGCCCCTATTATAAACACACCCACTTATGTAAAAGAAACATTAATAGAACTCAAGGCAGACATCAACCATACACACTAATACTAGGAGACTTTAACACTCCACTCTCACCAATGGACAGGTCAATCAGACAGAAACCTAACAGAGAAATAAGAGAATTAATGGAGGTAATGAATCAAATGGACTTAACAGACATCTATAGAACATTCCACCCAAATAGGAAAGAATATACCTTCTTCTCAGCATCTCAGGGAACCTTCTCAAAAATTGACCACATACTCAGTAACAAAGCAAACTTCCACAGATACAAAAAAAAAAAAATATTAGTAACCACCTGTGTCTTACCGGATCATCATAGAATAAAGTTAGAATTGAACAATAATTCTACCCCCAGAAAGGCTACAAACTCATGGAAACTGAACAGTCAACTACTGAACCACCCCTGGGTCAGGGAAGAAATAAAGACAGAAATTAAAGTCTTCCTTGAATTCAATGAAAATAAAGACATAACATACCCAAACCTATGGGAAAATATGAAAGCAGTGCTAAGAGGAAAGTACATTGCTGTAAGTGCTCACATTAAAAAAAAAAAAACAGAGAAAGCTCACATTGGAAACTTAACAGCACATCTGAAAGCTCTAGAAAAAAAAGAAGCAGACTCACCTAGGAGGAGTAGAAGACTAGAAATGATCAAACTGAGGACTGAAACCAACAAAATAGAAACACAGAAAACAATCGAAAGAATCAATGAAACAAATGGCTGGTTCTTTGAGAAAGTCAACAAGATTGACGAACTTTTATCCAAACTGCATAAAAGGCAGAGAGAAATCATGAAAATTAATAAAATCAGAAATGAAAAAGGGGGACATAACAACAGACACTGAGGGAATTCAGAGAATCATTAGATATTACTACAAAAGTTTATATGCCACAAAGTTGGTAAATGTAAAAGAAATGGACTTGTTTTTAGATAAGTACCATTTACCAAAATTAAATCAACACCATGTGAACAATTTAAACAGACCTATAAGTCATGAGGAAATAGAAGCTGTCATAAAAACCCACCAAACACAAAAATCCCAACACCTCATGGTTTTAATGCAGAATTTTATCAGAACTTCCAAGAAGAGCTGATACCTATACTCCTTAATGTGTTTCACATAATAGAATCAGAAGAGTCATTACCAAACACTTTTTATGAAGCTACAGTTACCCTGATTCCAAAACCACACAAAGTCCCAACAAAGAAAGAGAATTACAGACCAATCTCACTCATAAACATTGATGCAAAAATCTCAATAAAAATCTGGCAAACCAAATCTAAGAACATATTAAAAATATATCCATTACAATCAGAGATGCAGGGTTGGTTCAACATAATAAAATCTATAAATGTAATACATCATATAAATAAAGTGAAAGAAAAAATATGATCATTTCATTGGATGCAGAAAATTATTTGATGAAATTCAACACCCCTTTATGATAAAGGTTTTGGAGAAGTTACGGATAAAAGGATCATACCTAAGTATAATAAAAGCAATATATAGCAAGCCAACAGCTAATATCAAATTAAATGGAGAGAAACTCAAAAATATCCCACTAAAATCAGGAACAAAACAAGGCTGTCCATTCTCACCATATCTCTTCAACATAGTTCTTGAAGGTATAGCATTAGCAGTAAGACAACATAAGGCAATCAAGGGGATTTGAATCGGAAAGGAAGAAGTCAAACTTTCGTTATTTGCAGATGATATGATAGTGTACATTAGTGACCCCAAAAACTCTACCAAAAAACTCCTACAGCTGATAAATACCTTCAGTGATGTGGTAGGTTACAAGATCAACTCTAAAAAATCAGTAGCCCCGCTATACACAAAGGATAGAGAAGCAGAGAGGGAAATCAGAGAAACTTCACCTTTCACAATAGCCACAAACAGCAAAAAGTATCTGGGGGTAACTCTAACCAAGGAAATGAAAGATAAATTTCACAAGAACTTTAAGGCATTGAAAAATGAAATTGAAGAGGACACCAGAAAATGGCAGGTTCGCCCATGCTCTTGGATAAGTAGGATCAACATAGTAAAATTGGTCATTCTACCAAAGGTAATCTATAAATTCAATAAAATCCAAATTAAATTTCCAACAAAATTCTTCATGGACCTTGAGAGAACAACAATCAACTTTATATAGAAAAACAAAAAACCCAGGATAGACAAAAACAATCTTATTCAATAAAGGAACTTCTGGAGACATTACCATCCTTGACTTCAAACTCTATTACAGAGCTACAGTAATGAAAAAAGCTTGGTTTTTGCATAATAACAGAGATGTTGACCAATGGAATTGAATAGAAGACCTGGATTCTAATCCACAAACCTATGAACACCTGATTTTTGACAAAGGAGCTAAAAATATAAAATGGAAGAAAGAAAGTATCTTCAACAAATGGTGCTGGCAGAACTGGTTGTCAACCTGTAGAAGAATGAAAATAGATCCATATCCATCACCATGCACGAAACTCAAGTCCAAATGGATTAAAGACCTCAATATTAATTTGAACACACTGAACCTGATAGAAGAGTAAGTGGGAAATAGTCTACAACACATGGGCACAGGAGACCACTTCCTACATAGCACAGACAATAAGGGCAACATTGAATAAATGGGATCTCCTAAAACTGAGAAGCTTCTGTAAAGCAAAGGACACTGTCATTAAGACAAAAAGGCAACCTACTGACTGGGAGAAGATCTCCACCAACCCCGCAACAGACAAAGATCTGATCTCCAAAATACATAAAGAACTCAAGAAATTAGACTTTAAAATGCTAATTAACCCAATTAAAAAATGGGGCCCTGAACAGAACAGAGAATTCTCAACAAAATAACTTCAAATGGCCAAAAGACACTTAAGGTCATGCCCAACCTCTTTAGCATTTAGGGAAATGCAAATCAAAACAACTTTGAGATACCATCTTACACCTGTCAGAATGGCTAAAATCAAAAGCACCAATGATAGTCTTTGCTGAAGAGGATGTGGAGTAAGGGGCACACTCATCCATTGCTGGTGGGAATGCAAACTTGTACAATCACTTTGTAAATCAGTGTGGCAATTTCTCAGGAAATTCGGGATCAACCTACCCCAGGATCCAGCAATACTATTTTTGGTCATATACCCAAGAGATACCCTATCACACTAAAAAAGCATTTATTCAACTATGTTCACAGCAGCATTATTTGTAATAGCCAGAACCTGAAAACAACCTAGATGCCCCTCAATGGAAGAATGGATAAAGAAAGTGTGGAATATATACGCATTAGGGTACTACTCAGCTGTATAAAACAATGGCATCTTGAATTTTGCATGCAAATGGATGGAAATAGAAAACACTATCCCGAGTGAGGTAAATCAGACCCAAAAATATAAATATGATATGTACTCATTCATAATTGGATTCCAGCCATAAATAAAGGACATTGAGCCTATAATTCATAATCCTAGAGAAACTAAATAAGAAGGTGAACCCAAACCAAAACATATAGTTATCCTCCTGGATATTGGAAGTAGATAAGATTGCCAGGCAAAAATTTGGAGCTTGGGGGGTCGGTGTGGAGAGGGAGTAAAGGGGGATGGGGAGAGAGAATTTAAATGCGGAGCATGGAGGAGAACTTGGGGGAATGGGATGGCTGGGATGGAGGAAGGGTGGATATGGGAGCAGGGAAATTTATATCTTAATTTAGGGAGCCACTTTAGGGTTGGCAAGAGACTTGACTCTAGAGGGTTCCCAGGTGTCCAAGGAGATGTCCCCAGCTTGTTTTTTGGGAAGCTGAGGAGAGGGCACCTGTACTGGACCTATCCAATAGCCACTCTGATGAATATCTTGCATATCACCATAGAACTTTCATCTGGAAATGGGTGGAGATAGAGACAGAGACCCACATTGGAGCACTGGACTGAGCTCCCAAGGTTTAAAAGATGAGCAGAAGGAGAGAGCACCTGAGCAAGGAAGTCACGACTGTGGGGCTGATCTAATGGGAGCTCACCAAGGCCAGTTGGACTGGTAGTGATGGAGCATGTGATCAACCTGGACTCTCTGAATGTGGCTGACAATGAGTGCTGACTGAGAAGCCAAGGACAATGGCATTGGGTTTTGATTCTTCTTCATGTAATGGCTTTGTGGAAGCCTAGTCTATTTGGATGCTCACAGTCCTAGACATGGATGGAGGGAGGAGTACCTTGGACTTCCCACAGGGCAGGGAACCCTGACTGCTTTTTGGACTGGATAGGGATGGGGAGGAGGATTAGGGGGAGGGGGAGGGAAATGGGAGGAGGGTAGTAGGACAGAATTTTTAATTAAAAAAAGAAAAAAGATGAAAATTTAGAAACTGCAAGAATTATTTAGACCTTTTAAAAAAGCCAGATCCAGTGCCTACTAGTCATAAGAGATTTTTTGATGTGAAATTTTCTCTAAAACCAAATTTATACCAAAATAATATCCATGCTCTCTCTGTCTCTCTCTCTGTCTCTGTCTCTCTCTCTCTCTCTCTCTCTCTCTCTCTCTCTCTCTCTCTCTCTCTCTCTCTCTCTCTCATGATCACAGCAGTTATCTGTTTAAGAAGATATAAGTACTATAATATTGGATGTTTTCATTGTTGTTATTTTACTATTATTAGAGTGAGGATGTTATTCACACAATGACTGTAAATATGAAGAAATATATCCATTGATAACTATATTAACATTGTTTGATTCACAGTGCCAAATTTATTACTAATTACACTATTATATTATGGCATGTACTACTATATCCTCATCTGGTATTGAGTGTGTATTCTTTCGAAAATTTTTAATAATATTTTGTTCATTAATTGACAGTCAGTTTTTTTAAAAGTTGTCAATGATGTCAGTTATTGACACTAAGTTGTAATTAGAGTTAACTATTAATAATTGAATATGAAAAACATGTAAGTTTAAGTATTAGGCTGGAGAATAACTAAACAATAATAATATACAATTCAACAACTAGAAATAATAATATATAAGTAAATAAATAGAAAAATAATAAGCTAAGGAAAATTGATTTTTTGCTATTAAAGTAACCATGCAAGAAAAATGCTTACATTGCATTAGTTACCTGTCTTGTCACTAACATAAAATACCTAACAAAACTAAAATAAAGTTTATTTTGCTTCTAAGTTCAAGGGCACAATTAATTATGGTATGGAAGTCATGCCGGTAGATACCTGAGACAACTGGTTATACTGATCCACAATTATGAGGAAGAGAAAAACGAATGTTGCTATTCAACTTTAGCTTCTTTTTTCTTTATTCAGTCTGGAATACTATCACATACATTTAGAATGAGCCTTTCACTCTCAGTTATCCTTATCTAGAAAATCTATCAAAGACATGCTCAGACGTTTGTTTCCATGATGATTATAAATCCCATCAATTTGACAATCAAGATTAACCATCACAGATAAATATGTCTCAAAAAAAAACCCTACATAACCCTTCATGTAATTCAGGTTTATTTTCTTATGGCCAGATGATACATAGTTGTAAACTTAATTACCACTTGTAGATATTATAGCACACTATCTGGGATTCAAGATGTAGGCAGAACTGAGGAAAATTAGTTGTACTAGACCAATGTAGGGCATAAAAATCAATCATGTGTTTTTTGTTGGTTTTTGTAGTTGTTGTTTTGTTTTATATCTGTGAATATTTGGCCCACATGTGCACCATATGGATATTTGCTGTCCACAGAAATTAGAAGAGGGGCCCAGATAATTTGGAACTGGAGTTTAGGATAGTTTTTAGTCACCGTGACGCTGCTGGAAATTGAATTTCAGTCTTCTGCAAGATCAACAAATGCTTCTAATTGCATTGATAGCTCTACAGCCCAAATATGTTATTTTTAAATATTAAGGCAAATACCCAAAGAAAATGATAATTGAATGCTAAAAAATGGTTGCATCAACAAAAGTAAATTTGGAAAAGAGAAGGAAACAAACATTGTTGCATTTCTTTCTAATAATTGCATAATTACTTGCTTCTATAAATTATGCTTACATCATATTAAATGATGAAAATGAAATAAAATATTCCTATAGGTAGCCAAAGTTTATTAACATAACCACTCCAAAAATAAAAAGGAAACTTGTAAACTAAGCGTTGGTGTAGGTGTGTAGAAATTCAAACTTTTGTCCATTGCTAGACGAAACAAGAAACAACTGTGATCAATTATGGCAGACATTCAAAAATTGTATGCAGAATTACCATATGATTTATCAGTGGAATACCTAGAAGATGTCTAGATGATTCGGAAACCGAGTCTCAAACACATTCATTTTATCTTTCTTTCCAAATCGGTATCATTCACAATAGTCAAAAAGTGTTATCATGACAAGTTTTCCATTTCTTGGTAAATTACTAAAAAAATTGGCAAAAAGAAACAATGGAATTTTATTTGCCCTGAGGAAGGATGAAATTTTTGATACATACTACGATATTTATCACATTTGATGATGTAATGTTAAATGAAATAAACCAGCTAGAAAATACAAAGTTTTTACCATTCCATATATTTATAGTACTTAGATCAGCTAAATTCGTGAAGCTGGAAGATAGAATGGTATATTCTGCATCTGAGAGAAAGGCAGAACAGAAACCTGTCCAATAATAGACACAGTTTGAGTTTAATGCAATATAAAATATTTCTGGGTCTTGATTGTATCACCATGTTAATAAACTTATTGCTGTTTTCCTGGCCAATTAAAACAGGTTGACCTCAAATTTGATAATGTGTATACTTTGCCATGATGAATAATAAAAATACATACTTCTTTAAGAATTCAAATGCAAATATTTGACTAAGAAAATAATATTCTTCATATAAAATAGTACATTTAATAAATTTTCACTTGTGCAGAGCACAGAGAAGTTGAAACTAAAACCTCAAGTTTTCAGTATGAAAACAAAATCATAGTAATTTTGGCCACAGAGAAAGAAATTCTTTAATAAAGCTTAGCTGATACAAAAATGAAACAAGTCTTTTTGTATTTTATCTACAGAAGAAAATTAAGACAACTTTAGGATATCAATTGGAAAATTGAAGAAAATAACGATCAGCTCTTGCAAGTACAGGGAACAATGAATGTACATCCCCACTGTGAGCACTGTAAGTTGTAAAAATCAGTTGTAAACAATTTAGAAACTTCTAACAAAACAATTAAATTATATGCATAGTTGGTCATGACAATTCTATTCATTAGACCAAAGAAAACTTTAGGAAAATCAGCCTGTCTTTGAACAAAGACTTAAAAGTATGCTAATTGTAATAGTATTTATAGTACCAAAAATTACTACCATGATATTCACCAAAAAAAGAGACTGAGCTTCATGTTTAACACTTATATTAGGGATATTATTCAAAAAGTAAACACTGACTATGTTAAAAGTGACAGAAATATGAAATAGTATATATATCCAGCTAAGATATTGATTAAACAGAGATATCTATGTTATTTGATGTTAGAAAGAAATCAGCTATACATGTGAAAACATGGATGAAACTACAGATAATCCTGCTAAGTAAAAATCCTTGATATGAAAGATTAACATAGAGAATAATTAAATTTGATGTTCATTAACATGCTAAAATTTTCTATAGCAAACATAAAGTAGAATATTAGTGATCTCCTGGGGATGACAAGCAAGTTGAATGCGACAACTTTTTCTGGTGTCAGAAATAATTTATATCATGATGGGATGTTCATTATGTGGCTGATTGACCTTGTCAATATGTATGAACTTTTCAAAATATAAGCATTTTATTTTATGTGAATTATATTTCAAAACTAAGAATTTATAAAAATAATGTTTACATGTAACTCTTTATTTTTTTTTATTGAGAAAAGGAAAAAAATGTATTCGCCTCCTCCCAGCCTCCCATTTCCCTCCCCCTCCTCCCACCCTTCTCTCCCTCCTCCAAACTCCTCTCCCCCTCCCTCTCCAGTCCATAGAGCAGTCAGGGTTCCCTGCCCTGTGGAAAGTCCAAGGTCCGCCTCCCTCCGTCCATGTCTAGGAAGGTGAACATCCAAACTGGCTAGGCTCCCACAAAGCCAGAACATGAAGTGGGGTCAAAACCCCATGCCATTGTCCTTGGCTTCTCATCAGCCCTCATTGTTTGTCACGTTCAGAGAGTCCGTTTTTATCCCATGCTTTTTCAGTCACAGTCCAGCTGGCCTTGGTGAGCTCCCAATAGATCAGCCCCATTGTCTCAGTGGGTGGATGCGCCCCTCGTGGTCTTGACTTCCTTGCTCATCTTCTCCCTCCTTCCGCTCCTTATTGGGACCTTGGGAGCTCAGTCCAGTGCTCCAGTGTGGGTCTCTGTCTCTATCTCCATCCATCACCAGATGAAGTTTCTATGGTGATATGCAAGATATTCGTCAGTATTGCTATAGGATAGGGTCATTTCAGGTTGCCTATCCTCAGCTGCCCAAGGGGACATCACCATGGGCTCCTGGGAGCCACTCTAGGGTCAAGTCTCTTGCCAACCCTAAGGTGGCTCCCTTAACTAAGAATTGTGGTTCCATGCTCCCCTGTCCAACCTTCCTTTATCCCAATCATCCTGTTTCCCCAAGTTTCCCCCCTCCTTCCCTTCTCACTTTTCTCTCCCCATCTCCCCTTACCCCCATCCCACCCCACCCCCAAGATCCCACTTTTCTCCCCGGCAATTTTGTCTACTTCCCATAGCCAAGAGGATAACTATATGTTTTTCCTTGGGTTCACCTTCTTATTTAGCTTCTTTAGGTTCACCAATTGTAGTCTCCGTGACCCTTATTTATGGCTAGAAACCAATTATGAGTGAGTACATCCCATGTTCATCTTTTTGGGTCTGGGATAGCTCACTCAGGATAGTGTTTTCTACTGAACCTGATAGAAGAGAAAGTGGGAAGTACCCTAAAACAGATGGGCACAGGTGATTGCTTCTTATGTATAACCCCAGCAGCACAGACATTAAGGGCAACATTGAATAAATGGAACCTACTAAAACTGAGAAGCTTCTGTAAAGCAAAGGACACTGTCACTAAGACAAAAAGGCAACCTACTGACTGGGAGAAGATCTTCACCAACCCCGCAACAGACAAAGGTCTGATCTCCAAAATATATAGAGAACTCAAGAAACTAGACTTTAAAATGCTAATTAACACAACTAAAAAATGGGGCACTGAACTGAACAGAGAATTCTCAACAGAAGAAGTCCAAATGGCCAAAAGACACTTAAGGTCATGTTCAACCTCCTTAGCAATCAGGGAAATGCAAATCAAAACAATTTTGAGATATCATCTTACACCTGTCAGAATGGCTAAAGTCAAAAACACCAAGGATAGCCTTTGCTCAAGAGGCTGTGGAGGAAGGGGTACCCTCATCCATTGCTGGTGGGAATGCAATCTTGTGCATTCACTGTGGAAATCAGTGTTTCGGTTTCTCAGGAAATTCAGGATCAACCTACTCCTGGACAGAGCAATACCACTCTTGGAAATATACCCAAGAGATGCCCCATCATATGACAAAAGCATTTGTTCAACTGTGTTCATAGCAGTATTATTTGTAATAGCCAGAACCTGGAAACAACCTAGATGCCCTTCAATGGAAGAATGGGTGAAGATAATATGGAATACATACACATTAGAGTACTAAGCTGCGATAAAAAACAATGACTTCTCGAATTTTGCATGCAAATGGATGGAAATACATGTATCTCTTAATGCTGAAATGGTACTTGAAATATATGCACAGACCAATTCTATATCTGTATTTATATACCAGGAAACATTTACTAAAACTTCATGAGCAGCAGCTATCAACAAGTTTGAACGTGTTGTCCTCAATAAATTTTTATATTAAAAGAATCCTAAAATGAGCATGCAATACATTGTAATAAAAATAACTAAACATGTATTTTGTCAAATATAAACTTAGAATTGTCTTATGGTAAGCTCTTGTGTTAGGGACTATAAACCACATACTTGACTGGTTTCTTAGCTCTCTGGATTCCTGAGATAAAGGAAAATAAAATAGCACTTGTTCCACATTATTACTGGAACCTTAATTGAGTATTTGCATGCATAAAATTATGCTTTCCTCTATTGGCTTCTACCCCAGAAAACTGGATTTCAGAATGAGGGTCCATCAGACTGTCCCTTTTTCCTTTGTTTCAAGTAATATTTTAAAAACTCACCCCACCATCTGGTCTGTGTGCTGCTAAGGCATTAGCTTTTCCTGTCCTGTCTACTGGAACACTCCTGGGTTAAGTATGTTTCTTCATGAATAACTGTAAAATTATTATAATTTTGTCATTTTTCAAGTCCTGGCAATATACCCAGAGCTATAAGCAAAGACATGCTTGCTGACTGAAGGCTTACTATAGAACAAAATACAACTGACTGAGTATAAAGGAACATGCTTTGAGAAATGAAGAATTTCTCTATGGTGCTTTAAACATAGTATGTTTTGTCAAGTGGTTTTTACAAAATGTACTGAGCCACTGTGATCAATATAGCTTTTATGATTTAACTTTTTATTCTTGTCATGCTACAGTAATTGGTGATTTTTTTTTTGATTTCGAAACAGGGTTTCTCTTTGGCTTTGGAGCCTGTCCTGGAACTAGCTTTGTAGACCAGGCTGGTCTCGAACTCACAGAGATCTTCCTGCCTCTGCCTCCTAAGTGCTGGGATTAAAGGCATGCGCCACCACTGCCCGGCAATTGGTTATCTTTTTAAAAAATAAATGGAATTAGCATTTAAAAATAACCTTTAAATATAAAAATTGATGCATCAGTAATTTGATATTAATGCTGTTTTGTTAGCCTCACAGAAATTCTTTGTCTACAAGAACTGTCTAAAGCTAAAATAATCTAATTTAGAAAATTCAAAAACACAGAGACTATACAATCTTCAGTTTTAAATCACCATTGCTTGTTAACTGAATGGTAGGAATTCAATAAAAGCATGTTGATTGATGAAAAGATTGATAATGCTCTTTGATTATGAAATAAGCATAGACATTTGACATTTTATCATTGAGTAACAAATAATCTGGTCTATTTCATGTATATATATCCAGTATTATATAAACATAATGCAATCATGATTTTAAGATTGAAGTTTAATTAATAATTTATTTACTTATTTTATATACCTTATGCTTTATAGAAAGATTTAACTTCTGTTACTTAAAAAAAGATTCTATGATCTGATTCCATTCAGCTCCTAGGCATGCTAGGTAACCCCACAACAATGAATTTTCCATTGCTTTAGATATTTTCTATCTTTACAACATCATCCTTAAAATTCCAGTAGTTTTCACTCAGTTCTGCTAGGGCAGTAGTGCTAAGATTCGAAATAAAGAAATAACTTGGTGTTATTTATGCATTTAAGAAAAATATGTATGATATACATATGTGTGTGCATATAAATATGCATAAGTGTATGTAATAGCAATTAAAGAAAAATTAGTATGGGAGGCACAGTTTGATGGGAGAAAAGGAAAGAGAGAAATTATATAATTACATTATAATCTCAAAAATAAAAGAAATAATAATCAAAAAGGAGCATACTCCTTTGTTCTATTCTTAGTCTTGATAAACATGTAATATATTCTTTGTTGCAGATGTTATTAATGCCTGGTGAAATCTTTACGCCGTTGCAAAGAATCCAACATCTACAACAGCCTTGATGAGACTTGTTTAATGTGAAAGTCTTATAAAATGAATTCTTATTACAATTATTTTCTTCATAGACAATAGTACCAATATTTTTCTCTTGAATGTAGACATTTAATTTCTTCTCAAATTAATTGCAAGTCTCTTGTCATCTTAAAGACTGTAGAAAATCAACAACATATTTGAGAACCACGCTGCCAAAAGTATCACCTCTTTCATATTAAATGGAGTCTCAATTAGAATGCATATCATGTCCATAGGCATTTTGCTAAGAATTCTCATAGGATGTACTGTAGTTAGGTAGACCACTTCATAGCATCTAATGTGTAAACATTTGGTTCCTTGGGACAATCTGACATCATTTTTGTGTCCTTTTCTCTTCATGTCAAACATTCCTTTTCTTAATTCTATTCCCTCAGGTCTCAGTTAATTTAATTATCTGAATCAATCTGAGGGCTTAATGGCTAATAACTGCTTAATGTGTTATGCTTCTCAGATAATATTTGCCTTTTAATAAACCAGTTAATATTTAAACCCAGAGGAGTTATATGAACTGTAGCAATGATCAATGTGGAAAATAGAGAAAGACTATTACAGTTGAATGTGATTTCACAAATACTCTTATAAAAGGGCATTGCTTTGCCAGGCAGTGGTAGAGGCACATTCCTTCAATCTCAGAATTTGGGAGGCAGAAGCAGGCTGATCTCTGTGAGATTAAGGTCAGCCTGGTGTGTAAGAGCTAGTTCCAAAACAGGCTCCATAGCTGCAATGAAACCTTGTCTCAAAACTCTCCACCAAAAAATTAACATTTTTTTAAAAAGGAAAGAAAAAAGTGCACTGCTTCAAAAGAAGAAATGATGGCTGGAGACAGAAAGTCACTTTCCTACAACATGAGTGTTTAGTGGCAAATTAAGAACTGGATGTCTGTTCTTCAAATTCTTAGTCCAGAGTTCTTTTTGCCTTACCACATTGGAAGCAGAAAGCTTTTTCATAATAATCAAATCCTTGCATCAAAAGTCATGAACTCTACAAACTTGATAACTGTAATTTTTTTTCTCATATGTTGTTGTCCTTTCTACTGTTTAAACCTAGAAAAACCCTAAAACCATGGTGGGAATGTTTTATCACTTACTAAACTTAATTCTCATGTTCCCTTGATGTTAGCTGAAATGTAAAAATAATTTAAATATAATTTCAGAAAAAGAAAGTAATTTAAATTTTAGAATATACTTCTGTGAATGTATGCTCTTTTACTTTAAATAATGGCACATGTCCTCTTGAGTTTTGGCTCACTGTAAAAAAAATATTTTGTTATATGTACTTAAGGAAGTTTAATTTTTGTTTATTAATAAACCAGATACATTACCTGATTTTATGCTCCTAAGGTCTGCAATCTTCTTTTAAATCAGTGTGTACTTTCTAATAACATAGTCTCAATATTTTTAAAATACCTCTCTTCTTTGAAGAGCATGTTACAGTTAGAGAATATTTTATTTTAATTAATTGGGTTTTTTTTTGTAACAGACTGTTCACTGTGTATCCCAGGCTAGCCTGGTAAAAGTTAATGTACACCAGCATGACCTTGAGCTCATAGAGATCCAATTGTTTCTTGACTGTTGAAATTAAAAGTTTAAGCCACTGTGCTCTGATCTTTTTATTCTTATTGGCAGACACTATGATACATTTTGTATTTGATCTTTCCTGAGAAGTTTCTACCTCATTCATAAAACACTATAAGTTTGGAATAGGTTGCACAGTGGATATACAAAGACGCATCCTCACTTAAGTATAAATGGCTACATGTGACTAATGAAGTTACTTTCAGGTACTATTTCTGATGCTAATCTACCTATGTGAACATATATAATATTAGATGCATCATTTTAACTTTAACCATTACCTTTATAACTTCCCATGATTCAAACCACATATGAGAAATTTGTATTTTGTTACTGATATATTATTGAACTCTGGAAAGCTCCACAGAAACTGTTATTTTGATGCCTCTTTATTTTCTAAAATTCAACATTCTTAATGAAATTTTGGAAAATAATTCTCTTTCTTTTTATTTTTTTCTGAGATTAGATGGGGATATTAGTGAAAAAATATTAAATAAGGTTGATAGATACACAGCTATGCTTATGCATTGCTGTTTAACAACTACTTCGTAATTTAGTGGTTAAAACTACAGAAATTTGTATTATTTCTAAAAGTCTTGCATATTAAGAATTTTAGCAGGATGTGACTATTTTTCATATTGTTTTATATCAAGAATTTTGACAGAATATGACTAACTAAATGATATTTTATGTATTTGGGTTTTTTAGAACTTTTTGTTTCTTTGGAGAACATGCCACCCAGCTCCCAAATAAATGTACATGAAGTGTTATTCTTTCTTATGAAACCCCAGCCTTAACTTGGATTGTTTCTAGCTAGATTTTCTTAACTTAAATTAACCAGTCTACATTTTCCCTCCTCTGGACTTTTATCTTTTTTTTTTCTGAGAAACCACTACACTGATTTCCAAAGTGGTTGCACAAGTTTCCATTCCCACCAACAGAGAAAGAGATATCTTGATTGAGGGAGGCATTATGGAGTTAGCAAAAAAACTCGTTCTAGAAAAATGCCCAAGAACCCACAGGACTGAACCCAGTTGAAACCCTAAGCAATAGAAGAGAGGGCTTCTGAACTGACCTTACCCTGTAGTCAGGCAGATGATTATCTTAAGTATCACCATAGAAGTTTCGTCCAACAGTCCGACAACAGATGGGGAACAGAGGTAATGAACCACATTGGAGCACTGGACTGAACGCCCAAATCCAGTTGAAGAGTGAAGGGAGTAAGAGTATGAGCAAGGAGTTCAAGACAATGAAGGGGTCATCCACTGAGACAGTTTGCTTGAGCTGATGATAGCTCACCAACTCCAAATTGACTGGGAGTGAAGGAGCATGGGAACAACCAAGCCTCTCTGAAGGGGATTGACGGGGCAGACTGAGGGGCCACAGATAGTGACACTGGGATGTTTCTCTACTTGCATATACCAGTTTCATGGAATCCTATTCTCTTTGGATGTAAACCTTGCTCAATCTAGACATAGTAGGGAGGGCCTTGGACTTTCCACAGGGTGGGTGCCTGGCACTCCCTTAGGGATGGAGGGGTGGGAGAGGGTCTGTGGAGGGAGAGACAGGGGACTGGGAGGAGGGGATGGTGTGGAAATTTGGATTGGTGTTTTTTTAAGTAATAAAAAAGGAAAAAAAAAACATTATTCACAGTGGGGTGGGGGAAGGTGGAAGGGAGGGAGTAGGAACTAGGATTGGTATGTAAAATGGGAAAAGATTGTTTTTAAAAAATGAATAATTTTATTCTAAAAAAATATAAGTGATGTGGTATTTCCCTCTGTATGCTATGAAAATGTTTTATTTTAATTGGTTATAAAAGAAGCTGCTTTCAACCAATGGCTTAACAGAATATAATTGCAGGAGAGACGCCATGCTACCTGCTCCAGGGAAGACACACGCTATGAAGCTCCGACCCAGGATGGACATAGGCTAGAATCTTCCCGGTAAGCGCACCTAGGGGCGCTACACAGATGATTAGAAATGGGCCAGAGCAGTGTTTAAAAGAATACAGTGTCCGTGTAATTATTTTGGGGCATAAGCTAGCCGGGCAGGGCAGGCGGCTGGGGTGTTTGGGGACGCAGCCCCGCCGCCGCTCCCCTTATTACTACATATAATCAGGCTGGAATAGATATAAATGAAGTAGGTGGAGTCAGAGAGAAACCATGTATCTGCCTCAGAAAACAGACATCAGACAGAAACTTATAGGTAGGCCACAGCCACATGGCAATTCACAGATGAATAAAAATGGGCCAATTTAAGATATAAAAGCTAGACAGTAAGCACATGACCTAAGAGGCCAAGCAGTGTTGCAATAATACAGTTTCAGTGTGATTATTTCATGTTTGGGTGTCCAGGAATCAATAGCAGTCTCTACCTACAGATTGGCACACCAACGTTTGCTGACTATATTCCCATAAAACCCAAGAGAGTTTAGAAAGAAATTGTGGGCAAAAAAGAACAGAGTTAAGTGCAGTTTCTTGGTAACTGCATTTTTTCAGATATGCTCCATTTACTGGCACTGAGCAGTGATGTCATGGCTCCTTTAACAGGAAGCTTACTAACTCAGCATAAAAAATGGCAGCTTCCTGGTTCATACTGGCAGCATGAACTATGACTCTTTCAGGGAGTTGAGTACTTAAATGGGTTTTGTGAGCAGCATGCTATTAGTTGCTTAATGGTGACATAGACCCGCTGTGAGTCTGGGACAGCATGCATGGATATTAGAGGCAGTGAACATGCCTCTGCCATATTGGACTGGGCAAATGCAATAGCGAGGACTACAAAGTTGATCCTACCCATGCCCACTTAACATTTAAAAAAAAACATTCCTTTTCAGAAAAGGGTTAGATACACAGAAAGGACAAATTCAGATGGAAAAGACATCTAAATGGGTCACAGTGTTGGATAAATGTACATAGGCTTGAGAGAAAAAGAGAGAAAAAAGAGTATAGACAATTATGTTATAAAAGAGTATAGATGGTCATAGATTAAAGAAGTAAGATTAAAAAATAAATATTACACTTAAAGAAAAAGTTAAGAAAAATAACCCACATAAAGATGGAATATACATAGAGAGTATGGACTATATATATTATTGTGTTTTCTTTGAATTTTTTTGACTGTGAATGACCTAAATACAGGAAGACATTTTATTGTGTGGGCTGTCAAGCTAAACCAACACATATATTTTAAAGGTATCTTGACTTCAAAATTTGGGTCTAAGGGTATGTTCTTTGGAAAAGAGGTTCTGCTTTTCTTTCCATGGAGGATGAGAACTTGTGGATTCTTTCCAGACACATGTGGTTTGATTTCCAAGGGCCCCCTAGAGATTTCCATGAACCTTTCAAAAAATCACTGCACCCAATATAAAGCAGGAAGCAGTTTGGAGAGAACTATTCCCAAATTCCCTATATGATTATTTATAAATATTTTATATTTAAAAGGGATATAATATAGATATAAATACATTGGGTTCATATGGATCTTGGTTCAGTGATACAAATTTAATGTCAATTTTGTTATATGTATATATCTGCTCTTGATTAAGGTATTGTGTTTGTGCAGCCATTTAAAAACATAATGTATAATTAAGAAATACAGGTCAATAGATAGTCATTTATAATAGTCAAACTTGTAGTCATGTCAATTAGATTTTCTAGATGTACCAATATATATTTCAGATGGATAGGTATTCTTCCAAACTTTCAACAACTAACAGAATATGACATTTAAAATGTTCTTTTGTTTGTTTTTGTTTGTTTGTTTTTTTGTTTTTCGAGACAAGGTTTCTCTGAAGCTTTGGTGCCTATCCTGGAACTAGTTCTTGTAGACCAGGCTGGCCTTGAACTCATAAAGATCCGCCTGCCTCTGCCTCCCAAGTTCTGGGTTTAAAGGTGTGTGCCACCACCACCCAGCATTTAAAATGTTTTAAGACTTTAGGACTTTTCATGACAATGAGACACATCTTCTCCTGCCAGCACCAATCTACTTCAAGAGGAGGATGGGCATCAAAGAGTCTCCTTATGGAGATTGTTAGTCATTTGTGCAAAAAACTGTTCTTGCCTGGACTGCTTGATGGGTGATGTGGTATTCCCCTCTGTATGCTGTGAATAACACTGGTTAATAAAGGAGGGCTTTGATCCTGTAGCAGGGCAGAACTTAGCTAGGTGGGTAAAATTAAACAATGCTGTTAGAGTAAAGGAAAGTGAAGAGAAGCCCTGTAGCCCTGCCGGACATGGACACCAGAACATTATCTGGTAAGCCACAGCCTCATGGTGATACACAGATTAATGGAGATTGGTTAAATTAATATATAAGAGTTAGTCTATAAGAAGCCAGAGCTAATGGTCTAAGCAGTGTTTTAAGTAATATATTTTCTGTGTGATAATTTTGGGGCTGAGCAACCGGGAAACAAACAAGTGGCTCATTCTTTACAACAGATGAAATGTTGTATAAACTGAGCATGTAGGGCCTATAGAAAAATGACTGCTGAGGTTACATAAACAAGGTGAGGCAGCCTTTCAAGGTTCCTGCTTCATGAAAGGTCTTCCAGACATTCTGCATGTCAGAAGAAAGTGACTGACCAACTGCCAAGATAGTTGAGACAGTCTTTGAAATTTCCTTCTTTATATAAAAGTCTGCCAGCAACTATGGGCATGTAGCATGAAACTGGGTACTCTAATGTTACAGAAAAACTTTGGGTGACTGTCCAGGTAATGAGATATCTCTGTCAGATCTAGAACTTTGGAAGTTGCTTACAATGCACTTACCGGATATTTAGGTAATATATTTTTCTGGA
Organism: Microtus pennsylvanicus; assembly: GCF_037038515.1. Classification (NCBI taxonomy): domain Eukaryota; kingdom Metazoa; phylum Chordata; class Mammalia; order Rodentia; family Cricetidae; genus Microtus; species Microtus pennsylvanicus. The sequence continues at coordinate 21,199,105 of NC_134601.1, read as the reverse complement.
TTCTTTGATGTAGGTGAAGAATAGTTAGTTATAATAATAGTTTTCCTTAGTTAGGATAAAAGATAAAGTAGATATGGATATTGTAACTATAATTCTTTCTTGATTACTGCTTTGGTGTATATAATCTTGCTATGATAAAGTTAAAACGTTCTCTTTTATTTAGACATAAAAGCGGAGGTGTTGTGGGATTCCCCTCTGTATGCTATGAATATGTTTTATTGACATTGCTTAATAAGGAATTTGGTTTTGGCCAATGACAACAGAATATTATCTATCTATCTATCTATCTATCTATCTATCTATCTATCATCTATCTATCTATCTATCTATCTATCTATCTATCTATCTATCGAGAGAAGTAGGTGGATTCAGAAAGATGCCATGTAGTTGCCATAGGAGACAGATACTGGACAGATTTTTACTTGTAGGCCACAACAACATGCTGATACATAGGTTAATAGAAACAAGTTGATTTAAGATATAAGAGATAGACAATCAAAAGCATGAGCTAATAGGCCAAGGATTATTTTAATAATATAGTTTCAATGTGATTATTTTGGGTCTCAGTGACTGGGAAAAAACGAGTAGTCTCTGAACAAATATACATACTTGGATATAGTTACTTGGGTCAATCTTGCAGGTAAACTAATCTTTTTAAATGGAACTGTATGAACTATATGTCATGCTGGCTCATTTAAACCTCAAATATTCTGGACATAGATTTTTATATCAAAGCCTTTTGTAGTTTCTTATGCCTACTTACTATCAAGAAAACAACAATCTTACATTAAGGGCAAATTGACTTTTTAAGGAATTAGATTTTTTGGTCATGAATATTTGTTAAAATCTATTATATTTTTAATTTCATTCTTATTTTACAGTTTTCATATTGTTAAATACCTTTTGAAAAAATTTGATACTAAATATATGATATTGGTACTGCCTTTAGTATTAAAGAAAATATTTAAATCTTTAAAATATCTATACCTATTTAATCAATGTAAATATGCTTTGGAATTTCCTTTGGTTGTATTATGGTTATAAACTGAAGCTGTATTTATAGTTATAAGACACCTATATATTCACAATTCCTATCACTTTAAGACAAAAAACACTTTCTTGAATGCATATGTCTTGTTAATATGTATTTTTATATTTTATTACAAATGTATATTATAACTGTTGCCTTATTTTTAATCATGTTAATCAATGTTTAGGACATGTTTCATAGGAATAGCATCAGGTTACTATTTTGAGGCCACTTGATTTCTATCAGTGAACGTTTTGAATATTTTTAAAATTATTAAGATATAGGTATGATTTCATTGTAAATGTGGGAAAATATTTTATTAGGCGTCACTACTACATACATTCCTCTTTTCATTTTCAAACTTTGATTGCTTCCACATTGTATCTCTTTTGCAAGCATGCTTAGTGTATTCAATAATATTCTTATATTCATTAAATTCTCTGATTTTTTTTTTTTATTTTCCTATGATGGCTTTGTTATGGGGTAGCCCACAAAGATGATCACTCAGACACAGTTTACAGCCAAATAAATGTCTTTATTTCTGCTGGCTTGGGCCACACCTACTTATTTGGTGGACCTGGGTCCAGAGCACAGTATTTCTTTAAGGCAAAGCCACACCTTGGCATCTTGCTTGGTAGATGGCAGGGAGCTTCATAAAAGCAAGCAGTTAAAGAGAAGCTAAGGGCATTTTAGCTAAAAAGGGTTTGTATAAACAGCTAAGGAAAGTTACTGGACACACTGACCTTGTGTTTCTAGAATAGCATTGGGTAATTATTCTTGTGATTATTCATGAAGAGAATCAAATTCTAGCTAATCCTGAAATGACCTCAGGAAGAATACAATATTGTCTTTCCCTATTACAGTATCAATATTTAACTTATTATCTAGCTGTAGTTATTCAATTATCTCACTTTTTTCAAGTTATACATTATACATTTTGTGCTTATTTCCTATCCTTGATAGTATTTAGTGGTACTATGTGGTTTGTAAGTTTGACTTTCGAGTTCTGCTTCTGAAAATACTTTCTCTCTGTAGGAATTTTCTGTGTTCTTGTGACATGTTGGTATCTATAAAGATATTTTAATGTTACTTTGAGGCTGCTTTTAAAACTGTTTTCTCCATATTGGGGCATGCTTATATCTTGTATGGAATGAGAATTTAGTCTCGACACTACTTATTGCAAATGAATTTAATACACACAAACATATATGTATACTTTTTATATGTGCATAACAAGTTTATACAAAGCTCTCTCAGGCCAGTGACAAGAATTAATTTTCCTCCTACACTTCCTGGTCATCCTGCAGGGGGCTATACGGCCTGATACCTCCTCTCTCTTCCTATCCCACCCAGCTTGCATCCAGAACCCTCACCCCGTCTGCCTCCCTCCCCTCTTTGGCCACATAACATCTTCCAGTTCAGCCTGTTCAGGCACTGGGACCAAATACGAATCGGGAGGGCAACTGGGAGGGCGGTAGTCCCTTTGTCTCAATAGACTGCCTGCAGCAAGCAAGGTAGGCCCTTTATGAGCTACCCAAGCAGCACAGAGATCTTATCTAGGCACCAGGAGAACCATCACTGGGGAGTGACATCGCTGGGAAGGAAAATCAGTAGGCAAGGAGAACTGATCCTGTAAAAGAAGATCCATAGGGGAGCATTTGGAGGAAGAGATGGGCAGGCGCCAATGCGAGAATTCACCCAACAATCTGAAAAACAACATGAAACCACCAGAACCCAGCGACCCCACAACAGGAAGACATGAACACCTTAATGAAGAAGAAGTAGAAAAAACTGAATTTATGAAAGTGATAGAGGCCCTTAAACAGCATGTAATATACGCCCTTATCGAAATGGATGAGAAGTATAACAGAAAGTTTGAAGAATTGAATAAATCAGTGAATGCTACCGTAGAAAACCAAGGAAAAACAATCAAACAGATAATGGAAACAGTTCATGACTTGAAAAGTGAAATGGAGGCAAAGAAGAAAACAAAAACAGAGGGCTGACTGGACATGGAAAATCTAGGTAAACGAATAGAGACTACAGAAACAAGCATAACCAGCAGAATACAAGAGATAGAAGAAAGAATCTCGGATTCTGAAGATAACATAGAGAAAATAAATACACTGATCAATGAAAACAGCAAGTCCAACAAACTCTCATCACAAAACATTCAGGAAATATGGGACACAATAAAAAGACCAAACCTAAGAATAATTGGAGTAGAAGAAGGAGAAGAAGTGCAGCTCAATGGTCCAGAAAATATATTTAATAAAATTATAGAAGAAAACTTTCCCAACCTAAAGAAAGATGTACATAAGAAGGATCAAGAAACATAGAGAACACCAAATAGGCTGGATCAAAAAAGAAAAAACATTCCCACGCCATATAATAATCAAAACAGAAAGAATAAAGATTAAAGAAAGAATATTAAGAGCTGCAAAAGAAAAGGGCCAAGTTACTTATAAAGGTAAACCTATCAGACTTACACCTGACTTCTCTATGGAAACCATGAAAGACAGAACGTTCAAGATAGATGTACTGCAAAAAGTAAGAGACCATGGATGCAAGCCCAGACTACTATACCCAGGCAAGATTTCGTTCACTATAAATGGAGAAAACAAAACTTTCCAGGATAAAAACAAATTTAAACAATATGTAGCCACAAATCCAGCCTTACAGAAGGTAATAGAAGGAAAATCACTAACCAAGGAGTCCATCAATGACCACAATAACTCAGACATCTAGAGACCCTTCACAAGCACAACTCAAAGAAGGGAAACACACAAACCCTACTACTAAAAAAGTGACCGGAGTTAACAACCACTGGTCATTAATACCACTTAATATCAATGGGCTCAACTCACCTATAAAAAGGCACCGGCTAAGAGATTGGATACGAAAACAGGATTCAACATTCTGCTGTTTACAAGAACCACACCTCAACCACAAAGACAGGCACCTACTCAGAGTAAAGGGCTGGGAAAAGGCTTATCAAGCAAATGGACCTAAGAAATAAGCACGTGTGGCCATATTAATTTCTAACAAAGTTGACTTCAAACTTAAATCAATCAGAAGAGATGGAGAGGGACATTTTATACTCATAACAGGAACAATTCATCACGATGAAGTCAACATCCTGAATATCCATGCCCCTAATATAAAAGCACCCATGTACATAAATGAAACATGACTAAAACTCAAGGCTTCCATCAAACCGCCCACACTAATGGGAGGAGATTTCAACACTCCTCTCTCAACAATGGACAGGTCAATCAGACAGAAACCAAACAGAAATTAGAGAATTGATGGAGGTAATGAATCAATTGGACTTAACAGACATCTATAGAATATTCCAACAAATAGGAAATAATATACCTACTTCTCTGCAGTTCATGGAACCTTCTCGAAAATTGACCACATAGTCAGTAACAAAGCAAACATCCACAGTTACAAAAAAATATTAGTAACCCCCTGTGTCTTATCAGATCACCATGGATTAAAGTTAGAATTCAACAACAATGCTACCCCCAGAAAGCCTACAAACTCATGGAAACTGAACAGTCAACTACTGAACCATACCTGGATTAAGGAAGAAATAAAGAAAGAAATTAAAGTCTTCCTTGAATTCAATGAAAATAAAGAAACAACATCCTCAAACATATGGGACACTATGAAATCAGTCCTAAGAGGAAAGTTCATAGCACTAAGTGCCCACTTAAAGAAAACAGAGAAAGCACACATTGGAGACTTAACAGCCCAGCTGAAAGCTCTAGAAAAAAAAGAAGCAGACTCACCTAGGAGGACTAGAAGACTGGAAATAATCAAACTGAGAGCTGAAATCAACAAAATAGACACGCAGAAAACAATCCAAAGAATCAATGAAACAAAAAGCTGGTTCCTGGCGAAAATCAACAAGATTGATAAACCCCTATACAAACTAATCAAATGGCAAAGAGAGAATATGCAAATTAATAAGATCAGAAATGAAAAGGGGGACATAACCACATACACAGAGGAAATTCATATAATCATTACTTCTTACTACAAAAGCCTGTATGCCACAAAACTGGAAAATGTAAAAGAAATGGACACTATTTTACATAAATACCATCTACCAAAGTTAAACCAGGACCAGGTGAACAATCTATATAGACCTGTGAGGCACAAAGAATTAGAAGCTGTTATCAAAAACCTCCCTACCAAAAAAATCCCAGCACCAGATGGTTTCAATGTGGAATTCTACCATAACTTCCAAGAAGACCTAATACCTATACTCCTTAATGTATTTCACAATATAGAAACAGAAGAGTCATTACCAAATTTCTTTTACAAAGCTACAGTTACTCTGATACCAAAACCACACAAAGACTCAAATAGGAAAGAGAATTACAGGCCAATTTCACTCATGAACATCAACGCAAAAATCCTCAACAAAATACTGGCAAACCGAGTCTAAGAACACATTAGAAAAATTATCCATTATGATCAAGTAGGCTTCATGCCAGAGATGCAAAGCTGATTCAACATACGAAAATCTATCAATGTAATCCATCATATAAATAAACTGAAAGAAAAAGACCATATGATCATCTCATTAGATGCTGAAAAAGCATTTGACAAAATTCAACATCCCTTTATAATAAAAGTCTTGGAGAGATTAGGGATACAAGGGTCATTCCTAAATGTAATAGCTGCTATATACAGCAAGCCGACAGCTAACATCAAATTAAACGGAGAGAAACTCAAAGCCATCCCACTAAATTCAGGAACACGACAAGGCTGTCCACTCTCATCATACCTCTTCAATATAGTGCTTGAAGTTCTAGTAATAGCAATAAGACACCATAATGGGATCAAGGGGATTCGAATTGGAAGGGAAGAAGTTAAACTTTCGTTGTTTGCAGATGATATGATAGTGTACATAGGCGACCCCCAAAACGCCACCAAGGAAATTTTACAGTTGATAAACACCTTTAGTAATGTGGCATTATACAAGATCAACTCCAAAAATTCAGTCGCCCTCTTACACACAAAAGATATGGAAGCAGAGAGGGAAATCAGTGAAGCTTCACCTTTCACGATAGCCACAAACAGCATGAAATATCTTGGGGTAACTCTAACCAAGGATGTGAAAGATCTATTTGACAAGAACATTAAGGCATTGAAGAAAGAAATTGAAGATGATACCAGAAAATGGAAGGACCTTCCTTGCTCTAGGATTGGACGGATCAACATAGTAAAAACGGCAATTCTACCAAAGGCAATTTATAGATTCAATTAAATCCCCATCAAGGTCCCATCAAAATTCTTCACAGATCTTGAGAGGACTATAATCAACCTTATATTGAAAAACAAAAAACCCAGGATAGCCAAAACAATCCTATACAATGAAGGATCTTCTGGAGGCATTACCATCCCTGACTTCAAACTCTATTACAGACCAGCAGTGATGAAAACAGTGTGGTACTGGCATAAAAACAGAGAAGTCGACCAAGGGAATCGTATAAAAAACCCGAATTTTAACCCACAAACCTATGAACACCTGATTTTCGATAAAGGAGCTAAAAGTATACAATGGAAGAAAGAAAACATCTTCAAGGAATGGTGCTGGTACAACTGGATGTCATCCTGTAGAAGAATGAAAATAGACCCATATCTATCACCATGCACAAAACTTAAGTCCAAATGAATTAAAGACCTCAATATCAGTCTGAACACACTGAACCTGATAGAAGAGAAAGTGGGAAGTACTCTACAACAGACGGGCACAGGAGATCACTTCCTATGTATAACCCCAGCAGCACAAACATTAAGGGCAACATTGAATAGATGGGACCTACTAAAACTGAGAAGCTACTGTAAAGCAAAGGACACTGTTACTAAGACAAAAAGGCAACCTACTGACTGGGAGAAGATCTTCACCAACCCCACAACAGACAAAGGTCTGATCTCCAAAATATATAGAGAACTCAAGAAACTAGACTTTAAAATGCTAATTAACCCAATTAAAAAATGGGGCACTGAACTGAACAGAGAATTCTCAACAGAAGAAGTTCAAATGTCCAAAAGACACTTAAGGTCATGTTCAACCTCCTTAGCAATCAGGGAAATGCAAATCAAAACAACTTTGAGATATCATCTTATACCTGTCAGAATGGCTAAAATCAAAAACACCAATGATAGCCTTTGCTGGAGAGGCTGTGGAGGAGGGGGTACCCTCATCCCTTGCTGGTGGGAATGCAATCTTGTGCAACCACTTTGTAAATCAGTGTTTCGTTTTCTCAGGAAATTCGGGATCAACCTACCCCTGGACCCAGCCATACCACTCTTGGGAATATACCCAAGAGATGCCCTATCATATGACAAAAAGCATTTGTTCAACTATGTTCATAGCAGTATTATTTGTAATAGCCAGAACCTGGAAACAACCTAGATGTTTTTCAATGGAAGAATGGCTGAAAAAGTGTGGAATATATACACATTAGAGTACTAAGCTGCGATAAAAAAACAATGACTTCTCGAATTTTGCATGCAAATTCATGGAAATAGAAAACACTATCCTGAGTGAGGTAACCCAGATCCAAAAAGATGAATATGGGATGAACTCACTCATAATTGGTTTCTAGCCATAAATTAGGGTCACGGAGTCTACAATTGGTGAACCTAAAGAAGCTAAATAAGAAGGTGAACCCAAGGAAAAACATATAGTTATCCTCTTGGCTATGGGAAGTAGACAAAATTGCCAGGGAGAAAAGTGGGATCTTGGGGGTGGGGTGGGATAGGAGTATTGGGAGATAGGGAGAGAAAAGTGAGAAGGGGAGAATGGGGGGAACTTGGGGAAACAGGATGATTAGGATAAAGGAAGGTTGGATAGGCGAGCACAGAAGCACAATTCTTAGTTAAGGGAGCCACCTTAGGGTTGGCAAGAGACTTGACCCTAGAGTGGCTCCCAGGAGCCCAAGGCGATGTCCCCAGTTAGTTCCTTGGGCAGCTGAGGGTAGGGTACCTGAAATGACCCTAGCCTATAGCAATACTGACGAATATCTTGCATATCACCATAGAACCTTCATCTGGTGATGGATGGAGATAGAGACAGAGACCCACACTGGAGCACTGGACTGAGCTCCCAAGGTCCCAATGAGGAGCGGAAAGGAGGGAGAAGATGAGCAAGGAAGTCAGGACCACGAGGGGTGCACCCACCCATTGAGACATTGGGGCTGATCTATTGGGAGCTCACCAAGTCCAGCCTTACTGTGACTGAAAAAGCATGGAATAAAAACGGACTCTCTGAACATGTCAAACAATGAGGGCTCCTGAGAAGCCAAGGACAATGGCACGGGGTTTTTATCCTACTTCATATTCTGGCTTTGTGGGAGCCTAGCCAGTTTGGATGTTCACCTTCCTAGACATGGATGGAGGGGGGAGGACCTTGGACTTTCCACAGGGCAGGGAACCCTGACTGCTCTTTGGACTGGAGAGGGAGGGTGGAGGAGTGGGGGGAGGGGGAGAAGGGTGGGATGAGGGGGGGAATGGGAGGCTGGGAGGAGGTGGAAACTTTTTTTTCCTTTTCTCAATAAAAAATGAATTAATTTAATTATCTCTTTATTGATGATCCAACTTCTCAGTTTAGAACTTACATTTTTCTCTTGAGAGGACAACACTCTACCTTCTGTATTCATATGAGAATTAACCACCTTGGTCCTGGGAACTCTGTTCCATCATAACTAATAGTCACTTGAGTTCTTTCAGCTTACTGATTCTTCTCTTCCTTTATCATTTTTAAACACAAATTTACTTTTTATCCTTATTGCCTATCAGTATTTTAATTTGTTACTCTAAGATAGCACATAGTTTTAGTTTGATGTGATAAAGATGCTCGTTCTTGGTCTTCATTTTCTGTTTTTGCAACTGGAAGCCTATAATTTCAAGACCTCTATTCTCTGGGGTATATTTTATTTTCGGTGGGTATAGTGGTACCATTTGAGTTTAGAAAATGTTTAAATTCATTTTGATGTCTTCTTCCGATATAAGTGGCTGAGATTTATGGCCTTTGAAATGAATTAATAAATGAGTATTGAATCAAACTCTTCTTTATGTATATTTTGACATTTGAAAAATAATTCCAATTTTTATATTCATAAACATACTAGAAGGTACATGAAGATAGAAATGTGATTTTGTAACTAATCATTGGATAAAGACGGAACCTTCTGTATGCTATGGCAAAATAGTAAGGATATATAGAAAGAGGTATCAAGATGCAGATATAAAATAGATTACAGAAAGTACTGAGAACTCCTCTCCACAGATGCCATGTGTAACAAAAGAGAACATTTTTTAGAAGAGCCAGTAAGTTCTCTTGGAGAATGCAAATACATGTAAAAGTTGAGAATTTACACATGGCAGAGCTCTTGATCACTGCCTTCCCACCACTGTAAGTTACTTTTACTTTCCTGGGTTTCATTTTTTTTTCTTACTATTCATGTGTACCTAGTCCAATTTGTTCTACCAGGATAAAAAAAAATCTAAATAGATGTTCTATGGACACTGATGTGCACTTATAGTAGTGGATGGAAGGGCACCACAGGAACAAAACATCATTTTCTTGCAACAAAGAGAGTATAACCTTGGTGTTAACGTCCACTGAATGTGAGTTTTGTATTGTAGGAATATCCTTGATATCTTCAGAAGTCCAATAGATTTCTTAGTAATTTTTATCAGCAAAAGAACTATCATGTTTCACTGTATAACAGATAAAATAGGAAGTAAAAATGGCTATTTGACCACCTACCTTAAAGTCTGACAAATAGCGACCTGATTAGGCTACTCAGCTGAAAACTTATGATACTTTTTTTAAAGGTAGCTGGAAAGAAAATGATTAAAACAGAAGACAGAAAAAGAGCCAAGAGCCAAGATAAAAAAAGCCAGGAGGTCACAGGAAGAACTGAAAGCCAAAGTAGTCTCAGGTTTTAAAATCTAATCAGATAAAGACTTCCTCCCCCCCCAAAAAATGCTTTCATATTTCAAAACTGTCATGAACTAGTTAATTTACTTTTACCTTTAATTCACATAGATTTGGAATAAAATACCTTTAGACTGACATTTTCTAATTATTCCACAACTCTATGTTAGGAATGTTGGGGTTAGATAACTTGTGGATATATTCTTGTTTGTTTGAGTAGAGGTTCATGAACTTCAGAAGCATTTATTTTAGGGGATCTAGAAACTATTTTAAGTTTGATGTGGTTATCATGGTAATATTTCCTGAAGCACATTAAATGTGAATATATGTGTTTTAAGTTTGGAGGATGGAAGCACTGAGCACACTAATAATAGTAATCATAATAGCTGGCTTCTTTGTCTATTTTTCTACTAAATGTGCTTTTCCTATGAATGTTAGCAGATATTCTGCATGTGCCAAAATGAGACTTTTCTATTACCTTCTATTACTTGAGAAAAATGAAATTTTAGATATAATAAAATTCATCAATCAATTCAAATTGATATTACCAAAAGTAAAATAGTGAGTGGATCTGACTCACCCTCATGAAACTTTTAAATCTGAGTCTAGACAACACAGAAATTTTAATATGGCATATTTTCCAGATATATTTGATAATAGAGGGGGACACATGACAGAAAACCATATGCTTTTATCACTTGAGAATTGTTGCTTGCTTATAATCAAGAAAATAAAAAAAAACTTCTGTCATAATACTTCAAGGATGCAGTTATTCCAGGGACTGCAATGAGCAGTTGTGTTGTATGGTTATTTGGGGGAAATTATAACATTGCCATTGTACCTATGGAACAGAGATTGTTTTGTGACTACAACATACCTTATCCCATAGCCATGAGAATAAAATGCAAAAAAAAAAACCCAAGAAACACAGAGACATATACACACAAAAACAAAAATAGTGATAGATAGGACTATGGTAATGAAAATGTGGCTATTAACATTTGGATCATATAATGCCAACAATCATATAATACAGGAAAGGTGGTCATCATAATCCAATACTTACATGAAATTCTGACTGCTATTCTTTTCTGTCTCCCAACTGTACTAGGTTTTGGAGCATGCTAAACTCTACTGGTACTGGAAGGTTGATTGAAGGACCTTTGTGACACAGGTTTCGCCCATGCCAAGGATGAGACTATTTAGTTAAGAAACTGATTTTGAGTTGTTTATGGTTTTGTGAGCAACATGTGCCCATGTAAATAAGTATCTCCATAAAGTTAATGATTTATGACGCTGAACTTGAAGATAATATTTTCTATGGTCTGTTAGTGTTCTATCTGGAGTTAAAATGCCTTTCTTATTTCCCTCAGCAAACTTCAAAGAATTTCATTGAAGTGGTGGGTTTCCTCTCAGGCCCTTCAGATTATATAGTAAAAATTAGCCTGCTGATAGATAGATTCTAAGCTGTACATAGAAAACCTAGCCATTGCAATGACATATTTATGATTGTTAAGACAACAAATTGTAGTACTTTGTTGTACAATAACAGAAAACTAATAATATTTTTCTGCTGTGATTTAGTGGGCAAGACATATTTGGTAAATTCATTGAGCTAAGGAGAAACAACACAACTTTACCTGTCAAGAAGTTCAAGTTTTAGTCAATTTTGCCTATAAGAACATAGAGATCCCATTATAAAATTCTCAGGAAAACACTTTGATTTGAACTGATCCTTATGAAGACAATGGCCATGAAGTTATGAGTCTTTCAGTCATTTACTCTTCCCATTTTTTCTCCTCTTTTGCTTTTCAAAAGTAGTCAACATCTTGCTGTTATAAACTCAATAAGTATCTTTTCCTTTTCCTGGAGAGGGATCTCAGACCGAAACTGTAACTGAAGAAAGCAAGTACCTTAAACATGCTGTTGCCTAATTACAAGCATTTCATGAACTTGTAATCAAGTCTCTATTATTTTCTATGTTTATCTTCTTCAAAATTGCTAGTTTCATTTGAGCAATTTACAGTATTGATTGGTCATATTATTACATTTGTTTATTGCATATTGATTAAATGGTCAGTGAAAATGAACCAATTGTGAAGGTGATCAGTATGAAAACCACTCCTGGGTAGTTTGTAATTCTGAAATGTAATACTCACATTTTTTTAGTATTTAGGCTAATTACCTCACTTATAGGAAATATCCAAGTTACATTTTTCCCTTGCCCTTTCCCACACATGTGTCAACATAATTAGCAGAGAAAGTAAAACAACTGTTTAACTGATTATTGAACTTTGACTGCTGAAAGAGGGCATCACAGCTTAAAGTGTTTCTTACCAATGAAAATTTTTACCAAAAGCATAAAGGACTAGCAAATGATATTCTTATATGCTAAGAAGTTCTTTTGTTGGAAAGAAAAGTAAATATGAATCATGATTTCTGACAGTTGTTGTAGAAACTATCATCTGAAAAGGCTATTAGTTATCATAAAATAAAATTTCCAACACCTGATAGGCTAGAAATCCTAATTTTATATATGCATTCTTGAAAGTTTTAAATTATTGCTTGAAAAAGTGAAGTTTATTAGTTTGGAAGGACCGACTAAAAAGAAGTTATGTTTTGCCTGTTGAAAGAAATATGTTTTATTATACCGTGCAAATAGACAACTGACACAATCAGTGCTGAGCCAAACACATAGAGGATTTGAATGGAATGCAATTCATAGACCCTGCTTTCAAAAGCATAGTTATCATCTCCAAGTATTCCTGGGAGATTTGATACTTTCTGATTCAAAAATGCATGAAATATTTTATTTTACTCATAGGTAAAAATCAAAATGCCCCTATTAATTTTAATGGTTATTGTGAACTTGTTACATTTTCCTATGCCTACCTAGTACAACACAGAATTGCAAATTTAGTATTTGAATATTTATGTTTACTATTTTAATAAAGAGACCTAATTTTTAAAACAAACTTTACAGTATATCCTTTCCTCTTTTGGATATGTATCTACATCTACATGTATTGTTTTTCTTGAAGAAAATAAATCATTTTATCTCTTTTCAAGACCAGCATATCTCTTTTGTTGATCTAAAAACTGAACACTGATAATCTACAAATCATCCAGATTTCACTGAAGGCAAATATACTCCTTTTCATAAATTGAATTCCAGAAATTGTTTACTATACTAAACAGCAACATAATAGTAGGAAAGCTTATTTTTTGAAGCCTTTTCCACACATACTTGACAATTATTCAGAAAATAAAACATAGTACAAATTTGATAAAACCAAAGTCTAGGGTGAGAGTGAAGATAAATGAAAAGATGGAATATTTTAATGGGCTTAAAGAACAGGTACTTCACATTATTTTGGTTTAGAAGCCTTTAGAGAGATTTAAGAAATCAAGTTGTTAAAATATCTAAGCATTTCAATACATTAAGGAAGATACCCACAAGAAAAAAGAGCTTTGAATAAGTACTGATGGCATGGGAAAATAAACAAATTTAATGATTAAATTCAAGGAAAAAAATTCAGACATTAAATTCAATCAAATTATAGTATACTACATGGGTCAATTATGAATAACATGGTTCATAATAATCCAGATCACACAAAATACAAATAATGACTTTTACCAAGTCTTTATATCAGTATAATGGGATAAGACTGCAATAACAATGAAGCCTTTATACTTTGGATAAATAGGAGGAAAAATTGTGTTGAAAAATATTTAATATTGGAAACTGGAAAAATAACATTCTAAAATAATAAAAAATATATTTGTCTTTATTTAATTGCCCAAGAAATAGCCAAACATTTGAAGCAATATGTCTTTGGAGAAGGATGTAGTAAAAAGATGATTTTTAGTTCAATTTATTACATTTTTTTTCATTTTATAGGGTGCATTATTGCCACAATGACTGTGTAGAGGTCAGAGGATCAATAGTGATAATGAGTTTTCTTCTTCCACCATGTGTTCCTGTGAATCAACTCCACGTCAGTAGTTTTGGTCGCAAATGCCTTTGTGAACTAAGCCATTTTGCTAGCCCAGGAATTTGATTTTGAAAATATAAAGATCCACAGCTGGAAATATGCAGAGAGTGAAAGATTTTGAAACACTCAGTCTTAAATGGAATTTCTTAATCGAACCCATCCCTTCAGTGTTCAGAGAGCTATGCAGAAGAGGACTCAGAAAGATTGTAAGAGCCAGGATGAATGAATTAAATGAAGGAAACATTATTCCAGACAAAAAAGAAATGAAGCACATATGAACTTACAGAAACTGCACAAGTAGAATCCAGACAGGGTCCCAGTTATAAGAGGGGGACGTGGATGTCAATTCCCGTCTCATGAAAAATCTATCTCCAATTGACATCTACTTATGAAGGAAAACTTAGTTTTCTCCAATGGAATCTTTCTACTTGTACAAACTACACTTAAGGGCAGGCCCAATTCTCAGCCATAGACAGTCTGTACAAAAGAAACTCAATGGTATTTTTGAAGATTTTTTTTTCTCACTCATCTGCTTTGTGAAGTCTTTTACCTTACTGGTATTTTTGGCCTGTATATTATTGTCCTAGGATTTCTATCAATGTGAAGAAAATCCATTAAAATGACAATTCTTATAAAGAAATACTTAAAACAGGCAACTTACAGTTTCAGAAGTTTAGTCCATTATCAACATGGAGGGACACAGTGCTGAAGAAATATCTGAGAGTTCTACATCAACAAGAAGTGAACTATGTCAGTGGGCATAACTTGAATACAGGAAACCTCAAAGCCCATCCACACAGTGACACACATCCTCCAAGAAGACCATACATACTCCAACAAAGCCACATGTACTAATGGGGGCTATTTTTCTTCAAACCACCACAATTGTGGTTTCTGATTTTGTGGGGGTTTTTGTTAATTCCTGTTTTCGATGTTTCTTCCTTTTCAATTTTTAAATGGTTTATTATTTATTATTATTATTATTATTATTATGGGCATAGTTTCCCTTGCCTTCTTTCCTTCCAGTCATTCCCCTCCACTTCCCCTATGTTCCCACTCTCCACCTACTCCATTTCTATTCAGAAAGGGGTCGGTACCCCATGGGTAGCAACAAAGTATGGCATATTAAGGTGCAATAAGACTAGAAAATTTCCCTTGTATTAAGGCTGGTCAAGGCAACCCAGTACTTATATCTTACTTTTTTTTCTGTTTTGGAATTCTGTTTTTTGTGGATTTTCTTATTTATTTGTTTGCCTGATTGTTTGCTTTTTAAAAACAAAGGGTAAGAAAAGGGGGAGCATGGAGTCAGATGGGTAAGGAAGCAGAAAGGACTTAGAAGGAGTCAGGGGAAAGGAAATCCTGAACAGAATACATTGTATAAAAATAATTTCAATAAAAAATGTAAAAAATACACAACTATTACTACTTTAAATAATGTGCTTAGATTATCTTATTAAGACTTTAAAAAGAAAAGCTAAGACTAAACATACATTGATGTTTGCATAATGACAATGTACCATAAATCAACTTGAGTAATGTACATATTCACCATCAGTTAATTTTGAAAATTATGTCAATGATAGATAATATATGCAGAAATATACTGTCATAATGACAAGCAAATCTTATAAGTCCTTGTGCAATAGAATTATAGAGATTTTGGCTAACATGCCTTTCCAAACATGTTTTATTGTTTCTAAGATGTTTCTATGGGCATTACTGTGTACTGCAACTGTTCTTCATCTTTATTTTAGTTAGAGTAAGAAACTTACTTAAGGAGATTTAGAAACAGGGTTCCTGACAATGGGGTTTGTTGCTATATGTTTGTTTTATTTTCATTTTTTATATAAAGAGGATTCACTATATAAATATTTACAATATTTTAGAGAATAAGCATAATGTGCTCTATCAACACAAAGCCTTTATCATGTTTAGGGCTTTCCATTTTATGTTTTTATTTGAAAATTTAAAATATTATATAAGCACCTGATAAGCATATAGCTTTTATTTTCTGTGCTCATTTCTATTCCTTTCTCTGCTAGCAAAAATTCCTCTTACGACCTTCTGTTAAAGGACTTAGTTGAAAATAAGTTTAAAAAATAATTTTGTGCAAAATCTATCTTTTCAAATTGTTCAATATTTTTATTAAGATTCCAGAGATCATAGCGTGTTTTGAGAAGTTTCAGATTACAGAGCCAACACTTTAAAAAAAGATAAAGGTTTTCCCATAAAGCAGAAAATGGCATGCTATAAAAATGACTATTATTTGTGCCAGGAATATTATTCTTCACTGTGCTATGGTGCGAGAGAATTGTCTGTATTCTGTCAATCATGTTTTAAATAAACGGTGATTTGCCAGGCAGGAAGTATAGGTGGGAAAACCAGACAGGAAGCAGAAATGATGCAAAGAGAAAAGGAGAATTCTGGGAAGGAGGAAGTTGATTAACCCCACTCCTGCCCAGATCACCGAAGCAGCAGGATGTGATCTGCCCCACTGAAAAAGGTACTGAACCATATGGCTAACAAAGATCAGAAAAATGGGTTAATCAAGATGTGAGAGTTAGCCAGTGAGAGGCTAGAGTTAATGGGCCAATCAGATTATAATTTGTGGAGACCTATGTATGATTTTCTTTAGGGCTAAATAGTTGTGGGGTACCAAGTAGGAGAAAAACACCAACAAACAAGCCATCCCTCATGTTACAGTGCTATGTGTATATGAAGGATATTGAGGATTTTCACCTATACTTCTAGCACAAATAGAACATTAAACTTTCAAACACCTTGTTATATACAAAGAATCCTATAATTATTGTACACCTGTGAAGAATCTGATTGATCAATTTGATTTATTTTGTTTTTAATGCGCAGAAAAATAGGGATGTTGTTCTTTTTAAAAGCCAAGTAGTAGGATGTACGTATCCTTGAGAAAGGAAATTGGATATGATTGGGGATCTCTGCATTCTTTTTTTCCTAATTAAAGGAGCAAGAAAACCACTTGATGTAGTAAGTTAGTAATCAGAAGGCAGAGAAAATAAAATGATGCTGAGTCAATTTCAAGATATTTAGAGCTCAGAGAATATACTAGAGAAGTATTCCTGATGTATTTATCACTGATGCTTTGATTAACAATAAAATGTCAGTTAAAGGTAAATAAATGAAGTGTGGTAAGATGATGTTTAAGAGTCTAGTTGAAGAGATAAAATGGTTCTATGATAGAGCAGAAAGTGGCAGGAGATGTAATTCCGAGTTTATGTTATATAGCCCCAATCAAATTTTAAAATAAAATAAAATTTTACATTTATGATCTATATACTTTAATTTTCTAAGACACATAGATAGATAGATAGATAGATAGATAGATAGATAGATAGATAGATAGATAGATGATAGATAGATAGATAGATAGATAGATAGATAGATAGATAGATAGATGAGAGAGTAGATAGATAAAAAGTGAGACTATGGTCATTTACTCTGAGTTAAGTAATCACAGGTCAGTGTTACAAGTTGAATGAAATGTAATCAGACAAATTCTCTGAACACATTTTGGATGATCTGTTGCTCCCAATTAATTTAAAAAAATAGTATATATTATAATTGAGTTCCTACTAAATGTTAAGATTAGTAATTATATTTACTCTCTTCATACATTAGAGCTTACAGATTTTTGCCTATGAGAAATGTTTCTAAAATGCACTGAACACTGAAGCACTGGGTATATGATCCATAGCAGAGAGCACAACAAGACAGAATTTGTGGCACTACTGTTATACAAAGTCACAAAAATGAAGGGCATGCATTTTCTAAGCCCTCTCATTACCTCAGCTTTGTACCTGAATCCTTATGGTCTTTTTATCACATTGATTTTTTTATAGATTGCTGCAGTCTCCTGGTTGGGATCCTCTCTTTTTATATCATTAGAAACCTTGATTTTTAGTCTCCATTTCAAAAGATGACACTTACACAACAGAATTTTCCATTGCCTCCTAAGGAAGATCATTGCCTTAGTTTGATTGCATTTACCTACTTCTGGAAGTGGGGGCTTTAATTCAGAGCATTTGTTTTACAGAGTTTCATGACCCCCTACAATTCTAAAACATGAATTTTATAGCTTAAACTTTTATCTCACCATCTCTAGGTTTGTCCTATATGTCTTTGTTTAGATTCCATTTGCAGTATGTATTGGGCTCACCTTATGAACTTAAAAGTTCTTTGACTTTTTTTGGGGGGATAAAATACATCATAATTGTGTGTAAGATCTTTTTTCTTTTCTTTTTTTATTGATTTTTTTTGAGCTCTACATTTTTTTCTGCTCCACTCCCTGCATATTCCATCCCCTTCAACCCTCCGCCAAAGTCCACATGCTCCTAATTTCCTCAGGAGATTTTGTCTTTTACTACTTAATTGTATTCCTTGGCCAGAGTGCTAAATTGATATTTTGTAACTAGTTTGAATTGAAGGAAAAAGTTTACATATGAGAAACTGAATTGTAACTCCAAATCTATTTTTAAAATGTTCCTATTCTCCTGTACCAAAAGATCCACCACAGGGGTGAGTGAGTTCCTGACCTATGACAGCAGCCCAGGAGAGAGAGAGAGCACAGACATTTCTCAACCCTCTATACTTCCTGGTCATTCTGCAGGGGCTATGCTCCCTGACTCCTGCCTCCCTCTTCCTATCCCATCCCAGCTTTCACGCAGGAAACCCCCCCTTCCTCTCTTCTTTGGGGTCATAAGATTCCCCAGCTCAGACCGTTTTGGCGCTGGGACTAGGTGGTAAGCACAATCGCACGGGAGTCCCATTGTTTCAATAGCCTTCCTGCATCAAGGTAGGCCTTTTGTCTGCCAGGTCCCTGGCCAGCTAGGGGCTCTGATACTGTACCGGAAGATCCATCACAGGGGTGAGTGAGTTCCTGGCCCATGGCAGCAGCCCAGGAGAGGGATCACAGACATTTCTCAACCCCCATACTTCCTGGTTATTCTGCAGGGCTATGCTCCTTGGCTTCTGCCTCCCTTTTCCTATCCCATCCCAGCTTACAACCAGGAAACCCCTCCCTTCTTCCTCCCTTCTTTGGGGTCATAAGATTCCCCAGCTCTGCCCATTTTGGCACTGGAACTGGGTGGTGAGCACAGCCACGTGGGAGTTCCTTTGTTTCAACAGCCTGCCTGCAGCAAGGTAGCCCTTTGTCTCTGAGGTCCCTGGCCAGCAAGGGGACTTGATCCTGTACCAGAAGATCCATCAGGCAGCATTCGGAGGAAGAGATGGGCAGGCACCAATGCAAGAATTGCTTCAACAATCTGAAAAACAACATGAAAACTCCAGAACCTAGCGAACTTACAACAGGAGTACCTGAACACCCTAATCTAGAAGAGGCATAAAAAATTGACTTTATGAAAGTGATAGAGTCCCTTGAACAGGAGATGAAAGAAAAGGATGAGAAGAATAACAAAAAGGTTGAAGGAATGAGTAAATCTGCAAATGATATCATAGGAAACCAAGAAAAAAAATCAAACAGATATTGCAAACAATTCAAGACTTGAAAACTGAAATGGAGGCAATGAAGAATACACAAACTGAGGGCCGTCTGGATATGGAAAATCTAGGTAAATGAACAGAGACTACAGAAACAGGAAAAACAACAGAATACAAGAGGTAGAAGAAAGAATCTCAGATACAAGGACACCATAGAGAAAATAAGCACACAGATCAAAGAAAACAGCAAATCCAACAAATTCTCATCACAAAACATTCAGGAAATATGGGACCCAGTAAAAAGACCAAACCTAACAATAATAGGTGTAGATGAAGTAGAAGAATTACAGCTTAAAGGCCCAGAAAATATATTCAATAAAATTATAGAAGAAAACTTCCCCAACCTAAAGAAAGACATTCCTATGAAGGTTCAAGAAGCATACAGAACACCAAATAGACTGGATCAAAAAAAATCCCCTCTCCATATAATAATCAAAACACAAAACATACAGAATAAAGAACAAATATTAAGAGCTGCAAAGGAAAAAGGTAGAGTAACTTATAAAGGTAAACCTATCAGACTTACACCTGATTTCTCTAAGGAAACCATGAAAGCCAAAAGGTCCTGGATAGATGTACTGCAGAAACTGAGAAACAATGGATGCAAGCCCAGACTACTATACCCAGCCAAGCTTTCATTCACTATCAATGGAGAAAACAAAATATTCCAGGATAAAAACAAATTTAAACAATACGTAGATTCAAATCCAGCATTACAGAAAGTAATAGAAGGAAAAACAAAAACCAAGGAGTCCAATAATGCCCATAATCACTCAGACATCTAGCGACCCTTAACCAGCACAACTCAAAGAAGGGATGTAGTGGCATAAATGAAGGCAGAGAGGAATTATAATAAAATATTCAGCTTTAATTAGGAAGAAACGTACAGAACCCGCGGTTCCCACGGAGAACAGGAAAGCAGAAGGGAAGGGGGGGGAAGCACACCAGCAATATTCATTAGTAAAAAAATATTCTCAGCTAAAAGCAAGGTGATTGGCTGAGGCTACCCCTACAAAGGGAAACACACAAACTCTACTACAAAAAAAAATAACCGAAGTTAATAACCACTGGTCATTAATATCACTTATTATCAATGATCTCAATTCACGTATAAAAAGGCACAGTCTAAGAGATTAGATACAAAAAGCGGATCCAACATTCTGCTGTTTACAAGAAACACACCACAACCACAAAGACAGGCATCTACTCAGAGTAAAGGGTTGGGAAAAGGTTTGTCAAGCAAATGGACCTAAGAAACAAGCAGGTGTGGCCATACTAATTTCTAACAAAGTTGACTTCAAACTAAAATCAATCAGAAGAGATGGAGATGGGCATTTTATACTCATAACAGGAACAATTCATCAGGATGAAGACTCAATCCTGAATATCTATGCCCCTGGTATAAAAGTACCCACTTATGTAAAAGAAACATTACTAGAACTCAAGGCAGACATCAAACTACACACACTAATAGTAGGAGACTTCAACACTCCTCACTCACCAATGGACAGGTCAATCAGACAGAAACCTAAGAGAAAAATAAGAAAATTAATAGAGGTAATGAATCAAATGAACTTAACAGACATCTATAGAACATTCCACCCAAATAGGAAAGAATATAGCTTCTTCTCTGCAGCTCATGGAACAATATCAAAATTTGACCACATTCTCAGTAACAAAGCAAACCTCCACAGATACAAAAAAAAATAGCAACCACCTGTGTCTTATCAGATCACCATGGAATAAAGTTAGAATTTAACAATAATTCTAACCTCAGAAAGCCTTCAAACTCATGGAAAGTGAATAGTCAACTACTAAAGCACACCTGAGTCAGGGAAGAAATAAAGAAAGAAATTAAAGTCTTCCTTGAATTCAACGAAAATAAAGACACAACATACCAAAACCTATGGGACACTATGAAAGTAGTGCTAAGAGGAAAGTTCATAGCTCTACGTGCCCACATAAAGAAAACAAAGAAAGCTCACATTAGAGACTTAACAGCACGACTCCAAGTTCTAGAAAAAAAAGAAGCAGACTCACCCATTAGGAGTAGAAGACTGGAAATAATCAAACTGAGGGTTGAAATCAACAAAATAGAAACACAGAAAACAATCCAAAGAATTAATGAAACAAAGAGCTGGTACTTTGCAAAAGTCAACATGATTGACAAACTTTTATCCAAACTAATCAAAAGTCAGAGAGAGAAAATGCAAATTAACAACATCAGAAATGAAAAGGGGGACATAACAACAGATACAGAGGAAATTCAGAGAATCATTAGGTATTACTACAAAAGCTTATATGCCACAAAGATGGAACATTTAAAAGAAATAGACTTTTTTTAGATAAATACCATTTACCAAAATTAAATCAAGACCAGGTAAACAATTTAAATAGACCTATAAATCAGGAGGAAATAGAAGCTGTCATAAAAACCTCCCTACCAAAAAAAGCCCAGCACCTGATGGTTTTAATGCAGAATTTTATCAGAACTTCTGAGAAGAGCTGATACCTATGCTCTTTAATGTGTTTCACATAATAAAAACAGAAGAGTCATTGCCAAATTCTTTTTATGAAGCTACAGTTACCCTGATTCCAAAACCACACAAAGACACAACCAAGATAGAGAATTACAGACCAATCTCACTCATGAACATCGATGCAAAAATTCTCAATAAAATTCTGACAAACAGAATCCACGAACACATTAAAAATATTATCCATTATGATCAAGTAGGCTTCATCCCAGAAATGCAGGGCTGTTTAAACATACCAAAATCTATCAATGTAATCCATCATATAAATAAACTGAAAGAAAAAAACTATATAATCATTTCACTAGATGTGGAAAAAGAATTTGAGAAAATTCAACACCTCTTTATGATAAAGGTTTTGGAAATGTTAGGGATACAAGGATAATGCATAAATATAATAAAAGTAATATATAGAAAGCCAACAGCTAATATCAAATTAAATGGAGAGAAACTCTAAGCCATTCCACTAAATTCAGGAAGAAGACAAGGCTGTCCACTCTCACCATATCTCTTCAACATAGTTCTTGAAGTTATAGCATTAGCAATGGGAGAACAACAGGAGATCAAGGGGATTCAAATCAGAAAGGAATAAGTCAAACTTTCATTATTTGCAGATGATATGAGAGTGTACATTAGTGACACCCAAACCTCTACTAAAGAACTCTTACAGCTGATAAATACTTCAGTGAAGTGGCAGGCTACCAGATCAACTCAAAAAAAAATAATAATAGCCCTCCTATACACAAAGGATAGAGAAGCAGAGGGGGAATTCAGAGAAACTTCATCTTTTATGATAGCCACAAACAGCATAAAGTAACTTGGGGTGGCTCTAACCAAGGAAGTGAAAGATCTATTTGACAAGAACTTTAAGGCATTGAAGAAAGAAATAGAAGATGACACCAGAAAACGAAAAGGCCTCCCATGCTCTTTGATGGGTAGGATCAACATAGTAAAAATGTCAGTTCTACCAAAAGCAATCTATAAATTCAATGCAATCCCCATTAAAATCCCTACAAAATTCTTCACAGACCTTGAAAGAATAATAATCAACTTTGTTTGGAAAAACAAAAAACCCAGGATAGCCAAAAAAAATCTTATACAATAAAGGAAGTTCTGGAGACATTACCATTCTTGACTTCAAATTCTATTACAGAGCTACAGTAATGAAAGCAGCTTGGTACTGGCATATAAACAGAGAAGTCGAGAAATGGAATTGAATAGAAGAACTGGATATTAACCCACAAACCTATGAACACCTGATTTTGAGAAAGAAGCTAAAATTATACAATGGAAGAAGGAAAGCATCTTCAACATATGTTGCTGGCATAACTGGATGTCAACCTGTGGAAGAATGAAAATAGATCCATATCTATCACCATGCACAAAACTCAAGTCCAAATGGATTAAAAATCTCAACATCAATCTGAACACTGAACCTGATAGAAGAGAAAGTGGGAAATAGTCTACAACATATGGGCACAGGAGACCACTTCCTATGTATAACCCCAGAAGCACAGACATTAAGGGAAACATTGAATAAATGGGACCTCCTAAAACTGAGAAGCTTCTGTAAAGGAAAGGACACTGTCATTAAGACATAAAGGCAACCTACTAACTGGGAGAAGATCTTCACCAACTCCGCAACGGACAAAGGTCTGATCTCCAAAATATATAAAGAACTCAAGAAACTAGACTGTAAAAGGCTAATCAACCCAATTATAAAATGGGGTACTGAACTGAACAGAGAATTCTCAACAGAAGAAGTTCAAGTGGCCAAAAGACACTTAAAGTCATTCACAACCTCCTTAGCAATCAGGGAAATGAAAATCAAAACAACTTTGCGATACCATCTAACACCGGTCAGAATGGCTAATATCCAAAACTCCAATGATATCCCAGGCTTTTCCAGACCCAGGCCAGCTGGCCTTGGTGAGTTCCCATTAGAACATCCCCATTGTCTCAGTGTGTGGGTGCACCCCTTGCGGTCCTGAATTCCTTGCTCATGCTCTCTCTCCTTCTGCTCCTGATTCGGACCTTGAGATTTCAGTCCGGTGCTCCAATGTGGGTCTCTGTCTCTGTCTCCTTTCATCACCTGATGAAGGTTAATATTCAGGAGGATGCCTATATGTTTTTCTTTGGGTTCTCCTTATTTAGCTTCTCTAGTATCACTAATTATAGGCTCAATGTCCTTGCTTTATGGCTAGAAACCAAATATGAGTGAGTACATCCCATGTTCCTCTTTTTGGGTCTGGCTTACCTCACTCAGGATAAAATCGGACTCTCTGAACATAGTGGACAATGAGGACTAATGAGAACTCAAGAACAATGGCAATGGGTTTCTGATCCTACTGCATGCACTGGCTTTGTGGGAGCCTAGGCAGTTTGGATGCTCAACTTACTAGACCTGGATGGAGGTGGGGGTTCCTTGGACCTCCCACAGGACAGGGAACCCTGATTGCTTTTCGGGCTGGGGGGGGACTTAATTGGGGGAGGGGGAGGGAAATGGGAGGCGGTGGCAGGGAAGAGACAGAAATCTTTAATAAATAAATAAATTTATAAAAATAAAAAAAAAGATTTGATCAATTAAAACAAAAAAATACAGTATTGTGGGGAAAGTTTTAATGATAATTCTACAATAATACAGACATAGGGCAATATATATGAAATAAGCTTTTGTTGACTTTCTGAGAAAAAGTTTTTTTAATATGACTTTTAAAGCATGTATATCTAATACCTTGAATGTAATATAATGTTTTAAATAAAACATTGCTTATATAAAAAAAACTCCAATGATAGCCTTTGCTGGAGAGGATATGGAGTAAGGGGTGCCCTCATCCTTTGCTGGTGGGACTGCAGACTTGTACAACCACTCTGGAAATCAGTATGGCAGTTTCTTAGGAAATTCTGGATAAACCTACCCCAGGATCCAGCAATACCACTCTTGGGAATATACCCAAGAGCTGCCCTATCATACTACAAAAGCATTTGTTCAGCTATGTTCATAGCAGCAATATTTGCAATAGCAAGAACCTGGAAACAACCTAGATGCCCCTCAATGGAAGAATGGATAAAGAAAGTGTGGAATATATACTCATTGGAGTACTACTCAGTGGTAAAAAACAATGACATCTTGAATTTTGCATGCAAATGGATGGAAATAGGAAACACTATCCTGAGCGAGGTAACCCAAATCCAAAATGATGAGTATGGCATGTACTCACTCATTAGTGGATTCTAGCCATAAATAAAGGACATTGAGCCTATAGTTGGTGATCCTAGAGAAGCTAATTAAGAAGGTGAACCCAAAGGGGAAAAAATGTAGTTATCCTCCTGGATATTGGAAGTATACAATTTTTTCAGGCAAAAATTGAGAGCTTGGGGGTTGCCTGGGATGTGGGTAAGGGGATATGTTGAGAGAGAAGTGAGTAGGGGAGAATGGGGAGAGCTTGTGGGAATGGGACAGTTTGGATGTAGGAGGGTTGGATATGGGAACAGGGAAGTATATATCTTAATTAAAGGAACCATTTGAGGGTTGGCAAGAGACTAGACTCTAGAGGGGTTCCCAGGTTTCCAAGGAGATGTCCCCAGCTTGTTCCTTGAGCAGCTGAGGAGAGGGTTCCTGAACTGGCCCTATCCTATAGCCACTCTGATGAATATCTTGCATATCACCATAGAACCTTCATCTGGCAATGGATGGAGATAGAGACAGAGACCCACAATGGAGCACTTGACTGTGCTCCCATTGTCCAAATGAGGAGCAGAAGGACAATGAGCATGAGCAAGGAAGTCAGGACCACGAGATGTGTGGCCCACGCACTGTGACGGTGGAGCTGATCTAATGGGAACTCACCAAGGCCAGCTAGGCTTGGACTGCTGGAACATGTGATCAAAAAGGACTCTCTGAATGTGACTGACAATGAGTGCCAACTGAGAAGACAAAGACAATGGCATTGGGTTTTGATTCTATTCCATGTACTGTCTTTGTGGGAACCTAGTCTGTTTGTATCCTCACCTTCCTAGACCTGGATGGAGGGGGGAGGTCCTTGGACTTACTACAGGGCAGGGAATCCTGACTGCTCTTTGGACTGCAGAGGGAGGGGTAGAGGGAATGGGGAAGAGGGAGGGAAATGGGAGGAGTGGAGGAGGTGAATATTTGTAATAAAATAGTAAAATAGAATAAAAAAAGAAAATACCATTATGAAAACCATCAATATGTACAATGAATATAAACCAATAGGTCATCAGGAACTAAATGTACAGACTATTATGAGCAGTCATATAGTGTCTGTGAACCAAGCTGGGCTCCTTGGCTAAAGAAGTAAACACTTTTAATCATTGACCACTCTCTCCAATCCTCCACATCTATTAATATTGTAAGAAGCTATATAAAATCTGGAGCCCATAATACTGTCTTTCTGACTATGAGTTAGTTCTCTTAATATGACAATCTACAGCCCCATTTCTTGTCTCTGTGAATTAAATGTATTGGCTATCTCAAATTATTAGAATCATATAGCATTTATATTATTAGGACTGATATATTTTTCTATATGTCAAGTTTCTTCTGTATTTTCAGTGTATTAAGTTTGTTCCTTTTAAAAATTGAATAATGTTCCACACACAACACATTTAATTTACCAACCTACTCAGAGATTGCATTTTGATTTGTTTCTATCTCTTGAGTATTATGAATTGTATTACAATGAAAAATGTAGCACAATGCAAAGTTTTAGTAGAGTAGGACATATGTCAAAGATCAGTGGGATTGGTCGATCATATGATTGTACTCTAGGAAATTTCATACTCTTTCCCATAATTCCTTGATTATACAGAGGCATGCATTATGTAGTAATTCTACTTGACAAACCCTAACCCAAATTAACCAAACAAGGGAGAAACATGACCCAAACTAATAGATTTAATCATAAAAACTGAGGACATTACAAAAAACACTATGGAAATTCAGAGAATCATAAAGACACTTTTTAAAAAGAATTATTTTTAGTGATTTCATTATTTTTATTTTATATATACTATTGTATATATACTTGTATTCATGTATTTGTGATGGTACTAAATTCCTTGGAACTGGAAATATAGACAGTTGTGAGCTGCCATGTGGGAAGAGCAATCAGTACTCTTAAACACTGAACAATTTCTTCAGACCTGATAAACACATAGTTTTAAATTCGCTATTCCTCTAAACTAGAAAACAAAAGAAATGCATGAATTTATTGATCTAGGACATTTCAAAATAAATGAACATGGAATAGTCAATTTCAATGAACCTGGAACAACTAGTAAAATACAGACAGTAATTAAAAATATGCCAACCAAAAGAGCTTATGTTGAGAAAACTGAAGAAACAATTGTTTATTTTTATAATATGACTATTACCATGAAGGCAAACCCACACAAGGATACTTCTAAAAATGAAGGAAATGAAGAGGAAGTAGAGAAATAAAGAAAGAAAAAGAAAATCATAATGAACACTGATACAGAAATCTTCAATAAAATATATTAACTCAAACCAAATTCCAGAACACATAAAAAAGATTATCTACCAAGCTCAAATGATGACTAAACATATGTAATTGAAAAATGTAATTCATCATATAATGAAACTTAAACACAAAAACTATATAATCATCTCATTAGATGTAAAAAAAAAATTCTGACAAAATCCATTGTCCCTTCATGATAAAAGCTTAGAGAGACTAAGGGTACAAGAAACATATCTCCACATAATTAAGATGATTTATACAAAGCCCACAGCCAACGTCAACATAAAAACAAAGAAACTCAAAGTATTTCCATTAAAAACAGTAACAAGACAAAGATGTGCACCTTTTCTGCACTTATTTAATATAGTGCCTTGAAGTCTTAGCTAGAGCAATAAGACAACTGAAAAAGATCAAGGGGACAGAAATTTAAAAAAAAAATCAAATTATGTTTAAAGTCCTTTGAAAGGGACAGACACACAGCCATACAAGAAACCAAACAGACACACATACAAAGACAAAACAGCTGAGAGAGAACATACAGAAGACACAGTCAAATACAGAGGAAGACACAGGAACAGAAAAAAAAATCACAAAACAGCCTTTAGGCGGAAACCGTTTCAGACTCATACAACAGAAAGAAAGGGAACGTAAGACACAGGGAACATAAATAAGGGGATTCAATTTGGTCTTGCTCTTGGTTAAATGTATCTAAGGGGAACTGCTTTTATTTCTTTCTTTAATGTGCCACATATATATTATTGTAAAAGGAGTTGTTCACCAAACCATATAATCCATGTAACCAGAAAATTTCTGTAGGTGATAAACACTTCCTACAATGTGGAAGGATATGAAATTAACAGAAAATATGTAGCATTCCTGCATGAAAAACAAATATAGAGAAAAAGACTTTAGGGAGACAGGTGATTCCACAATAGCCTTAAAAAATAAATATCGTGGGAAATGCTAAACTATCATGTGAAAGACTGGTATATAAAATTTTTAAGACATTTTTAGGGTGATTTTAATTGATATTAATAGAAAAAAATCCAGAGTCAGGTATTAGGGGTGAAAGCTGAAAGATCAGAAGAGCACAGAAGCCAGCAACTAGTTCTTAATTCTATAAAATCCTCAGACCAAATGGGGTACTCAGATATTGGATTCCCTTTGTATGCTGTGAATGCCATTGGTTAATAAAGAAGCTGTTTTGGCATGTGATAGGACAAAATAGAGCTAAGTGGGGAAAACTAAACTAAATGTTGGGATAAAGTAGGTAGAGTCAGAGAGAAGCTATGTAACCTCCAATGGGGATAGACATGCCCAGAACATTGCCAGTAAGCTACAGCCATGTGGCAATATACAGATTAATGGATATGGGTTAGTTCAGAATATAGGAGCAAGCTAGAAATATGTTTAAGCTATTGGCCAAAGAGTATTACAAACAATATGGTTTCTGTGTGATTATTCCGTGGTCTCGGCATCCAGGAATGAACAAGTAGCCCATACAACAGTATCCTGTCTCTACAGGTCCTTAGACTGTATGCCCTAAGTTTCTGTGTTCTCCTGCCTTATATTCCACAACAATATCTAGCTACACCACTCATAGGCATAGACCCAATGATCTCTATATCCCATTATGGAGATACTTGTTTATCCATGTCTATTGCTGCCCTATTCATAATAGAAATTGGAAACACCATAGATGGCTATCAACTTATGAATAAATAAGTATGACATATTTACATACTGGAATAATATTTATCTTTTAAGAAAAATTAAATTATAAAACTTGCAGTTAAGCAGATGGAGCTGAAAAAATTAGACTGAGTAATGTAGTCTAGGCCCCACAAAACAAATATTGTTTGTTTTTCTCTTGTATGTAGGTGTTAGCTTTTCAGCCTTTCATATGTGTACTATATCCAAACAGCCAAAGAATTTAACTACATAAAAATAGACCAGATAGAAGAAAAGGATCTCCCAGGAAAGGAGAAATAGAATATAGTATTATAAAAAGTTCAATGGAAAACTAAACCAGGAGATAGGAAGGGGAGTGATAAAGAGGGTAAAAGAGGAATATGTGGGGGACAACTAACTATAAAGGCTGTTTGAAAATCTCTATGTAAAACTACTACTATAAAAAAAATAAGCTATTTGCATATAGGAAAGTGTCATGGCTAATCTGCATTGTCAACTTGAAATACATCTGGAATTATTTAAAACACAATCAGGCATGCCTGGGAAGAATTTTCCCTGATTATATTATTTCAGGTTAGAAGACCCATAAAGGACCAGGGTAAATCTAAATTACACCTTCTGGTAACAGCCTACCTAAAAGGACATGAAAGAAGAAATCTTCCTTTTGGCTGCTTGCCCTTCCCCTTGCTGCCAAGTTCACCTACCCTGCTGCTGAGATTACATCATTTACCAGTGATCCTACTTCTTTGGGATTGGAAGGTACACTTGAGAGCACTGATACATCTGATCTCATGAAATGAACTACTTGATTCTTGACCTTTCTTTCAAAGGACAAGCACTATTTCTTATTCTTAAAAAATATCCCTGGGGTCAGGCTGCACCCTAGCAAACTCGGGCGGGTCCCAGCAGTGTTGGGCGCCGGTGCACCCGAGCAAGCGGCTACAGTGGGCTGCGGTGGCGGCGGGTCAGACATACAAACACAGGAAATAGCCATAAATGTTTATTAATAAAGGGGGGAGAGAAGAAGGGAGAGAGAGAGAGAAGAAGAAAGAGAGGGAAAGAAGGAGAGACAGAGGAGGAGGAGGAGAGAAGAAGGGAGAGAGAGGAGGAGAGAGGCAGAGCCCCGTGTGTACACCGGGGGAGAACACAGGGAGAGAGCAATGGCCGGCGGAGGGCAGAGGTTAAAAAGGAGTGGGCGTGGCTAGGGCAGGGACCAAAAGAATAACACTATTGAACTAGAAGACCCAAAGCCTATAGTACATTCTAATAAACTCCATTCATTTTTGTGTGTGTGTATGTGTATTTATGTGTGTGTGTATTCATAATATAAGTCTCAGTTCTCTAGAGAATCTTGATGAATACAGAAAGGAATCCAAATTGTGTAGCCAAATAATGACAATTTCCCCAACCAAATAAAGAATATCAAATAAACATCCAGTGCCAGAATGGATCACATATGATCTAGTTGTTGGACAAAAGGGTATCAAGTATCAAGGAAGCTTCCAAACATCACAAACTAATGTCAATGCTAATCTTTACCCTTCATGACTTTTAGATATTGCCTTATTGCAGTAATATTTCATTTGTATTTTAATAAATAAAGATTGCCTGAAGATCAGAGAATAAAACATTCACTCTGGTCACCTTACAGAATAGGCAGAGGTGACACACATCTTTAGTCCCAGTAGCCACCCTAGTTTGCCATAGAAACTGAGAGGTAGTATTACACGTCTTTAATCCCAGCACTAAAGAGGAATATAAGAGAGAAGGAGACAGCTCTCATTCAGTCTCATTCTGAGGATTATTGAAGGCAGGATAGCCAATTTGGGCTGAGGTAGAGGTCACAGCCAGTGATTGGCTGTTTTGCTTTTCTGACCTTCATGTTGAGCACCATTATCTGTCACTGGGTTTTTATTAATCATGCAATATCTTTCTGTTGAATATACCACTTAACAGTGTTGTGAAACATGAAGAAATAAAATCAGTTCTCCTACAGACTAGTGTTAATGATACTGGAAGGTACTCTGTACACTAATGAAGGAGAAAATTATCACCAATATCATCAAGATACAAACTGCAACCTACAACAGCTTCCTGCCTACAAGATATACTGGTGTTGTAATAGAACAAATGTGGGGTAAATAGCCAACCATTTTCTTATTGAATTGAAATCCCACTCTGTGAGGTGGTCCATTACCTGAAATTATTAAAGTGGCCATGAGCATGAGACTAGATCGGCCTTGTGGTGTATGTACCACTATTATTCTACTAAAAGAACACAGCACTAGAATGAAACCTAATGATATGTTGCTATGTCCATAGTTCAGTGTATCACTCATACCTCAGCAGAGAAGCTTCTCTTGTGGCAGGTATGAATTATCACAGAGAGAGACAGCTATGATTATTTGTAGAAACTGAGAGACATTGGTGCTGAGAGATCCTGGTAGTAATGGCTTTACTAGAGGCCACTGAGAATATACAGCAGATAACAATATTCGTAAGGTCAACCCACTAGATGAATGATTATCTGCTTGAGAGAAACTCATGAATCAAGACTTATGAGAACATTGCCAATGAATAACTGTTTGTGTCTGTTTGTAATTTTCTCATTTCCATATATTCCTTCCCTAATATAAGCTATGAGTATATATTCCAAAGCCTGTGTATTAATATTGTGAAAATAATCCACCAACTGGGCACACAAATAGCTAGGGATGATCAGTAAGATGATTTCTGCTAATATATAATGCATATAATATATCATTTTAATGAATATAAATAATACTAGGATATTTTTCATTACACAGACTGATATAGAAAAGTAAAAATATTCTCAGTCACAAATACAGCTAATTTTAGACACCAGAACAAATTCAAAGCAAACTGTTTGCCCCTGGAAAGAAATACACAAGGAAAATTCCAGCTATTTATTGCTGATTCAAAGCCATGCATGAAACAACTCTGGTAGACATAACCCTCTACAATAATGGACTTTCTGCATGTACTTCTAACCTCAAGGTTCATACAGCTAACTCTCACTTTCTGTCTGGAAACCTTGAACAAATAGAGTGCTACATGCATAGCCAAGTGTTACTCACCTTGTCCAATCAGCATGACATCCTTAGCCTGAGAGAAACTGTGTGATTAGTATGGCTCTTCTTCCCATTTTGCTCAAGAAGTATTGTGTGATCCTAAAAATGTGATTTCTTTTTTTCACAGGCTTGTTGTAGAAGAGAAATGTGAAAGAAATATGTGTGTGTGTGTGTGTGTGTGTGTGTGTGTGTGTGTCTATGTACTAGAAGGGAGAGGTAGATGAATGTATATAGAGAGAAGTGTGAAGAGATATAACTGACTGAGTACAGAGATATAAAAGACGTAGCTGCATAGAAGAAATATGTGTATGTAGGAGAGATGTATGTGGAAGAAGTTTATGGCTGTGTGGAGAATGCAACTATGTGCAAAGAGAGTTGGCTCTGTAAAGAAGTGTTAAGTAGCTATATGAAGAATATATGGAGAATGTGTAGAGACTGTAACTGTGAAAATAAATGTAACTATATATAAAGAACTATGGTTGTGTAGAAGAGAGATGTAAGGAGACATATATAACTGTAATAATGAGGTGTAACTATGTGGAGTCAGAAAGATTTTCAGAAAGGTATTTTTCAAAATAAAGTAAAAGAGAAACTTACCATCAGGAAAGGATGTGTTTGCTTTTTTTTCTTTAGTTACCATCAAAAACCATGTGTGTTTCTTTATTTACCCTCAAATATAAAAAGTTCAGATAGAAAAGTCAAAGAATTTTTTTCTATATCCCAATTCCCAGCTATTTTGAAATCATTCATTTTGCGACCCTGGATACAGTCATGGGAGCAGCTTTCCCTGGGCTATGATACATTGGAACACTTAGTCCTAAATGAGATGTTTTCTCCAACCCCTCACTCCAGTCTCAGAATGTAGAAAAAGAGGGAGAAAGATTGTAAGAGCCAGACATATGAATGACTCCAAGGCAATAGTCTTTCAGACATAATAGTATTGAAGTACTGACACACATATATAAAGTCATAGAAATGGTTGTAGCATGTAGAAAATCTGCACAGATTCAAGCTAGAAGAGGTCCTAGCACTGAGAAAAGGAAGGTGACACCCTAATCAAAAAGGTATTTTCAACTGATTGCCTTAAGTAAAGAGCAAATAAATTTTATTCAGTACATTGTCATCTGGTATATTATCTATACTCTATAGGAGGGCTCATGTTTAGGAATTGTTGATAAATATGAAAGTAATTCATTGATTTTTTTTCATTTTGTTTGTTGGTTTGCTTGTTTGTTTTTGTTTTGTTTTGTTTGGAAACATTTTGGAGGATGATTTGTCATTTATTTTTCTTTTTGTTGTTTTGGCGTTTTATGTGATTTATTTTTTAAAGAGAGAAAGAACATAAAACTGAGTGGGTAGAGTGGTGGGGAAGATTTAGATAGATTTGGAGAGAGGGAAGATATAATGAAAATATATTCTACAAATTTTTTTTAAAAAAAATTCTACTGCAGTAGATTGATACCAGTTTATAATGTATCACAAGCAATTAAAATGTCTATGTTTCTTGAAAATTTTTGTTGCTGGGCCATCAGTGATTATGTTGAATGGCAGGGGTAAGAGTAGACATGCTTGATTTTTACCCAATCTTTTCAGAGAATCCATATTTTCACCATCAGTATGATGTTATGTGTGGACTTGTTGCAGTAACCATCTTTAGGCAAGGTAAAATCCTTCTCTAAATACTTTTTTGGGCTTTCCTAAGGTAAAGAATATTGAAATGTATCTCTTTTGCTGAATATATTGAAATGATTATGAGAAATGGTGCAAGATTCTTTATTTTAAGGAATCATCCCTATTCCACCCTACTTAATTTTACCCTTAAAGCCTTCACACCTGTAATAAGCATGGAAACAATTCTCTCTGAATAAGCAAAAAAGAGGAATCTGTAGTGTAGGTAAAGTAGGAAAGCTATAGTGTAGGATAATTATAATAATATAGTATAAGGATAAGTATAATAGAGGAAATATAGAATAACCATAATTTAGAAAATAGGAAATTAAGTATGAAAACTGTGTGAAGTAGACAGGAGGAATGTTAAGAGAATATTTTGCCCACTTGGAGGCTGCCACACCCATATGGCCCTGCCAGAGGGAAGGCTGCACCCAGTAACCTTGGTAATCTTGCTACAAAAGAAGGACTCCTTCCTTCTGGATCCAGTCATACCTAGGACATCTGGTTATCAGAAGGATAGGATGAGAGGCGGTTTCAAATAGGCTTAGAAAGAGACAGCAGAAGCAAGGCAGTTATCTCACTTTCACGAAGGCCCTGGCACGCTTCTGAGTCTTGTAGCAAGATCCTCCAAAAGCCTGCCTCCCAAGAGCAGAGCAGAGCCTCCTAAATTGAATGCTTTGCCTCCCGAAAGCATACCTAATGCCTTATCTTCCAAGAGCAGATGATTGCCAGACCACACAGACTGCGTGGTCAAGAATTTGAGCTTTGCAGTCAAGCACCGAGTGTCGCCAGGCATCCAGCCTGAAGAAATCCCAAAGTCCTTTATATGGCAGAAGAATATCAGGTTGTATGGGTTGGATGATGCTATTTAATGCTTATGTGAAATATTAAGAGAAGAGTATAGATGCGTTTTGTCTGTGAAATGTTATGCATGCATTTAGTGTGTGAAATGTTAAGATATATTTTATGGATAATTGATAAGATTAAGAATGTTAATTGATAAGTTGTGTTAAGGTTAAGAAGTGCTTTATAGATAACTGATAAGTCAAATAGAAATAGAAATTGGTTTATGTATTAGAATTAGTAGATTTAATAATTGCAATATTGAATTGTTTATATGTTGTCTATTACATGCGTATTAAGAGTGTGAATCCCCATAATTCATTGGATATAGAAGCTACTAATAAAGAATCATCATAAAGACAATTCTCTTGCTTGGTCTGGTTATTCATGGCTCTCTGGAGAGAAGGGCACTGATTCCTCATAGCACTACTCATAAAAGAACCTTGAGCTGAAATCCAACAGCTTTTGACAACACCCTTATCCTATTCTATAATCAGTCTACATGCTTTAAAACAAACTCAATTTTCTTATTGTGCTATATGACTTTTCAGTAGGATTGTCCTTGGAGAAGTTGTAGTCTCCTAAGATTTTGGCTAATAGTTTGACTTTTAACTTTACTTGTTTGTTCAGTCATTAAAACATCTCAAACATTTTCTAATCATTAAGTGTGGGAGTGGTGTTCCTTGATTTTGTTAATTACCATTCCACGGTTCTCCATAACCATTTCACAGATACATATTCCAACCAAAGATATATGAAAGAAAAGGTACCCCATCTTAACACCATATATTTAAAAATTATTAATCTTTGCAAATATTAATATATTTAGCAAAACATGATTTAATGCATAGTTGATTAATTGTTGGTTTTGAACATTTTGTGTAACATTAGTATCAAAATACTAATCTTTAAAAATATTAATGCAATTTATCAAACATGATGTAATGCATAAGTCTATTAATTATTGATTTTGAGTTTTTGTCCTTATTATACATTAGACTTTTCTTTATTTGATTCTTGTTTTCTTATCATTTGCACATTTTCAATATTCTGTTTTGTGATTTGTATGTATGTGTTTTGTTGTTGTTTATTCCAAATATTAGCCACTTAATGATTATAGACAATACAATTATCTTTTATCTGACATTGTCAACTACACATAAATAGTTTACTTTGATAACATTAATTTATCTAATTTTGTCTTGCCATTTGGTTCTTGGATAATTTAGATTATCTGTAGGCTATATAAGAGTTTTTTTAGTGTTTATTGCATTCCATAGTTATTATGATTCTTGGAATTGGTATATGTTAAAATGCATAAGTCAATCTTAATTTTGGAGACTTAGCGGGAGTAATATATTAAGACTGCAGTGCAGTGTAACATAAAAAATGGTGGTTGGGTGTTTGAACATCACAGTCCCTGTCCCAAAGCTAGCACTAGATATAAAATTGTAAACAATTTTTATCATTGATCTTGCTAGTATTTTATTATTTCTAATCAATCAGACTTATAAGATCTGTCTTAGGTAGGTATAAGAAATAAATGATTATTTTAAGAGTACTTTACGAAATCATTCCAGCACAAAGTCATGGTTTGTTCAGTCAGTATTTTGGGATTCATTCTGGCAGAAAGATTAATTTCTGGAATAGTTTCAAGTGAACTAACAAATGTTCTTACAAAATAAATTCTATGCTCATATAAGGTCAGAAAATTCAAGTCAATTAATTATTATGCGATTATTAGCTCTTGTATATGTTTCTAATACATGTTGAATTTCATAAAAGTTACATCATGGTATAAGTTTTTCCTATCAATTCTTGTCAGTACCAGTTCTTCCCTATACAAGTGAATATTTCCCAGAAACTATCTTATGAAATACAAGTTTAAGGAGAATTAGTCTATTAGGGTCAATCTGGGACCTCTGAGGGAGTAAGAGGAGTGGACCCAGACCAGAATTTACAGAAACAGATAAAAGAAAGTAACCTAGGCCAAAGTAAGCCTGAGGCAATGACCTCTACCTTGGGTTGGAGCTGGCTTGAGGCAACAAATTCCACAGGAACGGGACTAACCAACTACCTACACCTGAGAGGGCCTGAGAAAGCAAGCTCCACAGGAGCAGGAAAGAAAAATCTATTCCAGGGATATTGGTGAACTAAGATTGAGCCAGCAACCTGGGCCAGGGCAGATCTAAGACAGTGAACTCCACCAGAATAGAGACAAGGGAAAAACTGCTGAGTGAGTGAGCCAGAGCCAGAGACCACTCAGGGTCTGGACATGAATCTGGGACTTTCAAGGAAGTAGACATAAGCCAGGAAACCTGTGGGTCTAGGTATGAGTCTAGGACTTCTGAGGAACTAGGCCTGAGCCAGGACCCCTGTGAGTCTGGGCATGAATCTGGTACCTCTGAGGGAGTAGGCAGGAACCAGAGATCTCTGTGGGTCCAGGATTGAGTCTGAGACCTCGGAGGGTGTAGGCCTGAGCCAGGACCTCTGTGAGTCTGGGCATTGGTCTGAAACATCAAAGGGAATAGGCAAGAACCAGAAATGTGTAAAGGTGGAACATAAATCTGGGACCTCAGAGGGAGTAAGCCTGAGCCTGGGCCTATACAGATCTGGGCTCACCCGAGCCTGGGAACTCTGAGGGTGTAGACCATAGCCAGAGTTCTTTACAGGACCAATCCCAAGCCAGGAACCTCTGCAGGAACAGACCCAGACCAGAGACATTTACTGAAACAGGACTGAGCCAACAATCTAGGCTAGTGCAGGCCTGAGATATCAAACTCCAAGGGAGTGGAGCAAAACCCAGGAGCACTGAGGAACCTCCAGGAACACAAAGTGACCAAAGGGATAACTAGAACTGTGGCACTGACTGTACCACAAGGAACAACCTTCTGAGCCTTGGATTCAATGGCACCTAGATTAATCAAAAAAATCACAGATAGCCACAGCCACACATATTAGAGCAAAAAATGAGTAGAAAAGGTAAGAACACATGCAACACCACAAAGAACAACACAGCATCAGTAAAATCTAAAGACCATACAACAGCAAGACTTGAACAACCAAACATATATGAAGCAGAAGAAAATGACCTAAAAAATAACTTCAGAAGAATGTTTGAAACTCTTAAAGAGGAAATGAGAAATTCCCTGAAAGAAATGGAGGAAATGACAAACAAAAAATTGGAAGACATCAGCAAATCCCTTAAAGAAAACCAAGAAAAGGCAATCAAACATATTAAAGAAACTATTTAAAACTTGAAAACTGAAATAGCGACAATAAAGAAAACACAAGCCGATGTAATTATAGAAACAGAAATCGTGAGAAAATGATCAGGAACCACAAATGCAAGTATGAACAGTAGAATACAAGAGACAGAAGAGAGAATCTCAAGCACTGAAGATACAATTAAGAAAATAGACTCATCAGACAAAGAAAACATTAAATCTAACAAAAGCTTAACCCAGAATATCCAGGAAATATGCGACACCATTAAAAGGCCAAACCTAAGAATAATATGTATAGAAAAAGGAGAAGTTCAACTAAAAAGCACAGAAAATATGTTTAACAAAATCATAGAAGAAAACATTCCCAACCTAGAGAAAGATAAGCCAATGAAAATACAAGAAGCTTCAAAACACCAAATAAACTGGATCCAAAAATGTCCCCTTGACTCCTAATAATCAAAACACTAAACATACTTAGTAAAGAAAAAAAAAATATTAAGAGCTGCAAAGGAAAAAGGCCAAGTAACATATAAAGGCAGACCTATCAGAATTACATCTGATTTTCATTAGAGACCATGAAAGACAAAAGGTCATAGTAAAGCATTATGCAGATATTGAGAGACAATAGATACCAGCCCAGATTACTGTATCCAGCAGAACTTTCAATCACCATAGAAGGAAAAAACAAGATATTCCATGACACAACCAATTTTTATGATTATTATTGAAAAAAAAATTTCTGCCTCCTCCCAGCCTCCCATTTCTCTCCCGCTCCTCCCACTCCTCTCCCCCTCCCTCTCTAGTCCGAAGAGCAGTCAGGGTTCCCTGCCCTGTGGAAAGTCCAAGGTCCCCCCCCCCCCCCCCGCCTCCATCCAGGTCTAGGAAGGTGAACATCCAAACTGGTTAGGCTCCCACAAAGCCAGAACATGAAGTAGGACCAAAACCCAGTGCCATTGTCCTTGGCTTCTCAGCAGCCCTCATTGTCCATCATGTTCAGAGAGTCCGGTTTTATGCCATGCTTTTTCAGTCCCAGTCCAGCTGGCCTTGGTGAGCTCCCAATAGATCAGCCCCACTGTCTCAGTGGGTGGGCGCACCCCTTGCGATCCTGACTTCCTTGCTCATCTTCTCCTTCCTTCTGCTCCTCATTGGGACCTTGGGAGCTCAGTCCAGTGCTCCAATGTGGGTCTCTGTCTCTATCTCTAGCCATCGCCAGATAAAGGTTCTATGGTGATATGCAAGATATTCATCAGTATGGCTATAGGATAGGGCCATTTCAGGTTCCCTATCCTCACCTGCCCAAGGAACTAACTGGGGACATCGCCCTGAGCACCTGGGAGCCCCTCTAGGTTCAAGTCTCTTGCCAACCCTAAGATGGCTCCCTAAATTAATATATATACTTCTCTGCTCCAATATCCACCCTTTCTTTATCCCAACAATACCATTTCCCCAAGATCCCCCCATCCTCCCCTTCTCACTGTTCTCTCCCCATCTCCCCTTACCCCCACCCCAACGCAACCCACAAGTTCCCAATTTTTGCCTGTCTGGTAATCTTGTCTACTTCCAATATCCAGGAGGATAACTATATGTTTTTCTTTGGGTTCACCTTCTTATTTAGAATCTCTAGGATCACAACTTATAGGATCAATGTCATTTTTTTATGGCTAGAAACCAATTATAAGATAGTACATCCCATGTTCATCTTTTTGGGTCTGGGTTACCTCACTCAGGATAGTGTTTGCTATTTCCATCTATTTGCATGCATTGTTTTTTACTGCTGAGTAGTACTCTAATATGTATATATTCCACACTTGCCTTGGTGCCTGCCCATCTCTTCCTTCAAATGCTATCCGATGGATTTTCTGGTACAGGATCAGGTTCCCTTGCTGGCCAGGGACCTCGCAGACAAAATTCCTACCTTGCTGCTGGCAGGCTACTGAAACAAAGGAACTCCTGCCTGTCCAGTTGCACTCACCACCTTGTCCCAGCACCCAAACTGGCTGAGCTGGAGGATCTTATGGCCCCAAGGATCGGAGGAAGAAGGGGGAATCCTGGGTGCAAGCTGGGATGGGATAGGAAGAGAAAGGCTGTAGCAGAGGGTAGCAGCTCTTGCAGTATGACCAAGGAGTTAAGGGGTCGGGGAATCTCTATGCTCTCTTTCCGGGCTCCTGCCACAGATCAAGAACACCCTCACCCCTCTTATGGATCTTCTGGTACAGGACCAGGGCCCCTTGCTTGCCGGGGACCGACCTCGCTGACAAAAGGTCTACATTGCTGCCAGCAGGCTATTGAAACAAAGGTACTCCTGCCCGCCCGGTTGCACTCACCACCCCATCCCAGCCAGCCTATTGTCTTTGTAGCAGTTTATTTTGTTTGGGGATTATTCTGAGACCCCTTTAGCAAACGAATCAGTTAGATGCAACAACACAATACCAATAGTAAAATCATCATTTAGTGACAAAAGATTGCCAGTTGGAACTCTTGTCTCTGCCATTACTTGTTGATTTCATTTAGATTACCTTTATATATGTATATATTTCAGTAAATTTCTACTGTATTAGGTTTCCATATTATAGCTCAAATGCCCACTATTTTTTTCCCTTTATCCATGCATTTCCTCCCACAATCTCTTCACCCTCCTCTAAATTTGATCCACCCATCTATCCATACTATCTGTTTGGTTTCCCTTTCCTAATGCAATCTATATGCTCTCTCTATTCCCTTACTGTATACTTATCATCCATCCGTAATTCCATGAACTGCATATTAGTTATCAATGCATTCACAGCTAATATCCACATATAAGCAAAAATATACCATATTTGTCTTTCTGGGTCTCACTCAAGATGATGTTTCTAATTCTATCCATTAGCCTGAAAATTTCATGATATCATCTTTTTAACAACTGAGTCATACTCCACTGTGTAAATGTACCATATTTTTCTTTATCCATTTTTCTGTTGAAGGAACATGCAAGTTATTTCTAATATCTTATTATTATGAATAGACCAACAGTGAAAGTAGTTGAGCAAGTGTCTCTGTGGGGATATGAAGCATCCTTTGGATATATGCCCAAGAGTAGTGTAACTAGTTCTGGAGGTGGACATATCCCATCATTTTTAGGAAGCCAACACTAATTTCCATAGTAGGTGTATAAGTTTTCACTCTCACCAGCAATGCATGCATTCTCCCCTTACTCCACATCCTCACCAGCATAAGTTATCACTTGTTTTGTTGATCTTAGCCATTATGAGACATGGAAGATGAACTCTCTAATTAGTTTTGATTCACATTTCTCTAATAGTTAAGGATGCCAAACTTTTCATAATTGTTTCCTGGACATTTAAAATCCCTCTATTAAGAATTCTGTATTTAGATTTGTACATCATTTATACTTGTGTATTTGTCATAAAATATATTTGCTCTTATTTTCA
This sequence comes from Microtus pennsylvanicus, assembly GCF_037038515.1. Classification (NCBI taxonomy): domain Eukaryota; kingdom Metazoa; phylum Chordata; class Mammalia; order Rodentia; family Cricetidae; genus Microtus; species Microtus pennsylvanicus. The sequence continues at coordinate 21,157,586 of NC_134601.1, read as the reverse complement.
CTTCCCCCAAGATCCTTCCAATCTCCAAATCCAGAGAAAAAGAAATAGTAACTTTTTTTAATAATTCCTTCTGTAAGGTGAACCAACAAAATACAATACAATGAAAGTTGCTTTGCTTGTTTGGATTTACAGAAAAATATTTTACCTGTAAAATATTTAAAGCATATATTTGCTTCAATTTTATTATATATAGGAAGCAATTCATGAAATATATGTTATGAAACACTTAAATCTTAAATAATTAGAAAAGAGTGATATAATATGTTCTAAAAATTAGCATGCCCACTTCAAAGAATTAAAATTGAGTTGCCGAATAAGAATTCTACATATTTCTTAATTTATTACTAATTTTGTTAAATCAAAATTCTTATATTATTCCATATTTGATATAGCATAGTATATTAATAAACCGGGCAGTAGTGGCACATGGCTTTAATCCCAGCACTCAGGAGGCAGAGGCAGGCAGATCTCTGTGAGTTCAAGGCCAGCCTGGTCTAGAAGAGCTAGTTCCAGGACAGGAACCAAAAGGCTACAGAGAAACCCTGTCTCGAAAAAAAATAAAGAAAGCATAGTATATTAATGCATAATATGGATTTAAAATAACATATTCATGAATCTAGTTTTAAAAATATAGTGTGATTAGTTGTAACTTTTACATATTTTTATAAAATTTTGTATGAGTATGTCATGTGATAATTTAGTAGTTAAATGAAATGTTTCAGAAATTATCAAGAGTATATATGTGTGCATATCTGTGTATATGTTAAGCTACATTAAAAATCATAAGTAAATAGAGTCTAAGGAAATCATAGGATACTAAAACACAAATATAAAATAATATAAAATATATTTCACTTATACAAACAATTTAGTCATGAATCTTATTAAACAGCACTCTTAAGCTGAATACAACAAAATTATAATTATAAAAAACTAATAATTAAGAGGTATAGCATGATAACATGCATAAAGACATAGGTTTATTTCACAATTGAATATAATGAGGTGTAGTGTTACACCTTGAGTCCCATTCACTGAAGATAGAGACAGGTTGATCAGAAGTTCAGTGTTGTCTTTGGCTATACAGGGAATGCCTACTCACCCTGAGATACACAACATTATCTCTCAAGCAGTGCCAAGCAAGATGGCTGTGAAGGCAAAGGCAAATGTTACACAAATGATGATTTTACTTAATCCTTGGGATCCATATGAAGAGAGAGAACTTTATCTCATGAAGTGTCTTTACACTTCCACACATGCATTGATGCATGCACGGCCAAACATAGATATACCTATAAAATAAACAAATAAAACAAAATTTAAAAATATATACATAAACTTAAAACTTTATCCATTTTTGGTAATTTCACATAGAATATTGTATAAAATTGTTCATATATTAGGCAGCCACACATATTTTAGCAAATTTATGAAGTTTAAAATCATATCAAGTATCTTATTCTGACCACAAATATACAAAACTAGAAATTAATAGTAGAAAGTCCTGTGGGAAAAAATCACTCAATATGGAAATTAACTGCCTGATACTAAACAACTAGTTTTCAATGAAGTGAATGAAGCACCATTTTTTAGAAAAAATAAAATGGAAGTACAATGTACCCAAACAAATAGGACATAGCATAAAGGACTCTAAGAAATAAGATTTATCAATAAATAAATACATAAAAATTAATAAATGCCAAAAATAAATTATTATTTTTCACCAAGGAATTAGAAAACAGAGAATAGAATGACCGCATTTCAAAATTGGTAGAGGTTGGAAATGACTCACATAAGGAGTACAAGTTCACAATCTCACAATACATGGCACATCCATGGACCTTTAGAGTGAAGCTGGATCAGATTCAAGTCAAGGTACTCAGGTTCAAGAAACACTATGACAGCTCCGGGATGCTGGAGAAGCAAGGATCAGATGACATCTGACCCAGATTAGAGAATCCAGGCCCAAATATCTTTACTTGATTGGGAAAGAGACAGGGGTGAGCCACAGTTTGTTGTTGTTGTTGTTGTGTTTTTGTTTTTGTTTTTGACACTTGTAACCACTATTACAATAGAAAACCTACAGAGGAATACAGAGGCTAGACACTGTGGCCTATTTGAATATATGTATATTGAAATTCAAATTTCTGATATGAATGGTGTTTAAGTTTTCCATGGTGAACAATAAATATTTCTACAGTAACATTTGAAGTCTCCAGGAAGAAGATGGAGTCCCACATAAACGATTCTACCTAGTTCATATGATGTCATTCAGCTGAGAGCACAACTTAAAGATTGGTTTTGGATTATAAACTGCTCACAACATTTTTGAGGTGACTAAATGAGATGATCCAGCAGTACAGACTACTATAGCCAGGACTTCAGACAAGCCCTGCACTTTCCCATAGACTGAATGGTACAGCTACCTCTCCCAGGATTTAACAATTAACCAAATTTTTTCTTTCAGAATCCCTGAAAGATAACATTGCCCCCAGACAAATAATACTCTGAGGCGATGCTGGAAATAGGACCAGGATCTATTCTTGGTGCATTAGTTAGCTTTTTTGGAGCCCATTCCCTATAGTGGAATGCCATGATCAGCCTTGGTGCTTAGTTTGGAACTTACCCAATTTAATTTGCAAGACTTTGTTGACTCCTCATGGGAGTCTCTATCCCTTAGTTGGGAAGAGTGGATTAAGGCTGGTAGAAGAGATATAGGGATAGATCTTTGTTTGGAATATAAAATGAAATTAAATAAAATAAAGGGTAAAATGAAAGGAAAGGGAGACACTACAATAGACACCAAGGAAATTCAAAGAATCCTTAGGTCATACTTCAAAAATTTGTACTCCACAAGATTAGACAATCTAAAAGCAACAATCTTCTCTATAGATGCCAGAAATCAAAGTTAAATGAATACAAGATAAACTTATTATATCTATAGCTCCTTAGCAAATATTAGCATTCCTTAAGTCTTCTAACCAATAAGAGGTCAGATGGTTTCACTGCAGAATTCAACCAGACTTTCAAGAAGAGCTAATACCAATACTCTTCAAATTATTCCACACAGTAGAAGCAGAAGGAACATGGCCAAATTCATTTTATGAGACCACAGTCACCTTGATACCCAAATTACACAATGGCACACATGAAACCAATGGATTTACAGACCAATCTCCCTCATGAACACAGATGCAAAATTACTCAACAAAGTACTCATAAACCAAATCCAAGAACACATAAAAAGAATCATCCACCATGATCAGGTGGGCTTCATGCTAAAGATGCAGGGATGATTCATTATATGAAGATCTTTCAGCATAATCCACCATATAAGCAAACTGAAAGAAAAAGAACATCATATCATTGCATGCTAAAAAAATTAACAAAATCCAACTCCCCTTCATAATAAAAGTCTTTGAAAGTATAGGGATAGAAGGGGCACACCTAAACATAATAAAAGCAATATACAGAAAGCTGATTGTCAATGTTGAATTAAATGGAGAGAAACTCAAAGCAATTCCACAATGATTAGAAATAAAACAATGCATTCCACTCTCTCCATATCTAATCAATACAGTACTTGAAGTTATAGCCTGAGGAAAAAGACCACTAAAGGATATCGACGGGATACAAATAGGAAAGGAAGATGTCAAACTATCATTATTCAAAGATAATATGATAACATACATTAGTGGCCCCGCCAAAAAACGCCTATCAGTGAACTCCAACAGTTGATAACTTTAGTGAAGTGACTGGACAAAAGACTAACAAAAAACATTAGAAGCCCTACTATATACAAATAATAAATTGGCTGAAAAAGAAATCAGAAAAACAACACTTTTAACAATAGCCACAAAGAAAATATCTTGGTGTAACTCTATCCAAACAGCTGAAAAACCTCTATGAAATGAACTTCAAGTATTTAAAGAAAAAAAGCAGGGAAGGTATGACAAGATAGAAAGACCTCCAATGCTGCTCACTGATTGGTAGGATTAACAGTAAAAATGGCCATCTTACCAAAAGCAATCTACAGATTCAACACAATCACAATTTAAAAAATCCCAAGAAAATTCTTAACAGGCCTTGAAAGAACAATACTCAACTTCATAGAGCATAAATGACCCTGTAAGATAAAATAAATTCCAGTGGTATCACCATGCCTGATTTCAAGCCCTACTACAATGCTATAGTAATAAAAACACTGTGGTGTTTTCATTAAAATAGACAGGTAATGGAATCAAATAGAAGACCCAGACATAAATCCACTTATGGACACCTGATTTTTGACAAAGAAACCAAAATTAAAAAATGGGAAAAAGCATATTTAACAAATGGTACTGGTAAAACTGGATGCTGGCCTATAGAAGAATACAAATATTTTCATATCTATCACCATTCAGAGTACTAAAGTTCAAATGGATCAAAGACCTCAGCATAAACCCAGATACACTGAACATGATAGTAGAGATATTGCGGAATAGACTTGAATGCATGGGCACAGGAGACAACTTCCTGTATAGAACACCAATAATTTAGATAATATGATTGACAATTTATAAATGAGAACCTGTGATTTATAAATGATAAATGGGACCTCATGAAACTAAAAGGCTTCTGTAAGGCAAAGGACACTGTCATTAGGACAAATTGGCAGCCTACAGAATTGAAGATCTTCACCATCCCTACATCTGACAGAAGCTAATTTACAAAATATTTAAAGAACTCAAGAAAGTTTACATCAAAAACATCTTCTTAAAAATGGAGTACAGATCTATACAGAGAATTCTCAACAGAAGAATCTCAAATGTCTAAGACACACTTAAAGAAATGTTCTGCATCCTTAGCCATCAGGGAAATGCAAGTCAAAAGGATTCTGCTATTCCACCTTACACCTGTCAGACTAGTTAAGGTCAAAAATATAAGTAACAGCTCATGCTGGAGTTGATACAGAGCAAGACAAATACTCCTCCATCACTGGCAGGAGTGCAAACTCATACAACAACTTTGGAAATTACTATGATAGTTTTTTTCAGAAAATTGAGAGCCTATCTTTCTCAAGACCCAGATATACCACTCTTGGGCATATACCCAAACGATGCTCAATTATACCACAAGGACACTTGCTCACCTATATTCATAGCAGCATTGTTCATAATAGCCAGAACCTGTAAAAAACCTAGATGTCCTTCAACTGATGAGATGATAAAGAAAATGTAGTACATTCACACAATGGAGTGTTACTCATCTGTTAAAAACAATACCACCATGGAAATCAAAATCAAGTGGATGTACCCAGAAATAAAGCATCAAGAATGAGACAACCCAGACCTAGAAAGACAAACATGGCAGGTACTCACTTTTAAATAGATAGCAGTTTTAAGATAAAAAGATAATCATGCTACAATCAATAGACCAGAGAGTCTAGGTGACTATGAGTGCTTAAGAATGACATTCAGATCTCACTGGGAAGGAGAAATAGAAGAGATTTCATAGATTTACTGGGGGCCATTGGATTTGAAATATGCAAGAATCTGGTGGGATACAGTGGTATGGAGAGTAGTAAAATAGACTAGAGATAATTAGAAAGAGGGTCATTTCAGGTTAAGGTAGAAACCTGGTGCAAGCGAAGCTTCCAGAAATCTATAACAAAGAACCTAGCTAAGATTCCTAGTCATAGCGGATATGTAGCCTGAACTGGCCATCCCCTTTGACCAGGCAAGGCTAACAGTAAAAGGATTAGGACACCAAACAACCACATTAACTTTGAACTACAGTCTGTCCTGTCTATGTGCTGGGGTAAGGCTGGTACAAAGATTGTGAGAGTGGCCAACCAATGACTGTTACAGCCTGAGACTCATGCCCCTAGGATAAGCCCATCCCTGACACTGCTTTGAGAAACAGGACACAGAGGCTGGATGGACCAGAGATCTAGGATAGAAGCAAACATCACTGGAGAAAAGAAATGTCATTGTAATGATGACTATCAATATTCTGTTACACTAGATTGGTGTCTAGCTCAATAGTCATCAGAGAGGCTTCATCCAGCAACTGACAGAAATAGATGTAGAGACCCACAGTCAAACATTAACTTGAGATTTGGCAATCCTGCTAAAGAAAGGGAGAAATGATTGTAAGAATCAGAGGGTACAAGGACATCAGAATAAAATTCACAGAATCAATTAACCTGGGCTCAGAGAATTTCACAGAGACTGAATAGACAACCAAGGAGCCTACATGGGACTGGCATGTAGGCATTCTGCATAAATATGACAATTGTGTAGCTTGGTCTTCTTGTGGTACTCCCAACAGTGGAAGCAGCGACTGTCTCTGATTATTTACTGGCTTTGGTGCCATATTCCTTACTCTGGGTTGCCTTGCTCAGCCTTAATACAAGGAGAGGTGCTTGATCTTACTGTAAGTTCATATGTCATGTTTGGTGATATTCATGGAAGGCCTGTCCCTTTCTGAATAGTAATGGAGGAGGAATGGATAGATAGAGGGTAGGTGGGAGGGAGTGTCTAGGAGGAGGGAAGGAAGGGGAAACTGCAGTCAGGACTTAAAATCAATCAATCAATCAATAATATTTTTAAACATACCCTGAAAAAAAAGAAAGAAAAGAAAACAATTACAGCTGTGCAATCCTTGAACTCATATGAACGTTGTAGAATTTCAAGTCTTGCTGCAACGTCAAAATTTTGGATTGGTAATTTGTCTTTCTCTTGTACTGTTTAACAGAGAGGTTTCTCTTCCTGAGCTTCAGTTTAGTAAATTTGTTTTTCCATATCTTTTCATCTTTCCATTTTCTTTTTCTCTTACCAGGTTTTGGTTTAGTTTTATTTTCCATTTTTCCAATGAATATGGTCCTTTTAATGACCAAAAAAGGAGTTAATGATTTTCAGTTTCTTCTCCCATTTTATTATTGTTAAAATATAAAATGTGTTTTCCAATATCCTTACAGACAAAATAGCAAACTATTTCCATAAAAAATAGCTTTTGAGTTACAAATCATGTAAAATTATCAAAAATTGTGTGTGTGTGTGTGTGTGTGTGTGTGTGTGTGTGTGTGTGTGTGTGTGTGTGTGTAACTATAACTTCTTACTATTTCCATTATTTTAAAATAAAGATGTTCAGGGTAACATTTGTGACACTATAGTTTGAATGCAGATTAAAAAGAGGAAGAATTTGACAATATACAACTTTTACTTCCTTATACTGTACATGAACTGCTATAATATCATTTGCAGCTAAATATGAATTATAAAGAACTTCATATTGTAGAACTATTTATATGTAAGGATAGAAATTATATTTAATATAAAATGGGAACTATGGTAGTATTTTTTTAAATCCCTACTAAATCAACTCATAAATGATTATAAAACAGTGGGAGATGGTGAATTGGACCAGGCAGTAAGAACATTTGGTACATATAAGGAATTGAATTAAATAACCAGAATCCACAAGGGCAAAAAAAATAGACTACTGCAAGTTATTCTCTGTTATCTACATGTGAGGTGTGCCATGCACATCTCTGTACCACCCTGACATAAATTTTTTTAAAAATGTAAAAAAATGGAAATGTGGATATACATATTAATAACACCATGAAGTATCTAGTTCTGTCAACTTACAATGACTAGAAGAAGTAATAGCCTATTAATAATCATAGTATCTTATAGCTATTTCTTAGATTCTATACATACTTATCTATTAAAATGTATCTTTTCCTGAAGAATAAAGAATTATAACTTAGCCCCAGATAAAGAAATTATAAAATAAATACTGAAGATTTTTGGCAGTATTGAGAGAAGGAGAAAAACAAGACTCCTGGAACAAAAGTATCTTGCTTTAGCTCAATTCTTGTAATAAACATCATGTCTAAAGCAACTTAAAAGGAGGAATAGATTTATTACATCTGACACTCCCAGGTCACAATACATTACTGAGGCAAGTCAGGGCAGAAACTAAAGGAAGAATCTGAAGGCAGGAACTGTGGAGGATTGCTGTTTCTTGTTTGTTTACTGGGTAATGTTCATCATGCTTTCTTATACAGCCCAGGCCCATATGCATAGGGTTTCCACAGGAGCCTGGGCCATCTCAAATCAATAACTGATATCTATGAGAGATGTTCACAGATCAATATGATCTACAAAATTCTTCATCTGAGTTTCTGTCTTCCCAGGTAACTTTAGGTTGTGACAAGTTGAGTTTAAAAGTCAACCAGGAGGCGAAATGTCAGTAAAGATTACCATCCTAGAATAAAGTGACCACTCATTTTCTCCTGATCTTCTTTTGTGAAAAATAGGTGCATGTGTCATAAGTTATAGAACAAACAACAATATTTAAAGCTCTGATAGCAACAAAGAAGACAACTGACTCACTAGCAACCTCAGAATTCTGAAGGACAAAATCATAGAGACCAAGATCTCAATGTTTCTTATTTAAGTTTAACTTCCTATGCACTCACTGTACTAGATAAAAGTGAGGTTTGTGACTCAGAGCTTATATAAAGCATAAATATAAAAAAAGATAACAGTGAAGGGTAGAAGGGACAGATTAAGAAAGAGATTGAAGGCCGAGATTGAATAATCTGAATTATTAGCTGAAAGACAGGGAATGCATGTTGCGGGAGGTCCATCCGCTCCTCCAGCCAATAGCTGCTGAGATACCAGCTCATTGGGGCGTGTTCTCTCTCTTTGCTTTCTGCTCCGCTTCTGGCAACTAGACTCCTTCCTGATTGGGCAGAGGGCTGTTGTCTGGGACGGTGATCTGTAAGATTTTTCCCCTTTAAATAAATACCACCCTGTTAATCATACTTCCAAACTGGTATGGGATTGTTTGTGATTTACGCCTTCATCATCTGGCACTGAACATTTGGTTTTAGGACCCCTCCTTCCCCCGCTCAGCTGCCTGCTGCCAGTTCAGCTTGGCACGAACCCTCCCTCCCTCAGCCAAGGCCTGTGCCTTGCCGCATGTGCCTTGTGCGTGGAGCCAGCAGTTTAATATAAATTATCATACAGTGGCTTTTATTGCTGCAGTTCTTTATATTTTTCCCTTTAGACACCTCAGATTGACTTCAAGTCCCCACGCACACTATCGTTTGCCTCCCCATGTAGATTTACATTCCACAGGCCTGTGTAGTCTCTGCCCGTGTGGTTTGCTCTTTTCTGAGTCATTTTTAAATCTCTCTTGTAAGCACAGCTCTTAAGTGGTGCGAACCAGAGCACGGGGTTACCGGTTGCCAAAAGCTGCAACCCCTCGGGGCAACTCTGTCACATGGAGGCATACATGGCTTCCGGGTTACTCTTCTCTACCCCTGGATTCTGGGTTTATGGTTCCATGTACGGAATTGATTTAATTACATTTACTTTGTTGAGCAACTTGCATTTCACAGTTTTTAACAAATACTAGGTGGACACTGAGACAGGACCCCATTTTCATTGTGATTTGGTAACAGCGCCACCTGCTGGATAATAGGTAATATGGCAGTTTTCGTTTCCATCACAAATTTTACTATTTTGTTTACTAATGCAATAGGTTACATCATGCAAGGTTTATATGACTATGGGGATAAATTAATATGCTGGTTACTAGGTTTCAGTTTACTTTTGAAAATTCTATCATTTAGGAAGATTGTGGCACTCATAAGAACCATATAATCTTTACTAGAAACTCATGCAGCTCAGGAGATTCAGGATTCAAAAGAGACAATAATAAAAAGAATTGAAATGATTGAAGGAATTATTGGAGCTGGTGAACAAAGGAAGAAGGCACAAGGACAGGATATAATGCCAGCACCATCTATTAGAACTGGTTTACCCAGTGTTCTAGTGACATACCCTGTAATTTATTCTGACAAAGCATCAACTTCTAAAGGCTCAAAGGGTCAGAGAAGCTAGATGGATGCCAATAACAATGAAGGATCTAAAAGAAATTAAGCAAGCTATTATCAATTTTGGCTTGCACTCTGCATATGTAAAGGAAATGATGAGGACTTGGGCTTCTAATGGTAGAGCTACCTCCCATGATTTCCATCAGTTAGTGTCTACAGTTTTCGATGATGTAGCTTCCTTGATTTTTGGAATCTATTTAAGAGAAGAATCCAAACATATGGAACAGAAAGGAAGAGCAAAAGGTGTGGAGGTTTCCCAAGATCAAATTTTTGGTGCAGGAGAATATGCTGATCCACAGGTCCAAGCTCTTTATGACGATGAAGATATGTCTATGTCACCAAGCAGCTTTAAATGCTTGGAATAGAATACAAGATCCAGCAAAAAGGGTTGAATCATATACCAGGATTAGGCACGGACAGAGAGAACCCTTTATTGACTTTTTGCAAAGATTAATTAAGGCTCTGGATATATGGGTAACAGACCCAGAAGCTGGACGAATACTTCTTGAATATCTAGCTTTCAAAAATGTAAATATAGATTGCAAAAAGGAAATTGGGCCTTTAAGGTCTGGATCAACACCAATGGATGAATGGATTCAGCATACGATGAATGTTGAGACGTTTAGCTATAATGATAAATCTTGGGTAGGGGAAATGATTTCCAAAACAATGAGGAGACATCAAACTGCCAGGTGTTTTAATTGTGGTAAATTAGGACATCTGAAAAGAAATTGCAGGCAAAGAATTTTTAGGAATAATATCTCCTCTGGGAATGACAAAAATATGAGACCTCAGCCTTCAGGTATATGTAGGAGATGAGGTAAAGGCTGACATTGGTCCAACGAATGCAGGTCAACAACAGACAGACAAGGCAATCCGATACCATCGGGAAACTCCTTGAGGGGCCTCTCGCAGAACCCCAAGCCAACAGTGGCCCAGTCATTCCCAGTCACAGTGAAGAACGTGACTCACCAAAAAAATTAAAAGCTCCAATTTCTGCTGTAAAAAGAAATACTGGTCTAAATGACGAATAACACATGGAGGATGCATCAAAAAAACCTAGTAGGACAGAGTAAACGTATATTTTGGCAGACTTCTATTAACGATCAAAGACCAAAGCTAAGAGTCTGTATAAATGGCACTTTTATTGAAGGCTTATTAGACACAGGTGTGGGTGTAAGTATCATTACTCCAGAATCTTGACATCCGAATTGGCCTCTTCAAGAGGTGGATGATCAGTTTCTGGGAATTGGAACCCTATCTCATGTAAAACAAAGCACAAGGTGGGTTGAATGCATAGGGCCTGAAGGGCAAATAGGAAGACTAAGGCCATATATAGCCAATATTGCAATAAATTTATGGGGCTGTGACCTGCTATAGCAATGGAATACCCAGATTAACATTCCTGTAGTTCCAGGAACTCATAATTCTGAAAAAGATATGAAGAGGTATTATGGAAAAAGGTCACCAGCCATTCAGGCTATACAAGAACATACAGCAAATACCAAACCTTTAGAGGTACCAATGGCCCTACCTTTAAAATGGCTAACTGAGAAGCCAATATGGAGCAAACAATGGCCTCTAGCTGAAGATAAATTACAGGCATTGGAACAGCTGGTGCAAGAGGAACTAGATGCTCACCATATTGAAGAATCAACCAACCCTTGAAATTCTCCTGTGTTTGTTGTAAAAATGAAATCTGGTAAATGGAGAATGATGACAGATTTAAGAGCTGTCAACAAGGTAATTCAACCTATGGGGCTACTACAATCTGGAATTCCTTTGCCTTCTCTGTTACCAAAAGGATGGCCTCTTATAGTTATTGATTTGAAAGATTGTTTTTTCACTATATCCTTACAAGAAAATGATAGAGAAAAATTTGCTTTCACAGTTCCTACTTATAATAATTCTCAGCCTACTAGGAGATATCAACGTGCTATCATCATACAGAGTATGCTCAATAGTCCTATATTGTGCCAATATTTTGTAAGTAAGCCATTGTAAATAATTTGTAAACAATTCCACAAGTCCATAATTTATCATTACATGGATGACATATTGTTATCTGATTCAAATAAAGATACTTTAGAAAGGATGTTTGAAGAAGTAAAGAAAGTCTTGCCTAGGTGGGGATTACAAATTGCCCCTGAAAAGATTCAAAGAGGAAATTCTATTAATTACCTAGGTTACAGAATAGGGTTAGAGAAAATTAAAATGCAAAAGCACAAATTAGGAGAGACCGGTTAAAGACTCTTAATGACTTCCAAAGATTATTAGGAGACATATCCAGTCTACGACCAGCTGTTGGGATAACACCTGATCTAATAGTTCATTTAAACAAAACCTTAGATGGTGATAAAGATTTGAATAGTCCAAGAAAACTGACAGCTGAAGCAGAAAAGGAACTGACAATGATTGAGGAAAAATTACAGGAGGCACATGTAGATAGGGTGAACCCAAATCTTAGCTGCATCTTAGTCATACTGCCTTGCAGAATTTCTCCTACAGGGATTCTAATGCAGAGGGAAGATATTATTTTAGAGTGGATATTTATACCTAATAAACCAAGTAAAAATTAAAAACTTATGTGGAAAAAGTCTCTGAATTAATTATAAAAGGTAAGCTGAGACTTTGTCAACTAGCAGGTATAGACCCAGCAGAAATTATAATGCCTTTTATTACTGAAGAAATAAAACAGTTATGGGAAGTCAATGAACTATGGCAAAGAGCTTGTGCTAATTTTTTTTTGGAGAAATTAATAGCAACTATCCCAAAAGTGGTAGACTTAACCTCATAAAGAGAACTTCTTGTCTACTTCCTAGAATTGTATGTGATGCTTCAATAACTGGAGCCCCCATATGTTCTATATTGATGCAAATAAATTAGGGAAAACAGGTTACAAGTCAGATGAATTGAGTGAGGTGGAACAAAGCCCTTATAATTCTGTCCAGAAGGCAGCATTATATGCCATTCTTATGGTGCTAAGGGATTTTAAATAACCTCTTAATATAGTTACAGATTCACAATATGCAGAAAGAGTTATCTTGCATATTGAACTGGCTGAATTTATACCAGATGAAACAGACTTGACTTCATTGTTTATCCAGGTACAAGACATAATCAGGAACAGGCTTTGTCCGATGTATATAACACACATCCAGTCCCATACAGGTCTCCCTGTTCCTCTAGCACAAGGTAATGCTGAGATTGATCAATTATTGATTGGAAACATGTTACAGGCCTCAGAATTTCATAAAAATCATCACATCAATAGTAAAGGCCTAAAGAAAGAATTTTCCATTACATGGCAACAAGCTAAGGACATTATAAAGAGATGTCCTACTTGTTCTTTCTATAATCAAACACCATTGCCTACAGGGAGTAACCCAAAGGGTACTAAAAGAAATGAAATTTGGCAGATGGATGTGTTTCACTTTATGGAATTTGGTAAATTAAAATATGTACACCACACCATAGAGATATATTCAGGTTTTCAATGGGCTACTGCCCTGAGCTCAGAAAAGGCTGATTCAGTAATCATACATTTATTGGAAGTTATGGCCATCATGGGTATACCTGCACAAATAAATACAGATAATGGTCCAGCATATGTATCTAAGAAAATGAAATGCTTTTTTTGATTATTATAATATAAAACACATTACAGGTATACCAAATAATCCTACAGGTCAGGCAGTTATATAGAAAGATTAAATCGTACTATAAAAGATATGCTGAACAAACAGAAAGGGACCGAAAATACCCCCAGAAATTGATTACATAATGCTTTATTAACCTTGAATTTTCTTAAGGCTAATGAGAAAGGAACAACAGCAGCAGAAAGACATTGGATAATGGAAAAGTCTGCTGAACTAAAACAACCGATTTATTTCAAAGATGTGCTGACTTCTCAATGGAAGCCAGGAGATGTGCTACGTTGGGGAAGGGATTTTGTTCTTGTTGCCACAGGAGAAGAAAAATTGTAGATTCCATCAAAATTGATAAAGTTTCAATTTGAAGAGGAGAAACCTCTTTGAAAGGAGAAATAACAGTTCATCCACAATGATGATATTTATATAGGTGGTAAGAAAAACCTCTAGATTGGGGCAGGGTTCTCTTCTTATCTCTCCAGGAAAACACACATTGATGTGCGAAGGTCACTGGTTAATTAATAAATAAACTGCTTGGCATCATACGTTAAGACATAGTTGGGTGGAGTATACAGAACAGAATGCTGGGAGGAAGAGGAAGTGAGCTCAGACTCGATAGCTCTCCTCTCTGGAGCAGACAGGATGAAGCTCCTACCCAGGATAGACGTAGGCAAGAATCTTCCCAGTAAGCGCACCTTGGGGTGCTACATACATTAATAGAAATGGATAATCAAGATGCAAGAATTAGCCAGTAAGAAGCTAGAGCTAATGGGCCAGGCAGTGTTTAAAAGAATACAGTTTCTGTGTAATTATTTCGGGGTATAAAACTAGCCATGCAGGTGGCCAGGAGTTGGGTGGCAGGAATGCAGCCCACAGCCCCTCAACAGAGTGGTGCCCAGACATGGATGACTGAACTCCACATAAATCTTGAGAATGATTGGGAAAGAATTGAGTAAAGCATGTTTTCTTCCTACCAAGAATTTCTTGGGTCTGCTCTGCTTGCTAGAGGCAACCAACCACTCTCATCTAAGAGAGGCTTCCTGACTCAGCTTTAGCGGCAAAACCCTGCAGCTTATTAAGAGGTCCTGCCACAAAACACTTAAATGATGTTGAGAAAAGCTGACTGCATGCTTGTTTGTTTTCAGCCATAGCAGGAAAAAAGTTGTGCTGTTTTAAAATGCTGGTGTTCTGGTCTGTACTGCTAGGGCAAACTCTAACTCTTTCAGGCAGACAGTTTGAATGAGGAACATTTGAATGTGGTCTGTGAGCAGAATGCTGCAGCATGCTTGCTGGCAGGGATCTTGTAACACCACAGAGTTGTGGCAATAAACGTGGCTACAGCCGCCAGTACCTCTGCCATGAGGCTGGGAAGCTAAGGAGTGGACTGGATCTAGCTGGCAAAGCCACAGATTTAATCCTACCCATATTGCTCAGTAAATTAAAGACTCATGTGGTCACAAAAAGAGAGATATTCAGTAAAAGAAAGATTCAAAGTTGAAGAAAACGTTTAAATGATTTACAGTGTGCTACAAACATATGCAGGCTAACAGTTAAAGTTTTTAAAGTAAAAAACAAAAAAGGAAGAAAGAGAGTATTTGGGTGTGGTAGTACACACCTTTAATCCCAACACTTGGGAGGCAGAGGTAGATTGACCTCTGTGACTTCAAGGTGTCGTAGCACACGCCTTTATTCCCAATTCCTGGGAGGCAGAGACAGAAGAATCTCTGAGAGTTCAAGGACATCCTGGTCTACAGAGTTATTCCAGGTCAAAGATAAACAGAGAACCTGATTCAAAAAGCAAAAATTAAAAGTAAAAATAAACTAAATAGAGGTTAAAATAAAGCTGCACAAAGATGGAAAATGCACAGAGAATCTTGATATGGTATGCTATTATGCTCTCTTTGAATTGTTTGAATGCTAAGGAAAGAGCAACAGCTGCTAAAAGATATTTGTTTATAAAGGCTGCTGAACTAATCCAACATAGATATTTTGAAAATATCTTGACTTTAAAATTTGAATCTAAGGACATGATGCTTTGGAAAGGAGTTTCTTCTTTTGTTTTCACAGAGGATGAAACCCTGTTGATTACTTCTATCCCAGTATGGAATGATAGACCATGCTCTCCTGCAAGGTTGCTGTGAACACCTTCAAAAAATCACTTCACTCAACTGCCAACTAAGACTAAGATGAACATAGCACACAGGATATACCATGAAAGACCTAAATAATAGTGCCCCTATACAGCAGGAAGCAGTTTGGAGAGAAATAACTACGTCCATATTCCCAAATATTGTTTATAAATGTTCTTTTACATTTAAAGGGGGACATGTTATAGGTATGAATAATTTGCATTGATATGGATTTTGCTTTAGTGATTTAAATTTAAGGTCAATTTTGTTATATGTATATGTGTTTCTGATCTTGATTAAGGTATTGTGATTGTGTAGTTCATTTAAAAATGTAATGTATATAGGTTGTTAATCGATAATCATTAATAATAGTCAAGTTTGTAGTCATGGTAGTTAGATTTTCTAGATGTACATAGATATATTTTAGATGGACATTCCTCATATCTTTCAGAGACTACAGAATATGCCATTTTTAAATGTTTTAATAACTTAGGACTTTTCATGACAATGAGACACATCTGCTCCTGGTAGCAACAATCTACTTCAAGAGGAAGATGGGCATCGAAGAGGATCCTTATGGAGTTTGATAGTCATTTGGGCAAGTAACTGCTCTTGCCAGGACTATTGCATAAACTGGACACAGAAAACCCACAGAGGGAGGACTGCTGAACTTGCCTAAATGTGAGATGATCTTTCAGGATTCCTGATTCATGAAAGAGTCTGCAAGACATTCTGCAGGACACAGCAGATAGTGACTGAACTGCCTTTGAATTTTCCTGCTTCATGGAAATATCTGCTGGATACCATGGGCCTGAAGACTGAAGATGGATGCCCCAATGGTATAGAGGAACTTTGGGTAACTGTCCAGGCATTGAGATGTCTCTGTCATTTCTAGAGTTTTGAAAGTTGCTTATTTTTTGTTTGCTTAGGAAATATTGTATTCTTTTGGAGTCTTTGATGGAGTTGAAGAATGGTTATAGTTATAATTTTCCTTTGTTATGGTAAAAGATAAAATAGATATAAATATTGTAACTGTAATACTTACTTGATAACTGTTTTGTTATATGTAATTTTGCTATGTTAAAGTTAAAGCCTTCCTTTTTTGTTTAAACAGAAAAAAGGGAAATGATATGGGAAGGTCATTGGTTAATTAATAAAAACTGCTTTGCCTCATAGGTTAGAGCATAGGTGGGTGGAGTAAACAGAACAGAAAGCTGGGAGGAAGAGGAAGTGATCTCAGACTCGATCGCTCTCCTCTCTGGAGCAGATTGGATGAAGCTCCGACCCAGGATGGACGTAGGCTAGAATCTTCCCAGTAAGCGCAACTTGGGGTGCTACACACATTAGTAGAAATGGGTAATCAAGATGTAAGAATTAGCCAGTAACAAGCTAAGGCTAATGGGCCAGGCAGTGTTTAAAAGAATACAGTTTCTGTGTAATTATTTTGGGGTATAAAGCTAGCCATGCAGGCGGCTGGGAACTGGGTGGCAGGAATGCAGCCCACAGCTGCTTCAGCAACTCATCTTCAGAAAATTCAAGGGAACCTGGATGTTTGAATACTGACAGATGGAAACTATTTACAACCCAATAAGAATGAGTAAGAAAATAAAATAGGTCTCCTAAATAAAATTATTCTACTCTTATGTTAAATATGTATTAATGTGCATTTATTTATAAATATATAAAGCTAGTTTTGAAGTTGGACTCTGGCTCAGTCCCTCTCCAATTCCAAGCCTGTTGGTAAGAGAAAAACCCAGAGTTTCTGCAGTTTCTGTCTCATGTCAAGAGCCATGATATGGGACAGAAAGAAATATGAGTTTAGAAAACATCTTTGCTTTTCTTCATATCTATCATACTTTTCACTGAATATATCTATCATGTTTTTCAGTGAATATATGTCTATATGATTAATGTTTAAGTTTTTCACAATGAACAATGAGTTTTTCCTGAAGTGACATTTGAAGTTTCCAGGAAGAAGATGGGGCCCCATAACAACTACTCCACCTGGTTGATATGACGTCATGATACTGATAGCGCTACTACAAGATCCGTTTTGGGTACCAGCTGCACAAGATAATCCCAACTTGGTTAGCTGAAATGGTGCACATCTTGTACAACATTCTGGCCAGACCTGCACAAAATACTCAGAGACTATTTGCATTTTTAAAAGACATTGATCTTGAAATTTAACCATCATTTTACTTTCACAGAATCCCCCAGGAAGAACGTCGCCCCATGATAGCTGGAAATAATTCTAGAGAACAACATCCCCTTTCTCAGTAAAGTTTTCCCTTGGGTTTAGGGACATCGTTTAGGGTTTGATTTTAATTAGTATATGGTTGAGGGTTGGGAGTTTGGGGGAGGAATATTATAACCTCAGGGATCTTTTGAAAAAAAAAAGAAGAGGGATAATTGGATGATGAGATAATAGATTTATAATTGTGAGTTACTGTTTTTAGACAAATATATTGGTATCAATTCTTGTTTATTGATACAAAGTTAAATTATATTGACTATTAAATCCATCCATGTTTCTACCTTTGTTTAAAACATTTTTTATGTATTGACATATATTGTATTGCTATATATATATTGTATATATTTACCATATTGCAGTGTACATTTCTACCTCTGATTAAGATACTTATATATTGTTTGTGTACTGATATATATTTACCATATTGCAATGTATATTTCTACATTGTTTATATTTGGAAGTTATTATCCTCATTTGTTACACAGTTGTTTATTGTCTTAGTCCTTAAGTTAGATAGATATTGAGAATTATATGCATCAATAGTCATCTAAGCTTGTCATTTATAATTAGACTAATCAGGTTCTTTAAATACATAGAGATTATACTCAGTATAGAGTATAGATAGATAATCTTCTACCTCTTCAAAGAGCTGTAGAAAATGGCCTTTAATCTAACTCAGAGTTTCATGATGGTGAGACACAATTGTTCCTGGCAGCACTGATCTATTCCCGAGAGAATGTTGAGCACCAAAGACACTCCACCTAGAGCCGTTCTTTTTGGCAGAACTGGTCTTTGGGCAAAGAAATGTCCATACCTCAACCACTGACAGGGATAAAGAACATGCGTAAATGGATAAAGCAGGACTGTCATATCCTGCCAAGACAGGGTATGATAGTTTTGAAAAGTTGCCTGCCTTTTGAAAATGGTATGTCAGTTATGTTAGGCCTTAGCCAAAGTTGGTTGCTTCAATACTGCATATGTGACTTTGGGTGATTGCCCAGGTAGCTAGTTGTCTCTGTGATTTGTTGCATGTTTTGGAAGTTGTTTTACTGAACTTCCTAATTACCCAGGTAACATTATTTCCTTTCTCAGATCTTCAATGGGGTTGAAGACTATATAAATGTAGTTACTTTTCTCTCATGACTTGGCCAAGTTATTTATTATACAAGACCTAAGCTAGTTAGAATAGGATATTTGTACTTATTTTATATAATTTCATAGTAGGTTTAGAACTCTCTTACTTAAACAAAAGGGGGAGGTGTTGCGGGAAGTTCCTCTGCTCCTCCAGCCAATAGCCACTGAAATACCAGCCCATTGGGGCGTGGTCTCTCTCTTTAAAAAAGCGGCCACTTCCCTCCTTGCTCTCTTTTTGCTTCCTGCTCTGCTTCAGGTGACTAGACTCCTTCCTGATTGGGCAGAGGGCTGTTGTCAGGGCCGGTGATCTGTAAGTTTTTTCCCCTTTCAATAAATACCACCCTGTTAATCATAATTCCAAACTGGCATGAGATTGTTTGTGATTTACGCCTTCATCAAATGCAGAAGTCCACGTAGGCTGAGAGGAATTGCAAAAATCGCCATGCAACTATGACCCTAGAAAGCCTTGCATCTCCTGGAATAGTAATGCCATAAAAGTATATATTCAAACTGGATTACATGATGTTTCTAAAATAGTAGTAGGAAACTGCCATCTCATTTTTAGCCTCTTTCCATAATGAACTGGTGCTATTTTTCCTTAAGAGTAGCAGCAGTGATGGTCTGGGTTTCTCTTCATTTCACTTAGTGGTGTAAAAAGTCATAGCTTTAGTATCTTTTGTCCACTTTGGAATAAAATGTCTAGTAAAATCAGTGGTAGAAGGAAAAACATTTGATTTTTACATATAGAACCACCAATTATTTAATGAGTCCAAGACTACAATGAATAACATCACAAGAGTACTTGTAAATATTGGAAAATAAAACTATCTGAGGTAGAAGATCCCAAAACAAGTCAGGCTCCATAATGTTAAATTGAAGTAGGAAAAAAAAACCTGCTAACATAAAATATTTAAGTAGGATTAGTATCTATTAAAATATGTAGGATGTAAGAGAAAATCATTCGAGATGTAAATAATTACATAAAGCAAAATTAGAAGCAAAGCTGTGTCAATGTTACCTCATTTATTAGAAATATATGATAATATTTCAATACAATTATCATAAAATTGTGCCAAAAATCAGTTATATATTCTCTTGAAATTTCAAAGGACTGCAAAACTATAAATTTTAAAGAAGTTCTGAAAATAGTTTTTAAAAATTAAAAATAATATAAGTAATATTTTAAACAAAATTGGGTCAAGAATATAAATACATACATAGATAAATGGATGAATTTAGGAAGTATAAAATTAATGCATATGATAAAACTAAGAGAATCAATTTCTCCTCCATCCTCTCCTCCCAGTCTCTACCCCTACCCGACTGCTGTTTCCAACCCCCAATGCACTCATCCTCTATTTCTTTTAAAATAAAAAGATAAAAAGAAAAATATAACAGCTTAAGGTATTAAATAGACAGTAAGTTCTTGAATTATTTTTGATGAGCTGAAGAAAAAATATATTTTTTAAAGTAACCACAAAAAGGAATGGAGGAAAGAATGAATATTTAGTATTAGTCTGTGGTGGTTTAAATGAAAATGGACCCCATAGACTCATAGGAAGTGGAGTTATTGGAAATGTGGCCTTGTGGATTAGGTATGGCCTGTTTGGAGGATCTGTATAACTAGGGAGTGGATTTTAGAGTTTCAGAAACTAAGCCTGGCCCGGTGTCACTCTCTTTTCCTGTTGCCTGCAGATATCTGTATGCAGAACTGCCAGCTACTTCTCCAGCACCATGTCTGCCTGAATGACAGCATATTTCCTGCCATGATGATAATGGACTAAACCTTTGAACTTGTAAGACAGTACAAATGAAATGTTTTCCTTTATAAGGGTTGCTATGCTTACTTTATATTCCATGTTTTGTTGATACTCTTGGAAGACACGACCTTTAACAGAAATAGAGGAGGAGTGTATTGGGGGTTGGAAACAGCAGTGGTGTAGGGGTAGGGACTGGGAGGAGGGGATGGAGGAGAAAATGCAACCAGAATATAAAATAAATAGTAATTTAAAAAGATAAACTGGCATGTGTTTACAAAAGAGTTATTGTATTCATGGTGTTTCTTCACAGCAATAGGAATCCTAAGACATGTTCCAAAGTGATGATGACATATACAAGCCTTTTTTTTTCATCTTTGATAATTGTTGTTGTCTTATACAGGTCACTAGCAATTTTAATTCTATGAGGCCCTTATTAGGGGAGTCTTTTCAAATCTTTGATTGAAGGGTTTTGGTTTTAGTTGTTTTTGGTTTTTGATTAAAATCACTTAAACCATGTCATGTAGTACCTACCTTTTCATATTAGGTGTCAAGATTTAATTGCTTGACAGTCCCAATACATTTATCATATTTGTGTATTATTCTGATGACTGCTGTAGTTACTAAGGTGTAGGGGAGTAGATGAATTAAAGCTCTAGTTTTGCCAGTAAGGCAATTCTTGTATTTCTACGAGATTCCTTATAATTAGAAATATAATATAATTAGTGGCTCAATAATACAAAGAGTATTTAATTATTTTCTACTCCATTTTTGCCATTTCTTTACCTTTCACATGCAATTAAGAATATCTGTATATTGTATCCAATGCACTAAAATGTTATTTTTTTCCTTATTCTTTTTTATCTAAATGTTAGGTTGCAGAGGTATTTTATAAATACAAATTATACATCAATATTAGATAAGCACTGAAATACAAATTTCACATTTTTGTTTTTCAAAAGCTTTCTGAAATCTTTAGCTAGGATTTTGAGGTGAGCTCTAAATATGAATACATTTTCTTGAAGTATATCTTTTATTGTTATTGAGATTTAGTATTTTAAAATTAACATTTAAAGATAACCACTATCTTAATGGATTTAAGGCCTCACTCCATGAGAGTGCTTAGGTGTCCAACAACCTGAGACTAGAAAGGCCAGGGGCCTAGGATAAAATCAAATACTATTGCTTTGCCAAGAGATCATAGCAATATAAAGACTTCCAGTGACATTGTGACATAGTCATACATCAATCTTTTCTTCAACCATTATCAGAGAAGCTTCCCCTTGTGGCAGATGGAAATTAAACAAGAGCCCAAAACTGTATAATGTTTTCATAGAGAATGAAAGACCTTGGAAAACTCAGTCATAAATGGGATTTCTCCATCAAATCTCTCCTCTGAGGGCTCAGGGAAACCTGTATAAAAAGGGGCAGAACAATTTTACAAGTCAACAGGGGTGGAAAACATTAAAGAAACAAGGCCTTCTAGACATAGCCTGGCTGATAATCATATAAAACGTGGAAACTGTGCAAGCATGCATTGAGTTTACACAGGTCTAATGCAGTTGGAGTCCCAATAGTAATAGGGAAAGTGGCCATAAGTCCTGGTACTTATCTCAGAAGGCATATCCAATTGATAGCCACTTGCAAATAAAAATTTAGTTTTCTCCAAGGTAGTCTCACTAGGTATACAAATCACAGTTAAGGGCAAGTCCCATGTGTTATGATTATGCAGCCTCTCCATTCAGATACAAGCCCCGCACACTACCAATCTCTCCCTTCCCAAGAGCCAAGCTGGTCTAGGCTCTCTTCTCTCTCTCTCTCTCTCTCTCTCTCTCTCTCTCTCTCTCTCTCTCTCTCTCTCTCTCTCCACAGCTTTTCTTCTGAAGAGGCAGCTCTCTTCCTCTTCTCTTCTCTTCTCTCCTCTCCTCTCCTCTCCTCCCCTCTCCTCTCCTCTCCCCTCCCTTCCCCTCCCCTCTCCCCCCCTCTCTCTTCTACCCTCCCAATACCCTCCTTCCTAAATACAACTTCATACTCACCAAGTTCTCTTTGTGTGGCATATTTCTCTCTGTCCATTAGTGCTGCTTTTTGGTGTAGGGCCTGGGGTCTACCCTTGTTCCTGGGGTGCAAGGACAGTTTCTGGTCAGCTGACAAAGCATTCTGTTTGTTCCTGTACTTCCCCTGCCCCGCCTGGTGATTAGCTGTAGGGCATTGACTCCATTGTTGGTATGGTAATTTCCCACCTGCCTGGGCAGAGGTCCTTGTGCAACAGTTAGGTACTTAAGGATTTCCCCAAGTTTGCATAAACGGCATTCAGCTGATCTCCTTTTGAATGACCCAGGTCTCTTTGTGTGTTCTTTCAATCTCTAGGCCCTTGCCCGACTTGTGTATGGTACAGTGGCGCGTGAACTGTACTGAGGGTGTAACACAAAATCGGGTGTTACAATTGGATGCCCCACTGGGACATTGGCAACTGCAGTCAGAGACCCATCTGTGAGATCGGGAAGTAAGGATCCCTGAGAGGTCGCCCTCGGGAAGGCTGGCCATCAGGTAAGAAATTGAGTGGTGAGGGTGTATTGGTAATGGGTGCAAGTAATTATGTTCCAGTGTTAAGGGGCAGGTTGACAGGACAGTTGTTAGCTCTTTTGGAGAAAAAAAGGCACCAGTATTAAAGTTGAGACAGCACAAGAGATCATTAAGATGGTTTTAGAGTTTATTCCATGGTTTCTACATGCAGGGACTTTTAATATTACTGATTGGGAGCAGGTATATTCTGATCTTCAAAATGCACTGAAAGAGTGAAGGCCAGAAGAATTCCCCATAGCAATATTTTCACTATGGCACTTAGTCAGAGATGCTCTTCTCAGTGATGATGTAAAAGTAAAAGAGCAGTTAGAGAATTTGAACAAAACCCTTGAGGAGATTCAGGAAGTAGAATCTGTGAGTTCTATTAAGAGTTTTGAGGAACAGGAAGTTTTAGGAACAGGAAGTATTAGAAGGGATATAGAAGAGGAAGAAGAAATTTTAGAAAAGGAGATCATACTGAAAAAAAAAGAAGTTAGAAAAAGAGGAATGGAAGGAAGCAAACAGAGATGTCTCCATGAGACCTCTGCTGCAAAATCTTTGTACTACTGCTTCTGCCCCTATAGACTTAGATGTGGAAATCTAAGAGATCCAGAAAAGATTAAATAATCTAAGTAGAGAGAGGCAGATTTATCCTGTTGTGTAAACTATTGATCAGCAAGAACAGAGGATCAGGCAGCATAACCCCCTGGCCTTTAAGGATATTAAGCAGTTAAAAGAAGCAGTTATGGACTATGGAGCTCATGCTCCTTTCACTGTAGCTTTATTGGAATCCTTTGCAGAACTCAACCTTACACCCAGTGACTGGATGCAGCATTGCAGGGCTTGTCTTTCAGGGGGAGATAATTTGTTATGGAGAGGTGAAATGCAGGAAAATTGCAAAAAGACTGTAGGGAAAAATGTCGAAGCAGGTTTCCCCAGCATAACCTTAACATATTAACTGGTGAAGGACAATATGCTGGTTTAGCAGCACAGATTGCATATGATCCTGCAATTTGTGGTCAGATAGCTGCAGCAGCTGTTAAAGCTTGGAAAACTTTACCTAACAAAGGAGCAAGAGAACATCTTTCTAAGACCCTTCAAGGATCTTCAGAACCTTATTCTGAGTTTATTGACCACCTTCTACAGGTGGGAAGTCACATTTTTGTGGACTCAGCTATCGATTTTGTCAGGAGGTTTTACTCCCCCATAGAAATGGAGATTTAAATGACTTTATCCGGTTATGCAGAAACATTGATGGCACTCAAGTGATGGGTCAGGTAATTGATTCTGACCTTAGGGAGGGTCAAGGTGGAGCTAGAAGAAAGAATTGTTTTCAATGGGGAAGATCAGGACACATTAAAAGGAATTGCCCTGCAGGTAAAGGCATGGTTAATCAGCCCAGGAAATAAGACAGGTGTGCTGGTACAAGCCATTAATCCCAGCACTTGGGGAACTCTGTGAGTTCAAGGCCAGCGTGGTCTACAGATTAAGTTCCTGGAACAGCTAGAGGTCATCCACTTCTTCCTAAAAATTGTTATCTCGTACCCATCAGCTGTGCTGCCTGTTATTCAGAAAGGGTATAAACTTATTTTACAAACTTTTGGAATGTTACCTGATAAGGTTATTACACCATATACCCAGGCAGAAATAACTTGGTTGCAAAATTTTGCTAAAGATTGGACCTTGTTTTTATGCACCAATTCCTGCAAGTTTGATAATACATTGGTCACCTTTTTCAAAAATCATCTGGTATGTTTCCCTAAAGTTATTTCTTTGCAGCCTCTGGCAGGGGCACAAAATGTGTTTACTGATGGATCTTCCACAGGGAGAGCTATTGTAGCCTCCTCTCCTGATTTTGATATTCAGCCTGTTAATACTAACTCTGCTCAGGTGGCTGAATTGGTTGCTGTCCAGGTGGCCCTAGAGAAATATGCTGATATTCCATTTAACCTTTTTACTGACAGTCAGTATTTATATAAGCAAAATTCTTGCACCTTTGGAAACTGCAGCTTATATAGCCTCTGTATCTCGAGTCCAGATGCAGTTTTTGGCTATTCAAATTTTGCTTTGGGCCTGATCTGTTCCCATTTACGTAGGGCATTTGCAGGCTCATACTGACCTCCCTGGTCCTTTGAGCGAAGGGAATGCATTGGCTGATCAGCTTACTCGACAAATTTATGCAGTGAGTCAGGAATCTTATGGAGCTGCAGAAAAAGCTCATAATCGTTTTCATCTCAATGCTGGGTCTTTAAGATTTCATTTTAAGATATCTTGAAAGCAAGTCACTGATATTTTTAAAAAGTGCTCTCTGTGTACAGAACTTTTAACTGTTCCCCATTTGGGAGTTAATCCTCGTGGGCTTGCTCCTAATCATTTATGGCAAATGGATGTCACCCATGTTCCGTCTTTTGGGTGCATGCAATATGTTCATGTAACCATGGATACATATTCTCATCTTATTTTTGCCTCAGCTCATACAAGAGAAAAATTACAGGATGTTAGAAGTCATTGTCTCCAGGCTTTTGCCTACATGGGAATTCCAAAAACTGTAAAAACTGATAATGAGCCAGCCTACACCAGCACTGGCTTTACTAAATTTTGCTCTGAGTTCTCAATTTCTCATAAAACAGGAATACCTTATAATCCTCAAGGACAAGCTATAGTGGAGGGAGCACATCGTACGCTCAAAGCCTATTTGCATAAAACAAAAAGGGGGAATATGGTTCCACCCCCAGAGACCATTTGTCTTTTATTTTATACATTTTAAATTTTTTGACTGTTGATGCTCAATCTCATACCACTGCTGACCGGCATTGGCAGCCAGATTCTTCTGGGATGCCTCATGTCAAATGGAAGAATCTAGCACATGGCACCTGGTATGGTCCAGATCCTGTACTGGTGTGGGGAAGAGGGGCTATTTGTTTTCCCACAGAATGCTGACAATCCAATATGGGTACCTGAGCATCTGGTGCATGCTGTGGATTTTCCTGTCCAGAAGCATGAAGACAGGACAGATCCAAGAGATCAAGGAGATTCTGGCTTGTCAACCGAAGAATTGCGGGATTCCTGAGGAGCTGGCTATGGTGATCAGAGTGCTAAGGATTCCTCTACTTATCTACCCATCCCATGATAATGACAGCCATTGCTGTGGCCGCCAGAGTGGCTAGAGCTGCTGGATTTTCTATTAGTCAGTCAGTTGCTTCTGCTAGCACAATGGGTACTTTCTCAGGGCAGATTGCAAATGCCTTGGCCATTCAAATTGAGCTAAATTTACAAATGAATAGTGCAGTTAATTTTGCTATTGGTTGTGGTTAAAGACCACTGCCAGATATTACAGTAATAGGTTTATTGCTGTTATTCACGGACCCTGGAATGCACAATTTACAAATTGGCTTTTGAGATTATTCTAATTAGCTATACCAGGGTTCATTTCACCAGTGCTGAGAGGGCTCCAATTTGGGCAGCCTTATTAAGGATTGAGCAGGCACAGTCTCCTTAGGAATGCTTATATATGCTGGAGTATCATCTTCATGGTTTCATGGTGCCAGAGCCAAAGGCAAGCTCAGGTCAATGTTGCCACATGGCAAGTCCTCTTAGCTATTGCCCCAGAGAATCTTTCAGCACAAATCTGGCTGAACTCGGTGATGGATGACTAGTGAGCCAATGACGGGAAAGGTTTTTGGGGGTCTGCCCCAACCTAAGACAGGAAATGTGTTTTGACCTGGATGCTTTCCCACGACAGGTAAGGGTTATTGCCTGATGTCCAATGCCACCCAAGACAGGCCTAGTCATAATTTATATAAAAGAGGGACCTGTAGGGCCTGGGTCTACCCTTGTTCCTGTGGTGCAAGGACAGTTTCTGGTCAGCTGACAAAGCATTGTTTGTTCCTGTACTTTCCCTGCCCTGCCTGGTGATTAGCTATAGGGCATTAACACCATTGTTGGTATGGTGATTTCCCACCTGCCTGGGCAGAGGTCCTTGTGCAGCAGTTAGGTACTTAAGGATTTCCCCAAGTTTGCATAAACGGCATTCAGCTGATCTCCTTTTGAATGACCCAGGTCTCTTTGTGTGTTCTTTCAATCTCTAGGCCCTTGCCCGACTTGTGTATGGTACAGTGGCACGTGAACTGTACCAAGGGTGTAACACAAAATCGGGTTATATTTCGGCACCCTCAGTGGGACTTGTCAAAGGTTCCTCAGGCAGTATCATTCATAGGTGAATTATATTTCATTGGTACATGACTCAACCAGGTTCTCTCTGTGCTCTCTTTCTCCAGCACGTGGAGGTGATGGAGGAAGGTCATTGGCTAATAAAGGAACTGCCTTGGCCTATTTTATTGGTTAGAACATAGGTAGGTGGAGTAAACAGAGCAGAACGCTGGGAGGAAGAGGAAGTGAGCTCAGACTCCACAGCTCTCCTCTCGGCAGCAGACACCTCAGAGAGATGCCATGCTCCCCGCTCCAGGGAAGATGCACGCATGAAGCTCCGACCCAGGATGGACTTAGGCTAGAATCTTCCCAGTAAGCGCACCTAGCTGTGCTACATAGAATATTAAAAATGGGCTAGTCCAGGTGCGAGAGCTAGCCTAGAAGAGGGTAGATAGAAATGGGCCAAGCAGTGATTAAAAGAATACAGTGTCCGTGTAATTATTTCAGGTAAAGCTAGCCAGGTGGCGGGACACAGCCTGACCCGCCACTCTTAGGCATGCGGGTGGCCGGATGCCGGGAAAGTAGCCCCACCGCACTTATTACTACATTGAGGGGCTTAAGGATGGCAGGGATCCTGGTCCCAGATCAGGACCAGTCCACTTTTGAATACCCTGTCTGCTACAAATGGTAAGATCTCCTGACCCCTCACCTCTGGCCATGTTCCCATGCCTGGGGATCCATCTCGACTGGTATTTCTCTCTTTTGACTTTCTGACCTTCCATCTGTGGTGGAACCACCACCAAGATGCAGGTTTTTGTCAAGACCCTTAGGGGGAAAACTATCACACTTGAGATTGAACCCTCAGACACTATAGAAAATATAAGGGCCAAGATTCAGGACAAAGAAGGAATTCCTCCTGATCAGTAGAAGCTGATATTCCCTGGTATGCAAGTGGAAGTGGAAGATGGACTTACTTTCTTTGACTACAACATTCAAAAGGCGAGAATTGGTGATGGTGCTAAGAAAAAGAAGTATTTCACCACTCCCAAGAAAAATAAGCATAAGTTATGAAGTACTGTAAAGTGTATTAAAATGGCAAAATTAGTAGTCTTTGTCAATAATGTTCTTCTGGTGAATGTACTGCTGGAGTTTTCATGGCTAGGCATTCTGACAGAAAATACTGTTGCAAGTGTTGTCTGACTTATTGCTTCAACAAGCCAGAATACAAGTAGATAATAAGGAGACCGGTTACTGGCAAGGAAGGCCAGCAAAATTATAACACCATGCCCAGCACTAGATGTTCATTGTGGCCAACACACAATGAACTCAATGGAGTATTAGGGCTATGTTGTCTCATAATAAATTGTCTAGGCATTTAGTTTACCTTACTTGTCTTTTGCTTATACAATATGCTTTGTTATTTTTATTTTTATGGGATTTCTCTGTGTATAATTGTGTATGTCATGCATATGTATGTGCTCCTTGTGCTTTTTTCTTTAATTTTTGGTTGTTTCATTCTGAATTATTTATTTACATTTTCATTTACTCTATTTTATTATTTATTATTATTTTAGATATCTGTGTTTTGATGAGAGAGAAAAAAATAAATGATTATTTGAGTGGATGGGAAGGTAGGTAGGAACTTAAAAGGAGTTGTGTGAGGGGAAACTATGATTAGAATATATTATATACAATGTGGTTTAAATTAAAAACTATAATCTCAAGCAGAGTAGGCAAATATTTTAATTTACTTTGTTATTATAAAAAATATTCAAGAATTTGTGATTGATGAAGAATGGGAGTTTATTTGGATTCATGTTTCTAGGTCTGTAATATTCAAGAATTTGAACCCAGCACCTTCTAGAGTTTGAGATATATCATTGTATTGTACCATAACATGATAAGAGGAGCAGAAAGATGAGTGGATATACAAGTGATTTTTGCAATATTATCAGGAGAAACCAATCAAATCTTTAGCTTTTTTTTATTTTTCAGGATGTGACAACATGCACACTATTATCCTGGTCTCAAGTACATAGCAGATGGCTCCCAATTAATTCCAAATTTTCTTGTACATATTGTAGAGTTTAACCTGCCACAACTATTTTAATAAAGCATATTGGGAACACTAAGATGGAAGGACTCATTAATATAAACAGATGTTTAAAGATATGATCAAGCCAATAGATGAAAAAACATAGAACCTGTAGGTTTCTCTGATGTAGTCTTCACCTCTGCAGCTATGAATATGTTTTATTACCATTGTTTATTAAAGATGCTCTTTTAGTCAATGACTTAGTAGAATAAAGTCAGGCAGGAAATCTGAACAGAGGTAGGGAGAAAGTAGACAAAATCAGGGTGATAGCACATAGCTGCCAAAGGAGACAGACATTCTGGAAACTTTACCAGTAGGCAACAGTCTCATGGTAATACACTTGTTAATATAAATGGGTTCATTTAAGATATAAGTTAGCCAAAATTATGCATAAGCTATTGGACAAACAGTGCTATAATTAATATATTTTTTGTGTAATTATTTGTATCCACGTGGACTGTAAATGAATGAGCAGTTTCTGCATACAAAATGGAATGTCAATATGGGTTGACTACATCCACATAACACCTGAGAGAGCTTGGAAAAAAAATTCTAGACACAAAAAAAGCAGAGTAAAGCATGGCTTCACGGTAGCAGCATTTTCTTAAATGGGCTCTGTTTGCTACAAGCAAACAGAGACATTATTCCTTTAAAAGAAGGCTTCCTGACTCAGTGGTAATAGTAAAAACTGTGTGGCTCCTTTAAGAAGGCATCCTGGTTCATGTTAGTTGCACAAACAGCTCTGGCTCTTTCAGTAAGCAAAGCACTTGAATAAGCTTTGTGGGCATTGTGCTGCAAGTTGGTGGAAGCATGGGCCAACTGCTTACCAAAGTTGAGATGGTGAGCACAGTTCCTACCTGATGGTCCCATAGCTAGCAGAAAAATTACCTCCGACATATTGGATGGCCGAGAAATGTGGAACCAGCATCCAGAGCTGCTGTGAACCAGCTGCTTATCATTTGAAATGTACTCCTGGTCAGAAAATGATTACAGATATGCAATAAAGACAGATTCAGACAGAAATAAACCTCTGAACAGGTCACAGTGTGTTTTAAAAAATGTGTGCAGGCTTCAGAGTGAGAAAAAAAGAATATAGACAGTTATTAAAGAATAGTTTTAAAAAATAAAACAAAATCTTTAAAGAGACAGAGTATAGATAGTCATAGATTAAAGGAGTAAAAAATAAGCCACATAAAGATGAAAAATACACAGAGAGTCTGGATTGTGTATATTATTGTGTTTTCTTTGAATGTTTTGACTGTGAATGTACAGGGAGATATTTAGTTGCATGAGCTGCTAAGCTAAACCAATATATATTTTAAAGGTATCTTGACTTAAAATTTGGGTCTAAGGTTATGTTGCTTTGGAAAAGAGGTTCTGCTTTTGTTTCCACAGAAGATAGAAAGCTGTGGATTCCTTACTGGATAATATGATTTGATCAAAGAAGACCCCCCCCCCCGAAGCAATATATAGTTAGATAGATATTCTTCATCACTTTTAAAGACATACAGAATATGGCGTTTAAAATGTTTTAAGAACTTAGGACTATTCATGACAGTGAGACATATCTGCTCCTGGCAGCAACAATATACTTAAAGAGGATGATGGGCATCAAAGAGGCTCCTTATGGAGTTTTTCAGCCATCTTGGCAAGAAACTGCTCTTGTCTGGACAGCTTGATAGTATGCTGTATGAAATGGACATGCAAGATCCACAGAAAAATGATGGCTAAACTTGTGTAAAGGTGAGATTGTACTTTAGGGTTCTTGATACATGAAAGAATCTTCCAAACATTTTGAAGGTTACAGGAAAAAGCGACTGACAAACTGCTAACAGAAGCAAAACAGATCTTCAAATTTTCTGCTTCATGGAAAAGTCTGCAGGAAACTATGGGCCTGTAGACTGAAGATAGAAGCATCAGTGTTACAGAAGAACTTTGGGTGATTGTCCAGGCAGTGAAATGTCTCTGTCAATTCTAGAATTTTGGAAGTTCCTTACAATGTTCTTCCTGTTAACTTAGGTAATATTATATCCTTCTGGAGTCTTTGATGGAGTTGAAGAATAGATATAGTTTTCCTTAGTTATGATAAATATAAATTAGATATAAATATTGTAACTGTAATTCTTGCTTGATACCTGTTTTTTATATGTAATATTAGTATGTTAAAGTTAAAACCTTCTCTTCTATTTAGACAGAAAAGGAGAGATGATGTGAAATCCTCCTCTGTTTTTTTAATAGGTTTTGCTATCATTGGTTAGTAAAGAAGCTGTTTTGGCTAATGGCTTAGTAGAGGAAAGCCAGGTGAGAAATCTAAGCAGAGATATAGAGAGAAAGTAGACCGAGTCAGGGAAATGCCATGTAGCTGCCAAAGGAGACAGACACCCCAGAACCTTTACTGGTAAGCTACACCCTTGTGATAATACACAGATTAATAGAAATGGGTTAATTTAAGATATAAATGTTAGCCAAAAATATGCATAAGCTATTGGCCAAACAGTGTTGAGCATTCTCCACCAACACTTCTACCCTGCTACTTGCAGCCCACAGAGCTGGACAGACAGGCAGGGGTGCAGCCTGTGGATTCATAACCATTATCTGATACTGAGGTCTTTCAGCATCTATTCCACCATGATATCTCCTCTTCTTCATTTTTATTTGTGTTACAGTGCTTCTTCTAGAAGGATTCCAACATTGATTTTTGTATGTGGATTAATTTGTGGCTGCTGTTTTCATTTGGAAATTAAGCATAATTTAAGGATATGTGTTTGTGTGTCAAGTTGAGAAAGGAAAGACTTGTGAGGATAATTATGATTGTCAAATCACATATATATATACATATATACACATATACACACATATATATATATATACACACATATATATATATATACACACACACACACACATATATATGAACTCCACTAAAATCCAATAAACTGGGCCTGCCTGTATGGAATTTTCCCCATTAAATCATTGAAATGGATGGATCCACCCTAAATCTGGTTCATACATTTTGATGACAGTCCACACCAAAAGGACATGGAAGAAGGTAACTTTTGCTTTTTGACTGCTTGCCCTCTTGCTAGTAAGTTCATTATTACTGTTGCTGAGGTATTTCTTCACTGGAGTTAGAATCTACTTCTTTAGGATTCTAATGTATACTGAAGACCAGTTGAGATATCCAACCTCATGCACTGAACAACTACTAGATCCTTGGTCTTTTCTTTGAGAAACAGCTATTGCTGGACTTCAGCTGGACCACAACCTGAAGCCACTCTAAGAAATGCACCATTAATTTATATTCATTGTATAAATTGTATTTTTAAATAACTCTGACTAATACAGCTTTGTTCAAAACAATTGCTGTAAAATAATTTTAAATGAAACATAAAACAGCTAATCATTTAACATTGAAATAAATGCAATTTGAGTTATTTATGTATTTTTATCATGCCACGGACTAAATTACTTCTAGTAATCAATGACTGATTTTTAAGCACAATAATCAAGTGAAACAAAATAATCTGCTATATTGTCCATAATAACATTCTGTAAGTGTGGATAAATATATCTCAGATTTACAGGAAGCATAATGGCTATGCTTCATGGATTAGGACCAAATACCAGGCTATTTGCCTATAATCCTTAAAGACTTAAGGCTTTAAAATCAATACTACTCTAAGACAATATCTACCAGTGTAAACTCATAGCAGCTATTGATGATGTGGACAACATACTGAAAACTCTTCTGCTTCTTGTTGATGTAAAGATAATGATCCAAAGTGCACTGAATTGAAAATTCGTATTATGTTGCACATGTCTGTTTTTTCCAGCACTTTGGAAAAATAAACAAGAGGAATAGAAGTTTGAGCAAGGCATGGACCCTCTGTCAAAATAAAAAGCAAACCAAAGGAAGACCTAATACCTTAATGCAAGATCATATAACTAGCTGGGCGGTGGTGGCGCACGCCTTTAATCCCAGCACTCGGGAGGCAGAGGCAGGCAGATCTCTGTGAGTTCGAGACCAGCCTGGTCTACAGAGCTAGTTCCAGGACAGGCTCCAAAGCCACAGAGAAACCCTGTCTCGAAAAACTAAAAAAAAAAAAAAAAAATCATATAACTTCAGTAATTATCTAAAATAAAATAGGATAAGAAATGGAAAGCATGAACTAGGATGGCAGACATGAGGCATTTTTTTAGCAGTAACCCTTTACATAGTGACTGGGACAGAAAAAGAAATGAAGAAAGAGAGGAAATAATAACAAACTGAAAACTTTTATATCCTCAGTTTACCAATCTAAGAGTTTGCAGGAAAGAAAATAAATACATAGCCTGTTCTTGGATTTGATATTTTTCCTCTAGGATTGTTTCTAGAGGTGTGTCTAGAGACAAAAAAAAATCAAAGAAAACAAAAAGTACGTAATTACCAAGATATTACCTAAGTATACAATTCCATTTAACAAAATCTGTTGTTCTTTAGCATCTGTGGCTCTCTGGAATATCACTGATACAGTATTTAGTGTGCAAGTACTACAACAGCACATGAATACATAGGACAGTGATGGTATTTTGTGTTTCTTTCCATGTTGTAAGCTATAATAAATGAGAAATAAGCTGCTTGATCCTTATAAAATAAATAATAATTCAAATAACACAAGAAGAAAGAAACAAAAAAGCACAATTAGAGTGTGGTTTTATGAAATAAATGGAGTATTGTTTGGGCAAATATAAAGATGTAGCTCCTATGTGACAGTTTCTGAGGTTCATAATAATGAAAAGTAAAAGATGTTGCACTGATATACCATGAAAGTTAGGATGCCTATTGTATATATAGAATACATGAATGGAGAATATTCAGAACAATGGAAACTGAATGCTGCGAAAGGAGTTAAAAAACAAGTCTACATTAAAAATAAAAAACAATTTGGTACATATTTCATTCTTATAAATGGAAGCAAGCCAAATTTACCGTGGCACATTTTGGAAGTACAAAATATATGATGCAAATATATCAGAAATGTGCCTACAATCCAGTAGGTCCATTAGTTAAAAAATAAAATTTTTCATAGTACTTTCATGTAAGCAGGTTGGAACAATTTCTTTTATTTTTTTAACATTTTTTTGTTATGGTCTCCAAGGATGAGTCTTGGGAGGTGTTTGTTGTTTCAATTTGGGGAATTCTTCAGAATCATCATTTGGGGAGTTTGGGGTGGCTTTTGCATTACGTGGAACATCTCTTTTCAAAAAACACTTCGGTGATTGCATGGTTATTTTGTAAAGACAGGTGTTCTTAAGATTATCGAATGGATACTCATACCTTATGATATCTGATACGTAATACTTCTCAAGATCAAGGATATGGTCAATTGCATTTTGAACATTGTCAGAGAGGCCAATCACAGTGATATTGGAATTCCAGGATCCTTTTGGAGGTAACCGGATGTCTACTTGAAATTGATCCATGATTTTATGGATGGCTTTTCCACCAAGTCCAAAAATACTGTCACGAACCTGGTGGTTTAGTGGGATTTCCTTAGAAATTGTTTTTTCTATCTTATGCAACATTTTCATTATTGCATCTTTAGCTGCTAGTGTGTTCTCTTTATAGCCGGTAATTGTGATTTGGTCTTGTATCTCACGGTTTCCTTTCTT
This sequence comes from Microtus pennsylvanicus, assembly GCF_037038515.1. Taxonomy (NCBI): domain Eukaryota; kingdom Metazoa; phylum Chordata; class Mammalia; order Rodentia; family Cricetidae; genus Microtus; species Microtus pennsylvanicus. The sequence continues at coordinate 21,122,306 of NC_134601.1, read as the reverse complement.
TGGAAAATGGATAGTAACATCATGCTCTGTGCAAATCTGAGCAATAAGTAAGCCCTTATGACCAGTGATTTTGGAATGGTATTTTGGATCTAGAGTAAATGTTAGCTTAAAATTTCTTAGTGCACGATCTTCCATTTTTGTTTGTAAATCATTGATTTGCTTTTCTAATTTAGTCTTGGCTTGATCCACCTTGGCAGCAAGACCCATTATGGATATGATATCAGAATTGCCTCCTGGTTGTGACACCTGAGTATGGACATCAAATTCACTCATTAGCTTCTTTATCCCACTTCCTTTGTGCCCAATGATGTAAGGATGTAGGTGAGAGGGCACATGGACTTCAGCAGTCACAGGAATTAGATACTCAAGAGCTTCCATAGCAGCTTTGCAATTTTCCATTTGACCTGAGACAAATATGGTTTTACATTTCCTTTGATTACTAAAAGCAAGTTCTTTAGTATTCTTTCCCCCCTTTTCTTTCCCACTTTCCTGAACCACTGATTGTACATACATAGTTGGCTTTTCTTTGTCTGGGAATATGAGTTGAACTTTATAATCCTTAGCAATTTGTTGGACTCTGGAACACATTGGTCCCATGAAAAAAGTATAAAACTTCTGCGGAATAACATATTGTGTTGTGACATGAGAACCCAAGGGCTCAAAAATCTGTTCAATGTGTTTTTTTGCTGCTTCAACACAAGCTTTTTCTCCTTTCATTGTAACTCTGATCGTCTGTTTTCCCTCATAAGTAAAGTTAATAATCATACCAGCATAAACTTCAGTCATTTCTCGTATTAGCTGATCCCTTCGCATGACAAAATAATGGTGAAATCTACGATTTATCAGTATGCTATCCTCCACCACATACTCTAAGTCTTTCAACAATGGCTCTAGTTCTTTTTGTACTTCCTTTACAGCTTCCTCTTTTCCTATGATTGTTACTAAATCCTGATCCTTATTTTTAGGGGTAGGGAAAATAGCACGTGCCCCATGTTTTACACAGATATTGGGAAGATTGCCACCATTTTTATTCTTGAGAAACTTGTGATATTTTGACTTGACATGGACAGCTATAGAAAAACTCTTGGCGTTTTCTTCTTCCAATAGTTTCAGAAATTTTTTATTCACCTTTTCAACATTTTCTGCAGGGCCTCTAATAATGACTTTTTGAGGACCTGACTTGTTTCTTGAAAAATAAATATTGAATCTTCCACATTCTTCCATGATTGAATCAATCAAATTCTCTTTTGGACTGATAAGTGATTTATATAGATTAGAAGGAACAGAAAATGCCACTTCTGAAGTTTTGGCTGCACTTTTCTGCATTGAAAGAAACCAATTTCGAGCTAATTCACAGTTTTCTGGATTTCTGATAATTATATCATTCTCAAAATTCCAATTGGAAAGAAAATTTATTTTTGAATTTAAGGGTATAGCATGATGTTCCTTTTGCAAACACTTGTTCACTTGCACAATGCAAGTTTTGTTTGATGCCATTGTTAAATTTCAAGTAATTATAATCCAGATATATTGCAGAGAAATTGCTAGTAGCCAGTAGTGAAACTTCCTGTAATTGCCTTTTTGCATATTATTCTAAGAGAAAAATAAACACTTTAAATACATGTTTTTTCCAACATAATCTACCAACTTATAATGACATTGTTATACTGTACCAATTCGTCAAAATAATATGTTTTGCCTACTGATCTATTTTTAAGTGATCAAAACATGATCTCAAGTTGTGAGGACTGTGATAAAACAGATACCTTTTTGTTGAAAGGAAAATTATCTTTTAATTATTCTTTAATAGTAATAAAATGACATTTGTTCTTCAAAATCTTGCACTTTCATTTATTCTTCAGTGTCAAATGTAGACTGGAAATCACATCTGAAATATATGTAATTTTCTTTTCTCTTTCTAAGTGTAAAATATAAGATGCTCTGAACCTATAGGATCAAACCTGCATTCATAGGAGATAGCTTTCCCTGAATAAATTTTGAGCTGGGAGAATAAAAATGGAATAGCAGTCATAATTAAGAAAAGGATAATTTTAATAACAATAAAAATAAAACGGTTGGTTACTTTCTTCTATGTAATCTCCAAAGATAATTGGTTGGAAATCAGTTGTACTAAGTACATTAAGAAAATATAATTCTTATCAACAATTGGTTCATATAAAAAAATCAGACTGCCACAGAGAAACCCTGTCTTGAAAAACCAAAAAAAAAAAAAAAATCAGACTGCATCTACAGTGTGTCAGTATCAGGCTGCTTATTTCAAACCCCAAATGATGTTTTGATGTAAATTGAAAGTGATGCTGTATTTACCAGGGTCTGATATCTTTGTACAGTTTATTTGAAGAATAACTTAGAAATTCACATATTTCATGTCTGCAATCCACAAATATTAGTAAATTCAAAATTCTGGACAAATATCACATCTCAGGTTTATAGCATTTCCACCATATTACATACATGACCATCACTCATGGCAACCCTTATTTTTTCTATCACAATTAGGGAAAATAATTTTAGTTTTTTTCTAATGATGTTTTACATAGAAATTTAATAAACATAACATCATATACCCTCCTATCTGTTTAATTTTAATTTTTAACTTCTAATAATTTTGAAGTTTATCCATGCTAAAGTTCAAAAATATAATATTTTTTTTCAAAAATATAATATTTTTGTTATTGAATAAGATAATACTTCTATTTAATTTACCTTCACCATTCTTCTCACTTAATTACCTTTTCTTATTCTACCATTCTCACTAGACTTCTACATAAAAACATTATTTCTTTTTGTTTCAGAGCAATTTTTTAACTAATTGTTTCATTTGTAAGACAATTTAGATGCATACCTTTGAAGATTCATAACTTTGAATATTATATTACACTGATATTTCTCAAACATACACCCACAACCCTGAGTTGTAATGTTTATATCCATAAGCTGTCTAGCTATCACTACTTCCACACTTCATATTCCAATTAACTTTTAATTAGATCCCTAACTTTTCTCTTTTGTGGCTAGTCACACATTTTTCAAATGACACTTGATTTTCCTAAAGATTGTCAAGCACTTGGTATCATCTTTTATCACTCACATCCTCATAAAATAAGAGAATTCCTGTTAGTCTAAGACCTCTTTGCCCCATCCTTTCTGATGTGCATTCCTTGCATAAGCCACCATATCACTATAGTAACGGACACTGACTGAAGAATGATGCCTCCCCATTCTCAGGATTATTGTCCAAAAGCAGGATAAAGTGTACTATTTTTCTAGACACCACCCAGTGGAACATAATTGTAATTAGAATTTTCTTAAATAAAACTATTTGAAATATCAAATATGTATTTTTACCTTGAACAAGACTAATCCTATTATTTTTCAAACACATAACTGTAATTTACTTCATACTGGCCACTATTCCTTCCACTTTTCATCTTCTTGGTTTCCCACCTTGTTTTTTCATGTTTTTAAGACTTTTGTGTACTTCCTTGTTTTTTATTTCAGTAAGCACAGCTAGTACTATCTTTCACATAACACAGTGTACCAATGCTAAATTGGTCCATCTCTTCTTTGATTGTTGTCTATATATTTGTACTTATGGTCTTTAGCACATGCTGTGCTCATACCTGAATATTCTCAAGTGCTTCCTCCAGTTTTTTGCTATCATCATTCAGATATCAACTCAAATGTCATCTCCAAAAATGGCATCTCTAGCTGATTAGGCTTCATAAATACTTTGATCTTATTTCTTTGCTCTTTTAATTATCATTAATATTATTGTCTTTAAGGGACATGAAGCCTTTATCTATTTGCATCTATTCTGTCACCTATCTATCAAAAGTTTGCTTATTCTTTATTGTTTGCTAGTACTTGTGTTGTATTACAATTACTGACAAAATACCCATGTCAATTCTGGATAGTATAAAAAGATAATCAAATCATGAGAATTTGCAAGGTAACATATGGAATGTAAAATCAGTAAGACATATCACAGTCAGAAAGTAGAAGAGAAAATGTTATTGTCAATTAAAGAAAAATAACTCAGACTCTCCAATATTTAAGAAAGTACAAATGAATATCTATAATATTACATCGTCCATAATATGACCAAGTAGTATAAAGTTTAACTATATCAGGGGTTGACTAGTGAAATTCTTATTCTTAATTACTGGACTTTGATCATTGTTGATGTGGAAAATTTGAAGACTACACATTTCAGTGGTTCAGTTCTTGAACAGGAATGGACAGGTATTTATGGTGATGCACTTTTGATAATGTAACTTTCAGCTGAGAGTGTCACATTTTGACATACTTTGGAATTATATAATGATCTATCTACACCCTTTCACTAAACATTATTTCTTTCTTTTTCCTTTTACACTGATAGAAATCAATTACCAGCCCCTGTGCATGCCACACAATCACTCTAACACTTGTCTATATACCTAAAAACTACTGTTAATTATCTAAGAGAAACACATACCTACATATATCAATAAACCTTCATCTAAATGGTCATACTAAAATTAGTCATATTAACAAAAACTTCAGAGTAACTATATGACCATTTGTAGACACATACTTCCAATGTGTTTAGACTTTCACAACAGAATGCTAAATGTTGTCAAAATAGAGTAATGTACTAGAATAAACAGAGACAAATTATTGAATAAAATTTTATAAGATTATATAATTATGTTCTCTCTATACTTAAAATCACATTTAATGACTAAAGGATTTTATACATTGTTGATATTTGTTGGAGACATTTGTATTCATACATAGAAAAATCTTTCACTATATACACATATATACATATACATTTCAACATTAAACAAATAGATTTAGTATAAGAATAAGACCTGGAACTCAATGTAACTACACTTTTAAGGAATCAAATGGCACATTATTCACATGTTACAACTGATAAATATAATCATTAGGAATTTTGCCCCTGAAACTTTAAAGACAGAACTGCAAGAAGCCTGCTTAGCACACAGTACAGAAAGGTAAGAGATGTCAGGCCCAAAAATATACTAAAACACTTCAGGTCTGTACAGTTCCTGTTGTCCAATAGGTAAGTAGATAAGTAGTCCCCAGAACATGAAGTCCTAGTCTACAACTCTCTAGTTCCCCTGTACTGGTTCTGCCAAGTAAGCAATCTCCAAGCCATCAATCTCAGCCTCACACACCCACACTATCAACTAACTCCTATGGGATTTGAGAGAAACGTGGTGCTAGGGAAATTCCCAAGAATCGACAATAATGACCCCAGGTAAGACTCCTAGCAAGAGTGGAGTGGGGGTCCTAAGTGAACTTCCCCTGTAATCAGATTGGTTAATACTTCAACTATTGTCATAGAGCCATCATCCAGCAACTAAGAGAACCAGATGCAGAGGTCTACAACCACGCACCAGGCAAAGCTTTGGAAATCCAATCAAAGAAAGGGAGGAGAGAATATACAAACAAGGGAGGTCAAGATAATGATGGAGAAATATACAGAAATAGCTGAACCAAGCTCATGGAAACTCATGAACTCTAGACTAATAGTTGTGGACCCTCCATGGGAACAAACTAGGCCCTCCATCTGTGGGAGACAGTATCTTTCCCTGGTACATGAGCTAGCTTGTTCTAGCCCCTTCCTTATGGTGGGATGCTAAGCTCAGCTTTAATTTAGTGGAGAGAGCCTTGGTCCTGCTCTAACTTAATGTGCCAAGCAGACTTTTTTGACCTCCCATGGAATCCCTTATCTGTTGGAAGGTGTGGGTAGGGGATCGGCTGGGGGAGATATGGGGGATGAGATCTGTGGATGGAATGTAAAATGAAATTAAAATTAAAAAAAATTCTAAAACTAATGTTATGGTTCATGATTTTAAAAGTTATATCCCATGAAATTAGGAAATCTGAAAGATAAGGATAAAATATTAGATGCCTAAAGATACCAAACTTAATCAAGGTACTCTATTTTTATTCAATATATTGAGAAAAGTCATCATACCCAATTTCAAATTACATAATGGAGTCATGGGAATAAAACAGTGTAGTACTGGAACAAAGACAGACATATAGATTGATAGAGCAGAATAAAATAGAAGACCCATATAACAGTCCATGCAACTATAATACCTAATATTAAAACATGCCAAAAATACTCACTGAAGAAAAGATAACTTCTTCAGAAATAATGGTGTTGTAAAAATTAAATTTCTATATTCAGAGAACTGAAATTAGCTTCTCATCTGTCACCATGTACAAAATACAGCCCCCCAAAATCAAGGAACTCAACATAAGCCTTAATCCTTTGATACTGGTAGTGGGAAAAAATCTGGGAATGTCCAATTTATAGGTACCGGTAAGGACTTTAATTCTATTTGCACAGAAAATAGTGTAGAAACTGTACTTCATGAAACCACGAAGCATCACAGTTTCCTTTTCTATAAATTAGTAGAATGAGATAGTGTAGAAATGAACAGAAAACTCCCAAAAGACTTGAAAATTTCTAGTAAACACTTTAGCTAGTACCCTATATCCTTAGCCATTAAGGGAATGAAAATTTAATCTACTTCATTATTTCACCTCACACAAGTCAGAATGACCATAATCAGAAATATAAACGACAACAGATGTTAGCATTGGTGTAATGATTAAATAACTCTTACACACTGTTGGTAGAAGTGTAAACTAGCACCTATACACTAGAAATAACACTTGGTTTCTCAAAACACTAATTACAAACTAGAAATTAAAATTCTATGTGCCCCAGCTTTACCACTCCTGTACATATTTCTAATATCCCACTACAAAGATACTTGTACATTCATGTTAAATGTTGCTTTATTTATATTTGCTAGGAAATGTTATCAACGTAAATGTCTACTGTCAGATTAAAAGCCAAGAAAATTATGACATGTATACCCAATGGAAAATTACTCATCTATAAAGAAAAATACATTATGAAAACTGCAGGTAAATAGATGTAATTGGAACAAAAATTATACTGAGTGAGATAATTCGGGTCTAGAAAGATGAATGTCTATTATCTCTCTCATATGTGAATCTTATCTTCAAGTCTTTTGTGTATTTTACTTGGAGCACAATTGAAATGCAGAAAATAAGAAATGGGATTTTGGGGGAGAGATGGGTTAAGAGAAGTGCAGTAATAGATTATAGCTAAAAGTAGTGAGGAGGAACACTGGGGATGGAAAGGCTAAAGCAAGAAGTCTGACTATATGGGTGAAATAAGAGTATAAAGAGTGCAAAAAAGTCATGTCAAAGCCTAATATCTCACAACCTAAATATAAAAAATACTAAGTGGAAGGATAGCAGAACACATGTGAAAGAAAAGAAGAGGAGTGACACCAAGTGATAAAGGTTTAACTACTCTAATAAAGGTAATGAGTAGCCCAAGTGTAGAAGTTTGAAAGAAAATGGTCCTCATAAGTCCATAGGGAGTGACACTTAGGAGGCATGGTCTTGTGGAGAAAGTGTGGCTTTGTTGGAGGATGTACATGACTAGGGGGTGGGCTTTGAGGTCTCAGAATCTCAAACAAATTCACTTCCTGCTGTCTGCAGAACCTTCAGCTCCTTCTCTAGCATCAGTCTACCTAAATGCCACCATGATTTTCACCATCATGATAATGGACTAAAATCCTGAAACGCTAAGACAACCTCAATAAAATGTTTTCCTTTATAAGAGTTGCTGTGGTCATAGTATCTATTCATAGCAATAGGAACCCTAACTAATATACAGGTCTATAGGCACAAACATAAATATTCAAAAAACAACTTGACAAAACCTTTGGTAAAGTAACAATAGAAGGGTCCATATTAGGGACTATGTCCTCCAAAACCATGGACTTTTTGACCAAGACTACAGTACTGGTTATGAAATTCCCTTCAGTGGAACAAGCCTCAGCTCTAAGCCAAAAAAAAAACAAAAAACAAAAACAAAAAACAAAAAAACTAGGTAACAGCGATCAGCACCAATATACAGCCTATATTGTTTGAAGAGCAATGTGGTCCCCAGTGAGTATGATTGAAACTATTCAATATTGAGGATTTCTCCCTTGTAATTCCTCCATTCTCAGAAGTTCTTTTCTCACTTTTTCTCAATAAATCTACATTTTCTCAGAAAGAAAATATCAATTACTTGTAGATATTGAAACTTGAAAAGGAAGAAAACAGATTTGGTGAACCCATGCTGAGAAGTGTAGAGGCGTCAGTTTTCATATAGAAATTTCTATTCATGAGATAGCAGAAGTTGCCATAAGAATAAAACTGATACAAAATTGTACACGAAAAAACAGCACCATAAGTCAGTTTTTTTTTCAAGAGTAGTTAGGGCACTTTCCACAATATTTATATTATGGGCCATGAATACATCTCCATGAACTTAGAGAGACAGGCATTTTGCGAAGATTAGTTGTCTCTTCACAGTGAAATTAAAGAAACCAAAAGTAAGATAATCAGAAAAATAAATACTAATCTGATTTGTAATAAATACTGAATTCAGAAAGTAAATAAGAAATATTAAGAAACCTATAGAATTGAATGAAGTTGCAAAATTGTAAAATTGGCAGGGTATAAAGTAAAGATTAAAGTAAGATCAAAATTATCTAAACCCACACTTTGTGAAAGCTAAAAAAAACTTTTAAGCATAGAGAAAAGACAAAATATCAAGAATTCTTAACCTTCAGTTGAAGACTGAAAAAATTCATGCGTAAGTATAAAATTCTAGTCAAATTATAAAAGGAAACAAAAATTTACCAAGAGCAATTCACAATAGAATGATGACATGAAAAAAGCCAATAAGCTGAAAAGGTAAGCAAGAAATATTATAAGAATAATTTTAATACAATGTGATTTTTATTAAGACTATCTTTACCAGATGCTTTTTATTATACCAGAAAATATAATCATTGTTGCACAAATTTAAAAAAAAAATAAACAAAATCAATGAATTTTTGCAGGTTATTTCAAAACATCCAAGAAGAATACATATTGAATAACATCTCCTTTACTCAATAGATACCAAAAGAGCTACTTAGCTAAGTGTAGTTCAGTATTAGAGTATCCATATAATAGGCATAATTTCCTAGTAATAGACAAAATTTCCAAGGTTTGATTTCTAGCATGACATATATATTATCTAAGTATACACTAAAGCATAATTTGTTTGTGAAAAAATATTTTAGAAACAACTCTTGAGTATTTACTGCTTATTTAAGTAATGTATGTGAACAGGATGGAGAAAGGCTATCTTAAGTGCTTTACTGTTCCTAACAAGACATTCTGTCTCAGAGAGCGAATATTTTGCAATTACGGAAATCATTGAGTATAAGTACATTATGGTTGTATAAAAGACTATCCAGTACAGACTTGTAGTAGTTATATTTTAATTTTTTAAAGCATTACTGTGTTTGAACCACTCAGTCAAAAATTTTTAATGTTTTTTCTCAATATTTCTTCATGCAGAAATGTTCTTTTTATTATAATACCAAATGGTGTTTGATATCTCTTTGTCCCTTACCTTTTCATATAGTCCAGTCTGTAAAGTATCTTTGTTGATAGGTATATGAAAGGACAATTTTACCTTTCAAGCTTTCAAAACAATTGGAGAAGGCAGATTCATGGAATTGCTGATTTGTCTCAATATGAAGTGAATAGCTGAAAATAAAAATGGTAATTTTCCATTACCAGAAACTTTAGAAACATCTTGATGGCTCTGTATTAAAATGTCATTAAAAATCAAACAAATTCCATTAACATATATGTATGCATGTATGTGTGTATGTATGTATAAGATATATATGTATGTATATATACATATGTACATGTTTACATAATAAGACTATGAAGTAAAAAATGGCCTCTTTTCCAAGTAAAGTAGAAAATACATATCAAATTTAGATACAAAATTGTCTCTACACAATCCTTTTACCATAAAGATATAAAAAGATTGCCTCTGACTTTGGTATGCTCAATACAAATGATTCACGTGTGACACGCAGGTTTCCTAAATACTCTCAAAAAGTAAAATGTAGCTGGACAGTAGTAGTGCATGCCTTTAATCTCAGCACTTCGGAGGCAGAAGCAGGCAGATCTCTATGAGTTCAAGGCCAGCCTGGTCTACAGAGCTAGTTCCAGGACAGCCAGGACTATTACACAGAGAAACACTGTCCCCACAAAACAAACAAAAAAAAATAGTAAAATGTTAGAGTAAGTTGCAAAGTAGAAACAAATGTGCACTTCTTTCTAGGTATAAACTATTCACATTGTTAAACTAATGGTTTATTTACTTTCAAATTTATTACCATTTTCAAAAACTCATTTGGCTTTAAATCTGTGTGACCGAAAAGATAGCAAAACATATCTTTTACAAAAATTTCCTTCGTCACTAATAATAAAGTATAAGTACACATAAATTTCCAAAATTATTTGCAGATATATCAAAAACCCTGTAATACAACAAACAAAAAAGTCTACATTAAAAAGTAAAATGTCTATTGGAAAATTTTTGTCCTGACTTGACACAAATTTTGTTACATACAAAGGAATATGGCCTATCCGATGAATTTGAAATTTTGCAGCAAATATATTGTTTATAAATGCCAAAAGAACACTATGGAAGTGTGTATGTTGTGGGTTTGTGAATCTTTTTCATGTAAATTATGAATTGAATTATCAGATAGGTTCAGGCCTTTTATAAAGCACTTCCATAATTCTTATATTGTAATCTTCGTATGTAAGTACTAAACATTTGCATGGCTATAGTTTTAGTTTTGTGTTTGTAAATTAAAATGATGCAATCTACTTTGCAGCATATTCTAGCTGTTTAGCTTAATCTATCACCAACATTTTAAAACAAAGGGTTGCCATAAAAATTTTTTGAATTTTGAGAAAATATGCTCTCATCTTGAAAGACTCTAAACTAGAGAAGTGTTGTTAGTGTATGTATAGTACTAAAAACAGTAATATATAAGTGTACATGTCAACTTATAGATTAAAAAATAAATACAAAGAAAAAAGAAGAACAAACATATTATAGGATAAAATAAATACAGAGTAAATTGATAAGAAAAGAATAACATTTAGAGCATCCTAATAAGAGTTAAAAGATAAATAGAAATATATCGCAGAAATTAGGCTATTAAAACAATCTAAAAAGAAAAATAAACAAGTAAAAGAGAAATTCCACGAGTGATGATATAAATGAAGCAACATCCTTTAATACAATCAGAATAATGAAAAAAATGTCACATACTCTCCTAGGACAGTCAAAATATGCATTTGGCTCTTGGAGGAAACCTCATCATCCCAGATGAGAAAGGTTTATTAAAAATTATAGATGTATCTTTGTAAATAGTGTTATGTAATGGTTTTGTAAAAAGAAAGAGTTAATAATATGATTCCCTGTGGCTTTTTTTTTACGTGTACATGCTGCTATTTTACTTATTTTCTTTTCCAAAATTTATCTCCCACTGCCTTCTCTAAGGACCTTCCTTTTTCCCATTTCACTTTACACAATCCCCAATGCCTGACATCAGAATCCCTGTTTTGAGTTGTTGACTAATAGTGTTCAAGAGACTCCTAACCTTGCAATTTATTCATATTTCTTTTGGCTATCCCACAGAACCAAGATAAGTCCCTATTGCTGAAAATACCATGCGCTTCAGTGACAAGGTTCAGAGGTCCCTAAGCTAAAACTGATCTGAAAGCCCCCTCCCTGAGGACTAAAACTCATGGTACCAGCAGACACAGTGCAAAATTCCAAAGAAAATAGGCAACCAATAGTCCTACTCAGACAAGTAGGTATGAAACACATCAACTACCAGCATGGGACAGCAACCCTAAGGGTGCAATAGTGGCACATATACCTTGTCTGTAGCCAATAGCCACCTCATTGTATTTAAGACTCATTTAACAAAATGGTAATTGATGGGAACTTCTTTCAACCAATGGCCTTTGAAAGGCTAGACAGGTGGGGGTGGCTTTGAGTATAAAAAGGCACTGGGTCAGGGTCTACCTGCTTGCTCTCTTTCACCCCAGTCTTCACACCTGGATGTTGGATTCTGTTCCTGTTCCTCTATGTAATTCATGAATTCCCCCTTAACAAAGAACACCTGATTGTACCCTATTTGGAGCTAGTGTGAAATTATCTGATTTGTGTTCCCCTTCCTCTGGTGTGTTCCTCTTCAAGTGACCACTCCTGATAATGGAAACCTAGCTTACTACTCAGTGCTAATGAAGTCATGGTTATTAGAGAAGGATCTACATCTTCTAGTTCATTAAATCAACACAATTAATCACAACAATCTATAAACATTTGCCCTTATACCATAAGATAAAAATAGTCTTCACCCATTATCAAGGAAACTTTTCTTTGCATTAGAGTGCATTCCAGAAAATCACAACTAATCAAAATGCAAAGATATGGAGTCCAGTCCCAACAGACATATGTACAAAACACTCCTTAGCCTAATGCTCAGGGATCATTGCTGAAGAGGGAGCATACAGATTTTAAGATTCAGTAGTTCAGGGAGTTTTCTATGAATGTCACCATAAAATGATACCAACATGACTACCCAAAAGCAAGACAAACAGGGACAGCACTAATCCATGCCAAAGTAGATGGAGGAAAGCACACAAGGCTTCAAACCTATATGTAAAACTACAGGGAACTGAAGAAAACTGGGATTAGGAGATCTGGCCAAACCCAGGGAAGAGCACATAACTGGTTCTTCAGGACCAAAAAGTCATCTCTAAAAACATCTATGCATGTACTATTATATAGACTAGTATGCTGTATTTAGGAATATGTATATACATGTATGAATGTAACAGATATTAGTGGAAAAAAGGCCATCAATTTCATGAAGAGTGGGGAGAGGTAAAAGAGAGGTAGAGGGAGGAAAGGGAAGGGAGAAATGCAAATTAAATTATAACCTCTAAATAAAAAAAGTCAAAGTTCAATGCAAAAAGTGCCTGGAAAAATGCAAAATGTATTAGATATTAAACAATGAGACACCTATTTGATCTTAAATGTCATGTTTATGAATGCTGACAAGAGAACCCAGAATCATTAGGAATCTTATTTTATAGTCTAAAACCTACAAAGGATAAAATATATAGTAAAAGTTTGTCTTCTATTAAAATTGAAGATGTATTCAACTTATAAATATAAAATTGTGATCAAAAAAATGAAAGGAATGAAAATATAGGATATTATATAATAAAACAAATAATTTCAATGCTGTGTATGAAAAATTAAGTACACATAAAATATATTTTAAAAATGGACCATTAGAAACTAGATAAAACAATATTTTCATAACTAAAAATATATCAATATGAAATATGAATATAAACAAATCTATATATAATCATGATCTGATAAGCTTTTAAGACCAAAGAAAAAGTCATTCCCCTAAAGTTTAAAAATAAATGAAAATTTAATGAAGGAATGAAGTTTCACATTGATCTTAGATGGTATCAAAGATCTGATCATAAGAATGTATCTAGTAAAATTCAAATTGAGAGATTCTGACTTAAAATACAAAATAAAATCAAGACAGATCAAGTTTACAGGGCTGTTATGTGTTTAAAAGGACTATAAGCATTAATATGAACAAAAACCACATTCTCAAGACTGATTATGAAATATATTATGATGAAGAAGTAAGGAAAGAATAACTGAGAAAAAGCAAGATTACATGTATTGACAAGTAAACATTAAAGATGTAAAAAGTAAACATGAAAGATGCTCAAAATTAGACCAATGAATAAGGTCTAATTAATAAGAATAATTAAAATCATAAGATATTAACTAAACTCTTTATATATATATATATATATATATATATATATATATATATATATATATTCTACTAGAAATTTTAAAAGTGAAAAAAAAGTTACCTTCACTAAAAATCTAGTGAAAGTTAATGAACATGTTACCTGGAAAGGGTGAACAGCCAGACTGTACTAACCTTGACCTTACTGAGCATATAGAAGGGTTCCCATGCCAACAGAATTGTGTAGAAGGCTTTCCTCATAATGAATAGGCAGTCAAAGGCTTTCACAGGTTGTGAGAATGAGGCTAGTCAAGATTATTAATATTGAAATGAGCTATTGATAAAATATTAAAAAGATATAAGGACATTTAGATATCAATATACAAAACTTCTGAGGAATAATATTCTAAATAAATAATTTTAATTGAGGTAAAGAAACACTGCCAAGTGTATGAGACAGCCTGATAATACCAACAACAAACACACTATAATTAAATTGAAAAGTACAATGAAAATTCTTTGGAAAGAGTAAATCAATTATAAATTGCAACATTGCTGGAATGCCAATAAAGATAAGGATGTATATGTATTGTTTTACGGAAACTCTAAAGTCATAGATGAAGCCAAATCTCATTAAATTCCTAAACATGGTAGAAATAGTCTAATCCAACTCTTATCCATTGTAGATCATCAGATTGTAAAGAACAAATCATATTGCTGCTAAAGTCATTAACATCAATACTTTAGATAGTATAACTAAAGCTAACCAGAATGCATGTGAGTCTGTTAGAAAGAAAGATTATTATATTTATACCAAAAATCCCCAGAAAATGTAAGTTAAAGCACAACACACTTTATCTCAGAATGATCCAAATTCATTCAGAAATAAGGGAAAATATCTTGTGGTCAAAAGAAAAGTATTAACATTTAAAATATAATGTAGGTTAGATACATTTGGGATACTACTTCAAAATACATTAGTGCATTTGTTTATAAGTGAAAAATAATATAAATAGAAATAACACAAGGTAAAATATTATTAAACAATATTTACAACACTAATAATAAAATAAAGGTGTTGTAACATAGACATATTTGCTGAAACCTTGCAAATAAAGGAAGAATTGAAGCAGTATTGAAAATGAAAATCTATATAAGTGTGTATCATTACCTTATTTTTCAATACTGTATGTACACAGACACTAGAACAGCCTGGAAATATGAGGACATTTCTATCCTTAATATGAGAAAATAAAATAAGCAATACTTAGAACCCAAGGTTCTGAATAGCCATACTTTACTAGAAATAGATATTAACAGCTTATATTGGAACTAAGAAGGTAGGTCGATGGCAAACTTCTGGTTCTTATGGTGAAGAACCTCAGTTTGAAAAATGTGAAAACTAACATTA
Organism: Microtus pennsylvanicus; assembly: GCF_037038515.1. NCBI lineage: Eukaryota > Metazoa > Chordata > Mammalia > Rodentia > Cricetidae > Microtus > Microtus pennsylvanicus. The sequence goes on along the minus strand of NC_134601.1, from coordinate 21,107,084 downwards.
AATATGCATAGAAAAAATTATAGAAAATACTATGGCAAGTGTAAAATATTTTGAGATGAGAATGGAAAGGAATAAGTAACAGAAAATATTCATTTATTCTTAGTGGTTTTACAAAGTGTTGTAGTACCTATGGCAACCAGGATGGAAAAATTCTCAAAAACTGAGAAATATATCTACCATATGAAACTGTTATACTCTCTTTGACATATATCTTAAGAACTCAAGATCATACTACAGGGATACCTGTTCAGCCATCTTGTTTGCTGCTCTACTCACAATAATTAGGAAGTGAAAACTAATTTAGTGTCTTTCACCTTATTAATGGATAATGAAAATGTTGTACATATACACAATGGAATAGTACTCAACAGTAAAGAAAAATAAAATCATGAACTTTGCAGTAAATAGATGATAAGTTCCCTATACTCACACCTGTACAAACTCTCCTTGATTCTGAGGCCTAGCCCAAGTATCACATTTATGCACCAGTTCTGCCTAGTGAATCACTGGATGCTGACCTCCTGCCTACCGTTAGACTAATCATCAGTTACACACCCAGCATGGTAATCTAACCTTGTAAATTCCAAATAGCCCAGAGTTCATACACATGACACTTACAGTTCTAGGCATACCATAGGTAGCACAGATTGCAGACTAGCTCAAACAAGGAGGTGCAGCAGTTTGTCCAATTTCCTGTATGTGTGTCCGTGTATGTGTGTGTGTGTGTGTGTGTGTGTGTGTGAAATGTGTGTATCAATACAATGCCACAGTACCAACCAAAATCTATCAGTCCAAGAGTAATGCTTTCTAGTAAGAATTACACAGATGGACATTAAGACGTAGAACTTAAAAGAATAATCATAAACTTCCTTAAAAAATTTAAGGAGGGATTTATTAATTTCTTCTTTTTATTTGCCTTTTTTTCCCATTTCTTTAGGGGAGTTTTTCACTTCCTGTTTAAGGGTCTCCATCATTTTCATAAAGTTATGTTTAAAGTTGATTTCTTCAACTTCTTCTGGGTTAGGATGTTCAAGTCTTCCTGTTGTGTGTTCACTGAATTCTGGTGTTACCATGTTGCTTTTCAGGATGTTGGAGGAATTCTTGCATTGACTCTTGCCCATCTCTTCCTTCAAATTAGGCCAATAGAGTCTTAGAGTCTTGGTTCAATCTTTGCTGTGGCTGACTGTGTACTTTTTTGTCTGCCCTCTCTTAAGTCCCCTCCACCCTGAAGAAGGCTGTGTTGGGTGATCCAAAGACCTAGCAGGTGAAAATGTGGGCTTGGGGTCAGAGTGGAATGGGGCAAAGAAAACCAACAGCAGGGAACATACCCCACTGGACGGACGGAAAATCTTAGAGAATTGGAGGGGACCTGGATTCAGTTCCCCTGGGACTGTCTGAGAGTGGCAATTCAGGATGTACATTTGTGTGGCCACTTACTCACCTCTCCAGATCCCCTCAGCAGAGGAACAGGGTCTTTTCCAGGATTCTAAGGACCTCTCAGTTTAAGACTTGAAGACCAAAATGGAAGTAATAAAGAAAACACAAACTGAGGGATGGCTGGATATAGAAAATTTGGTTAAATGAACAGGAACAACAAAGACTAGTATAACTAACAGAACTCTGGGAAACCATGAAAAGACCAAACCTAAGAATAGTAGGAGTAGAAGAAAGAGAAGAACTCCAGCTCAAAGGATCAGAAAATATATTCAACAAAATTATAGAAGAAAACTTTCACAACCTAAAGAAGGATATTCCTATGATGGTACAAGAAGCATATAGAACACCAAATATATTGGATCAAAAAAAAATCCCCTTGCCATATAATAATCAAAACACAAAACATACAGAATAAAGAAAGAATATTAAGATCTGGAAAGGAAAAAGGTCAAATAACATATAAAGGTAAACTTATCAGAATTATATCTGACTTCTCAATGGAAACCCAGAAAGCCAGAAGGTCTTAGATAGATGTGTTGCAGACAGGAAGAGACCGTGGGTGCCAGCCCAGACTACCCATCAAAACTTTCTTTCACCATCAATGGAGAAAACAAGATACTCCATGACAAAAACACATTTAAACAATACATATCCACAAACCCAGCCTTATAGAAAGTACTAGAAAGAAAACATCAACCCAAGGAATCCAACAACACCCACAATGGCAAAGACATCTGATAGTCCTTCACCAGCACAACTCCAAAGAAGGAAAACACAAACACACTACAACCCAAAATTAACCAGAGTTAACAACCACTGGTTATTAATATTGCTTAATAAGAATGGACTCAATTCACCTATTAAAAGGCACAGGTTAAGGGAATGGATACAAAAACAGGATTCAGCATTCTGCTGTTTACCGGAAACACACCTCAACCTCAAAGACAGACACTACCTCTGAGTAAAGAGTTTATAAAAGGTTTTCCAATCAAATGGACATAAGAAACAAGTTTGTGTGGCTATACTAATATTTAACTAAATTGATTTCAAACTAAAATCAATCAGAAGAGATGGAGAAGGATGCTTTATACTCATAACAAGGAACAACTCATCAAGATGAAGTCTCAATACTGAATATCTATGCCCCTAATATAAAAGCAACCACATATGTAAAAGAAGTATTACTAGAACTCAAGTCACACATCAAACCCCACACAGTAATAGTAGAAGATTTCAGCACTCCTCTCTCACCAATGGACAGGTCAACCAGACAGAAACTTAACAGAGAAATAAGAGAACTAACATATGTAATGAATCAAATGGACTTAACAGACATTTATAGAACATTCCACCCAAACAAAAAAGAATATATCTTCTGCTCAGCACCTCATGGAACCTACTAGAAAATTGATCACATACTCAGTAATAAAGCAAATGTTCACAAATATAAAAAAAATGGAGTAACCACCCATGTCTTACTGGATTGCAATGGAGTAAAGTTAGAATTTAACAACAATACACCCCCAGAAAGCCTACAAACTCATGGAAACTGAATAGTCAACTACTGAACCACCCCTGGGCCAAGGAAGAAATAAGAAAGAAATTAATGTCTTCCTTGAAATAGAAAATACAACATATCCAAACCTATGGGACAATATGAAAGCAGTAGTAAGAGGAAAGTACATAGCACTAAGTGTCCACATAAAGAAAATGGGGAATGTTCACATCAGAGATTAACAACACACCTGGAAGCTCTAGAAAAAAAAGCAGAATCACCCAGGAGGAGTAGAAGACTGGAAATAATCAAACTGAGGGGTGAAATCAACAAAATGGAAACAAAGAAAACAATCCAAAGAATCAATAAAACAAAGAGCTTGTTCTTTGAGAAAATCAACAAGATTGACAAACCCTTATCTAAATTAATATAAAGGTAGAGAAAAAAACACCCAAATTAACAAGATCAGAAATGAAAAGGGGGACATAACAACAAACACTGAGGAAATTCAGAAAATCATTAGGTCTTACTACAAAAGCCTGTATGACCCAAAATTGGAAAAGGTAAAGGAATTGGACATTTTTTAGATAAATACCAAATACCAAAAATAATCAAGACCAGGTGAACAATTTAAATAGACCTATAAGTCATGAGGAAATAGAAGCTGTCATCAAAAACCTCTGAAACAACAACAAAAAAAAAAAAAAAAAAAAAAGCCAAGGGCCAGATGGTTTTAGTGCAGAAATTTATCAGAACTGTTAAGAAGAGCTAATACTTATACTCCTTAATGTGTTTCACATAACAGAAATAGCAGAATCATTGCCAAACACTTTTTATGAAGCTACAGTTACCCTGATACCAAAACCACACAAAGACTCAACCAAGAAAGAAAATTACAGACCAATCTCACTCATGATCATCAATGCAAAAATTCTCAATAAAATACTGACAAACTGAATCTAAAAACAAATCAAAAAATCATCCTTTATAATCAAGTAGGCTTCATCCCAGAGATGCAGGGCTCAATCAACATATGAAAATCTATCCACATAATCCATCATATAAATAAACTAAAGGAAATAAATATGATCATTTTATTAGATGCTGAAAAAGCATTTGAGAAAATTCAACACCCTTTTATAATAAAGGTCTTGGAGAGATTAAGGATACAAGGATCATATCTAAATATAATAAAAGCAATATTCAGCAAGCCAACAGCTAATATCAAATTAAATGGAAAGAAACTCATAACCATTCCACTAAAATCATGAACAAGACATGACTCTCCATTCTCTCCATATCTCTTCAACATAGTGCTTGAAATTCTAGCAATAGCAATAATACAACATAAGGAGATCAAGGGGGATTCAAATTGGAAAAGAAGTCAAACTTTTGTTAGTTGCAGATGATATGATAGTGTACATAAGTGACACCAAGAACTCTACCAGAGAACTCTTGAAGCTGATAAAGACCTTCAGTGATGTGCCAGGATACAAGATCAACTCAAAAAATCAGTAGCCCTCCTATACACAAAGGATAAAGAAGGGGAGAGGAAAATAGAGAAACATCCCCTTTCATGATAGCCACAAATAGCATAATGTATCTTGAGGTAATGATAACCAAAGAAGTCAAAGATTTATTTGACAAGAACTCTAAGTCTTTGAAGAAAGGAACTGAAGAGGATACAAGAAAATGGAACAAGCTCACATGGTCTTGGATTGGTAGGATCAACATAGTAAAAATGGCAATCCCACAAAAGGCAATTTATAGATTCAATGCAATCCCCATTCAAATCCCCAAAAATTCTTCACAGACCTTGAGAGAACAATAATCGACTTTATATTGAAAAAAAAAACCCAAGATGGCAAAAACAATCCTATACAATAAAGGAATTTAGGGAGGCATTAACATCCCTGTCATCAAATTCTATTACAGAGCTAACAGTAATGAAAACAGCTTGGTGTTGACATAAAAACAGAGATGATAACTAATTGACAAAGAAGCTAAAATTATACAATGGAAGAAAGAAAGCATCTTTAACAAATGGTACTGGCACATCTGGATGTCAACCTATAGAAGAATAAAAATAGACCCATATCTATCACCATGCATAAAACTCAAGTCCAAACGGATTAAAGACCTCAATATAAATCTGACCACACTGAACCCAATAGAAGAGAGAGTGGGAAGTAGACTGAAACACATGGGCACAGGAGATCACTTCCTATGTATAACTCCAATAGCACAGACAATGAGAGCAACAATGAATAAATGGGACCTCCTGAAACTGAAAAGCTTCTGTAAAGCTTTTTGTCATTAAGACAAAAAGGCATCCTGCTGATGGCAGAAGATCTTCACCAACCCCACATCAGACAAAGGTCTGATCTCCAAAATATATAAAGAACTCAAGAAACTAGACATTAAAATTCTAAATAACCCAATTAAAAAATGGGGTACTAAACTGAACAGAGAATTCTCAACAGAAGAATTGCAAATGGCCAAAAGATACTTAAGGACATGTTCAACTTCTTTACCTATCAGGGAAATGCAAATCAGAACAAGTATGAGATACCATCTTATACCTGTCAGAATGGCTAAAATCCAAAACACCAATGATAGCTTATGCTAGAGAGGATGTGAAGTAAGGGGTACATTCGTCCATTGCTGGTGGGAATGCAAACTTGTGCAACCGCTTTGGAAATCAGTGTGGTGGTTACTCAGAAAATTGGGAGTCAACCTACCTGAGGATCCAGCAACACCACTCTTGGGAATATACACAAGAGGTGTCCAATCATACTACAAAAGCATTTGTTCAACTATGTTCATAGCAGCATTATTTGTAATAGCCAGAACCTGGAAACAACTTAGATGCCCATCAATGGAAGAATGAATAAAGAAATTGTGGCACTTCTACATATTAGAGTACTACTCAGCGGTAAAAAAACAATGACATCTTGAATTTTTTATGCAAATGAATGGAAATAGAAAACACTATCCTGAGTGAGATAACCCAAACCCAAAAATATGAATATGGTATGTATTCACTCATTAGTTGATTCTAGCCATAAACAAAGGACATTGAGCCTATAGTTTGGGATCCTACAGAAGCTAAGTAATAAGGTGAACCCAAATAAAAACATATATAAATCCTCCTGTAAATTGGAAGCAGACAAGATTGCCAAGAAAAAGTTCGGAGCATGGGAGTTTGGGTGGGGTGGCGTGAAGGGGAGAGGGGGAGAGAGGGGGGAGAAAGGGAGGGCTGGGGAGAGCTTGGGGGAGTGGGATGGTTGAGCTGGAGGAAGGGCTTATATTGGAGCAGGGAAAGAGATATCTTAACTGAGGAGGCCAGTTTGGGTTTGGCAAGAGGCTTGGCCCTGAATGGGTTCCAAGGAGTCCATGGGGATGATCCCACCTAGAACCCTGGGCAGTGGAGGAGAGGGTGCCTGAACTAGCCTTGTCCAGTAGTCAGACTGATGACTATCTTGAATATCACCATAGAGACTTCATTTGGCTAGGGATGGGATAGAGACAGAGACCCACATCAGAGCACTGAAATGAGCTCCCACGGTCCAGTTGAAGAGCAGAAGGAAGGAAAATATGACCAAGGAAGTCAGGACCATGAGGGGTGATCCACCCACTGAGACTGTGCCTGAGCTAATGGAAGCTCACCAAATCCAGCTGGACTGGGACTGAACAAGCATGGGATCAAACTGGACCCTCTGAATGTGGCTGACAATGGGGGCAGACAGAGAAGACAATGATAATGGCACTGGGGATTTGTCTCTACTGTATGTACTGGCTTTTTGGGACCCTATTCTATTTGGATGCATGCTTTCCTAAGCCTGTGAAGGAAACACTTCAGTTGTCGAGAAGCAGAACTGCAGAAGCCAAAAAGCAAGTTTAGTACATTTAGAAACTTTCCTGGAACTTCTGGATAGTTGATGGATTAGGTCTTTGCTCCTATTTTGGTAGGTGTTGGGGGCATCTACATGCTGGTCTTTAAGGTAAGAATGGTACGTTTAACATGGTGCCAGTTGTGCTAAAGTCTAGGGCATATTCCTGTGGAGCTGTCTTATGAGTCAATCTCAAGAGAACTGGGAAGGGAATTAAGTGTAAGACAAGTGCTGTGGTCTCTGTCCACCCAGTAAACAGAATTTGTGTATTAAGACATAATCCCCAAACGGTGCATGGTATCCTGGTAGGGCCTTTAGAGTTGACTAGGGCATGAAAGTAGAGTCTTTATTAGTTGGTTTAAGACTGGTTGGACTTTAAGAAACAAGGCATGAGTACACCACCCCCAACCCTCCAACCTTACCCCTTCTCATCATCTCCTGTATGAGGAGACAACCATTTGTACATGTGGAAGTGTCTACATTGGATTTTTTAGAACTTTGATCTCAGGCATCTCAGCTTCCAAATCAGTGAGAAGCAAGTATGGGTGGAGGGCCTTGGACTTCCCACAGAGTACCTTGCCCTCTCTCAGGACTGGAGGGGGAGGGGCAAAAGTGTAGGGGGGGTCGGGAGGGAAGTGGGAGGAGGGGGAGGGGAGGAAGTGGAAATTTTGATTGGTATTTTTTATAAAGTAATAAAAAAATCAAAAAAAGAAATTCAAGGAGTTTGAAGAAGACACCAACAAACAACTCAATAATCTTAATGTATATAGCAATTAATGCCTAAATGATCTTGAAGAAAACAAACAGTGCTAACTAAAATTACTAAGACTATCTAGAATTTGAAAGCTGAATGCAGGTGTTTCCACTACAGTTAGTTTGTACGTTGTCCCCCAAATGCCCCAATTTAAGTCATCCTTTCCAGTACTCTCTCTAGCTCCATCTCTCACCTCTGTCTGACCATTCCTGTTCTCATCCCCAGTCACCCCAAATTTGCCAGACAAATCTATTTCATTGTGCATTTGCAGGGAAATCCATATGTTCCTTCCCTGAGCCCTCCTTGTTACTTAGCCTCTCTGGGTCTCTTGATTGTAGCATGATTATCCTATACTTAACAGTCAATGTCCACTTATAAGTTAGTACACAGGTACGAAATGTTGGATCTACAATATGTTCTGCCTGCTGAGGTATAATTGCGGGCACAGAACTTGTGGAAGTATCCTTCCCAAGACTGGTCCAACTTGAGTCCCCTACTATGCCACAGAGGAAGACCATACCCAGCATTGCCTGGATGGCCAGGAACCAGAGGCAGTACAGCCCAGAGTCCCAGGATAGAACCAAACATGACTGGCAAAAAAGAAAAAAAAGTCAATGAAACATTTCTTTTTTTTTATTTTATTATTATTTTTTTTTAATTTATTTATTTATTAAAGATTTCTGTCTCTTCCCCGCCACCGCCTCCCATTTCCCTCCCCCTCCCCCAATTAAGTCTCCCCCCAGCCCGAAAAGCAATCAGGGTTCCCTGGCCTGTGGGAAGTCCAAGGAACCCCCACCTCCATCCAGGTCTATTAAGTTGAGCATCCAAACTGCCTAGGCTCCCACAAAGCCAGTGCGTGCAGTAGGATCAGAAACCCATTGCCATTGTTCTTGAGTTCTCAGTAGTCCTCATTGTCCGCTATGTTCAGAGAGTCCGGTTTTATCCCAAGACCCAAAATGAAACATTTCTTAATGATATTATGTTATGCTCATGGATCAGTGCCTACCCAGCCTAATCGTCATCAGAGAGGCATTATCCAGCAACTGATCGGAGCAGATGCAGAGACCCATGGATGAACACTAAATAATAGGCAGAGCCAGGGAAATCCAAAAGAGGAAGGGCAGAAAAGTTTGTAGGAGACAGAGGGGTTTAGGACACCATAAGAGCATGGTTCACAGAATAAACTTAGCAGGGCTCATAGGTACTCACAGAAAGTGAAGCAACAAATATGGGCCATGCATGGATCTAAGCTAAGTCTTCTCCAAATACTTTATGGCTCTATAGCTGGGTATTCTTGTGAGACTACCAACAATGGGAATATGGGGTGTCACTGACTCTTTTGACCATACTTAGGACTCTTTTCCTCTTACTGGTTTGCCACAGCCATCATGGTATGAAGCTTTCTGCCCAGTATTATTGTATCTTGTTAGGCAATGCTTATTGAATATCTCTCAGAGATATCTTGGCTGATCTTCTTCTTGTTGTTGTTTAAGGTTATCCGATGCAGAGTTAATCTGGGGAAGCGGGGAGGAGGGAGAGGGATTGTCAAGAGTGGAGGGAAGGAAAACTATGGCTGGGATGTAATATATGAGAAGAATAAATGTCAAGGAAAACAAAAAAGAAAAAAATCTCAGTTCAATAAAAAGAAATATTCATGAGAACTCAAAATAAAATGAATATTAAGTTGAAAACACAAGAACTCACTTAAAAAATCAGGGTTTGAAAGGCTTCTAAGCAGAAATGGATGAAGTAGAAGTCATAACATCAGGTCTTAAAGATAAATTAGATGAACTAAAATATGCAAGCAAAGAATATAAAGATAATTTCAAAAACACACAGAAGAAAGATTCAAGAATTATGGAACGCCATGTAAAGACAATTTATCATCAAGTTATATTCGTAAATGGAGCCAAATTCCAGGTCAGTCTTAGAAGAAAAATTTCCCAAGCCATGTAAAGGCACACTCATATAGATATTATAAGTGTGCAGAACTTCAATTATACAGGATCAGAAAAGAAACTCTGCATGACACACTGTAACTAAAACATTAAATAATCAGAACAAAGAAAGAGTAATGAAAGCTACAAGAAAATGGTATTACAAATAAAGTAAAAATCCGTCAGAATAAGAACTAATTTATTGACAAAAATTTTAAAATTGAGAAGATCCTAGAACAATGTACTTTAAGTGCTAAAAGAATATTGATATGAGCATACACTACTATTGCACAGCAAAGCTATCTGCCATTATTAAATAAAAAAAGAAAATCTTTCCATGTTAAAATCAGGCAAAAAACATTATCTTAACCCAGGCAACCCTGAAGAAAACACTGGGATTACGTAGATTAGCATGGATAAGCATAGCTAAGAGACTATAGCAAGAAGACAAATAAAGCTATTATTGTTCAAACACAAGACTGGACTAAGAACAAAAAGAGTAGACAAACAAATAGACAGTAATCAACTCACACCTTAGAATAACTTTAAACTTTAATAACTATAACTTGCCAATCAAATGCCACAAGTTAATTTAATAGATTAAGAAACAAAAGTTCATCTTTCTGTTGTCACAGAGAACCTCACCATGTCTGCAAATATGAGAACCACCTTAAAGTGAAAGGATGAACAAAAAAGTATTCTGAGCAAATGGTTACCAGGTGGCAAGCAGGTATTGCTATACTAACATATGACAAAATCAACTTCAAACTAAATTAAATCAGAAGGGATAAAGATGTGAACGTCATCCTAATCAATGGAACAATTAAACAGGAAGATACTGAAGGATTAAACATATATGCACCAAATCCTGACATTTCAAATTTCATAAAACAAATACTAGTGAACTTCGAGATATTGATTACTTCGAGCTCAGTATCTGTAGGTGATCTAAGCAGCCCACTTTGTCCATCAAATGGGTTATCTCAACAAAAGGAAATAGAGAAACAACATAATTAAATCACATCATACGTCAAAAGTACCTAACAGATATCTATGGAATTTTCTAACCAAATACCAGAGAATATGTATTCTATTCAATAGTTCATGGAATCTTCTTTAAAACAGACAACATACAGGTAAATACATAAAGCAAATCTAGAAAAAAATGAAATAACTCTGTAACCTATTTGACCGTAATACACTAAACCATAAAACCAGAAGCAAATAAATTTCCAGTAGGGACACAAACTCATGGAGATTAAACATTATTAATGGTGAATGTGTCAAAGAAGAAATCAAGAAAAAATATAGATAAATTCCTGGAAATGAGTGAAAATGAAAACACAACACAGTGTATTTATGAAGACACATTAAAGAAGTCCTAAATGAAAAACTTATAATTCTAAGTACCTATAGTACAAAACCGCTAGAAATTGAATATGTAAAAGCATTGTTTCATCTTCCAGAAGAGCCAGGTTCAACAACCAACACCTACATGGCAGCCAATAACCATTTGTAACTTTGGTTTTAGTGAATTTAACATCTTCTTATGGCTACCTTGGGCATACATCTGGTGGACATACATTCAGGCAACCAACGCATCCACACACATAAAACAATAAAATTAAATTATAAAAAATCATAAAGAGCATAAATATATAACCTTAATGATACAACTCAAGAATCTTGAAAAATAAGAACAAACCAATCCCAAATCCAGTAGATGACCAGGAAAAATAAAATCAGGAAATGAGAAATATCTCTGTAGTTATTAGAGCTTACTACTTTTACAGAAGCCCTATTTTAGTTACTAGCACCCATAAGCAGCCCACAATCAATTTGAATTCCAAATTCAAATTCAGGAGAACTGATAGCTTCTTTTGACCTATGAGGGCTCTTGCATGTATTTGGTACACACACAACAGTAAGTCACATAAACATAAAATTAGTCATTAAAAAGAAATGAAATGGAGTAGAAGTCAATGAAATAGGATCAAACTAAAACGATATCAAAATATCATTGAATCTAAAAGCTACTTCTTTAAGAATATATATAGGTTAACAGACATTGGATCCAACTAACCCAAAGAAATATAGAGAGCACTCAAATTTAGTCTTATATAAACAGAGAGACATTAAAACAGTTACTGAAGAAATTCTGAATATTATAATATTATATGGGAATAATTTAAAAAACTATACTCCATTTAAGTTAGAAAGCATAGGAGAAATGGATGAATTCTAAATTCATCTTAGACATCAGTTAAACCAAGAAGGGACTGATAATTTAAACAGAACCCATAACAAGTAAGGTTATCAAACCACCAGTAAAAGGCCTTCTGACTAAAAACCCTAAACACAGGTGGCCTCACAGAATAATTTTACCAGATTTCAAACATCTACAACCAATAATTAATAAATTATTTTAAAAATAGTAACAGAGGGGGCACTTCAAAACTTCTTCTGTGAAGCCAACATTTCTGTAATAATACCAAAACTATGTAAAGAGGCTCCTTATGGAGTTTGTTAGCCACTTGGGCAAGGAACTGCTCTTGCCTGGATTACTTGATGAACTGGACATGCAGGATCCACAGAGAAATGACTACTGAACCTGCCTAAACTTGAGACAATCTTACGGGGTTCGTGCTTCATGAAAGACTTTGCTAGACATTCTGCAGGATACAGAAGAAAGTAACTGGCCATCTGCCAATACAGGCAGAATTGTCTTTGAAATTTCCTGCTTCTTGGAAAAGTCTACTACAAACTATGGGACTGTAGACTCAAGATGGATGCCCCAATGGTACAGAGGAACTTTGGGTGACTGTCCAGGCAGCAAGATGTCTCTTTCAAATCTAGTGTTTGGGAAGTTGCTTACAATGAACTTACTGTTTACTCAGGTAATATAACCTTCTCGTGTCTTTGATGGACTTGATTATGATAAAAAATAAAATAGATATAAATATTATAACTGTAATTCTTGCTTGATAAAACCTTCTTTTTTATTTAAACAGAAAATAGGAGGTGATGTGGGATTTCCCTCTGTATGCTGTGAATACCATTGGTGAATAAAGAAATTGCCTTGGCCTGTTAACAGGGCAGAACTTAGGTAGGTGGGAAAAACTAAACAGAATGCTGTGAGAAAAGAGGCAAAGTCAGAGAAATGACATTTAGCCTGCTGGAGACAGATGCCAGAATTTTACCCGGTAAGCTACTGCCATGTGGTGATACACAGATTAATAAAAATGCATTAAATTAATATGTAAAAGTTAGCCAATAACAAGCTAGAACTAATGGGAGAAGCAGTGATTTAAATAATATGATTTCTGTGTGATTATTTCTGTTTCCAGGCAGCCAGGAAACAAACAAGCTGCCTCCTCCTGCATTTTGCAGTAAGTATAGGCCAAAAATAACAATTGCCCTCTTAAGTTGCTTTCAGTGAGAATTCTTCACCACAAGAACAGAAATGAATTTATGAAGGACAACATCCTTGGAGAGGTAAATATCATTAGTGATGAGACAGGGTTGACTTCAGAGAAACTAAATTTATTTGGGAAGGTAATGGTGAATCTTCTATAAATAGTGGTTGTAGTGATTGTTATATAAGTCTACATTTGTCAGAAGTCACAATACTCATGAGGAAGAGGTGAATAATACTATTTGGTAAGCAGAGTTAAAGGTAAAATTCATAATATAAAATAAAAAATACAGAAAAAGAATTACTGTGGTCATGGTGTTTCTTCACTGCAATAAAATTCAAAGACAGGAGTTCATTTTAGGAACTGGGGTATTGCTGTGATAAGCCTGACCTTCTTTCTTTTTGATGGAATGTGGACTTTAGGGCTTTGGATCAGAAATGCTTTAAACAGGGAATAATGTGGCCATGCATAGTAGCATAAAAAGCAGTGATGCTGAGGATGATCTGAACTAGAGGGCCCTGGCTCAAAATGTTTCAGAGGAGAAGAATTTTAGTATGTGGCCTAGAGATTGTACTTGTAGTATTTTGGCGAGGAATGTGACTGCTTTCTGGCCTTGTCAAAAAAATCTGAAAGAAGTTAAATTGAAGAGCTATGAATTAAGAGCTTTGGCACAGAAGAATTCCAAACAACCTAGCATTGTTAAATGTATTGAATGTGCTGCATGGTTATTAGTGACCATGGTTACACATATCTATAATGAAAGAAAACAAGCTGAGTAAAAAGAAATATAAAGTGTACTGTTGAAGGAGAAAGTGGGTACCAATAAAAAGTTTAAAGAAAAGCATGATCCTCCATGGAATAAAAGGAGTGGTGACTTCGCAAAAAGACCTCATACCCATCTAATATTCCAATAAATCCCTAGCTAACATATAGTGCCTCCTGTACCTGGTTCTTACATAAACATGTTCTAATTTAATCCTCAGTTCAATAAAGTCAAAGTGAATCTTGTTACAGATGTATATTCAAGCAAATCTATGTACATACAGACAGGATGAAGCCTTCATTAAAATGTATACCAATTTAAATTCAAATCATTCCCAAATTCTTTCCTTTAACATTCCTTCCACTTAACATTATAGAAAAAAAGATAAACCTGCATATTTCTTCAAACTTCAAGTAAACAAATATTGAATAAAATATAAACTGAAAAAGAAAGAAGCAGGCAATAGATACCATAATATTTTACTAGCAATTATCATTTTGGCTATAGTGAAATATCTTATAGGTATGATGCATTGTCCATGGATACTAGTTTTACTCTGGTACAATACAGTATATAGTTCTTAACAAAATATACCATAAAGATCATCTCAGAATTGATCAGATAATCATTTTTGGGTTGAAAAACAGGATTCCTGAATTAACACATTTGGTAAGTATTAAATGTGCATGTTCATACACCACATACACACAGAAATGCAGACACAGACACACAGACACACACACACAGACACACACACACACACACACACACACACCCCTTATTGAAATGAAGATGAAACTAACTCATCTAATAGCTTGAGTTTTTTTCTAGGTTTCTTCCAACTCCTAGGTAATTGTCCAGGTTATGTAAACATGAGAATTTTAAAAGGAAAAGGCCCCATGTGCATTACTCAGGAAAATTCTTGGACCCAGACCTGATGTTGAGAGAGCTACTCTTCTCTCTCTGAGCACACAAAGGCAAAACTAGTTCCTTGAGAACTCTATTCTTTTGGAATGACTGTTTATTGGGGGCGGGGGGTGGGGGTTCTGGCAGTGAATACCAACTGCACTCCATTAGTGGAGACATCCCTTCCTTTTCCACTTCGTCAAAAAAAGATATGAGGGCTACATGTCAACATTTTGGGGAGAGTAGGGAGAGTATAGATTCTTAGAGGGAAAAAGTAACTTGTTTCTGATTCTATTCCTGGAACTAGAAAATTAATCTTAATCAGCCCAGTACCACTTGAGAGACATGACTTCTTTAGTTAGAAAGAGATCAAAAGCTTTAAGATTTTTCCACACATTTTTAACTGATTTGTGTGCATGCATGTGCACACGTGTGTGTGTGTGTGTGGGGGTGTTTGTGAGTAAGTTTAACAGATTTAAATTTTTCAACCATGTGTGCCCTGGGAATTAGAATTCAGCTCCTCAGACTTGGTAACCAGAACTTCTACCTAATGAGATATTTCCTTGGCCCAATTTTCAAAATATTTTAAATGAAGATGTTCATAAAATTTCCAAAATTGTGTCTGTTATATGAACAGCAGTTCTAGAAGCAGAGCCTTCCTGTGGGTGTTTATTTAGAGCTGACTAGCTTCTCTGCACTTTGAGCATCTCTGAGCTATCCATTTTATCATAGTATTCACAAAGCCTTCTCACTCACTTGTCAAACACCTTTTGACATTTGAGTTTGCAACTTTTGATCCACATTAAAGCTGTTTAAAGAACTAATCATCCTGCTGTGTGTAATTAAATCAATGTATATCTTGGCTATCTAACACTTGAAAATGGAACAAAAAATGAATTAAAATAAAAGGGGATCAGATATCAATATATAATTCTTGTGATAGTAACCAGTGTTATTCTTTATGTTCTTGTGTTAAATTGTAATGTAAAATATCTATATTTCTGGGATTTAAAAGTTAAAATAATATTGAGAGTCCAAAACAAAGAGTGCTTGTAATAAATACTTTAATAAATTTTTTGTTTGGTTGTCATTTGTGTGAGTACATACATATCCCATTTTTGCTATAAAATATTGTTGCTACATCTATATATAATTTAATACTTGAAAATTTAATTAAAGCAATGTTTCTCAAATGTCAATAGACATATGCATAATCTGGTGGTCTAGGGTTAAGGATGCAGACTAGTGAAAAAATAATTGCCTAGCATGATTGAGGTTAAGTTCATTCCTCAGGACTAAGAGGAAATACTTCCTAAATCATCCAGAGATTCTTCCCAGGTCACTACACTTAATTTAATAAATCAGAGATTGGTGTGAGTGTTTGCATTTTTGGATTTCAGGCTTTGATTCTCAAACCTAAGGAAAACTACATTTGGAAGTTCACCCCTGAGAAAAGTTTGAGTCTGGGCTTCATACAGTGAGTCCCAACGAAGACTGAGTTATAGTGTCAAATCCTGTCTCAAACAATTAAAAAAATGACACCAACAGCAGGAAAAAAATAACTAAAGAGAGAGGAAAAATAAATATTTATGTTACAGCTACTTTAGAGAGAATTCTGGAGTTAATAAAACAAATGATTTGTGAAAAATTTAAGAAATGTACACAACAGCATAAATAAATCACAATTAGTTTCTTTTTAATTTATTTTTATTTATTTATTTTTTTTGAAAAAAATTCTGCCTCCTCCCTGCCTCCCATTTCCCTCCCCCTCCTCCCACTCCTCTCCCCCCACACCTCTCCCCCCCCACACTCATCTCCCCCTCTCCCCACTCCTCTTCCCCTCCTCCCACTCCTCTTCCCCTCCTCCCACTCCATTCCCCCTCCCTTTGGTGTCTGAAGAGCAGTCCGGATCCCCTGCCCTGTGGGGAGTCCAAGGTCCTACCCACTCCATCCAGGAATTAACTTCTTAACAAAAATGTTTGCCCAGATCCCTTTGTTGAGAAAGGATTTTATGTATTCCAGGTCAGCTGAGAACTCAGTATGTAGCCAAGGATGTTAAGAGCTTATGATCTTATCTCCACCTCACAAGTACTAGGGTAACAGGCTTTTTACAAGGATTCTGGTTTATGTATAAACAGAGATCAAATGCAGGGCTTCTGCATGCTAATCAAGCAATCTGCCAAAATCAAAAACCAACCAAACAACCAAAAACAGTTTTTTCTCCCTACTCTATCTAGGAGACCAGGTAGAGCTTGCACAAAACGGAAACCTTTATTACAACTGGTTCCTCAGATGATGTGAAATGACAGTGTATTATTTCCTGACCTTCAGTCTAGTCTGGATTTTCCATACCTACCCACGGTGTCCTTCTCCAGCCCTCCAACCTCACCAGCATCTAGAGACCACAACCCCCCATCCCCTGCCACACATTCTCTTCTGTTAGTTCTCATCTTTGGATAGACTGCAGACACTCCCACCTTGATGTTCATGGATGGCTCTTTTTGAAAAAATGCAGGAGGTCTGACCCGTCATGAAACTCCTGTAAACATTCAGGATGGCCCAAGTTCAGTACAACCAGTTCTCCATCAGAGAAGTAGCTGCTATTGGGTTCTGTATTTTCTATTGCAAAAGGGCAAACAACTATAGAACAGCCAGTGCCCCCTACTTTAGAAAGTGATACTCTGATTGTAAGATCCCAGGAAGTGCTGGAAATTTGGTCTTAGGCTATTTAGAAGCTTTACCCACCTACTGCTCTGCCCAAGATGGTAGCTCTGACTTCCACCATCACTCCCAAATCCACAGCTTAATCCCCGGACATGTAGACTCCTGCTGTGCTCCAAAGACAAACCCGGACTCAGTAAGGTCACCAAAATCCCACCTTGCACACTACAAAGGATTTGACCTTTGTAAGGGTGTGGTGCAAGAATGTTATCCAATCAGAGTCAAGTTTGGACCATGATAGACTATTCCTAACAGCCTTTCCCAGCTAATCTTGGACTACGTGCTAGCTTGCTGTTCAGAGCAGCCAATCAAAGCAGAATGCAGGGCGGAGCTGCTCCCTGGAAGAAGCAGAAGGAAAAATCCCTGGATTTCCCGAAAATCATACCAACCTGAAGTCCGAGATTAGCACCTAACAGCTTGCTCACATTTTATCAAACTCACTTCACTTGTTAAGATTTTCAAGGGTAAGTCCTGGTGGGCAAAGAAAAAGAGAGGAACCAGTTTCAAAATGTAGGTGCGCAGGAGCCACTAAAAGAATGATCCAAACTGGAAGTCAGTCTTGCAACCAGTAAAGGTCTTGAACAATTGTCAATTGCAGTACAATTTTGGATTGGGCTTTTGTTTGTGTGTGTGTGTGTGGTTTTCGAGATAGGCTTTCTAGTTATCCTGGAACTAGCTCTTGTATACCAGGCTGGCCTCTAACTCACATAGATCCTCCTGCCTCTGCATCCTAAATTCTGGGATTAAAGGAGTGCACCACCACTGCCTGGCTCTGGGATTGGGTTTCTAGCTCCTACTGACTTCAAATATATGTGCTTGACTTGAGATGTTGGTTTCTGTCCTTTCTAGTATATTTCTTGAGTAAACAAGGTAAGTTCCTATTGGATCTATATACTTTGATTATTTTCTTTCTGTTTAAAAAATTGAAGACAGGGTTTTCTTTCAATAGCCTGCCAGCAGCAAGGAAGGCCTTTTGTCAGCGAGGTCCCTGGCCAGCCAGGGTCCCTGATCCTGTTCCATAAGATCCATCAGAGGGGTGAGTGTGTTCTTGACCCACAGCAGGAGCCTGGAAAGGGAGCGAAGACATTCCCTGACCCCCTTAGCTACCTGGTCCTTCTGCAGGGGCTGCTTCCCTCTGCTACGACCTCTCTCTTCCTATCCCATCCCAGTTTGCTCCTAGGAACCCCCTTCCTTCTTCCTCACTTCTTCCTCCCTTTCTCAGGGCCAAAAGATCCCCCCAGCTCAGCCTGCTTGGGCGCTGGGACGGGGTAGTGGGTACAACCGGGCAGACCGTAGTTCCTTTGTTTCAATAACCTGCCAGCAGCAAGGAAGCCCTTTTGTCAGTGAGGTCTCTGGCCAGCCAGGGGTGCTGATCCTGTTCTGGAAGATCCACCAGAGGGGTGAGTGTGTTCTTGACCCTCAGCAGGAGCCCGGAAAGGGAGCACAGACATTTCCCAACCTCCTTAACTCTGCAGGGGCTGCTTCCCTCTGCTCCGGGCTCTCTCTTCCTAACCCATCCCAGCTTGCTCCCAGGAACCCTCTCCTTTCTTCCTCCGTTCTTCCTCCCTTTCTTGGGGCCATAAGATCCCCAAGCTCAGCCTGATTGGGCACTGGGACGGGGTGGTCAGTGCAAAGGGGTGGGCAGGAGTTCCTTTGTTTCAATAGCCTGCCAGCAGTAAGGCAGGCCTTTTATTAGCAAGGTCCCGGACCAGCAAGGGAACCTGATCCTGTACCAGAAGATCCATCGGATAGCATTTGAAGGAAGAGATGGGCAGGCGCCAAGGCAAGAATTCCTCCATCAATCTGAAAAAACAACATGAAAACAACAGAACCCAGCAATTTTACAACAGAAGGACTTGAACACCTTAATACAGAAGAAGTAAAAAAAAATGACATTATGAAAGCGATAGAGTCCCATAAACAGCATGTGAAAAATGCCCTTATAGAAATTGATGAGAAGTATAACAAAAAGATTGAAGAAATGAGTAAATCCGTAAATGATACCCCAGGAAACCAAGAAAAAACAGTCAAACAGGTAATGGACACAGTTAAAAAAATTGAAATGAAGGCAAGGAAGAAAACACAAACTGAGGGCCAGCTTGATATGGAAAATCTAGATCAACGAATAGAGACTAGAGAAACAAGCATAAACAATAATATACAAGAGATAGAAGAAAGAATCTAAGATGCTGAAGACACCATAGAGAAAATAAACACATTGATCAAAGAAAACAGCAAATCCAACAAATTCTCATTATAAAACATTCAGGAAATATGGGTCACAATAAACAGAACAAACCTAAGAATAATAGGGATGGAAGAAGGAGAAGAAACACAACTCAAAGGCCCAGAAAATATATCTAACACAATTATGGAAGAAAACTTTCCCAACATAAAGAAATATATTCCTATGAATATTCAAGAAGCATACAGAACACCAAATAGACTGGATCAAAAAGATTTCCTTGCCATATAATAATCAAAACACAAAACATACAGGTTAAAGAAAGGATATTAAGAGCTGCAAAGGAAAAAAGTCAAGTAATTTATAAAGGTAAAACTATCAGACTCACACCAGACTTCTCTATGGAAACCATGAAAGCCAGAAGGGCCTAGATAGAGGTACTGCAGAAAATAAGAGACCATGGGTGCAAGCCCAGACTACTATACCAAGCCAAGCTATCATGCACTATCAATGGAGAAAACAACATATTCGAGGATAAAAACAAATTTAAACAATACATAACCAGAAATCCAGCCTTACAGACAATAAGAGACCATGGATGCAAGCCCAGACTACTATACCAAGCCAAGCTATCATGCACTATCAATGGAGAAAACAACATATTCGAGGATAAAAACAAATTTAAACAATACATAACCAGAAATCCAGCCTTACAGAAAGTAATAGAAGGAAAATCACAACCCAACAAATCCAACATTGCCAACACTGCCTACAGTAACTCAGACATCTAGCGATCCTTCACTAGCACAACTCAAAGAAGGGAAGCACACAAACTCTACTGCCAAAAAATATAATAATAACTGGAGTTAACAACCACTGATAATTAATATCACTAAATATCAATGGAATCAATACACCTATAGAAAGGCACAGGCTAAGAGACTAGATACGAAAACAGGATCCAACATTCTGCTGTTTACAAGAAACACACCTCAACCACAAAAACAGACATCTACTCAGAGTAAGGGGTTGGGAA
This sequence comes from Microtus pennsylvanicus, assembly GCF_037038515.1. Taxonomy (NCBI): domain Eukaryota; kingdom Metazoa; phylum Chordata; class Mammalia; order Rodentia; family Cricetidae; genus Microtus; species Microtus pennsylvanicus. The sequence continues at coordinate 21,086,541 of NC_134601.1, read as the reverse complement.
AAGGTTTTTCAAGCAAATGGACCTAAGAAACAAGTGGGTGTGGCCATACTAATTTCTAACAAAGTTGACTTCAAACTAAAATCAATCAGAAGAGATGGAGATGGACATTTTATACTAATAACAGGAACAATTCATCAGGATGAAGTCTCAATCCTGAATATCTATGCCCCTAATATAAAAGCACTCACTTATGTAAAAGAAACACTACTAGAACTTAAGGCAGACATCAAACCACACACACTAATAGAAGGAGACTTTAACACACCTCTCTCACCAATGGACAGGTTAATCAGACAGAAACCTAACGGAGAAATAAGAGAATTAATGGAGGTAATGGATCAAATTGACTTAACAGACATCTATAGAGCATTCTACCCAATATAATTTTGTCTCTGCAGCTCCTGGAACCTTCTTGAAAATTGACCACATACTTGGTAACAAAGCAAACTTCCACAGTTACAAAAAAAATATTAGTAACCACCTGTGTCTTATCAGGTCACCATGGATTAAAGTTAGAATTCAACGACAATGTTACCCCCAGAAAGCCTACAAACTCATGGAAACTGAACAGTCAACTACTGAACCACACCTGGGTCAAGGAAGAAGTAAAAAAAGAAATTAAAGCCTTCCTGGAATTTAATGAAAATAAAGACACAACATACTCAAACCTACGGGACACTGTGAAAGCAGTTCTAAGAGGAAAGTTCATAGCACTAAGTGCCCACTTAAAGAAAACGGAGAAAACACACATTGGAGACTTAACAACAAACCAGAAAATGTTAGAAAAAAAAGGGATACTCACCCAAGAGAAGTAGAAGACTGTAAATAATCAAACTGAGGGCTGAATTCAACAAAATAGAAACACAAAAAATAAGCCAAAGAATCAATGAAACAAAAAGCTGGTTCTTGTAGAAAATCAACAAGATTGACAAACCCCTATCAAAACTAATCAAACGGCAGAGAGAGAACATGGAAATTAATAAGATCAGAAATGAAAAGGGGGACATAACCACAGACACAGAGGAAAACCAGAGAATCATTAGATCTTACTACAAAAGCATGTATGCCAAAAATTGGAAAATGTAAAAGGAATGGACATTTTTTTAGATAAGTACCATATACCAAAGTTAAACCAAGAGCAGGTGAACAATTTAAATAGTCCTGTTAGTCACGAAGAATTAGAAGCTTTTAACAAAACCTTCCTACCAAAAAAAAGCCCAGAACGATATGGTTTCAATGCAGAATTATACCAGAACTTCCAAGAAGACCTAATACCTATACTTTTTAATGTATTTTACATAATAGAATCAGAAGAGCCATTGCCAAATTCCTTTTCTGAAGCTACGGTTACCCTGATAAAAAATACCACACAAAGACTCAACCAAGAAAGAGAATTATATGCCAATCTCACTCATGAACATTGATGGAAAATCCTCAACAAAATACTGGCAAACTGAATGCAAGAACACGTTAGAAAAATTATCCATTATGATCAATTAAGCTTCATCCCAGAGATGCAGAGCCGGTTCAACACACACAAATCTATCAATGTAATCCATCATATAAATAAACTGAAAGAAAAAAAACACCATATGATCCATTTCATTAGTGCTGAAAAAGCATTTGACAAAATTCAACATCCCTTTATGATAAAGGTCTTGGAGAGATTAAGGATACAAGGATCATACCTGATATAATAAAAGTTATTTACAGCAAGGTGACTGCTAACATCAAATTAAACAGAGAGAAACTCAAAGCCATCCCACTAAAATCAGGAACACAACAAGGCTGTCTACCTTCTCCATACCTCTTCAATATAGTGCTTGAAGTTCTAGCAATAGCAATAAGACAACACAAAGGGATCAAAGGAATTTGAATTGGAAAGAAGAATTTAAACTTCCATTATTTGCAGATGCTATGATAGTGTACCTAAGCAACCCCAAAAACTCTACCCTAAAACTCCTACAGCTGATAAACACCTTTAGTAATGTGGCCGGATACAAGATCAAAGTATCAGTTGCCCTCCTATACACAAAGAATAAAGAAGCAGAGAGGGAAATCAGAGAAGCCTCACCTTTCACGATAGCCACAAATAGCATAAAGTATCTTGGGGTAAATCTAACCAAGGAAGTGAAGACATATTTGACAAGAACTTTAAGTCTCTGAAGAAAGAAATTGAAGAGGATACCAGAAAATGGAAGGATCTCCCTTGTTCATGGATTGGGAGGATCAACATAGTAAAAATGGCAATTCTACCAAAAGCAATCTGTAGATTCAATGCAATCCCTATCAAAACCCCATATAAATTCTTCACAGACCCTGAGAGGACAATAATCAACTTTATATGGAAAAATAAAAAACCCAGGATAGCCCAAACAATCTTATACAATAAAGGAACTTCTGGAGGCATTACCATCCCTGACTTCAAACTCTATTACAGAGCTACAATAATGAAAACAGCTTGGTATTGGCATAAAAACAGAGAAGTCAACCAATGGAATCGAGTAGAAGACCTGGATTTTAACCCACAAACCTATGAACACCTGTTTTTCGACAAAGGAGCTAAAAGTATACGATGGAAGAAAGAAAGCATATTTAACAAATGGTGCTTCCATAACTGGATGCCAACCTGTAGAAGAATGAAAATAGATCCATTTCTTATGAGTATGTACAAAACTCAAGTCCAAATGGATTAAAGACCTCAATATTAATCTGAACACACTGAACCTGATAGAAGAGAAAGTGGGAAGTAGTCTACAGCACATGGGCACAAGAGACCACTTCCTATGTATAACCCCAATAGCACAGACAATAAGGGCAACATTGAATAAATGGAACCCCTTAAAACTGAGAAACTTCTGTAAAGCAAAGGACACTGTCATTAAGAAAAAAAGGTAACCTACTGACTGGGAGAAGATCTTCACCAACCCCACAACAGACAAAGGTCTGATCTCCAAAATATATAAAGAACTCAAGAAACTAGACATTAAAATTCTAATTAACCCAATTATAAAATTGGGTACTGAAATGAACAGCGAATTCTCAACAGAAAAAGTTCAAATGGCCAAAAGACACTCAAGGACATGCTCAGCCTCCTTAGTGATCGGGAAAATGCAAATCAAAACAACTTTGAGATGCCATCTTATACCTCTTATAATGACTAAAAAAAAAAAAAACCACAATGATAGCCTTTGCTGGAGAAGATGTGGAGTAAGGGGTACATTCATCCATTGCTGGTGGGAATGCAAACTTGTGCAACCACTTTGAAAATCAGTGTGGCTGTTTCTCAGGAAATTTGGGATCAACCTACCCCAGAGCCCAGCAATACCACTCTTGGAAATATACCCAAGAGAGGCCCTATCATAGTACAAAAGCATTTGTTCAACTATGTTCATAGCAGCACTATTTGTAATAGCCAGAACATGTAAACAACCTAAATCCCCCTCAATGTAAAAATGGACAAAGAAAGTGTGGAATATATACATATTAGAGCACTACTCAGTGGTAAAAAATAATGACATCTTGAATTTTGCATGCAAATAGATGGAAATAGAAAACACTATCCTGAGTGAGGTAAGCCAGACCCAAAAAAAGGAACATGGGATGTACTTACTCATAATTGGTTTCTAGCCATAAATAAAGGACATTGAGCCTATAATTCGTGATTTTAGAGAAGCTAAATAAGAAGGTGAACCCAAAGAAAAACATATATTTATCCTCCTGGATATGGGAAATAGACAAAATTGCTGGGCAAAAATTGGGAACTTGGGGGTGGTGTGGAACTGGGGAAAGGGGAGAGAGGGAGAGAATGGTGAGAAGGGGAGGATGGGGAGAGCTTGGGGGAATGGAATGTTTGGGATAAAGGAAGGGTGGATATGGGAGCAGGGAAGTATATATCTTAATTAAGGTAGCCATTTTAGGGCTGGTAAGAGACTTGACTCTAGAAGGGTTCCCAGGGGTCTAGGGTGATGTCCCCAGCTAGTTCCTTGGGCAGCTGAGGAGAGGGAACCTCAAATGGCCCTATCCTATCTATAGCCATACTAATGAATATCTTGCATATCACCATAGAACCTTCATCTGGCGATGGATGGAGATAGAGACAGAGACCCACATTGGAGCATTGGGCTAAGCTCCTGAGGTCCAAATAAGGAGCAGAAGGAGAGAGAACATGAGCAAGGAAGTCAGGATCGCAAGGGGTGCCCTTACCCACTGAGACAGTGTGGCTGATCTAATGGGAGCAAACCAAGGCCAGTTGGACTCGGCCTGAAATAACATGGAATAAAAGCGGACTCTCTGAACATGGCAGACCATGAAGGCTGCTGAGAAGCCTTGGGTGATGGCATGTGGTTTTGATCCTACTGCACGTACTGGCTTTGTGGGAGACTAGCCTGTTTGGATGCTCACCTTCCTAGACCTGGATGGATAGGAGAGAACCTTGGCCTTCTCTCAGGGCAGGGAACCCTGACTGCTCTTCGGACTGGAGAGGGAGGGGGAGGGGAATAGGAGGAGGAGGAGGGAAATGGGAAGTGGGGAGGAGGCAGAAATTTTTAATAAAATAAAAATATCAAAAAAATGAAGACAAACAAAGAAAAACTAAGTGCTCAATCTTTAAAATGTAAAAGAAAACATAAGACAGAAGTTTCATAATATTGGACTTGGCAATATTATCTGTACTATGAACTAAAATTCATGTTGCAGAGGAAATATTTCTCAAAATGGTTAACAGTGGATACAAGGTCAATATATCTGATGCCACAGACACATAGACTTTTACATGGTTAAAATATTAAATTTTATGTTGTTTTATTGTCAAAATATTGCATATCTATTCATCAAAAAAATACTGTAGAAATGAAAATACACATCAATATAATCCTCACTGGATTATCAGCTTTATCCTCACAATGGGTCTCCATGTCTTCACCATATTAACTTGATTATTGAGCATTTAATATAAACCCCATATTATTCTGATCATTGAGTTTAGATTAGTAGATTCAATGCACTAAATAACCCTATGTACTTAGTATCTATTAACTTCAACTGAATAACACTCTCTTCCACTTATTTGTTCTCTTCTTACTTTTTTATTCATATACATTTTCTCCTCTGCTTACACCCCTAAGTAATTATTTGTAATTATTAAATTTTTCTATTTTCTACAATTCAGTTTGCAGTTATTTGAAAAGTGAAATTTTTCTTCAAATATATAACTTTTAGAAATATTCCCATTGTTCTTATATCTGCTTGTGGTTATAGTTCATTCACTTTAGTTGCCATTATAATGTATTAATTATATCATATTTTCATTTTGTATTGTGTTATCCATAGATGAATCAGTTATTTATTACCAAAAATATTCCATTGCCTATTCTGCTCCATGTCTTTCAGAATACACATCTATAAGTTTCTCTAGGGATATTTAGTAGTAGTATCACTTACTTCTGTGTGAGGTATGGACATTGTCTGTTTTATATGATGATGGTAAGTGTTACATATTGTCTTATGGAATGTGTGTGATCTATTCAATTGATGAATCCATCAGTAGTTCATAAAATTCCCTTTGGCAGAACATACTTTGATAAGACTTTTTACAACTTTTGAATTTTTATTCACTTAATGTCAATGGGCTCAACTCACCTATATAAAGGCACAGGCTAAGAGATTGGATACGAAAACAGGATCCAACATTCTACTGTTTACAAGAAACATACCTTAACCACAAAGATAGGCACCTACTCAGAGTAAAGGGATGGGAAAAGTTTTATCAAGCAAATGGACCTAAGAAACAAGCAGGTGTGGCCATTCTAATTTCTAACAAAGTTGACTTCAAACCTAAATCAATCAGAAGAGATGGAGAGGGACATTTTATACTCATAACAGGAACAATTCAACAGGATGAAGTCTCAATCCTGAATATCTATGCCCCTAATATAAAAGCACCCACGTACGTAAAAGAAATATTGCTAAAACTCAGGGCTGCCATCAAACCACACACACTAACAGTAGGAGACTTCAACACTCCTCTCTCACCAATGGATGGGTCAATCAGGCAAAAACCTAACAGAGAAATAAGAGAATTAATGGTGGTAATGAATCAAATGGACTTAACAGACATCTAAAGAATAATCCACCCAAATAAGAAACAATATACCTTCTTCTCTGCAGCTCATGGAACCTTCTCGAAAATTGACCACATACTCGGTAACAAAGCAAACTTCCACAGATACAAAAAAAATATTAGTAGCCTCCTGTGTCTTATCATCTTATCAGATCACCATGGATTAAAGTTAGAATTCAACAACAATGCTACACACAGAAAGACTACAAACTCTTGGAAACTGAACAATCAAATACTGAACCACACCTTGATTAAGGAAAAAATAAAGAAAGAAATTAAAGTTTTCCTTGAATTCAATGAAAATAAAGAAACAACATACTCAAACTTATGGGGCACTATGAAAGCAGTCCTAAAAGGAAAGTTTATAGCACTAAGTGCCCACTTAAAGAAAACAGAGAAAGCACACATTGGAGACTTAACAGCGCACCTGAAAGCTCTAGAAAAAAAAAAGAAGCAGACTCACATAGGAGGAATAGAAGATTGGAAATAATCAAACTGAGGGCAGAAATCAATAAAATAGAAACACAGAAAACAATCCAAAGAATCAATGAAACAAAAAGCTGGTTCCTGGAGAAAATCAACAAGATTGATAAACCCCTATCCAAACTATTCAAACGGCAGAGAGAGAATATGCAAATCAATAGGATCAGAAATGAAAAGGGGGACATAACCACAGAAACAGAGGAAATTCAGAGAATCGTTATATCTTACTACAAAAGCCTGTATGCCACAAAACTGGAAAATGTAAAAGAAATGTACACTTTATTAGATAAATACCATATACCAAAGTTAAACCAGGACCAGGTGAACAATATAAATAGACCTGTTAATTGTGAAGAATTAGAAGTGGTTATCAAAAACCTAACTACCAAAAAAAGCCCAGGACCAGAATGTTTCAAAGCAGAATTCTACCAGAACTTCCAAGAAGACCTAATACCTATACAACTTAATGTATTTCACAATATAGAAACAGAAGAGTCATTGCCAAATTCATTTTAAGAAGCTACAGTTACCCAGATACCAAAACCAAACAAAGACTCAACCAAGAAAGAGAATTACAGGCCAATCTCACTCATGAATATCGACGCAAAAATCCTCAACAAAATACTGGCAAATCATATCCAAGAACACATTAGAAAAATTATCCATCATGATCAAGTAGGCTTCATTCCAGAGAAGCAGGGCTGGTTCAACATATGAAAATATATCAATGTAATCCATCTTATAAATAAATTGAAAGAAAGAAAAACCATGATCGTTTCATTAGATGCTGAAAAAGCATTTGACAAAATTCAACATCCCTTTATGATAAAAGTATTGGAGAGATTAGGGGTACAAGAGTCATACCTAAATATAATAAAGTTATATACAGCAAGCCGATGGCTAACATCAAATTAAACAGAGAGAAACTCAAAGCCATCCCACTAATCTCAGGAACACGACAAGGCTGTCCACTCTCTCCATACCTCTTCAATATAGTGCTTGAAGTTCTAGCAATAGCAATAAGACAACATAAGGGGATCAAGGGGATTCGATTTGGAAAAGAAGAAGTTAAACTTTCATTATTTGCAGATGATATGATAGTGTACATAAGTGACCCCCAAAACTCCACCAAAGAACTTTTACAGATGATAAACAGCTTTAGCAATGAGCAATGTGGCAGGATACAAGATCAACTCCAAAAAATCAGTCACCCTCTTATATACCAAGGATATGGAAGCAGAGAGGGAAATCATAGAAGCTTCACATTTCACGATAGCCACAAACAGCATAAAATATCTTGGGTTAACTCTAACCAAGGAAGTGAAAGATCTATTTGACAAGAACTTTAAGGCATTGAAGAAAGAAAATGAAGAGGATACCAGAAAATGGAAAGACCTCTCTTGCTGTTGGATTGGAAGGATCAACATAGTAAAAATGGCAATTCTACCAAAGGCAATTTATAGATTCAATGCAATCCCCATCAAGGTCCCATCAAAATTCTTCACCAATCTTGAGAGGACAATAAACAACTTTATATGGAAAAACAAAAAACCCAGGATAGCCAAAACAATCCTATACAATAAAGGATCTGCTAGAGGCATTACCATCCCTGAGTTCAAACTCTATTACAGAACTACCGTAATGAAAACAGTGTGGTACTGGCATAAAAACAGAGAAGTCGACCAATAGAATCATATAGAAGACCGGGATTTGAACCCACAAACCTGTGAATACCTCATTTTCGATAAAGGAGCTAAAAGTATACAATGGAAGAAAGAAAGCATCTTCAACAAATGGTGCTGGTACAACTGGATATCAACCTGTAGAAGAATGAAAATAGACCCATATCTATCACCATGCACAAAACGCAAGGCCAAATGGATTAAAGACCTCAATATCAGTCTGAACACACTGAACCTGATAGAAGAGAAAGTGGGAAGTACTCTACAACACATGGGCACAGGAGTCCACTTCTTACGTATAACCCCAGCAGCACAGACAATAAGGGCCTCATTGAATAAATGGGACCTACTAAAACTGAGAAGCTTCTGTAAAGCAAAGGACACTGTAACTAAGACAAAAAGGCAACCTACTGACTGGGAGAAGATCTTCACCAACCCCGCAACAGACAAAGGTCTGATCTCCAAAATATATAGAGAACTCAAGAAACTAGACTTTAAAATGCTAATTAACACAACTAAAAAATGGGGCACTGAACTGAACAGAGAAATCTCAACAGAAGACGGTCAAATGGCCAAATTTACTTAAGGTCATGCTCAACTTCCTTAGCGATCAGGGAAGTCCAAATCAAAACAACTTTGAGATATCATCTTACACCTGTCAGAATGGCTAATATCAAAAACACCAATGATAGCCTTTGCTGGAGAGGCTGTGGAGGAAGGGATACCCTCATCCATTGCTGGTGGGAATGCAATCTTTTGCAACCACTTTGGAAATTAGTGTGGCTGTTTCTCAGAAAATTCGGGATCAACCTACCCCTAGACCCAGCAATACCACTCTTGGGAATTTACCCAAGAGATGCCCTATCATATGACAAAAGCATTTGTTCAACTATGTTCATAGCAGTATTATTTGTAATATCCAGATCTTGGAAACAACCAAGATGTCCTTCAATGGAAGAATGGATGAAGAAAGTGTGGAATATATACACACTAGAGTACTACGCTGTGGTAAAAAATAATGACTTCTCGAATTTTGCATGCAAATGGATGGAAATAGAAAACACTACCCTGAGTGAGGTAACCCAGACCCAAAAAGATGAACATGGGATGTACTCACTCATAATTGGTTTCTAGCCATAAGTAATGGTCACGGAATCTACAATTGGTGAACCTAAAGAAGCTAAATAAGAAGGTGAACCCAAGGAAAAACATAAAGTTATCCTCTTGGCTATGGGAAGTAGACAAAATTGCCGGAGAGAAAATTGGGATCTTGGGGGTGGGGTGGGATGGGGCTATGGGGAGATAGAAAGAGAAAAGTGAGAAGGGGAGGATGAGGGGAACTTGGGGAAACAAGATGATTGGGACAGGGGAGCACGGAAGCACAATTCTTAGTTAAGGAGCCACCTTAGGGTTGGCAAGAGACTTGAACCTAGAGTGGCTCCCAGGAGCCCAAGGCGATGTTCCCATTTAGTTCCTTGGGCAGCTGAGGATAGGGAACCTGAAATCACACTATCCTCTAGCAATACTGACGAATATCTTGCATATCACCATAGAACCTTCGTCTGGTGATGGATGGAGATAGAGACAGAGACCTACATTGTAGCACCGGACTGAGCTCCCAAGGTCCCAATGAGCAGCAGAAGGAGGGAGAACATGAGCAAGGATGTCAGGACCACGAGGGGTGCACCCACCCACTGAGACAGTGGGGCTTATCTATTGGGAATGCACCAAGGCCAGCTGGACTGTGACTGAAAAAACATTGGATAAAACCGGACTCTCTGAACATGGCGAACAATGAGGGCTGATGAGAAGCCAAGGACAATGGCATGGGGTTTTGATCCTACTTCATGTTCTGGCTTTGTGGGAGTCTAGCTAGTTTGGATGTTCACCTTCCTAGACATGGAGGGAAGGGGGAGGACCTTGGACTTTCCACAGGGCAGGGAACCCTGACTATTCTTTGGAATGGAGAGGAAGGGAGAGAGGAGTTGGGGAAGGGGGAGAAGGGTGGGAGTAGGGAGAGGGAAATGGGAGGCTGGGAGGAGGCGGAAACTTTTTTTTTTCTTTTTCTCAATAAAAAAAATTTTAAAAAAAGAAAAGAAAATATTCATTTAAACAAGCTGTTAGTTCGGTTCAAGGTTTCTTGCTCCTGAGGCACAATAAATACTGCACAATTGCCAAGACTTTTCTCAGATATCCTGCTGTTACCCAGAATCAGGGTGATGTTATAGCTAGGCAAAGCATCTGGGGAAACATTCTGTGAGAACTGGGTCCCTCATACCTTCCTGTTCTTGATGTATGTCACCTCAGGGCTTACCAAGCTTGAACTTTATGTTTGTAGCTGGAGGGCAGTGCTACTTCACTTCACTTTCTATCTCTCAGCAGGGCAAGCAGCATTGACCACTGCTACAGAAGCTCCATATTGGATGTCAGCTTACCTAGAACAGGCCCTATTCAATTATGACATGCTTCTGTGGGAGCTCAGGCTACTATACTCTACCATGTCCTTGGTGATGGCTGACCTTCAGCTTTATTCACCAGGTATAATTGTAGTGCTTGTAGTCTGTAGGTCAAACCACTGTCCTACTTTCCTTTTCCCAGCAGGTCAAGCAACATAGGATGTAATCAAGACAGGTCTATTTGTCATTCTCCTCATGTGGCTCTATACAGCATCTTCCTTCCAATTTATGAGTCCACAATTTAAAAGCTTCTTCCATTAAAACATGCTCCCTTTTTCTTTTAATTGCTTTAGGGTTATTGTAGACCCTGAAGATTCCTTTTCTACAGAGGTATTACACTTTGTTGCCTTCATGGGTATCTCTGATGCCTAGTAGTCCCACATCAGGTAGCAGTGGGTGCCACCATCTTTGTTTCTATAAATTCTTATTTAAGATATTTAAGAGAGCTCTCTGTTAAGAGATTTCATTGGGTCTCAAAAGAGTCCTTGTAGACTTTGGAATTTTGAATAATGTTAGTTATTTTGAAACTATGTAAATATTTGATATGGAAACAAATGCATTTTGCGTAAGATGATCATGACTCTGTGAGGGCCAGGAGCAATATATTCTGGTTTGAATGTAACATGTCTCCCACAAATTAATGTCTTTAAAGATTTGCTCTCCACATGGTGGATGTTAGGTCTCAAAGTAACCCAGAACAAATGTCTATCTGAGGTGCCTATTAACATATCAAAGCAGACACAGGTGACAAAGTTCTCAGCAAATATCTGTTATAGAGTCCTGGCTCTTCCTCCTTTTTTTCTCACCTCAGGACCCCTACCCTAAACCTGTCGCTATTCTTCATTTCCCTTTACCCAGCTTCCCTTTCCTATATATCTTTTTCCCACCTATTGAGACTACGATCACTACCACACTTTAAATCCAAATTTGAAACAAATTTTAATTAAATACTGGCCAAGTGGATGGATTCTGTCCAGGTAAATAACTGGTTTCCTAGAAAATGCCCTGAATCAAGATTTGCCGCAGCTTAAGTGTTTCCCACCAGGTCTAATCAGGGACAAGCATATATTCTGACATACCACCTGCCTACATCCAAAGGCAAGCTTATGTTCTGATGCATTTCCTGCCTGTGAAACTTAACCCTATATAGGATCAAACACATGAGGTACAGATGAATTAACCAAACTTGTTTAGGGGAGTGAAAACATGTGATTTGTTTTCTCCTATAAATAATAGCCTCAAGCATTTCAGGAACTATCTGTCTTTGAGAATAAAATTTGAAGAACAGAGGCATATTTTGTTTCATGGATATCTTAGGCATAGTAATTAAAACTTAAAATGTAATTTTGGCTCTCATGTATAATAGCCAATTTTGCAAAATCTCTCACTGTACCTGCTGAGTGAGATACCAAGATATGATTTTTGGCTTTAATAACCCTTAATTGTTGTGACATGCAAATATATATATATATACATATATACACATAAATATAAATACATACTTATGTGTACATGGATACATAAATTTTTCAAAATATAATCTCCTTAGACTGAAAAATGAAAGTATATTTTGGTCTGTTTCTGTATTTTCATTGGTTATTATATGTTGGATTAAGAGCACCAAGAGAATACAAAAAATTTCAAGAGAAAGCACAAAAATGACTTGCTCTGTAAACCAGGGTGGACTTGAAGTCAGAGATCCACCTGTCTCTGCCTCCCAAACACTTAGACTAAAAGCATGAGCCACCACCACTGGGCATTACAATGGAGTCTTTATGTTGGTGAGAAGAATAGGCATTATGATATTATTAGAAGTGATACCTTAAAGTAAAAGAGTGATTGAGATAGATGCTGTGGAAAACATTGGCACACAGAGACAGCTTTTGTTGGAAGCTTTTTGTCTCACTAACAGCTCCCAAATAAATATACAGAAACATAATATTAATTATAAATGCTTGGTCAATAGCTCAAGCTTGTTACTATCTAACTTTTATATTTAAATTAACCCATATTTCATATCTATGCTTTGTCACATGGTTTTGTGTTTTATCTCAGTATGGCATTCCCATCTTGCTTCTCTCTGAATCGACTCCCTATTACATACTCCACCCTCCTTTTCAGCATCCTCTTAGTCTGGCTCTGTTGCCCATTTTATTCTTGCTGAGTTATAGGTCAGTCAATTCTTTATTAACCAATGAGAGTAATACAGATTTACTATGTACTGGATTATTTCCCCATTTTTGTCTAACTAAAAAGGAACCTTTCAAACTTAGCATAGTAAAACTATGTGTAAGAAAATAGCAGTTAAGTAAGAATTACAATTATAAAGTCCATTTGTATCTTGCAAATTTAAAGAAAACTTTCTATTATCTATCTTATCTTTTTGACTCGAAACTTTTATACCTAATCTACCTTTTATCATGCCTAAGGAAAACATTAACTATGACTATCTAGTCTTTAATTCTGTCAAAAACTCCAGAAGAATGAAATTTCTCTTAATGACAAGAACATCTTGCTACCTGGAGAGTCACTCTAGGTTCTTCTTAAATTTTAGAGCATCCAACTTCAGCCTGCATTTCTGGTATATCTGACAGATGTTTCTGAGAATCAGGGAATTTTAAAAGAGTGTCATTTCTTGTCTTGACATAGTTTGGCAATCACTTTCTTTTTCATCCTCCTCATCCAATCTGGACAGCATGCTGTTAGCAACTGAGGCAAGAGCAGAATTTTTCCCAAATGGTTAGCTTTTCCCCTAAAGAAAGCAAACTTCATGCTGAGGTTCTTCAAGGCCTAGCATCTTCTCTAGACATGCCAGGAGAAGACATTTCTCAGTGTCAAGAAAAGGCTTATGTTAATAAAACATTTAAGTACTATATTTTATAGGTCTTTGAAGTGTTTGAAGACCATCTATCAAAATATATCTGTGTGTGACCTTGAAAACATATATAATATTACTATAAACTTTACTACTATAGATGAGTATAAATCTGTATTTCTTAATTTTACATTATATTTTTAATGAGCTGCATAAATATTATACCCAAAACAAGAGTAGAAACATATCATAAATAACTTTAAATTTGTATCAATTAAAAATCCATACCAATGTAAAATATTTAAAATTAGTAGTTGTTTTCTAATTTAAAAGTAGATTCAATAATATGCCCTTTTATCCTATCATTTCTATATTCCTTATTTTTCTTTTTGAAGAAGATCCCTGAAATCTAATCTCTTTTATTTAGTTTTGTAATATTTTCAATAACAACTTGTAACCAACCCCCTTGAATGATTAAAAAAAAGTAAAACTAGTATTTTGGAAGATGGATGTCATTCTCTAGACTGTTTCCTGTTCTTTGGGGCACTGGTAATCTGTGGGAAAAACTTAAGAAAACCAGGACTATTGTTAAGTCTTGGCTGGAGTATTCTGTGAGGCTGGACCATCTTAGCTGGCAGCCTTGAAGCTTTCTGGATACTGGATCACCTGGTAAAACTGTTTTTATTGGTAAGATTTTATTTACAAATGAGAGCAATACATATTCTCAGTGTACAAAAGGATTATTTCAGAGCAGAGAGCACTCTCTTTTATAAATTTTCTTCAGGGTGTGGGGTGTCTGGCAATAATTCAAAGCAGTTAGTTTTGGGATAGGTATCAGAGATACTTTTCAGAATGTCAGAGATAAGTCATAAAATTTGTTTATAAATCAACACTATATACACGAAGAAAAAGACAATGAAGAACATTTTTTAAACAAATCCCTAATACAGCTACAGGAGGTATAAAAGAGAACAGAACTACAAAAAATGGAGAGCAGATTTCTAAGAGACAGTGAGATACAGTTAGAGGTCTATTATTTAACATAAATTAGAGTTATTGGGTGGTAATTTAGTCATTATACAGTTATGAAAACAAAGAATAAACATACATAATTAAAATGGAAATGATATGTGGAAAAATTAACCCCACTTATGGGAAAATTATATATTTTGACCTATCACAAAAATAAAAGTGATTGTGGTTGTTTAAATGGATATGATCTCCATAGGACTGTAGAAAGTGGCACTATTATGAGGTATAGCCTTGTTGGAGTAGGTGCAGTTTTCATAGAAGAAACAGGCCACTGGGGATAGGCTTTGAGACCTCAGATGCTCAAGCCAGGCCCAGTATTTCATTCTTATCCTTCTGTTTGCCAACCAATATATAAAACTCTTAGCCACCTCTTTAGCAAAATGTCTACCTATGTACTGCAATGCTTCCTGCAATTAGGACAGTGGAATGAGCCTCTGTAGCATAAGTCAGTATCAATTAATTACTTTCCTTTATAATAGTTGCTCTGGACATGATGGTTCTTCACACAAAGAAGCCCTAACAAATACAATGGTTAAATTTTACTACATGCTTATGAGAGAGAACAAATAAATGACCCTACATGTATGACCAATTACATTCTGAAAAATAAAGTTTAAGGATATTACAAGAATCTTTGATGATTGAATTGTCAGCAAGCTGTGAACCTTCTAGCTAAAATAATGACTGCCCTGAAAATGTATGCCATCTGGTGCAATAGTGGCATAAATATTACACAAGTATTAACCACTTTCATTTTAGATCTAAGATCTGGGTTTGAAATGAAACACTTATCTGATACTATTAATAGGACTTAGAACTTGTAACACTATAGGCTATGGACCTAGGAGAAGACCTACTACTATTATTCTGATAAATGGATATAGTAATCAAAGGAACATCTGATGACTTATTATATACAAATAGATCAGTGCATCTTTCATCTCTCATCAGAGATGCACCATTTAGTAGATGGCAGTTAATAAATACTCAACTTGTCAATGTGCAAATAGAAAGAGTTGGAGGTTTGCTCAGCCTCAAATGAGAAATACACAGCATACCAATGCCTTTCTCTACTTGAAGGTTCACAGACATTCACTAAATGTAACAGGAGGAGCAGGGCTGCTTGTCATCCCATTCGCCTGGCTATCTTATACATTGCCTGGCCCATTATCTCTAGCCTCTTATCAGCTAATTCTCACATCTTGATTTAACCCATTTCTAATAATCTGTATATCACCATGAGGTTGTAGCTTATTGGGAAAGATTCAGCATGTCTCAACTAGCAGCTCCATAGTGGCTCTCTGACTCTGCTTTCTTCCTCCCAGAATTCAGTTCTGTCTTCTCTGCCTACCTAAGTTCTGCCCTATCAGGGAAAGCAGTTTCTTTATTGATTAACCAATGAAAGTGACACATAGACAGAAAGAACTACTGCACCGTTTCCCCTTTTTTGTTTAAAAAGGAAAGGAAGGCTTTAACTTTAACATAGTAAAATTACTTCACTCAACTGCCAACTGACATGAACCTAGCAAACAGGATATACCAGGAAAAACTAACTAACAGTGCCCCCATACAGCATGAATCAGTTTGGAGAGAAAAACTATGCCTATATTCCCAAATATTGTTCATAAATGTTCTTTTACATTTAAAGGGGGTATGATATAAAGATGAATAATTTGCATTGGTACAAATCATGATTTATTGATACAAGTTTAAGGTCAATTTTGTTATATGTAGATTCATATATCTAATCATGATTAAGGTATTGTGATTGTGTAGTTCATTTAAAAATGAATGCATAATTAGGAAATATAGGTTGTTAATGGATAATCATCAATAATAGTCAAGCTTGTAGTCACATTAGTTAGATTTTCTAGATATATAGAGATATATTTCAGTTATATAGGCATTCTCCATAACTTTCAAAAACTACAGAATTGTTATTGCAGTGCTTGTGTTTCTGAAGGTTCCAGCAGGGACCATGTGCATGCCATCTTAGCAAGGCCCAGGTTCTTTTTTTAACTGAATCTAGGCCCATGTCTGGATAAAGAGCTGGTACTGGTTTCATCGGATCCATTGTCAGAAATATCCATGATTCTGTTGCTTCTAAGTCTCCATAAGTTGTGATATATGGTAGAGTTCTTATCTGGGTCTGGGTCCAGGTGTGTCTCTCAGTTTTGACTGGGGACTCAAGGGCTAGGTTCTAGTTAAAGTCTTAGACTGGTCCTGATTCCAAAATGGAATGTGATAAAGTCCCATTCTGTTGCAGGTAAGAGTAGTGTTCTTGGCACTATGTGAATCTAGGCAGGGATTATGCCTAAGATGGATCTGGGTCTCTTCAGAGACCTCATCTCTACAGAGTCCAGATTCAAGTCAGAGTCCAAATGATATGGACCTGATCCAAGTCCTGGTATAATTACCATTTCCTGTCTTATCTTTGGGAAAGGAACTTGCTACATTACCTTGAACTCACAAAACTCCTTCCTCATTCTGAGTGATAAAATATTCTAAGTCATTATTTTGAAAGTATTATCTTTTCAAATAAATGTTTCTCAGTGTCCCCTAGTGTTTAGTGTATCTAAAAGGGGTTCTGAAACTAATCTCTTTCAGATTCTGTGATATTTCCCCTACAGGCTTTACATCAGGCAGAAAAAAATGACCCACGAAGAGACGAGAATAAAACTTGTCAACAGATGTTTCTCTCTTGCCAGCCTGTTCTCAAATACCTGGCATCCATTTCCCAAATAATTGACTCAAAGACTTAATATTACTTATAAATTCTCAGCTGATAGTTCAGGCTTCCTACTAACTAATTCTTATACTTAAATTCAGCCATAATTCTTATCTATGTTAAGCCACATGGCTCAGTATCTTTTCTTAGTACAGCATTTTCATCTTGATTCTCTGTGTTTTCCAGCCACTCTCTGATTCTGAATTTTCTCTTTCCAGAATTTTTAATTTGGTCACTCCACCTATACTTCCTGCCTGACTACTGGCCAGTCAGCATTTTATTAATCCAACTTGTACAAGAATATTATTCCATATTAGAAACTTAGAAGAGCCAGATTTTATTATAACCAGGGCTGGACCAAGACTTCTAGAGTCTGGTCCAGATTATTTTACTTTTCTCACATTTAAGCACAGCACAATTTTAGAAAAAAAAATGTTTTCTGATAACAACTCAGTCTCAAGGGCACAATGCTTAGAGCCATGATTACATTAAGATACCTTACAAAGTACATTTGGATTCTTTCACAAGAATTGATATACTTTAGTCTCATAGATAGTGCCCAGGATGTAGGGTTAGAGAGTTTGATTGAAGTAAACATATTGCCAGTGGGTGTCAGGATTGGCCTGGCCCCAAGGTAACATAGAAGTCACTTAGGATGTTGTAAAGCGCAAGTGACAACACATATAAGTCTAAAACAATGCTTAAGATTTATCTTAAAAGGCCTGGGATGAATAAAAGCATAAATTCTGAGAGATTACATGGCAGAGTCATACCTGATTGGAATGACAAATGTATAAAGCCGGCACATCTTCTTAACAAAGCTCCAGCAAAGCTGAGCAGCATGATGGTTGCTGTGTCAATTTTGGTTTTCATATTGACCTGTTGCATCCTTGGGAGACTTTTAATAATTGTAAAATTTAGATATATTGAATTGAGGGAAAATTTCTTATGAATAAATAATTTCTTCTCCCAGGAATGCTGCTTCTAAGCTTTCTCATGACAGTACTGAAAATACTACCCCTCTGCCTTTAAAGAGTTATGCTTATATACTTAAACATCTTCCTGATGCCTTGGAAGTTATGCCACACATAAAGAAAACAGCGATCTCTTCATGAGGCTATGCAATATTCTTGAAATATCTGTCCCTGTACTTACTAAAAAAAAAAAAAAAAAAAAAAAAAACAAGACAAAGCAAATTTATAAAATAGAAACTTTACTGTTCTTATTTCTCTCTTAAAAAGGTTCACCTAGCCGGGCCGTGGTGGCTCACACCTTTAATCCCAGCACTCGGGAGGCAGAGGCAGGCGGATCTCTGTGAGTTCGAGACCAGCCTGGTCTACAAGAGCTAGTTCCAGGATAGGCTCCAAAACCACAGAGAAACCCTGTCTCGAAAAACCAAAAAAAAAAAAAAAAAAAAAAAAAAGGTTCACCTAGGTATCAGCATGAGTTTCTATTCTAACAAATTCATGTTAAAATGACAGCTAATTTATTTGGGTCCTTGGGATGGGAGGTATTTCAATCCCAATAACCCTATTTGAACTATTTTTATCTCCTCTTTACATATGTTTAAAATGAAACTTCAAGGAGCAGAGATGGTTTATAACAAGGGCTGTAGTAATAAATAGTAAGGCTGGGTTCAAATTGGCTATAGACTATGAATTAATACCTTGCTATACAGTGTTTTTTTTTTTTAAAAAAAATCCTGACATCCCCTTCTCAACTTGAGACAAAGGCAGATTTCATTGCAAGTAGAACTTCTCTAAGTATTACCCCTAAGAATACTGTTCTTTTTTTGTTTTTGATTTTTGTTATTTTTTGCATTCAAATTACAGTTTCTTCTCCCTCCTCAATCTATATCGTCCCCCTACCTCCCCCTGCTCTGATTCTCTTCAGAAAACTGAAGCCCTCCCATAGATATTAACCAAATATGGCATAACAAGATGCTGTAAGACTAGGCAGTCCCCTTATATTAAGGCTGGACAAGGCAACCCAGTATGAGAACTAGGGTCTCAAATAAACAGCAAAACAGTCAGAGACAATCCCTGTTCCCACTCTTAGGATTTCCCCAAGAAGAACAAATCATATAAAAGAAGCATTTTTTCTTATAGACTACCTTCTATTGTTTCTTGAAACAAAGCTATTTCCCACAACTGATCCCTGCAATTAATAGCCTTTGCTATGAAGTCATGAGCACACAGGTTCCAATGTGCTGTGAAAAAGGGCAGAAGGTATAGCAATCCTAGTAATCCCTTGCAAACCCAAGGTAAGATTAAGACCTTGACCATTACTAGCCTGTGTCATGCTTGTTGTTCTATAGGCTAATCAGACTAAATTACATGTTGTAAAACTTTCTTCTACCATTGAAAACAATTTATAAAAGTTAGAAATTCCCATTATTTGTTGGATTCTCTGAAGGTAACTCTCCTTTATATCCAACCCATTCCCTCATGCAGTATATGGTTTCTATTTTTCCTCTTTTCTCTTTTCTACAATATTTTTTAATGAACTATCTTTTTAAAGCAAAGAGTCTCTCTTTCCTTCCATCTTTTCTTCCTTCCTTCCCTCCTTCCTTCCTTCCTTTCTTTTTTTCCTTCATTCATTCTTCCTTCCCTCCCACTGTGATTATGCTCAATCTCTCCTAATTGTTCTCCCACTTCAAAGTTTGATTATGCCCTATTCCCACATACATGAGTCCAGAATTTCTTTTTTATAGTTTTTATTGAACTATACATTATTTCTACTCCACTAAATTCCTTCCTCTCTCCATCTACCCTCTTCTGCAACCTCCATGATCCCAATTTACTCAGGAGAACTTGACTTTTTCTCCTTCCTATGTAGATCCATGTATCTCTCTCTTAGGGTCCTCTTTGTTGTCTAGATTCTAAGGGGTTTTGGACTGTAGGCTGTTTTTTCTTTGCTTTTATATCTAAAAGTCATTTATGCATCAGTACATATTATATTTTTTCTTTCTGGGTCTGGGTTGTGTCACTTGGTATGTTTTTTTTCTAGATCCACCAATTTGCTTGCAAATTTCAAGATGTCATTTTTTTTTACCACTGAGTATTAATCCATTGTGTAAATGTACCACAATTTATCTATTCTTTGGTTGAGGGGCGTCTAGGTTGTTTCCATATTCTGGCTATTACAAATAATGTTGTTATGAATGAGTTAAGCACATGTCCTTCTGGTATGATGGAGCATTCTTTGAGTTTGTACCCAACAGCAATATTGCTAGGTTTTGAGGTAGATAGTTTCCTAGTTTTCTGAGAAATGGTCATTCTGATTTCCAAAGTGGCTATACAAGGTTGTACTCACCAGCAATAGAGGAATGTTCCCTTTACCCCACATTCTCTCCAGTGTAAACTGTCATCAATATTTTTGATCTTGGCCATTCTGGTAGGCATCAGATGGAATCTCAAAGTTGCTTTAATTTACATTTTTCTAATGGCTAAAGATTTTGAGCATTTTCTTAAATGTCTTTTAGCCATTTGAGATTTGTCTGTTAAGAATTCTCTGCCTAAATCTGTACCCCATTTTTTATTAGATAATTTGTTCTTTTCATGTTAAGTTTCTTGAGTTGTTTGTATATTTTAGAGATATGCCCTTTGACTGATGTGGTGTTGGTGAAGATATTTCCCAATCTGTAGGCAGCCATTTTTTCTTGTTGCCCATGTCCCTTGCTTTACAGAAATGTCTCACTATCAGGAGGTCCCAATTACTAATGGTCGCTCTCAGTGTCTGTGTACTGGGGTTCTATTTAGAAAATAGTCACCTGTGCCAATTCAACTGTACTTCTCACTTCCTCTTCTGTGAGTTTCAGTGTGGTTGGTTTTATGTTGAGGTCATTGATCCATTTGTACTTGAGTTTTATGTATGGTTACAGATATGGATCTATTTGTATTCTCCTACATGTTGATATTCAGCTATGTGAGAACCATTTATTGAATATGCTTTCTTCCATTTTATATTTTTAGCTTCTTTGTCCAAAAAACAGGTGTTCATGCAACTTGATACCTGGATTATAATCTTTTGGTCCTTTCATCTGTTTTTATGACAATAGCAGGCTGTTTTCATTACTGTAGCTCTATAGTAGAGTTACAAGAAGCCTTAGGTAATAGGACAATCAGTTTATAATTAATGTAGACCTCTATGTGTTTCTTTGGGACTGAATAGCTGTGGGAATGGTCTGGACAGAAATCTTCATCAACATAAATATACTTACCAAATTTAAATGAAGACTAGATAAGTAAATTAAATAGACATATAAACACTAAGAAAAAATGAAACAGTAATTAAATTCTCTCAACCAAGAAAAAACCCAGAACCAGATGGTTTCAGCACAGAATTCTACAAGAATTCTTTCCTCACTGAGCTGGTGAATTTGAAGTTGATTTTGACTTTGAGCTGGACAACTAGAGGTAGAGGAGAGGCCTTGTAGATTCCTTTCAAGACTTTATGGTAAAGAAGCTTGAGGCAAGCCTTGTACCTAGTGTGCTTCCACTTATGCTAATGATATGGATGTTAAATCAACTGTTAAGGGGACCAGAGTCTTACCAGTTAGCTAACATTCTCTCATAGAGAATCTATCTATAAATAAACATCCATTTATTATATCAATTTATAGAAGCAACCAGGAGTCTCTTATTCCACTTCGTAGCTGCTAATAAACTTTTAACTAACAAAGCTAAGAATCTTTGTTTTCAGGATATAAGTTATTACAAGTGCATTTTACCTTTGAAGTTTAATTTACTTTTGGAGTATGTGTTATAAAAGGTTTATTTTTGAACTTTTGTTCATCTCTATGATGTTCTTTGTTATGTTAATGATATCTTCATAAACATTATCTATATAATATTAAATTTCATTCATTATTATTTTATTTACTTTAATGAATTTGTTGACAAATGTTGCTTGAATCAACTTAGAATTTGCTGGGTTCCTGCAGGTGTCATGCAGAGAATTGAACTGAATGAAGGCAGAAGAATTAAAGCCTGGTGAAGATTTATTTCATTAACTTGGATCAGACTTTGGGGAGCCTAAAACAAGGTGGCTAGTTGTCAGCATATTTTAAATACAGTACAATTTGGGAAAAGGTTTCCAGGAAACAATCAGTCCAATTAGTCTAATTCCAGGTGCACAATAAAACTTATAGTGTTACTACATAAAGACTCTTTTTGCAAAGTACATGTGATCATAAAAGTGGGTTCTATAGCTAAATGGACTTGTATCAAGTGTGGTCAGTATAGAGGTTAATAGGCTATAAAGTACATTTCACATCAACCTTAAGGATGAGTAATGTTCTAAGAAGGAAAAGTCTGGAATGAACATTCTGGGGGAATTTGTTCAAGGTTTGTGCGGACTTCCTCAACAGATAACAAAGAGGTCAGCACTTTGTTAAAAAAAATCTATGTCAGCTTTCTTGATGGAGCACAGATATGTGACTTTTATTTTCTCCATTATAGAGACAACCGTGAGTGATTAACATTTCTATTTCTCTGAGTGCTTCTCTGAGTATAAATTCCTCTGTGCTCCCAAAAGATATTGAATATAGAGTAGAAAGCTGCTTAGCTAGCATTGAATAAATCACATGTAACTCATTTTAATATTATAGTGACAAAATATAAACTACTGTCAGATTTTGGTATGCAAAAGTTTATATTAATGATGAGACCAACAAAGTAGAATGAAATGTTTTCTATGTTAGTATTAACCATTTTAAAAAATGGTTACAATGATGTCATATTGACTTAAAATAATGACTAAATTTCCTAATTTATGAAAAAATACCAGGGTATTTTCTGAAATCATTGAGAGTCTATAATCACTGACCAAATATTATCAATAAGTACTGCTATAAAGTACTATCTAATGAATCAAACATATATCAATAGTTAGGAATGAAGATTTGATGTACTCTTTCGGGTACTCTTATATACTTTGTGATTACAAAGAAAATGTGTCATGACTTATCTCATTTGATAATCTACATTATCATAACCTAAACATCATTCCCCCTAAATTGCTACCCATACAAGAATTTGAAATGATAACCTTATATGATGAGCTAAGGAGGGTGTCAAAATTTTCAAACTAAAAAGAAAAGCCTCAAATTTTAATTGTTAGAACAAAGTAAACAGAAGAATTCAATAGATATATTTGTGTGAATTTGGCATTTGTTTATATACTTTTAGAAAGGCAATGTACAAATACATGGAAGACTGGTAACTTAGAAAAAATAATTTATTCTTTGTGATCTAGTCATTGATGAAATGATCTTTTATTTTACCTTGCTTACCAAATTCCCAAATAGTTTAATGAGCTTCATAGCAATTCTCATAGTAACCATAGCTCTATCATACTGTGGAATAGAAAATTTGAATTCAGGAAATTTACTAGGAATGATCCTGAAAGAAACACCTGTGTGAGAACAAACACAACTAAATGATACAAAAGTTTAGTTTTGATGGAGTCACTGCATTTATAGATAAGCTTAGGTTATGCTCTAGCTTTGATGTGGTCCAGAGATGATATTCTGGGATCTGGCATTTATGAATCACATTGCCCAGTCAAAGAATTGAAAGACACTCTTGGGAAAGCTATCTTGGCTTCTAGCTAAATTCAAATAAGTTATGCTATGCTATGGTACTGGGTATGGTAGAATTCAAATGAAAGAAAAATTTATTTGTGGAAGTAATATATTAGTTCATGATTGTCACTGAAACTCAGCACTAAAATAGTATATGGCATCATTACATTAAAATTTATCAGACCTAGAAGAACCACTGGAAGGAAGATCAAAACTGTCCTTACTTAGGTTTGACATTTTTCTCCAAGGAATATTTCTGAAAGGTATGTCGCAGAATCAAAAACTTGTAGAAGTCTCAAGCCCTCAATTGGTAGGTGAGAACAAAATTAATTCATAATCAGTCAATATTCTTTAGCATTCATCATATTGGAGAATCTCACCATTAGGCTATTTTTCATGTGTGGGCACTATAACATCACACTAAGCATACATGTACACAGACCACACTTCTCCTTTCTAATTTTTGAACAATGAGAAACTCAGAGAACAGAGTAACAAGAAAACCATTTGCCCTTTACACAAAAGCTATAATAATGCAAATAGCACACAAATTAAAAAGCAAAAAAATAAATAAACAGAGTAGTTATGAAATGATCTAGGTTCTTTCCTATACTGGGTGAGTTCTCTTAATGAAAGCTAAATGAATAGTGATGTCCTGAATAGATCCTGAAATTTAATAGTTTGGTGCTATCTTTCTAATCTAATAATTTAATTGAGAATATATAAGCAGGGGAAGGGATTAGCAATTTAAAAATATAAACAACAGGCTCTGAGCAATTATAAATGTCACATAAGACTAAATATGTCCTCTTCACTCATATATTTTTAAATATCTAAGCACTGCATTGACTCATTGTTGGCACATGTGCGAGAATTATGTTTTTATCTAGAAGCTTCATTAATTTAGGGATATATTTTAAAAAAATACCTAAATGGATTTGGTAGTATGTGTTTGTCTGTGTTTGTATATGTGTGTGTAAATGTTTGTGTATATGTAACAATAATAATTTTAAAAAAGTTCATGAAATTGAGAAAGAATAAGGGAGAATAGGTAGAGTTGGAGGTAGCAAAGGAGGTGAAGAAGTGATGTATTTACAAAAATTACACAAGGGGTTTTCAAGAAAGAAAATTAAATTAAAATATTTGACAGAATTTTCAGGTAAGCACTTTATTGTTTTGAACACTTTATTGTTTTGATCATCACTGTTACAGTTTTGAAGGATGAGTCTTAGAAGGCATTCGTTGCTTTAATCTGGGAAAGTGTTCACAATTATCCACATCTGGGAGCTTTGTGGTTGTTTTAGCATAACAGGGAACATATTTTCTTACAAAACTCTTGGACGGTGTCATGGCTATATTGCAAAGGGAGACGCTCTTATTATGCTCCTGCTGAGGTTCATGGCTCATGTCAGCTGACAGATAGTACTTTTCAAGATTGAGTATATGCTCAATTGCATTATGTACATTTTCAGAGAGCCCAGTCAAGGTGATATTAGGATTATATGACCCTTTTGGAGGTAAACGTATGTCTACTTGGTATTGATCCATGATTCTATGGATGGTTCTTCCACGGAATCCAATAACATTGCCACGAACCTGGTGGTTTAGTGGGATTTCCTTAGAAATCGTTTTTTCGATCTTATGCAATACTCTCAATATTGCATCTCGAGCAGCTAGAGTGTTCTCTTTATAGCCAGTAATAGTGATTTGGTCTTGTATTTCATGACTTCCTTTCTTTGGAAAACGGATAGTAACATCATGCTCTGTGCAAATCTGAGCAATAAGTAAACCCTTATGACCAGTGATCTTGGAGTGATATTTGGGATCTAGATTGAATATTAGCTTAAAATTTCTTAGTGTCCGATCTTCTATTTCCATTTGTAAAGCCTTGACTCGTTTTTGTAACCTCATCTTGGCTTGTTCCACATTTGCTTCAAGGCCCATAATAGATATGATATCAGCATTTCTTCCAGGTTGTAATATTTGGATATGAACTTCTAATTCTTTTATGAGCTTACGTAAGCCACTTCCTTTGTGCCCAATGATGTAAGGATGTAGGTGAAAGGGCACATGAACTTCAGCAGTAGCAGGAATTAAAGATGCAATAGCTTCAGTAGCTGCCTTGCAATTTTCCACTTGGCCTGATATTAATATGGTGTCACTTTCTCCTGCGGAATTAGGAACAAGATCTTTAGGGGTCCTTCTCCACTTTTCTTTACATTTTTCCTGCATACCTAGGTCCATATTGATGACTGGCCTGTCTATGTCTGGAAATTTGATTTGAACTTTATAATCTCTTGCAATTTGTTGAATTCGTGAACATATTGGTCCCATGATAAAAGGTTGGAACTTTTGGGGAAAAACATACCGCGTTGTAACTTGGGAGCCCAAAGGCTCAAAAATGTCCTGAATGTGTTTCTTTGCTGCCTCAACACAAGCTTTTGCCCCACTTATTGTGACTTTTGTATTATGCTTTCCTGCATAAGAAAATGTGATAACCACGCCACCATACTCCTCTGCCATTTCCCTTAAAAGCTGGCCCCTCCGCATAACAAAATAATGGTGAAATTTGCGATTTATTAGTATGTTATCCTCCACCACATTTTCTAAGTCTTTAATTAAAACTTCTAGTCGTTTTTTTACTTCTTTAACACCCTCTTCAGTTCCTGTAATTGTTATGGAATCTTTATGCTTGTTCTTAAGATTAGGGAAAATGACACACGTTCCAGTCTCTTCACACAGTTTGGAAATATTGCCTCCATTTTTATTCATAAGAAACTGATGATATTGTGCTTTGACATGGACAGTCCCAGAGTAATTCCTGGCTTGCTCTTCTTCTGCCAGTTTCAGAAGCTTTGTTTTGGTCTTTTCAACACTTTCAACAGACCCCATGATAATGAGTTTATGTAGGCCAGAATTGTTTTTTGGGAAATGCAGATGAACTTTCCCACATTCTTCTATGATTGAATTGATCAAACATTCTTTGGGATTAGTCAGATATTTGTATAGATTAGGAGGAATGAAAATTTCCTCCTCTGCAGTATCAGCTATCTCTTGCTGAATTGAAAGAATCCAGTTACGTGCAATTTCACAGTTTTCTGGATATCCAGTAATGACAAACTCTTCTGAGTTGCACTTTTCTGGTGGGAAACTAATCTTGGTGTTGGTTGTTTTAGAGATTTTTTTTATATTTGAACCTCCTTTTCCAATTATCCTTTTGTGAAGCCTTTTTGTGACTGGAATACTTACAGTATAGTTATTTCCTTTAATATCTGTCAACATGTTCTCCAAATACTGTGCACATTTTTCTGACTCATATTTTGGACCTATCAGCTGGACAACATCACTTTTCTCTGCAGGATGTGGAAAATTGAGGATAACATGAGGGAATTTCCTACAGATCTCACGAACCCTTTCACCTTTTTGTCCAATAAGTATGTGGTGAAATTGGTGTTTGATGATTATGTCCTGGCAGTGCTCCTCTTCCAAATTATTAGCGAGTTCAAGGAGTTCTCTTTTGGCTTGTTGAACACCCAAAGATTCTCCCTCAATTCGGATCAAATGATTCATTTCATTTTCAGGAAACACTGAGATAGAGACTTGGTTTTTCTCTGTAATTCTGTTTAGGATCTCTCCATTATTCCCTGTAAGGTACTTGTGAAACTTACTGCTACTGTTTATCTCAGTACATTCCATTCTACTAAGTAGGTCATTGACAATGATGTCAAATTTTTCTTGAGCATACATTACATCATCTATTGGTCCTTTGAGCATAATTTTGTCTTCAGATGTAAACTGTATATGAACCTTTGGCACACTATTTGTTATCGCAGCTAGGTTCTCACCTTTCTTACCTATAATAAAGCTGTGTAACCAAGAAGGAGCACAGATAGAAGAAACAAAATAATCATCATCATTGCAATCAACTTCATTAAATATCTCCCCTGAACTCTCAGGCTCACTGTATTGTGTCATAGAATCCGATAGGCTCTCAGAAGGTGATTGCTCTGTTGAATCTCCAGTTGTTTCTAGGATCTCCTCCAGAAAATTTCTTTTGAGACCTAAGGTATAATTGTCTTGAAAGTTCATCATCACATTCTCAGTTATAGTATTTGTCTTCTCAGTCATTGCATTTTCACAATTGATCTGATCCACATGTTGTTGTCTTTCATTAATATCTGTCTCCTCGACACTAGCCAGTGGAAAGGGGACATGTCCCTCTGATTCTTGGAAAATGTCACTTGCTTCAGGGTATGGCTCAGCAGTCAGGGAATTAAATGTTTTCCCCATTTCTGACGGTGGAATATCATCCTTGCTACCGTTGGCAGATGTAGGTTGACTTTCATCTGAAGATTTCAACTCTGCCTGTTTTGCATCAACACTATTCAAACAGTTGCTCTGATTGTGTGGACTTAAGATCTGAGAATTTATTTCACTTTCTCGTTCCAAATCTTGTGTGTTTTCTCCAGTCTGGTCTATAACAAAGTGATTTTCTTTTTTGGAAATGAGACTTAAAGTTAAACCCTGTTCTTGACACCATTCAAAAATTGCATTCTCAGCTTTTATGACAGATTCTGGGTTGCCAAACACTGTTATATAGAGACCTTGGTCTTTGACAAAAGATGTTTTTAAGTTGACACCAGTGTTTTCTGTGATATATGTATAGAATTTTGCTAATGTACCCTCACTAAACTGAATCAAATAATTTTCTTCCTCTAGTAGTAATTTAAAAACTTGAGTAAGTGATGAAACTTCCTCAACTTGAGGAATATTAGTGCTTGATGGTTCTGCAGTTCCTTCAGAATTTTTCAGATAATTTGTGTTCTCCAGGTATATAGTGACATTTTCTTCATTTGTGGACATATCAACTACATCATCAGAACTGCTATCATGATTTCCTTTTGGAACACTATTTTGGTGTGGACTAGAATTTGTTTGGGAATTCATTGTTGGTCTTTGAGTAGATTCAATCCAGATGTATTTCAGATAAAATGTCAACAGCAAATCCACAAATACTTCCTGTAGCTGCCTTCTTGCATATTACTGTATGGGGAGAATGAACACTTTAAGGATGTCATTCTTTTTTAAATTAATTTATAGACTCAAAATAATAAAATTAAATTCATATGGCTACAAAAGTTTATTTGACAAAAAGTATAAAGTTTATCTATCAATCTATTCAATTATTATATGAACATAGGAAAAGGTAAGAGTATAAGGATTATGAGGAAACAGCCACCAATGTTTCCAAAGCAAGGCCTTCTTTATTTTTATTCACCATAAATAAACATTATTTTTCCAACTCAGCATTATTATTTTTTGCCATTACCCCAAATAACACTGTTGAGCATCTGTAATTCTTTGAGAAAAACAAATCGCTAGCATCTCTAAGAGGATGCTGCATTTTTTAGAATTCCTACTTTTCTTTAAAATTTTTTTTATTGAGCAATAGCCTAAAAACTCACACAGTTCATGTGCATGATTAAATATGTTTTGTTTTTGTTTTTTCAGTAAATTTAGAGCTTAGAGTTTTATATGACACAATTTTACTATGTTTCCTTCACCCCACATAGATCCCAGGAGTTCACTTGCAGAGAATTCTCATTTCCGCCATTACACTCAGGCAACAAAAATTATATTTTAAAACATAGACTTACCTGATATGGAAATTTTGTGGAAGTAGTATAGCCTGGAGACTGAATTGGACTTTAATTCCTTGTTGAGATTCATTCATGTTAAAACATAAGGCAATACAACCCTTCTGATTACTGAACTAGTCTACTTCCATTTAAATTTATTATAAAGACTATCCTGACTTAATTTTTTCCTAGGGCCACTTGCTCTACTAGAATTTTATATGTAATAAGGTATTACTGCCTGTTGTGTCAAAGTCAAGACCCATATTTCTCTATATAATGTTCCTCTGTATAATTTAATTTAGACTCATAACTTTTAATATCACAAATACTGATGTTTTCCCAAGTGAACAATCATATTTCTGCACATGTTTATTCACAAAACTACTCAGTATCGGCAAAATCCATTGAAAATGCATTCAATAAGTCAATAATTATATCCACACATTTTATGATCTTGTGCTGTTCTGGTTATATAATTTTATTTGTTAAGAATTTTCAGGAGGCTGAAGAGATTGTTCAGTGCTTAAGCACATGTACTGCTCTTGCAGAAGACTTAGTTTTTATCCCTAGCACTAATTTTAGCAGCTCACAGTTGTCTGTAACTCCAGCTCAGGGTATCTGAGTTCCTCTTTTAAAACCCTGGGGCAATGCACTCCCACGTATATATACTCCTGCACAGACATATACATATATGCATAATCAAAATTAAATTAATATTTTTAAAAAAAGAAAAAAATGAATCAAATGTCACAAAAATGTCTTGATATAAGATATTTAAGACTATAAAATGAAAATAACCTGAAATGAATATCAAGAGAATTGGAAAGAACCCCAAAGTTTTTTCTTACAAATGTGAATTCTCAATAGAGAAAATGTATAAAACTGAATATTTATTTTTGTTCAATTGTGTACTGTCTAAAATTAATGTTTGCCACAAAAGATGTCATAAGTATTCTCTTGATTTCCCTGAGATAAAATTAAAGGGTCATATTTTTTCTGCTATGTTTCTGTGGGGAGAGGGATTTTACATCCTAAGTGACACTGGGGTAACTAACTGGTATATTGTGTAGATTTGTCATTTATTAAAATTCTATGAATAATGATGGCTAATCTGTTGGTTTTGTTTAAGAATATTATAGATCATATGTATAAAACATTGTAATAATTTCCTACATATTTCCCTCAGAAATTATTTGCAAATATTTATACTTGTATTTACAAAAATAATTGAATTTTAAGTAATGAATATATGTTAACATTGCTCTTTTAATTTCACAAAAACACCTTATTGGGAAGAAATTGCAAATAAAAGATGTCACACAGCTAGGTTAATGTAGCCACTCAAATAAGCTCCTGCCAATATCTAAAGTTTATACATATCAATCCAGTTCTATACAGTTAGAAGAGCCATTCTGAAGTCACGGAGTTTTGCTTTTCATTTTACACTTTCACTGAAAATTTCATTTTTATGCTTTGATCCAACCTTCAAAAATCTCCTAAAAAATCTATGACAAAGTTAAAAGTAAAAACAATTAGCTTTATCAACATTTCATCCTTCCTTATCACCTAATATCTTTTTTTCTCCTTTCTACCTGTTATAGTATAGCCATACATATTTGGTCACCTATATGTATGCATACATTATAGGCTAATGTGGGAGAACATGCACTTATAGGATTTGAGATTAGGTGAGCTTGTTAATATTACATTCTCTAAATCCATTCATCTTCCTTCAAACGTTGTGAAAAGAATACTCCAAGTGCTTTATTTTCCTTACCAGAGATTATGTCTCCAGATAACGAGAATTTCTCTGCTTTTAAATAACTAATTGTGCTTGCATTTTGGATATCTAAATAGCTATCCAGTGTACACAGATACTCATTTAAATACTATGTCTGAAATCTTCCATTGACAATCATCAACTCTTTTTGAACATTCTTCATTGCTAAAAACAGCATTGAAAAAAATGATAAATGGATAAATTTCTTAAAGGCTTCACATATTTTGGCCTACCTTTTCTTCTAGTCCAGTTTAAAGGTTTCTGCTTGATGATAAATCTCTGAGAGCACAGACTTAGCTCACAGGGCACCAAAATAGTTAGAGATGAAAACTTCATGGAACTGGTGACTGGCCTCAAATGTGAATGGTAAAGCTGAAAAAGAAAAAAAAAGAATCTTCCAATTAGTTGAAATATACAATGACATAGTATTTAAAATGCATTGGTATCTTCATACCAATGTCATGAATATAAACAAATACTATAGTCAGCTTATTCTTGATATGGGAGTCTCTTCTCTGTGTTGCTTGTATTGGTTAATGAATAAAGAAACAGTCTTGGCCTGATAGGGAAGAACTTAAGTAGGTAGAGAAAATAGAATTGAATTCTGGAGGAAGAAAGTAGAGTGAGAGAGACACCATGGATCCACCAGAGACAGATGCTGGGAATTTTACCTGGTAAGCCACTGCCATGTGGTGATATACAGATTAATAAATATGGGTTAAATTAAGATGTAAGAATTAGCTAATAAGAAACTAGAGCTAATGGGCCAAGCGGTGATTTAATTAATACAACGTCTGTCTAGTTATCTTGGGGTTAAACTAGCCAGGTGGCCAGGATGAACAAGCGGGTCCTCCTATAACAATTGCAGCCCTCTCTCCTTGCAACAATTGGTGCCAATGTGATGGACTAAATCCACTTAAAAACCTGAGATAGCTTAATTTTAAACAGAAAAATACAGAGTTTAACACATCTTTTTGCTGTTTGCTGGTGGCATGTCACAGCTTCTTTAAGAGAGGTTTTCCTGACTCAGAAATAGCAAAAGAAAAAAAGCCACACAGTTTTGAAATGCCAGCTTTCTGGGCTATGCTGCTAGTGCAACCTCTAGCTCTTGCAGGAAGACAGAGCATTTGGATGGTGCTTGTGAGTAAAGTGTGATGGCTTACTTGATGGCAATGTGGACTCAGTGTGTGCCTGGAAGTGGGGCAGTGTATACAGCTCAGAGGCACAAGTGCTGGACTGTGCAGAAATAGCAGGAACTACTGTATTTATCATAGTAACAGTGCAGATTAAATTTTAGACTGGGCAAGCAAACAGTACTATATAACCTCTACTAATGGTGCAACTTAAGTTTTTAAGAAGCACTTAGCATTTTAAGAAATTCTCCTGGACAGTAAAGAATTACAGAATCACAATAGGACAGATTCAGATATAAAAGAAATCTAAATGGGTCACAGTGTTGGATAAATGTATGTAGGTTTTGAAAGAGAAAATAAAAGAGTATAGAGAGTCATAAAATAAAGCTAATGCTTTAAAAAAGGTAAAGTCTTTAAAGAGACAGCATGCAGATAATCATAGATTAAAAGGAGCAAAGAAATATAAGACATAAAAATGGAAAATTTGCAGAATGTCTAGATTATGTATATTATTGTGTTTTCTTTGAATTTTTTGTTTGTGAAGGAGTTAAGTACAGAGAGGCATTTCATTGTATGGTCTGCTAAGTTAATCCAGCATGTATATTATATAGGTATAGGGTCTTCCAAATTTAGTTATAAGAATATGTTGCTTTGGAAAAGAGATTCTTCTTTTGTTTTCACAGAAGATGAAAACCTGTGGATTGGTTCAAGACCAATATGGTTTCATGGATCAAGGCCTCCTGAAAGATCGCTGGAAATATCCTCAAAAAATTACTTTGCTTAAATGTTGAATGAGATGAACCTAGGACAAAGGATACACCATGAAATAATAGTGCTCCCAATCAAGAGAAAGTAGTATGGACATAACTATGCCCATATTACCAAGTATTGTTTATAATTGTTTGTTTACATTTAAAGGGGGATATAATATGGATATGAATAACTTGCATTGGTATTAATCTTGGTTTATTAATATAAATTTAAGGTCAATTTTGTTATATATATATATATTTCTGATCTTGATTAAGGTATTGTGATTGTGTGGTTCATTACAAAATGTAATGTATAATTAAGACATATAGGTTAATAGATAATCATCTATAATATTCAAGATTGTAGACATGTTAGTTAGATTTTCTACATATATAGAGATATATTTCAGTTAGTTAGGTATTCTTCAAATCTTTCAGAATATGGCATTTAAATGTTTTAAAACTTTGGAACTTTTCATGACAATAAGATGCATCTATTCCATGTTACTTCAAGAGGAACATGGGCAATAAAGAGGCTTCTCATGGAGTTGGCTAGCCATTTTGGTAAGAGACTGCTCTTGCCTAGAGATGCAGGACCCTCTGAGAAATGGTTGCTAAATATGCCGAAAGGTCAGAGGATCCTTTGGGATTCCTGCTTAATGTAAGAGTCTGTGAGACATTCTGCAAGATAGAGAAGAACATGACTGAACTATCTTTGAAATGTCCTGCTTCATGAAAAAGTCTGCTGAACATTATGTGTCTGTATGCTGAAGATGGATACCCCAACAATACAGAAGAACTTTGGGTGATTGTCTAGGCAGTGAGATGTCTCTGTCAATTGTAGAGTTTTGGAAGTTGCTTACAATGCACTTCCTGTTTATTTAGGTAATATTATATCATTCTGGAGTCTTTGATGGAGTTGAAGAATAGGTAGGTAGGTATAGTTATAGTTTTCCTTAGTTATGATAAAAGATAACATAAATAGAAATATTGTAACTATAATTCTTGCTTGATACCTGTTATATGTAATTTTACTATGTTCATGTTAAAACCTTTCTTTTGCTTAAACAGAAAAGGGGAGGTGATATGGATGTCCCCTCTGTGTGTTGATTATATTGATTAATGAATAAAGGAACGGCTTTGGCCTGATAGGGCAGAACATAGGTAGGCGGAGAAGACAGAACTGAATTCTGGGAGGAAGAAAGCAGAGTAAGAGAGATACTATGGATCCTCTGGAGACAGACACTGGGAATTTTACCTGGTAAACCAGTGCCATGTGGCAATACACAGATTAATAGAAATGGATTAAATTAAGATATAAGAATTAGCCAAAAAAAAAGAGAATTAGCCAAGAAGTCACTAGAGCTAATGGGCCAAGTAGTTATTAAATTAATACAATTTCTGTGTAGGTATTTTGGGGCTAAGCTAACTGGGTGGCCAAGATGAACAAGCAGGTCCTCCTACAACATATTCTAAATTGGCAGATTGGAAAGTCAGTCAGCCTGAGATCGCACCTTCTATAATCCTGATAAGACATGGTTTTAAGGAGAAAGGTACTAAAATTATTTCATCATACAATTTTAACTGTGCTGTAAAAGGAAAGAGAATTTAGAACAATTTCCATTTGTGAAAATCAAATTATCAGGTCAAACAGGCACTTGGACTTTGTTGAGGAAAATTATAGAAAAGCATTTGTTCCTGATGAAGCATGGCTATTTTATATCTTTTTGAATATTTCTCAGATCTCTTTTATTTGTCTTTTTGTGATAGCCAAAGTTGCATTTTAAGTTTTAATTACTATGCCCAAGAGATCCATGAAACAAAAATGTCTCTGCAAGCTTTTTGCTCAGGGACAAATAGTTACTGAAATGCTGGAAACTA
Organism: Microtus pennsylvanicus; assembly: GCF_037038515.1. NCBI lineage: Eukaryota > Metazoa > Chordata > Mammalia > Rodentia > Cricetidae > Microtus > Microtus pennsylvanicus. Next base: position 21,051,453 of record NC_134601.1, on the reverse strand, counting down.
TTTTTTATGGGAAATAACAAACCGTATTTTTTCACCCCCTTGAACATGTTTACTTGATCCATCTACACAGGATGTGCTTGATCACATGTGGGCAGGAATTTCATAGGCCGGAAATACATCAGGATCTATGCTTGCCCCAATTGAATGTAGGCTGAAGGTATGTTGGGATGTATACTTGCCCCTGATTGGACCTGATAGGAAATATTTAAGGTGATGTAAACAGTGAATGAGGATTATTTTCTGGAAAGGCAGAGACAGACTTGTTCAGTTTCCATACATCTAGCCAGTATTGCTTCGAATTTGACTTAAAATTGTGGTAGTGGTCTTATTCTTCAATAGTAAAATTAACACTTTTACATGCTTTGCTCAAAGCAATGTGAATTGCCATTGTAAACTGCCTAAAACAACATAAAAATATTTAACAAAACCTTTCTGTAAAGAACAAAGGTATAGACTCATGTACCCTCAAAAGTTAATCAGAATAAGACTGCTAATCATCTGGATAAGAAAATAATCCTCAAGGAAGTTGTCTGTTCCAAGACTACGAAGCAATGAATCTACCAAAGTACATAGGTTGGCACAGTGATCACTCTATCCACTTTGCCTGCTTATTTCATGAAACACTTTTTTCAAAATGTTTCCTTTTGTCATTGATCACATTCCGTATCATAGTTTATTTGGAAATAAACACAATGTTCATATATGAAGACTGTATCTTCTATATTTTGTCTACATTCCTCTACATTATGTTGTATGTGTCTCCTCTGAATTAATTCAGTGGAACACACAAGGACCAAGGACAAGGCCAGAATCATATATCAGTAATAAATAAATATTTGAAAGCTTCTTCTTTATATGGTGTTTTAGAGTAAGGGAAAGGCCTTCCTTCCCAATAAAGCTCAGAATATGTGATAAATTTAGATACTAATACCAATGTCAATTTATATACTAATATTAATTATTTATCAAGCAATGTTACAAAAATATAAAGGATCAATGTTGATAGCTAAAAATGATTTTCTGTAGTTATTTTCAGAATCTGTACTGTCATAAGAAACTATAGTAACATATAAATGTCTAAGCAAAAATTGATTCATAGCATTAGCAGAATTCCTATTTAGAAGTAATTTAAATACTTTAATGAAAGATTTGCTTTCAAATTCACAACATATTAAAACTGACTAGTTCTGTCTAATATTTTATATCTGAAGAGATAGAAGGCCATTTTTATAGAACTTTATATATATTTATGTATATGTGTATGTTATGTAAGTTGATAACTATGGGTTCCAGAAGAGGACTGTCTGATCCTCCATAACTGTGCTTACAGAGGGTTGTGAGTCATCTGTCATAGATGCTTGGAACTGAATTCTGATTCTCTACAAAACAGCAAGTGTCTTTAACTGCTCATCCATATCTTAAACTTTATTTTGTTTTTTAATGCCATGGTTTGATAATTAGAAAAAAGGTTATACATACATAAATTTTGTCAGAAATATTTTAAAACCTTGAAATCTCACAATAAAAATTGACTTGATTATGTGAAGAGCTCCAATGTATTATTTAAAAAATTATTTGATATGAATACTACTTATATCTAAATGACTATAACTTAAATTTTTAATTTAAAATTTCAAGACATGTGTCTTTTTGATGAGATATAAAATAACCATCTTGCATGTATGTATTTGTTAGTATCTTTCCTCTGCATATTTTTGTAGTAAATTATGAATGGGTTTATGAGACAGATTCAAGATTCCACTGTTCTCCATATTATGACTGAAATGCTATTTAGATTAATATTGTAATTCTCCTTGCTCTTTGTATTAAAAAGAAAGAATAGAAAATAGGGAGAAGATGACATTGCAGAGAATAACATGTGAAAGAAAGTGATATCAACAGAAGATTGAAAACCTTCCTATAGTTTGGCTGCCTGTAAAAAAAAACATCCTAAACAGTAGTGTAAAATACTGGGGGTGGGGGGAAATACAGAAAAACTCATAGGCTGTCTCTTTCTCTCTCTGTCTCTCTCTGTCTCTCTGTCTGTCTCTGTCTCTGTCTCTGTCTCTCTCTCTCTCTCTCTCTCTCTCTCTCTCTCTCTCTCTCTCTCTCTCTCTTCAGTTTTGTCCAGCTCTGAAACAATTCCTTGTTTTTCTATTTCTCTTCTTTAATAACCTATCTTATTTCCGGTAACTACTTATCTGTATACAATTAATTCTTAAGAAACACAAGGCAGGAAAACTTTAACAGGTACACTTGGAAACTCTAATTTCTAATAAAATCTGGAAGAGCCAGCAAGGAGAAAAACATGAAATGCCTCTGAAGTCTACTTTTGTCTTTAAGAAAAAAAGCTAATGCACTACAGTTCCTTCCTTTTGTCTTAGAAACTATGGACAGAATTGTTCACACCATAAGAGAACAAACAACAACCTTTGACATTTCTCTTTTCTTTCTACATCTATACTACACTCATTTTTAGGGTCAAGTATGTGTCTGGACACTCACTCCCTGACTTGCCTTTTTTCAAGAATGGTAGCTGGATTTATGTCAGGACAAGGAACAGTATTTGTCTCTGCAGAGGTTGCTAACACAAGACTTAAGGTTGGGAGCCAGCTGCTGCTACTGGTTGATGTTAAACTAGTGAGATATATGTTACAAAATAAGATTCATGTCCTGAGGGTGAATTGTTCTAAATTTTCATGGCACTGCTTCCAACACAGGTATCCACAAGAATACCAAAATCCAACTGTCAAGTGACTAGTCAAAACAATAATAGCAGCCACACTAAACAATATGGTTATTACTGTTTGATTACATAAGTTTCACAATGCCATTTCATCCTCAGAGGATCACTTAATACCTAGACTTTCTTGCATCAACAGCATTCATGTGTGTACCACAAATTTTCACTTCTCTGTTTCTTTGCTTTTTCCTTTCATCTTCCCAGACACTTGCCTGGATAACAAGAATGGCTGACACAGATGCAGCTGAAAAAAATAAAAGAAAAATACAAAAAATAAAAATGTAAAAACACATGATATTTTAAATGATATCTGTAACTGTGCAAACCCCATTTTCAAATGAGAAACAGTAGATAACAACTCATGGGAAATGTCTCTCTAAACTGCAGAGCTACACCACCTCAGTATTATCCCATTTGCTCAAAGTTACCAAACAAAAGGCAACCCAGTATCACAAGTCATACTGAGAAAGAAGACTCTTATAAATACAATCCTTTCCAATGGTTACACTATTCTACTTAAGGGAAGTACCAGAAACCATGGAGCAAGCCAAGCCCATGTCTGTTTTACAAAGACTTCAAATAATGCAAGGAGATGCACTGACTTGTCTCTAATGATTCATCTTGATTTATCAGCAACTTACAGACCTTATCTTTAGCTTATGAGTTTGTATACTACTTCATTGTATCCCTAACTGGGATAGGGTAACAGAAAATTTTGGAAGAAACAAAAAGAAACATGTAGATGAGCTATTAAATTCTTTTGCATGTCTTCAAAGTGAACAGAACCTGCAAGATTACAAACTCACTAATTGTAAAAAAAAAAACAACCCAGTATAGAACCATAATCATAGTTCAATGAAGCCTTATTTCAGAAATGCAAATATGTATTGATAAAGGTGTTATTTTTGACAAGATCAGAGAAGTAACTCAAGAAAGGGGAGAGAAATTTTGCCTTATATCTCAACAGTCTAGTTAAAACTTTCTATTGAATCAATTTGATTCCTTTATACCCAGAAGGAGAAGCTCTTTTAGACTATCATTTTAATATACAGTCAGTCCTGGACATACATAAGTTCAGGTGCTCTTCAAGTACAAGGGGCCAAGTTGGTGGTCAGGCACCATACACTCTCATTCTCTGGACCATATTCTCTGAGACATGACACTGAAATATAGACTGTGCCTGTTCATAGAACAGAGGGGCCAGCCTTAATATCATAGCAACTTTAAAGGAATAATATTTCCAAGGAAGGAAGCAGACTCCATATCCTGATATCCTCATCTTTACTGAAGGCTTTGCATTACCTTAGGTGTAGTAGGTAACAAAAATATACTAACTGATACTTAGACACTTATTTAGTCTTTATCTCTTTCTCTGGAAAAAGAAAGTAGCTGATCTCACCAACTCCTTCCATTCAAGGTTTTGTCCTAAAATGTAATAGCTACGTCACCAGCAAGGTTCACAATTAATATAAAAAAAAGACTCACACTAAAGCCATACATGCATGTTTGAAGTATACCCCAAATAGAGAAGTGATGAATGGGTGGGGAGGAACAATTCTATATTCTGTCAACTATCTTTTAAATAAATGCTGATTGGCTGATAGCCAGGCAGGAAGTATAGGCAGGAAAATCAGATAAGAAGTAGAGGTGGGGCAATGAAAACAGGAGCATTCTGGGAAGAAGGAAGCTATTTTGGCAGTCCTGCCTAGACCACGGAAGAAGCAGGATATAATCTACCCCGCTGAAAAAGGTACTGAGCCATGTGGCTAAAATATACTAGAATAACAGGCTGGTATACATTATAAGAGCTAATATAAAGCCTGAGCTAATGGGCCAATCAGTTTATATATATCTAATGTAGACACTGTGTGATTTTCTTTGGGGCTTACTGGCTGTGGGAACTGGGCAGGACAGAAAACCCAAAGAACAGGCCTCTCATGTTACAGATGGGAAGAGCGGGTACAGAGGGGAGCCTGGGAGCTAAATATCTAAATTAGAATTACCATTTTTTTCAGTGCATATCTTCAAGCCAAAGAGCCACATATACTTTTTTAAAAGTCAGTTCCTGGGCTGGAGATTTTAAAAAATCAGTTCTTGGCTCAGTTGTGTAGAGCACTGGCACTCTCCCAGAGGACCTGGGTTCAATTACCAGCACACATATGGTAGCTCACAACTGTCTATAACTCCATTATCAGGGAATGTAACACTCTCACACAGAATATCTTCAGGCAAAGCACAAGTGCACATTGAATAAATAAATAAATACATAAATAAATCTTAAAAAATAAGTTTCTAATTTTTCTATTTTTTTGGAACTGGCCATTTATAAGGATTCTAAATGTCTTTTGCACAAATCCAATGGATATTTTGTATGAGAAGGATAAAAATCCACACTAGGAACCAGAAAAAATGAGGGTTCAGACTGTAAATATTGTGGATCCTACTTTTCCTTTGTCCTTGGGCAACAGGAAATTTAACTATTTTCTCAGTAACCATTTTGAACCTGATAAACTAATCAATGATAATGGGGCATGGTGTTTGCTTACCTTGTGAGAAATAACAGCATTTTATATATAAACAATCTAATGATACAAAGGCTACAAAAACTCTCCTATGCCTGTTACATGGCATATGACCTGTCAAGTTTCTCATAAAATATCTACTCTCTGTTAGTATGCAAATATGATACTTGGAAACTGACCCATTTCTTTTAGGGATTTGGAGACTCGAGATCCCTTTATAATGCAAAATTTTCCATATATTTTTCTCATAAATATATTTGGTCCTAGGGACTTTCTTCAGCTATAAGATTATAAGACATTGAATGTGTGTGTGTGTGTGTGTGTGTGTTTGTGTGTGTGTGTGTGTGTGTGTGTGTGTGTGTGTGTGTGTGTGTGTAATTACTTTCTGTTGTAATACAGAGATGTCATGGTCCATATACTTCAACAACCACCTTTACAAATGAAAGTTCAATAGACTCTTAATTTTTTATAAAGTTTATATTAAGAAAGCCTTGACTCCCTTATACAAATGGTTCTTCAGAATTGGAAGACTTTAGCAATTTTGGAACTCAGGTGGGAGGGGCTAGCATAATGTTTAATAAATGTTCTGCCTTTAGATTTGTAATTCATTGAAAGTTGTTAAAATCCAATAAAACTAGAGGTGATTATTAAGGTGTACCCAAATCTAACCTCTAGGATCTATTAGGTACTATTCCTAGGATATATCTTTGAATTAATTAGTAGCTTTCTATGGAAAATAACACCCACAATGGCTATGATTATTGACTATGCTTCAGATTCTAGCTTGTCACTAAGGTTTTTGAATCCCAAACTTAATAATTCAACTAGTATCTTCTAGAATTTCACAATTTCTGCAAGTAAATGTGCTGACCCTTCTCCTGACACAGAAAATCTGTACCTGAAAAGGAGAATCCTATCCAATGGAAGGTACAATACAAAGAAAATTCTATGGTCTCTATTAGGCAAGCCTTATGTCCTTTCACACAGAACACAGTCAATTATGCTTCTCTTGATGAAACAGAGTTTTAGTACTACAACTCTTGTGGTGGACCTGAGGAAGACTAGGGAATATGGTAGTCTAAGAAAATCCAGAGAATAACATGTAAAAGAAAACATCACCAGAAATTTTGAAGAAGGCTCTTGTCCACATGTAGAAAAACAGCAAAGGAAAAACAAACAAGCCATGCAAAATACTCATGAAAAGTCATGGGATTCCTGTCTTTTCCTCTTTGCAAGCAAAACTATGATCCAGCTTTGGGGTAATTTCTATCTAATGTGTTTTTCTTTTAAATACCCATCTCTTTCCACATAACTTTCTATTTGTCTCTTTACAGTTCATTGTTAATAGACAGAAGAAATGGCACTATGCCAACAAGTGACTGCCAGTACTCATATTTGCACAAGTAACTTCAATATTAGGATCTGTATGTTTGAAACATTTATATATGGTTATGTTTTGTTCTTGTTATTATTATGATGATGCTTGAGACAGTGTCTCATGTACAGGCCTAAAATTTGCTTTATAACAAAGACGGACTCTGAATTTCTTATTTTCTGCCCCCACCTATCAATTACTGAAATTAACGGCATGCAGCACTACAACTATTTAAGGACTGAACCAAGAGTTTCATTCATGCTAGGTAAGTGCTCTTCCTATTGAGTATTGTTGTCAGCCCTATGTTTGTTTCGTGATATTAGGTAGTTAGTTAAAAACTGAGGACAAACTTCACCCTCAGTTAGCTTTGGACCCTATAAAAGGTATCCTTTGTGAATCATTATTTTTATAAATAAAGATTACTGATGAATAAAAGAAGGGAAAGCGTCAAACTGTTCCTTTTAGAATTTGAAATATCACAGTGAATTTGTGGTAACCTCCTTTACAATTCATAAGAAAAAAATATTTGGCAAAACTTTTTGGAAAGTTAGAAAGGATCTTCCCTTAAACATGCAAGGATAGAGACTTCCTCTGATAAGGGAAAAGACCGCTTTTATAAATTTAGGAGAACAGTCTGAAACCAGAAAGAGAAATGAAACATGTTAATCCTGGAGATATTTTAGGATGGGAGGAATAATATCTTCTTTAATGAAATACATACTTAGAGGCTAAAGAAGTAAGAATTTTGAGGCAGTGAACTGACCTTGGGGGAGGGCAAGCTAGGTACATGTTCTGAGAACTATTAAGCATGAACACAATTATTAGATACAAATTCAGTGATGAACACAAACACAAAGTTTAGTAGGTACAAAGATATAAGATAGAAAATATACAGAATAAAAGTAATTGTACTAGCCATTTTAAGAAGAGATAACTGAATCCCCAGCAGTCAGCCAGCAGGTGAGAGACCTGTGAGCAAGCCACAATACCACCTTTGTCACCTATTGGACCCTGTTACCCCCCAACCCACTGTACCACCCAACCCTACCTACCCCAGCATCCTCCCCATGAACAACCCTCCTCTGAAACATCTGCAGACCCTATAGGATTAAGCTTCACCCATAACAGTTTGAACAAAAGGTGAGAGACAAGTCTCCCAGCTATACTGCCCCAACCTCTAGGACCTAAACTCCAAAGCACATCAAGTGTTTCTTCTTCTCCCATTTCAGCACAAGCAGGCAGATGGGGCCCTACTCCAAGTTCTCATGGAAATACACTACTCTCCTGAAGTCCTCAGCAGCCTGCCAGCAGGCAAAATACCTACAATCAGGCCACAATACCACTTCTCCCACTTACTGTATTCTGTTCTCCCACAAACTTCTCTGCTGTTGAAGCCCACCTACCCCAATATCTTCCTCATGGAAAGTCTTTCCCAACATCAGCAGACCCTATAGGCAAAGAAACTACCTATACCAGATGGAAGTATAGGCATAAAAACGGACACTGGTAACATGCACACCAGTTGAAAGAACAGACTCCATAGCTACAGGCACAATTCACATCAGTAGGAAGAACAAACTTTGGAGCCATATATAAAGTCCACACCAGTCAGAAGAAGTGGAAAATACACTGGATTTAGACAGCAAAACTCCCCCATTCCTCATCTGAGACAACACTAATGGACTTGACAAGACAATCACCAGAACCATTAACCATTCAGGCCAAAAGGTAATAAAAGAAATTGATAGTAATAGAGCGAAAGACCCGTTCAACAAAGACATCACAAGAACCAACACTTGTAATCTAATTATCCCAAATCCAGAGGGGTAAAGGCCAGTGCAAGAATACATTCAACAACAGAAAGGACAAAATGATACCAGCAGAATTCAGTAGTCCTACAACAGCAAGATTTGAATATCCAAACACTTATAAAGCAGAAGAAAACATTCTTAAAAATAACTTTGTGAAGATGATAGAGTTCCTGAAATGAAAAATTACCTTAATAAAAGGGAGAAAGAAACATACAAAAAATTGGAAGAAATCAATAAATCCATTAAGGAAAGTAAAGAAAGCCAAGGAAAAATTCAAACAGATAATGGAAACAATTCTGGACTTGAAAATTGAAATATAGGCAATGAAGAAAACACAAACTGAGGGAATTCTGGAAATGGAAAATCTTTGTATATGAATAGGAAAAGGAGATGCAAGTATCATCAACAAAATACAAGAGATGGAAGAGAGAATCTCAGAGGTTGAGGATACATATAAGGAAATAGATTTACCAGTAAAAAAAAAATGTTAAATCCAAAAAATTCTAAATAAAAAGCTTACAGGAAACATGGGACATCATGAAAAAGCAAAATCTAAGAATAAGAGGAATAGAAGAAGAAGAAATCTAGCTTAAAGTCACAACAAATATATACAACAAGATGATAGAAGAAAACTTTGCCAGCCTAAAGAAGGGCATGCTTATATAAGCACAAGAAACTTACAGAACACCAAAATAAACTGGGCCAAAAAAGTTTCCACACCATAAGATAATAAAATTATTGAAAACACAGAATAAAGAAAGAATATCAAGAGATGCAGAGGGAAAAGACAAAGTAACATATAAAGGCAGGCCTTTCAGAATTGTACCTGATTTCTAAATGGAGACCCTGAAAATCAGTTCCTAAACAGACAATTTGCAGACATTAAGAGACCATTGGTGCCATCCCAGACTATTATATACACCAAAACTTTCAATCATTGTAGTTGGAGAAAACAAGATATTTTATGAAAAACTCAGATTTAAAAAATTCCAATCCACAAATGCAGAACTACATAAAGAGCTAGAAATAAAACTGCAACCCAAGAAAAGTAGCTGGATCCACAAAAGCACAGAGGATAAATAATCTCACACCAGCAAAATCCAAAGATGGAAACACACACGCACACTACTATCATCACCAACAGAACCAAAAAAAAAAATTGCAAGTATTAAAAATCACTGCTCACTAATATTCTGAAATATCAATGGACTCAATTTACCTAAAAATATTAATAAGCTAACAGAATGAATACAAATACAAGATCCATTCTTTTGCATCATAAAACAACACACCAACTTCCAAGACAAAGATTGCCTCCAAGTAAATGTTTGAGAAAAGTTTTTTTTTCAATCAAACATACCTAAGAAGTAAGCTAGTATAGCTAACCTAATATCTAAGAAAATAGACTTCAAATTATAATAAATCAAAAGATATAGAGGATATTTGTTATTGATCATAGGAAAAATCCATCAAGATGAAGTCTCAATTGTGAATATTTATTTCCCAAATAGAAGGCTACTGACACTTGTAAAAAGAAACATTATTAACGCTTAAATCACACATCAAACCCCACATATTAATAATGGCAGACATCAATAACATACTCTCATCAAGGGACAAGTCTGCCCGACCGAAAATTAACAGAGAAAAAAAAAAGGGAACTAACAGATGTTATGACTCAAAAGGAGTTAACAGACATCTACAGCACACTTCCCCCAAAGAATTTATCTTCTCAGTACCTCATGAAACCTTCTCTAAAAATGATCACATAATTGCTCACAAAGCAAATTTCAACAAATACAAAAAAAATCTTGAATAACACCTTATATCCTATCAGTTCACTGTGGGTTAACGTTAGAATTCAACAAAAACACAAGCTACAAGAAGCCTAAAACTCATGGAAACCAAACAACTCTCAACTGAATTACCACTGGGTAAAGAATTAAACAAAGAATTTAAACACTTTCCATAATTCAATGAAAATGAGTGCACAACATACCCAACCTTTTGGGACACTATGAAAACAGTGCTAAAAAGAAAGTTCATAACCAGAAGGCCCTACATAAAAATTTGGAGAATTCTCACACTAGCCAGTTAACCAAATACCTGAAAGCTCTAGAAGAAAAAGAAGCAAACTCACCCAGAAGGAATAGACGGAAAAAAAATAATCAAACTCAGAGTTGAAAATAATAAAATAGTAAAAAGACAAAAATATAAAGGATCAATGAAATGAAGAATTGGTTCTTTGAGAAAATCAACAAGATAGACAAAATCTTATTCAATTTAACTAAAAGGCAGAGAGATAATATCCAAACTAACAAACTCAGAAATGAAAAGGGGGACATACAAACAGACACTGAGAAAATCCAGATAATCATCAGGTCATACTTCAAAAACCTGTGCTCCATGAAATTGGAAAATCTAAAAGGAATATACAATGTTTTGATAGATATCACATAAGAAATTTAAATCAAGAATGGATAAACAATTTAGATAGACCTATTACCCCTAAGGAAAGAGAAATACTCATTACAAGTCTCCCAACCAAAAAAAAAAAATTCTAGGACCAGATGATTTCATCATAGAATTATATCAGAATTTCAAAGGAGAGTTAATACTGATACTCCTCAAATTGTTCCATGCAATAGAAACAGAAGTAGCATTACTACATTATTTTTATGAGACTGATATGCAAACATACAAAGAGGCAACAAAGAAAGAAGCAGACAACTATCCCTCATGAACATTGATGCAAAAATACACAATAAAATACAATCAAACTAAACCCAAGAACGCATTTTAAAAACTCAAAACAAAACCAAAACAACAAAGCAACCACTATGGGCAAATAGGCTTCATTCCAGAGATACAGGGATTGTTCAACATATGAAAATATGTCAATGTACCCCACTATATAAACAAACTAAAGGAAAACCCCACATAATCTCATTAGAGAAGACTTTCACAAAATCCAACACTCCTTCATGAAAAAGGTCTAGTAGAAATCATGGATACAAAGAACATAACTTAACATAGTAGAAGCAATATAAAGCAAGCCAAGAGCCAATATCAAATCAAATGGTGAGGAAGTCAAAGTGATTCCACTAAAATCAAGAACAAGACAAGGTGGTCTCTCTCTCTCTCTCTCTCTCTCTCTCTATATATATATATATATATATATATATATATATATTCACTATAGCACTCAAATTTCTAATTAGAGCAATAACAACAAAAGGAGATCAAGGGGATACAAATTGGAAAGGACAATGTCAAACTTTTATTATTTGCAGATGAGATAAGAGTTTATATAAGTGACCCCAAACATTCTACCAGAGAACTCCTAAATCTGATAAACAGCATTATTAATGTGGCAGAATAGAAGATTAACTAAAAATAAAATAGTAGTGTTACTATATACAAATGATAAATGAACTGAGAGAGAATTCAGAGAAACATCACCCTTTACAATAATCACAAATTATATAACATATCTTGGGGTAACTCTAACCAAACAAGTGAAAGGCCCATAGGACTAAAACTTTAAGTCTTTGAAGAAAGAAATTGAAGAAGATAGCAGAAAATGGAAAGATCTTCCATGCTCATGGATATGTGGTATTAACATAGTAAAAATTTTACCAAAGCAATCTACAGATTTAAAGCAATATCCGTCAAAATTTCAACACAGTTCTATCCAGACCTCAAAAGAACAATACTCAACTTCATAAGAAAAAATTAAAAACCTGGGATGGATAAAACATTTCCATACAATAAAGGAAATCCTTGAGGTCTTACCATCCTTGAATTAAGATTAATTATATAGCAATAAAAACAGCTTGGTTTTTGCATAAAAACAGAAACGTGGATCAATGGAATCAAATCAAAGATACTGACATAAATCCACATGCCTATGAAATGAATGCCTTATTTTTGACAAAGAATTCAAAATTATACAACAGGAAAAAAGCATCTCCAAAAGATGGTGCTGGCATAACTGGATGCCATGTAGAACAGTGCAAATAGATCCATATTTATGAACCTGAACAAAACTCAAGTATAATTGGATCAAAGACCTCAACATAAATTCATTTACACTGAACTTGATAGAAGAGAAACTTGAAAATAGGTTTGAAAGCATTGGCACAGGTGACTATTTGCTGAATAAAACACCAACAGCATAGACACTGAGATCAACAATTAATAAAAAAAAAACACCTAATGAAACTGGAAAGTTTCTGAAAGGCAATGGACACTGTCAATAAGACAAAACTACAGCCAACAGAGTGGGAAAATATCTTCCCCAAGCCCACATCAAACAGTGGGTTTTATCTCCAAAGTATATAAAGAATGCAAGAAACTAGACAACAAACTAGGTGGTGGTAGCACAGGTCTTTCATCCCAGCACTCTGGAGACAGAGACTAGTGGATCTCTGTGAGTTTGAGGCCAACCGAGTCTACAGAGCAAGTTCTAGGTCAGGCTCCAAACCTACATAGAAACCCTGTCTCAAAAAATCAAAATGAGAAACTAGACATAAAAATACCAAATAATCCAATTAAAACTGGGGTAGATATCTAAACAGAGAATTATCAATGAAAGAATCTGAAATGGCTGAAATACACTTAAAGAATTGTTCAACATCCTTAGTCACCAATGAAATGCAAATCAAAATGACGCTGTGATACCATATTCCACATCTCAAAATGGCTATAATCAAAAACATGGAAGACAACTTATTCTTCAGAGGAGGAAGAGCAAAGGAGAGCACTTCTCCAATGCTGGTGGGAATTCAAACTGGGACATTTTCTTTGTTATTCAACATGACATTTCCTCAGTAAATTGGGAATCAAATTACTCCAAGACCCAGCTATTCCAATCTAGGACATATACCCAAAGGATATTCAAGCATACCACAAGGACAACTGCTCAACTATGTTTGTAACAGCATCATTTATTATTATAAATATGGAAACATATAAGAATGTGGAAACAACTCCTATGACCCTCATCCAAAGAATGGATAAAGAAAATGTGTTTCATTTACACAAAATATTATTACTCAGCTGTAAAAAGCAATGATGTCGCCAGGCAGTGGTGGCACATGCCTTTAATCCCAACACTCTGGAGGCAGAGATAGGTGGATCTCTGTGAGTTTGAGCAGCCTTGTTTACAGAGTAATTTCTAGCACAGGTTCCAAAGCAACAGCAAAACCCTATCTCAAAAAACAAACAAACAAACAAAAACTAAAAACAAAACAACAAAACCCAATGAAATTTGCCCACAAATAGATGGAACTATAAAGAAATCATTCTGAGTGAGATAACCAAAACACAGAAAGACAAACATGGTATGTACTCACTCATAAGTGGATATTAAGAGTAACATATAGGATAATGAACCTACAATACAGAATCTCAGAGAGGCTAGATAACAAAGGGGGCCCAAAGAAAGATATGCATGGATTTGTCTGGGAAGGGGAAATACAAGAGATCTGGGTAAACTAGGGGAGGCAGTGTGGAAGATTGGAGGAAGGGTACTTGGGGGAAAAGTTTGGGTGGGCTGGATGTGGGTATCAAGTTCAGAGTGTAAAAGAAGAGGAGAGAAACAAAAAAGATGTCTTGATGGGGAAGCTCCATTTTAAGTTTATGGATAAACCTGATGTCTAGGAAACCCCACGAAATCCACAAAGATAACTCCATTGAGGGCATTAGTGGAGAGGGTGCCTGAAGTGACCATCTATGATAATTTGGTTGGTTTTTATCTAATTTTCATCAAAAAGACTTATCCAATAACTGAAGGAAGCAGTTACAAAGATCCATAGTCAAGAACTGAGTTGAGCTCAGGGTCCTCCTGAAAAAAAATGAAGAAAGGATTGTAAAGAGCCAGGGGGTTCAAGGTCATGATGGGGGAACCCACAGAGATAGATGACCAGAGCTCATGGGAGATCATGAACTCTGAACAAAGAGTTAGGGATCCTGCATGGGACAGAACTAGGCCATTTGCATGTGTGTGACAGTTGTGTAGCTTGGTGTGTATGTAAGGCTCCAAACAGTGAGATCAGAACCTGTCCTAGGGCTTTATTTTCATTTGGGAATCTGTTCCTTAAGACCTCACCCAGTCTTGATACACAAGGAAAAGCTTGGTCCTGCCTCAACTTGATGTGCCATGTTTGTTCAAGTCTATGGGGAGAATTGTCCCTTTCTGAATGGAGACCAGGAGGGGTGGATGTGGAGGAAGGAAGAAGCGAGGTGTGGGGAGGACTAGAGGAGACTAGGGAGGGGAAACTGTTTGGTATGCAAAATAAATGAAAAAAGGTAATTAAATAAAATAAATTTAAAAAATAAGAAATTATTTTATGACAATACTAAATAAGTAGGATTAGTTTAAAGTAAGCAATACTGATATTTTTTTACAATAAAATAATAGAACCAAAGTTTAAATGAGCTGGTGTGTGTGTACATGACTTCAGTTACATCACTGTGTATATAGAGGAAAGAGGATTAAGAGTTCTAATTCATCCTCAGTTTTGTAAAAAATTCACAGCTAGCCTATGTTATGCAAGACTTATCTAAAAATGGTAAAACAACAAAAAAAGATGTAAATAAAGAACTATCATTCAAAGTTCTGGGATAAGGAAAATTAAGATACCAGTATCTTGAAAAATATTCTGCTGCAATAGTCAATGGTCAAAGATAAATCAGAAATACACTAGATTACAGAAAAAAATACATCAATAACTATAAAGTACAATATTCAGACTGTTCTAAAATAGTTTTGAAATTCTAAGTATATGGAGGTTGAAAGGACAACTGACTTCTCAATGTAAACAACTAGCCAAGTAGTCACACTGCTAGAATTGAGCTAGGCTAAGTCAGGGAATGAATATCATATTAATGAATATAAAATTTTGATGATTAAGAACAGGAAAGGCTAATAAGTAATATGGTATGTATATTTTCAAATTTTAGAAAAAAAGTAATATGTTGAAAGTAATGGTATCAAAATTAGAGTTAATAAAGTAATATATTGAAAAACATCTCATACCTAACTTAAAGTTACAATAGTTATAAATAAAGAAGATTGTTCAGCACATATGATTTTTTGTAGAACATTAGTAGAAACAAATAATCTTAGAATAATTTGAGTATGTTCAGTAGCCAATGAAAAAAAAAATCTTTAAAAGTCTTGAAATTTAAAAAAAGAATGAAAAAATGAAATGTCAGATGGCAGTGAAACACATTTTAAAAAAGAGATCAAGATTCTGACTTCCTGACTATAAAGAAAACCAAGATAGTCACATGATTATAAGTTAAGATATTACACTAAAACACAGAGTACCTTCTCATAAATGAGCATAATGTATTGTTACAATTAAATAATACTTCAGAAAGAAAAATAATAAGTGAGTATACTTGAAAGACTATTGAAAAGTGACCACTAAAATTTCCATAAATATATAAGATATTTTTAGGAAGCAATAATTAAACAATGGTAAACTACATAATTGAGTAATTGTATGAGAAAAATGCCCCACTCATATGTAATCCAATGGAATACTCAAAAGTGAATGAAAAGTTACATAAAAATCCAGAGAAAAGAAACTTGATACCTGGAAAGGGTGAACTGCCAGACTGGACAAAGCTGGAGCTTTCTGAGTCTAGATGAAGGTTCCCATGACAACTGAATTGTGAGGGACAGTCTTACCTCACAATAAAATAGCCAACAAAGATGATCACTATTCTTCAGTGTCAGGGTGGCTCTAGTAAGCAACATCAATATCAATATTGATATAAACTGAGGGTTAAAAGCAAACAAATTTTTAAAAATTGTAGTTATTTATTAGCATACAAATACATTGCTTTAAAACCACTTTAGAATAATTTAGAAGAGTAAGGTAGATAAGAAACACATATTAAAGTCTACTTAAAATTTTACCTGATGAAGACCAGTTTTGATGAAACTCACGTTCCTATGTAGTAGTGTGATAATTAGAATTATTAAGCAAAAAGAACAGAGATATAAGAGAAATAAGAGACAGAAACACAAAACAGAATCAGAAGGGACATCCAGTGAATACTGAATCCACCTCCTTTCTTTCCCACACACTTAACATGCTTCACTCCAAAAGGGGAGGGGTGCATGCAAAAGACTTCATTTGCACGATAAAAGGAATAAACTTGAACTCTCCAACCTCTCATCCAGGTGGAACTGATTCAGCTCAATGTGAAAAATAGTTATTAATCCCACTCTAGGTCAGGATCTCTTGTTTGTAGCCATACCTGCTGTTAATAACTTTGATAGAGCAAAAATAAACTCAAGCTCTCTGACTTCCAGTCTAGGTAGAACAGGGTCCCCACATATACCAATACAGCTAATATAAATACGGAAATATAGAAATTCTAAATTCCATAGCCTTTTTGTTACTGAATAATGAATAATAATAAAATAAGACAAGAAGATGATTAATTTCCATGGTCAACATGACTAGATTTGAGATACATCACACCTTGGAGATATACTTCTGGACATATCTTTGACGCAATTCCCATAGAGGTTTAATTGAGGTAGAAAGACCTGTTGTAAATGTTAGCAACAGCACCCTATAGGTTGGAGTTGTAGTCTTGATAAAAAGAAAAAGGGGAGAAAGCAATATGGGAAATGGGTTTTCTCTTTCTCCATATATTTTCTTCAGTGTTATAAACTAAGCCACTTGGACCACCATGTATTCTCCACTGTAATGGACTGTACCTTCAATTTATAAACCAAAATAAACCCCTTTCTTCTTTTTTTTTATTTTTCCATTCAAAAAATTTACATTTTCTCCCCTCCTCCCACCCCCTCCCGCTCGCCCCACTCACCCTCCTCTTTCACCCTCCCTCCTTAAGAGAGGGCAGGGAACCCTGCCCTGTGGGAAGTCCAAGACCCCCCACCCCCCTCATCCAGTCCTAGGAAGCTTTGCACACAAATAGACAAATAGGCTAGGATCCCAAAAAGCCAGTTCATGCAGTAGAAACAAATCCCAGTGCCTTTATCAATGGCTTCTCAGTCAGCCCCCATTTTCACCCACTTTCAGAGAGTCCGGTTTGATCACAAGCTCATTCAGTCCCGGTCCAGCTGGATTTGCTGAGCTCCCATTAGAACAGGCAGACTGTCTCAGTATGTGAACCAACCCCACGCAGTCCAGACTTCCTTGCTCATCTTCAACTCCTTCTGTTCTTCAACTGGACCTTGAGGGCTCAGTTTGTTGCTCTGATGAGGGACTTTGTCTCTATCTCCATCCATCGCTGGACAAAGACTGTATGGTGATATTCGAGATAATCATCAGTGTGATAGTGGGGCAAGGCCAATTCAGGCACCGTCTACTCTGCTGCCCAAGGACCTAGCTGGGGACATCCCCATGGACACCTGGGATCCCCTCTAAAGTCATGTCTCTTGCCAAACCTAAAATGGCTCCCTTACTGTATATATCTTCTTCCCTGCTCCTGTATCTGTCCTTCCTCCATCTCCACCCTCCTACTCCCCCAAGCACTCCCCAGTTTTTCCTTTTTCCCTTGTCTCTCCTTCCCCCATTTCCACCCCCACTCTTACCCCCATGCTCCCAACTTTTGACCAGCAATTTTGTTTGCTTCCAATTTCCAAGAGGATCTATATATGTTTTTCTCTGGGTTTTCCTTGTTATTTGGCTTTTCTAGGCTTGTCAACTATAGGCTTAATGGCCTTTGTTTAAGGCTAGAGTCTGAATGGGAGAAGATCTTCACCAAACCCGCATCATACAAAGGTCTGATCTCAAAAATATATAAAGAACTCAAGAAACTGGACATGAAAATTCTAATTAACCCAATTAAAAAATGGAGTATTGAACTGAAAAGACAATTCTCAGCAGACAAAGTTCAAATGGCCAAAAGATACTTAAGGTCATGTTCAACCTCCTTGGCAATCAGGAAAGTGCAAATCAAAACAACTTTGAGATACCATCTTACACCTGTCAGAATGGCTAAAATCAAAAACACCAATGATAGCCTATGCTGGAAAGGATGTGGAGCAACAGGAATACTCATCCATTGCTAGCGGGAATACAAACTTGTGCAACCACTCTGGAAATCAGTGTGGCAGTTTCTCTGGAAATTAGAAATTAATCTACCTCAGGATCCAGCAATACCACTCTTGGGAATATACCCAAGAGATGCCCAATCATACTACAAAAAGCATTTGTTCAACTATGTTCATAGCAGCATTATTTTGTAATTGTCAGATTCTGGAAACAACCTAGATGTACCTCAATGGAAGAATGGATAAAGAAAGTGTGGAATATATACACATTAGAGTACTACTCAGCAGTAAAAAATAATGACATTTTGAATTTTGCATGCAAATGGATGGAAATAGGAAACACTATCCTGAGTGAGATAACCCAGACCCAAAAAGATGAATATGGAATATACTCACTCATTAGTGGACTCTAGCCCTTTTCTTCTTAAGTTGCTTTTTATTATGTTATTAAGTTGCAAAGGGAGAAAATAAAGTAACAGATAAAATTAGTACTGAGAAGTAGGTTTGTTGCTGAAGACAACTTACTCATATGGTCCTAGAGTTTGGGAGGTGGTTTATGGAACCACAAAGGGGCTTTAGATTTGTGTTTTAGAGACAGCGTAATAGGACTTGATAGTGAGAGTAAGAAGACCAGAATGCTGACAGAATTGTGACCACGGAGTTCTCAACACTCAGAACTGAGGACAGAAACAAAACCTCGATCAGTAATTAGACTAGAGATCATTTATTTCACAGTTTGACAGGTAACCTGACTTCATTCTCTTCCTATATTGGCTTAATGAAAATTAAATGGAAAGCTTGCTTGTTGGAGAAAAATTAAAGGTAGCTACTCAAATTCTCATTGTGAAAGATTTGAGAAGTACACAATTTGGTGAAGAAAAGAGTATTAACAAGCTTTAAAGTTTTGAACAGGAAAGTTTAGAGTAAACAAATATCATCCTTAAAGAGATTTCCATAATCTTGAGAAAGATTAAAATTTCCACTAAGACCAGCAGAAGAGCTTGATAGTGAAACCTAATTCATTGAATGTTCCAGGTTATAAAGATGCAAATTCAATTGAAAAGGAAGAAACTTAACTGATAATATTGCTGAAGAGCTATCTTGCTCAAAGTCAAATGAATAAGCCAGAATTTGTTTGCGTTTAACCTCAAAGACATACTGAGGCCACTGTAGAAAAAAGGGGATCAAATTCACTCTTAAGTTGACGGGCAAACTTCATAGCAGTGTTCATGTGATTCTGCTGGTTTTATAGGCATGCAAAGAGTTACAAGGTTATGGATGTTTTCAAAAGAGTTTGCTAAAGTTAATGAGTTCAGATATAATCTAATTAACTGTAAGGAATCCCCCAAAGAACATTATATGAAATTATGAGGTTGAAGTTTTGAATGAGATATTTTGGATCACTGAAGCAGAAATGGGATGTCTTTATCAGCCCCTCCCCTCAAATCTCAGGCATCTTTGCAGAAGAGGTGGAAAAAAGAATGTAAGAGCCAGAAGTGATAGATAATTGCACATAAACAGATCTTTTACACACAAAAGGAGTCACATACATAATGAATTAGTAAAGACTGTGAAAACATTTATGCATAAGACCCACACAGTCTCAAAGTAGAAAAAAAATCACAGCACTGAAAAGAAGTACTTGATAGTCCACCTAAGAAACTATTTGCAGTAGTTTCATGTTGGGAAAGGTAAAATCAGTTTTCTCCAATAGACCATCACTGGACATAGCAACTGCCCTCCAGAGCATAGCCTGTGACCACAAACAATTTGTTCAATTTTAAATTGAATTCAATTTTTATATGAGTGCATTTTTTCCTCATTGCTTTTGTTTGTTTATGCTTTGATTTTCATTTTCTTGAGATAGAGAGAAGAGGGGTTTGGGTGGGTAGGAGGATCTATGAGGACTTGATATGGGAAGCAAATAGGATTAAAATATGTTTTCTAAAAAATCATAAATATTTAAAAAAATAAAACAGGGTCAAATAAACAGGCATAGTGACAGATCAGGTAAATGTTTTTTGAGATAGGATTTCTCTGTGGAGCTTTGAAGCCTGTCCTGTATCTCATTCTGTTTACCAGGCTGGCCTCAAACTCACAGAGATTCACCTTTCTCTGTTTCCCAAATGCTGGGAATAAAGGCATGTGTCACCACCAACTGGTAGATAAGGTAATTTTTAAAGGCAAAAAATTCATATAGTCATTTCTTAAAACTCTCTAGTACTCAAATCTTAGCATATTCATAACAATGAAATTATTTTTAAAAAATCAAAATAATGTGCTGAAGAGATTACTTAGTAGTTAGTGACATTAACGGCCCTTACAGAGAATCTGAGTTCAATTTCTAGGACCTACTTGAAATCTTTCTATAGTCTACAACTCCATATCATAAGGGTCTGATGCTTTCTACTGGAATCTGTAGACATTACATATGTGCATGTTATACAGACACACACGTAGAAAAACACCCACAAACATAAAATAAAATACAGCAAATCCTTGCACAAATAAACTCAAGGCCATGTTGGCCAAACACGGTTGTTCATAACTACAATCCAGCACTCAGCAAGCAGAGGAAGGGAATTCTTCAATTCATAGAAAGTTATACAATAAGCTTGATATATAAGACCCTGTCTTCAAACAAATGAAAAAAATTCAAAAATAAATATAACTGTTATTTATTTTAAAAAAGACTTTAGGACTGGAGACATGACTAAGCAGTTAGGAGCACCAACTGCTCTTCCAGAGGTCCTGAGTTCAACTCTGAGCAAAAACAAGGTAGTTCAAAACTATCTATAATAGGATCTGATACTCTCTCCTGGCATGCAGGTATATATGCAGAGCATTCGTATATAAAATATAAATAAATAAACTTAAAAAAAGAAGGTCCTGGGGGCTGCAGTGTGGATGATGGTCACCCTCATGACATCAAAGGTGAAATCTTCAGTGGTTCAGTGGAATAATTTGATAATTATGAAACAATAAGAGAAAAATAATTCAATAAAATATTACTGAATACAAATGCCCTTAAGAATTTCATTTTACAATTGTCAGATAATTATCTTTCAGGAAACCTTAGCCCTTCTACCCTTCTAATAGTTTTCTTTCTTAATTGCCAAACATTTTAGAAAATTTGCATTTTATTGCAATATTGATGCTGATTTTCAACTTAAAATATACTTCTATGAGAAATATAAAGTTCTTAAAATTATTTAAAGTGCATCCTAAAAGGGATTAATTTAATAAGTTTTAAATTCTCTTATAGTCCATTTATTAAATTTTTTCTTCATTATCAAATTTGAATATAGACTTTTCCTGAAGCATATTTATCTAAATACCATTTGTGTACCATGCTGCTTTAGTTAAAATTGACATATAGTAATTAAAGATATAAAAACTCTGTTCTCTATAGCAAATGCAGAACTGACTAAAAACAACGAGGAAACAATGAAAATAGCAGATATGAGAGTCAAGGTATGCTCATCTCAAACTGTTACATTTAAAGTATGTAGAGTAAAAAGCATATGCAGTGTCTCAGAATACCATTTTCAACCTAGAAAGCACATGTATGTAAATATCTCTGAAGATATACCACTAAGCCACTGTCTAACTTCTGAGGTTAAATCTCCTCTAATAATAATGTATTTTTATTCAAGTTTTAATATGTGGTTTGGTAGTCTATAATCACTTACATGGCACTATGTTTATAAAAGAAGAGGCTGTGAATCCTTGACTTGCTTTCACAACTTTGATATTGTACATAGCGCCAGTCTCTTTGGACATCATGTGGAAAGAAGTGAACAGTACTGATTTTAAGCATTTTGTAAGGAAAGTGCATTTGCTGTAGCCAGAAAATAACCTGAGCAAGTATACTGAGAATGTACACCTAAATACAGCAGGAACTCAAGCATGTATATTGCACCATTCAATAAGGAGAAAAAATAACCTACAAGTTAGTGTCATTCATTGCCACACTGGTTGGAACAAAAATATTTGTGATGAATAGAGTTGACAATTTAACAGCACCCACTTTCTCCAGTGTCCCTTGTATATGACTAGGTTTCTTTATCAAAGGTATCTGCTCTTTTTGCTGACTCCTTCAGTTACCCCTTAAAAATATTGGACTCTTTTAGACATATCTGAAAAAAGATGACCAGTTAACAGCAATTATTAGAGAAGTTTCCAAATAAAACTGCTTTGTGTATCTCTGTGTCCTATCTTCTACCTAAGAAATCCAGAATTCATTTTTGCAGAGAAATGTACAAGAGTCCCATTATAATCTTAGAAACACATACAATGCCTCTACTTTCTTTCTTGCTGACCTCATGATTAATGCTTACCACAGATTCTGTCTCATAGTTTCAGTGGAAAGTTAGCAACAATGAAATAAATTTTAAGTAATTAGGATTTCTACTCTGTAGATGGACAGCAGTGTGTTAAATACATAGAGTAATTAACAGCCATAAGATTTGTTACTAACACTTAGGTGACTAGAGCACCTGTAACATTCTTTTGTTTAAAATATCAGTATGCCCTTTGGAAAACAAATAGTCATGATTTCCCT
The DNA here is from genome assembly GCF_037038515.1 of Microtus pennsylvanicus. Lineage (NCBI taxonomy): Eukaryota > Metazoa > Chordata > Mammalia > Rodentia > Cricetidae > Microtus > Microtus pennsylvanicus. Next base: position 21,028,390 of record NC_134601.1, on the reverse strand, counting down.
TCAAAACCTTAATATAAAGAAGAAATAAACTTTCAAAAGGAAGTCTTCTTATCTCCAAGATCACCAGTGGGGACAAAGCTCCTCACTTGTATTCAATAGTATCAGGAGTGCACCAATAGCCACATTTTTTTTGTATGAGAAATGCAGTGTCAGTCAATAACTAATAGGAATACATTCTTTTTATTTTGCCTTTATATATTTGCTTTTCATCTGTCCCTTATCAGGTAGCTCTTCTGCCATGAGACAGAGATTTTGGATATCACTTTAATAAGTGTGCTTGAGTTTAAAGAAGGAGGTAGCAGCATGCCAACACCAAAATCAGCTTTGATTTTTAGTTTGACTGAGACTACAAAAAAACCATTTGCCTTATATATCTATAAAGAATAGCAAAAAGTAACATTTAAGGAGATTAATAAAATTGTATCCTGTTAGAAATGTGATATACTAATAGGTCAAAATATTATTTTTCTTGGGAAACTTTTCTGGATGATTTGTCCTTGTTCTTCAGATGTCTCATTTGTAAAGTAGACTTCAGATTCCTTAGCTGAATATTTTAATTCTTCTAAAAAGACAGAATCAAAACCCTTCACTAACACTAATTTTGGAGGATTCTCTTTTGGCAAGTTATATCTGATCAAGTAAAAAGCATTTGTCAGCGTTATAGTTAGTTTAGAATAAACAGCCATGGTGCTTAATGAGCTATCATCTCTTCTAATTAAGATGTGTCTCCTGTTCAAATCAAGCCTTTATCAATTTTGATGGTATCCATAGCTTTTCTTCTCCTGTAGAAACAAAAGCAAAACCTTTTCCCCAAAGTAACACATGCCCTGGTCTCCATTCTGAGGTCAGTATGTTTTAAAAGTAAATGGGTTGATTTAATTCTGTAGTTTTTTCTACTACCCAATGCCTCTCCACAGTTGTTGTTCTTTTCTTATTAGCACTTATGAAATTAATATTTAATAAAGCATCATATAATTTCTGGGGATATTTATCATCCCTTTCTATTTATTTAACATATCCTAGAGTTTGATTTGAGCTTTCTATAACTGCCAACCCTGCAGGATTATGTGGTATTCATATAATATTATTTATATTATAATAAGCAAAAAAAAATTCCTTTTTTGAGAAGGATATGTTGGAGCAATGTCTGCCTTTATTTGTACAGGAATACCGAGGATGTGTATAACTTCAAGCAAAAATGTGAATACTGAAACAGCTTTTTCTGAACTCAAAGCAGTTACCCATTGAAAACCTGAATATGCATCAATGTTGTAGTGAACATATTTTAGTTTTCCAAATTCTACAAAACAGAACCACATCCAACTGCCAGATTTCATTCCTTTGATTACCCTTTGGGTTACTCCTACAGGTAGTGATGTTTGAATGTATAAAGAACAAAAGGGATATTTTTTTAAAATTTCCTTGGCTTGTTATGTAATGGAAAAATCTGTTTTTAACCTTTGCTATTGACGTGAGTTTTTTCTATAATATTCCAAGACCTTTGACACATTTACAATCAATAACTGATAAATTTCAGCATTACCTTTTGCTAGAAGTCCTGGCTGATTCTTATGTGTTGGATATGTGTTATGTATATGAGATGATTCTTACTCTAGATTGTATGGTATTAATGAATAAATAATAAAGTCAATTATATATCATCTGGTATAAAGCCAGTGGTTTCAATATGTAAAACAGCTCTTTCTGCAAAATATTAATTGGTAACTGTGTAAAGAGTTTCCTTAAAATCCCTCATTACCATAAGAATAGCCTATAATTCTGAATTTGGACAGAATCGTAAGGGCTTTTATCCAATTTACTTAAATTTTCTGATTTGTAACCTACTTTTCCTGATTTACTTTCACCAGTATAGAATGTAGTCACTCCAGTTATTTATGTGTCCTGTACTATGTGAGGAAAGACACAATTAATTATCTTTATGAGTCAAATTCTCTTGCTTTTGGGAGTATTTTTTGTTAATAATACCCAAAAATTACTAGAATTTACTATAAGATCATTCCAAGGGTTTTCTTTCTGGCCATAATTTGTCAATTTAATCACTAGTGAATGGCATTACAATTTCTGTTGACCCTATTCCTGCTGATTGATAAAGTCTCAATTTTCCTTTTAGACTTAACTCACAGACATTTTTCACATAAGTGGATAAAAAGTGTAAAACTTATGTTTAATATCCATTCTAAGATAATATCTTCCCTCTGTATTAAAATTCTTACAGAGGAATATTTGGAGAGTAATATGACCTGAATGAAGTTAAAATATGCATCAACATGTGCATACCCTAATTTCTCCTTCATCAAAATCAAGCCTCTCTCAGTTTCTGCTGTCAGTTCTCTGGGACCATTTAAGTCCTGATCACAATCTAAGGTTTTGATTTAATTAGCCAATTCTTTAGGGTTTATGCTAATATTGAACCATGGATGAGAAATGTCTCTTAGCAATCTTTGGGAGTCATGAGCTTTACTTGGTCTATCTCTCCTAATATGCACATTTTGTGCTTTATTTTTTTTTATAAACCTATGTTATTGCCTAAATAATTAAAAGAATCTCCTTTGTATTTTTTTGAGGAGCAATCTGAAATCCCCAACAAGGCATTTTTTTTTTTACTTCTTCAAACATTTTTCTAAATTATCTGCATTTGGATCAGATAGTAAAATATCATTCCTGTAACTGTAAACTATAGATTCAGGAAATTACTTACATATCATTTCCAATGGCGAACTTATAAACTATCATCACAGAGTGGTGCTACTTAACATTTGCTGTGGAAGAAACTTCCATTGATTTTTTTTAAAAGCCTGAGAATTATATGCATGCACTGTGAAGGCATATTTTCTCTGTCTTTTTCTCATAAATTTATAGTGAAGAAACATCTTATAAATCAATGACTATGAGAGATCATCCTGAAGGAGTAAGTCACAAAGAATCCCACACCAGTTTGGAATTATGATTAATAGAATGGTGATTTATTTAAAGGGGAAAAAACTTACAGATCACCATCCCAGACAACAGCGCTTTGTGCAATCAGGAAGGGAGCCTGGTTGTCATAAGGAGAGCCAGAAGCCAGAGAGCAAGCAGAAGGAAGTGGCTGCTTTTTTAAAGGGAGAGAGACCACACACCAATGGGCAGGTATCTTAGTGGCTATTGGCTGGAGGAGCAGAAGGACCTCCTGCAACACCTCCCCATTTTGTTTAAGTAAGAGAATTCTAAACCTACTATGAAATTATATGCAATAAGTACAAATATCCTATTCTACCTAGCTTAAGTCTTGTATAATAAATAAGTTGGCCAAGTCATGAGAGGAAAGTAACTACATTTATATAGTCTTCAAACCCATCGAAGATCTGAGAAGGGAAATAATGTTACCTGAGTAATTAGGAAGTACAAATAAACAACTTCCAAAACATGCAACAAATCACAGAGACAACTAGCTACCTGGGCAATCATCCAAAGTCATGTTTGCAGCATTGAAACAACCAACTTTGAGTAAGGACCAACATAACTGACATACCATTTTCAAAGGCAAGAAACTTTTCAAAACTACCTTACCTTGTCTTTGCAGGGTATGACAGTCCTGTTTTATCCATTTACAGATACTCTGTATCTCTATCAGTGGTTGAGGTATGAGCATTTCTTTGCCCAAAGGCCAGTTCAGCCAAGAAAAAAGGCTCCTGGTGGAGTGTCTTTGGTGCTCAACATTCTCTAGGGAATAGATCGGTATTGCCAGGAGCAATTGTGTCTCACTACCACGGAATTCTGAGTTAGATTAAAGGCCATTTTCTACAGCTTTTCGAAGAGGTTGAAGATTATTTATCTATACTGAATATACTGTATCTAAAGAACCTGATTAGTCTAATTATAAATGAAAAACATAGATGACTATTGATCTATATAAATCTCAATACCTATCTAAATTAAAGACAAAGACAATAAACAACTGTGCAATAAATGAGGATAATATGACCTCCAAAGAAAAACAATTTACAAATATACAATGCAATATGGTATATATATATCAATACATAAACAATATATAAGTATCTTAATCAGAAGTAGAAATGTACACTGCAATATGGTAAATATATACTATATATGTATATATATATATCAATACAGTATATGTATCAATATATAAAATGTTTTAAACAGAGGTAGAAGTATGCATGCATACAATAGTCAATATAATTTAACTTTGTATCAATATACAAGAATCAATACCAATGTATTTGTCTAAAAAAAGTAACTTACAATTACAAATCTATTATCCAATGAACCAATTATCCCTCTTTTTTTTTCAAAAAGATCCCTGAGCTTGGAAAATTCCTCCCCCACCCCTCAACCATATACTAAATATAATCAACCCCTAAATGATGTCCCTCAACCCAAGGACAAACTTTATTAGGAGAGGGGATGTCATCCTCTGAAATTACTTCCAGAGAAGTAGGATTTCTTACAAGACATTACATTCTTTAATTACACTGATAAGAAGTTTCCTACAAGATGACAATGACTGAACCACCTTTGGCACAGGGGACTGCAAGAGGTCCATATATATATATATATATATATATATATATATATATATATATATTATTGCAAGGGGTTATCTTAACTCTCCTTTATTGATCTACATTCAATAATCTAATGCCTGCCTTTGTGGCACCTTCTACATAATTCAGAAGAAAGGGTCATTCTGTTTGAATTATGCTTAGAAACAAATTGCTTCTAGTAATTTCCTGTTTACGATCTATTTTAAGGTGACCTTGTTTGCCACAATTGAAACACTTGATATTTTGATTTTTCTTCAAGCCTCTGGAAATCACCTCTTCTATCCATGTATCATAATGATCATGAAATTCAATATTATTTGTATCTCAGATCCATTTTTTGCAAGAATGCAGACCTTGCTTTTTTTTGTTTGTTGTTTTTTGTTTTTCGAGACAGGGTTTCTCTGTGGCTTTGGAGCCTGTCCTGGAACTAGCTCTGTAGACCAGGCTGGTCTCGAACTCACAGAGATCCTCCTACCTCTGCCTCCCGAGTGCTGGGATTAAAGGCGTGCGCCACCATCACCCGGCCCAGACCTTGCTTTTAAATGCCTGATTATCCTTTTGCATTGGGAATTAGCAGTTTCTTAAGCAATAGCTTCAATTATCTGTCTAGCTTTTGAAGTTGGTATCATACCATTTATGGGTATTGTGAATCTTTTTAAGAAATCAGTGAAGGTTTTTTTGGGGGGCCCTATATGACTTTAATAAATGATTCAGCTTTCTTTGATAATTCTTTCATTGTGTTCCAAGCACTCAAAGCTGCTGCACAGCATAAAGCCAGGATGTGGCCGTCATATAGGGATTGCTTTTTATATTGACATTATCTCCATTTTAGTTGTGGACCAGGGTCTAAGGCTGCTATAACTAAGTCTCATCAGAAGTAAGGGATTGCAAGCTGAGAACAAGTTTAACATTTGCTTCACAAATGGTGAATGCATGCCACATGAGACTAACACTTTCTTGAATCTCCTTAAATCTAACATTGCCCCAGGAGTCTAATCAGCTCTTATATAGCCTATGGGATACCTACCATTTGGCAATTCCTATAAGGTTGCTGGATGTATTTAGATTGGTTCTTTTAAACCTTAGGCATTTGCTCTCTATCCTTATAATTCAATACTGAAATTGGCCCTTCATTACATTCTTCTGTGTGGATTTGAATAACTCTATGATCTGTTTTATTAACTTTTTCTAAGGCCTGTATCCTGGCTCTCATATAAAAAAAACATTTTTTATTCTGATCCTACTGCATGTACTGGCTTTGTGGGAGCCTAGGCAGTTTGGATGCTCACCTTACTGGACCTGGAAGGAAGTGGAGGTTACTTGGACTTCCCACAGGGCAGGGAACCCTGATTGCTCTTTGGGCTGATGAGGGAGGGGGACTTGATTGGGGGAGGAGGAGGGAAATGGGAGGCGGTGGAGGGGAAGAGACAGAAATCTTTAATAAATAAATAAATTTATAAAAAAAAGAAAGAAAGAAAACTGAAAAAAAAAACATTTTTAGACAAAACCCAAGAATTATCAAGATGATAATTAATATTATATCAATCACAATTTAGTTGATTTTGCCTTTATCTAATTGTTCCATTCTTATCATGCATTGTAAAATCACACAGCGACATAACTCTATTGTAACAGTGTTTCCCATTTTTAACATGGTAAAATTTCTCTTTTAATTAATTACTCCTTTTAAGAATTCCAAATTATCTCACCAAATCTACTGATGTTGGCAATAAAGATATGAGACTTATTGCTGCTGCACAGAACAGTAGAAGACTAACCTGATTTCAAGACAACCACCTAGTTTGACAGAATACTAAGATGGGGCTCCAGGCAAAACCCACCAAGAGAGCAGAAAGGAAAAACCAGTTGGCAGCATTGTGACTCCAACAGCATACAGTGTCAGCCTATGCCAGTATATGTAAAGACAGAGGCAAGCAGCTTTTTTTTAAAAAAAAAATGAATTTATAACCAAATATTTGGACACCAATTATAGCATGAATTCTAATTGGTCTTAAAAATAAAAGCACAGAGTCAGCTATCAGTGGCAAAAGCTGAAAGACCGGAGAGGCAGAGCATCTAGTCACTAGGAGTTCTTACCTCTACCAAATGGGGGAGATTCAGTCTCAAAGAATTTTCATACTGCATATATCTTTCCAATACCTCTGAGTAAATCTGAGCTCCTATCCCTTCTCGCTTTATATACCTCTCTCCTCCCAGCAATATCAATCCTGTCTTCACCTTCCTAGTGCTTGAAGTAAAAGTGTGTGATTCTAAGTGCTGCTATCACCTTTTTTTGAGCTCTCTTCCTCTTTTTGACAGTTTCAGTCTCATGTAGCCCAGGGTGACCATAAACTCACAGACATCTGTCTGACTATATCTCTCAATTGCTGGAAATAAAGGTGTGTACCACCATTGCCTGGCCTCTACGGCTAACTAGTGACTTAGCTCTGAACTCTGATCTTTAGATGAGGTTTTTTTGTTTGATTACAAACAAAATATCACTACATTTTCCATAAGAGATTATAGTGTTGCTGGTCTGGTGGGATTGGAAATGTAATAATGAGATGAAGAAGAGTTGGTGTTTGGTCAGAGAAGAAGATTTGAGATATTGTGGGGTGGTAAAGATTGAAACATAGATATGACATCTTCTACTTGTGCCATCTAAAAAGAAAGAACCTGTGAAGTGATGTGGGATTCCCCTCTATATGCTGTGAATGCCACTGGTTAATAAAATAACTTCCTTGGCCTGTTGATATGGTAGAACAGAGATAGGCAGGGAAACTAAGCTGAATGCTGGGAAAAAGGAGGCAGAATCAGATAGAAACCCTGGAGCTGCTGGCAGAGCAAGATGTGTTGAAACTTTGCTGGTAGGCCACAACCTTGTGGTGATGCACAGATTAATAGAGATAGGTTAAAATAAGATATAAGAGTTAGCCAATAAGAAGCTAAAGCAATGGGCCAAGCAGTGATTTAAATAATATTTTTCTGTGTGATTACTTCAGGGCTGAGCCACTTGAAAATGAAAAAGCAGCTTGTACAACAAATTGGTGTGCCAACATGGTGAACTAAATCCACATAAAAACCTGAGAAAGGACATTCCCCGACCCCCTTCACTCCCCAGTCATTCAGCAGGGGATGCTCCCCTCTGCTGGGGCCTCTCTCTCCCTAACCCATCCCAGTTTGCAACCATGAACTTCCTCCCTTCTTCCTCCCTTCTGTGGAACCACGGGATTCACCAGCTCAGCCTATTTGGGCGTTGGGACTGGGTGCTTCGGGCAAAGGGGCCGGCAGAATTGCTTTTCTTCAATAGCCTGTCTGTTGCAAGGTAGGCCCTATCTTAGTGAGGTTCCTGGCCAAAAAAGGAACCTGATCCTGTTCCGCAGGACCCATCAGAGTGGCTGGTAAGTGTGCTCTTGACCTGCAGCAGGAGCCCGGAAACAGAACAGGGACATTACTTGACCCCCTTCACTCCCCGGTCATTCAGCAGGAGTTGCTCCCCTCTGCTGGGGATTCTCTTTCTCCCTAACCCATCCCAGTTTGCAACCATGAACATCCTCCCTTCTTCCTCCCTTCTGTAGGGCCACGGGATCTGCTGGATCAGCCTGTTTGGGTGCTGGGATGTGGTGCTGAGGGCAAAGGGACCAGCGGAATTGCTTTGCTTCAATTACAGCTCAAAGGCCCAGAAAATTTATTTAACAAAATTATGGAAGAAAACTTTCCCAACATAAAGAAAGATATTCCTATGAATATTCAAGAAATGTACAGAACACCAAATAGACTGGAACAAAAAAAATCCCCTCGCCATATAATAATCAAAACACAAAGCATACAGATTAAAAAAAGAATACTAACAGCTGCAAAGGAAAAGGTCAAGTTACTTATGAAGGTAAACCTATCAGACTTACACCAGACTTCTCTATGGAAACCATGAAAGCCAGAAGGTCCTGGATAGATGTACTGCAGAAAATAAGAGACCATGGATGCAAGCCCAGACTACTATACCCAGCCAAGCTATTGTTCAATATCAATGGAAAAAACAAAATATTCCAGGATAAGAACAAATTTAAACAATATGTAGCAACAAACCCAGCCTTACAGAAAGTAAAAGAAGGAAAATCACAATCCAAGGAATCCAACATTACCAACATTGCCTATAAGAACTCAGACAACAAGCGACCCTTCACCAGCAAAACTCAAAGAAGGGAAACACACAAACTCTACTACTAAAAAAATAATAACAACCAGAGTCAACAACCATTGATCATTAATATCACTTAATATCAATGGACTCAATTCACCTATAAAAAGGAACAGGCTAAGAGATTGGATATGAAAACAGGATCCAACATTCTGCTGTTTACAAAAAACACACCTCAACCACAAAGATAGACATCTACTCAGAGTAAAGGGCTGGGAAAGGTTTTCAAGCAAATGGACCTAAGAAACAAGCGGGTGTGGCAATACTAATTTCTAACAAATCTGACTTCAAACTAAAATCAATCAGAAGAGATATAGATGGCCATTTTATACTCATAACAGGAACAATTCATCAAGATGAAGCCTCGATCCTGAATATCTATGCCCCTAATATAAAAGCACCCACACATGTAAAAGAAACATTAATATAACTCAAGGCAGACATCAAACCTCACACACTAATATTAGGAGACCTCAACGAACTTCTCTCACCAATGGACAAGTCAATCAGACAGACACCTAACAGAGAAATAAGAGAATTAATGGAAGTAATAAAGCAAATGGACTTAACAGACATCTATAGGACATTCCATCCAAATAGGAAAGAATATGCCTACTTCTATGCTGCTCATGGAACCTTCTCAAAAATTTACCACATACTCGGTAACAAAGCAAACCTTCACAGATAAAAAAAAATATTTAGTGAACACATGTGTTTTATCGGATCACCATGGATTAAAGTTAGATTTCAACAATGAGGCTACACCCAGAAAGTCGACAAACTCATGGAAACTAAACAGTCAACTGCTGAACCACACCTGGATCAAGGAAGAAATAAAGAAAGAAATTAAAGTCTTCCTTGAATTTAATGAAAATAAAGAGACAACATACTCAAAACTATGGGACACAATGAAAGCAGTGCTAAGAGGAAGCACTAAGTGCCCACTTAAAGAAAATGGAGAAAGCATACATCAGAGACTTAACAGCACAATTGAAAGCTCTAGAAAAAAGAAGCAGACTCACCCAGGAGAAGTAGAACACTGGAAATAATCAAACTGAGGGCTGAAATCAACAAAATAGAAACACAGAAAACAATCCAAAGAATCAATGAAACAAAAACTTGGTTCTTGGAGAAAATCAACAAGATCGACAAACCCCTATCCAAACTAAGCAAAGAGCAGAGAGAGAATATGCAAATTAATAAGGTCAGAAATGAAAAGGGGGACATAACTACAGACTCAGAGGAAATTCAGAGAATCATTAGATCTTACTACAAAAGCTTGTGTGACACAAAACTGGAAAATGCAAAAGAAATGGATATCTTTTTAGATAAGTACCATATACCAAAGTTAAACCAAGACCAGGTGAACAATCTAAATAAACCTGTTAGTCACAAAGAATTAGAGACTGTTATCAAAAACCTGCCTTCCAAAAAAAAAGCCCAGGACCAGATGTTTTCAATGCAGAATTCTACCAGAACTTCCAAGAAGAGCTGATACCTATACTCCTTAATGTATTTCACAATATAGAAACAGAAGAGTCATTGCCAAATTTCTTTTATGAAGCTACAGTTACCCTGAAACCAAAAAACACACAAAGACCCAAAGAAGAAAGAGAATTACAGGCCTATCTCACTCATGAACATCGACGCAAAAATTCACCATAAAATACTGGCAAACCGAATCCAAGATCACATTAGAAAATTATCCATTATGATCAAGTAGGCTTCATCCCAGAGATACAGGGCTGGTTCAACATATGCAAATCTATCAATGTAATCCATCATATAAATAAACTGAAAGAAAAAAAACATACGATCATTTCTTTAGATTCTGAAAAAGCATTTGAGAAAATTCAACACCCATTTATGATAAAGGTCTTAGAGATAGTAGGGATAAAAGGGTTATATATAAATATAATAAAAGCTATTTACAGCTAACATCAAAATAAATGGAGAGATACTCAACGCCATCCCACTAAAATCAGGAACACAACAAGGCTGTCCACTCTCTCCATACCTCTTCAATATACTGCTTGAAGTGCTAGCAATAGCAATAAGACAACATAAGGGGATCAAGGGGATATGAATAGGAAAGGAAGAAGTTAAACTGTCATTATTTGAAGATGATATGATAGTGTACATAAGCGACCCCAAAAACTCCACCATAGAACTCCTACAGCTGATAAACTCCTTTAGTGATGTGGCAGGATACAAGATCACCTCCAAAAAATCACTCGCCCTCCTATACACAAAGGATAAAGAAGCAGAGAGGGAAATCAAAGAAGCATCACCTTTCACGATAGCCACAAATAGCATAAAATATCTTGGGGTAACTCTGACCAAGGAAGTGAAAGATCTATTTGACAAGAACTTTATGACTTTGAAGAAAGAAATTGAAGAGGATACCAGAAAATGGAAGTATTTCCCTTGCTCTTGGATTGGGAGGATCAACATAGTAAAAATGGCAATTCTCCCAAAAGCAATCTATAGATTCAATGCAATCCCCATCAAAATCCCATCAAAATTCTTCACAGACCTTGAGAGGACAATAATAAACTTTATATGGAAAAACAAAATACCCAGGATAGACAAAACAATCTTATACAATCAAGGAACTTTTGGAAGCATTACCATCCATGACTTCAAACTTTATTACAGAGCTTCAGTATTGAAAACAGCTTGGTATTGGCATAAAAACAGAGAAGTAGATCAATGGAATTGAGCAGAAGACCCGGATTTTAACCCACAAACCTATGAACACATGATTTTTGATAAAGGAGCTAAAAGTATACAATGAAAGAAAGAGAGCATCTTCAACAAATGGTGCTGGCACAACTGGATGTCAACCTGTAGAAAAATGAAAATAGATCCATATCTATCACCATGCACAAAACTCAATTCCAAACACACTGAACCTGATAGAAGATAAAGTGGGAAGTACTCTACAACATATGGGCATAGGAGAACACTTCTTACACATAACCCCAGCAGCACAGACATTAAGGGCAACATTGAATAAATGGGACCTACTGAAACTGAGAAGCTTCTATAATGCAAAGGACACTGTCATTAAGACAAAAAGGCAACCTACTGACTGGGAGAAGATCTTCACCAACCCTGTAACAGACAAAGGTCTGATCTCCAAAATGTATAAAGAACTCAAGAAACTAGACTTTAAAATGATAAATAAACCAATTCAAAAATGGGGCACTGAACTGAACAGAGAATTCTCAACAGAAGAAGTTCAAATGGCCAAAAGACACTTAAGGTCATGCTCAACCTCCTTAGCAATCAGGGAAATGCAAGTCAAAACAACTTTGATATACCATCTTACCACCTGTCAGAATGGCTAAAATCAAAAACACCAATGATAGCCTTTGCTGGAGAGGTTGTGGAGTAAGGGGAACCCTCATCCATTGCTGTTGGGAATGCAAACTTGTGAAACCACTATGGAAAGCAGTTTGGCAGTTTCTCAGGAACATCTGGATCAACCTACCCCAAGACCCAGTAATACCACTCTTGGGAATATACCCAAGATATGCCCTATCATACTACAGAAGTATTTGTTCAACTATGTTCATAGCAGCATTATTTGTAATAGCCAGAACCTGGAAATAACCTAGATGCCCTTCCATGGGAAAATGGATGAAAAAGGTGTGGAATATATATACATGTATATATATTAGAGTACTACTCAGCTGTAAAAAGCAATGACTTCTTGAATTTTGTATGCAAGTGGATGGAAATAGAAAAAATTATCATGAGTGAGGTAACCCAGACCCAAAAAGTTGAACATGGGATGTACTCACTCATAATTAGTTTTTAGCCATAAATATAGGACATTGAGCCTATAATTTGCAATCCTAGAGAAGCTAAATAAGAAGGTAAACCCAAAGAAAACATATAGTTGTCCTCCTGGATATTGGAAGTAGTCAAGATTTCTGGGCAAAAATTTAGGAACTGGGGGGGTGGGGTGGGATGTGGGAAAGGGGAGATGGGGAGAGAAAAGTGAGAAGGGGAGGATAGGGAGAACTTGGTGAAATTGGATGGTGGGGATAATGGAAGAATGGATATGGGAGCAGGGAAGTATATATCTTAATTAATAAGGGAGCCATTTTAGGTTTGGCAAGAGTCTTGACTCTAGAGAGGTTCCCAGGGGTTCGGAGAAATGTACCCAACTAGGTCCTTGGGCAGCTGAGGAGAGAGTGCCTGAAATGGCCCAATCCTATAGCCATACTTATGAATATCTTGCATATCACCATAGAACCTTCATCTGTTGATGGGTGGAGATAGAGACAGAGACCCACATTGGAGCAATAGACTGAGCTCCCAAGATCCAAATAAGGAACAGAAGGAGGGAGAACATGAGAAAGTAAGTCAAGACAGCGAGGGTCCACCCACCCACTGAGATGGTGGGGCTGATCTATTAGGGGATCACCAAGGCCAGCTGGACTGGGACTAAAAGTGCATGCAATAAAACCAGACTCACTGAATATGGTAGACAATGAGGGCTGCTGAGAAGCCAAGGAGAATGGTACTGGGTTTTGTTCCTACTGCATGTACTGGCTTTGTGGGAGCCTAGCTGGTTTGGATGCTCACCTTCCTAGACCTGGATGGAGGGGGGAGGACCTTGGACTGCACACAGGGCAGGGAACACTGACTGCTCTTTGGATGGGAGAAGGAGGGGGAGGGAGTGGGGTTTGGGGAGTGGCAGGAGGGGGAGGGAAAAGGGAGGTGGGGAAAAGGCAGAAATTTTTAATTAAAAAAATTAATAAAAGAAAATAGTCATTGCTGAACTTAAAAAAAAACTGAGAAAGCTTAAAAAGGAGTCCTAGACACAAAAGAACAGAGTTAAGCATGGTTTGGAAGCAGCATTTTCTTTGGTGGGCTCTGTTTCCTAGAAACAAGCAGAGGCCATGGCTTCTTTTTGAGAGGTTTTCTGACTCAGCTGTAACAGAAAAAAAAAGCTGTGTTGTTTTGTAATGTCAGCTTTTTGGGCCATGCTGCCAGTGCAAACTCTGGTTCTTACAGAAATCTGAACATTTCAATGGATTTGTGAACAAAGTGCTACAACTTGCTTGATGGCAACATACACTGGCCTTCAGGTATATGTAGGAGATGTGGTAAAGGCAGACATTGGTCCAACGAATGCAGGGCAACAACAGACAGACTGGGCAATCCGATATCATTGGGAAACTCCGTGGGGGGGGCCTCTCGTAGGTCCCCAAGCCAACAGTGGCCCAGTCATTCCCAGTCACAGTGGAGAACATGCCTCACAAAGAAAATTAAAAGCTCCAACTTCTACTGTAAAAAGTAATACTGGTCTAAATGATGAATTACATGTGGAGGATGAGTCAAAAAAACAAGTAGGACAGATTAAACGTATATTTTGGCAGACTTCTATTAATTATCAAAGACCAAAGTTAAGAGTCTGTATAAATGGTACTTTTATTGAAGGCTTATTAGACACAGGTAGAGATGTAAGTATCATTACCCCAGAATCTCGGCATCCAAATTGACCTCTTTAAGAGATAGACGTTCAGTTCCTGGGAATTGGAACCCTATCTCGTGTAAACAAAGCACAAGATGGGTTGAATGCATAGGGCCTGAAGGCCAAATAGGAAGACTAAGGCCATATATAGCCAATATTGACATAAATTTATGGGGCCTTGACCTGCTACAGCAATGGAATACCCAGATTAACATTCTTGTAGTTCCAAGAACTCATAATACTAGGAAGGATATAATGAGGTATTATGGAAAATGGTCACCAGCCATTCCGGCTGTAAAAGAACATAGAGCAAAAACCAAAACTTTAGAGATACCAACAGCCCTACCTTTAAAATGGCTAACTAAGAAGCCGTATGGATCAAACCGTGGCCACTAGCTGAAGATAAACTACAGGCATTGGAACATCTGGCGCAAGAGCAACTAGATACTCACCATATTGAAGAATCAACCAGCCCTTGGAATTCTCCTGTGTTTGTTGTAAAAAAGAAATCTGGTAAATGGAGAATGGTGACAGATCTAAGAGCTGTCAACAAAGTAATTCAACCTATGGTCAAATTACAATCCTGAATTCCTTTGCCTTCTCTGTTACCAAAAGGATGGCCTCTTATAGTTATTTGATGGAGGAAGGTCATTGGCTAATAAAGGATCTGCCTTGGCCCATGTTATTGGTTAGGACATAGGTAGGTGGACTAAACAGAACAGAATGCCAGGAGGAAGAGGAAGTGAGGTCAGACTCGACAGCTCTCCTCTCCAGAACAGATGCCGCAGGAGAGACGCCATGCCCTGCTCCCAGGCAGACACACGCGATGAAGCTCTGAACTAGAATCTTCCCGGTAAGACCGGTGCTCACAGATTGTTAGAGATGGGTTGATTGGGATATCATAATTAGCCAGTAAGGGCTAGAGCTAAGGGCCAAGCAATGATTAAAAGAATACAGTGTCTGTGTAATTATTTCGGGGCATAAGCTAGCCGAGCAGGCGGCTGGGGTGTTGGGGACGCAGCCCCGCCACCGCTCCTTATTACTACAGTTATTGATTTGAAAGAGTGTTTTTTCACTCTACCGTTACAAGAAAAATTTAGAGAAAAATTTGCTTTCACAGTGCCTACTTATAATAATTCTCAGCCTAATAGGAGATATCAATGCACTGTCCTCCCACAGGGTATGCTCAATAGTCCTACATTGTGAAAATATTTTGTAAGTAAGCCATTGGAAATAATTCATAAACAATTCCCCAAGTCAATAATTTATCATTAAATGGATGACATCTTGTTATCTAATTCAAATAAAGATACTTTAGAAATGATGTTTGAAGAAGTAAAGAAAGTCTTGCCTAGGTGGGGATTACAAATTGCCCCTGAAAATACTCAAAGAGGAAATGCTATTAATTACCTAGGTTACAGAATAGGGTTAGAAAAAATTTAAACGCAAAAGGCACAAATTAGTAGAGACAGGTAAAAGACTCTTAATGACTTCCAAAGATTGTTAGGAGACATTTCCAGTCTACGACCAACTGTTGGGATAACACCTGATCTAATAGGTCATTTAAACAAAACCTTAGATGGTGATAAAGATTTGAATAGTCCAAGAAAACTGACAGCTGAAGCAGAAAAGGAACTGACAATGATTGAGGAAAAATTACAGGAGGCACATGTGGATTGGGTGAACCCAAATCTTAGCTGCATCCTAGTCATATTGCCTTCCAGAATTTCTCCTACAGGGATTCTAATGCAGAGGGAAGATATTATTTTAGAGTGGATATTTATACCTAATAAACCAAGAAAAAATTAAAAACTTATGTGGAAAAAGTCTCTGAATTAATTATAAAAGGTAAGCTGAGACTTTGTCAACTAGCAGGTATAGACTCAGCAGAAATTATAGTGACTTTTACTACTGAAGAAATAAAAAATTTATGGGAAGACAATGAACCGTGGCAAAAAGCTTGTGCTAATTTTTTGGCAGAAATTAATAGCAACTATCCCAAAAGTGGTAGACTTAACATCATAAAAAAACTTCTTGGATTCTTCCTAGAATTGTATGTGATGCTCCAATAACTGGAGCCCGTACGTTCTATCCTGATGCAAATAAATTAGGGAAAGCAGGTTACAAGTCAGATGAATTGAGTAAGGTGGAACAAAGCCCTTATAATTCTGTCCAGAAGGCAGAATTATATGCCATTCTTATGGTGTTAAGGTATTTTAAAGAACCTCTTAATATAGTTACAGATTCATAATATGCGGAAAGAGTTATCTTGCATATTGAAACCGCTCAATTTATACCAGATGACACAGAGTTGACTTCATTGTTTATCCAGCTACAAGACATAATCAGGAACAGGATTTGTCCGATGTAAATAACACACATCCTGTCCCATACAGGTCTGGCTGGTCATCTAGCACAAGGCAACAATGAGATTGATCAATTATTGATTGGAAGTGTGTTGCAGGCCTCAGAATTTCATAAGAAGCATCTTGTCAATAGTAAAGGCCTAAAGAAAGAATTTTCCATTACTTGGCAACAAGTTAAGGACATTATAGAGAGATGTCCTACTTGTTCTTTCTATAATCAAACACCGTTGCCTACAGGGAGTAACCCAAAGGATACTAAGAGAAATGAAATCTGGCAGATGGATGTGTTCCACTTTATGAAATTTGGTAAATTAAAATATGTACACCATACCATAGACACGTATTCAGGTTTTCAATGGGCTACTGCCCTGAGGTCAGAAAAGGCTGATTCAGTAATCACACATTTATTGGAAGTTATGGCCATCATGGGTATACCTGCACAAATAAAGACAGATAATTGTCCAGCATACGTATCTAAGAAAATGAAATGCTTTTTTGATTATTATAATATAAAACACATTACAGGTGTACCAAATAATCCTACAGGTCAGGCAGTTATAGAAAGATCAAATCGTACTATAAAGGATATGCTGAACAAACAGAAAGGGACCGAAAATACCCCCAGAAATAGATTACATAATGCTTTATTAACCTTGAATTTTCTTAACACTAATGAGAAAGGAATGACAGCAGCAGAAAGACATTGGATAATGGAAAAGTCTGCTGAACTAAATCAACCGATTTATTTCAAAGGTGTGCTGACCTCTCAATGGAAGCCAGGAGATGTGCTACATTGGGGAAGGGGTTTTGCTCTTGTTTCCACAGGAGAAGAAAAATTGTGGATACCATCAAAATTAATAAAGGTTCGATTTGAAGAGGAGAAACCTCTTGGAAAGGAGAAATGATAACTCATCCGCAATGATGATATTCATACTGGTGGTAAGAAAAAAAATATAGAATGGGGGCAGGGTTCTGTTCTTATCTCCACAGGAAAACACTCATCTTTGAAAAATTCAAGGGACCCTGGATATTTGGATACTGACAGATGGAAAAATACCTGCCCAATAGGAAATATCAAGAAAACTGAATGAGTTCTGTAAATAAAATATATTAAACCATACTTCTAAATTTATAAAGCTGGTTTTGAAGTTGGACTCTGGCTCAGTCCCTCTCCAATTCCAAGTCTGTTAGTAAGAAAAAAACCCAGAGTTTCTGGAGTTTCTGTCTCATGTCAAGAGCCATGATATTGGAAATAAAGAAATATGGCTTTAGAAAACATCTATGCTTTTCTTCATATCTATCATACTTTTCATTGAGTATATCTATCATGCCTTTCAGTGAATATATACATATATGTGTGTGTGTGTGTGTCTATATATGCCTATATGATTAATGTTTAAGTTTTTCACAATGAACAATGAGTTTTTCCTGATGTGACATTTGAAGTTTCCAGGAAGAAGACGGGGCCCCATAACAACAACTCCACCTGGTTGATATGACGTCATGATACTGATAGCGCTACTACAAGACCTACTTTGGGTACCAGCTGCACAAGACAGTTCCAACTTGGGTACCTGAAATGGTGCACATCTTATACAACATTTTGGCCAGACCTGCACAAAATACTCAGAAACTGTTGGCCATTTTAAAAGACATTGATCTTAAAATTTAACCATCATTTTACTTTCACAGGTTCCCTCAGAAAGAATGTCACCCCCATGACAGCTGGAAATAATTCTAGAGGACGATGTCCCCTCTCCCAGTAAAGCTTGCCCTTGGGTTTAGGGACATCGTTTAGGGGTTGATTATGATTAGTATACAATTGAGGGTCGGGGGAGGAATTTTATAAGCTCAGGGATCATTTTGAAAAAAAGAGGGATGATGGGATAATAGATTTGAAATTGTGAGTTACTGCTTTTAGACAAATATATTGGTATCGATTCTTGGATATTGATACAAAGTAAAATTATATTGACTATTGTATGCATGCATTTTTCTACCTCTGTTTAAAACATGTTTTTATGTATTAACATATATTGTATTGATATATATTGTATATATTTACCATATTGCAGTGTACATTTCTACCCCTGATTAAGATACTTATATAATGTTTGTGTATTGATATATATTTACCTACTGCAATGTGCCATTTATACAGACTCTTAACTTTGGTTTTTGATAATTAATAGAAGTCTTCCAAAATATAGCTGTAGAAAATGGCTTTTAATCTAACTCAGAGTTTCGTGATAGTGAGACATAATTGCTCCTTGAAGCACCGATCTATTCCTGAGAGAATGTTGAGCACCAAAGACACTCCACCTGGAGCCTTTCTTTTTGGGAGAACTGGCCTTTGGGCAAAGAAATGCCCATACCTCAACCACTGACAGAGATACAGAGTGTGCATCAAAGTATAAAACCGGACTGTCATATCCTGCCAAGACAGGGTAAGATAGTTTTGAAAAGTTGCTTGCCTTTGAAAATGGTATGTCAGTTATGTTAGGCCTTAGCCAAAGTTGGTTGCTTCAATGCTGCAAACATGACTTTGGGTGATTGCCCAGTTGTCTCTGTTATTTGTTGCATGTTTTGGAAGTTGTTTATTTGCACTTCCCAATTACCCAGGTAACATCATTTCCCTTCTCAGATCTTCGATTAGGTTGAAGACTATATGGATGTAGTTACTTTTCTCTCATGACTTGTCCAAGTTATTTATTATACAAGACCTAAGCTAGTTAGAATAGGATATTTGTACTTATTGTATATAATTTTGTAGTAGTTTTAGAACTCTTAATTATTTAAACAAAAGGGGGATGTGTTGCGGGAGTTCCTTCCGCTCCTGCAGCCAATAGCCTCTGAGATACCAGCTCATTGGGCCGTGGTCTCTCCCTTTAAAAAAGCAGGTACTTCCCTTCTCGCTCTCTTTGCTTTCTGCTCCAATTCCTGCGACAAGACTTCTTCCTGAAAGCACAGAGGGCTGTTGTCTGGGACAGTTATCTGTATGTTTTTTCCCCTTTAAATAAATAGTACCCTATTAATCATAATTCCAAACGGTGTGGCATTGTTTGTGACTTATGCCTTCACATGTCGAAGATTTTACAATATATTTTTCTAGAGGTGGAAAATACTTTCAAAGTAAACTTTCTGTTTGCTTGTCACATCTGTTATAATCTAAAAGGATGCTCTAATACTAGTATGATAATTGTGATATTCATGATTATGAAAAACTAAGAATATAGGCTTGAAAGATAAGCTATGGGGAATAGAGTAATGGGTCAGTTGTTATAAACATTGATTGTTTTACAAGAGTACTCAGATTAAAACTGTAAACCCATGCAATGGCTCATAACAATCTGTAATTCCAATCACAGGGAATACAGGATCATGTTCTGGCATTGGAAGATACTACACATTTGTTTTGCAGAGATACATATGCAGGGAAAATGCCCACTCTAAATAAAAATGAAATAAGGTTATTTTAGATAGCAGTAGTTAAGCACAGATCCAACAAGAACAAAATAAAAACATCTCAATGATTAAAGAACAGCTTGAACTACATTCTTAATGATTCCCTGGTTATTGTTGACCTGGGATTCCCTGCCACCCCCCCTCCAAATAAAATAGAAAAAGGAGGAAAAAAATAAAACAGAAGATATTAAAATAGTAAAACGAAATGTGGGTTATAACATTATTAGACCTATTTGAAGACTAGCAAGATATCTCAGAGACTAAATAATAAACACATGTGATGTTATATCTTCAGTGAAAAGAAAGAAATGACTCTTACAGTTTCCTGACTTTCACACACAGGTTGGGGTGTTCATTTCCAGGCACACCTATCTACATACAGAACAAATAAATACAGATGAAAATACTTTTTAAAAAGCAGATTCTTGATTCATTCATTCATGTTTCCCTTTTAAGCATCAGATATTTATGCACTATTCATCAGAAGAAATATCAAACTTAGCTCAAAATAATTGTGCCAATTTTTAAAATGCACAAGTAACTTATTTTTGTTACCGATATTATTATTTATAAATAGTCTACCAGGATTTCTTGTAATAAAATAACATATTTAGAGATTTCTGATAATGATATGATTCAGAAAAAATATTTTGATGTGGTAGCATTTTATTTGAATCTAGCTCATGACCATTAGTCTCATGTTGCTGACTTAGATACTTATACATAGTCTTTCAACAATACAGAATAAAATGAAGAATTTTACCCTATGACATTGAGTTCTAGTAAAGTACAAATGTAATAATAAAAGTATTGAAGAGTTTAATGACTTCTCATCAGGATCTAATGCAGCTCTTCAAGATCAAACACACAAAAATCATGAGAGATTCTTGAGAAGATTTCCGTCAAAGTGAGGTCATTATGAAAACCTCATAACTCCCAATGGTTTTATTGCTTTTGAGCACCAATAACTTAACAGCTCCATTTCCAAATCCTCAAACTCCCATGAATAGCAAACAGAAAATAAAAGAAAAAAAATGATTCTTATTTTGGAGCGTATTCCCTCCTAACGTGATTTCACTCTGAATGCAATTCATTTCCCTATTATGCCAGACCATTTTGTACCTTCAGTGCCTGGCCTTGAATCCTATTGATTAACATCAGTATAAAGTTAACAAAGCATGGAAACATACTATGAGCTTCAACCACACATGGGCCATCATTTTCTTTGCAGTAAGTTTATTGGAGTTGGACACAAAATCTAAAGCATTTAACAGGCTATTTGAAATGTATGGGAAATCACAGGTCAAAATGGTCATTTCAATTAAATGACTACTTAGACTTTGTCAGATGTACTGAGATACTAGTAGTTATAATATGAGTATAATGATATAATCTGTCTTCCCATTTTATCTCTTGCAGATAGATAGCTTTCCTTGAATGTATCAATCACCTAATTAATCATTTACATCCAAAAATGTTACAATTATGTTAAACATTGAGGAAAATAGGAGAAAAATCTATAATAAAATTTAGAATTTTTTAGATGATTTTCTGTTAATTATTAGGAGGCTATCTCATATTTAGTTACTGATTTCTTATATAATGTTTTCATCATTAATTATGAAAATCATCATAATTCAAAGAAAGCATCAAATGTTTATAATAATGACAAGTATCAAAGACACATAAAGAGAAAAATACAGAACTGAAAGTGTTCTGAACATTCCCATTCACCTGTGTGACTATTAAAATAATGCTTCATATTTCTGTTTTTTTAATATTGTTTATTTAACTTTATTTTATGTGCATTGGTGTGAAGCTGTCAGATCCCCTGAAACTTTTTATATACACTGGTAAGCTGCCATATGGGTGTTGGGAGTTGAACCTGGGTCCTCTGGAAGAGCAATCAGTGCTCTTAACCACCAAGCCATCTGTCCAGCCTTATTTCTCAGTTTTCTAAGCATAGTATGAGATCTTTATATTAAATCAGTATTAACAATGAGTTTATATTTTATTGGGGAGTATAAATTTCTCTAAAGCTTTTATTATATTTGATTTCAATATAGATCATAATTTTTTCTCAAATTTCTTACATTTTAAGTCACCTAAATACTTTTCAACTTCCACTTAACATGAAGTTATTATTGTTTCATTCAGAAAATATTTAATGTTTTATGTAGTTTTTTCTTTGCTAGATATAAATTTATTCTTTTATTCCTATCTTTAGAAATAGAATAGATGAATTTCAATAAACTGCAAGTAAATATCAAACTGTTATCTAAATTTAAGAATATTTATCAAATGGCAAAACAGTAACTCAATTAAGTTACCCTCTCCACTATCAGTTAGGGTGATTAGCTAGGGTTATCCTTGTGGATTTCTGGGGATATTTTTTCCTGGTGACAGGTTTCTTACTAGCCCCAAAATGTTTCCCTCAATCAAGATATCTATATCCTTACTCCCCCTCTGTCCTCTTTCCATCTGAACATCTTGTTTCTGCATGTTGTCATCCCCCTTTCCCTTCTTTACCCTTCTCTTCCCCAATGTTCTCGATTTTTCTCAGGAGTTCTTGTCTATTTTCTCTTCTCAGGGGGACCCATGTATATCTCTCTTTGGCTTCTTCTTGTTACCAAGCTTCTCTGTGGTCATGTACTATAGGCTGGGTATCCTTTAATTTACATCTAATATCCACTTATGAGTGAATACATACCAAGTTTGCTTTTCTGGGTATGGGTTATCTCACTTAAGATGTTTTTTTTCTTCCTAGTTCTAGCCATTGGCCTGCATATTTTAATATGTTATAGTTTTTTTGTATTTTTTTGTTTTTTACCACTTAGTAGTACTCAATTGTAAATATGTACTACATTTTCTTTATTCATTCTTCAGTTGAGTGGCATCTAGTTTGCTTCTGGGTTCTGGAAACATTATGAATAATGCTGCTATGAACATAGTTTGAGCATATTTCCTTGTGGTATGAATGTATATCCTTTGGCCCAAGAGTGGTATTGCTGAGTCTTGAGGTAGATTGATTCCCAGATTTCTAAGAAATTCCCATACTGATTTCCAAAGTAGTTGTACAAGTTTGAACTCCCACCAGCAATGGAGGAATGATCCACAAACTATGCATCTCTTTCCTTACTCTGACATATAAGCTATCATCTGTCTTTTTTATCTTAGTCATTCTTACTGGTTTAAGACAGTATCTCAGAGTCATTCAGATTATCATTTGCCTGGTAGCTAGTGATGTTAAGCAATCTCTTAAGTGTCTTTCAGTCATTTGAGATTGTTCTGTTAAAACCGAGGAAATTATAAAAACGGAACTTATGAGAAAATGATCAGGAACCACAAATGTAAACATAAGCAAAAGAACACATGAGATGGAAGAGAGACTCTCACGTGCTGAAGATGCAATAAAGAAAATAGACTCCTTGGTGAAGGAAAACATTAAATCTACCAAAAGCTGCATACAAAATATCCTGGAAATATGAGACACTATAAAAAAGACCAAGCCTAAGAATAATAGGGATAAAAGTAGTATAACTCCAAAGCACAGAAAACATATTCAACAAAATCATAAAAGAAAACTTTCCTAATCTAAAGAAAGATATGCATATGAAGATACAAGAAGCTTACATAACACCAAACCAACTGAATCAAAAAAAAGTGTCTTTGCCACATAATAATCAAAACACTAAACATACAGAATAATGAAATAATATTAAGAGCTGCAAAGAAAAAAATGATAAGTAACTTATAAAGGCATAACTATCAGAATTACACCAGACTTCTCAATGGAAACAATGAAAGCCAGGTGGTCCTGGTCAAGTGTTATATAGACATTAAGAGACCATGGATGCCAGCCCAGACAACCATACACAGCAAAACTTTCAATCACCATAGACAGACAAAACAAGATATTCCAGGCAGAACCAGATTTAACCAATACCTACCCATAAACCCAGCCTTACACAAATTGCTAGAAGGAAAACACCAACCCAAGAAATTTGGATACATTCACAAAAATACAAACAATAGATGATCTAACAGCAACAAATCCCCAAAAACAGAAAAAACAAAATATCATCACCAACAATGAAAACAAAAACAACAGAAACTCACACTAACTTGTTATTAATATCCCTTAATATAAATGGACTCAAATCATCTATAAAATAATACAAGCTAACAGATTGGATATAAAAACTAAATCCGTTCTTCTGCTGCATACAAGAAACACACGTTAAACTGAAAGACAGCCATCACCTCAAAGTTAAGGGTGGGGAAAAAATTTCCAATCAAATGGACCTAAGAAATAAGTGGGAATAGCTATGCTAATATCTAACAAAATAGACTTCAAACTAAAATAAATCAAAAGAGACAAATAAGGACTTTCCATGTTAGTCATTGGCAAAATTCTTCAGGAAGAAATCTCAATATAGATCATCTGTAACCTAAATACAAGGGTCCCCTCATATGTTAAAAAAAATCTGAAGCTTAACTCATACATTAATCCCCATACACTAATATTAGGAGACTTCAACACCCCACTCTCTCCAATGGACAGGTCTCTCAGACATAAAATAAACAGAGAAATAAGGGAACTAGCATATGTTATGACTCAAATGGACTTAACAGATATCTACAGAACATTCCATCCAAACATAAAAGAATATACCTTCTTCTCAGCATCTCATGGAACCTTCTAAAAAAATAACCACATACTAAGTAACAAAGCAAACCTCAACAGATACAAAAAAGTTGGAATAACCCCGTATATCTTATTATATCACCATGTCATAAAATTAGAATTAAACAGCAACAATAATTTTAGAAAGCCCACAAACACATAGAAAGTAAACAATGCTCACCTGAATGATCAATGATTTCAGGAAGACATAAAGGAAGAAAAAAAGACTTCCTAAAATTCAATGAAAATGACCACACAACATACCCAAAATTATGGGACACAATGAAAGCAATATTAAAAGGAAAGTTCATAGCATTAAAGCCTATGTAAAGAAGCTTGAAAAATCCTACACTTGTAAGTTAACAGAACAACTGAGAACTCTAGAACAAAATGAAGCAAACTTACCCAGGAGAACTAGACAGCAGGAAAAGAAACCAAAGTTAGAGTTGAAATCAGCAAAATAGAAACAAAGTAAGCAATACAAAGAATCAATGAGACAAAGCATTGATTCTTTGAGAAAATCAACAAAATAGACAAAGCTTATCTAAACTAAGCAAAAGTCAGAGAATATCCAAATTAACAAAATCAGAAATAAAAAAAGAAGACGTAACAACAGACATGGAGGAAATTCAGGGAATCATTTTGAAAACCTGTACTCTACAAAATGTTGGAAAACATAAAGTAAATAAACAATTTTCTGCATAACTATCCCTCACCAAAATTAAATTAAGACAATATAAACAAATTAAATAGACCTATAACTGCTAAAAAATGAAAACAGTTATCAAAAGTCTCCCAACTAAAAAATGGCTAGAGCCAATGATTTCAGCACAGAATTCTACAAGGTTTTCAAAGAACTAATACCAATATTCCTCAAATTGTTCAACAAAATAAAACAGAAGAAACATTTTCAACTTTTTTTTATGAGGCTACGGTTACCCTCATACCCAAACCACAACAAAGACATTACTAAGAGAGAGAATTACAGACCAAGCTCATTCATGAACATTGATGGAAAAATACTCAATAAAATACTGGCAAACTGAATTGAAGAATACACCAAACAAATCATCCATCTTGCTCAAGTCAGCTGCATCCCAGAGATGTAGGGATGGTTCAACATGTGAAAATCTGTCAATGTTTTCTACCATATAAACAAACTGAAAAAAAAAAATAAACAGGATCTTCACATTAGTTGCTGATAAAGCCTTTGACAAAATACAAAATCACTTCATGATAGAGGTCTTGGAGAGAGCAGGGATACAGGAAACATACCTAAACATAATAAAGACAATATACAGGAAGCCAACAGACAACATAAAAATAAATGGAGAGAAATCAAAGTGATCCCACCAAAATCAGGAACAAGACAATATTGTCCATTCTCTCCATATCTATTCGATATAGTTCTTGAGGTTCTAGCTATAATATATATACATATAGCATATATACAACAACAAAGGTTGATCAAGGGGCTACAAATCAGAATAAAAGTCAAACCTCTCACTTTTGTTGATGAAAACAACAAAATTATATAATTTTGTTATTATATAATTATATAATTGTGCTGAAAGTTATATAATTTACATAAGTGACACCCAAAATTCTACCAAAGAACTTCTTCAACTCATAAACACCTTTTGTATTATAGTAGGATATAAAATTAACTAGAAAAAAATCAGTATCCCACTTTTGCAAAGATGATAAATGGACTGAGAAGAAAAATGGAGAAATATCACCCTTCAAAATAGCCACAAATACTCTCTGAACATGGCGAACAATGAGGGCTGATGAGAAGCCAAGGACAATGAGGGCTGATGAGAAGCCAAGGACAATGGCACGGGGTTTTGATCCTACTTCATGTTCTGGCTTTGTGGGAGCCTAGCCAGTTTGGATGTTCACCTTCCTAGACATGGACGGAGGGTGGACGACCTTGGACTTTCCACAGGGCAGAGAACCCTGACTGCTCTTTGGACTGGAGAGGGAGGGAGAGAGGAATGGGGGGAGGGGGAGAAGGGTGGGAGGAGGGGGAGGGAAATGGGAGGCTGGGAGGAGGCAGAATTTTTTTTCTTTTTCTCAATAAAAAATTTAAAAAAATAGCCACAAATAGCATAAAATATCATGTAATATCTCTAACCAAAAAAATGGAAGACCAGTTTGCCAAGAAGTTTAAATCTTGAAGAACGAAACTGAAGAAGTCACCAGATAATGAAAGATCTCTCATGATCTTGGGTAGGTAGAATTAATGTAGTAAAAATGGCAATCTTACCAAAAGCAATCTACAGATTCAAAGAAATGCCCATCAAATTCCCAGAAAACTTTTTCACAGACCTTGAAAGAACAATACCCAGGATAATAAAAAAATCATGTACACAAAATGAACTTCTGGGGTCATCACAAATTCTTCCTTTAAACTCTACTATAAAGATACAGTACTGAATATAGCCTGGTATTGGCATAAAAACTGACAGAAGGACTCGGGTATCAATCCACACACCTTCAGACACCATATTCTTGACACTGAAAGAAAAATATAAAATGGAAAATATAAAGCATATTCAACAAATAGTTCTGGCATAACTAGATATCAACATGTGGAAGAATGGAAATAGTTCCATACCTATCCCCATGCACAAAACTCAAGTTCAAATAGATGAAAGACCTCAACATAAATGAACCACACTGAACCTCACAGAAGAGAAAGTGGGAAGTACACTTAAACACATTGGCACAGGAGCCTTCTTCCTAATTATATCCCCAATAGCCCAGACACTGAGGAAAACAATTAATAAATGGGACCTCTTGAAACTAAAATGGTTCTGTAAAGCAAAGTACATGGTCAACAAGAAAAAACAGAAGCCTACAGAATGAGAAAAGATTTTCACCAACCCCATATCAGACAGGGCTGATCTCCAAAATATACAAAGAACTCAAGAAATTGGCAATCAAAAGAACAAAAAATCCAATAATAAAAATGGGGTAAAGACCTAAACAGAGAACTCTTAACAGATGAATCTAAAATGGCTGAAAGACACTTATGGAAATGCTCAACATCCTTGGCCACCAGAGAAATGCAAATCAAAACATCTCTGAGATTCCAACTTACACCTCTAAGAATGGCCAAGACCAAAAACACCGATGGCAACTTATGCTGGAGAGGATGTGAGGTAAAGGGAAACGTCCTGCATTGCTGGGAATAGTGCAAACTAGTACAGCCCCTTTGGATATCAGTATGGTGATTTCTCATAAAATTAGGAAAAAACATTTCTCAAGACCCAACAATATCACTTCCGGGTATATACCCAAAGGATGCTCAATCGTACCAAAAGGATGTGTTCTCAACTATGTTCATAGCAGTATTGTTTGTAATAGTCAGAACCTGGAAAAAACCTATATAACCCTTGACTGAAGAATGGATAAGGAAAATGTACATTTACACAGCAGAAAAAATAATGACATCTTGAAATTTGCAGGAAAACGGATGGATCTAGAAAACAACATATTGAGTGAAGTAACTCAGACCCAGAAAGACAAATATCATATGTACTCACTCATAAGTGGCTTTTAGACATAAAGCAAAGAAAACCAGCCTACAATTCACAATCCCAGAGAACCTAGACAACATCAAGTTCCTTAAAAGAGACATACATTGATCTATTCTACATGGGAAGTAGAAAAAGACAAGATTTCCTGAGTAAATTGGGAGCATGAGGACCATGGATGAGGGTTGAAGTGGAGGGAAAAGGAAAGAAGGGTACTAGAGAACAACATATAGCTCAATAAAATCATTAAAAAATCTTAAGAACTAGTTGAGTGTAGCGAGCTGCGTGGAGTCACACCTGATGGAGATGTATAATCAACTCCTGAGATGGCTAAGGCCTGACCTATGCTATGATCATGCAATGATTATCAGCTGCTTGCATATGCGTGGGCCTATGGGCAGTGCCCACCTGGCTATCCGGGGTTGGTAGCCCATGCCTTTTTAAGGGTTGGGAGAGGTTTGCCTGAGGAGAGAGGGGAATGGAGGAAGAGAAAGTGAATAAAGTCCTGGAATATACTGCAGTGAGAAGAGCTCCGGGTGTTGTGTCATCCTTGCTGGACGAGGTGGGGCATGACAGCTGAGAACAAGCCTAAAAAATGATGTTAAAAACCATCAAATTTACACATATTTCAAAAACTTTGTGAAAAATAAAACTTAAAGATTGTATACATATAATGATAAAATAATTAAAAATGTAAATATTTAACACACTGACATAAATAAATTTACAGAAAAAGTATTATGTATTCTGTATTTATATATTATGTATTCTGATATTTTTTCAGTTCTTTAACTTCTTTGAAGATTATTTTTTTACTTTATTTATTTATAAAAAATTTCCACCTCCTCTTATTTCCCTCCCACTCTCCCCCTCCCCTCCCCCACCCTCTCCAGTCCTAAGAGAAATCAGGGTGCCCTGCCCTATGGGAAGTCCAAGGCCTTACCCCCTCCATCCACATCTAGAAAGGTGAGCATCCAAACAGACTAGGCTCCCAAAGAGCTAGTACATGCAGTAGAATAGAAACTCAGTGCTCTTATCACTGGCTTCTCAGTCAGCCCTCATTGTCAGTCACATTCAGAGAGTTCAGTTTGATCACATGCTCGTTCAATCCCAGTATAGCTGGCCTTGGTGAGCTCCCATTAGATCAGTTCCATCATCTTAGTGGGTGGACGCACCCCTCACAATCCTGACTTCCTTTCTCATGTTCTCCCTGTTTCTGCTCTTCATCTGGACCTTTGGAGCTCAGTCTAGAGCTCCAATGTGGTTCTCTGTCTCGATCCCCATCCATCATCAGATAAAGGTTCTATGTGGGATAAGGCCAGTTCAGGCACCCTCTCCTCTGCTGCCCAAGGACCTAACCGGGGACATATCCTGAAACACCTGGGAACCACTCTAGAGCCAAGTCTCTTGTCAACCCTAAAATGGCTCCCTTAATCCAAACTTCCTCCATCTCAACCATCCCATTCTCCCAAGCTCTCCCCAATGCTCCCCTTCTCCCTTCTCTCTCCCCTTCTCCACTTCCTCCTACCACACCTCCACCCCTGTGCTCCCCACTTTTGTCTGGCCATCTTGTCTACTTACAATATACAAAAGGAAAAATATATGTTTTTCTTTGGGTTCACCTTCTTATTTAGCTTCTCTAGGATCACAAATTATAGGCTCAATGTGTTTTGTTTATGGCTAGAATCCACATATGAGTGAGTACATACCATATTCATCTTTTTGGGTCTGGGTTATCTCACTCAGTAAAGTATTTTCTATTTCCATCCATTTGCATGCAAAATTAAAAATGTCATTGTTTTTTACTGCTGAGTAGTATTCTAATGTGTATATGTGCCACACCTTCTTTATCCATTCTTCTATTGAGGAGCACCTAGGTTGTTTCCAGGTTCTGGCTATTACATATAGTGCTGCTATGAACATAGTTGTACAAATGCTTTTTGTAGTATGATTGGGCATCTTTTGGGTATATTCCCAAGAGTTGAATTGCTGGGTCCTGAGGTAGGATGACTCCCAGTTTCCGGAGAAATCACCACACTGATTTCAAAAGTGGTTGCACAAATTTGCATTCCCACCAACAATGGATGAGTGTTCCCCTTACTCCCCATCCTCTCTAGCATAGGCTATCATTGGTGATATTGATTTTATCCATTCTGAAGGGTGTAACATGGTATCTCAAAGTTATTTTGATTTGCATTTCCCTGATCACTAAGGAAGTTCAACATGACCATAAGTGTCTCTATGCCATTTGAACTTATGCTGAGAATTCTCTTTTCAGTTCAGTATCCCATTTTTAAATTGGGTTAATTAGAGTTTTAATGTCTAGTTTCTGGAGTTCTTTATATATTTTGGAGGTCAAACTTTTGTCTGATGTGTGTTTGGTGAAGATCTCCCATTCATCAGGCTGTCTTTTTGTATTAATGACAATGTGAAGGCGAAGGCATAAGTCACAAACAATTCCACACCAGTTTGGAATTAAGGTTAATAGAATGGTTATTTATTTAAAGGGGAAAAAACTTACAGATCACCATCCCAGACAACAGCCCTCTATGCAATCAGAAAGCGAGTCTAGTAGCCGGAAGCGGAGCAAGAAGTAAGAGAGAGCGAGGAGGGAAGTGGCCGCTTTTTGAAAGAGAGAGAATACGCACCAATGGACTGGTATCTCAGCGGCTATTGGCTGGAGGAGCAGAAGGACCTCCCGCAACACCTCTCCCTTTTGTTTAAGTAAGAGAGTTCTAAACCTACAATGAAATTATATACAATAAATACAAACATCCCATTCTAACTAGCTTAGATCTTGTATAATAAATAAATTGGCCAAGTCATGAGAAAAAAGTAACTACATTTATACAGTCTTCAACCGCATCTAAGATCTGAGAAGGGAAATAATGTTACCTGGGTAATTAAGAAGTTCAGTAAAATAACTTCCAAAACATGCAACAAATCACAGAGATGACTAGCTACCTGGGCAGTCACCCAAAGTCACATTTGCAGCATTGAAGGAACCAACTTTGGCTAAGGCCTAACATAACTGACATACCATTTTCAAAGGCAAGCAACTTTTCAAAACTATTTTACATCTGTCTTGGCAGGATATGACAGTCCTGTTTTATCCATTGATGCACGCTCTGTATCTCTGTCAGTGGTTGAGGTATGGGCATTTCTTTGCCCAAAGGCCAGTTCTCCCAAAAAGAAAGGCTCCAGGTGGAGTGTGTTTGGTGCTCAACATTCTCTCTAGAATAGAGCGGTGCTGCCAGGAGCAATTATGTCTCACTATCAGGAAACTCTGAGTTAGATTAAAGGCCATTTTTCTACAGCTCTTTGAATAGGTTGAAGATTATCTATCTATTCTGAGTATAATCTCTATGTATCTAAAGAACCTGGTTAGTCTAATTATAAATGACAAACTTAGATGACTATTGATCTATATAATTCTCAATATCTATCTAACTTAAAGACTAAGACAATAAACATCTGTATAACAAAAGAGGATAATGACCTCCAAATTTTAACATTGCAATATGGTAAATATATATCAATACACAAACAATATATAAGTATCTCAATCAGAGTTAGAAATGTACACTGCAATATGGTAAATATATACAATATATATCAATATAATATGTGTCAATACATAAAAATGTTTTAAACAGAGGTAGAAACATGCATGCATACAATAGTCAATTTAATTTAACTTTGTATCTATATAAGAATAGATACCAATATATTTGTCTCAAAACAATAACACACAAGTACCAACAAGTACAAATCTACTATCCCATTATCCCTCTTTTTTTATTTCAAATTATCCCTGAGCTTATAAAATTCTTCCCCCAACCCTCAGCCGTTTACTAATTATAATCAACCCCTAAATGATGTCCCTAAACCCAAGGGCAAACTTTACAAGGAGAGGGGACGTCATCCTCTAGAATTACTTCCAGCTGTCATGGGTGCGATGATTTTCTAGAAAATTCCTGTGAAAGTAAAATGATGGTTAAATTTCAAGATTAATGTCTTTTAAAATTGCAAAAAGTCTCTAGGTATTTTGTGGAGGTCTGGCCAGAATGTTGTACAAGATGTGCACCATTTCAGCTAACCAAGTTGGAACCATCTTGTGCAGCTGGTACCCAAAACGGATCTTGTAGTAGCGCTATCAGTATCATGATGTCATATCAACTAGGTGGAGTTGTTGTTATGGGGCCCCATCTTCTTCCTTGAAACTTCAAATGTCACTTCAGGAAAAACTCATTGTTCATTGTGAAAAATGTAAACACTAATCATACACACACACACACACATATATATATATATATTCAATGAAAGGCATGATAGATGTATACAATGAAAAGTATGATAGATATGAAGAAAAGCAAAGATGTTTTCTAAACTCGTATTTCTATCTGTCCCATATCATGGCTCTTGACATGAGACAGAAACTCCAGAAAGTCTGGGTTTTTCTTTTACCAACAGGCTTGGAATTGGAGAGGGACTGAGCCATAGTCCAAGTTCAAAACCAGCTCGATATGTTTATAAATAAATGCACATTAACACATATTTAAATATAAGAGTAGAATAATTTTACTTATGAGACCTGTTTGATTTTCTTGCCAATTCTTATTGGGTTGTAAATAGTTACTATCTGTCAGTATTAAAACATCCAGGGTCCCTTGAATTTTCTGAAGATGAGTGTTTTCCTGTAGAGATAAGAAGAGAATCCTGCCCCCGTACTATATGTTTCTCTTACCACCTGTATGAATATCATCATTGTGAATGAGCTGTCATTTCTCCTTCCAAACAATAATTGATCAGTCTCAGCATTGCCTTGTGCTAAAGGACCAGGCAGACTTGTATGGTACCGGATGTGTGTTATGTAAATCTGACAAAGCCTGTTCCTGATTATGTCTAGTACCTGGATAAACAATGAAGTCAACTCTGAGTCATCTGGTATAAATTCAGCCGTTTCAATATGCAAGATGACTCTTTCTGCATATTGTGAATCTGTAACTATATTAAGAGATTCTTTAAAATCCCTTAGCACCATAAGAATGGCATATAATTCTGCCTTCTGGACAGAATTATAAGGGCTTTGTTCCACCTTACTCAATTCATCTGACTTGTGACCTACTTTCCCTAATTTATTTGCATCAGGATAGAATGTATGGGCTCCAGTTATTGGAGCATCACATACAATTCTAGGAAGAATCCAAGAAGTTCTCTTTATGAGGTTAAGTGTACCACTTTTGGGATAATTGCTATTAATTTCTGCCAAAAAATTAGCATAAGCTCTTGGCCAAGGTTCATTGTCTTCCCATAATTTTTTTATTTCCTCAGTAGTAAAAGGCACTATAATTTCTGCTGGGTCTATACCTGCTAGTTGACAAAGTCTCAGCTTACCTTTTATAATTAATTCAGAGACTTTTTCCACATAAGTTTTTAATTTTTTCTTGGTTTATTAGGTATCAATGTCCACTCTAAAATAATATCTTCCCTCTGCATTAGAATCCCTGTAGGAGAAATTCTGGAAGGCAATATGACTAGGATGCAGCTAAGATTTGGGTTCACCCAATCCACATGTGCCTCCTGTAATTTTTCCTCAATCATTGTCAGTTCCTTTTCTGCTTCAGCTGTCAGTTTTCTTGGACTATTCAAATCTTTATCAGCAATCTAAGGTTTTGTTTAAATGAACTATTAGATCAGGTGTTATCCCAACAGTTGGTCATAGACTGGAAATGTCTCCTAACAATCTTTGGAAGTCATTAAGAGTCTTTAACCGGTCTCTCCTAACTTGTGCTTTTTGCGTTTTAATTTTCTCTAACCCTATTCTGTAACCTAGGTAATTAATAAAGTTTCCTATTTGAATCTTTTCAGGGGCAATTTGTAATCCCCACGTAGGCAAGACTTTCTTTACTTCTTTTTTGTTAGTTTGTTTGTTTGTTTTATTTATTTATTTTTTATTGAGAAAAGGGAAAAAAAGTTTCCCCCTCCTCCCAGCCTCCCATTTCCCTCCTCCTCCTTGCACCCTTCTCCCCCTCCCCCCACTCCTCTTCCCCTCCCTCTCCAGTGCAAAGAGCAGTCAGGGATCCCTGCTCTGTGGGAAGTCCAAGGTCCTCCCGCCCTCCGTCCATGTCTAGGAAGGTGAACATCCAAACTGGCTAGGCTCCCACCAGGCAGAACATGAAGTAGGATCAAAACCCCATGCCATTGTCCTTGGCTTCTCTTTCCTCTTTGAATCTTTTTAGGGGCAATTTGTAATCCCCACCTAGGCAAGACTTTCTTTACTTCTTCAAACATCATTTCTAAAGTATCTTTATTTGAATCAGACAACAAGATATTATCCATGTACTGATAAATTATGGACTTGGGAAATTGTTTACGAATTATTTCCAATGGCTTACTTACAAAATATTTTCACAATGTAGGACTATTGAGCATACCCTGTTTGGGAGGATAGTCCATAGATATCTCCTTTTAGGCTGAGAATTATTATAAGTAGGCACTGTGAAGGCAATTTTTTCTCTATTATTTTCTTGTAACAGTATAGTGAAAAAACAATCTTTCAAATCAATAACTATAAGAGTCCATCCTTTTGGTAATAGAGGAATTCCAGATTGTAGTGGGCCCATAGGTTGAATTACCTTATCGACAGCTCTTAAATCTGTCACCATTCTCCATTTACAGATTTCTTTTTTACAACAAACACAGGAGAATTCCAAGGGCTGGTTAATTCTTCAATATGGTGAGCATCTAGTTGCTCTTGCACCAGCTGTTCCAATGCCTGTAATTTATCTTCAGCTAGTGGCCACGGTTTGATCCATATGGCTTCTTAGTTAGCCATTTTAAAGGTAGGGCTGTTGGTACCTCTAAAGATTTGATATTTCCTGTATGTTCTTGTACAGCCTGAATGACTGGTAACCTTTTTCCATAATACCTCATCATATACTTCCCAGAATTATGAGTTCCTGGAACTACAGGAATGTTAATCTGGGTATTCCATTGCTGTAGCAGGTCACAGCCCCATAAATTTATTGCAATATTGGCTATATATGGATTTAGTCTTCCTATTTGACCTTAGTACCCTCTGCATTCAACCCATCTTTTGCTTTGTTTTACAGGAGATAGGGTTCCAATTCCCAGGAACTGAACATCTACCCCTTGAAGAGGCCAATTCAGATGCCAAGATTCTGGAGTAATGATTATTACATCTGTACCTGTGTCTAATAAGCCTCCAATAAAAGTGCCATTTATACAGACTCTTAGCTTTGATCTTCAATCGTTAATAGAAGTCTGCCAAATATATATGTTTACTCTGTCCTAATATGCTTTTTGACTCATCCTCCACATCTAATTCATCATTTAGACCAATATTACTTTTTACAGCAGAAATTGGAGCTTTTAATTTTCTTGGTGAGGCACGTTCTCCTCTGTGACTGGGAACGACTCTTCCACTGTTGGCTTGGGGGCCTGTGAGAGGCCTTGTTTGTCTGTTGTTGACCTGCATTCATTGGACCAAGGTCGGCCTTTACCGCATCTCCTACATATACCTGAAGGCCGAGGTCTCCTATTTTTGTCATTCCCAGAAGAGACATTATTCCTAGAAATTCTTTGCTTGCAATCCCTTTGTAAATGTCCTAATTTACCACAATTAAAACACCTGGCAGTTTGATGTCTCATCATTGCTTTGGAAATTGCTTCTCTTACCCAAGATTCATCATTATAGCTAAACGTTTCAACATTCATCGTATGCTGAATCCATTCATCCATAGGTGCTGATCTAGACTTTAAAGGCCCAATTATCTTTTTGCATTCTATGTTTGCATTCTCAAAAGCTAGAGATTCAACAAGTATTCGTCTAGCTTCTGGGTCTGTTATCCCTATGTCCAGAGCCTTAATTAATCTTTGCAGATGTCAATAAAGGGTTCTCTCTGTCCCTGACTAATTCTGGTATATAATTCAACCCCTTTTGCTGGATCTTGTATTCTATTCCAATCATTTAAAGCTGCTTGGTGACATAGACACAGTACTTCATCATCATAAAGAGCTTGGACCTGTGGATCAGCATATTCTCCTGCACCAAGAATTTGATCTTGGGAAACCTTGACACCTTTTGTTCTTCCTTGCTGTTCCATATGCTTGGATTCTTCTCTGAAATAGATTCCAAACATCAAGGAAGGTCCATTATCTAAAACTGCAGACAGTAACTGATGGCAATCATGGGGGGTAGCTCTAGCATTAGAAGCCCACGTCCTTATCATTTCCTTAACATATGCAGAGTGCAAGCCAAAATTAACAATAGCTTGCTTAATTTCTTTTAGATCATTCATTGCTATTGGTGCCCATCTAGCTTCTTTGACTTCCTTTGAGCTTTTAGAATTTGACACTTTGTCAGAATTAGTATAGGGTATGTTGCTAAAACCCTGGGTAAGCCAGTTCTAATAGCTGGTGGTGGCATTGTATCTTGTCCTTGTGTCTTCTTACTCTGTTCACCAGCTCCAATAATTTCTTCAGTCATTTCAAGTCTTTTTATTATTGTCTCTTTTGAATCCTGAATCTCCTGACCTGCATGAGTTTCTAGTAAAGATTTTATGGTTCTTATGAGTGCCATATTTTTCCTAAATGATAGAATATTCAAAAGAATACTTGTTATTCTTTCTGCGGGGTTGGATGCAGGGTTGGAGAGAAAACATGAGACACACGACAGTCCCACATGGGTAAACTTTAATGGGGAGTGGGATGACGACAGGTGAATGACGGGGGTGAAGAGATGAAAGGGAAAGAGAGGGGAGTTGTGGCATCCCCCATTTTTAAAGGGGGCATCCAAGTGCCTCTGGGAGAATGTCTTGTGCATGCATGGCTTTCCATTGCGCTGGGATCTGTAGTTCAGTGGGATGCTGGGAACCGTAGTCCAGGGGGATCCTGTGCATGTGTGGCTTTCCATTGAGCTGGGATTTGTAGTCCAGGGGAATGCTGTATTCTCTGTGCATATGTGCCCTTGTCTCCAAAAGGAATAACATTACTGAAACCTAGTAACCAGTAAATTAAATTATCCCCATAGTCATATAAACCTTGCATGATATGCAACAAAACATATTGGTGAACAAAACAGTAAAATTTGTGTTGGAAATGAAAACCGCCATATTACCTATTATCCAGGAGGTGGCTTTGTTGCCAAGTCATGATGAAAACGGGGTTCTGTTTCAGTGTCCACCTAGTATTTGTTAAAAACTGGGAAATGCAAGTTGCTCAGCAAAGTGAATGTAATTGAATCAATTCCGTCCATGGAACCATAGACCCAGAATCCAGGGGTAGGGAAGAGTAACCCAGAAGCCATGTATGCCTCCACTTGACAGATTCGCCCCAAGGGGTTGCAGCTTTCGGCATCTGGCCACCATGTGTTCTGGTTCGCGCAGCTTAAGAGCTCCACTTGCAAGGGAGGTTTGAAAATGACTCAGAAAAGAACAAACCACGCGGGAAGAGACTATGCAGGCCTGCGGAGTTTAAATCCATGTGGGGAGGCAACGATAGGGTAGGTGGGGACTTGAAGTCAATCTGAGGTGTCTATAGGGAAAATATAAAGAACTGAACCAAGAAAAGCCACTGTGTGATAATTTATATTAAACTGCTGGCTCGACGTGCAAGGCACAGGCCACGGCTGAGAGTGGGAGGGCTCATGCCAAGCCAAACTGGTGGCAGGCAGCTGAGTGGTGGAAGGAAGGGTCCTAAAACCAAACGTTGGGTGCCAGATGAAGGTGAAGGCATAAGTCAAAAAGAATCCCACACCAGTTTAGAATTATGATTAATAGAATGGGTATTTATTTAAAGGGGAAAAAACTTACAGATCACCATCCTAGACAACAGCTCTCTGCTCAACCAGGAAGGGAGTCTAGTCGCCGGAAGAGGAGCAGGAAATAAGAGAGCACAAGAAGGAAAGTGGCTGCTTTTTTAAAGGGAGAGAGACCACGCCCCAATGGGCTGGTATCTCAGCAGTGATTGGCTGTTGGAGCAGAAGAACCTTCCACACCAACAGAGCACTGCATAGCCTGGAAACATCTCTCTGTATGGCGGCAAAAATCTGCCATGCTCTCCCATCTGCCTAAGGCTGATCCCACAGTCTGCCCAGGAGCAGGT
Organism: Microtus pennsylvanicus; assembly: GCF_037038515.1. Classification (NCBI taxonomy): domain Eukaryota; kingdom Metazoa; phylum Chordata; class Mammalia; order Rodentia; family Cricetidae; genus Microtus; species Microtus pennsylvanicus. The sequence goes on along the minus strand of NC_134601.1, from coordinate 20,989,945 downwards.
GGGGGGCACTGAGCCATTGGCATGGTCTCAGAGTACTTTCTTCCAAATCCTGAGCAGGAACACAAACATCCAGTCTCATAAAAGCCATTGAAATGCTTTAAGGCCGGAGTTCACACTGGCGGCACAACCAAGGAAGCCACATTTTTTTTTGCTGCTATTGCTGAAACAGGAAATCTCTCTAAGGCGTGTCCTAGCAAACAACAAAAAGCTGTGTTAAACTCTCTTTTTTCTGCATTTAAATTAAGCTCTCTCAGGTTTTTAAGTGGATTTATTTACCACGTTGGGCACCACTCTGTAGAAGGAGTGGCGGGCAGGCCTGCTTTTTGTCCTTTCTGGCTCCTGCACGGCTAGCTTAGCCCCGGAATAATTACATGGAAACTATATTATTTTAAACACGTCCTGGCCCATTAGTTCTAGCCTCTTTCTGACTAACTCTAACATCTTGATTAACCCATCTCTATTAATGTGTGTAGCACCACGAGGTGGTGGCTTACCGGGAAAGATTCTAGCCTACATCCATCTCAGGGCAAAGAATCATGGTGACTGCCTCACTTCCCTTCTTCCTAGCATTCTGTTCTGTCTACTCCACCCACCTATTTTCTGGCCTATCAGGCCAAGCAGTTTCTTTATTAATTAACCAATGAAAGCAACACATAGAAATAAGAGCCACCTACATCAATAGGGCAGGCTTGGGAGAGGCAGCATCATGTGGAACAAAGAAGCCCCTTCAGCAGGAGCTAGATGGACCCTGTGCTCCTATCCCAGACTGAATGCCACCCCCCAGGATGGCACACATTCACCAGTCTGGTTGGTTCTCCTCAGCTCAGGGACAGGGACTTCTGGAAGTCCAAGGACCCCACAGACAAAAGGGCGAACTTGGGGGGAGGGCAGGGTCATGTGGAAAAAAGAAGCTCCTGCAGCAGGAGCTGAAGGAGCCCCGTGCTTCTTTCAGGTAGGCAGTTGCACACTCATCCCTCTGGGTGTGTAACCTTAGTGCAGGAGCAGGAACTGTTTCTGGGCAAAGGACCTTGCAGACAATACGGCAGGCTTGGGGGAAGCAGGGCCATGTGGAATAAAGAAGCCCTTGCAGCAGGAGATAGAGGGGCCATGTGCTCCTTTCCCAGACCATATACCCTGTCCCGGGATGGCACTCACTCATCAGGCTGGATGGTTCTCAGCAAAGGGACAGGGACTGCTGGAAGTCTGAGGATCCCACAGACAAAAGGGCAAACTTGGGGAGAGGGTCGGGTAGTGTGGATCAAAGAACCCCCAGCAGCTGGAGCTGGAGGTATGCTGCACTCCCTTCCAGTGGACGGGTGCACACTCACCCCTCTGGGTGGATAGCCTCAGTGCAGAAGCAGGAACTGTTCCTGGGCCGAGGACCTTGCAGACAATAGGCCAGGCTTCCTTCTTTGAAGATTTAAATTAAGTAAATCTATATTTATTAAGATCAAGATTCTATTTGCTTTTATCCAACCTTTGAAGTTTCATACATGATTAAAATAAATTACTTCCTCTTTAAAACTGTTGAAAATCTTTTTTCCCCAATAGTCAATGTTTGAAGCTGTAACCAAAGAATATAAAAGCTGCAAGAGGGACAGTTATTTGGTGTTTGGTTTTCAAGGCCATCCCTGATCTAGATCTGGTAGCCTCAGTACATAGCCTGGTTGCTTGATAAGAAAGGCCATGTTCATCCCAGAGGAATTTGTGCTAGCCATAAGTACTTAAAAGATGAAAATATGGTGGTTCCCATCACATTTTCATTTAATTATCCCTTTGGCCTATGCACAAGAGAGGTACATAACAGAAAATGACACCTTATTAATTATTCCATTGGCCTATGCACAAGAGAGGTAGATAACAAAAAATGACAACTGTCAACCAAAATCTTAATCAAGTAGTCACTTTAGCTACAGTTATTGTACCAGATGTGGTACCCTGACAAGTAGATTAGGACATCTCCTAGGACCTGATATGTGCCAGTTCATCTGGCAGTTGTTTTCTTTAAGACATGATACATGAGGTTCAAGTGGTTAGGAGGTTGTAATCATTCTGGACTTGTTTGTAAAATAGAAACATATCAGAAGATGGGAAATACTCCACCCAAAATTCAAGGTCCTTTTCACTTATTGAACTTTCTAAAAGTCCCTAGGAATGATGTCTGCAGGGATTCCTTTTCTTTCTTTATTGATTATGGCCCCTCCATCAGCAATAAAGAACAATGATTTGAGGTCTTATTTGATTCTGGAGGTAACATATTTCTTACTTGTGTATGTTACTCTAAGACATAAACCACATTGTAGTAATATGGGCGGCGGCGGGGCTGCGTCCCCAACACCCCAGCTGCCTGCCCGGCTACCTTTACCCGAAATAATTACACAGACACTGTATTCATTTAATCACTGCTTGGCCCTTAGCTCTAGCCCTTACTGGCTAATTCTGATATCCCAATCAACCCATCTCTAACAATCTGTGAGCACCGGTCTTACCGGGAAGATTCTAGTTCAGAGCTTCATCGCGTGTGTCTGCCCAGGAGCCTGGAGCATGGTGTCTCTCCTGAGGCGTCTGCTCCCGAGAGGAGAGCTGTCGGGTCTGCGCTCACTTCCTCTTCCTCCCAGTGTTCTGTTCTGTCTACTCCTCCCACCTATCTCCCAACCAATGAGAGCCAAGCAGTTTCTTTTTATTTAACCAATGACCTTCCTCCATCATTATGACCTTCCTCCATCACCACATGACATGGAAATATTTGAGTTTTGAATGATGGACAGAAAAGGAGAAAGATCATCACCAGGCCAAGGGTTATGTGAAGACTACTCTACTGTTTGACCGTATGATTCAGCAGGCACTATTCTCTTGTAGGTGTCAGCAGAAGATAGAGAAGCAGTTTCGTGTCTCTGGCATGTCTCTTTATGTGAATCACTTTAGAGACACTTGGAATTTTGTAATGAGGTTATACTACTATCTGAAGAAAATTATTTTTCATTTAAGAAGTAGCACTCTACCTGCTGTTGGACCTTGAAAAAAGATGAGCATTTGATATTGAGCTACAGAGTTACCCTTTGACACATGCTGTCCATCATGAGCTAGGTGTTATCTGATCAGCCAATACATAAAGGTATATGTGCACAGCAGCAATCCTTTATAAATTGTAAGAGCTAGCTATGTTTATTATCAGTCATGAATAGCCCTTCATGTCACAACCCAAGCTACATGAAGGAGTTGCTCAAATCCTTGCTTCCTATTTATGTTTATAATGCTGGCTGTGCTCAAGCATGTACTTATAGACTCATTGAGTGTACCTTATAATTGGTTGACTTAGGAAGAGAAGATTGTTGTGTATGTACCTCCCAGGTATTTATTCATATAAATAGAAATTGTCATAGTATACCAAATTTGGGGAAGTTCATTTGGTCATACATTATGTCTGGAAGGAGGAATTTCTTTATTTGTAATTGTATAATGATGCTTCAAATAAAGCCAATGCTATTGCTACACAATCAGGATATGTAAAGAATATGATTGGAAAATTAGTTGGAAATATATTTGTAGAAAATGTATATAGACTGATCATTTCAAATAGTCAAATCACATAAAGATGCTTGTCATTTATGTGGATGTTTATCAAAAGGTGACTTTAGCAGAGGAGGAATTCTGCTAGGTAGAATATGGTAGGATAAAAGTAAGGTGACCCATTCACTGGGTTACCAACCTATTTTCTTATCTATTCCTGTCATTTTAAGTAGACCCATGAACAATGTGGTCATGGTGACTAAGATGAAGGATATGCACAGAATCAGTGACATGGGTGATCACTTACCAAGACTGACTTGTCAAAGGTCACTGCTGAGTTCTGAACATGGGACAGATACCACCATGGAGCTCTCAATATGGAATGATTCTGTGGCATGACTAGTCAATGACCTGGTGTTAGTTTAACTATATTCAATGACATACATAATACACAGGGCCATATATTGTTATTACCAGCATAGATAACTATCCTGGCTATGAATTTACCCTTCCTCCATGTAGTGCTTTAGTTAAAATTAGCTAAAATCTGTGAGCTTACAAAATGCATTATCTATCTTTGTGTCATTCCACACAGCATTATGTCTGACCAAAGCAAATACTTTCTGGCCAAAAAATGTTTTGGAGTGGACCCAGCATAATATTATCCACTATCATTGGGCAACTGGCTTTATCAAAAAATGGAAAGGCATTGTCTTTTAAAGACAAAATTACAGTGATAAGTGGCAGTAGCTGGCAGGGATGGAGCATTGTATTTCAGAAGACAGTGTATAATATAAATTTCTAAGATTTTATATATATTCCATAGCCAGAATTCATAATTCTAACAATAATTGTATGGAAAAAGAAATATAGAAATAATTCCATTCACTATCACTCCTAGTGGCCCTCTTAAAAATGTTCTTTGTATTCTCATGATCTTAGGTTTACTAGTTTAGAAATTTTTGTTCCATTGGGGCAGAGTTTTTTCAGCAAGAGATTCAACAAACAGTACATTGAATTGAGACCTAAGACTTTGCGTTTTCCAGTTTCTGATGCTTAGTGTCAATAGGCTAAGAAAGGAATAAGAGTGGTAGAAGGTATGATTGATTCATATTATCAGGAAAATCTCCATTGCTTTAACACAATGAGGAAGGAAGGCTTTGTCTGGAGTACAAGGAGAGTGTTTAAGGAATTCTTTCACAGGGATTTCTTACAGCCATTGGAAAGCACAAATATTTATATTACACATCATAGCAGTTGCAAAATCCTACCTATAGAATTGCAGCAAAAATAATTTTGTAGTTGGGGGTCAGCATAGCATGAAAATCTGTTTTAAAGGATAACAACATTAGGTAGATTGAGAACCACTACTTTCTTTAAGTATCCCATAGTGTTACCATATCCTATTAATGAAGTCACACAGAATCTATACTATTAAAGTCACTAGTGGCCCATTAGCTCTAGTTTCTTATTTGCTAACTCTTAAGTCTTAATTTAACCCATCTCCATTAACCCATGCCCCACCTCGAGGTTGTGACCTACCAGCAAAGTTTCAGCATGTCTGTCTCCTGCAGGGGCTCCATGGCTTCTTTCTGACACCACCTTCTTTTTCCCAGCATTCAGTTTAGTTTTCTCTACCTAGCTCTGTCCGACCCTATCAGGCCAAGCCAGTTTTTTTTTATTCATTAACAATTATCACAGCATACAGAGGGGAATCTCACATCACCTCCACTTTTCTATTTAAATAAAAAGGAAAGCTTTAACTGTAACATAGTAAAATTACATATAACAAAACAGATATCAAGTAAGAATTACAATTACAACATTTATATCTATTTCACCTTTTATCATAATTTAAAATAAACTATATTTGCTTTCTATCTATTCTTCAGCTCCATCAAAGACTCCAGAATGATATAATGTTACCTAAGTAAACAATAAGTTCATTGTAAGCAACTTCCAAAACTCTAGAACTGACAGAAACATCTCACTGCCTGGACAGTCACCCAAAGTTTTCTGTACAACTGGGGCATCCTTCTTCAGCCTACATGCCCATAGAAGCTGGCAGACTTTTTCATGATGCAGTGTATTTCAAAGATAGTTCTGCCTATATTGGCAGTTTGTTAGTTACGTTCTTCTCTGTCCTACAGAATGTCTAAGACTCTTTCATGAAGCAGGAACTCCAAAGGATTGTCTCACCTTTAGGCAAGTTCAGCAGTCATTTCTCTGTGGGTTCTGCATGTCTTGTTCATACAGCATAGCATTAATCACTCCACACAGGACCAGTTTTTTTTTGTCCAAATAGCTAGCAAACTCCATGAGGAGCCTCTTTGATGCCCATATTCCTCTTGAAGTATATTGGTGCTACCAGGAGTGGACACGTATCATTGTCATGATATGTTCTAAATTATCAAAACATTTTAAATGGCATATTCTGTAGTCTTTGAAAGGTTTAATGAATGCCCACCTATTTGAAATATGTCACTGTACATCTAGAATGCCTAACTAATATGACTACAAGCTTGACTATTACAGATGACTCTCTATTTACCTATATTTTTAATTATACATCATATTTTTAAATGATCTGCACAAACACAATACCTTAATCAAGAGCAGTCATAGACATATAACAAAACTGACCTTAAGTTTGTATCAATAATCCAAGATCTATACCAATGCAAATCTATAGCATATACTCCTTTAAGTGTAAAGAATAAGTTATAAACCAGCTTTTCTAGAATTTGTACATAGTTCTCTCCAAGCTATTTCCTGTTGTTTATTGGGAAAAGTATTTTGGGGAGTATTCACAGAGTTTTCGGGGGGTCTTTGTTCATCAAACCACATTAGTATGGAAGAAATCCATAGGTTCTCATCTTCTGTGGAAGCAAAAGAAGAACCATTTTTCCAAAGCAACATATCCTTAAACAAAAATTCTGAAGTCAAGATATCTTTAAAGTATATATGTTGATTACTTAGCTCCTTTATAGGCAAAATATTAAAAAAAACACAATAATACATGATCCATGATCGTGAGTCTTCTTATATTTTCCATCTCTATGTGGATTATTTTTTCTATTACTTTTTATACAAGTTTAATATTTAGTTTATTATCTTTCTGTACTCTGTCTCTTTAAAGACTTTGTTTTATATCTTTTTTTCAGTCTTTTTTTTGTTTTTTGTTGTTTTTCTGTTTATTTATTAAAAATTTCCACCTTTCCTCCTCCCATTTCTTTCCCACTCCCCCCACTCCCTCTCCCCATCCCTCTCCAGTCCTAAGAGAAGTCAGAGTTTCCTGCCCTGCAGGAAGTCCAAGGTCCTCCCCACTCTATCCAGGTCTAGAAAGGTGAGCATCCAAACAGACTAGTCTCCCACAAGGCCAGTCCCTGCAGTAGAATCAAAACTCGGTGTCATTGTCCTTGGCTTCTCAGTCAGCCCTCATTGTCAGCCACATTCAGAGAGTCCAGTTTGATCACATGCTCCATCAGTCCAAGTCCAGCTGGCCTTGGTGAACTCCTATTAGATCAGTCTCATTATCTTTTATAAAACATTTACTTCCTTTCATAACTTTGTATCCTCATTTCCTTCTCTCTTCCAAGCCTACGTACATTTATCCAACACTGCATAGTGTGGGACAATGGTCTGTATTCTTTCCATTATATTTTAAATAAATGCTGAATGGCCAGTAGCCAGGCAGGAAGTATAGGCAGGACAATCAGACCGGAAGTAAAGGTGGGTCAATGAGAACAGGAGAATTCTGGGAAGAGGAAATCTTAGTGTGTAGTCATGACCCAGCCAAAGAAGAAGATGTGACTGCCTTGCTGAAAGAGGTACTGAGCCATGTGGCTAGCACAGATAAGAATAATGGGCTAATACAAGTTATAAGAATTAATAAGAAGCCTGAGCTAATTGTCCAATCAGTTTAAAACTAATGTAGACTTCTGTGTGATTTCATGGGGACTTAACGACTATGGGAACTGGGCAGGACAAAACACCTCAGTCAATAACTGTGACCCATTTAGAGGTCTTTTCCATCTGAATTTGTCTTTATTATGTATCTATAATATTTTTCTGATCAGAACAGCTTCTTAAAATGCTAAGTACTTCTTAAAAATCTAAGAGGCAGCATTGCTAGGGCAAATACAGCCTGTCTGCTTGTTCTGCCTAGTTCAACATGGCTGAAGTTTATTCACTGCCTCTGAGACTGCCAGGTGGGTGCATTCCTCACCACCTTAACTCTAATCACCAGTTGGCTCATGCTACCACCAAGCAACTTGCAGCATACTGCTCACAAAACACATTTAAATGCTCAGCCTCCTGAAAGAACAAGAGTTTACTCTGACAGCATGGCACAGAAAGCCACCATTTCAAAACCGCATGGCTTTTTTTTCCCTGCTACTGCTGAATCAGTAAAACCTCTCTTAAGAGAGCTGTGGCAAGCTGCAAGCTGAAAAAAATTGCAGCTAAACTTTGTGTTTTGTGTCTAGATTTCCGTTCCAAGCTTTCTCAGGTTTATTGTGGATATAGTCGACTATGTTGGAGCACCAGTTGGTTGTAGAAGGCCACTTATTTTTCAGCTGCCTGGCACCTCAGACCCAAAAATAATGAAAAAAGAAACTATATTATTTAAATCACTACTTGGCCTATTAGCTCTAGCTACTTATTTGCTAACTCATGCAACTTAATTTAACCAATCTCCATTAATCTGTATGCCACCAAGAGGTTGTGGCCTGCCAGTAAAGTTTCAGTGTGTCTGTCTCTGGTAGTATGGCTTCTCTCTGACTCTGCCTTCTTTTTCTCAACATTCAGTTTAGTTTTGCCCACCTAGCTCTGTTCTACCCTATCAGGCCAATCTAGTTTTCTTTATTCATTAATGGTAATCCGAGCATGATGAGTGGAATCCCACATTAGGTATGTTTTATCCCCCAAAAGTACCAAAACCCACAGAAGTTCATGGTGAGGGTTGAGGGGAATACAGAATTGGTTTTAGAGAAAGATAGTTATAAATACCAGCAAAATCCATTTTGAAGTTATACAGACTAAAACCAACATAAGTTTTTTTTGTCCTATTTTGTTTAGTATCGTGTTTGTGCTTATGTGCACGTATATTAAGCTAATATTTTTTCTTTAATTTCTAATCATGGAATATAGTGTTGATGGAGATAACAGTAGTTAAGAATTTTAAATTTATATTATCATATTTGTTATGAAACCCTAAAAGACTGTGTATTCTTGAGGAATTTTGCCACGTATTTTAAAAAGTAAATACTGTGTTTATGGTTATATATTCTCACATTTCCTTTATTTTTATTCCAATATGCAGTAGTATAATTGTCTAAGCCTTTTTTTAGAAATTCAAAAAAGTTAATGGATATATTTATAATAGTTCCTTTTAAACATTTACTCACATGTACTTGTCATTGTGTATTTATTTTGTTAAATTATTTTGAATTCTTTGTTCAAAAAGTACTGAATTTTAATATGTGAATATCTTTTCTCTTTTGTCTTTTAATTTATATCAGTCAATTGCTTTTAAATATTTATAACATTGATTTGTCCCTTTTGGGCATTGGTAACATTCAGCCATCTTGGTTGGTCTACTCCTTGTGAGGTCATCTCTCTCAAAATTCTATTGTCATGTCATAGGAGCCTTCATGCACAATCAGTAATGCCAAACAGTCCAGTCTGGTAGTTTATCCTTTCCAGGTCAGATATTTTTAATATTTTTGTACATTTTTAATTTTAAGGATTCTAGTAGATTATACAGAGGTTTGAAGCAATTGTTTAGTTTATGTCTTCTGAGTGTAGTTCCTTTTATAATTTATTGTAATTGTTTGGTATGTTTTTCAGTAGTCTTTTATGCCGTCTTCTAAATTTATGATTATTACGCTTTCTTAATTACTCTGTCCTTATCATTTCTCTGACAATATATTTAATAGCCAGTTAGGAGAATAGATTATTTTCTGGTTCTTTTAAGATTTATTATCTTAAATGAAACCCACTGGAGTTACTTGAGAATGTGACAGCTATCTTAGTATTATTTTTCGTTGTGATGTCATAATATTTTTCAAATTACTAATTCCTGCTAGTTATTTTCATATGAACAGACTTTCTTTAATGTCCTTGCCCTTTATTTTCTCATAATTTTATATTCTTGAGTTTGTGTTTGTATTCAGTATTAATCTAGGTCAACCTTAGTACTATATGTGTGTATATTTGTCAGACTCTACTGTAAAGCCAGATTACTCTTAGTACTCAATTGTCCTGTCAAGCATGTTAGACTCAGTGTTTCCAGTCTACCATAAATGAACAGATATTCCATCACCAAGTAGATTTTCACTTTTTTATTAGAATTTATGGTCTCTTTGTGTATTTCAATTTATACTTGAATGACTATTCTCATAGAACATTCTACAAATATTGGTTTCCTTATTTTCATTATTCTAATATACAGCATGATAACAATTTATTTTAATCTTCCTTTTGTCATTTTTTATACTGTTTGGTTATAGAGTACACTTTCATATATCTTTTAATTTCTGTCAACATACCTTGAATGTTACTATTTTATTATTTCCATATTCTAAATAAATTTTATTCCATAACATCTTTTAATTAATTTTCTTTGTGTATGTTTTCAATTTTTATTTTTGAATTATAGTGAAACACTTGTAATTAATTTATGAGATTCGTTCAATCCTAGTATTCAGAGCATGTGTCTACTTTAGATAGTCTTATTCATGGTAAAAATTAATTTCCTTAGAATTCAAAATTAGTTTGGTAAGTCACCTGTAAAGTGTGGGAATCATCTCAGATCTGAATAATCTCATAACTTATCCATAACAGGTCATATATTTTCTTTAAATTTAATTTTTTTACATGTACTTTATATATGTACCTTCATATTTTGAGCAGTTTTGCTGTCATGAATATTAACTTCCCTTGTTATTCATATTTTAATCCCTATCCTGATCATATTATTATATGTATAAATATTATTCATACTAGCATTACTATCACTAATATTTTACCATTTTATTGTGTAGATTTATTCTGTATATGAATACATTAATATTCATATATGATTATTCAATTTTCATTTATTCTCTGAATAAATTGTATCTTCATTATTGTAGCATGAACTAATATCATGTACTCATGTTCAAATTTTTTTTATTGATAAAAGGAGATTAAAAAAAAAAATTCCACCTCCTCTGAGCCTCCCATTTCCCTCCGCCTCCTCCCACTCTTCTCCCCCTCCTCCCACCCTTCTCCCCCTCCCCCCACTCCTCTCCCCCTCCCTCTCCAGTCCAAGGAGCAGTCAGGGTTCCCTGCCCAGTGGTAAGTCCTAGGTCCTCCCCCCCTCCGTCCATATCAAGGAAGGTGAACATCCAAACTGGCTAGGCTCCCACCAAGCCAGCACATTAAGTAGGATCAAAACCCCGTGCAATTGTCCTTGGCGTCTCATCAGCCCTCATTGTTCGCCATGTTCAGAGAGTCCAGTTTTATCCCATGCTTTTTCAGTCACAGTCCAGTTGGCCTTGATGAGCTCCCAGTAGATCAGCTCCACTGTCTCAGTGGGTGGGTACACCCCTCGTGGTCCCGACTTCTTTGCTCATGTTCTCCCTCCTTCTGCTCCTCATTGGGACCTTGGGATCTCAGTCCATTGCTCCAGTGTGGGTCTCTGTCTCTATCTCCATCCATCACCAGATGAAGGTTCACAATGCTGTTTCACTCGGTGCCCAGATCGAAACTCCATGCTGCTTGATTAGCTCGCAAACAAAGGGCCCACCCTGCTTGCTGCAGGCAGGCTATGGGGACAAAGGAGCTACCGCCCTCCCCTTTTCCCTATGCTTCGGGTTCGGTCCCAGCGCCCAAGCAGGCTGAGCTGGGAGGCGCTCTGCTGCCAAAGAGGGGAGGGAGGGAGACAGGCGGGGGGGATCTGGATGTAAGCTGGGTGGGATAGGAAGAGAGAGGAGGTATCGGGCAGTATAGCCCCTGTAGGATGACCAGGAAGTGTAGGCGGGCTGTTCCCGGGTGCCGCAGCACTCACTCACCACAATGCTGTTTTACTCGGTGCCCAGATTGAAACTCCATGCTGCTTGGTTAGCTCGCAAACAAAGGGCCCACCCTGCTTGCTGCAGGCAGGCTATGGGGACAAAGGAGCTACCACCCTCCCCTTTTCCCTATGCTTCGGGTTCGGTCCCAGCGCCCAAGCAGGCTGAGCTGGGAGGCGCTCTGCCACCACAGAAGGGGGGGAGGGAGGGAGACAGGGGGTGTGGGGATCTGGATGTAAGCTGGATGGGATAGGAAGAGAGAGGGGGTATTGGGCAGTATAGCCCCTGTAGGATGACCAGGAATTTTTGTTAGGTTATTTTATGTGCCACATCACAAAAATTCATTTTTATAATTTCTCCATTTCCTGGTATCATGGATATTAATTTGATTACGGTAATATTTATTCATGAAACTTTAACACAATGCAATGTATTTAATGTAATTTACATGTAAATATTTAATGTATAAAAATAAATAATATATTATTAAGAATTTATCAAAGTGTTCTAAGTAACTTTGTACCAGGTTATACAGTGCTTTAAAGATACTTTGAACCTATGTGATCGTTAATTTCACCATTTACAAGGAAATGACTTACACACCTATAAACAAATGTGCACACAGGAGAGTTTGTATATATAATCAGGATTATATTGGTTGGAAAATTTCAAATTCAGTTGAGAGATGTTATTTTTTATTTAACCAAATTTATTTATGTTAAAACTATAATGAAATTATCTGTTCAATATTCAACTTTTTGATAGTGTTAATATTAAGCTACCTCACTATCGGGTTCTATAATACTTCCCTAATTTCCTGAGGGAGATTGTGGAGCATCTCATTTTTTCACAATGCCAAAACTTAATATTGAATACCAAAATGATAGTATCATTTTACGTATTTGAATAAAAACTAAATGAATTTTTAAATTGGTGAAGAATTTGCAAATAAATACATCATTTGTTATACAATGTGACTTCTACCTAGAAAGAAGTCTATATTAGTTTTTGGTTTGTGCCACATGGTAACATTTTATTATATTATGTGAGATTATCTGTTGTTTCCTACAAAAAAACAGCAGACTCATTCATTTTTGTTATGTTCAAAGGAAATTCTTATATATTTTTATGTCAATAGAATTATGTGGAGACATTTTAACCTAAATTTGTCATATATCATGAAATACACACACACACATATACACATGTATACACACATATATAGACACATGTATATATATACACATACATACATATGATAGATAGGTAGGTAGGTAGATAGGTAGATAGATAGATAGATAGATATAGATAGATAGATAGATAGATAGATAGATAGATAGATAGATAGATAGATAGATAGACAGAAAGACAGTAGATAAATAGAGATAATATCAATTTCAGATTTTGGCATATCTTTCATAAGAGGGTCATGTTTTTAAAACATATGATAATGGAAGTCTACTATTTTATTTTCAGCTTTTCACTTCATGTTAAGGCAAATCAGCAGTTCCATGAAGCTATCATCACCTACTGTATTGTAAGCTTAAAAGGTGAGTCTATGCTTTCATAAATTATCATCAAAGAACACTTGCAAAATGTATGAGAAGAAAAGGTAAGTTTAAAAAATTCATTTGAAAGATCATTTTTGTTGCTATTCTGTTCAAAACTTATTTCTGCATTGAGAAATGTATAGTAAAATGAATATCATATATTTTAAGTGGATTAAGCATGACAAATATCACATAGATTTATCTGTCTGCATTGGGCAGCATTTTGTAGAATAATAATACACAATAATGCTCTTAGCTTCTTTCACAACTTCATAACATCAAAGTATTTCTTATTGAGAAAAAATATTGAGGACAAAATAAGTGTTTTAAGTTATCTTTCCCCTTCTGTGAGAATGATAAGTACATAATAATTTTTACTAATATTTTTCATGAAAACAGTACTTCAATAAGGCCTTGAATAATTTATAATATAATTATTTATATAGACTAAGAATATTTTATTAGATGTGAGCATAAATTTCATATTCTTTTGTATTGAGAATACTATTATTATTATTATACATCTTACTACAGTTTCCCCTTTCTCCCAATCCTTCCATGCCACCTCTCCTCTGCTTCCCTGATGCCACTCCTCCTTGGTTTCCCTTCCAAAAAGAATAAGCCTCCCAGTGAGAGTAACCAAATATGGCATATCAAGCTGCAGTAAAACTAGGCAGCTTCCCTCCTATTAAGTCTGGACAAGGAAGCCCAGTATGAGGAAAAGGGTACCAAAAGCTGCCAAAAGTGTCAGAAACAGCCCCTTCTCTCACTGTTAGGAGTCCCAAAAGACAAAGCTTCACAACTGTTACATATGCAGAGGGCTTAGGTCAGTTCCTTGCAGATTTCCTGTTAGTCAGTTCAGTCTCTGTGAGCCTCTATAAACCTAGGTTAGTTGATATCTACTTTCTTGTGATATCCTTGACTCCTCTGGCTCATACACCCATTTTTACATTTGTACAAAGAGTTGTCCAAGCTCCACCTAATATTTGGTTGTAAGTCTCTGCGTCCGTTTCCATCAGTTGTTAGATGAAGCCTCTCTGAAATTGAGCTAGGCACCAGTCTACGAGTATAGCATAAAAACTTTAGAAATTATTTCATTGACATTTTTTTCCAGTTGTGTTTGGTTCTATCATAGGTCTCTGGGCTATGCAGACTCTAGTTTCTTGCCCTCCAGGTAGTGTCAAGAGTGCATTCCCCCTCCTGATATGGGTCTCAGGCTGTACCAGTCATTGGTTGGCCACTCCTACAATTTTTGCACCACAGTACATCTTGTAGACAGGATAAGTAGTAGGTTGAAGTTTATGTGGCTGAGTTGGTGTTCTAATCCCTCACTGGAAGTCTTACCTGGGTACAGGAGATGGCCACTTCAGGCTCTATATCCCCCCCACACTGACAGGAGTGTTAGATAGGGTCACCCTCATTGATTCAGAGGAGTATCCATTACACTTTGGTATCTATCATGTCCCCACCATGCTCCATTTTTACTATGGGAATGCTACTAATCTATGAGCAGATATAGAAACCCATAGCAGAGCTCAGGGAACCACACAGAAAAATGGAAAAAAATGACTGTAGAAGACAGGTGGGTTGAGGATATCAAGAACACAGTTCAGAAAATCAAGCAAGTAGGGGTCATAGGGGCTCTTAGAGACCTAAGAAGCATTCATGGAGCCTTCATGTGTCTGCAATAGATCCTCTGCATACATGGTGTGGAAAACTTTGGGTTTCTTGGAGTCTTAATGATGGAAATAGAGGTGACTGTCTCTTGTACCTGCCCATATTCTCCTATTTCTTTCATCAAAGACTTGAAATTTTTGTCATATAAGTCTTTCACTTGATTGGTTAGAGTTACCACAAGATATTTTGTATTATTTATGGTTATGATGAAGGGTGCTATTTCCCTGATTTCTTCTCAGCCCTTTTGTCATTTACATATAGGAGGCTAATGATTTATTTCTCTGGTTTCTCTCTCAGCCCTTTTGTCATTTGTATATACAAAGGCTACCGATTTTTCAGAGTTTATCTTGTATGCAGCCACAGAACAGCTGGAAGAGTTCACTGATAGATTTTTTTTGGGGGGGGGTTGCTTATATATACTATCGTATCATCTATGAATAGAGATACTTTGACTTCTTCCCTTCTAGTTTGTATTCCCTTGATCATTAGTTGACTTATTGCTAGCTAGAACTTTAAGTACTATATAGAATAGATATGGAGAGAGTGGACAACCTTGTCTTGATTCTGTGTTTAGAATTGTTTTGCATTTCTCTCATGTAATTTGATGTTGACTATAGTTTTAGTATATATTATCTTTATTATGTTTAAATATTTTTGTTATGTGCCTAACCCTGACAAGTATTTTGTCATGAAGGGGAAATAGGATTTTGTCAAAGCCTTTTTCAGAATCTAAGAAGATGATAATATAATTTCATTTTTTCAGTTTGTTTATATGGTGGATTATATTGACTAATTTCCATATGTTGAAACTTCCCCACATCTCTTAGATGAAGCCTACTTGATCATGGTGTATGATATTTTTTGATGTGTTTTTGAATTTGGTTTGCAAGTAATTTATTGAGTATTTTTGCATAATATTGACTGGCCCTGTTTTCTTTGTTTGTTTGTTTGTTTGTTTGGGAGAATTTTAATGACTGCTTCTATTTCCTCAGGGTTTATAAATCATTTAGATTGCTTATCTGCTATCAAGAGAACTGTTCATATCTTTTAGATTTTTAAATTATGTGTGTTATTCTTTTTTTCTGCGTGGTTGGACAGGAAACATGAGGCGCACAGCGGTCCCACATGGGTAAACTTTAATCGGGGGGGGGGTGATGACAGGTGAGGGTTGGGGGTGAAGAGATGAAAAGGGGCGAGTTATGGCGTTTCCCATTTTTAAAGGGGATCCAGGTGCATCTGGGAAAAAATGTCCTGCGCATGCATGGCTGTTTGTCGTGGGAATTGTAGTTCGGTGGGATGCTGTATCCTCTGCTGCTTCTGGGAATTGTAGTCCAGTGATCCTTCTACGCATGTGCGAACTTTTCATCTCCAAAAGGAACAACATTTCACCCTTTTGGTTTTATTAAAAAAATTGGGGGGGGGGAGGATTGAGGGTCTTAACGGGTAGGGAATGGGGGTGTAGCCCAGTCTCTCATGACTGCTTCCTGCTGGCTTTGGGCATCGAGGGATCCAGGGAGTGTCCGATTGTCCTGATAATGTCCTGTTGATTATGTCCTGTCCGCTGATGTTTTGAGGTGGCTGATTGAAGAAATCACATCTGTCTGGAAATCGCATCTGTCTGGCTCTTGAGTAGCAGGGTCATCGTTAAGATGCTGGAAAACAAAAGTCGCATTAGTAGAGAGAAAGAAAAAATTAAAAAGGAGAGGGGATTTGGGAAATTGAAGGGGAGATTTGGGGTGGGGGGACTTTAGGAGGTCTGGGGTTAAGAATGATAAAAAATTAAATGGTACTTATTCCGTTAATTGAATGGTACTTATTCCGTTAATGATCCTTTTGTGTCTGCTTTGTTCAGGTGGGTCAGGCTGGCGTCTTGGATCTTAAAGAAAATATCTCAAAAGAAATAGATTTTAATCATGTATTCCTTAACATTTTATGAGACACTGCTGCAGGCAGTGACGAACCTGTTATGTCAAGGAACTTTGTTAAGAATTTGCTTACCACTTGAACTTTTGGCTCGTGTTCAATGATGATTTCTGTAATGACAGCTGGATGGTTATTTAGGAATTTAAAGAAGGGGGGGTGTGTTAACACAGGAGGATTAAGTGAAGGATGGGACCACTGTTTTCCTAAGACTGGAGTAGAGGGGGCTGAACCTGGTGTCCTTTGGAACTTAAGAGAACAAGGTCCTGTCTGAGTTACCATGTGTGGAGGATTGTCTTGAGCCGTGGAGATGAACAGTTTAAGATGTGACAGGTGAATCCAATGAGGAATTCCCTCAAGCTTGGCAGCTGTGGGAGTTAGAAGAATTACTCTGAGGGGACCCTGCCATTTAGGGGAATGGAGTGAGGGACGTTGGCCTGGAGGTGAGAATAATACCTTATCTCCTATTTTAACCAGCGGTGGACATGTGTTAGCACATGGTTGAGGTAGTGAGTGATCTGTGAAGTCCCACAGTAGTGAGCATAGGTGGAAAAGGAGGGGAGTGAGCAGGTGATCAGGAAGGGGAGAGGTTCCCGATGAGAGGCCAGGGGTTAAAACCGGCCGCCCATACATGAGTTTGAAGGGTGAAATGAAAAGGTGGCCCTTTGGGAAAGCCCGAAGCCTGAAAAGAGCCAGAAGCAGAAGCTTTACCCAGTCGAGGTGGAATTCCTGTGACATTTTAATGAGGGCTTCCTTTAAAGAGTGGTTAGTCCGTTCTACCTTACCTGAAGACTGAGGGTGGTACGGTATGTGGAAATTCCAGGGGATTCCCAAGTGCCCTAGACAGATTTTGAGAAATCTGGCAAGTAAACTCTGGGCCATTATCTGACTGAAGAGAAGTTGGAAGTCCAAACCAGGGAATGATTTCTCAGAGAAGAACATCAGAGACTGTCTGGGCACTCTTGTTAGAGGTGGGGAAGGCTTCGACCCACCCAGACATTGTATCAACCAAAACCAGGAGACATTTAATTTTCTTGACTGTGGACATATGAGTAAAATCCAGCTGCCAGTCAGTTCCCAGAGGGGAGCCCCTGGCCTGGTGAGTAGGGAAAGGAAAGCTGTGGTATTTAGTCCTGGGATCTGACTTCTGGCAGATCTGACAGGAGGCCGTGGTAGCTTTTAGGAACCTGATATCCTCAGGTGTGGGTTTGATATATGTTTTTACAAAATGAAGTAGAGCTTTTTCATTGGGTTGTAAAAGCTGGTGAAGGTAAGAAAGGATCTGTTGGGTGTCAGGAGGTGTCTGCGAGGCTGTGGGCTGTGCTATAAGTACTCCCTGAGGTAGCTGAGGCAGACCTGGGCTCTGGAGTGCTGCTGTCTTAGCTGCTCTGTCACCGGGGTTATTTCCGAATAAGATGTTCAGCAGCCGCCAAAGCACATATGCAGGGTGCCCAGCCCCGAGTGGTGAGGTCCATCTACTTTGACAGGTAAGCTACAGGTGTGAAGGAGGGTCCCAGTTGATGACCTAAGACACCCAGAGCATAGCCCTTCTTTTCTGCTACG
Source organism: Microtus pennsylvanicus (assembly GCF_037038515.1). Classification (NCBI taxonomy): domain Eukaryota; kingdom Metazoa; phylum Chordata; class Mammalia; order Rodentia; family Cricetidae; genus Microtus; species Microtus pennsylvanicus. The sequence continues at coordinate 20,971,668 of NC_134601.1, read as the reverse complement.
TAAAGAGCAAAGGGGCAGATTAAATCTGGGAGAAGGAGAGCTGGGGCTTGGGTAAGGGCCTGTTGGAGTCTCCAGAAAGGTTTGGTGATGGTGTGAAGAAGGGGCTCATGCAGAGAGCCGAGAGCTGCTTCATATAGGGGGCGGGCAAGGAGGGGGAATGAGGGGATCCAGGAACACAGGAAACCAGCCACTCCCAGGAAAGATAAAACCTTTTCTTTAATGGAAGGAACTGTAAGAGATTGAATTACTTTTTTCCTGTCCAAAGTGATGGCCTTTTGGGTTGGGGTTATGGTTAATCCCAAATACATTGCCTGAGTGGTAGACAATTGAGCCTTAGAAGGTGAGACTCTATAGCCCTTTTTGCGTAAGAAATTTAATAAGGCAGCAGTATCAGTCCTGCTGGTCTCCAAAGATGGGCTACACAGCAGGATGTCATTGACATAGAGTACAAGTTTTGATTTAAGGAGGGACAGTGAGAGCAGACAGAGACCACAGCCTGGCCAAAGAGGTGTGGGCTGTCCTGGAATCCCTGAGGGAGAACGGTCCAGGTTAGTTGTGTGGAGAAATTAGTTAGTATCGGGATCTGTCCAGGTGAAGGCAAAGATATTTTGAGATTGAGGGCTGAGAGGAATAGAGAAAAAGGCATCCTTGAGGTCTAAAACTGAGAAGTGGGAGGTTCCTGAAGGGATGTTAGACAGAAGGAACAACAGCAGAATTAATGAGCCTGAGGTTCTGAACCAAACGATAAGTCCCATTAGATTTTTTGACAGCCAGTATAGGGGTATTAAAGGGAGAAGAGGTGGGACAGAGCAGCTCTTTCCTCAAAAGATCAGAAATTATGGGTTTTAGTCCTCTGAGGCTTTGGGAAGAGAGGGGGTACTGAGCTTGAGTGATATACTTGGTGGGTTTTTTTTAACTAAATAACAACGGGGGAATGGTGATTAGCGACGGCGGGATTTTGGGTGTCCCACATGATACTCCGCGGCAGCACATGAGCGTGTGAGCGGAGGGGTGAAAGAAGGTGCAAGGCGGCAGGCGGAAGGGGAGCCCAGAGGGGCTTTGGAAGATCGAGGGGGGGAGGGCATAAAGGGGATGGGGAAGAGTCCAAAGAAGCTTCCGGCTGCCTGTGTGACCTGCTGCGGGGAGAATGGGGAGAAGCTTCCAGCTGCCTGTGTGATCTGCTGCAGGAAAAATGGGGAGAAGCTGAGTCAGAGGGGCTAGGCGAGGCCCTTGTAGACCTGGAACGGGACTTTTTTGGGTACCTAGAAGGAGAACGGTTAGGTGACCTGGAAGAAGATTTACGCGGGACTCCCGGAGACCTAAAAGTGGAATGTTTAAAGGCGTTATGGGGAGATGTAGGTGAGTCCTTCCTGTGCCTAAAAGAAACTTTGGAGGAAAGAGAAATAGGCCAGTTGTCGCTCGACCGGGCAGAGCGGGAGGGGGTGGCCCCTCGAGGCTAGGGGGGGTGGAGGTTCATCCGTGGGGGTCCATGGCAAGAGTAGAGGGTTCCTGGAAGGATGGCATTGCAAAGAACATGTGGGCAAGTGAACAGTGAGTGGCAGTGGATGGGGTCAGTTTTGAGGGCCATGTAAAAGAAGGCCATGATATACATCATTTCTTTCCATTTAGCTGAACGATGGCAAAAGTTAGCTAGCTCCCGTAAAATATTGGGGTCAAAGGAGCCATGACGAGGCCACTTAAAGTTTCCCTGTAACGAATATCTTGGCCATGTCTTTGAGCAAAGATGGATGAGTGTAGATAACTTAACGGAAGGAATTAGGTCATGAGGCTGAAGAGCTTCCAAAAGCTGTCCTAGGGGAGAGGACGGGGGAACTGTTTTTGAAGGCTTAGCAGCCATGGCTAGAACCGTGAAAATATCCGCAAAAGGCACCCAGAAGATGCCACGAACACTGGCAAACTCTGGACACAGGCATCCAAGTGACCAGAGGGCAGTGTTAATAGCCTGACTGAACCGACCCTAGCCTCCGACGGGATGCAAAGTCCCGGGTAGGGGGGGACACAGTCAGGCCGGAAGGTGCTCAAACCATAATGAGCCCGTACGTAAAGAGGACAGAAAAAGATCAGAAAGAAGAGGTGAGAACTGGAAGCTCCAAGCTTCTAGGCACGGGTAAACACAGGTCTAGCTGAGGGTGGAAGGCAGGGGGGGGTGTTAGAACCCTTACCCAGGACACGCCAAAGAAAGCTGGGAGCTGAACCAGACAATCTCCGGGTGAGAGGGGACGGTAAGCCAACCCAGGTGAACTCACAAATTAGCCACTGTTGGTCGCAAAGGGCCATGTTCAGATAAGTGGAACACTTGGGGGCGGTCGCAGGTCTTCAGTCCTGACCTTGTCCCGGGAAGCGCCAAAAATGGGAGCCACAGCCTCAGGTGAAAATACCGGGACGTTGCAAGCACACAGCACCAACTGTTATTCTTTTTTTCTGCGGGGTTGGAAAGGAAACTTGAGGCACACGGCTGTCCCACATGGGTAAACTTTAATGGAAGGGTGATGACAGGTGAGGGACAGGGGTGAAGAGACAAAAAGGGGCGAGTTATGACGTTCCCCGTTTTTAAGGGGGATCTAGGTGCGTCTGGGAAAAAATGTCCTGCACATGCATGGCTTTTTGTCGTGGGAATTGTAGTTTAGTGGGATGCTGTATCCTCTGCCACTTCTGGGAATTGTAGTCCAGCGATCCTTCTGCACATGTGCGAACTTTTCGTCTCCAAAAGGAACAACATTGTGGAGTACAGATTTTTGAATTATGACCTAATGATTCTATGTATTTCTTTGGTGTCTGTTTCTATGTGTCCTTTTTCTTTTCTGAATTTGTTAATTTGAATTTTATCTATATGTCTTTTATTTAGTTTGGATAAGGGTTGCCTATCTTGTTTATTTTCTTAAGAATCCATCTCTTTGTTTCATTGATTCTTTGTCTATTTTTTTATTCCAAACCACACTTTGATTATTCCCTGTGATCTAATACTCTTAGCTATGTTTGCCTCTTTTTTGTCTAGAGCTTTCAGGTGTGCTGTTAAGCTGCTAGTATGAGATCTCTCCAATTTCTTTATGCTAACTCTTAGTGCTATAAATACTTTCCTCTTGGCATTGCTTTCAATTTTGTCCCATAAGTTTAAAAATGTGCATTAATGTGCATTAAATTCTAGGAAGTCTTTAATTTCTTTATTTATTTCTGTCTTTGCACAGTAGTCATTCAGAACAGAGTTGTTCAGGTTTCATTAGTTTGTAGTAATCCATGCTGGTCTAATAGGATGCAGTTTTTTTCAAATTTCTTATTTCAGTTGAGATTTGCTTTGTCATTGAGTATGTGGTCACAGTTGGACACTACTCCATGAGGTGCCGAGAAGAAAGTATATTCTTTTGGTTTTGAGTAAAATGTTCTGTAGGTGTCTGTTATGTCCATTTGTTTCAAAATATCTGTTAGCTCCAGGATATCTCAGTTGTGTTTTTGTCTAGATGATCTGTTCTTTGGTTAAAGTGGGATGTTGAAGTCTTTAACTATCAATGTGTGAGAGTCAAGTGTGATTTAAATTTCAGCTGTATTTCCTTTAAAAACATGGGTGACTGCATTTTGAGCATAGATGCTAAGAATTGAAAAATTATCTTGTTTGATTTTTCCTTTGATGAGCATGAACTATCCTCCATCTCTTTTGATTACATTTGATTTGATATCTATTTTGTTTGGTATGATAATGGACACTCCTGCTTTTTTTTTTAGGTCCATTTCCTTGGAAAATCTTTTCCCAAACTTTTCCTCTGAAGTAATATTTATCTTTGATGTTGATTTGTATTATTCATATAGAGCAGAAGGATGGATCCTGTTTTCACATCCAGTGTGTTTATTTGTGTATTTTTATTGGGGAATTGAGTCTACTGATAATGAGAGACATTAATGGCCAATTATTGCTGCTTCCTGTTACTATGCTGTTGGTGGTGATGGTGGAAGTGTGTGTGTGTGTTTCCCTTTTTAGGGTTTTATTAGTATGAGATGATTTATTGTCTGTATTTTTTTGTGGATGAAGTTAACCTCCTTGGTTTGAGTTTTCCTTTTAGTACCCTCTGTTGGAATAAATTCATGTATATTGTTCTAAACTTATTTTTTTATGGACTATCTTTTTTTCTACTTCTATAGTAACTAAGTTTTGTTGGGTATAGGACAATGGACTGGCATCTATGTTCTCTTAGACTCTTTAGAACAACTGTCCACCTTCTTCAGGTGTTTAAAATATCCATTGAAATGTTGGTTATATACTTCTAATATGTCTTCCTTTATATATTACTTGGCATTTTCCTTTGCAGCTTTTAATATTTTCTTTGTTCTGTATGTTTTGATTATTATATGGTGAGGGAACTTTCTTTTCTTGTCCATTCTCTTTTTTGTTCTGCAAGTTTTTATTACCTTTAAAAGCCTGTCCTTTAAGTCAGATTTTTTTTTCCAAAAAAGTTTCTTAAAATAATTTTCTGGGCCTTTGAGCTGAGATTATTCTCCTATTTTGAGTTCCAAAGTGGTTGTACAAGTTTTTACTCCTACCAGCAATAAAAGAATATTCTCTCTTTTCCACATCATTGCTGGCATGAGCTGTTACTTGTGGTTTTTATCTAGCAATCTGACACCTATAAGATAAGGGAGAAGTGGGGGAATGGGGTAAATACACTGGTCATGTATGAAATTATCTATAGGTATAGTAATTTATACCTATGTCCATTTCTGATATAGTTGATGTAGCAGCACTTTAGTAAGTGATCAGTAGTATGCTTTTTTAAATTTTGCTACTCATAATACTCAAGATAGTAAGTGTAAGTACATAAACTATAAGTTATGTTTAATAAGTGACAAAATTATATGAGTCATTTAATAATAGTATTTTAAAATTTGTTTCAGCTAAAATAGCTATATAATAACAATAATTAAGACATTTCTTTAGATACATACATATAAAAACATGTTTCTATGAAAAAGAAAGTATAGATGCTACCTTAAAAGTTTAAAAAAAAAGGAGATGTCAAATGGAAAAAGAACGCTAATAGAGTAGTATATATCTGTTTGGACTATAAAAGTCAAATACATGAGACAAAGACCAAGCAAGAGATGAACTAGTTTAACAACAGCATAGTGAATTAGAAGAAAGTTGAGAGATAAGGTACAACATTTTGGTCAGTACTTGTTATTACTGTGATGGAAATGAATGAATGAAATTTTTAAAAAATGGTAATAAGTATTTGGCCAGCTTTAGAAAAATAATTTTGCATTTATAAAATTCAAATACAGTTCACACTGGACTGTGATAGTACATGCCATTAATTTAAGCACTTCTGGGATCATATCCCAGAAGCATATGGATCTCTGTGAGTTTGAGACAAGCCTAGTGAGTTCAAGAGTATCCAACGCTATTACAGAGAGAAAGCCTATCTTGAAAATAACAAACAAATAAAATCAAATACAGTTAAAAACAATAAAATCCGGATATTAATAATTGAAAATAGAGAATAAGTTTCAAAGAATCCTGAGGTATTCATTTGATGATACTCTGGTCACTTGTGGAAGCTAAGAGATAGTATTGAACATTTAGGAGTGATTAGTGGTTATTTCAGTCATATTCTGAGTTATGAGTCTAAATAACATTATATAGGAAAAGAATACTATGGAAGGAAAGAGTTCAAAGAAGCAAGCATTAATAACTTAATATGTAGAATTCCATTAGAATGAGGTATTTTTCAGAATTAAAAGAGGAATAAAGCATTGTATCTCAAAAAATGAAGATTTAAAACAGGACTTAAACAGTAATTGAGGCTTATCCACTGTGCAGACCATAAAATTTTACTATTATGAAACTACCAGAGTAGGCAAGATATATTTATAATTTAGTTGTATATGGTGGGAGAAATGGAATTTTCCTGTATATGAGCATGGGAAACTCATGTAGGTAATGGAAACCTTCTGCAGATAAATTAAGACATTTCTTATTAACTCTAAATTTGTTAAAATCCCATAAATTGAAAACATGGAAGGTGTTAATTTTTCTACTTTCATATTAATTACATATTATTTATACATAATTGGTTTCATTGCAATTATTCATAAATATAAATGTTATTTTATTATATTTTTCCTTGTTACACTCTTCACTCTTATCTTCTCCTATTTTTCCAATATCCCGTTTCCCAATTAGCCCCCATAATTTTTCCATGTTTTATTGTCAGGGGCAGTAGGCCCCAACATAGAAGCTATTTTTTCCTAATTTGACCGGTAAGGAGGTGCAAGAAATAACCAGACACAGTTCACACAGTCATCACGAAAGGGCATCTCAGGCTTCATCAATCCTGAAGATCTACCTGTGTTTATTATACAAAACACCTTTTATCCCCCGGTAAACCAAGGTGGAAGCTCATTAATATTCTCTTTCTGGGGGAAGGAGGGTGTGGCACTAGGGAAACACCTGCAACTTAGTCACCAGCTTTGGCAAACAACTCTCCCCAGGCAATCTACTTTTTAACAAAGGAGAAAGAAGCAATACATCCTGGCCTTTTTCTTACTTGTTTGGCAGGGTTGCTTCTGCCTAGTGGCCAGTGAGCCTGCCTGTAAATTATTTTATATGAAATATAGGCCCACAATTTATTTATATGAAGATCCAGACAGTTACTTTCAATTCTAAGTTATAAATTTTAAAAATTGTTACTGAAAATAAAAAAAATTAGTAAATGCAGTATTTTTAGAGACTTAGATAACTGTATTTTTGCAAAAATATTTTGTAAATAAAAGCTTATACAAGTGAAAAAATGAGTCTGTTTGAAACAATGAGGTTTGTTTATGAATGTCATAAGAATTCTTAAATGAGGAACATTTTTTGAAAATATTGTGAATGTTTCCATACAGTCCTAAAAATCTGAGTTTACCTTGTGCTCATATAAGGACAGATAAATAAGTGAAATTCTAATATACTCATTAAATGAATGAATAAAATAATCATTTTATTGTCTTTATCCTATTGATTACTTTTGAAATAAATTGTGCCTTTAAATATTTATTCTTTTCATACAGTAATATGATAAAACATAACTACAAGAAGTTTTTATGTCTTGGAGCTGCTGCTGAATGATCTGCAACACATCTGAATTGCAAGTACTTGAAAATCAACAATGACTTCTAAAAGACAATACATTGTATATCCAAATAGGTCTTTCCAAAGGGAAAACCATGCTGCCAACCTAAATTTAAGGGGGAGGGTTAACTTTCCATCATCAAGTTGCAACTCAGAGAATAACATCACTTCCAGAAAGCCAGAAAACCGTGAAGTAACTCGAAACTGGATTCTCTCTATGCATAAAAATGCAGCCAAAGTTTCTGAAGTTGAAATTTCAATTCCTCCTGGTCTACACAAATCCCTTACTGATTCTAAAGAGTCTTTGATTAGTTCAATCATGGAAGAATGTGGTAAAGTCCATATTCATTTTCCAAGTACCAAATTGGGCCCTCAAAAACTCATTATTAGAGGCCCTGCAGAAAATGTGGAAAAGGCTAAGAAAAAATTTCTGCAACTTGCAGAAGAACAAACCAAGAGTTATTCTGTGGCTGTCCCTGTAAAGTCAAAGTATCATCAATTTCTTATGAGTGAAAATGGTGGCAATCTTCATAAAATCTGTGAGAAGACAGGGACACGTATAATTTTCCCTACCTTTAAGAACAAGAATCAAGAATCAGTAACAATCATAGGGACAAAAGAGGCTGTTAAAGATGTGCAAAGAGAGGTAGAGGTTTTACTGAAAGATCTGGAGAATGTGGTAGAAGATAGCATACTAATAAATCCCAAATACCACAATTACTTTGTCATGCAAAGGGGACAGCTTTTACAAAAAATAATTAAGGAATATGGTGGAGTTTTTATTAACTTTTCATATGCAGGAAAGGAGAGTACAAAAGTCACAATAAAAGGAGCAAAGGCTTGTGTTGAAGCAGCGAAGAAACATATTCAAGAGATATTTAAGGCTTTGGGTTCCCAAGTCACAACACGGTGTGTTGTGACCCCCAAATTCCATCCTTTTATCATGGGACCTATATGCTCTAGTATGCAACAAATTACAAGAGATTTTAAAGTTCAAATGAAGATTCCAGATGCAGAAAAACCAACTACAAATACACGTCTAGAGCCTCAAGATACTGGAAAAGAAAAGGGGGAAAAGAACACTAAAGGGCCTGCTTCAACTTCTCAAAAAAAAGGTGACACTATTTCAGGAAAAGCTGAAAACTGCAAGACAGCCACCCAAGCTCTGGAATCTCTTGTTCCTGTCACTGCTGAAGTCCAAGTACCTTTTCACCTACATCCATACATAATTGGGCACAAAGGAAGTGGTTTACGCAAGCTAATAAAGGAATTTGAAGTTCATACTCAGGTAATACAACCAGGAGGAAATTTTCATATCATATCCATTACAGGCACAGAAGCAAATGTAGAACAAGCCAAGATGAAGTTGCAAAAACAAGTAAAAGCTTTACAAATGGAAACAGATGACCAGACATTACGAAATTTTAGGCAAACATTCAGTTTAGATCCCAAATATCATTTCAAGATCTTTGGTAATAAAGGTATGCTTATTTCCCAGATTTGCACAAAATATGATGTTACTGTTCATCATCCAAAGAAAGGAAGCAATCCAATGCAAGATCAAATTACCATTTCAGGTTCTAAAGACAACATCCTAGGAGCTCGAGATGCAATAATGAAAATGCTGCGTAAAATTGAAAAAACAGTTTCTAAGGAAATCCCACTGAACCATCATGTTTGTGCCAATATTATTGGATTTGGTGGAAAATACATTCATAAAATTATGGAAAAATTCCAAGTAGATATCCGTGTACCTTCAAAAGTAACCCGTACTAATTCTAGCATCATTGTGAGTGGATCATCTTGTAATGTACAAGACGCAATTAACTATATCTTGACTCTTGAGAAGCATTTCCTGTCTGTTGGAAAGTATGAACCTCCACTGGAACATGTTAAGCATGGTGGTACTGGCCACATAGCTGCAGAAACATCTAAGACTTTTCAGAAAAGAAATGCTCTTCGTAATGCAAAATCCACTTCCCATCCTCCACGTGTGGACAATTCTGAAGATTTTCCCAAAATGAAACATCAAGTGCCTCCTAAACCTCATCCTTGGAGACCATAACAAGGTTTAAAACAAATAAATGGAAATTGTCCCAACCTGATTATCTGAGACTGCTGATAGCTTTTATTTTATTTTGTTTATTTATTTTTATTGAGAAAAGGAAAAAAAGTATCCGCTTCCTCCCAGCCTCCCCTTTCCCTCCCCCTCCTCCCACCCCTCTCCCCCTCCCCCAAACTCCTCTCCCCCTCCCTCTCCAGTCCATAGAGCAGTCAGGGTTCCCTGCCCTGTGGAAAGTCCAAGGTCCGCCCCACTCCGTCCATGTCTAGGAAGGTGAACAACCAGACTGGCTAGGCTCCCACAAAGCCAGAACATGAAGTAGGGTCAAAACCCTGTGCCAATGTTCTTGGCTTCTCATCAGCCCTCATTGTTTGCCATGTTCAGAGAGTCCGGTTTTATCCCATGCTTTTTCAGTCACAGTCCAGCTGGCCTTGGTGAGCTCCCAAAAGATCAGCCCCATTGTCTTAGTGTGTGGGTGCGCCCCTAGTGGTCCTGACTTCCTTGCTCATCTTCTCCCTCCTTCCACTCCTCATTGGGACCTTGGGAGCTCAGTCCAGTGCTCCAGTGTGGGTCCCTGTCCCCATCTCCATCCATCACCAGATGAAGATAGCTTTTATTTTAAAACTGCAGTAGCTTTTGAATGACTGGCTAAATTCTTACATCTTTGCTTTCAGAACATCACTGCTGCCGGGCAGTGGTGGAGCATGCCTTTAATCCCAGCACTCGGGAGGCAGAGGCAGGTGGATCTCTGGGAGTTCGAGGCCAGCCTGGTCTGCAAGAGCTAGTTCCGGGACAGGCACCAAAGCAACAGAGAAACCCTGTCTCGAAAAACCAAAAAAAAAAAAAAAAAAAAAGAACATCACTGCTTAGATACTACATAACATTGTAGTGAAAATGATGTGCTTACACTTAAATTCTTGCAACATATAGCAACTTAGTTAAAATTTTCATTCAGGACTAGATCCTGATAATTTGACACCTATTGTATTAAGATAGTCCATACATAACACAGGTTTCCTTTGCTTCACAAAAGCACAATCAAATTTACTCTTTTTTCTTCTTTCATTACTTCTAATTTACTTTCATAATGGGAAAGTGTTTTGTTCATACATGTTATGTCTTAGAACATAGAAGAGAATGCAAATTGTGATCAGTGCACTGTGCTCTTACGAAACATGCACATCAAATACAGCATACTAGTAGTACTCCAGAGGCACGCAAATGCTAAAGACCATCAGATTGCATTAATGGCATTGTTTTATCAGATTACGGTCCTATTATTGAGGTACTTGAAAATACTATGGTATTTTTAAATATTCTACACACATATTTTAGAAAACTTCCTTAAAATTTTCAACCCAAGAACAGATTACATTTTCATCTTTCTTCCAGAGAACTTTTTAGGCTTGGTAATTTTTTATTATGTCAAGGTTGTTTAATTGTTTTTTTCATTAATTTTATTTTTGAATGGTCTGTCACTACCAAAAGTACTACTGATAAAGCTATAACTTTTGTTTGATTTCTAAAATCCATATCCTCCAGTATTTGCCATATTTTAGTTGAGGTAATTGCCCAAATCTCGTTATTTTCACAAGGCTAGCTTCAATCCACTGAATGGTTAGTATAATGCGTGCTTACCAAACTCCAAAAACCCTCCACTTGGAGGTCTCAAAGTTGATTAGCACTGTTCTGTGTTGTGCCTGTACCAAGCTATATGTTCCCAGTCCAGTTGAGCTTTATTTCATTTCCCCCACAGGTGTTTAACCCAAGATCATTACCTGTGGGGAAAAGATTGGAAGGGTGTTGCCTAGTGAAGCTGACTGAACCTTAGGGTATCTCAGTTTTTTGTACACCTATATATGATCTTTCCAAAATTCTGTAAGTGCATACCTAGCACCACACAGAATTTATTATCTCTAGATTTTGAGAGACCCTTACCCCTTATTCTTAAAGGGACGAGAATTTCCTAGCAGAATGTTTTAAAATTAGAAACAAAAACTAGCAGCACTTTCCTTCTACCCCTCCCACCTGGGGGATTTAGAGCAAAAGGACACTTAGCCCAGCTAGCCACCTGGTGATAAAGAAAACAAAGAGAGAGCTGACTTAGGATGGGAGGGAGCAAAAGACCTTGCACCCACGCCAAAAAGCCACTTCGAAAAGCCATTTTGTTGTTTCACCTTTTAAAAACTAACCCCACAAAGAATTTTTAACTTCTCTCTCTCTCTCTACCTTGTTGTTTTGGAGTAGTGAAGAAGTTCCTGGCCAGCCAGTAATTGCCTGTACTCACCTGTACTTACAATAAAAGAGTTAACTTTGCCATTTGCAGTCCTGTCCTCTCTGCTTTCTGATGGTCTCCGTCTTGGAAGGAGGACATGCTCTAGGCACAACATTTGGAGTGTTGGTCTGGAAGCACCCCACAGGGACTCCACCAGGACATAAGCCCAGAGGTTCAGCTCATTAACATCTGCCCCTAATAGAGTGCTCTTTTCTTGTCTATTAGTTGTCTTGTCTGTCTGACTGTGGCTGCTTTGGTACTTTTGTTTTGTACCGGTTGACCAATTTGGGATTTTGAAATTGGCAGTTTGCTCCAAGGTTAGCAGACAGGGGCTGGCATTCTCCTAGCCCTGAATCATTTGCAGCCACCTCAGAGGCAGCCCATTGGTTTCAGGCACCAAGAAGTGATCAAGAGGAGCCCCTCCAGGACATTCAGTGGCCTGTTAGGATTGTTTTGGATACATCTATCCACACAGGGAGAAAGAGGACGTGCCACCTCGTGCTCAATCCTGGGAATGTGTTGAAATTTGTGTCTTGTTGTGTTAATTGCTGGTTTTTTATCTTTCTTAGCTTTTTCCTTAAACCCTCCTCTTCAGAAATGGGGAATGCCCAGTTAACACCCCTAAGCTTAACTCTTACACATTGGAAAGATATACAGGACACCATAAGCAACCACAGAGTAACTGTCAAGAAGAAGAAGTGGATCACCCTTTGTACACATGAATGGCCCACATTTATTGTCAGATGACCAGCCAGCAGGACCTTCGATGCAGCAACCATCCACTGAGTGGAGGAGATAATTCTCCACCCCCGTGGTAGTTACCCTGACCAAGTCCCTTATATTGTCACCCGGCCAGGGTTAATAGATAGAATAGGAGGCCACCTCCCTTGGATTATACCATTCTTAGTCCCACAGTGGACCCAAGTCTTGACTGCTAAGACTAGGGCACCTCCGGCAGGTACAAAGGAGAATAGAACAAAGCTACCCACTGTATTCCAGGAAGGAACATAGGAGACAGAGATTTTCCCATCACCTTATTTTCCTTCAGCTGAGTATCTCATGGCTCCTGTGGAAAAGGCTTCAGCCCCCCAGCAGTCAGGGGCAGAGAGAGGAAAGCCACTGGCACTATCTACCCATAGCAGGAGGGCAGGGACCCCACACCCAGACTCCATGATGACCCTTTCCCTCAGACCCGCTGGCCCTCCTGGTGATTCAGAAAACCAACCCTTCCATTATTGGCCTTTTGCTACCAGTGAATTATATAATTGGAAGGCTTAGAATGCATCATTCTCCAAAGACCCATAGGACTTGATTAACCTGTTGGAAACTGTTCTTTTTACCCATGCCCCAACATGGGATGATTGCCAGCAGATGTTGGGAGTTCTCTTCATGACTGAAGAAAGAAACAGGATCCTAGAGAATGCCCAGTAGCTGGTTCCAGGACCTACTGGCTCCCCTCTAGTGGACCCTGCACTAACCATGGTGGCTTTTCCAGCAACCCACCTAACTGGGATTTCCACATGACAGAAGGTAGGGAGAGTCTATGTATCTACCACCAGGCTCTATTGGGGGGTCTCAAAGCAGTGGCACGCAAGCCCACTAATATGACAAAAATTTATAATGTAAAGCAGGGAAAGGATGCGTACCTGGAAAGGTTGATGGAGGTTTTTAAACAATATTCCCACTACAACCCTGAGTCTGAGGAATCACAGCAGGCTGTTATCTTAGCCTATGCCAATCAAGCAGCACCAGATATTAAGAGAAAATTCAGTCACTAGAAAGACTAGGAGAAAAAAAACATAAGAGATTTAGTAGCAGTGGCAGAAATGGTTTACAATAAGAGAGAAACAGAGGACGAGAAAGAAGAGAGGAGGGAAAGAAAACACCAAGAAAGGGAGGAAAAGAGAGACAGGAGGCAAGCAAGGAAACTAACCAAAATATTGGACAGACAAGAAGTTCACATGGAAAAAGTTCTCCTTGGCTCTGTGGTAGGAGGACAAGGGAAAGGCCTAAGTTAGGAAAGAATCAATGCAGGTACTGCAAGGGAGAAGGACATTAGGCCAAAGACTGACCCAAAATAAGAAACGAAAGAAAAGCATCGACAGAATTGGGAAGGAAGCCAACCCCCATCCTTGCTGCCTTGGAAGAAGACAGTGACTAGGGGAGACAGGTCTGGGCTCCCCTCCCCGAGCCTAGGATAACCCTAAGAGTGGAGGGGAAACCTACCCAAATCATGATGGACACAGGGGTGGAAATTTCAGTACTGTTGACTCCTGAGGACCCCTTGTTTAGAAAACAGACCTGGGTGCAAGGTGCAATGGGCACCAAACCCTATAAATGGACTACCTGGAGAACAGTGGACTTGGGAGTAGGATAGGTAACCCAGTCATTCTTAGTCATTCCTGAGTGTCCATATCCCTTGCTGGGGTGTGGCTTGCTCACTAAAATGAGAGCACATATCCATTTTATTGATGCAGGCACTCACATCAAACACCCAGATGGAAAGGCCATTGGAATGTTCTTAAAAATGCCTTTGGAGAAGGAGAACTGCCTTCACAAACAGAAATCTACTCTTAACCCAGATATGGACACCTGGCTTTGAAAATTTCCAACAGTCTGGATAGAGAAAGGAGGAATGGGGCTGGCCAGACACCAGCCTCAAATATATGTGAAATTGAAGGCTAATGCAGATCCTGTGAAAGTTCACTAGTATCCCATGACTCTGGAAGCCAGAAAGAGAATTACTCCCCAAATAAGAAGGCTTCTATGGGAAGGCATCTTGCTGCAGGTTCAGTCTACGTGGAACATATCTCTCCTACCAGTTAAGAGACCACACACCAATGATTATCAACCTGTTCAGGATTTCAGAGAAGTCAGCAAAAGGGTAATGCATATCCACTACACTTTACCCAACCATTATACCTTGCTGAGTATGCTCCCACTGGAAAAGGGATGGTATACACTACTTGACTTAAAAGATGCTTTCTTTAATCTCCTACTTGCTCTGAGCATGCAGAGATATTTTGCCTTTGAATGGCACAATCCAGATATTGGAGTAAGTGAACAGCTGACCTGGATGAGGCTGCCACAAGGATTCAAGAACTCTCCTACCATATTTGATGAAGCTATCCATGAGGATTTGAGTAAGTATTGAACTCTACAACCTCATGTTTCCCTTTTACAATATGTTGATGACATATTAATAGCCAACAGGTCAGCAGAAGAATGCCTGAACAGAACCAGAGACCTTCTGACAGTTATGGGAACATTAGGTTATCAGGTGTCAGAAAAGAAGGCTCAGATCTGCAGGAAGCAGGTGACTTATCTTGGATATATACTAAAATAAGGCAAGAGATATCTGTCTGAAGCCAGAAAAGAGACTGTGTTAAAGATACCTGTGCCTAAGACAGTGAGACAAGTCAGAGAATTCCTAGGCTCTGCAGGATTTTTCAGACTGTTGATTCCAGGGTACACTGAAATTGCCCACTCTCTCTATGAGGCCACAAAGAAGAAATTTTAACTTGGAACTCAGAGAGACAGATGGCTTTTGATACCACAAGCAGAGGCTGTTGGAGACCCCTGCCTTAGGCCTCCCTAATATCAATAAACCCTTCCCCGTATACATGGATGAAAACAAAGGAATAGCAAAGGGAGTATTGACTCAGAACATTGGACTGTGGAAGAGGATGGTTACCTACTTATCTAAGAAACTGGACACTGTGGCCTCTGGTTGGCCTCCATGCTTATGCATTATTGCAGCTGTGGCTCTGTTAGTCAAACATGCTGATAAACTGACTGTGGGACAAAATCTTGAGGTATGTACCCCACATGCTTTGGAATCTATCTTAAACAACCTCCTGACAGGTGGTTCATTAGCAAGCTTTTCTCTTAAACCCTAGCAGAATAAACTTTCAAACACTGACTACCCTTAACCTAGCTACTATGCTGCCTGACCCCTTCTTGAGGCACCCCTCTATGACTGTGCAAAAATTCTAGCTCAGGCATATTGCATTCAATCTGACCTCTGTGATACGCCATTAACAGATGCAGAAGAAACTTGGCTCACGGATGGGAGCAGTTTCTTGCAAGATGGACACAGGTATGTTGGGCTGCAGTGACAACAGCCCACAAGGTAGTCTGGGAAGAGGCCCTGCCCACTGGTACCTCAGCCCAGAGGGCCTAACTGATAGCATTAACAAAGGCCTTGCAGCTAGGGAAAGACAAGAGAATCAACGTTTATATGGACATCAGGTATGCATTTGCCACCTAGCACATCCATGGAGCAATTCTTTTTTATTTATTTTTTTAATTTATTTATTTATTAAAGATTTCTGTCTCTTCCCCGCCACCGCCTCCCATTTCCCTCCCCCTCCCCCACTTAAGCCCCCCCCCAGCCCGAAAAGCAATCAGGGCTCCCTGTCCTGTGGGAAGTCCAAGGAACCCCCACCTCCATCCAGGTCTAGTAAGTTGAGCATCCAAACTGCCTAGGCTCCCACAAAGCCAGTACGTGCAGTAGGATCAAAAACCCATTGCCATTGTTCTTGAGTTGTCAGTAGTCCTCACTGCCCACTATGTTCAGAGAGTCCGGTTTTATCCCAGGCTTTTCCAGACCCAGGCCAGCTGGTCTTGGTGAGTTCCCAATAGAACATCCCCATTGTCTCAGTGTGTGGGTGCACCCCTCGTGGTGCTGAGTTCCTTGCTCGTGCTCTCTCTCCTTCTGCTCCTGATTTGGACCTTGAGATTTCAGTCCTGTGCTCCAATGTGGGTCTCTGTCTCTGTCTCTGTCTCCTTTCATCGCTTGCTGAAGGTTAATATTCAGGAGGATGCCTATATAGTTTTTCTTTATTTAGCTTCTCTAGGCTCACTAATTATAGGCTCAATGTCCTTGGTTTATGGCTAGAAACCAAATATGAGTGAGTACATCCCATGTTCCTCTTTTTGGGTCTGGCTTGCCTCACTCAGGATAGTGTTTTCTATTTCCATCCATTTGCATGCAAAATTCAAGAAGTACTTGTTTTTAATTGCTGAGTAGTACTCTAATATGTATATATTCCATACTTTCTTCATCCATTCTTCCATTGAAGGGCATCTAGGTTGTTTCCAGGTTCTGGCTACCACAAACAATGCTGCTATGAACATCGTAGAGCATATACTTTTGTTGTATGATAAGGCCTCTCTTGGGTATATTCCCAAGAGTGGTATTGCTGGGTCCAGGGGTAAGTTGATCCCGAATTTCCTGAGAAACTGCCATACTGCTTTCCAAAGTGGTTGCACAAGTTCACATTCCCACCAGCAATGGACAAATTGTGCTGGCAAAACTGGATGTCAACTTGTAGAAGAATGAAAATAGATCCATATCTATCACCATGCACAAAACTCAAGTCCAAATGGATTAAAGACCTCAATATCAGTCCGAACACACTGAACCTGATAGAAGAGAAAGTGGGAAGTACTCTACAACACATGGGCACAGGAGACCACTTCTTACGTATAACCCCAGCAACACAGACATTAAGGACCTCATTGAATAAATGGGACCTCCTGAGACTGAGGAGCTTCTGTAAAGCAAAGGATACTGTCGCTAAGACACAAAGGCAACCCACTAACTGAGAGAAGATCTTCACCAACCCCGCAACTGACAAAGGTCTGATCTCCAAAATATATAAAGATCTCAAGAAACTAGACCGTAAAAGGCTAATCAGCCCAATTATAAAATGGGGCATTGAGCTGAACAGAGAATTCTCAACAGAAGAACTTCAAATGGCCAAAAGACACTTAAGGTCATGCTCAACTTCCTTAGCGATCAGGGAAATGCAAATCAAGACAACTTTAAGATACCATCTTACACCTGTCAGAATGGCTAAAATAAAAAACACCAATGATAGCCTTTGTTGGAGAGGTTGTGGAGTAAGGGGTACACCCATGGAGCAATTCTTATGGAAAGGGGGTTGCTACTGCAGAGCGAAAGACTATCAAAAACAAACAAGAAATATTAGAATTGCTAAAAGCACTCTGGCTTCCAAAGAAGCTAGCAGTAATGCATTGTCCAGATACCAAAAGAGAACAGATGCTATCTCTAGGGGAAACAATCAAGCAGACCAAAAAGCAAAAGAGACAGCTTTGACCACAACTACAGTCACTCTACACATACTAACTGATCCAGGTGCTTGTAGCTTGCCTCCCCAAACTACAATTTAGATGAAGAAACCTGGGCTGCCCAAATAGAGAGAGGCTATAAAAAAGGTGGATGGTGGAGACTTCCAACAGGAAAGGTGCTCCTTTCAAAACTATTAGGGGAACACCTACTCCAAAGAATTCACCAAACCTCTCTCCTGGGAACCTGAAATCTTCGAGAATTAATCTCTGGATCTCCACTAAAGATTCAACAAGCAAACTGTCTTATTGATAGGATTGTAAGTGACTGTAAATCATGTCAATTACTAAGCTCCTATAAAACACAAGGAACAAGAGGTATCCGGATGAGAGAAACGCACCCAGGTACATACTTTACAGTGGACTTTACAGATGTCAAGCCAGGTAAATATGGATATAAATATCTGTTGGTCTTTATAGACACCTTTTTTGGATGTACTGAAGCTTATCCTACCAAATATGAGACTGCCTATGTGGTATTTAAGAAATTACTTGAAGAGATCCTTCCCAGGTTTGGCTTTCCATACATGATAGGGTCAGGCAATGGCCCTGCCTTCATCTCTCAGGTAAGCCAAGGAATTGCTACTGCACTGGGGGCTGAATGGAAATTACATTGTGCTTATCACCCTCAGAGTTCAGGAGAGGTTGAGAGAATAAATCGGACCCTAAAAGAGACTTTTACCAAATTTAACCTTGGAGACTGGCAGTGAATGGGTGACTTTCCTCCCCTATTCTCTGTTCAGGGTGAGGAATTCCCCATACCAGATGGGACTGACCCCTTTTGAGATAATGCATGGTCTACCCTCACCCCTTGTGCCTAGCTTGCAGGACAACTTGGTTCTGCCTACAGAAGAAGTGAACCGTTTAGGGAGCCTGAGGGCTCTGTCCCAGATACAGACAGATAACTGGCCTCAGTTGAGGGCCTTATATTCATCCTACTCTCTCCCTGATCCCCACAGTTTCCAGCTTGGTGACTGGGTCCTGATCCGCAGACACCAAGGCAAGTCCCTGGAGCCATGGTGGAAAGGGCCCTATGTTGTCATCCTGACCACTGCAACTGCTCTCAAGGTGGATGGTATCTCCACCTGGATTCACCACTCCCACACCAGACCTGTGGCATCTAAGGCTGAGAAGCTTTTGCGCAGGATCTGGGAGATTTCCAAGCACCCCACCAATCCTCTGAAGCTGAAACTACAACAGAAACCTAAAAATGAAATTGATCCTGGTGACATGGTACCTGCTACTTCATCTGTGCCCAGGGAATACTGAAAACCCCCATACACCTTGAAACTTAACCTGGACCCTGACTAACCCAGAGACTGGGACAGCCTTAAGGCTGGCTGCTGAAGTGTACCTCCTAGATACATGGTACCCTCAGCTAACTTTTGACCTATGTGCGTTAAGAAAGGATGCTTGGAAGAACACTGGACAAACTCTCTAGGACTCTTATCCAGCATGTAGACATTCTGACTGGTATATTTGTCTGGGGCATAAGCGAGCTTGCCTCTGGGGAGCCTAAAGTGTTTTACTGTGCTGTTTGGGGATATGAAACCAGTTCCTCCCAATAGAGAGCTAGCAAAAGAGAATTAGACTTTTTGACTAACACCACACCAGGAGAGTCTAAGATCACAGTCATCTTTACTGAGGAGGGCAAAAGATCTAACTGTTTAACTGGTAAGACTTGGAGATTACAATTGAATGTTCCAGGAGGGGAAGACATAGGTAAAGGCATAAGTCACAAACAATCCCACACCAGTTTGGAATTATGATTAATACGGTGGTATTTATTTAAAGGGGAAAAAACTTACAGATCACCGTCCCAGACAACAGCCCTTGGCGCAATCAGGACGGAGTCTAGTCTCTGGAAATGGAGCAGGAAGCAAAGAGAGAGCGAGGAGGGAAGTGGCCGCTTTTTTAAAGAGAGAGACCACGCCCCAATGGGCTGGTATCTCAGCCGCTATTGGCTGGAGGAGCGGAAGGACCTCCCGCAACACATAGGAATCCTGTTCTCCCTGCGAGTTGTTGCAACACCTCCCATGACCTTAGCATTAGGCCCCAATAAGATAATTAACCTCAGCTCAAATAAGAAGATGCCTCCCCCTTCTCCCAAGCTAACTACTAGCACAACCACCCAGGTATTTACCTTCAGGGCTTATGTTTCACCAGTACTAAAGACAAACTGGGATGCTGTCCCTACATCTAGTAGATCTTCTGAACTTGCAAACTCCCTGTTTGTAGTCTTATAACAGTCATTCCTACCTCTAAATAGTTCCAAGCCAGAACTAACTGCCTCCTGCTGGCTTTTCTATAGCATGAGACCACCCCATTATAAAGGAATACCTGTGGTGGCCCCAACCAACAGTTCTAATTGGCAGAAAAAAAAGGGAGTCTCAGGCTCTTTTTGATGGCTGTCAAATACCTCCTTGACCCTCGAAAAAGTCTCAGGTCAGGGACTGTGTATAGGCACAATACCTGTCCACTACTTACCTCTCTGTAATCACACTACACCACTCACCAACCAATCAGGATATTTGGTCCCAGCAAATGATACCTGATGGGCATGTTCCTCTGGCCTAACACCTTTCACCCATGTGACTGTGTTGACTCAAACCAAGGGATTTTGTGTCCTTGTATGTCTGGTTCCCAGGGTAACTTACCATGCCACTGAAGAGTTGTTAAGCCTTAGTGATTGTCAGGAGCCATTTCCTCCTAGGATTATTGCAGGAACCATCGCCCTGGGGAGTCTGCAGAGAACCCCACACCTCTAATTGTGTTAGGAATCATTCTATTGACAGAGCCTACCCCACACCCAAAATGGCTGTTAATGGAGAGCAATCTGTTAGCGGAACCCGCCCCACATTCCAAACTATCTAGAGAACTAGGTATGTCAACTCATGACTTCCTGGCCTACGTGACCTGACCTAACATAACCTCCTGGCCTACGTGACCAATGTGAACCATGTGACCAATGTGAACCATGCGGCAAGAGTCCAGGCCCCTGTGCCCACCCCCCCCAACTCCTTATCCTATATAAGCTGTAACCTGTCTCTAATAAATGGAGGCTTTGAAAAGAACACCACTTAGCCTCCTTCTTCTCTCTTAGCCCATTATCTTCCAGATATTGCCTCTCCGGTACCCTGGAATAACTGACTGCAGGGTGGGTTACAACCCCTAGACTAAGTAACCCACCCAAAGCAGTTTACAAGTGATGTTATCCAATATGCTCTTAGACAAAAGAGAGAGCCAATTGATGGAGGAAGGTCATTGGTTAAAATAAAAGAAGCTGCTTGGCTCTCATTGGTTAGGAGATAGGTGGGAGGAGTAAACAGAACAGAATGCCGGGAGGAAGAGGAAGTGAGGTCAGACTCGACAGCTCTCCGCTGGGGAGCAGACGCTTCAGAGAGAGACGCCATGCCCAGCTCCCAGGCAGACGCACGTGATGAAGCTCCGACCCAGGATGGACTTAGGCTAGAATCTTCCCGGTAAGCGCACCTAGGGGCGCTACACAGATGATTAGAAATGGGCTAAATTAATATGTGAGAATTAGCCTAGAAGAGGCTAGATAGGAAGGGGCCAAAGCAGTGTTTAAATGAATACAGTGTCTGTGTAATTATTTCGGGGCATAAGCTAGCCGGGCAGGCGGCTGGGGTTTTGGGGACGTAGCCCCACCGCTGCGCCCATATTACTACAGCCAATTACAGCCCTTACCTTTGCCATCCTGATGGGAACCAGCTTAGCAGGATTGGGAACAGAGGTTGTCTCTGTAGTCACTCAACAATGTTATTATGCAGATCTCCTCATATCAATAGATGAGGATATTCAAAGAATAGAAACCTCCATCTACCACCCATAAGAGTCTCTATCTTCACTAGCAGAGGTGGTACTGCAGAACAGAAGGGGCCTAGATTTACTATTACTAAAAGAAAAAGGGCTACGTGCAACTTTGGGAGAAGAATGCTGTTTCTATACAGACCACTCAGGAATTGTAGAAGATTTCATGGCAAAAGTCCATGAAGGCTTAGCAAAGAGAAAAAGGGAATATGAAGCCAACCAAAGTTGGTTTGAGGCCTGGTACTCCAGTTCCTCTTGGTTCACCATTCTCATCTTTTCCCTGATAGGACCCCTGTTTTTCTTCCTCCTGATACTCACTTTTAGGCCCTTTATTATTAATAGAATACTCAAATATATGAAACAATAATTGGGAACTATACATCATATGGTGTAACAAGGGTATACTCCAATCAGGCCTTATACAACTGGGATGTATGGTGATATCGATAGGGCCGATGAAGAACCATAGGCTCAGGATTGCACCCCCTTAAGACCAAAAAAGAAGGGGAATGAGAAACCCTCACCCCTTTTTCTCAAAGGGACAAGAATCCCCTAGCATTTTTTTAAAATAAGAAACACAGACTATCAGCACTTTCGTTTCCCCCTCCCACCTGGAAGTAGGAGCAGGGAGGGTATCCTGAGAATAAATGGGTCTTTTACAATATATGGGTAGATGTGATAGAGAGGTAGTGTTACCCAGTCCTGAGAAAGGACAGTTATTACAAAGAACATCAGGAATAAACATGGAGCAATACAAAGAGTAATTCAAATAGATACACTTGCAAGAAATCAGCCTGAGTTCATGACAAAATATTTTAAATTTCTCTTGAGTTATTTCTCCAGAACTCTGCAGCCCTTTGTAAAAACATGTGAGATAAAGTGCTCTTTAAAAATTATTTTGGTATGCATGTCGTTTGTATGTGGGTTCACATGTGTGCACTTGCATCTTCAGGGTTAGAGAACAAATTTGGATGTTATTCCTCAGGTTTTGTTCACATTTGTTTTGTGATGGTTTCTCTCACTGCCCTAATTCACACTGATTAGTCTAGGGCAAATGGCCAGCAAGCTTCAAGAACCTGCATGTACCTGCCTCCCTATTTCTGGTGTTATAAGCATATGACACCATGCCCAGCATTTTAACATGGGCTCTATGAAATGAACTTAGGGTTCATGGTTGCACAATAAGGGCATTACAGAATCTGCTATCAACCCAGGCTGATAAAAGTCGTCAATCTTCTTTCATAGAAGACATTCTTAAAAGTTTTACTAATTTTAAGTTCATTTTGATGCTCAATATATTTTGACATTAAATATATACTAAGGGGCTTAAAGAATGGACCAGCAGTTAAAGTACTAGAATTTTGTCCCCCAGTTATATATACATAAATTATGATTGGCATGGTAACCTACCTTTAATTTTAGTATCAGAGATGGAGAGATGGTGATTTCTAGAGGACAGGAATCAACAAAACTAACCATATTTATGAGCTCTGAGTTTGATTGAGATATATTATCATAATGCATAAGGCGAGAGATCCCAGTTCCTGACATGAACTTCAGGCCTTCACATGCACACACTTGCAACACACACACACACACAGAGAGAAAAATAAAAAATATTTTAAAAATATTTAGATTTTCCTTTCTTGTGTCATATTTTAGTGCTGAATCAATATCGAATATATGCCATTTTAGATAAAATATCAATAAATAAAAAAGAAATATTCCAAAGGCAATCTAAACTGCAAGGATGGAAGACAAAGGTTAAAAATCTATAATATGTTAAAAAATGAAATTCAAATGTTAGAAGAGTGATTCAGTGGTTAAGAGTATTTGTTGCTCTTGCAGATGACCAGGGTTTGGTTCTCAGCATTCACATAGTTGTTCCCAATGACCCAAAGTCCAGTTCCAGGGGATCTGCTACCTTTTTTTGGTACTGCACATTCATGACCAATAAACATATCTTCAGGCAAAACACTCATACACACAAAATAAACTTAAAATCAAAACACAACAATAAATCTAAAATCAAATTAGGATGGCTTTGTAAGTTAAAAGTCCAAATTCTCTGTCATCAGCTGCAAGGTAGATTAGAAAACTCGATTGCTTCTCCTCACATAGACATCAAATTAATGCCAGTTTTATGATTAAGGCCTATAAAAGTCATCCAACTGGTAAGACTTTGAGTCGTTAGACAACTGAGGAATATTCACATTGTAAAGGCAAAAGAATCAAAGGTACACTGATCCCAGAGCATATCCAGTCACTTTACCATAAAATCCCAAGAGGAATCCTCGGCCTTGTACCACCTTCAGCAGCTCAGCTCTAAATATCAATAGCTTTGCTTCCTAATTCTCCAGCTCAGTGAGAAGGGGAAATGCAAAAGTGGTATCTCTCTACCCTAGTGTAAAAGAAAGCTGAGGCCAATTATCTTTCATAATGATCATTATTAGACCAAACAAATGTGGGGCCAGAGTGGAGTACCATTATCAAACTTTGAAATTGTTATACAACTAGGAAATAGTGATCATATCAGAAACATCATAGTGTGGTTGAGAAAAGGTAAGAAAGAGAGGGAGGGAAAAAGGGAGAGAGTGGCTTCCATTAAATATCTTGGACAAAAAACTTCAAGAGAGGTGGCTTAAAATGGAGGAAAAGAAAATAGCTTACATGTATAGTACATGGAGGTTGTGAAGACTTATTAAGAGATTACTTTAGGAAAAATACCTAGGAATAGAAGGTAATTTATGACTTCTATATATATTCAGGGGCTGGTATGAAGTATTACACTACTTTGTTCTGGTATAGAATAGCTGACAAGGAACATCAGTGAAATAGGTATTGAATTATGACCATCAACTTACTCTGAAGGTTTGGAAGAGGAGAAATGGACTTTGAGCACCCTAACATAGAGTTGCCACAATGACCACCCTTCTACCAATAAGATCTTTTTGCTTTAATCGTCATAAATAGGGCTGTCAATGGCCAGATTTTGGGGATAGAAACGGAGGCAAATATTCTATGATGTAACACATAGGTTTATATTTCCCTGTGGCAGACAGGCATGAGACATAAACTTCCTGATGTATGTTATATGGAATCCATTTTTACAATATCCATCTGAGCAATGTGTGTAGCGGCGTAAACGAATGCAGACAGATTGTAAAATATATATATATATAGTTTTAATGTAGAAATAGACTTACAGAACCACCGTTCCCGCGGAGACCAGGAAAGCAGAAGCAACAGCTCTGAGCATGCTCGCCAAATTTATAGGCAGACATTAGCCCGAGGCGAACACGCCCCCTAAGGGGCGGGACTTATCGCTACAAATGTGACCAAAAAAAAAAAAATCCACTAACCCACCAGTAGCATGAGAACATGTTTCCCACTACCATCCTTCCTGAATTCACATTCTTCTTGAACAGTATTTATACTATGAGTCTCCCAATATTCACAGCTTCCACCCACAGTTCTCGGAACAAAGGGGACTGGTTGTGTCCTAAACTATAAAAACCCACAACAAAGACTGTTAAACCACTAAGCAGGAAAATGGAAAGGCAAATGTTCATCAGTGAAACATGGGGAAATGATATTAAAAAGAGAAGCTTTTTGTTCTTACCCAGAAGTTTTAGAAATTATCTTACAGAGGCTGCTTGATGCCCTGGCTGCTACTTCCTTTGTATATGGGAGTTAAAGGGACAAACACACAGTAGCTTTCTAAAAGCCTTATCAGGAGCTTGATACTTTCTGAGCTTTCATACCAACACACCTTGTAGGCAGAGGATGCTTGTTAGTTTTCCTGCTACCCAGACCCAGAATAATCACTCAGAAACTATATTAATTAAATCACTGCTTGATTAATTACTTAAACATATTGCTAGCTAATGCTTATGTTAAATTAATCCATTTCTATTAATTTGTGTATTGCCATGTGTGGCTTACCAGGCAATGTTCTGGCATCTGTCTCCTCCAGTGGCTACATGGCATCTCAGTAACTCCACCTACTTTCTCCCAGCATTAAGTTTAGTTTTACTGCCTAGCTCTATTCTGCCATATCACAGGCCAAATCAGCTTCTTTGTTTAATAACCAATAAAAGCAACACATATACAGAAGACAGCAATAACTCTAATCTATCTGGAAACACTCTGAGAACTCAACGAGCATGCCAAATTTCAGAGTTAATAATCAAATGATTACATTCCAATTGACATTATTTCTGAATACTGAACATGCTGTGCCTAGGTGACATATTACAGATCATAGAACTAAGATATAGGTTTTAGAGGTAATAAAGGCATTTCCAAGGCTACATTCTTTTTTGAAGAATAGTTGCTGTAACATGGAGCTGCAATTTTTTTCCTGGAGATGGATTGATATGAAATACTTTAGTGTTTACTTGAGAATTTGGCCATTAATTATCATTAATGTGCTGACAGAATTGACAATTCAAACTTCCTTTGGGTATTCACCTCAGAAACAAGGCATTTCCTGCTAGAGTCAGGATTTGTCCGGTGCCCATAACTACCAGAATGGTAAGGGGAAATTGTTTTTTGGTTTTTGTTTGTTTTTTCTATCAGTTTCATCTTTATTTTTTCAAATTTTTAATTGAAAATAGTTCTTTTTCAAGCAATATGTTGTAATTATGATAAGCTCTCCCCCAAATATTCTCAGATTCACCTTCCTACCCATCCAAATTCATAATCTTTCTTGCTCTCTCTCCTAAGTGATCAAATGGGCATCTAAATAAAAAAAAATAAGATAAAAACACAAGTGAACCTGAATAGGATAAAACAAGTAAATGAACACAAATACAAATAGCCAAACCAAAAGTCCAAGAAACACATATAGTCTCAGAAGTGCACACATTGGCAAGCACAGTAAAATCATATACCATAATGCATGCATAAGCAACATACTGAACATGAAACTTGGTGTTAAAAGTGGTTTGTTTCCGCAGTGAGACTCTGTTGGAGACAATTAATTTTTAATTTGTGTGTGTTTATCAAGTAGATAACTTCTTGGTTATGGATAAAGTCGTGTGTCCACTTCTTTCAGCACAGGAACCATATTTGAGCAGACCCATACAGATCTTGTGTATAAAGCCATAGTCTCTGTGATTTCATATGTGCACCAATATTGCTATGTTTAATAGGACTAGTTTCCTTGGTGTCCTCTACCCATGCTTGCTCATACAATCTTTCCACCTCTTCTGTGGGGTTCCCTAAGCCATAATGGGAGGGTATTGATAAAGCTA
The DNA here is from genome assembly GCF_037038515.1 of Microtus pennsylvanicus. Lineage (NCBI taxonomy): Eukaryota > Metazoa > Chordata > Mammalia > Rodentia > Cricetidae > Microtus > Microtus pennsylvanicus. The sequence continues at coordinate 20,944,969 of NC_134601.1, read as the reverse complement.
TCTGCTGTGCACCATACCCCCGTTTCTGCACTCTGTGCACTAGAACCCAGTTTGCGAGCTTTGGGCAAGGGGCTGGAGGTTGAGAATACAGACAGATGCAGATACAGACCAACATGCAGACTTTTTAACACTGAAACCAAAAGCCCCTTGCCCAAAGCTCTCGAACTGGGTTCTAGCGCACTGAGCGCAGACATGGGCACGGTGTGTGGCAATTGGAGGTCCCACGGAGATATCGGGAACTAGGGAACGCTGAGAGATCACCCTCAGAAGGTGAGGGTGGATTGGGGTATGCGTTAATCCTGACGTCCTTCACTTGGTTTTGGTCTCTGCGCCATGCAGGCAGCAAATGAAAGTCCAACCCAGAAAGAGGGGTAAGCAAACAGGGTTGTCCCCAGCCAGAGGGGATGTATGTATTGGGAAAAGATAGAATGCATACAGCTCAAAAAGATAAGTGTGTATAGATGTATGATATGTTGATTATGTTGTCTTTTGTGTTCTGGACTGGAGAAAGACATTTGATTCTAGGAATGTCTAAGAAAGGTATTTTGACTTTAAAATATGGGCTTAAGAATTTGATGATTAACTTTCATTTGGCGATGAAAGCAGACAGAGACAGAGACCCAAATTGGAACACCAGACTGAAATCCCAAGGTCCAAATCAGGAGCAGAAGGAGAGAGAGCATGAGCAAGGAACTCAGGACAGCGAGGGGTGCGCCCACATACTGAGACATTGGGGATGATCTATAGGGAACTCAACAAGGCCAGCTGTACTGGGTCTGAAAAAACATGGGATAAAACTGGACTCGCTGAACATAGCGGACAATGAGGACTGCTGAGAAGTCAAGATCAATGACACTGGGTTTTGTTCCTACTTCACATACTGGCTTTGTAGGAGCCTAGGCAGTTTGGATGCTCACCTGGAAGGAGGTGGGAGGTCCTTGGACTTCCCACAAGGCAGGGAACCCGGACTGCTCTTTGGGCTGATGAGGGAGGGGGACTTGATTGAGGGAGGGGGAGGGATATGGGAGGCGGTGGAGGGAAGGAGGCAGAAATCTTTAATAAATAAAAAGAATTTGATGTTTTGGAAAAGAGGTTCTGTTTTTGTCTCCACAGATGACAAGAACCTGAGGATTTATTCGAGATTCTTGTGGTTTGAATCACAGAGACCTCCTGAAATGTTGCAGTGGAGTGTGAGTTGTGGCGGTGAGTGCAGGCTGCCCAGCGCTGGCGGTGGAGTGGCCACCATCACGGCTATGCCAGGGCGCTGGCCCGGGCCAGGCTCTCATGGCTCCTCCTCTTCCCCATCGCCACGACCAGCATCAGATGCTGGAAAATGGCAGTAAATTGTAGTAAATACCCCTATGAATGCAAGCATTCCCACTCAGCAGGAAGTACCCAGACAGATTGACAATGCCTAAATTCCCTAAATGATTGCTTAAGTGGGGCCCATTCAGTGATTGCAGAGCAGCAAGCCTGCTTCCCTGAGTTCTGTTCCACTCCATGCACCAGTTTGGACACAGAACGAATGCAGCTGGGGCTAGAAGGCAGTTGGAGCAGAGCTTTGCTAGGTGGCTGTGGTGGAAGTCACATTGCCTCAGACCAGTCAGTGCCTAGCCTTACAGATGCCACATCAGTGCCAGGAGTATCAGCAAATGCAACAACAAGTGCTGGAGCTGAGACAAACTGGAGCACGGACCCCACTGGGCTGCCCAAGAATGTAGCAGTGGAGCAAAGAGAAGGCAGCGGCAGTTCCAGGCTCTGCACACGAAAGAGTCTGCGGCAAAGCATGGATTTATGTATGATTTCATTTGTATGAGATCTGTTAATATTGCTAATGCCTCTTATGTGGTGAAACAACTCTATGGTTACTTGAATAGCCCTTGAAATGTTACAATTAGCACACCAGATCGTAACTGTTTAGCCAAAGGGATGGTTGAATACTATAGCTCAAATGGGAGGCTGGGTCCAGTGGTAACTGGAGAACTTCTTGCTGGCAATCTTAACACCTGTTGCCATAGGCATTCGTTTCTAAATTCTGTGTAAGATCAGACAACCCATGAGAATGCAGCATATGGTCACTTAGCAAGTCCTTCTGAGCCTTTTGGCTAGTAACTTGAATGTACTCTAGCTTTGGTTGCAAATACTGCACAAACTATGAAGACTCCTCTGTAGACAGGTAACTTCTACAGAAGAGGGCCTCCTAAAGAGTGGTAACCTCCAATTGCCGCACACCAAACCACCATGTCTGTGCTCTGTGCGCTAGAACCCAGTTTGCGAGCTTTGGGTAAGGGGCTGGAGGTTGAGAACACACACAGAGACAGATGGACACACAGACCTTTTAACACCGATACCAAAGCCCCTCTTTATTAATACCATGTAGGCTTAAATACACTGCAGTCAATGGCCAACAGGCGGAAATCTCATCCTCTGATCCTCTAAGCTAGGCACAGCTTCTAGTAACTTTAATTAGAAAGTTCTAGGAGGGAAAAGCAGCTGAAGGCCAGGACTTAATTGGTCCCAACAGCTATCCAATTAAGAGGCAGAAGTGCAAGATCTCTCACAGTACATTTTATCCAACGTTGGATATCTATTCCCATCCTTTGAAGGAGACATCTTCTCCAATGATGCCTGAGCAATGTACTGGTCTATGTATAGCAAAACTTCTAGAAATTTTGTTGTTATGTTCCCTGGAGGAAAGTATTTTCCACTAGATCCCAATTCTATCTATTCTTAGGTTCTTGGCCACCCAAGCAATGTCAGGGTGGAGTAAACAGAACAGAATGCTGGGAGGAAGAGGAAGTGAGCTCAGAGGAAGTGAGCTCAGAGGCCATGCTCCCCTCTCCCAGGCAGATGCGATGAAGCAAGCCACCAGGTCAGACATGCTGAATCTTTCCCAGTAAGACTGGTGCTACACAGATTACTAAAAATGGGTTAGGCAAAACATGAGAATTAGTCCATAAGAGGCTAGAGCTAGTGGGCCAAGCAGTGTTTAAATGAATACAGTTTGTATGTTGTTATTTCGGGTTTAAAGCTAGCCAGGGGACCAGGAGCTGGGGCGGCAGGAACACAGAGGCTTATCATCAATTTGTTGAGAACTACCAATAGCCTTGGCAATAGTCTAGGTTGTTTAGAGCTTCCTATGGGACCCCTTTAAACAGCATCTTGATTACATGTAACCCAGTCTCATTATTTTAGACTTTCTTTGGTGATATGCGATGTCCACGTGGGTTCCTAACTTCCTCTTATCTGATAATTCTGTTTATATCACTTCCATATATGAATATATTGTAGGAAACTTTCATGGTACTAGATTTCCATATAATACTTCAAATGTTCCTTAGTTCATCTATCCGATTTCATCTTTCTTCCTTTACCACATTCTTCCTCTTTGTTCAATCCTCCAATACTGGTCCCTTTTCTTACCTGTCCACCCATTACTGTCTATTTTACCTTCCAGAATTGTACCATATCTTGCTCTTAGTCCCTTTCTCCATATTTAACCTATGTGATTATAAGAATTGTACCTTGCTTATCAATGACTTAACTGCTAATATACACATATGTGAAAACACCACATTTCTGTGTCTGGCTTATTCCATTCAGGATTTTCTTCTAGTTCTGACCAGTTACATAAAACTGCCATGATCCTTTTTTTTTAATCCTATAATGTTCCATTATGTAAATGTAGCACAATTTCTCTATCTATTCATACACTGACAGAAATCTAGGCTGTTTCAAATTTCTGGGTATTATAAATAGACAAGAAATGAATAGGGTGGAACATGTGTCTCAGTAGTATGATGGAAAGTCCTTTAGGTATATGCCCAATAGTGGTAGAGCTGGATCTTAACATGTATCAATTCCCAAACTTCAGAGAAACCACCATACTGATTTCCAGAGTCATTTTATAAATTTTCACTGCCAGCAGCTATGGATGAGTATTATCCTTGCTCCATATTTTCACCAGAATTGTCTACCCTTTGTTTTCTTGATCTTATCCATTCTGACTGGTATAAGATGAAATATCAAAGTAATTTTATTTGCATTTCTCTGTGGACAAAGACTGCCGAACATTACTTTAAGGGTTCCTCAGCCATTTGTATTGTCTCTTTTGAGAATATTCTATTTAGATTTATACCCATTTTTATTGGGTTATTTTCTCTTTTTTCTTCATAGCTTTTTTTCATTATTTTTTTAAATTTACATTCTTGCCCCAGTTCCCCTCCCTCCTCTATTCTCACCCCCACCTCCATTCTAACCTCATCTACTCCTCAGAGGAGGTAAGTAAGGCCTCCTTTGGGGAGTCAACAATGTCTGGTATACCAAGTTGAGTCAAGAACAAGACCCTCCTCTATGTATCAAGGAGAAGGTTTCCCATCATAGAGAATGGCTTCCAAAGAAACTTGTTTTCTTGATGTTCTATTTTTTGAGTTCTTTATATATTTGAGATATTGCCTTCTATCAAATGTGTACTTGTTAAAAATCTTTCCAATTTTGTAGTCTGTTTGTACAAATGATGCTGCTCTTCACCATGCAGAAGCTTCTCAGTTTCATGAGGTCCCAGTTGTTAATTTTTCTTAGTATCTGCGCTATCAATGTTCTGTTCACTAAGCTTTTTTTTTAAATGTTGCCATGTGTTCAAGACTATTCCTGAGTTTTCTATTAGATTCTGTATCTGCTATAATGTTAAGGTCTTTGACCTGTTTAGAATTGCGTTTTATACAGGGTAATATGTAACTATTTGCATTCTTTTACATATAGCCACCCAATTGGAATAGCAGCATTTTTAAAGATGTTATCTATTTCCTGGTATTTATTTCTGGATTCTTTATAACAGTCTAGGTGTCTTTGGGAATGTGAATTATGTCTGGATCTTCAATTTCATTGAACAATTTGTCTGTTTTTATTTCAATACAATGTTGTTTGCCTTACCATAGCTTAGGAGTACAATTTGATGTTGGGTATGGTAATACCTTCATTAAATATTTTACTATTCAAGATGGTTTTTACCTATGCTATTTTTTTACATGTGTGTCTGTGTTTCTACATGAAGCTGAGAATTGTCCTTTAGTGGTCTGTAAAAAGTTGTATTGGAAGTTTGATAGGAATTGCCTTGAATCTGTAGATTGCTTTTGTCTTGTTCTTCATTTTAGTGGAAATTCTCTTTGTCAGTTTGAATAAAGGTTTTTTTTTATCTTCTTGATTTTCTTAAAGAATCAACTCTTCATTTCACTGATTCTTTGCATTGTTCTCTTTATTCCTATTTTATTGATTCTTATTTTATTAATAAGTGTTATTACTTCTTGCCATATAGTCATTATGGGTGTGCTTAATTCTTTTTGCTCTAGAACTTTCAGGTGCACTATTAAGTTGCTTGTATGAGATCTTTCCAGTTTCTATATGTAGGGATTTGTTGCCTCTTAGAACAACCTTCATTTTATACTGTAAGTTTGAATACGATATTTATTCATTTTTATTGAATTCTGGAATATTTTTAAATTCTTCTTTTGTTACTATATTGATCTATTTTTAATTTAGCAAAGAGTTATTCAATTTTAATGAGTTTGTAAACTTTGTGGTCTTGTTGATATCAAATTTTAATCCATAGTTGGCTCCTAGGATGCAGGAAGTTATTTCAATTTTTGTATCTGATGTAACTTACTTTGCATCTGAATATGTGGCCAATTTTGGAAAAAGTTTTATGAGGTGTTGAGGAGAAAATATATTGTGGAAGCCCAATGAAGTAGGTCCATTCCACCTTGAGATTTCAAATCTACTCTTTCTCTTTCAAGGTTATTGACAAGAGGTCTGACTTAAGGTGTGTCTACAAGCAAGATATCTTGACATAGGGTGTAGTTACTTGGTGTCTGGGGCATTAAGATGGGCCACAGAGGTAGATACATTCCATCTTATCAAAAGATCAGAAAAATCAAGCCTATTTTGCTCCTTCAAGGATAAACAGGAAATTTAACATTTGGAGTGACTGCCTACAGGATACTTGGTCTATGCTGTGGTCACTGTAAATCCTGCCTAAACAACAGAATACTTAACTCAGCATATAGTTGATTTATGATTCAGATATTGAGATAGGTAATTTCTATGTTTGTTCTTTGTACCATGTTAAAACAACCCTTTTTTCTTCTTCCCCCTTTTTAAATTAAGGTATATAATCATATGGAACACAAACAATGATAAATTAAATATTCATTGCATTGCTCTCCCAGTTCTATTTTGTATCTCTGACTTTTTATTTTGTATCTCTTTACCCTCTGCCTAGCATTTATAATTTGTATGTCCTTACCCTAAAATATTAAATCCTTTGAGAATGGACCCTGACTGTATATTCTTTTTTGTTTAGGTAAAATGTTCTGGAAATATCTGTTAGGTTCATTCAGTTTATAACATCTGTTAAATCCAGTATTTCTCTATTTTATCTTTCTCTTGATGACCTGCCCATTGGTGAGATTCAGGTATTGAAGTCTCTCACTATCAGTGTGTGAGATTAAATATGTGATTTAAGATGGAGTAGTATATTTTTTTACAAACTTGTGTGCCCTTTCATTTGGAAGAAAGATATTAAGAATTGAATTATTTTCTTGGTGTGTTTTTTCTTTGATGAATATGTAAAGTTCTTCCACACCTCTTGTTTTCTAATTAATTTTGGCTTGAAGTCTATTTAGTAGGTATTAAAATTTGGCTCTTCTTAGGTCTATTTGCTGAAAATATATTTTTCAAAACCTTCACTGTGAGGTAATTTCTACCTTTGATTTTGAGGTTTGTTTCTTGGATACAGTAGAAGGACTTGTCTTATTTTTACATCTATTCTGTTGGTCTGTGACTTTTCATTGGGTAATTGAGATCATTGATTTTAAGAGAAATCAATGACTAGTGATTTCTTGACTCCTGTTATTTTGATGGTGGTGATGATGGTAGTGTGTGTGTGTGTGTGTGTTTGCTTCCATTTTTGTGTTTTGCAGGTGTGAGATTATTTATTTTGTTTTCATGGATGCAGTTAACATTAAAACTCGAGGACTCTTTAATATTTCAATCTCTTTCAAATATGAAAGTTTTCTTTTTTATTGATTTTACTAAGCTACACATTTTTCTCTGGTCCCCCCCCCCTTCCTTTCCCCACATCATCAACCCTCTCCCATGGTCCCCATGCTCCAATTTACTCAGGAGACCTTGACTTTTTCTACTTCCCATGTAGAATAGATCCATGTATGTCTCCTTTAGGATCTTCATTGTTTGTCTAGGTTCTCTAAGATTGTAAATTACAGGCTGATTTTCATTGTTTTGTGTCTAAAAGCAACTTGTGAGTGTGTACATATGATGCTTCTCCTTCTGGGACTGGGTTATCTCACTCAATATGATGTTTTCTAGATCAATAAATTTGCCTGCAAATTTCAAATGTCGTTATTTATTCTACTGTGTAGAACTCCACTGTGTAAAGGTACCACATTTTCCTTATCCATTATTCAGCCAAGGAGCACGTAGGTTGTTTCCAGGTTTGGGCTATGACAAACAATGCTGCTATGAGCAAAGTTGAGCACATGTCCTTGTGGTGTGATTGAGTATCCAAAAGCAGTACTGCTGGGTTTTGAGGAAGGTTGTTTCCTAATTTTCTGAGAAATTGCCAAACTGCTCTCCAGAGGGTCTGTACTAGTTTTTACTGCCACCAGCAATGCAGGAGTGTTCCGTTTATCCCACATCTTCTCCAGTATAAATTGTCATTGGTGTTTTTGATCTTGGCCATTCTCCCAAGTATAAGGAATCTCAGAGTTGTTTTGAATTTGCTTTTCTCTGATGGCCAAGGATGCTGAGCGTTTCCTTAAGTGTCTTTCAGCCATTTTAGATCCCTCTGTTGAGAATTCTCTGTTAGGTCTGTACCACTAAATGGAGAGAAACTCACAGTAATCTCCCTGAAATCAAGAACCAAACAAGGTTGTCCACTATAACCATATCTACTCAATATAGTTCTTGAGGTTTAAGATAGAGCAACAAGACAACAAAACCAAACTCTCACTATTTGCAGATGATATTACAGTTTACATAAGTGACCCCAAAAATTCTACCAAGGAACTTCTACAACTCAAAAAGACTCTCAGTAATGTAGTAGGATACAAAATTAACTCAAAAAAATCAGTATCCCTCCTTTTCACAGATGATAAATGGGATGAGAAAGAAATCAGAGAAACATCACACTTCACAATAGCCAAAAAAAATAAGGAAAGCATCTGTGGTAGGTCTCAGATAACATCTAATAGCACTATTAGCATTGCATTTGGGGGAAATTGGAAACAGGTTCATATACCTCAAATGATTTATATCACAGTGATTTTACTGAAGAAACTTGTGCCTTCTTTTAAAATTTTTAATCTGGTTAATAAAATAAAAAGAGACTTATAATCCATTTTGGGACAAAAATAAATTTGAAATTGACTGTGAAAGAAACAATAATTTCATGAAAATTTGAAAGGAAAAATGACAGAGCAGGCAAGCTATACATCTTTTTGTCTTAGTAGATGAGAAAAATGTAAAAGAGGAAGAAAAGGGTGTCCTGTTTAAATTAGGGTACAAGAAAGAATGCAGGTTTAGCAACTGAAACAAACACTACAAGGCTTGAAGTAGGGTGTGGGCTATAAAGAAACTGGATTATTAACACCAAATAGTCTGAGAAAGCATTTCCAGACTTTGTCCATGTATAAAATAAAAGTATAGAGATAAGAAAACTAAACAGTCTGCCTAACAAATGTACATTGTCTGATTTAAAGAATAATTATTCACCCCTTTTACACAACACATTTAAGTCAATTTTTCTTGGGGTGCTAGGGAAAAAAGAACATGTTTATTTAGGTGATTAACAAAGTCAAATAGATCAAGTCTTAAACAGGAAGAAATAAAAATACACAATGTCAAGGTAGATTGGCATGCTATCTCTCTACCCAGATTGCTGGGGATCAAAAATGCCATTTTGATGTGGGAGTCCACTTTGTGTGTTCCTTGCATTGGTTAATGAATAAAGGAAACTGCTTTGGCCTGATAGGGCAGAACCTAGGTAGGTGTAGAAGAGAGAACTGAATTCTGGGAGGAAGAAAGCAGAGTTGGGGAAAAACCATGGATCCTCCGTCTGAGACAGACACCAGTTAGACTCTCTCACAGTAAGCCACTGCCACAGATTAATAGAAATGGGTTAAATCAAGATGTGAGATATTGGGACCAATTGAGTCCTAGCCTTCAGCTGCTCTTCCCTGTCTAGAGCCTTCTAATTGAAATTATTAGAAGCTGTGCCTAGCCTAGAGGATCAGAGGATGGGATTTTCAAATGTTGGCCATTAACTGCAGGGTATTTAAGTCTCCATGATGCTATTAAAGAGGGATTTGTACCAGTGATTAGAGGTCTGTATGTTGGTCTGTCTCTGCGTTTGTTTCCTCAACCTCCAGCCCCTTGCCCGAAGCTCACGAACTGGGTTCTAGCGCATAGAGCTCAAAGGGGGGGGGGTGCAGTTCACGGCAATTGGAGGTCCTTTCGAGATATCTGGAACTAGGGAATGCATGAGAGGTCACCTTGGGAAGGCTGTGAAGGCAAGGCAATTTCGGCCCCAACGAGATAAAGAGGTAAGCAGACAGAGTCGTTCCCAGCGTCATTCCTGGCCGATGGGGATATATTGAGGAGTTAAGATGGGAGCTGTTGGCAGTATCTTTTCTGCCTTGTTCAGAAAAGAGTCAGTCGTAAGGGAGGAGTTTGATGATTTAGAGTTTAGGATAGTGAGGATTCATCAGAAGAAGAGGAGGAGATCATACGTAAGGAAATAAGAAATCTCTTTATAAAACTGAGAAAATGTAAAGTAAAAAAAAAAAAAAAGACTTATACCCAACTCCCTTGGCCCCACCAGCTTATAATGGTGAAGGTTGGTGGTTTCAGTTAGGTGGGGGCTCTGGCATTGAACAAAACAAAGGAGTTTGTTTCTGTCCTGTACACATGGTTGCACTGGTGATGGAGGTGCCAGACACCAACAACCCAGGGCAAATAATTTGCCAACATTTTGCAATACACTTTAAAGAAATGATGCAATTAAAGGAAGCTGTAGCTGCATATGGGGCTCAAGGACCCTTCACATTGGCCATGGTAGAATCTTTCTCTGCTCTGAATCTAACACCAAGTGATTGGCAGCAATTATGTCGTGCTGTCTTATCTGGGGGAGATTATCTCCTATGGTGAGGGGAATATCAGGAAAATTGTAAGCAAACAGCCCAGTTAAATGCTCTAGCGGGTCGAGCTCAATGTAATTTAGATATGTTAACTGGGGCTGGGACTATTGCTGATTTGCAGAAACAAATTCCGTATGATCCAGGAATATTTGCCCAAAATAGCTGCAGCTGCCACTGAAGCTTGGAAGGCCCTGCCTAACAAAGCAGCTGGGGATCAATTATCAAAAGTTTTACAAGGACCATCTGAACCATTTCAAGATTATGTAGATAGACTGTTACAAGTAGTAGGTAGATTGGAGATGAGACAACAGCCATGGCTGTAATAAAGCAACTTGTATTTGAAAATGCCAATAGATATTGTAAGGAAGCATTATGCCCTCACAAAACAAAGAGTTTAAATGAATATATCACGATATGCAGAAATATAGATGGGAATTTCATTCAAGGCCAGGTTATAGTGGCAGCTATTCAACCTCGGAGAAACATGAGGACTGGGAGAGAGGGCCAGAGGCCGTAATTGTTTTAAATGTGGAACTCCTGGTCATTTTCAAAAGGAATGCCCACAGCTGATAATGAAGGGAAGGAGGAAACCTGGCATGTGCCCTAGATGCAGAAGGGGAGCACATTGGGCTAAAGATTGCTTCTCTAAAACAAATATAGATGGGAAACCTCTGCCACATACCATTAATCAACATCAGGGAAACTGGCAGGGGGCCCTGCTCCAGGGCCCTGAAACCTCAGTGTATGGAGCAATGACTGCGGGACTACTGGGATAGTACCCCAGCAGAGGCTGTGTCCAGTTCCTTCTGCAGAGCAATTCTTTCACATTGCAGACTTTGTCAGAGCCACACCAGGGAGCTCAAGATTGGACCTCTGTGCCTCAGCCAGAGCAGTCTTAACTCCACAAATGGGAGTGTAAGCACTCCCTACAGGAGTATATGGAATCTTACCACCGGGTAGGGTGGGATTTATATTAGGCAGAAGCAGTACCCCTTTAAAGGGGATCCAAATACATCCTGGGATAGTAGATTAAGACTATAAAGAGGAGATTAAGGTTATGACATCTGTCCAACAGGGAGAGGTGGTAATTCCTCAAGGCGAGTGGACAGCACAATTAGTGTTGATTCCCAACAAGGTTACCAATAATAAACAAGCCCATGGCAATCAAGGGTTTGGATCCCCTGGAACGGCTGCTTTTTGGGTTGCACAGTTCAATGAATGGCCCCAACTTAGAATAACTATAGAGGGAAAGGGCTTTGATGGTATATTAGATTCTGGGGCTGATGTATCAGTTTTGTCCTTAAAATATTGGCCAAAGGCATGGCCCTTGGAAGATGATACTGTACGGCTGCAGGGAATAGGTCAAACAACTCCTCAAAAAAGTTCAAAACTATTGAAATGGCATGATGAAGAAAGCCATGAGGGTTTTGTCCAGACATATGTTCTTCCTGGCCTGCCTGTCAATCTATGGTGATGTGATCTCTTAACAGAGATGGAGGCAGTCTTAACAACACAACCTACAAAGGTATCTCCCTGAAAAGCCACCTCAGAGATGAAAGCTATGGGACGGCACCTGAACAGGGACCTAAACCTTGGATGACCACTCTAGTGCTGCCTTGTTCTGCCAGGAGTTCTTGCGGGTTCAGAGCCATCTGCCTCCACATTAGGCCACACTTTCAAGTCATGCATTCCTTGATGAAACATGCATATTATTTGCCAGCCCCGAAGAAAAGGATTCTAAACTCCATAAAAAATATCACTTAAATACTCATTCTTTGCAGCACCATACTGGTTTCTCCAGAGCCACTACCTTACAATTTGCCACCCAATATTCTGCCTGTGCTCCTTTTCATGATACACCCATTGCTAGAGTTTATCCCCGTGGTCTTAAACCGAATGACATTTGGCAGATGGATGTTACCCACCTACCCTCGGCTGGAAAGCTGAAATATATGCATGTTTTAGTAGATACTTGCTCTAAAGTAGTTTTTGATTCGTTGCATAGTGGAGAGAAAATTAAGGATGTAATAGCTCATTGCCTGCTGGCTTTTGCTTATATGAGTTTACCTAATGTTATTAAAACAGATAATGGTCCTGCATATACTAGTGGATAATTTCAAACTTTTTGTGTAAATAATGATATTAAACATATTACAGGTATTCCATATAATCCTACCAGACAAGCTATAGTAGAAAGAATGTATATGGTAATAAAACAGTATTTCACAAAAATAGATAAGGGGGAGTATATTTTCTCTCCCAATACATAATAGGCTTCTATTTTGATTATTATAATTTTTTTAACTGTGGATTGTGAGGGTCACTCAGCCATGGAAAGACATTGAAATAAAAGTTCTCAGTCCTTAGGATGGGTACGAAAGGAAGACCTTATTACGGGACAATGGAAGGAGCCCACGCCCCTGTTGGCTAGGCTAAGAGAAGATGTTTGTGTTTTCCCTCCAGGAACAGACAAGCCCATTTGGGTACCAGAGCAATATGTTTGGACTGTGGTAAATGATGAGAAAGGATCCTGTGATGAGCCTGAGAATGACACCTGTCGTTCTCTTGATGAGCCTCCTGATGTGTCCCAACCAAGCAGAAAGCACTATGTGAAGCCTGGTAAGAAACCCCCTTGTATTGATCAGTGAGCCAAGATATTTCTTTGTATTTATCTTTTTATTTCTCAAGCTATACTGCTAGAACTGCTTTAAGCAATATGGTGATAGAACAGGCTTCTATTAATCAAGCCTTTTTCTTTGTGAATGCTTTATACTTTGTTGCACTTTTTTGTGCTATGAATATTACTTTAAAGGAATCCTATACAAGTGAGTATAGTTCCTATCTTTCTTTTTTGGAATATTTCTCCGAGAGCCCAGACACTATTAAATCCCATGTTTGTTTTAGTTTTCTTACTTTTTTCTTTTCCTTTTTGTAGTATGGAATAGCACCTTTGGTGGAAAAGATATTCTTGGTTGTTCTCTCAGAAACTGTGGCCTGAGTGACTGCTGGGATGACCACTCCAGTGCTGCCTTGTTCGTTTGGATACCAGCCATCTTACCACTGCCAATTACCAAAAAGACTATGCAAATTGAGATAACCCTGTATGGAGAGAAATGAGATTCTGGAGACAGCTGCAGTGGTTGCTGTCATTGCGGTATCTGCTGCTGCAGCCATGGTGGCAGGACTGGCAATAGCACAAACATCGTTGGTGTCGGACACTGTGGATAAACTGGCGAGACAAGTCAACAGTGCTCTCCAGACTCACATTAAGTAAGAATACTCATTTTCATGTAGCAAAACAAACAAAAAACCAAACAAACAAGTAAAACACCATATTTTATTAGGCAATACTATGGTAAAGTGAATGAAAATATTGAGAATTTTTCATTATGGAGTATTGACTTCATCAAAAAAATAAGTAAAAGAATACAAAGTTGATATTAATTGAAAGATGTATTAATGCATTTTGTCTTTATATTAAAAGTTACATATCAGTTCTGCTTGTTATAAGAGAAATTTTAAGCTTTTGACTTTTTAGCAGTTTATAGATATTGTATTTAAGGTCTTGTTTCTAATGTGCTTTTGAGGCAACAAAGAAGTTATAAAGATTATTTTAGAGAATATTTTTTGGTTATTTTAGTCTGGGTTGTAAGTCCCACTTTGAAAAATTAAGTGTAAATATCAGAAAACATATCTTTGACAATTCTAATCAATCAGTTGGGCTTTTGTAGGTAAAGTTTACAAATGTTATATATGGAATGGATGCTGTCCTACCACATCATTATCCACCCACAGTAAACAAAGAGAAGTATCCTGTAAGGAAAGTCTACCAACCCCAAAGCCCATTCTAGCAAGGCTGCACTTTTAAAAGGCTCCATACATAATATTCTAACAGCACAATCAATAGGGACCAATAACTCATATACCTAAACAATGCAGGACAATTTTTATTGAAACCAAAAGTAATTGCCAAGGTTTGATGTAACAATAATGGATAACTTGTCTTTGCGGCATGCCAAGTAGCATTGGTTACTATACAAGCTTATTTATTAAATGATCTTGGGTTGTTAAAGAATGAGGATCTATTCGAAAGAAATTTTTAAAAATTATGACTTTAATTAGGTGTAATATATTATTTATTATATCTTTATTACTATATTATTTTAGGGATTTGTTATAGTGGTTTACAGAATCTCACTCTAGAAGTTCAACAGTGTCTACCTCCTGAAAAAGGGGGCAAGGATATGGTCCTTGTTCAGTACATGAGACTGTCTCAGCAGTTGCAATCTGGTGTTATAGTACAAGGAAAGTCCTAGAGAATTGCCAATTTTAAGTCTACTTTGGAATCTTGAAGAAACTTATTCTAACAGCAGTGAAAGAAAGATTCAGGAAGACAGTAGATGAACTTGCCATTGAAAGTGAGGGCAAAGAAGCAAAACACTATAAGGAAAAGCTTTCTTATCCCATGTACTTTGATGTAGGTAACCACCAGAAGGTGTGGCCCAGATTAAGGACTGATCTGAATTTAAGATGTGTCTTCTAACTCATATAATCCAAACAAGAAAAGTTACTCACAGCTTTGCCCAGATTATTGTATTTTATTTAATTACATATATTATCACAATTCCTCACCTTATCAACTTAACATATAATCATATTTCTTATGTAATGCTTAATTTAGCTGACTTGAATGTCATTCCTCATTCAGGTATTCAAACCCTGGATAGTCCTTAGTTATTGTATTAGTCAAGATTGTCAAGAGGAACAGAACACACACAGATACTCACATACACACACACACACACACAGAGAGAGAGAGAGAGAGAGAGAGAGAGAGAGAGAGAGAGAGAGAGAATTAGAGTGACCATCAGTCTGTGGTATAGCTAGTTCAACAATGGCTGTCTTCCAGTTGAAAGTTCAGGAATCCAATAGTTGTTCAGTCTATGGAGCTAGATGTCTCAGATAGTCTTTAGTATAGGTTGAAATCCCCCCAAAGTAGGCTTTAATACCAGTGAAGGAATGAACATTCCAATAAGATTGAGGAAAACAGGCAAAAATCTAATTCTTGTTTCTTCCTTTTCCTTTATATAGGCTGCCAAAAGGTGTGGCCCAGATGGTCCAGATTTAGTATATGTCTTCTTAGCTCAAACTTTGAAATTAACTACAAAGTCTTCACAAGGGTTCCCAGCAACCTGGATTTTTAGTTAATTCCGTATGTAGTAAAGTTCACAGCCAAGAATATCTATCACAAGTCTTTGGCTCGCCAAGTAAACATTCAATCATATCTCTTATAACATGTTTATTTTTGAAATATAAACACTAACCAGGTCATAACTATGCCAAACATAAAATAAATATCCCATATTTAACCTCAAACAGTTTATATTTTATAACAGGTGGCATGTTCCATGAGGGATATTTTTTAATATCTTAAAACAAATATATTAAGCACTGCTATTATATAAATTGATGTTGTATTACTTAATAAAAAATTAATTAAGGAGATCACAAATATCTATACAAATACATTCTTGACAAAATATGACAGAAACACTCATATTAACTTTGTAATTATTTCTCAATTTTACAACTGATCACGTGGCCTTGGATTACATTTATAATAAACCTATTGTACTACCCATTTTGTAATTCCTCCACCCTCAGCAGGTTCCTCAGCATATCTTCTTTCTTCACAGGTGAATTTACCCACACCTTTATTAATAAGGGATCTGTACCCTTTGTCATTCTGCCTGGATTTGGCTGTTATAGTTTCCCATCAGCATTGATCATAGGATATAGTAGCACCAAGATACAGCCTAAAAGATTTTCTGCAGTCCATACATAATCTATAATGCTTCTTTCCTCCATTGTGAAGAAGCAATCCGATATCCCCTTGGTAATCTGGATCAATAACTCTTCCTGACAGTGTTATACCTTTCTTATCCTATTGGCTTAAAGGACATCAAATGCCCAAAGTAGCCAGGGGAAAGTCTGAGCTTCCGGTTCAATTGAATATTTATTGGGACTCCTGGAAGTATTGATTCTCCAACTGAAATAAAAATTTCTAGGCCAGTAGAAACTCCATAGCGGGCCTTAGAGGCCCCCATGATGAATATGGTCCAGTCATTCCCAGTTATTGTGGAGAACGTGTCTCGCCAGGAAAATTAAAAAATCCAATGCCCACTGTAAAAAGCAATACTGGTCTGAATGATGGGATAAATGTCAAGGATGAGTCAAAAACTTCAGTAGGACAGAGGAAAATATATTTTGGCAGACTTTGATAAATGATCAAAGACCAAACCTAAGAGTTTGTATAAATGGAATTTTTATTGAAGGCTTGTTAAACACAGGTACTGATGTAAGTATCATTACTCCAGAATCTTGGCATCTGAATTGGCCTCTTCAAGAGATAGATGTTCAGTTCCTGGGAATTGGAACCCTATTTTCAGTACAACAAAGCACAAGATGGGTTGAATGCATAGGGCTAGAAGGGCAAATAGGAAGACTAAGGCCATATATAGCCAATATTGCAATGAATATATGGGGTTGTGACCTATTGCAGCAATGGAATACCTAGATGAACATTCCTGCAACCCCAAAAACATATGTTTCTGAAGAAAATATTAGAAGATATTACAGAGGACAGACACCAGCCATCCAGGCTGTACAAGAACACAAAGCAATTGATAAACCTTCAGAGGTACAACAGCCCTACCTTTAAAATGGTTAACTGAGAAACCAATATGTGTTAAGCAGTGCATTCTAGCTGAGGAAATGTTGCAGGCTTTAGAACAGCTGGTACAAGAGCAACTAGATGTTCAACATATAGAAGAATCTACCAGCACTAGGAAATCTTCTGTATTTGTTGGTAAAAAGAAATCTGGTAAATGGAGAATGGTGATAGATCTAAGGGCTATCAACAAGGTTATTCTACCTATATTGGGCCCTCTACAATCTGAAATTCCTCTGCCTTCTCTGTTACCAAAGGGGTGGCCTCTCACAGCTATTGATTTAAAGGATTGTTTCTTCTCTTTACCTTTACAAGAAAAGGATAGAAAAAAAGTTTGCCTTCACAGTGCCTACTTATAATAATTCTCAGCTTACTGGAAGATATCATTGGACCGTCTTCTCACAGGGAATGCTCAATAACCCCATCCTATGCTAATACTTTGTCAGCCAGACATTGGAAATAATTCATAAGCAATTTCCAAGTCTATAATCTACATTACATGGATGACATTTTGTTATCTGATTAACATAGAGATACTTTAGAAAGGATTTTTGAAGAAGTAAAGAAAGTCTTACCTAAATGGTGATTACAAATGGCTCCTGAAAAGATTCAAAGCAGAGATTCTATTAACTACCTAAGTTACAGAATAGGCTTACAGAAAATTAGGACACAGAAGGCACATATTAGGAGAGACCAGTTGCAGACTCTTAATGACTTTCAAAGATTATTGAGAGACATTTCCAGTCTATGACTGGCTGTTGGAATAACACCTGATCTAATAATTTTTTTTAAACAAAACCTTAGATGGTGATAAAGACTTGAATAGTCCCAGAGAGTTATCAGCTGATGAGGAAAAAGAAATGACGATTGTGGAGGAGAAATTACAGGAGGCACATGTGGATAGGATGAATCCAAATCTTAATTGTATTCTAGTCATATTTCCTGCCAGAATTTCTCCTACAGGAATTTTAATGCAGAGGGATGATATTATGTTACAATGGATCTTTTTATCACATAAACCAAGTAAAAATTAAAAACTTATGTGGAAAATGTGTCTGAATTAATTATAAAAGATAAATTGAGACTTTGTCAATTAGCACGTATAGACCCAGCAGTGATTATAGTGCCTTTTACTGCTGATGAAATAAAAAGGTTATGGGAAGACAATGAACCCTGGCAAAAAGCCTGTGCTATATTTTTGGCAGAAATTAATAGCAATTATCCCCAAAGTGATAGACTTAACCTTATATAGAGAACTTCTTGGATTCTTCCCCAAATTGTACGTGATGCACCAATAGCTGGAACCTGTACATTTTGTTCTGATGCAAATAAAACAGGGAAGGTGGTTACAAATCAGAAGAATTAAGTAAGGTGGAACAAAGCCCTTATAATTCTGTTCAGAAGGCAGAATTATATGCTATTCTTATGGCACTAAGGAAGTTTAAAGAATCTCTCAATATAGTTACTGATTTACAATATGCAGAAAGAGTTGTCTTACATATTGAAACTACTGAATATATATTCCAGAGGATATGGAATTGACTTCATTGTTTATCCAGGTGCAAGACATAATCAGGAATAGTCTTCATCCCATATACAGAATACACATCTGATCCCATACAGGTCTGCCAGGTCCTCTAGCAAAAGGTAATGCAGAAATTGATCAACTATTGATTGGAAGTGTGTTGCAGGCCACCGAATTTCATAAAAAAATATGGATACCATCAAAATTAGTAAAGATTCTTTTTGAAAAGGAGAAAACTATTGAAACAGAGAAATGACAGCTCACCCACTGCTGTAACAACCATACAGATGGTAAGGAAAGCCATATAGTGTTGGGTCATGGTTCTGCTCTTATCTTTACAGGAAAATTATATGTCACAAATTCAAGATACCCTGGATGTTTGAATGCTAACAGAAGTAAAAATAACTATCCACTAAGGAACATCTAGAAAACAGAATATGGTTTATGAATCCAGGTGCTGTTTACACTTATATTTATACGAATATACACACACACGCTCATGTATATATTAATGTATACATTAATATATTTAGCTGGTTTGGGGGTTGGACATGGCTCTCTACTTCTCTAAATCCAAGCTTGTTCTTAAAAGGAACATTCAGAGTTTCTGTCTCATATCAGGAGCCATCTGGTATGGGACAGAAGGAAGACTTTAGGAAAAATATTACTTACTCCATGCCTATTTTGTCTATATCATATTCTTTATTTTATGTATGTTTATATGAATGTTTAAGTTTTCCACGATGAACATAGATTTTCTTACAGATCCTTTTCCTGCAGTAGCCTTTGAAGTTTCCAGGAAGAAGATATAACCCCACAGCAACCACTCCACCTAGTTGAGATGACATCATGATGTAGACAGTGCTACTATAAGACTGTTTTGGGTAACACTTGCTGAAATGATGCACCTTTTCATATTCAGGCCAGAACTCCAAGTGAGAACTTTGAAGAAAAAAAACTATTGACTGCTCAGAAATTATTTTGAACTATATTGGACAGTAATTTTGGAACTTAACCACCAATTAATTTTTGCAGGATCCCATTGATAAAACATCGCCCTCATGACTGTGAGAAACAATTCTTGAAGATGATGCCCCCTATCCAAAAATTGTTTGTCCATAGGGTTGGGAACACTGTTTAAGGATTGTTGGTTATTACTTGTACTAGATAGAGGATTGGGGAGAAAACTATGTTTATTCCAAAAAAATGGAGGATAGTTATAGTGGGTAATAGAGTGAATACTTGTGAGCTATTTTTTATGGATAATTTACACTGGTATAGTTTTTGTATATTGATACAAGTGCAAATTATATTTGTAACTTTTGTTTACATTATTTGTACATATATACAAAGTTATTTTGTCAGCTTGTATACATGTATGTTTCTACCTCTGTTTAGGACATTTTGTATATTGATACAACTTTTAGGGTATATTTTCATATTGCATTATATATTACTCCTACCTCTGATCAAGATGCTTATAGATTCTTTACATTTTGGGGCCATTGTCCTCATTTGTTGCACATTATTTAATATTCTTACATGAAGTTTTACTCTTTAAGTTATACAGGTATTAATTATTATAGGTCAATAGTTGTTCATGTTTGTCATACATACAATCAGATCAATTAGGTTCTTTAGATACATAGAGCTTGTATTCTGTCTAGATAGATATTCTTCAACCACTTCAAAGATCTGTAGAATATGGCATTTAAATAATTTAGGGTTCTGTTGACATGAGACATGATTGCTTCTTACAACACCAATCTATTCCTGAGAGAATGTTGAGCAACAAAGACACTTCACTTGGAACTTGTTTTCTTCTTGGCAAAACTGGCCTTTGGGAAAGAAACTGATAATGTCTCAACCACTGACAAGTTACATAATATCCAGAAATGGATAAGTAGGACTGTCAAATCTTGCCAGGTCAGGTTAAAATGGTTTTGAAAAATTTCCTGCCTCTGAAAATGATCTGTCAGTTACATTAGACCTTAGCCACAGTGGTTGCTTCAATGTTGCTAAATGAGACTTTGGGTGATTGATCAGGTAACTAATTGTGTCTGTTATACATTGCTCACTTTGGAAACTACTTGGTTGTGCTTCCTGTCTGCTCAAGTAATTTTATCTCCCTTCTCAGGCCTTTGATGGGGTTGAAGATTAGATAGTCGTAGTTACTGTACTCTTATGATCTAGCCAGGCCATTTCCTATACAAGATTTAGATCCCATAGGATAGAATGTTTATTAAAACATTTAGTATATGTTCCTTGCTTAATATTGTTTATGCTGGTTGTAATTCTAATTATACTTGATATCTGTTCCTAGTGTATATAGTTTTGTTTTGGGTTTGAAACTCTAGATTTAAACAAAAAGGGGAGGTGCTGTGGGAGCACATTCTGCTTCTTCAGCCATTAGCCTTTAAGATACTAGCCCAATTGAGTGTGGTCTCTTATAGTTTAAAAAGCAGTGGGAACCATGAGCCTGCCTTCTCATGTTTCCAGTTCCTGTTCCCGGTGCTGGACTCTGTTTCTGTATGCGCTCAAAGGACTGCTGTTTAGGCCGGTGATCTGTAAGTTTCCCCTTAAATAAATAACCCTTTTATTATCCTAATTCTGAACTGGTATGGGATTGTTTTTTGGCATCATTTATCCTCCAGCATTATGCAGAACACATGATGGTAATGTGAATGCTAGTCAGTAGAAGCAAAGCTTTATTTTTAGCCATCATCTCTATTTGTCTCTATTTGATGATTTAAGTAAATGTCGTTTTCAGCAATAGTGCCTTACCATTAGCTTATATGGAGGATCCAAAAGCCATGGCAATAGCTTAAAATATTTGAGAGAGGTCCTTTTATGGAATCCATTTGGCCAACTAATTAAGGTTTACTTGTTGGAAAAAAGACAACTAGTTGGGCATTAATCTTTCCCATTATTTGTTGATTCATTTTAGACACATTTATATATGATTACAGTTTCTATTCTTTATACTCTTCCAAGTTCCTTCCCAGGTCTCCTCCCATTTGAATTAACTCTTTCTGTCCTTCATTAGAAAAAAAAAGGTTCCTTCCAACAAAATATAACAAAAAATAAACAAAGACCACCACATAAAAGGTGGACAAGGCATGCCAACATAAGGAAAAGAACCTAAGAGAAAGCAGAAGTAAAAGAAAACCAACTTCTTCACACATACAAAAATGTCCTAAAAACACTAAACCAAAACTATAACATACAGATAAAAGACCTAGTGTAGGCTTGTGCCTGCCTTAATCTTGCTATCTCTTTGAGTTTACATGAGTTTTGACAGTTGATTTAAATGGACTTATTCTTTTCATGTTTTCCATTACTTCTCACCCTTAAATACTTCCCATATCCTCTTCCATGGGGTATCTTAAGTTCTGAGGGGAGTAATTTGATGAAGGCATCACATTTAGAGCTGAGCATTCTGCAGTCTTTTTTCTCAGTCTCTCTGTTTCTCTCTTTCTCTACCTTTGTATGTAGATAGATTTGTGTGTATACTGTCTGCCTGTGATTCTCTGTACTTTTTTCTATCTACTGCTTTAAGAAGCTTCTCTCATGATAACTGAATAAGGCACTGATCTATAAGTGTATGTGAATACCATCAGAAGTCATTTTATTCATACTTTTTTAACACCAGTAGTATTTGGTTTTACCTTATGTCCCAGGTAAATATTATTTTTGGTCCCA
Source organism: Microtus pennsylvanicus (assembly GCF_037038515.1). NCBI lineage: Eukaryota > Metazoa > Chordata > Mammalia > Rodentia > Cricetidae > Microtus > Microtus pennsylvanicus. The sequence goes on along the minus strand of NC_134601.1, from coordinate 20,922,801 downwards.
TCTCATTGAATGGGTCTTAAGTCAAATCAGCTATTGCTTGGTTACTCTCACAAACTTTGTAGTAGGATTTTTGTCAGGAATGACATTTTAAATTGAAAGAGTTGTGCCTGGGCTTGTATATACTTATATCTTTGGAGAATCTGCTCAGTCATGATGTGAGATTCCCTTCTGTATGCTGTGAATACCACTGGTTCATAAAGAAACTGTCTTAGGCCTGTGCAGAGCAGAATAGAGATACATGGGGAAAACTAAACCGAATGCTGGGAAAAAGGATTCAGAGTCAGGGATACCATGTAGCCGCCAAAGGAAAAAGACACTAGCTGCAAGCTGGAACCTTGCCAGTAGGCCATGAATCTCAGGGTAAAATATAAAATTGTAGAAATTGGTTAGTTTAATATGTAATAGCTTCCTAGGACTATGCTGGAGTCATTGGCCAATCAATATTTTTAAAAAACATAGTTTCTCTGTGATAATTTGGGGTCTGAACTACTGGACAGTCAGGAAATGAACAAACAGCCTCCTCCTACAAATTGGCACTCCAATGTATCCTAGCTAAATTTGCATAAAACCTGAGAGGGATTGGAAAGGAATTCTAGTCACTAAAAAACAAAGTTTAGTCACATTTTTTTTCACATGGGCTCTGCTTGCTGGTGTCATGCTGCAGCTTTTTAAAGAGAGGTCTTCCTGATCAACAGTAGCAAAGAAAAAAAAAACATGGGTTTCAAAATGGCGGCTTCCTGGGTCATGCTTGCAACACAAACTCTGGCTGTTTTAGGAGGCTGAGCACTTGAATTGGGTTTGTGAGCAGGATTCTGCAAGTTACTTGGTGACAGCATGAGCCAAATGGCTACCTAGCAATCTCAAAGGCAGTAAAAGGACCTCTGCCATGTTGGACTGGGCATAACCAAATAGCAAAAGAGCCTTAGTAGTAGCCAAGTTGTTTAGCATTTTGAGAAGTGGTCCTGATCAAAAAAGGATTACAGATGCACAATAAGAACAGATTCAGACACAAAACACCTCTTATTGATACACAATGTGTTTAAAAATGTACATAGGCTTGGGAGAGAGAAGAAAAAGAGTAAGGAGATAGTAAATGTAATATAAAAAAATCATAGATTAAAGGAGTAAAGATAATAAAATAAATATTGAACTTATATTAAAAGTAATAGAATAAGAAAAATAAGCCAAGTAAAGATGGAATATACACATGAAGTCTAGATTATGTATGTTACTATGTTTTCTTTAAATTTTTTGACTGTAAAAAAGCTAAGTACAGAGAGATATTTCATTGTATGAGCTGCAAGCTAAATTAGCATATATATTTCAAACATTCCTTGAGTTCAAAATTTGGTTCTAAAGATTAATTGCTTTGGAAAAGAGGTTCTTCTTTTGTTTCCACAGAGAATGAGAACCTGTGGATTATTTCCAGACTAATTTGGTTTGAAGGACCAAGACACCTGAAAGGTCACCATGAACACCCCCCAAAATTACTTTCCCAACAAAAAGCAGGAAGCAGTTTGTAGAGAACTATGCCCAAGTTCCCCATGTGACTGTTTATATATGTTTCTTTACATTTGAAAGAGGATATACTGTTAAGATTTTCATTGGTATGGATCTTGGTTTATTAGTACAAATTTAAGATCAATCTTTTTCTGTGTATATCTTTTGATTAAGGTATCATGTTTGTACAGCTCATTTAATAACTTAATGCATAATTAAGAAATATAGGTTAATAGATAAGCATCTATAATAGTCAAGCTTATAGTTATGTTAGATAGGTTTTCTAGATATGGGGAGATATATTTCAGTTAGATATGTATTCTGCAAATCTTTCATAGACCTTGAAAACATCAGTCTGAACACACTGAACCTGATAGAAGAGAAAGTGGGAAGTACTCTACAACACATGGACACAGGAGACCACTTCTTACGTATAACCTCAGCAGCACAGACATTAAGGACCTCATTGAATAAATGGGACCTCCTGAGACTGAGAAGCTTCTGTAAAGCAAAGGACACTGTCGCTAAGACACAAAGGCAACCCACTGACTGGGAGAAGATCTTTACCAACCCCACAACTGACAAAGGTCTGATCTCCAAAATATATAAAGAACTCAAGAAACTAGACCATAAAAGGCTAATTAACCCAATTAAAAAATGGGGCACTGAACTGAACAGAGAATTCTCAACAGAAGAAGTTCAAATGGCCAAAAGACACTTAAGGTCATGCTCAACTTCCTTAGCGATCAGGGAAATGCAAATCAAGACAACTTTAAGATACCATCTTATACCTGTCAGAATGGCTAAAATAAAAAACACCAATGATAGCCTTTGTTGGAGAGGTTGTAGAGAAAGGGGTACACTCATCCATTGCTGGTGGGAATGCAAACTTGTGCAACCACTTTGGAAAGCAGTATGGCGGTTTCTCAGGAAATTCAGGATCAACTTACCCCTGGACCCAGCAATACCACTCTTGGGAATATACCCAAGAGAGGCCTTATCATACAACAAAAGTATATGCTCTACGATGTTCATAGCAGCATTGTTTGTGATAGCCAGAACCTGGAAACAACCTAGATGCCCTTCAATGGAAGAATGGATGAAGAAAGTATGGAATTTATACATATTAGAGTACTACTCAGCAATAAAAAACAAGGACTTCTTGAATTTTGCATGCAAATGGATGGAAATAGAAAACACTATCCTGAGTGAGGTAAGCCAGACCCAAAAAGAGGAACATGGGATGTACTCACTCATATTTGGTTTCTAGCCATAAACCAAGGACATTGAGCCTATAATTAGTGATACTAGAGAAGCAAAATAAGGAGAACCCAAAGAAAAACATATAGGCATCCTCCTGAATGCTAACCTTCAGCAAGCGATGAAAGGAGACAGAGACAGAGACCCACATTGGAGCATAGGACTGAAATCTCAAGGTCCAAATCAGGAGCAGAAGGAGAGAGAGCACGAGCAAGGAACTCAGGACCGCGAGGGGTGCACCCACACACTGAGACAATGGGGATGTTCTACTGGGAACTCACCAAGACCAGCTGGCCTGGGTCTGAAAAGGCCTGGGATAAAACCAGACTCTCTGAACATAGCGGACAATGAGGACTACTGACAACTCAAGAACAATGGCAATGGGTTTCTGATCCTACTGCACGCACTGGCTTTGTGGGAGCCTAGGCAGTTTGGATGCTCAACTTACTAGACCTGGATGGAGGTGGTGGTTCCTTGGACTTCCCACAGGACAGGGAACCCTGATTGCTTTTCGGGCTGGGGGGGGACTTAATTGGGGGAGGGGTGGTAATGGGAGGCAGTGGCGGGGAAGAGACAGAAATCTTTAATAAATAAATTAAAAAAAAGAAAACATGGCATTAAAATGTTTTAAAAATTTAGGACTTTTCATGACAATGAGACACATCTGCTTCTAGCAACAATTACTTCAGGAGGAAGCAGTCATTGAAATGGCTCCTTATGGAGTTTCTTATACATTTGGGCAAGAAATTGCTCTTGCCTGGACTGCTTGATGGTATGCTGTATTAACTCAACATTTGGAACCCAAAGAGAAGTGACTGCTAAAGTTGTTTAAAGATGGTGCACTGGTCTTTTAAGGTTCCTGCTTCATGAAAAAGTCTGCAAGACATTCTCCAAGATGCAGAAAAAGTGACTGACAAAGTGTCCATATAGGCAGAACTGTCTTTGAAATTTCCTGATTCCTGGAAAAGTCTGATAGATACTATGGACCTGTAGCCTGAAGATTGATGTTCCAATGATACAGAAGAACTTTGGGTGACTGTCTAGGCAGTTAGATTCTCTGTCAATTCTAGAGTTTTGAAAGTTACTTAAAATCCACTTCCTGTTTACTTGTGTAATATTATATCCTTCTAGAGTCTTTATGTTTGGAGTGAAATATGACCAGAATGCAGTTAAGATTCAGATTCACACAATCCACATATGCCTTCTGTAATTTCTCTTCAATCAAAATCAATTGTCTCTTAGCTTCAGATAATTTCCTAGAACATTTAAGCTCTTGTCACCATCTAAGTTTTTGTTTAAATTATCAGGTCATCAGGACCTATCCCAATACTGGAATGTAGATGAGAAATCTTTATAAGTCATTAAGAGTCTGCAATTATCTCCCCTAATTTGCAGATTTGATGTCTAATTTTTATAAGCCTATTTTATAACCTAAATAATTAATAGAATCTCATCTTTGTATTTTTTCAGCAGCAATTTATAATCCCCATCAAAGCAAAATTTTCTTCTTCAAACATTTTCCTAAAGTATTTACATTTGAGTCAGATAGCAAAATGTCATCCATATAATGGTAAACTGTATGTTCAGGAAATAGCTTATATATCATATCAATGGTTGACTTACAAAATGTCAGCATGGGGTGATATTCTTCAATATTCAATGTGGGAGAACCTTCTTTGATATCTTGTAGTGGAGAGTAATTAAAGTAGACACTATGAAGGCAACATTTTCTCTGTCATTTTTCAGAAAAGGTATAGTAAAACAAACATTATTTAAATCAATAACTATAAGAGGCTATCCTTATAACTATAAGAAAGAAAAGAAATCCAAAGTGTACCACATCCCATTGATTGAATCACCTTATTAACAGATCTTATATCTGTTACCATTCTCCATTTTCAGGATTTCTTTTTAAAAACAAACACAGGAAAATTCCAATGGTTGGTTGATACTTCAATATACTAAGCATATAGTTATGCCTGTACCAGCTGTTCTAAACACTACAGTTTCTTTATTGTTATAGACCATTGCTTAACATATATAGGTCTGTCTGTCAACAATATTAAAGCTAATACTGTTGGTGACTTTGACATATTAGCAGCTGCTGTGCCATGTTCTTATACAAACTGATTTTTCAGTCACTGTCCTTTATAATACTTTTCAATATTTTACATAGAAACATATGTTAATTTATGGTTTGATTCTAATATTGGGAGAAAGTTAATCTAAGTATTCCATTGTGGTAACAACATCTTCACAAATTCATTGCTATGTTAGCAACATATGGTTTTAATATTCATCTCTGTCCTTCTTATATATTCTTAGAATTTTGTGCCCTGCTTTACCTGAGACAAAGTTGCAATCCCTAAAGCCTGACTTTTTACAATCAGAAGAGGCTTACTGGATGTCAAGTTTCTTATGAAACTATTGTTAAATCTGTAGCTGTGTCTATATCCTAAATTATGTCATTTATTCTTATTTTCAATTTTGGACTTTGTTAATTTATAGAAGTTTTCCAAAATACTCACTTTATGGTATCGGCGAATTTTTTTTTCTTTCTTCTATAGATGTTCTATTTTTCAGAGCAGTATTTTTTTCTTACAATAGGTGTTGGGGAACTCCTTCAGCCAATGGATTTGAGATGCTAGACTACATTGGGTGTGACCTTGGGTACTATAAAACAGATACAGAAATGTGAGCATATTCTCTCTCTCTCTCTCTCTCTCTCTCTCTCTCTCTCTCTCTCTCTCTCTCTCTCTCTCTCTCTCTGTTGCTGGATTCAGTTCCTGCTCCCTACATGTGCAGAGAACTGTTGATCTGTGAGTCTACCCCTCAATAAAGAGCACTTTATTATGTTCATTTCTCAGCTTGTGTTGGACTATTTTATCAAAATATGGGATCCACCCATATAGGGCTTCAGTGCACGACTACTAGGAACTTTTCAAAATGTCGGCACATACTTCCCCCATGCAACGTTCCCAGGCCAGGCAGCCCAGGCACACTTACACCCATGGCACACTCCACCCACAGCCCATTTGTGCAGCCTCTCCAGCTGGCACTCAGACCCTGCCTCCCACTCCACCCATGGTCCACCACTGCAGCCTCTCCAGCCAGCTCCCACTCCCTGTGGTTTTCCTGCCCACACACGCTTTTCTCCCACTGCAGTCCTCACCATGTCCCAAATTTTGGCCATGCCCAGGCCCTGTACACAGCTTGTGACTGCTGGCCAGTTTTGGGTCCCTGCATACTGTAGCCAATCCAATTCTCCATAAATGAATTCACTGCTCTTAATTTATTATGTCCCAGGTAATTCATGTACTGGAACTTGCCTGACCACTATCAATCACATGAAGCTGAGACTATAACACATACTGACCAATAAGGACTATTATACTTACAACTATTTACTGAAGACCCATAATGTAGTACATTCATTTGATTAATACGTAAACAAATACATTTCAAAGTTATATAATTACAGATAATATCCCCAGGAATTTCATAAATTTTGCTTACAATATCAATGATATTCTGTGGGGCTTATGTTATTTTTCTGATACATTCATTTTCCTGTTATTGGGACTTAGGATTGTCCTACCTATTATATCCTTAAAATGACAGTTTAATATCAAAGTCAAGAAAGAAGCACTTTTAGAAATGAAATAGTCATTACAGACTCATAATGAACAGCTAGCAGACAGAATTTATACCACTGAAAATCAAGTTACCTGAAAAAAAAAATCATTGAAAAGTGAAAGCAGACATCACAAAATAATCCCACACTAGTTCAAAATAACAAATAATAAAGGTCTATTTAGGGGAAACTTACTGATCATTGTTCTAGATAACAGTCCTCTGAATGAACAGGAACAGAGTCAAGCAGCTGGAAGCAAGAGCTTGAAACAAAAGAAAGAGCACGCGCTTTACAGCTGAATTTACAGTATAAGAGACCATGCCCAAGTGAGCTGGTATCTTAAAGGCTATTGGCTGAAGGAGCAGAATGTGCTCTTACAGAAGAATAGGATAACAGCAATTTGACAGATAAAATTTAATTACAAAAGGGGGCTGAAAGAAATTATGCTATTGTAATTGACAATCAAAATCTGTTTAAAAGTTATGTTAGCAGATAGAGATTTGTTCCAGGAAGGTGAAGGCGTAAGTCACAAACAAAGCCACACCAGTTTGGAATTATGATTAATAGGGTGGTATTTATTAAAAGGGGAAAAAACTTACAGATCACGGTTCCAGCCCTCTGCGCAACCAGGAAGGGAGTCTAGTCGCCAGTGGAGCAGGAAGTGAAGAGAGAGAGGAGAAGGAAGTGGCAGCTTTTTTTAAAGGGAGAGAGACCACGCCCCAATGGGCTGGTATCTCAGCAGTTATAGGCTGGAGGATTGGGAGGACCTCCCGCAACACCTCCCCCTTTTGTTTAAATAAGAGAGTTCTAAACCTACTATGAAATTATATACAATAAGTACAAATATCCTATTCTAACTAGCTTAGGTCTTATATAATAAATAACTTGGCCAAGTCATGAGAGAAAGTAACTACATTTATATAGTCTTCAACCACATCAAAGATCTGAGAAGGGAAATAATGTTACCTGGGTAATTAGGAAGTTCAGTAAAACAACTTCCAAAATATGCAACAAATCACAGAGACAACAGCTACCTGGGCAATCACCCAAAGTCACGTTAGCAGCGTTGAAGCAACCAACTTTGGCTAAGGCCTAACATAACTGACATACCATTTTCAAAGGCAAGCAACTTTTCAAAAACTATCTTACCCTGTCTTGGCAGGATATGACAGTCCTGTTTTATCCATTGATGCATGCTCTGTATCTCTGTCAGTGGTTGAGGTATGGGCATTTCTTTGCCCAAAGGCCAGTTCTGCCAAAAAGAAAGGCTCCTGGTGGAGTGTCTTTGGTGCTCAACATTCTCTCGGGAATAGAGCAGTGCTGCCAGGAGCAATTGTGTCTCACTATCACAAAACTCTGAGTTAGATTAAAGGCCATTTTCTACAGCTCTTTGAAGAAGTTGAAGATTATCTGTCTATACTGAGTATAATCTCTATATATCTAAAGAACCTGATTAGTCTAATTATAAATGACAAACTTAGATGACTATTAGTCTATATAATTCTCAATATCTATCTAACTTAAAGACTAAGAAAATAAACAACTGTGAAACAAATGAGGACAATGACCTCCAAATATAAACAATGTACAAATATACATTGCAGTAGGTAAATATATATCAATACACAAACATTATATAAGTATCTTAATCAGAGGTAGAAATGTACACTGCAATATGGTAAATATATACTATATATATATATATATATATATATATATATATATATATACAATATATGTCAATACATAAAAATGTTTTAAACAGAGGTAGAAACATGCATGCATACTATAGTCAATATAATTTAACTTTGTATCAATATATAAGAATCTATACCAATATATTTGTCTAAAAACAGTAACCCACAATTACAAATCTATTATTCCATCATCCCTCTATTTTTATTTTCAAAATGATCCCTGAGCTTATAAAATTCCTCCCCCAACCCTCAATTGTATACTAATTATAATCAACCCCTAAATGATGTCCCTAAACCCAAGGGCAAACTTTACTGGGAGAGGTGACATCGTCCTCTAGAATTACTTCCAGCTGTCATGGGGGTGATGTTCTTTCTGGGGGATCCTGTGAAAGTAAAATGATGTTTAAATTTCAAGATCAATGTCTTTTAAAATTGCCAATAGTCTCTGAATATTTCGTGCAGGTCTGGCCAAAATATTGTATAAGATGTGCACCATTTCAGCTACCCAAGTTGGAACTGTCTTGTGCGGGTGGCGTGCCACAGAGAGAATTCGCTGACTCAGCAGCCACAACAGGAAACATTGAGCTAAGTACAGAGAGACATTTCATTATATGGGCTGCCAAGCTGAACCAGAATGGATATCATAAGGGTATGACTTCAGAATTTGGGTCTAAGGATATGATGTTTTGGAGAGCGAATTCGTTGGTTTTCGCAGAGGATGAGACCCTGTGGATTGCTTCTATCCCAGTATGGTACGACAGACCACGTCATCCTGAAAATATGCTGTGAACACCTTCAGAAAATTGCTTCACTCAACTGCCAACTGAGATGAACCTAGCACACAGCTTACACCATGAAAGATCTGATTAACAGCGCCCCCATTCAGCAGGAAGCAGTTTGGAGAGAAAAAAACTGTGCCCATGTTCCCAAATAATGTTTATAAATGTTCTTTTACATTTAAAGGGGGATATGATATAGATATGAATAATTTGCTTTGGTATGGATTTTAAGGTAAATTTTGTTATATGTATATGCATTTCTGCTCTTGATTAAGGTATTGTGATTATGTAGTTCATTTAAAAATGTAATGTATAATTAGGAAATATAGGTTGCTAATGGATAATCATTAATAATTGTCAAGATTGTAGTCATGTTAGTTAGATTTTCTAGATATATAGAGATATATTCCAGTTAGATAGGCATTCTTTATATCTTTCAAAGACTGCAGAATATGGCATTTAATGTTTTAATAAGTTAGGGCTTTTTTTGACAATGAGACACGTCTGCTCCTGGCAGCACCAATCTACTTCAAGAGGAAGATGGGCATAGAAGAGGATCCTTATGGAGTTAGATAGCCATTTGGGCAAGAAACTGCTCTTGCCTGGACTATTGCATAAACTGGACACAAAGAACCTGCAGAGAGAGGACTGCTAAACTTGCCTAAAGGTGAGATGGTCTTTCGGGGTTTTGGATTCATGAAAGAGTCTGTGAGACATTCTGCAGGAAACAGCAGATAGTGACTGAACTGTCTTTGAAATTTTCTGCTTCATAGAAAAGTCTGCTGGAAACTATGGGCCTGTAGGCTGAAGATGGATGCCCCAATGGTACAAAAGAACTTTGGGTGACTGTCCAGACAGCGAGATGTCTCTGTCATTTCTAGAGTTTTGGACTTCTTGTTTGCTTAGGTAATATTGTATCCTTCTGGAGTCTTTAATGGAGTTGAAGAATGGTTAGTTATATAGTTTTCCTTAGGTATGATAAAAGATAAAATAGATATAAATATTGTAACTGTAATTCTTACTTGATAACTGTTTTGTTATATGTAATTTTACTATGTTAAAGTTAAAGCCTTCTTTTTTTGTTTAAACAGAAAAACAGGAAATGATGTGTTAATTATTAAAGAAACTGCTTGGCCTTTGATAGGCTAGCCCTTATGTGGGTGGAGTAGACAGAACAGAATTCTGGGAGAAAGAAAGCTGAGTCAGGCAGTCGCCATAGCACTCCTCTCCAAGATGGATGCAGGTTAAGAACTTCTGGTAAGCCACCACCTCGTGATGCTACACACATTCTTAGAAATAGGTTAATTGAGATGTGAGAATTAGCCAGTAAGAGGCTAGAGCTAATGGGCCAAGCAGTGTTTAAAAGAATACAGTTTCCATGTAATTATTTTGGGTAAAACTAGCCGGTGCAGGAGTCGGGTGGCCTACAACAGTTGATTGTACTTCCTGCTTACTCAAGTAATATATTTCCCATTTTCGATAGAGTTGACGACTAGATAGTTGTAATTACTTTGTCTCATGACTTGGCCAAATAATTTATTATAAAAGTCTTAAATTCATTAGGATAAAATAATTATTAAATATACTTGTTCTTATTGTATATAATTTTGTATTAGGCTTAGAACTCTCTTACCTAAAGAAAAAGGGGAGGAGCTGTAGCAAAGTCCTACAGCCAGTAGTCATCAAGTTACCTGCCCACTAGGGCATTACCTCTTATACTATTTATGCCAATGTAAAGCATGCATCTGCTCTCTTTTCCAGCTGTGGGATTCTGTTTCTGTTCTCTGTTCTAGCAGCGGATTCTGATTTCTGTGTCTTCCCCTAAATAAATAACCATCTATTATCCTCAATTCTGAGCTAGCATGGGATTCCTTTTTAAAAGTCTTTCTTCAATCCCTAAGCTTACATAATTTCTACCCCAACCCATAATCCTATACCCTAATTGATTTCTTTATCCATGTGGACTAATTTGTTGGGAGAGGGGACTTTGTCTTCTAGAATTACTTCCAGCTGTCATGGGGGTGATCTTCTTCCTAAGAGATCATGTAGAACTAAAATGATGGGTAAGTTTCAAGATTATTGTCTAGTAAAATTACAAATAGTCTCTGAGTTCTTACTTGATGTTCTGGTCAGAATGTTTTAACAAGGTATATGGAGGAAGTGAATTATACAGGAGTTGGACTGAGCCAGTGACCTTGACCAGAGCAGGCCTGGGATGGTGCACTCCATAGCAGCAGGAACAGATTGAAAACAAGGATATTTGTGGAAGCAGGACTGGGCAAGGGACCTAGGCTGGAGCAGGCCTGAAGCAGTGAGCTTCATGGCAGTGGGGCTAAGCTGGTGATCTTGGTGGGAGTGGGCCTGAGACAGCGAGCTCTGCAAAAACAGGAGCATATAAAAATAAAATTAAATAAATAAATAAACAGAAGCATATCCAGACCAGGGATATTTGCAGAAGCAGGACTGAGCAAAAGTTCTGGGTCAGAACAGACTTGAAAAAGCGAACTCCAAAGGAGCAAGTACAGGGGAACAACTGCTAAGCAAGTAGGAAAGAGCCAGAGACCACTGTGGGTCTGGGTGTGAATCTGCCACCTCCAAGGGGAAGACTTGAGCCAGGACCCCTGCAGGTCCAAGCATGAATCTGGGACCTCCGAGGAATTATGCCTCAGACAGGAACTCTCTGAGTCTGGGTGTGGGTCTGGGATCTCTGAGGGAGTAGGCAGGAATCAGAGGCCGCTGAGGGTAAAAGCAGGAGTCTGGAAACTTTGAGAGATTAAGTCTGAGCCATGCCCGCTGCTGGTCTGGGTCCACCCAAGTCTGGAAGGGAGTAGATCAATGCCAGAGACCTTTGCGGGACCATACCAAAGCCTAGGACTGCCACAAGAGTAGATCTAGACCAGGGACATTTATAGAAACAGGTCTGAGCCACACATTTAAGCTAGAGTAGGCCTGAGACAGCAAACTCGATGGGAGTAGAGCAAACCCCAGGAGTGCTGAGTGACCTCCAGAAACACAGACTGGCCAACAGGGTAGCTAGAACCATGGCACTAACTGTACCATGAGGAACAACCATCTGAGCCTTGGATCCAGTATCTCCTGAAAGATTAATCACTAGAGTCACAGACAGCCCAAGCACACAAATTAGAGTAAAAGATGAATAGACAATAAAAACATATGCAACACCACAAAGATCCACATGATACCAGTAAAATCTAGTGGCCCTAGAACAGCATGACTTGAACAACCAAATATAGATGAAGCAGAAGAAAATTACATAAAAAAAATAACTTCAGGAGAATGTTTGAGACTCTTAAAGAGGAAATGAGAAATTTCCTCAAAGAAATGGAGGAAAAGACAAACAAAAAGTGGAAGACATCGACAAATCCCTTAAAGAAAACCAATAAAAAGTAACCAAACATATGAAAGAAACTATTCAAGACTTGAAAACGGAAATAGAGACAATAAAGAAAACAGATGCCATGGAAATTATAGAAACAGAAATCATGAGAAACAAACAGGAACGACAAATACAAACATGAACAGCAGTGAAGAGGGCCGGTTTTGAACTGCATAGAAACTCTGTGCAAGGGAGACTTGAGTTAGCATTCTTCCTGCTAGGCTTGGCAAACCAAGTTAGAAGGAGGCAAACCTCTCCCTTTATTAGAGTGCCCTTCCAGTGGTCAGTCCGTGAGAACACAGATGTGCACTGTAGTCCAAAGGCTCTGATTAGGTTGCAGTTTGTCTTCTAATGAGGTATTTTTACATATTCTATTACAACAAGAGTTATTCCCATAACACCAAGCTTTTTGTTTAGATTAGCTAGGGCATGAAGCTCTTGAAATTAGTCACAACCAAATGAATAGTCTATGAAACTATTTTCATGTATTATGGGATCCTAGTTTGAATTGTGATTTGAGTATTATAAAAAGAGCACTGGCTTTGCAATAAAGTATGAAGTTGTATCTCCTACTCTACATCCCCTGTGTCCTGATTTCTGCAGCACTACTCAGGGTCATCCATAACCGAGGAAGTTGGGGAAGGGTCCCCAACACAGCAGAATGTAAGAGATGAGAGAGAGAATCTCAAGCACTGAAGATAAATTAGAAGAAATAGACCCACCAATCAAAGAAAACATTAAATCTAACAAAAGCTTATCAGAAAAATATTGAGGAAATGTGAAAAGATGAAAGTTAAGAATAATAAGTTAAGAATAATAAGTATAGAAGAAGGAAAAGTTCAACTCAGAATCACAGGAAATATATTTAACAAAATCATAGAAGAAAACTTTCCCAACCTAAAGAAAAAAATGCCAATGAAGATACAAGAAATGTACAGAACACAAAATAGACTGGATCAAAAATAAGTCCCCTTGTCTTGTAACAATCAAAACACTAAAAATACAGAATAAAGAAAGAATATTAAGAACTGCAAAGGAAAAAGTCCAAGTAACATATACAGCCAGACCTATCAGAACTATACCTGACTTTACATTGGAGACAATCAAAGCCAGAAGGTCTTAGTCAAGAATTATCCAAAATTTAAGAGACCATGAATGCCAGCCCAGACTACTATACCCAGCAAAACTTTCAATCAACATAGAAGGACAAAACAAGATATTCCATGGCAAAACCAGATTTAATCGATATCCAGCCACAAACCCAGCCCAATTCTCTAGAAGGAAAACTCCAATTCAAGGAAGTTGGTTACATCAACAAAAACACAGATAATTGATGATCTTACAACAGCAAATCCCAAAGAATAGAAAAACACAAAAATTAACATCATCACTAACAAAAACTAAATTAACAGGGGATACCAATCACTGGTCATCAATATCCCTTAATATAAATTGACAGAAATCAACAATACAAAGACACAGGCTAACAGATTGGATACAAAACCAGAATCCAGCCTTCTGATGCATATACGAAATACACCTCAAACTCAGAGACAGTCATTGCCTCTGAGGAAAGGGTTTGGAAAATTTTTCCAATCAAATGGACCTAAGAAACAAGCTGGTACAGCTATCCTAATATCTAGCAAAATGGATTTCAAACTAAAACCAATCCAAGAGAGAAAGAAAGACATTTCACATTAGTCACAGGAAAAAATCCTGAGGTAAACTCAACGCTGATCATCTATGCCCCAAATACAAGGGCTATCTCATATGTACAAGAAATCCTTCTAAAACTTAAACTATACATTAATCCCCACACACTACTAGTGGGATACTTCTACACTCTACTCTGACCACTAGACATGTAAGTCAGAATAAAAATTAACAAAGAAATAAGGGAACAGATGCTATGACTCAAATGTACATAAAAGACATCTACAAAATATTTCATCCAAACATAAAAGAATATACCTTCCTGTCAGCACCTCAGGACCTTCCCAAATAGTGACCACATACTTTGTAACAAAGCAAACTTCAACAGATACCAAAAAATGGAATAACCCCATGTATCTTATCAGATCACCAAGATTTAAAACTAGAATTCAATAGCAATGATAATTTCAGAAAGCCCCCAAACACATTTAAATTAAACAATGCTCACCTGAATCGTCAATGTGTCAAGGAAGAAATAAAGGGATAAATTAAAGACTTTTTAAAATGAATAAGGAATGACCAGATAACATATCCAAATTTATGGGGCACAATAAAATCAGTGTTAAGAGGAAATTTCATAGCAGTAAATGCCTACATAATGAAGTTGGAAGAATCCCACGCTGATAAATTAACAGAACCTTTGAACACTTTAGAACATAAAAAAAGAAAACACACCTAAGAGAACTAGATGGCAAGAAAGAATCAAATAGAGCTGAAATCAACAAAATAGAAACAAAGAAACCAATACAAAGAATCAATGTGACAAGGATTTGGTTCTTTGAGAAAATCAATAAATAGAAAAACATTTATTTGAACTAAACAAAAGGCAGAGAGAGCATATTCAAGTTAACAATATCAGAAATGAAAAGAGTGACATAACAGACATGGAGGAAATCCAGAGAATGATGATATCATATTTTGAAATCCTGTACTCTACAAAATTGGAAAACTTAAAAAAATGGAAAACTTTCTAGATAAATATCACGTACAATATTAAATTAAGATCAGCTAAGCAAATGAAACAGACTTATAACTGCTAAAGAAATAAAAACCATCATCAAAAGTCTCCCAACCAATAAAAGCCCAGGACGAGAGGGTTTCAGCTCAGAATTCTACAAGATTTTCAAAGAAGAACTAATACCAATATTCCCTCAAATTGTTCCACAAAATAGAAACAGAAGAATCCTTGCTAAACTCTTTTACGAGGTTGCAATTGCTCTGATACCTAAACCACATAAAATATTACTAAGAAAGGAATTATAGACCAATCTCACTCATGAACATTAATGCAAAAATACTAAATAAAATACTGGCAAATCAAATCCAAGAACATATGACAACCGTCATCCACCATGATCAGTTCGGCTTCATCCCAGAGATGCAGGGATGGTTCAACATATCAAAATCTGTCAAAGTAATCCACCATATAAACAAAATTAAAAGTAAAAACTGCATGACCATCTCATTAGATGATAGAAAAGCTTTCAACAAAATACAAAATTCCCTCACGATAAAGGTCTTAGAGAGAGCAGGGATACAAGGAACACACATAAACATAATAAAGGCAATATACAGCAAGCCAACAGCCAACATCAAACTAAATGGAGTGAAACTCACAGCCATCCCACTGAAATCAGGAACAAGACAAGCTTGTCCACTCTCTCCATATCTATTTAATATAGTTCTTGAGGTCCTAGCTAGAGCAATTGATGACATAAGACACAAACAATCCCACACCAGTTCAGAATTATAAATAATACAAGGGTTATTTCTTTAAGGGAAAAACTTATATAGCACTGTACTAGATAATAGTCCTCTATGCAAACAGGAACAGAGTCTAGAAGCTGGAAGCAGGGCCCAGATACAAGGAAGCTGATGCACATGTTTACTGCTGCTTTTACAATATAAGAGACCACACCCAATAGGGTAGGCATCTTAAAGCCTGTTGGCTGAAGACACGGAATGTGCTCCCACAGCAAGTAATAAGACAATGAAAGGAGGTAAAGGGGATGCAAATTGAAAAAGAAGAAATCAAACTTTTGGTATTTGCTGGTGATATGATAGTTTTCATAAGAAACTCCAAAAATTCTACCAAGGAACTTCTACAAGTCATAAACACTTTCAGTAATGAACAGGATATAAGAATAATTCAAAAGAAATCAGTAGCCTTCCTCTACACAGGTGATAAATGGGCTGAGAAAGAAATCACCCTTCACTATAGCCACAGAGAGCATAAAATATCTCGGAGTAACTCTAACCAAACAAGTAGAAAACTTGTATTAAATGAATACTAAATCTTTGAAGAAGGCCGGGCGGTGGTGGCGCACACCTGTAATCCCAGCACTTGGGAGGCAGAGACAGGCAGATCTCTGTGAGTTCGAGACCAGCCTGGTCCACCAAGGGAGTTCCAGGACAGGCTCCAAATCCAAAGCTACAGAGAAACCCTATCTCGAAAAACCAAAAAAAGAAAAAAAAAGAAAAAGAAAACACCAGATCATTGGTAAGTAGAATAAAAAAAATAAAAAATAAATTAATTAAAAAAAACAAGTTTGCCAAAATAATTCTGCATAATAAAGAACTTCTGGAGACATCACAATCCGTAATTTCAAACTCTACTGCAGAGCTATAGTACAGAAAACAGCCTACTATTGGCATAAAAACAGACAGAAGGACCAATGCAACTGAATAGATGACCTGGATATTAATCTACACACCTTTGAACATCTGATTTTTGACAAAGCAGCAAAAAATAAGAATGGAAATAAGGAATATTTAAAAAATTGTTCTGGCAGAATTGGATATCAACAAGTAGAAGAATATAAATAGATCCATATCTATCACCATGCATAAAACTCAAGTTGAATGGATCAAAGACCTCAACATAAAGCCAGCCAAGAGTGAACCTTATAGAGCAGAAAGTGGGAAGTACAATTGAATGGCTAAGCAAAAGATACCACTTCCTAAATATAACCCCAGTAGCACATACACTGAGAGAAACAATTAATAAATGGAACCTTCTGAAACTGAGAAACTTTTGTAAAGCAAAGGACACGGTCAACAAGACAAAAACATCACCCTACAGAATGGGAAAAGAAGCTGGGCAGTGGTGGCACACGCCTTTAATCCCAGCACTTGGGAGGCAGAGGCAGGCAGATCTCTGTGAGTTCGAGGCCAGCCTGGTCTACAAGAGCTAGTTCCAGGACAGGAACCAAAAAGCTACGGAGAAACCCTGTCTTGAAAATAATAATTAAAAAAATGAATGGGAAAAGATCTTCACTAAGCCCACATTAGACAGAGGTCTGATCTCTAAAATATACAAAGAATTCAAGAAATTGTTCATCAAAAGAACAAATAATCCAATAAAAATGGAATACAGCCCTAAACACAGAAATTTCATTAGAGGAATCTAAAATAGCTTAAAGATACTTAAGTAAATGCTCAACATCCTTAGACATCAGTGAAATGGCAATCATGCCAGCTCTGAGATTCCATCTTATACCTATAAGAATGACCAAGATCAAACACACTGATGACAACTTATGCTAGAGAGAAAGTGAGGTAAAATTAACACTCCTTTATTGCTGGTGGGAGTGCAAGCTGGTACAGAACCTTTGAATATCAGTATGGCAATTTTTCTAAAAATTAGAAAACCACTTTTCTCATGACCAAGCCAACAATTTTTGGGTATATATCGAAAGGATGCTCAATTGTTTCACTAAGACTTGTGCTCAACCATGTTCATAACATCATTGTTTGACAAAGCCTTAACCTTGAAACAACTTAAATGCCCCTCGACCAAAAAATGGTTAAGTAAAATGTGGTACATTTACACAATGGAATATACACAACAGAAAAAAATAACAACATCTTGAAATTTGCAGGCAAATGGATGGAGATAGAAAACATTATTTTGAGTGAGGTAACCAAGACCCAGAATGGCAATTATCATATGTACTTACTTATTAGTGGCTTTTAAACATGAAACAAAGAAAACCAACCTACAAATCACAATCCCAGAGAACCTAGACAACAATGTGTTCCCTAAGAGAGACATATATGATGTTAAGAAAATTCCTAAGACAAAATTCTCCACACAAAATGACTCCAGTTAAACCAGATTAGATTTGTGACCATTTTTATATTACCTTATAATATTCTTTATAGAAACATGAACTTCTGAGGATGCCCAAATGTTAATATGGATATTCCATTGCCGCAACAGACCATGACCCCATAAATTCATTGTGATATTAGTCACATAGGGGCTCAGCCTTCTTCTCTGCCCTTCTGGCCCTATACATTTGACATGCTTTGTTTCTCTTGAGAAAGAATGCTAATTCCTAGGAATTGAGTATCTGCCTCTTGAAGAGAATAATTCAAATGCCAAGATTCTGGAATAATGATTATTAGTTCTGCTCTCATATCCAGTAATCCTTCAATTATAATGTTATGTATCTTTACTCTCAGCTTTGGTCTTTGACCATTTATAGAAGTCTACCAAACGATACATTTTCTATTTTCTATCTAAAATTTTGATTCATCCTTCTTGTTTATTTCCATCACCCAGAACAGCATAGATTTTTATAGCAGGCGTGTACACACACACACATATATATTCCCTTGTAAGAAATGCCCTTTGCAGTTACTGGGAATGACCAGATCAAGTTTGACCTCGGGGCCCCTGAAAGGACCCTCCAAGAAGCTTCCCAATGGTAATGGGTTGCCTTGTCTGTCTATTGTTGATCTACATTCAGTGGTCCAATATAGGCCTTTGCCATATCCTCTACATAATCCAGAAGTTTGGGAGATTCCATTTTTGTCATTCCCAGAGGAGAGATCATTTCTAGGAATGTCTTGTCTACATTCCCTACTCAGATGTCCTATTCTTCCACAATTAAAACATTTGGTATTTTGATATCTCCTCATATCTTTGAAAATTGATTCTTCTACCCAAGACTCAGTATTACAGCTAAATTCCTCAGTATATTTTGCATGCAGGATCCATTCATACATTTAAGCTGATCTAATATTTAAAGGTTTAAGTATCTTTTGCCTACTAATTTGGCATTTTCACAAACCAGAGATTCAATAAGTACTCATCTAGCTTCTGGGTCTGTTACTCCTATTTTACAGCAGTAGATTAATTTGTAAAAACTCACTAAAGGGTTCTCTTTGGCCTTTTTGAATTTTAATATATGCTTTACTTTATTTTCATGGTTCTTGAATCCTGACCAAATCGTTTAAGACTTCTCTATGGCATAGGGCCAAAATGTGTTCATAATAAAAAGCTTGATCTTGTGGCTCACCATAAGTGCTTTCATTAAAAATTTGATCTTGGTAAGCCTCAATTACTTTTGCTTTTCCATGTTGTCCTAAAATTTTCGCCTCCTCTTGGTAGTATCATTTCCATAGTAATTGTGGTCCATCTTCAAGTACTGCTGAGACTAATAGAAGACAATCATCTGTAGTAGCTTTATTGTTTGAAGTCCATGTCTTTACTATCTCCCTAACAAATGGTGAATACAACTCATAAAATTCCATTCCTTGCTTAATTTCTTTTAGGTTGCTCACACCTATTGTTTTCCATTTACATTATTTGAATTAGTTTGGGTATTCAGGACTTGACTGTTTGTCAGAGGTGATTATAGTGTGAGTAGCTAAAACACTTGGTACGTCATTTCTGACTCTGACGTGTACTAGAGGTGATAAATCCTGTCCTTGTACCTTATCTCCCTGCCCATCATCTCTGATAATTTCCTCAAACATTTCAAATTCTTTTACCACTGTCTTTTGTAAAGCCTAAGTCTCTTGACCTGTGAGCATTTCTAAATATTTCATCAACTAAAATAACTTCTGATCCTCATTCTATGAATATGATTCTAAGGTTAAAATTTTTCATTAATAAAAACTTCTAATTCTTGGATATTATTTGAGTTGTGTGAAGATTATCTTCCTGGACAGATATACTCTCTGCTAACCTATCATAACTTTTTAACAGATTTTTGATTGTAAAGTTCAACAGTATGAATTCTTTCAGGTAATTTCTCAGTACTCCTTGATATGGATTGAATTTTTTCTGTCAA
Source organism: Microtus pennsylvanicus (assembly GCF_037038515.1). Classification (NCBI taxonomy): domain Eukaryota; kingdom Metazoa; phylum Chordata; class Mammalia; order Rodentia; family Cricetidae; genus Microtus; species Microtus pennsylvanicus. Next base: position 20,902,738 of record NC_134601.1, on the reverse strand, counting down.
ATTAATTGTATTCTGTCAGCTAGCCATCATTATTATTCTATAAAAACTGTATTATTACTAAAAGTGCTAAATTACTAAAAATTTTTGGCTTTGTTATCAAATTATTTTAAGGATAAAATATGGAAATCAAAGTTATGTCCCAAAATCAAATAAAATGATGTATCAGAAAAGCCATACAAGCCTTGCAGAGTACTATCCATAGTATAAGCTAAAATGTTACTAACTTTCTGGATGTTGATATTGTCTACAATTACATAACTTACAAATTTAATGATTTAGTTATCAATAAAGTGAACTCTCCTCCTATATGAGATTTCAGTAAATTGTTGTAGATATAATAATCTTTATTTTCCAGCAGACATGATGGTTTCAGGCAAGTGGTGGAGAGAAGCAACCAGCAGTGGAGTGAATAGTCTTGCTTATTTCTCCATCTGTGCCTGCTTAAATACTGACAATTACGCTTGACAAAATAAGAGCAATTAATTTGATTGTGTTTACAGAGTTTCTTTGTGACCAGTATATCATGAAACCATAAACTTGAGATCTGGGAACACAAACCAGAAGCTACCCATATCTTCTTCATGTGTCAGGGAAAGCAGTAGGGGTGAAGTATGTGTGAGTCCAGAAAATTACCATGTCACTGCATGGTGTGCCTACCAATGGGTTAGTTCTGCTGCAGTGGGGTTTTGGTGAGAACTGCTTAGTAGGTGAAATCAAGCCAGGCAGGGAGTGGTGGAAGACTTTTGGTCAGGGACATTTTGAGCCAGACCCAGAAGGCATGGAATTGGGGTCCATGTGGGCACCAGCTGTAGATGATTACAATAAAGTAGTTTCACACTAGCTGTGAATGGAGAAAACTTAGTCTCCATGAACAGTTCTTTATTTAGGGGTAGACTCACAGATCTTCAGTCCTCTGCATGAGCAGGGAAGAGTTTCTGAATCCATCAGCTAAGAGTGTGCCATGCTAGCTTTATATCTGCATTTATATTACAAGAGACCACACACAAGTGGGCTGGTGTCTTAAAGGCTATTGGCTGAAGCCATTCCCACAGCAGATACCAACTTGTTTGCATACTCAGGTATCCCTTAAAAGCATTAAATGAAAGAAACAGCCACTTTCTGAAAAGGCATGTTCCTGAATACCTTGGAGTTTCCACTGCTTGAAGTACCCATTGTATCCTAACTTGCCTTATCTGAACCTAGTAGATTAAACATCTCCTAGCCTGACTAGCTCAGCTGGTAAATCATGAGACTTAATCTCAGGGTTGTGGATTTATACCCCACATTAGGCATTAGACATAACATGATTTCTATTTGTTTTTTTTTTTGTTGCTGGAGACTACTTGTTCATTTCCCAGCCACACAGACCTGAAATAATCACACAGAAACTATATTAATTATAATACTGTTTGGTCAATAGCTTAAGTGTATTTCTAGATAGCTCTTACATTTTAAATTATCCCATTTCTATTATTTTGCATATTAAAACAAGTTTAGGGGTTTACTGGCAAGGTTCCAGGGTATCTGTCTCCTTTGGAAGCTACATGGCATCTCTATGACTCTGCCTACTTTCTCCATTTCTGCTTAGAACTCCCACCTAGATCTATCATGTTCTGCCATAGGCCAAAGAAAAATTATTCATTAACTACTGGTTACAAAATGCATTCACAGCATACAGAGGGGAATCCCACATCAGTTTTAATGATAAAAACACAGAGTCAGATATTTGGGTAAATAGTAAAAGATCAGAGAATTGATGGAACCATCCACAAGAGAAACTATTTACATCTACTGAATCCTCGGATCAAAGAGGACACCATCCAGTCTCCACAAATTATCAGACTGAATGGTCTGAGCTCCTGTCTCCTCCAATTTAATATTCTTCCCTTAGCCCAGCCATATCCCTTCCTGTCTCCATCTCCCTAGAATTAAATGCATGTGATTCCCAGTACTGGGATTGAAGGTATGGGTCACCATAATGTGGCTCTGCATTTCTTTGAGACTGGATCAATATATTAAAGCCCAGAGCAGCCATGAACTCTGGCTCCATTATTAACTAATTCTTACATCTTAAATTAATGCATTTCTATTAATCTTAATGTCACCATGAGGTTTGTGGTTTACTGATAAGGTTCTCCAGCATCTGTCTCTTTTGGCAACTATATTGTGTCTCCCTGATCCCATCTTCTTTCTTCCTCTATTTGCTTAGAATTCCTACCTTACTCTGTTCCACACTGAAGTAGCCCCAAAGCAGCTACTTTATTAACCAGTGGTAATAAACCATATTAGTAACATATAGAGGAGAATCCCACTACAGTATTGACAGGAAGTTTTGTGGAATGTGTAGACTAGAATAATTCTGGGAAGAGGAAAGACAGAGATGCAGTTGACAACCAGATGCAGAGGAAGAAAGATGATAATGCCATACTTAGGAAAGGTACCTATCCATGTGATGAAAAATAGATAAGAATTATACATTAATAAATTGTTAGAGGTAGTAATAAACCTGAGAAATAGGTCAAACACTTTATAATTAATATAAGCCCCTGTATGTTATGAATGACTGCAGGACTGGGCAGGACCCACAGATCAAAATATAAAATTCATACAATGGAATGTTATTCAGCCCTTAAGAATAATTTAATTCTGAAACTTCCAGGTTAATTTAGTTAAAAAATTAAAATTGAAATTGAAAAAACATTCCCATATAAGATAACACAAACACCCAAAGAAAAATAATTTATGCATTCTTTTATCCCATACATGATCCGCATATTAAGAAAAATATAATATAGTGCTATGAAAAGGAAATTAGAATAGGAAGATTAAGAGGAAAGGAGGATTAGAAATAGGAAGATAGGAGCAAATATTAGAAGGAAATATTAGTATTAAAGGATGAAAGACCTTATGAAAACTCATCTGGACATATACTACTCTAAAAGCCTCTGTGTGTATATATATGTAAGGAATTTAAATGGAGTAACCATATGATGGGGAGACAATGTCAGAAAGAGGCATCTTATGCCATCAAGTAAAACCTCCAGTTCCAGGAATAAGTTATTTCTTATTAAATCATTGACCACAGGGTTCCAAAAAATATCCACCACCAAACATGATATGCTGGTGCCAAGACAATTGTATGCTTTCTACAAACCAAGACTATTATCATATTGGTGAAACCAATACTTACTTGGGTCATGGAGCCCTGAGAATTCAAACTTTTGACAATGTAGAGATTTCACCCCCTACTGTGTAGAACTGAATGTGCTGTAAGTAACTGTAAATACACTATGACCTATAACAGTGATCTGTCTACTAGATATATTAGTAAAATAGTGACAAAAATTTTATAGCAGTACCCAACTACATTTGATTTAAGGTTCACTAGATGAGATGAAACTCATACCTTCAACTCATAACTATGACTAAGAACCTGAGGCTAAATATGTGATAGACCTAGAGAAGATCTGCTACTATTATTCTGCTATAAGAATATAGCATTAAAATGATTTCTAATGACATATTGCTATACCCAATCTTCAGTGCTTCACTTAACTCTCATCAGAGAAACTTATTGCAGTAGATGGGAATTAAAATAGAGACTCATAAGTGGATAATATTCAGAGAGTGAGAGACTTTTATGCAATCAGTACTAAATGGGATATCTTCATCAAACTCTTTCCCTCAGGCACAGTGTTTTATAAAGAAGAAACAGTGGAAAATTTTCAAGAGGAAACGTAATGGATGACTTCAAAGAAATAATTTCTTCCAGACTCTCTAGGTCTTATACACATATGAACTCACACTGACTGTGGTTTCAAAATCAATAATAATATAGATTCAATCCTAATTGTCTCAACACTTAGAAATTAAAGTCAAAATGACTCATCTACAAGAATCTATTTGAAATTGATACCTGCTGGCAAAGGGAGAATACATTTTCTCAAATGAAATGGCCTTGCTTTTATCAATGTCATTCTGTGACAGGATTCATGCCCAGGAATAGTAGGCTAGCAGAAAAAAAAGCTCCATTGTTTTATGTATGTATGTTTGTGTATATGCAATATATGCATTTTCTGAGCTTTTATTTAGTTTGGATTTTTTCTGTCATATTTTTTATTTTTTTATTTTTTTTGGGCCATTTTGTACTTTTAAATGTTTTTCAAGTGTGGAGAGAAAATGTCAATTTGAGTGTGTTACCATTTGAGAGGAACAGAAGGAGAGGAAAAAATTATCCAAATATATTGGATGAAAAATTTTAAAGGAAAAAAGGAATACTTATACAATGCAAAGTTTCAGAAACAAGGGGGTAAATATCAGAAAATATCATCCCTACTTGAAAAGTTGATGGCAATCAATGGCTGCTGTAAAGGAAATTCAGTTTTTTGGGGGCCCAAGAGAACACTTTAATGACTTTTTACAAAAATTAACCTAAGCTGTACAAATAGTGGCAACAGATTCAGAAGCAGGATGAGAACTCATTGAATCTCTGGCTTTTGAAAATTCCAACTTAGAATGCAAAAAGATACTTGGGCAACTAAAGAACAAAACAGCACCAGTGGATGAATGGATCCTGCACATAGCCAATACTGAGTAATTTCACTAATACTGAGGCTAGTGTAGGAAAAGAAATTTCCAAAGGTATGAGGAGACATCAAAATACCAAATGTTTTAAGTGTAGTAGAATTGGACATCCAAGAAGGAGCTGTAGACAAGGATTTCCTAGAAATAATATTTCCTATGGGAAGTGACAAAAATAGAAGATCTCAGACTTCTGGGTTATGTAAAAATGTGGCTAAGGCTGACAATAGACCAATGGATGTAGATCAACTAGAGACAAACAAAGCAACCTGTTATCAACAGGAAACTACTTGTGGAGCCTCTTACAGTCCCGCAGGTGTTGCAGGAGGTCCTTCTGTTCCTCCAGCCAATAGCCACTGAGATACCAGTCCATTGGGGCATGGTCTCTCTCCCTTTAAAAAAACGGCCACTTCCCTCTACGCTCTTTTACTTCCTGCTCTGCTCCCAGTGACTAGACTCCCTTCCTGATTGCGCAGAGGGCTGTTGTCTGGGACGGTGATCTGTAAGTTTTTCCCCTTTAAATAAATAACCATTCTATTAATCATAATTCCAGTGTGTGGATTATGTGTGGTGTGGGATTGTTTGTGACTTATACCTTCGCCTTCATCTGGCCCCCAATGTTTGGTTTTAGGACCCTTACTTTCCCTGCTCGGCTGCCTGCTGCCAGTTTGGCTTGGTGCAAGCCCTCCCTCCCTCAGCCACGGCCTGTGCCTTGCAGTCTGTGCCTTGTGCATGGAGCCTGCAGTTTAACATAAATTATCACGCAGTAGTTTTACTTGCTGCAGCTCTTTATATTTTCCCTTTAGACACCTCAGATTGACTTCAAGTCCCCACGCACCCTATTGTTTGCCTCCCCATGTGGATTTAAACTCCACAGGCCCTCGTAGTCTTTGCCCATGGTTTGCTCTTTTCTGAGTCGTTTTCAAATCTCCCTTGCAAGCGCAGCGCTTGAGTGGCACAAACGAAAGCACAAGCAGTTGCCGAAAGCTGCAAGCCCTTGGGGAGACTCTGTCATGTGGAGGGATAAGTGGCTTCCAGGTTGCTCTTCTCTACCCCTGGATTCTGGGTTTCTGGTTCCATCTATGGAATTTATATAATTACATTTACTTTGTTGAGAAACTTGCATTTTCCAGTTTTTACCATCTACTAAGGCAGACCCTGAAACAGGATCCCGTTTTTGTCGCGGCTTGGCAACAGCACCACCTGCTGGATAATAGGTAATATGGCAGTTTTTGCTTTTAAAAAAAATTTTACCTCTTTGTTTACTAATAAAATAAAAGGTTTATATGATTATGGGGATACCTTAATTTGCTTGTTACTAAATTTCAGTTTTCTTTTCCATATTCTATCATTAAAGAAGAATATGGCACTCCTAAGAACGATAGAATCTTTACGAACTAATAATGAACAACTAATAGACAGGATTACAATTATTGAAAATGAGAGGTTATCTGAACAAGTGGATACTATGATAGACAAAATTGACTCCATATCCAAGGGTACTAGAAAGTTACCTGAAAGGGTTCAGGCTGTTGAATTTGATGTTCAGACGTTATCACAAAGTTTTGATAAGGTAACAGACAGAATGTACCTCCAAGATGGGAATCTACATGATATACATGAAAAGTTTAAGGAGGACATGTTATCTTTGAAGGAAAAAATTAAAGCTTTGGAATCACAGGTGCAGAATGGGGACCAAAAAATTGATACCTCAGTGAAATCACTTGAAACATATACAGGTCAGGAGATTCAGGATTTAAGAGAGACAATGATAAAAAGATTTGAAAGATTGAAGAAATTATTGGAGCTGGTGAACAGAGTAAGGAGGCATAAGAACAAGATAACAATGCTGCCACCAGCTATTAGAAATGGCTTATCCAGGGTTTTAGTGACATACCCTATACTTAATTCTGACAAATTGTCAACTTCTAAAGGCTCAAAGGGAGTCAAAGAAGCTAGATGGATGCCAATAGCAATTAATGATCTGAAAGAAATTAAGCAAGCTATTGTTAATTTTGGCTTGAACTCTGCATATGTTAAAGAAATGATAAGGACTTGGACTTCTAATGCTAGAGCTACCCCCCATGATTTCCATCAGTTACTGTCTGCAGTTTTAGATGATGGACCTTCCTTGATGTGTGGAATCTATTTCAGAGAAGAATCCAAACATATGGAACAGTAAGGAAGAGCAAAAGGTGTCGAGGTTTCCCAAGATCAAATTTTTGGTGCAGGAGAATGTGCTGATCCACAGGTCCAAGCTCTTTATGACGATGAAATACTGTGTCTATGTCACCAAGCAGCTTTAAATGCTTGGAATAAGATACAAGATCCAGCAAAAAGGGTTGAATCATATACCAGAATTAGGCAGGGACAGAGAGAACCCTTTATTGGCTTTTTGCAAAGATTAATTAAGGCTCTGGACATAGGGGTAACAGAACCAGAAGCTAGACGAATACTTCTTGAATCTCTAGCTTTTGAGAATGCAAACATAGAATGCAAAAAGATAATTGGGCCTTTAAAGTCTAGATCAGCACCTATGGATGAATGGATTCAGCATACGATGAATGTTGAGACATTTAGCTATAATGATAAATCTTGGGTAGGAGAAGCGATTTCCAAAGCAATGAGGAGACATCAAACTGCCAGGCGTTTTAATTGTGGTAAATTAGGCCATTTGCAAAGGGATTGCAGGCAAAGAATTTCTAGGAATAATATCTCTTCTGGGAATGACAAAAATAGGAGACCTCAGCCTTCAGGTATATGTAGGAGATGCGGTAAAGGCCGACACTGGTCCAACAAATGCAGGTCAACAACAGACAGAAAGGGCAAACCGATATCTTCGGGAAACTCCTTGAGGGGCCTCTCACAGGCCCCCAAGCAAACAGTGGCCCAGAAATTCCCAGTCACAGTGGAGAACGTGCCTCACCAAGAAAATTAAAAGCTCCAATTTCTGCTGTAAAAAGTAATATTGGTCTAAATGATGAATTACGCATGGAGGATGAGTCAAAAAACCCAGTAGGACAGAGTAAACATGTATTTTGGCAGACTTCTATTAATGATCAAAGACCAAAGCTAAGAATCTGTATAAATGGCACTTTTATTGAAGGCTTATTAGACACAGGTGTTGATGTAAGTATCATTACTCCAGAATCTTGGCATCCGAATTGGCTTCTTCAAGAGGTTGATGTTCAGTTCCTGGGAATTGGAACCCTATCTCGTGTAAAAAAAAAAAGCACAAGATGGGTTGAATGCATAGGGCTCAAAGGGCAAATAGGAAGACTAAGGCCATACATAGCCAATATAGCAATAAATTTATGGGGCCCTGAACTGCTACAGCAATGGAATACCCAGATTAACATTCCTGTAGTTCCAGGAACTTATAATTCTGGTAGAGATATGATGAGGTATTATGGAAAAGGGTTACCAGCCATTCAGGCTGTACAAGAACATAGAGCAAATACCAAACCTTTAGAGGTACCAACAACCCTACCTTTAAAATGGCTAACTGAGAAGCAAATATGGATCAAACTGTAGCCTCTAGATGAAGATAAATTACAGCCATTTGAACACCTGGTGCAAGAGCAACTAGATGCTCACCATATTGGAGAATCAACCAGCCCTTAGAATTCTCCTGCGTTTGTTGTAAAAAAGAAATCTGGTAAATGGAGAATGGTGACAGTTTTAAGAGCTGTCAACAAGGTAATTCAACCTATGGGCCCAATACAATCTGGAATTTCTTTGCCTTCTCTATTAGCAAAAGGATGGATGGCCTCTTATAGTTGCTGATTTGAAAGGTTGTTTTTTCACTATACCTTTACAAGAAAAGGATAGAGGCACTCCCTTCTTTGGTGGCAGAGCGCCTCCCTGCTCAGCCTGCTTGGGCGCTGGGTCCTAACCCAAAGCGGAGGGTAAAGGGGAGCTTGGTAGCTCTTTTGTCCCCATAGCCTGCCTGCAGCAAGCAGGGTGGGCCCTTTGTTTGCGAGCTAACCAAGCAGCACGGAGTTTCGATCTGGGCACCTAGTGAAACATCATTGTGGTGAGTGAGTGCTGCGGCACCCGGCAACAGCCCGCCTACACTTCCTGGTCATCCTACAGGGGCTATACTGCCCAGTACCTCCTCTCTCTTCCTATACCATCCAGCTTACATCCAGATCTCCCCACCCCCTGTCTCCCTCCCCCCTCCCTTCTTTGGTGGCAGAGTGCCTCCCTGCTCAGCCTGCTTGGGTGCTGGGTCCTAACACAAAGCAGAGGGTAAAGGGGAGCTCGGTAGCTCCTTTGTCCCCATAGCCTGCCTGCAGCAAGCAGGGTGGGCCCTTTGTTTGCGAGCTAACCAAGCAGCACGGAGTTTCGATCCGCGCACCTAGTGAAACATCATTGTGGTGAGTGAGTGCTGCGGCACCCGGCAACAGCCCGCCTACACTTCCTGGTCATCCTACAGGGGCTATACTGCCCGGTACCTCCTCTCTCTTCCTATCCCATCCAGCTTACATCCAGATCCCCCTGCCCCCTGTCTCCCTCCCCCCTCCCTTCTTTGGTGGCAGAGCGCCTCCCTGCTCAGCCTGCTTGGGCGCTGGGTCCTAACCCAAAGCGGAGGGTAAAGGGGAGCTCAGTAGCTCCTTTGTCCCCATAGCCTGCCTGCAACAGGCAGGGTGGGCCCTTTGTTTGTGAGCGAACCAAACAGCATGGAGTTTCAATCCGGGCACCTAGTGAAACATCATTGTGGTGAGTGAGTGCTGTGCCACCCAGCAACAGCCCGCCTACACTTCCTGGTCATCCTACAGGGCCTATACTGCCCGGTACCTCCTCTCTCTTCCTATCCCATCCAGCTTACATCCAGATCCCCCCACCCCCTGTCTCCCTCCCTCCCTCCCTTCTTGGGCGGCAGAGCGCTTCCCTGCTCAGCCTGCTTGGGCGCTGGGACTGAACCCGAAGGGGAGTGCAAAGGGGAAGGCGGTAGTTCCTTTGTCTCCATAGCCTGCCTGCAGCAAGCAGGGTGGGCCCTTTGTTTGCGAGCTAACCAAGCAGCAAGGAGATCCGATCTGGACACCAGGAGAAACATCACTGGGGAATGACATCACTGGGAAGGTACATCAGTCGGCAAGAAGACCTGATCCTGTAAAAGAAGATCCATAGGAGCATATTGGGAGGAAAAGATGGGGAGACGCCAATGCAAGAATTCACCCAACAATCTGAAAAACAACACGAAACCACCAGAAGCCAGCGACCTCACAACAGGAGGACATGAACATCTTAATCAAGAAGAAGTAGAAAAAAACTGACTTCATGAAAGTGATTGACACCCTTAAACAGCATATAAAAAACGCCCTTATAGAAATGGATGAGAGTTGCCACAACTCTAGTGTTTCAAGGTCCCTGCCAGCAAGTAAGCTGCAACATTCTGCTCACAGACCACACTCTGTTGGACTTCCTGCCTGAAAAAGTCAGAGTTTGCCCTGGCAGGATGGCCCAGAAATCTGGCATTTTACAACAGCACAGCTTCTTTCCTGCTATGGCTGATAACTGAAAAGCATGCATTCAGCTTTTCATCAACACCATTTAAGTGTTTCGTGGCAGTACCTCTTAAAAGAGCTGCAGGGTTTTGCAGCTAAAGCTGAGTCAGGAACCCTCTCTTAGATGAGAGCACTTGCTTGCCTCTAGAAAAGAGCAGACCCGAGAAATTGCTGCTACCAAGAAAACATGCTTTAGTCTATTATTTCCCAAGCTTTTTCAGGCTTTCTGTGGATGCAGTTATCCATGCCTGGGTGCCATTTGTAGTGATGAGGTGAGCAGGCCTGCTTTTTGTCCCACCTGGCTCCTGCATGGCTAGCTTTACACCCGAAATAACAACACACAAACTGTATTCTTTTAAACACTGCCTGGCTCATTATATCTAGCCTCTTCTTGTCTAACTCTCATATCTTGCTTAACCCATTTCTAGTAATCTGTGTAGCATCACGAGGTGGTGGCTTACCAGGAAAGGTTCTAGCCTCTGTTTGTCTCTGTTCGGAGCTTAATCGCATTTGCCTCACTGCCTTCTTCCTCCCAGCATTCTGTTCTGTCTTTCCTGCCTACCTATGCTCTGACCTATCAGGCCAAGAAGTTTTCTTTATTAATTAACCAGTTAAAGCAACAGATAGATAGAAGACCCACCTACATCAATGATAAAAGATGACATAGCTATAAATATTATAACTGTAATTCTTGTTTGATAACTGTTTTGTTATTTCTAATTTTACTATGTTAAAGTTAATACCTTCCTTTTTTTACAATTTTTCCTTTCTTTTTTTTCTTTATTTTTTTGTTTATTTTTTTAGTTGTTGAAAAAAAATTCTGCCTCTTCCCATTCCACATTTCCCTCCTTCTCTTCCCACACATTGCCCCTCCCCCCACTCCCCTCTCCCCCTTCTCCTCCCCCCACTCCCCTCTCCCCCTCCTTCTTGAGAATGAAGAGCAGTCCAGACTCCCTGCCCTGCGGGAAGTCCAAGGTCCTCCCACTTCTATCCAGGTCTAGGAGGGTGAGCATCCAAACAGGCTAGGCTCCCACAAAGCCAGTTCATGTATTAGGATCGAAACCTAGTGCCATTGTCCTTGGCTTCTCATCAGCCTTCATTGTCTGCCATGTTCAGAAAGTTTGGTTTCATCCCATGCATATATCGCCAGCAGCACAGATATTAAGGACAACATTGAATAAGTGGGACCTCCTGAAACTGAGAAGCTTCTGTAAAACAAAGGGCACTGTCACTAAGACAAAAAGGCAACCCACTGACTGGGAGAACCAACCCTGCAACAGACAAAGGTCTGATCTCCAAAATACATAAAGAACTCAAGAAACTAGACATTAAAATGCTAATGAACCCAATTAAAAAAATGAGGCACTGAACTGAACAGAGAATTCTCAACAGAAGAAATTCAAATAACCAAAAGACACTTAAGGTCATGCTCAACCTCCTTGGCGATCAAGGAAATGCAAATTAAAACAACTTTGAGATACCCTCTTACACCTGTCAGAATGGCTAAAATCAAAACCACCAATGATAGCCTTTGCTGGAGAGGTTGTGGAGTAAGGGACACACTCATCCATTGCTGATGGGAATCCAAACTTTCTTTTTATTTAAACAGAAAGAAGGGGGTGATTTGGGAGTCCGCTAAGTGCTCTGTGGTTACCATTAATGAATAAAGAACCTTATTTGGACCTATAGCAAGGCAGAACTTAGGTAGGCAGGGAAAGCTAGGCTGAATGCTGGGAACAAAGAAGGGCAGATTCAGAGAAGAAACATTGGAGCCACTGCCAGAGTCAGCTATGCTGAAATTTTCCAGTAAGCCACTGCTACATAACAATATACAGATTAATAGAAATTGGTTAAATTAAGATGTAAGAGTTAGCCAATAAGAAGTTAGAGCTAATGGGTCAAGCAGTTATTTAATTAGTACAGTTTCTCTGTGTTTTTTCAGGTCTAAGCTAACTGGGTAGCGGGGAACCAACAAGTGGCTCCCTCCACCAACATCTGACTGTTTTCTTTCTATACGGTTATTTTCCTGTCTCCTAATCCTAGATACATTTTAAAAAATAAACTATGACCCATTCAAAAGTTTATCTTGGTCTAAATTGTATTTATGCATCTGCAATCATTTCTTTGCCAGGGATGCTTTTGTTTAATGCTAAGTATGTGTGGCTATGACTAACTCCAGGGCCCTGCCTGTTGGCTCAGCCTCATCCATCATGGCGAAAATATGTTTACCACCTCTGTTAGCCATGCTCATTTCTCCAGTTCCAGGGCTGCAGTGGGTCTATATCAACATTAAGCAACTAGTACCATGCTGCTCATGAACCCCATTTAAGTGTAAGACCTCCAAAAAGAGCCAGAGTTCATGTGACAGCATGAACCAGGCTGCCATCTCTTAAAGAAGCCTATCAGGTTTTATTGCTAATGCTGAGTTGGGAAGTCTTGTCTTAAAGGAACCATGCCTCTGCTTGCAAACAGCAAACAGAGACTATCCGGGAAAAAAAAATGCCACTATCAAGAAGCTCCAATTGCTTCTACTTGTTGTTGCTCTAGATGCCCATTTTTAAAGCTTTTTATTAGGTCTTATGTAGAACCATGGCCAAGATGCTTAGCGCCATTTTGTAAATGGAGACTGTTCATTCAATCTTGGCCACCCAGACTAGAATAATCACAGAAAAATGATATTAAGTACAGCATTTTTTGGCCAATAGTTTAGGCATATTCCCAAATAGCTATTGTATCATTAATTAACCCATTTCTAGTAATCTGTGTATTACTATGAGACTGTGGCCTACCAAGAAATTCTGGTATCTGTCTCCTTTAACAGTTGCAAGGTGTCTCCCCCTCTTTCCTTCCTGACTTTATCCTGCTAAGGCATTGACCAAAACAGCTTTATTCATCAACTGATAACAGGAAAACATATGCAAAAGAACATCTCATATCACTACCGGCTTCCAACATCCATGAAGCTTTAAGTAGCTAGGGATCCAGTTTTAGCTTTATTAACAAATTTCAGAAATTTTAGTAGAATTTTGTCATTCCTTTATTAGTATTCCTGTAGGCTGGAGGAATACCATTTATACCTTCTTGAATCTTACTTTATCCATTGCAATTATATTGGTAAAATTTTCCATATCTTTCACAACTGGAAATTAATGTCTTTAAATAGTTTTTTTGTAAGCCCTTTCCTCATAACATGTTTTGTATTTTAATAATCTAATTTTTGGATATATAATTTTATCTTTAAGTTTTTTTTCATCTTTAAGTGTATATCAGTTTCTCTTTTTAATATCTATGCACTAGACTTTGTGATCCTTGTATACAGAAGTAGCCATCTTGGTTAGCTAAAGCACTGTGACCTCAGTGATGCCTTTGTATTCTATTCCCATGGTAACATTTCAGCCTCAGTATGGGCTAGTTTAGGCTGGTCTGATACTTTCTCCTTTCATATTACATATTATATATATATATTTCTAATATTTTTTATTAGAAAATATCATTTCTGTGACTTATGAGTTCTATGATATTATAATTTTGAGGTAATTTTTAATTTCTTCTAAGTAATTTTTATCTTTTTCTCTAATGTACCTATGAAAAACTTTTTGTAGCTCTCCTTTATGTGCTTTTCATTCTACCTTTGCTCTTTCATACCATTTGTCCTTATTATGCTAATCTCAGAATAATTTATTTACACTTATGAAAAAAATTCTCTTCAGTTTGTGTTAAATTATAAAATCCTATTTATGGCCCATCCTAGAACTAGATTATAAATAACATGGTTTCCTTTTTTCTTGTAAAGTGAGACCTTCTCTCAATATTTAAGTTTGTGTGGCTTACCTTAATGGAAACAAGGCATCAGTGACATCTGAGACTACTCTGGTAAGTCCCTTTTCTCATTGTTCCTTTTTAGGTATCTATAGAGGATTTACTCTGTCCTTGGCATATTAACTTTGTACACATATTCTGGTATGAAAATGTATATACCGAGAATTAGTTGCAATGAATTTGCTTCAAATATAGTTTTTTAAATTAAATTAGCTGTTTCTATTTTTTAAAATATTAACTTTATTTTGATAAGTTTATCTACTTTTGTCTTCTTTTCTCTATTCTCCTTTTTAATTTTATTTTTAAAAATTCATATTCTTGTGTAATTCTTTCCTAATTTAAAGTCTAGTCCATTGCTTGTGCTATAAGTATGTTGAGTTGTTAGCAGTCATTGACACTGTACATTCAAGTCATCTGTCATATTAGAAAATTGGTCATATACTCAGTATTTAAGACACCTCTTAAGTATGTATGATCATTATATAATTCCTTTTTTATATTTTCTTTATTATTCTGTTTCCATGAAAAATATTAACCTCAAATTTTTACTTAAGCTTTATTACAGTTTGATTTTTCTGTTCTGCTGTAAAGACTAGGATCAAAAGTTGTTTGGGCTACAAAAGATGTTATGTCAGTTTATGCTTTCAGGTAATAGTCACTAAAGGAATTAATGTAAGGAACTCAAGAGACAAGCAGAAACCATGGAGAAAGACTAATATAAATTGTTCTCAGGCTCAAATTCAACTACCTTTATTTTTTCCTGTTTTTAAAAAAGCTTCAAGCATTTTATGCAGCATATTTCAATAATATTTAATCTCTGAATCATTCATGCCAGATACACCCTCCATCTGTACACACCCAAATTTGTGACCAATCTTTAATTCTTTAATACTAATTTGTGCTGCCCAAATGTTTCTTAATATGTGGACTTTCATGGAGATTTTTCAGTTTACACTCTTAATAAAAATTTCTTCCTCTTCCAACAGCTAACAATTGTCAAATATAAGGTTAGAAATAGGATTACTTGTGAAACTCCCCTTTCAATGCAGACATATGGTCTGGCTTGAGCTTTTCTATGTTTTGTGCATGCTGTCACAAATCCTATGAGTTCACATATGTAGCTGCCCTGCTGTGTCCCAAGAAATGTTACATTATATGCATCCATAACCTTGGATATCATATTTTTTTTACCTCTTTTATTCACAATAATACTTGAGCCTTTGAAAAAGTGTAGTGTAATAAATATGCATTCAATTGAGGGCTGAGCATTCTTCAGTCTCTTCTTTGATGCACACTGGTCAGTTGTGGGTCTTAATGATAATCAGGATCCACTGCATATAGAAGGTCATTAGATTAGAGTTAAGAGATGCATTGAACAACAAATCATTAATATGTGGTTTAGCAATATATCCTTTTATCCAAGTTGCATTTGTATTTTTCCACTGTGGCCTATAAACTTTTTAGGTTTTTGGCAAAAAATGATACAAGATATGGATTTCATCTTTTGAGATAGAATTTTAAACCTATAAAAATTATAGTTGGTTGCTCCAGTGATGGTCCTGCCACTGATAACCACTGAACATATTTTATCAGGACAGTTATTGCAGCTATAAATCTTTTCACAGTGAAGTATTATCAAAGACTGCATTCTGCTTTCTGTACCTTCTTTAGCACCTTCCAACACTGTGGAAGTTAGGAAATAGGGATGAATTTTATCAGCTTAATTTCTTCCTGTTCTATGACCTTCATGTGTGGGTCTCAGCACCATTTCCTAAGGGTAAACAGGAGCAATGGCAATAACCAGTTATGTTAAAGGATGTGTAGCACTTCACTGACCAACAAAAAAAAGAGTTAATTTGTTCCTTTTGCTGTGTTTTACATTTGATAGTATAATGTTTCTAGGAGAGTCATTGTCTTCTCATTGTAGGGTCACTCAATTTAAAGTTTTATAAATGCATGCATATGTTTAAAATTTAGGGAGCTTCTAAAATAGGAAATTCCCAATAGGCCTTTTCAAAATCTTTTGTGTTTTTTACCCCTCCCTATACTCATTTACCTAACCTGCCTTCCCCTCTAACAACTTAATTTAACTCTTCCTATCCCATTTATTTCTCTGTAATTTAATCCTTTTAGTATATTTTGTCTCCCCTTACTTGGACTTCATCCCTTACAGACTTTTACTAATTTTTTCCCTAATCATACATACCAAGAGATTCAAAGCAAACATCCACAGATGAGATGAACAATGTTGTTCTTTTCTTTCTGGTTCTGTGTTAACTCATTCAGAATGAATGTTTTTCACCTCCATCCATTTACATGTAAATGTTATCTGAATTTTCATAATATTCAAATATCATCCTCTTGTTCAAATCTATCACAATTTCATCTATTATTAGTTGATAAACATCTAGGCTGTTTACATTTTCTGGCCATTGTGAATAAAACAGCAATGAATATAAACAAATAGGTATCTCTAGAGTAGGACATCCTGAAGTCTTTTGGGTATATACATAGAAGTCATATCCTGGATCATATA
Organism: Microtus pennsylvanicus; assembly: GCF_037038515.1. Taxonomy (NCBI): domain Eukaryota; kingdom Metazoa; phylum Chordata; class Mammalia; order Rodentia; family Cricetidae; genus Microtus; species Microtus pennsylvanicus. Next base: position 20,886,292 of record NC_134601.1, on the reverse strand, counting down.
ATAGTTGTGAATTTAGCTTTGGGTGTATGTTTCACACTGATTTCTATAGGTACTGCACCAGTTTGCAGTCCTACCAGCAGTGAATTATTGTCACCCATATCACAAATAACTGGTAGCATTTGCTATAAGTTATTTTCTTAACGAATGATTTATCTTAACTCAGAATGAATCCACAACCTCTCATTTCCTGTGTAAACAAAAGCAAAACCTCTTCAAAGTAAATATCTTTTGACTTCAATTTTGAAGTCAAGTCATTTTCAAAATACCTATCTTGGATTAATTCAGCAGTATTTATAAACAAATATGTTTTAGTAGCTGTTGCTCTTTCTTCAGAATTCAAACAATTCAAAGAGAACATAATAACATACAGTATTCAGACTGTGTAGTTTTTTATCTTTATGTGGCTTTATTTTAATCTCTATTTCTTTTACTTTTAATTTTTGGCTTTTTGAGACAGGTTCTCTGTGTATCATTGGCTCTCCTGGAACTCACTCTGTAGACAAGGCTGTCCTTGAACTAACAGAGATCTGCCTGTCTCTGCCTCCCAAGTGATGGGATTAAATGTATATGCTACCACACCTTGAACTCACAGAAGTCTGCCTGCCTCTGATTTCCAAGTGTTGGGATTAAAGATGTGTGCCACCATACCAAACTACTCTCTCTCTTTTTTAAGGACTTTAACCTTTTTCTTTTCTCTTCCTAGCCTGCATTTATTTTTAATACACTGTAAACCATTTATTTTTTTTGTCTTTACATCTATCTTTACTGTATCTCTCTCTTTTTCTGACCACACAAGTCTTTAATTTGTCAAACAATATGGAGAGGATTAAAGTCATGGCTTTGATGGCTGGATCCAGCCCATTTTTTTAGCTTTCTGAGATTTCAGGTTCATGGTAGAGGTACTGACTGTAGCCATGTTTATTGCCACAACTCTACGGCATTTTAAGGTCCCTGCCACCAAACAAGCTGCATCAGTCTGATCACAAACCACACTCAAATGATCTGTAGCCAAACCTCCTCCCTGAAAGAGTCAAAGTTTGTGCTGGCAGGATGGCTCCGAAAGCCAGAATTTTAAAACAGTGCAGCTTTTTTCATGCTATGGCTGAAAACCAAAAAAGCATGCACTCAGTTTTCCATCAATACCATTTAAGTGTTTTGTGGCAGGACCTCTTAAAAGAGCCACAATGTTACAATGTTTTACAGCTAAAGCTGAGTCAGAAAGCCTCTCTTAAATGAGACACATTTGCCTCTAGCAAGCAGACCCATCTGAGAAAATGCTGCTATCAATACAGCTGTGCTTAACTCTATTGTTTTTTGTCTAGAATTACTTCCTAAGCTCTCCCAAGATATATGTGGATGCAGGTGATCACATGGGAGCCATTTGTTGTTGGGGGTTTCTGTATTGCCTGGTTCCTGCAATCATTAAGTCCCAAAGAAATCACACAGATGTCTACATTAGTTATAAACTGATTGGCCCTTAGCTCAGGTTTCTAATTAATTTTATAACTTATATTAACCCATTATTCTTGTCTATGCTAGCCACGTAGCTCAGTACCTTATTCAGTGAGGCAGTCACATCTTGATTCTTCAGTGGTGGGGTCACAACTGCAGAGGAATGGGCATCCTTCTTGCCAGAATTCTCCTGTTCTCCTTAACCTACCTCTACTTCCTATCTTGTTATCCCGCCTATACTTCCTGCCTGGCTTCTGACAAATTAGCATTTATTTAAAATATAATTGACAGAATACAGACAATTGTCTTGTATGTGACTTGATTATTCTATCTTATTAATTTCATTATACTTTGTTTTGTACATTTAGTGGTTTTGCTATCATACAATGCAAAGATTTTCATTTCTAATCATGACAATTTGATTCTCTATATGACTCTTGGACATCAATTGACATTTCTTTCTTTAGTGTAGGGAAACTTTCCTCTACTGTATTGTTGAAAAACCATTCTGTGCTTTTGACCTGGGTTTCGTTTTGTCTTTTTATACCTATTATTTCTAGATTTGGTCGTTTTAAATTGCCCCAGAGTTTTTTATTCTTTATTCTTTTTTGTTTTTATTTATTTGAAATTTTGCTTGATTGATTGATCCAATAATTAAATATTTACACCTTGTGATCAAAACCTGATATTCTCTATTGCCCTTGTTTCAGTTTAATGATCAAAATTTTGATTAAATATGTTGTTTACATTTTGAATTTTTATTTTTCCTTCTTCTTTTCCTTTTTTTAGGAGATTCAAGTACGGCATTCATTTTGAAAACCCTAACATAGAAAAACTACCATTTTATTATAAAAATATTTATATTTTAAGTGCATGGTTTCCACATTAGGCATGAGCACTATATGCCTCAGAACATACAAGACTCTTTTCCTAAGCAATGAATAATTCATAATTTTTGTATTTTATCCAGTTGAAACAGGAAAGCAATAAGACTAAAAATAAGATAATTTAACTCATAAATAAGAAAAAATTAAAAATAAAAATGAATAATCCTCCTTTCTTTTTTGTTGCTTTTTATTGAGCTCTACATTTTTCTCTGCTCCCCTCCTTGCCTCTTTCCTCCCCTTTAATCCTCCCCCAAGGTCCCCACGCTCCCAATTTACTTAGAAAATCTTGTCTTTCTATACTTCCCATGTAAATTAGATCTATGTATGTCTCTCTTAGTGTGATTTTTGTTGTCTAAATTCTTTGGGATTATGATTTTTTAGGCTGTTTTTCTTTGCTTTATGTTTAAAAATCACTTATGCATGAGTACATGTGATAATTTTCTTTCTGTGTCTGGGTTATCTCACTCAAAATGATATTTTATAGCTCCACGCATTCCCATGCAAAATTCAAGATGTTGTTATTTTTTCTGCTGTATAGTACTCCACTGTGTAAATGTACCACATTTTCCTTATCCATTTTTCAGTCAAGGGGCATTTAGATTGTTTCTAGTAATCCAAATTTTGGGTATATATTCAAAAGATGCTCAAATATGCTACAAGGGCATGTACTCAACTATGTTCATAGCAACATTGTTTATCATAGCCAGATCCTGGAATCCTGCTTTCTTAATTTTATGAAAACAAAAGCAATCTAGCATCACCTATGTATGTGATATATACATATTCAGGACTGGGAAGGCCACTTGTTTGTTCCTGATAGCTCATGCCTGTAAAACCCACACAGAAAATGTATTCTGTCCTGCCACTGGTTACCAGTAAACGTATTTTAACAGGACAGATATTGCAGCTATGAATCTGTCTTTGGCAGAGCTATATGACTTCACCTGACTCTGCCTTCTTTCTGCCAGCATTAAGTTTAGTGTTTCCCCTTACTTCTCTTCTACCCTGTCATGTCCAAAACAGATTCTTTTTAACCAATGGTAGTCACAGCATACAGAGGGGAATCCCATATCACCTCCTTTTTTCTGTCTAAATAAAAAGGAAGGTTTTTAACTTTAACATAGTAAAATTACATATAGCAATATAGGCATCTAGAAAGAATTAGGGTTATAATATTAATAATTACTTTATCTTTTATTATAACTAACTAAAATATAAATATAACTATCTATTCTTCAACTCTATCAAAGACTCCACAAGGATATAATTTTACCTAAGTAAACATAAAGTGATTGTAAGCAACTTCAAAAACTCTAGAATTGACAGAGCCATCTCACTGCCTGGACAGTCACCCAAATTTCTTCTGTACCATTATGGCATCCATCTTCAGCCTATAGGTCTCTAGTATCCGGCAGGCTTTTCCACAAGGCAGGAAATTTGAAGATCTATTTGAATTGTAAAGACAAAGTCCATCAGTTGCATTCTTCTGTGTCTTGTAGAATGTCTGGCAGACTCTTTCATATAGTAGGAATCACAAAGACCATTTCAACTTTAGGCAAGTTCAGCAGTCATTTCTCTTTGGGTCCTAAATATCCAGTTCATACATCATAGCATCAAACACTCCAGGCAAGAGCAGTTTCTTACCCCAATGGCTAATCAATGTCATAAGGAGCCTCTTTGTTGCCCATCTTCCACTAGAAGTAGCTTAGTGCTGCCAGGAAGAGATGTGTCTTATTGTCATGAAAAGTCCTAAGTTCTTAAATATTTTAAATGCCATATTCTATAGTCTTTGAAAGATTTGAAGAATGTCTATCCATCTGAAATACATCTCTGTACATCTAGAAAATCTAACTAACATGATTACAAACCTGGATAATATAACCTATATTTTTTAATTACATTTTTAAATGATATGGACAAACACAATGCCTTAATCAGAATCAGAAATATACATATGCAGTATAACAAAATTGATCTTAAATTTGTATCAGTAAACCAAGATGCATACCAATGCAAATTTCTATAGTATATCCCCCTATAAATATAAACAAAATTTTAAAAACAATATTTGAAATATGGGCATAATATTCCCCTGTTTCCTGCTTTTTGTTGGGTGAAGCAATTCTTGGGGGTGTTCACAGTGACCTTTTGTGGGATCTTGGACCATCAAACCACATTCACATGGAAGGATTCCACAGGTTCTCAGCCTCTGTGGTAACAAAAGAAGAACCTGTTTTTCAAAGCAACAAATCCTTAGACACAAATTCTGAAGGCATAATACCTTTAATGTATATATGCTGGTTGCTTAGCTCCTTTGCAGTCAAAATATTTAAAAAACACAATAATATACATATTTCAGACTCTGAAATTGCATCTTTATGTGGCTTATTTTCCTTACTTTATTACTTTTTATACAAGTTTAATATTTATTTTATTATCTTTACTTCTTTAATCTATGACTATCTGTATTCTTTTATATTACAATTACTGTCTTTTTATTCTTTTTCTTCTCTCCTAACTTACATATGTTTTGAAAACACACAGTGTCTCATTTAGAAGTCTTTTATGTCTGAATCTGTCCTATTATGCATCTGACATTCTTTTCTGTCCAGGAGCACAACTTAAAATGCTAAGCCACTGCGTGACTAGGGCCAAGGCTGTTTTGTTTTTGGTTCTACCCAGTCCAACATGTGGGAGGCATGTTAAATGCCTCTGAAAGCCACACACACTACCCCTGTTCCAAGTACACATTGGGTCTATGTCATACCATTAGGCAGTTTGTAACACTTTGCTCACAAACCCATTTAGAGTTTGTACTGGAACATGGCTCAGGAAGCTGCTATTTAAAAACCAGGTGGGTTTATTTTTTATGCTACCACTGAATCAGGAAACCTCTTAAGGGAGCTATGGCTAGCTACCACATGAAAAACAAAATGTGGCTAAACTTTGTTTTCTTTGTGTGCGTTTGTCTAGTGTTCCTTTCCAAGTTTTTTTTAGGTTATACAGGGATATAGTTGACCACTTTGGAGCATAAATTTGTTGTAGGAAGTCCACTTGTTTGTTCACAGATGCCTAATCCTAAAATAATCACACAGAATCTTTATTTAAATCACTGCTTGGAACATTCGCTCTTTTTTCTTATTGGCTAGCTCTTACACCTTAATTTAAGTTTGTATCACTACGTGGTTGTGGCTTACTGGCAAGGTTCCATCTGGCATCTGTCTCTATTGGGGTTACATGTCTTCTCTGAACTCTGCCTTCTTTCTCCCAGCATTCAGCTTAGTTTTCCCTACCAACATCTATTCTACCCTGCCAGGCCCAAGGCAGATTTTTTTTATTAACCAATGGCATTCACAGCATATAGAGACAAATTCAAACATCACATAGTTGAATGAATATCTTTGTAGCATGATTCATCTTTGGGATAAATACACAAGAATAGTATCACTGGATCCTGAAGTAAATTGATGCCCAATTTTCTGAGAAACTGCCATACTGCTTTCCAAAGTGATTGTGTAAGTTTGCATCACCACAAGCAATGGATGAGTATTATCCTTACTCAACATCCTTTCCAGCATAAGCTATCATTGGTGTATTTTATCTTATCCATTCTCACATTTGTAAAACGGTATCTTAGAGTTGTTTTGATATCCTGATGGCTAAGGATTTTGAAGATTTCCTTATGTGTATTTTGGTCATTCACAAATTCTTCTGTTGAGAATTCTCTGTTTAGTTCTGTACCCCATTTTTAATTGGTTTATTTAAAATTTTAATGTCTAATTTCTTTAGTTCTTTATATAGTTTGGAGATAAGTCCTTAGTCTAATGTGGGGTTGGTGAAGATCTTTTCCCATTCATTAGGCTGCCTTTTCATATTATTGACTGTATCTTTTGTTTTACAGGATTTTCACAGTTTCTGGAGGTCCCATTTATGTATTGTCTGTGTCTGTGATGATGGGGTTACATTTAGGAAGTGGTCTCCTGTGCCCAAGCAGTGAAATATACTTTCCACTTACTATTTTATCAGTCTGAGTGTCATAAGATTTATTTTGAGGTCTTTAATGTACTTTCACTTGAGTTTTGTACAGGGATAGATATGGATCTATTTTTATTTATCTACATAATGACATAAAGTTATGCCAACACCATTTGTTGAAAATTCATTCTATTATCCATTGTATAATTTTAGATTCTTTGTCAAAAATCATGTGTTCAAAGGTGTGTGGTTTAATATCTGGGTCTTTGATTTGATTCTATTGGCAAGCCTCACTGTTTTTATGTCAGTACCAAGCTGTTTTCATTACTTTAGCTCTGTAATAGAGGATGGTGACAAAGATGGTGCTGCCTCCAGAAGTTCCATTATTGTACAGGATTATTTTGGCTATGTTGAGTTTTTTTGTTTTTTCATATGATGTTGATTATTGTTCTTTCAAGGTCTGTGATAAATTGTGTTGTGATTTTGATGGGGATGGCATTGAATCTATAGATTGCTTTCAGTAGGATTGCTATTTTTATTATGTTAATCCTCCCTATCCAAGTACATAGGATATATTTCCATCTTCTGGTATCTTCTTATATTTCTTTCTTCAAAGAGTTAAAGTTCTTGTCCAATACATCTTTTAATTTTTGGTTAGTGTTATCCCAAGATATTTTATGTTTTTGTGGCTATTTTGAAAAACGTTTCTCTTTTTTTTCTCAGCTTTTTCATCATTTGTATATAGGAGGGCTACTTATTTTGAGTTGTTCTTGCATCCTGCCACATTACTGAAGTATTTGTAAGCTGCCGGAGTACCCAAGTAAAGATTTGGGGTCATTATATCATCTGCAAATAACAAAAATTGACTTCGTCATTTTCAATGTGAATCCCCTTGATCTACTTTTGCTGTCTTATTGCTATAGCCAGAACTTCAAGAACTGTGTTGAAGAGACAAGGAGAGAGTGGACAACCTTGTCTTGTTCCTGATTTTAGTGGAATCACTTTGAGTTTCCATTTAACTTGATGTTGGTTGTAAGATTGCTATATATTGCTTTTGTGATGTTTATATATGTTCCTTGTATCACTGATCTCTCCAAGATTTTTATCATCAAGGGATGTTGGATTTTGTCAAATGCTATTTCAGCATCTAATAACCATATGGTTTTTTCCTTCAGTTAATTTATATTGTGGATTACATTGATAGATTTTTTTAACTTGAACCATTCTTGTGTTTCTGGGATGAAGCCTATGTGATCATGTATTATGATTGTTTGATGTGTTATTAGATTTGGTTTGCCAGTATTTTATTGAGTATTTTCGTATCCATGTTCACGAGTCTCTAAGACAATACAATAAATCCATGTCCATTGTCTTCTATTGTATTGTCTTTCTTGGTTGAATCTTAATGCACTTTTGGTATCAGGGTAACTGCAGCCTCATAAAAAAGGAGTTTGGCAATGTTCCTTCTGTTTCTATTATGTTGAATACTTTGAGGAGTATAAGTATTAGCTTTTCTTTGAAGTTCTGGTAGAATTTTGCACTAAATCCATCTAGTCATGGGCTCTTTTTGGTTGGGAGGTTTTTGATGATAGCTTCTATTTCTTTGCAGTTTATAGGTCTATTTAAATTGTTTGCCTGGTCTTGATTTAATTTTGGTATATGGTATGTATCTAGAAAATTGTCTGTTTCTTTTATGCTTTACAGTTTCATAGAATACTAATTTTTGTAGTATGACCTTATAATTCTCTGAATTTCCTCAGTGTCTGTTATTATCCCGTTTTCATTTCTGATTTTGTTGATTTGTATGTTCTCTTTCTGCCTTTTGATAGTTTGGATAAGGGTTTGTCTATCTTGTTGATTTTCTCAAAGAAAAATCTGTTTCATTGATTTTTGTATTGTTTTCTTTGTTTCTATTTTTTGTTTATTTTCAGCCCTCTATTTGATTGTGTCTTTTCTTCTACTCCTCCTGAGTGCATCTGCTGCTGTCTTCTAGAGATTTCAGTTGTGGTGTTAAGTCACTGATATGAGCTTTCTCAGTTTTCATTATGTGGTTACTTAGTGCTATGAACTTTCCTCTTAGCACTGATTTCATACTGTCCCATAGGTTTGGGAACATTGTGCCTTCATTTTCATTGAATTCTAGGAACTCTTTATTTTCTTACTTTCCTTCCTACTTTCTTTTTTTCTTATTTTCTTTCTTTCCTTATCTCTTTCTTTTCCTTTCTCCTTCCTTCCTTCTTTTCTTTTTTCTTTCTTTCTTTCTTTGTTTTTTATTTTCTTTCATTCATTCTTTTGTTATTTCTTTCTTAATTGTCCCACAGGTGGTTCAATTGTTCACTGTTAAATTTCCATGTGTTTGTAGGCTTTCCGAGAGTAGTGCTATTGTTAAATTCTAACTTTATACCTTGGTGATTCAATAAGACGCAGGGGGTTGCTCCAATTTTTTGTATCTGTGGAGGTTTGCTATGTTACCAAGTATGTAGTCAATTTTAGAGAAGGTTCCATGAGATGCTGAGAAGAAAGTGTGTTCTTTTGTGTTTGGCTGGAATGTTCTATAAATTTCTGCTTCATCCATTTGATTCATAACATCTGTTGGTCCTATTTTTTTCTTTGTTAATTTTCTGTCTGCTTTATCTGTCCATTGCTGATAGTAGAGTGTTGATGTCTCCTACTATTAGTGTGTGGTGTTTGATGTATGATTTAAGTTTTAGTGATGTTTCTTTTATATATGTGGGTGCTCTTGTATCGAGGACATAGATGTTTAAGATTGAGACTTCATCTTGAAGGATTGTTCCTGTCATGAGTATAATGTGTTCTTCTCCATTCCTTCTGATTGATTTTAATTTGAAATTTATTTTGTTAAATATTAGGAAAACTACAACTTGTTTCTTAGGTTCATTTGATTAGAGAATCTTTTCCCAAACCTTCACTTTGAGGTAATGTCTGTCTTTGAGGTTGAGGTGTATTTCTAATATACAGCAGAGGGCTGGATCCTGTTTTTGTATCAATTCTCTTAGCCGGTATCTTTTTATAGGTGAATTGAGTTCATTGATAGTAAGAGATATGAATGACCAGTGGTTGTTAATTCCTGTTATTTTTTTGGTAGTAGTGATTGTGTGTTTTTCTTCTTTGGGTTTTGCTGGTTTGAGGTTTTATGTTGCCTGTGCTTTTGTGGTTCCAGTTGACTTCCTTGGGTTGTGGTTTTCTTTCTAGTACTTTATCTAGGAATATCTTGTCTTTTCCATCAATGGTGATTGAAAATTTTGCTGAGTATGGTAAACAGGGTTTCCATCCATGGTCTCTTACTGTCTGCAGCACATCTGCCCAGAGCCTTCCGGCTTTTGTAGTTTTCAGTTAGAAGTCAGGTATAATTCTGATAGGTCTCATTTTTGTTACTTGACCTTTTTCAGTTCTTAATATTCTTTTTTCTGAATTTTTTTGCATTTTGATTATTATATGACAAGGGAATTTCTTTTAATCCAGTTTATTTGATGTTCTGTTAGCCTCTTGTACCTTCATAGGTATATCCTCCTTTAGGTTAGAAAAGTTTTCTTCTATGAATTTGTTAAATATATTTTCTGTGCCTTTGAGCTGGAGTTCTTCTCAATCTTCTATCACTAGTATTCTTAGGTTTGGTCATTTCATGGTGTTACAGATTTCCTGGATACTTTGTGTTAAGAATCTGTTGGATTTAATGTTTTATTTGACCAATGAATCTCTTTCCTCTATAATATCTTTAGCACCTGAGATGCTTTCTTCTTTCTCTTATATTCTGTTGATTATACTTGCCCTTGAAGTGTCTGTTATTTTACCAATGATGTGGGAGTGTCATATATCAATTTGTTGATTTCATTGGTTAAGTAATAAACAAACTGCTTGGGCTCATAGCTTAGAACATAGGTAGGTGGAGTAAACAGAACAGAATGCTGGGAGGAAGAGGAAGTGAGGTAAGACGCCTCAGACAGAGACACCATGCTCCCGGCTCCTGGGCAGACACGGGGATAGCTCTGCTCTCTGAGGCACATGTGATGAAGCTCTGACCCAGGATGGACGTAGGCTAGAATCTTCCCGGTAAGCGCACCTAGCTGTGCTACATAGAATATTAGAAATGGGCTAGTCCAGGTGCGAGAGTTAGCCTAGAAGAGGCTAGATAGAAATGGGCCAAGCGGTGTTTAAAAGAATACAGTTTCCATGTAATTATTTTGGGGCATAAGCTAGCCATGTGGGCGGCCGGATGCCAGGAAAGTAGCCCGCCGATATTAATACAACATACCAAGATTTTCCATATCCATAATTCCCTCGGTTTGTGTTTTCTTTATTGCATCTATTTCAGTCTTCAAGTCTTGAACTGTTTGCCTAACCTGTTTAATTGTTTTTTTAGTTGTTTTCTTGGGGTTCTTTGAAGGATTTATTAATTTCTTCCAATTTTTTGTTTGTCTTTTCCTCCAGGTCTTTAAGAAAGTTTTTCATTTCCTCTTTAAAAGTCTCCATCATCTACATAAACTTATGATTAAAGTCATTTTCTTCTGCTTCTTCTGGCTTAGTTTGATCAAGTATTCCTGTTGTGTGACCACTGTGTTATGATGTTACCCTGTTGCTTCTTAGGTTACATGAATATTTGAATTGGTTCCTGTGCAACTCTTTCTTCAAATGAGGACTGCAATGTTGACTGAGGTTTCTGTTCCACCCAGTCCCACAGCCAGTTAGTCCCAAATAAACACATAGATGTCTACATTAATCATAAACTGGTTGGTCTAGTAGCTCAGGCTTATTATTAAATTTTTTAACTTATATTAACCCATAATACTTGTCTGTGTTAGCCATGCAACTTGGTACCTTTTTTGGTGTGGCAGTCATATCTTACTTTTTCTGTGTCTGAGTTCCTCTGTGTTGACTGCAGACTGACACTTTCCTCTCCCAAAATGTTCCTGTTCTCCTTGCTCTGCCTCTATTTTCTGGCTAGTTTCTCTGCCTATACTTACTGTTTAGTTACTAGCCAATCAGGATTTTATTAAAATACATTTGACATGGTACAGTCGATTGTCCCACAGGATGACAGTATCTTTGCAACTTGGTCCAATCATTGCAATGACTGTCTGAGACTTTGGGAATTGTTCTTGGTCTACTCTGTACTGTCAATGTCTGTGTCTCAGGGACCCACTGAGGACTCTCTATTCCTGCTCTCTTGGTCCTCTCATTTGGTCCCCTCAGCATTGTAGCAAGATCTTGGTATTCTCAGTATTATAGCAAGCTGTGTTTCAGAGTTCCAGGTTGCAGAAGGATAGGAAAGTTTGGGTGAATTTTGAAATGTTCATTTCACATCTTTTTTTCCCTTTGGCTCTTTTTTTACAAGCTATTATTTAGCTAAATTATGTTTTCATATCTTAAATTGTTAACATTATTTCATTCAACCTCATTATCTCAGTATTTACTCTGGCTTTTGTTCATATCCTCCTGACATTTTTATCATGTTTATTCTTTTTTATTTTTTTGTTTCTATATCCCAACAAAAGTTTCACTTCTTTTCCTGCAAGTTCTTTACCCAAATCCCCCCTCCCCTGTCTACGATTCCTTCTCTTCTGTTTCTTTCAGATACAGGCATCTATCCCATGGATATCAGACAGCCATGATATGTTAATTTGCAGTAATGCTAGAACTGTTTTCTTCTATTAAGGCTGGATGAGGCAATCTGGTAAACAAGGAACCAGTGTCTAAAACAGTCCCTGCTTTCACTGTTAGAAATCTCACAGAAGACCAATTTACACAGTTATAACATGTATACAAATGGCCTAGCTTTGTACTATGCAGGATCCCTGGTTGTTTTTTCCATCTCTGAGAGTCCCTTCGAGCCCAGGTTAATTGGCTCTATTGGTTTTCTTGTGGTGTCCTTCTTCCCACTGACTCATATAATCCTTCTTTCCCATCTTCCACAGGAATCACTGAGCTCTGCTTATGTTTGACTGTGGTTCTCTGTAAGTTTCCATCAGTTGCTGGGAGAAGCCTCTCTGACGATAGATGGTCTAGGCAGCAATCTATGACTGTAGCAGTGTATTATTAGGAGTCATTTATTTTTGCCATTTATATTTAATTCTATACTTGATCTCTGGTGTATTCTGCCTCTAAGCCCAGGCCCTGCATAGAAAATTCCATCTAAGGATATGGGTCTCCACCTGTGCCAGACAATAGTTCATCACTCCAAAATTTTCTGTGTCATCTTTTCCCCAGCACATCCTGTAGGCAAGACAATTTGTAGGCTGAAAGTTTTGTGGTTGGTTGATGTCCAAGTTTCTTTTTTAAAAAATATTTATTTATTTATTATATATACAACTTTCTATCTGTGTGTATGCCCACAGGCCACAAGAGGGCACCAGACCCCATTACAGATGGTTTTGAGCAACCATGTGGTTGCTGGAAATTGAACTCAGGACCTTTGGAAGAGCAGGCAATGCTCTTAACCTCTGAGCCATCTCTCCAGCCCCCTGATGTGCAAGTTTCTATACTGAAAATCTTGCCTTAAATGAGATGGTTAAATGAGATGGCTAATTCAAGGTCTATATCCTCCAGTACTCTTAGCCCTTGTGAGGGTCCCTCATAGGTTCCTGGGTGTTTTCATGGTTCTAGGTTTCTAGCTCATCCCAGAAATTTCCCCGAATTCTAGTTGCCTCTCCCAATAGTATCTTATTCCATTACTCCTACACCTGAGCTCTCCTTTTCATATCCATATACCCCCTTTCAAGTCCCTCCCCCATACCCACTGGTAATGTTCCTTATATTCCCCCTTCACAGTGAGATTCATGAACCACCCTTGACCTCTCCTTTATAATTAGCTACTCTGGGTCTGTGAGTTATAGCATGGTTACACTTTAGAGCTAATATTCATGTTTTAGTAAGTATATACCACAGTTGCTTTTCTGGGTCTAGGTTACTTCACTCAGGATGATTTTTACTAATTCCATCCCAGTCAGCAACTTTCCAAATGTCATTTTTATAACAGCTAAATTATTCTCTATTGTGTAAATGTACCACATTTTCTTTATCCATTTTTCTATTGAACTATTATGAATAAAGTTGCTATGAATGTAGTTGAGCAAATATACTTGTGATATGTTGGAGATTTCTTTTGGTATATGCCCAAGAGTGCTGTAACTGGGTATTGAGAGAAATAGATTCCTAGTTTTATGAGAATCTGCCATGTTGATTTACAAAGTGACTGTACAAGTTTGCACTCACAAGAGCAGTAGAGGAGTGCTCGCCTTGCTCTACATCCTCTGCAGCATAAGCTGTCGTGTGTGGTTTTTTATCTTAACCATTCTGACAGGTATAAGATAGAATCTCAGTGTTGTATTGTTTTGCATTTACCTCATATCTAAAGATGTTAAACATTTCTTTAAGTGTACTTCAAACATTTGAGATTCTTCTCTTGAGAATTCTGTTTATATCTGTATCACATTTTAATTGGTTTATTTATTTTTCTGCTGTCTGCTTTCTTGAGTTTTTAATATATTTTGGAGATTAACGTTCTGTGGGATTGATTGAGATATTTTCCCATTTTGTTCTATGTATAGTTCCCTTTAACTTACAGAAGCTTTATGTTGTATGAGATTCCATTTATTAATTTGTCAATTGCAGTGTGTATGCTACTGCTGTTCTATTCAGGAAGTGGTTTCCTATGCCAATATGTTCAAGGCTACTTTCCACTTTCTCTTCTATAAGGTTCAATGAAATTGGATTTATGTTGAGGTCTTTGATCCATTTGGATTTGAATTTTGTGAACAGTGATAGATTTGGAACTATTGACATTCTTCTACATGTCTCCATCCATTTATGCCAGCACCATTTGTTGAAGATGCTCTCTTTTGGGGGGGCTTGCATAATTTTGAAGTTTTTGACAAAAAACAAATGTCAGTAGGTATCTTGATTTATGTCTGGGTTTTATATATTATTCCATTGATCAACAAGCCTTTTAAAGCCAATACAATGTAATTTTTATTACCAAATTGCTATCACATATTAGTACAGCTTGAAAATGGGGATGGCTATACCTCTAGAACTTCTTTTAGGTTACATGAAAATTTTAGCTATCCTACATTTTATTTTTAATTTGAAGTTGAATATAGTTCTTTAAAGGTCTATAATGAATTGTGATTGAATTTTGATGGGGATGTATTGATTCTGCAGATTCATTTGGTAAGAAAGCCAGTTTTTCTATATTAATCCTGTTGATGCATAAACCTGTGAGATCTTTTCTTTGGTTATCTTATACAATTTCTTTCTTCAAAGACTTGAACTTCTTATCACACATGTCTTTCACTTGCTTTGTTATTGCTTGACCAATATATTTTACATTATTTGTCAAAATTGTGAAGAGTGTTTAATATTTGTATTGAGGATGGCAGTGATATTTTTTGAGTTAATCTTGTATCCAATCAATGCAGTAAATTATTTATAAGCTGTAGGAAGTTCCTGGTAAAAATTTTGAGGGGGTTGCTTATGTATACTATCATAATATATATGATATCATAATATCATAATAATGATACTTTGACTTCTTACTTTCTGGTTTATATCCCCTTAATCTCCTTTAGTTGCGCTATTGCTCTAGCTAGAATTTCAAGTACTATGTTGACTAGTTATCGAGGGAGTAGACAGCCTCATCTTGTTCCTGATTTTAGGAGAACTGCTTTGTTTTATTCTTCACTTAATTTGATGTTGGCTGTCAGCTTGATGTATATTGCTTTTATTATGTTTTGGTATGTTTCCTGTATCCATGATATCTCCAATTCTTGTATAACAACTTGATGTTGGATTTTGTCAGGATGAATTTAGTCTCATAAAATAAATTTGGCAATGTTCCTATTTTGTGGAAGTATTTGAGGAGCATTTGTAATAGCTCACATCTGAAGGTCTGATAAAAAATTATACACTTAAACCATCTGGTAATGGATGGAGATAGAGACAGAGACATTGGAACACTGGACTGAGCGCCCAAGGTCCAAATGAGGAGCAGAAGGAGGGAGAACATGAGCAAGGAAGTCAGGACCGCGAGGGGTGGGGCTGATCTAATGGGAGCTCACCAAGGCCTGCTGGACTGGGACTAAAAAAGCATGTGATCAAACCAGACTCTCTGAACATATCAGACAATGAGGGCTGACTGAGAAGCCTAGGACAATGGCACTGGGTTTTGATCCTACTGCATGTACTGGCTCTGTGGGAGCCTAGTCTGTTTGGATGCTCACCTTCCTAGACTTGGATGGAAGGGGGAGGACCTTGGACTTCTCACAGGGTAGGGAACCCTGACTGCTCTTTGGACTGGAGAGAGAGGCGGAAGGGAGTGGGGGAGGTGGAAAAAAATGGGGGAAAAAAGATTTCTGCCCAGGCTCTTCTGCCTTTTACAATGTCCATTGAGATTTCAGGTATAATTCTTCTAGGTCTGTCTTTATATATTGTTTGGCATTTTCTATTTCAGCTTTTATCTTTCCTTCTCCTGTAGGTTTAATGTTCTGATTATTATGTGGCACAGGGACTTTCTTTTTTGATCCAATCTATTTGGTGTTCTGTAAATGTCTTGAACTTTTATGGACATGTACTTTTCCAGGTGAGGGAAATTTTCTTCTATGATTTTGAAAAATATATTTGATAGATTTTTGAGCTGGGATTCTTCTCCATTTTCCTTTTCTATTATTCTTAAGTTCAGCTTTTACATGGTATCCCAGATTTCATGAATGTTTTGTTTTTGGAGATTTTTAGATTTAACATTTTCTTTGATCAATGAGAAACTGTTTTTTTTTTTTTGTCTATTGTATCTCAGACACCTTTATCTCTTGTATCTGATGTTGATGCTTGCATTTGTAGTTCCTGTTTACTTACTTGGATTTCCCATTTACTAATTTCCCTAAGTTGCGTTTTCTTTATTGCTTCTACTTTGATTTTCATGTAATAGTTTCTTTCACCATTTCTGTTTATTCTTGGCCTTCTTGGCATTCTTTAGTTTGTTTTTTTTTATTTTCCTCTAATTTTTTTATTTTCTTTTTCTTGATTTCTTTAAGGTAGGGTTTTTTTAATGACTTCTTTCATCTTCATAAAGTTGTGTTTAGGTTCATTTTCTTGTGAGTCACTCATCTTGGGATATGTAGGTCTTGCTTTTGTAGGATACCTGGGCTCTAGTGGTAACATATTTCTTTGGCTGTTGCTGATTAGAGTTTTACATTGCCATTTAGCCACCTGGGTTTCATATGGTTAGTTCTAGTTCCTTATTTCTGAATTTGTCTTTGTTGGATGAGTATTTTTTTTCCTTGGTTTCTGTTTTCTTTTTGGTTTTATAGTCTTTGTGGCCTGGATTTCTTGTTGCTGATGTGACCTCTAATCTAGGAGGCAGTCTCTGTTGACATTTGCAGTTGGACTTCTTGCAAATCACTTAGTCTTTGATGTAGCAAATAGTTTCTGTTCCTCTGATTAGTGCAGACTGTTCTTCTGCCTAGTGTGGCCTGCACTTAAGCAGCAGAAGTCTGCTCAAGCTGGTGTGGTTTTCTCCTACTGTGAGTAGTGTGGCTTGCAGGTAAGTGGTCAGAAGTTAATTGAGCTTGAGGGCAGGGCAAGCAGGGCTGATGACGAGCTGAAATTCTGAGGGTTATGAAAAGTTTCTTTAGGATGAAAATCTAATGAGAGGGAAAGTTCCACTGACAGGTGCCTTACTCAGTGTGATTCTAACTGGTATCGCCTGCCCCTGAGTGGAATATGTCTGCTGGGGTTGGGGGGCATGACCCAGCAGTAAGTCTAGAACAAGCTAGGATGTTATGATGACCATGCTTATTCTTGATTTTTTGAAATCATTGTCTTATAAATCATCTAGGTCGGTTTGCCAGGGGACTATTACTATGAGAATGTAAAATTATGAGATGGAAAATTACTGTTTTGGTTACTCTTATTTTTGTATTTGTGACAGGCTCTATGTATCTGAAGTAAGGTTGTTTGTAGTATTTTTTGGTATGTAAATATTAATGCTCTTATATTGAATGGGTTTTTAATGTTCCACTTCCTTTTACTTCAACTTCTCAGGTGTTTGACTATCTTCGTGAGTCTTATAATTCAGTCCTTGGGTGATTCTGTGCATTTGTTCATATGTAGTTTCAGAAGTAGTCTTTGTTCATTTCATGATAAATGAAGTTTCACAGATAAGGAATAGAACCCACAGGATTCTAAGAGTTGAGTCAGTCTTCAAGAGTCTGTGGTAGGTGCTTAGGTATTTTCCACAAGCAATGGATGATACTTGTTTTGGTGATATGAGTTTGGGGTTCCTACCTAAAAGATGGTCAGACAGGGTTTCTCAGAAAGCAAGTGCCAGACTTGTGGTTCTAAAGCAAGTTAAGTGTTTGCATGGAATTATTGGTGTGAGTGTAGTGCTTTTCCGTGAAAATGGGTAATCATCCAGTTTCCCTGGGTGGGTGGAGCAAGAACATCTATTCTAGTGTTAGCTAAGAGAAGAAACCAAGTGTGCATACTGGGTATGGACAGTTTCTGTTGGAAGTGTATGACCTCTGATTAATAATGACAAGAGAACTAAGGGAACTGGGGAAGTGGAGATGGGTTAACAGCGTATATTGTTGATCCTCAGATGAAGAGAGTATACAGGAAGAGGTACAAAATGAGTCAGGACAGGGAGTCTGTATGTAAGTTGCTTATCTTATCATAAGAGTCTAGTGCTCATTCCTCAATATGGAAAACACTCAGATAGTGAAGATGGCTGTAGTTAGAAACATCAATTATTTCTCTGCCTAGAGAAAGAACTAAATAAATAGGTGCAGCAATGACTTTGTAGTAGAATCAAATTGTGTGAGAGAGTCTAGTCTCCATGGCAAGGGATGGAGATAATCTTTTTCTTTCTGAATGGATGGGACAAAAATTCATGCTATATATCTGAAGTGAGTAAGTTAAATGGGGCTTAAAAAAGAAAAGGGCCGATGCATTCATTTGGCAGGTCACAAATGTCCCAATTTTGCTCACGGGTGTTAAGACCATATAAATAGTTATGGCATTGTAAGTGGTAAGCTGGGTCTTCTACTATCAACTGTTCATTGAAGCAAGTGCTCACAGTCATGACAATAGGCCAAAGTGATTTCTCATTTTAGAATCCATCTTCTCAGATGACTTATGGTTTTGTTAATTTTACAATGAAAACTAAGGTGTACAACGCCTTACTATTCACAAAATATTTCACAGCATACAAGTGACTTTTCTTTTAATATTCTGATAGATTTTAATAACTTCATTTCATTTATATCTTTAGTACCAGATTTTTCTTTTGTTATAAATTCTCCAGGTCATGTTCTATTCTTCATTAGTTTCTTGCTTATGCCACTGTCTTCTTACCACTACTTAGTTTCAATTTATGCCTTTTTTCTACATATATTTTACTTCATAACACCATTTTCACTATTATACTTCATTTACATTCATCCCTGAGTTTATAGCTAATGACTGTGTATGTATTGAATATCAGAAGCTAAGCCAGTTCTATTATTTAGAGCATGTATTCATCTTGGTTATTTCTTTTTCAAGATGAGGTCAGATACGTTTAGACATCTAAGTTTTCTGAGTATCCTTACCTTTCAAAAAGGTAGTCATCTAAGGCTAGTCTTACAGTTTTCTCAGAGTAGGTCAACTAGTTCCATCTTCATCTTGACTTCTGTACATACTCCAGGTTAATCTATGAACTATCATTTTCTGAATCTTCTTCTATTAAATGTGTAAATAATTCTTTCAAGGTATGTAAATAGTGTTCTCTTATGGTATTATAACAGAAATAATTACTGATTACTCAAATATTATTACTGTTACTATTACTATTTTTCCAACATGAATGGAATTAATATAGCTATTTATTCTGTATGTACGTATATTATCAACATATATTTATATATTACTCAATTTTTCATCTAAACTTTGAGTAGATTATATACCATACATGATAGAAATGCCTACAATCTTGACTATGAGATTGTTCCAAATTTGATTGCATGTCAGTGTTAAGTACACAAAAATCTATCTGAATTTTCTTATACAAGAGAATGGAAAAGATACTGGGGCAATATTTAAAAAAAAGTTTGAATAAATATATTACATAAATTTTCAAGTTTATTTAACTAATAAAAGAGTATTAATAATTGATTCTGGATAGAAATTCAAAATATAAATGTGTTATAAAATACAGGTGGGCAAATAGACAATAAGCAATTTACTACAAAGATGAGTAAAGCAGTTGATATACACAGAAGACTGAAACTTGTCTTACCTTCTATTAAAATAATAATGACAAACAGAAAAGAAAATACTACCCTGAAAAACACTTAGTTTCCAGAAATGAATACTAAAAAATCAAAGAAGTCTATTGCATTATCACACTTAATTTTAACCTGTGTAAACAAATGATTACTGAAAACATGAAATTGTATGATAATTTAATTTACCATCTTTAACAAAGTGATTTATGTAAATGTATACAAGGATGTGATTATCAACAAGACAATATCATGAAATTAAAGACACTATGTAGGTTATTGTCTTTTTTCATATTTATTTATTTATTATGTATACAATATTCTTTCTGTGTGTATGCCTGAAGGCCAGAAGAGGGCACCAGACCTCATTACAGATGGTTGTGAGCCACTATGTGGTTGCTGGGAATTGAACTCAGGACCTTTGGAAGAGCGGGCAATGCTCTTAACCACTGAGCCATCTCTCCAGCCCGGTTATTGTCTTTTTTATATTGAAGTATTTACCATATTAAGTCAACATCCAACACACCCAACATACATTTAACTTTCAAAAGACATATTATATGTCAGACAGCAAGGTTTTAAAATATTTCACACACTTATAGAAATTGTGATGTATTCATATTCTTTATTAGACTGAAACATATCAATAAAAAACAACACACTATTGTTTCCTTCCAAGTATACAGGTTAAATTAAAATAAATTTTGACTATTGTGGTGAAATTTATACCAAATAGGTCTTTTGTTATGCAATTTAAATAACTTCTACAATAAAATTCAACACATATTACTATCTGCATTGTATTTATGTTGTAACTTTTTTTCTATGAACTTCCTTGGATTCTGAAAGTCAGTCTTCCTTCTTTCATCAAATGTTTTACATTTTTATGAGGGAACATTATGTGGAAATGTATTAATGTCTAAATTTCTTTTGTATTCTGAAATCTGTTTGAGAGAAATGCCTTACTTACTATAAAAACATATGTAAATAATGGCATTCTAGGGTCTGTCTGTTTCAATTTTAGTATTTGTTGGATGTAAGCACTGCAATGGAAATATGAAATGATCCTAGGATTCAATTAATGGACAAATACAATTTTATTTTTCAGGGGTTAATTGCATATTGAGATAAATCAACGATTCTCCAAAGTTTCCATGTTTAATTATTTGGAATCTCTTGAACTAGTCCTGTGTTCTCAGATTTTTCATCAAACACATATTGCCAACTATATCAGGAGAAAAGATAAAGTATCAAGCATCCTCAAGCTCAACTATTTCCAGTCCTTTGTCACACTTAGCAGCTTTAGCTAAACCTCTGCTTGCCTATGTTAAACAAGCAACCATTGCAGATAACACCACTTTCATGTTACTCAGATTAAGAAGAGACTGGAGTATATGTGAAATGTTGTGGCTGATCTAAGCCTGACACTAGATTTGAAGATGAGTACATTTGAAGGGGATTCTGAGCCAGTAACAGTTGAAATTGTAACTTCTGTCTTACCTACGGAAGACACAGAAAGAAACCTCATTCTCTGCCTTCAGAATGAAGCTAATAAAATGGAAAACCTTACTGAACCTCCGAATAAGAGGCCTTGTTTGTCCTCAGAGGATGATTCTACTCCTTGGGTACCAGCAGCTGCATTCCCACTACCAAAAATGGAACAGAGTTTTCAGTTGGCCACAACCTCAGCCACAGAGTTGGCAGATGAAGATGTTACTGCGGGAACTATGTTGCAGTTTGTGATTTTACAGGATGACAAACCAGAAAAAGAAATTCCCTTGGCAAATGAGGAAGAGTCAATCATTAGACAAGCATGGTTAACAACTAAAGAAGATAAAGATAATCTAATCAAACAAGGACATAAATGGAAACAGGGAGTGTGGTCTAAGGAGGAAACAGATATTTTAATGAACAACATTGAATGCTATATGAAGGAACATGGAGTAGAGAATGCCGCAGAAATCATTTTTAAGATGTCAAAAAGTAAAAGAAAAGATTTCTACAAGACTATATCATTGGGTCTGAATCGACCTTTGTGTTCAGTATATAGAAGAGTGGTCCGAATGTATGATGACAGAAACCATATGGGAAAGTACACCCCTGAAGAAAGTGAGAAGCTCAAGGAGCTTTGGCAGCAGCATGGTAATGACTGGATAAAAATAGGTGCCGCCATGGGAAGAAGTCCATCTTCTGTCAAAGACCGGTGCCGACTAATGAAGGATAATTGGAACACAGGGAAATGGACCGAAGAAGAGGAACAGCTTCTCAGAGATGTGGTTCATGAACTGACATGCACTGAGATGAATGAAAAAGTCACACAGGGTGTGTCTTGGGCAACAGTGGCTCAACGAGTAGGTACTCGCTCAGCAAAGCAGTGTCGTGCTAAATGGCTCAACTACCTGAACTGGAAACACACTGGAGGAACTGAGTGGACAAGGAAAGATGAGGTCACTCTCATAAACAAGCTTTCAGAACTTGATGCATCTGATGAAAATGAAATTAACTGGGATGACTTAGCTAAAGGATGGAAAAGTGTTCGTTCACCGCAATGGCTGCATAGTAAATGGTGGACCATTAAACGGCAAATTACAAACCATAAGGACTTCACATTCCCAGTCCTAGTAAAAAGTCTTCAACAAATATATGAGAGCCAAAATGCCAGCCTCATGTTTTGGGAAAGTAAATCAGGATCTGAATTGTCAAATAACAAACCTGATATGAGTGTTCAACAAGTCCCCTGCGGAGTCAGTGGTGTAGAAGATGATAACAGTACATGCATCTGACAGGATTGCAAATTATACTCCAAATTGTTCCTGGTTCTTCAACAGACTACCCTGTGGCTATTCTTAACTCTGAAACAATATCCCTGCCCAATGAACCACAATAGATATTTGAGATTCTTTTTTCTTTCCATTACCTCACCTTGAGTCAACATCCTTCAAAGCAACTTAGCTCAAGGACTTCCCTTAAAGTTCTGGTGCTGCACCTTCTTCTCCTAACCCATCACTTTTCACTTTTTCTCCCCAGAATATCTACTGAACACTAAAATCAATGACATGTGGAGTGTCATATATCAACATTCATTACTAAAATATTTGAGGAAAATAACAATGCTTTTTACACATCCCAAGCAGAATTAACAGTCAATACAGATATCAATTGCTTTGATTTTGTGGTTTTGTAAATTAATTTAAAGCAAACAAATTACCTGACAGAATTATTTAACTAACCTCGTTCTGTAACCATCATTTAATTGTGCCCTTGTTTCTAAATTCAGAGACTCAAAAAGCACAGAGATAATGAACTATGCTACAATTACACCAGAATAATTCTGTGACACCAACCATAAAAATAAGAAATTCACTCTGATTTATCCAGTGCTTGGATTTCTGAGGATTGAGTTACTCACCATAGCAGAGCAAGTGTTTCCTTTACACAAGTGGTGACAAAACCATGGTTTGTGCCCCTTCACTACCTGGCTTTATCAAAGGCATTGGCTTTTACAGGTGCTGAACCTGTCTTGCCATTCACAACAATAATAGCTCTCATAAACCAAAAATGACAAGCATTGCATACCATTGTTTCCTTTATGGGCAACTCCATTTCTAAAGCCAAAAAGGATATTGGACTTGCAAAATATTACTAGTCTATTCTTAGAAACAAGCAAAATTCCAAAAACAATTTTATTAGAGGAGTGATGCCTGAGAGACTTTAATTTCTAATCTTCTGAATCACATGGTTACAGTAATGGCAACGAAGTGTTACTGTATCTGCAGAGAAACAGGAGTGTTTGTCAATAATTCTTACTTTTTATCTCCTGACTCACATAGCTACAGTGAGTTAGTTGTGAACATTAAGACTATGACTTCTTTTTACTATTTTCAATACCACTGAGATCCAGTTTTATAATACTGTGTGAGTGGACAGTGAGTAGTATAATTGTACATCCTCCTGTGTGGAATGTTATCATGAGGGGATTTCCCCCTCAGCTACTTGAAAGGTTTCAAATCACTAAAGGTTAACTGCAGTAATGTTCATATTATACCTCAGACATAGTATTGATCAAATATACATAAGGATTGCTTACATTTTAAATAAATCCTAGAAAGAACTTATTGTATACAAATAAAGATATTTTGAAGATGACTTCATGTTAATTATTCTTGATTAGCCTATTGTTGGCAGCTAGAGTCTATTTAGGCCCTAGAATGTAAGTAAAGAAAATTACTATTATTTTGCTGTTGTTAAGGGGAATATGAATTATTAAACAAAACAACTTTTATGGACGATGTTTTCACCCTCTCATCTAATTACTACTTTTAGTTCATAGTTAGAACAGGGAAGTAAAACTAAATGTCAAAAGAGGTATAGTCCTTGAACTTGATAACCAGAAAAGGTTTATTACATGTATAATATTAAATACACAGAAATCAGAGAGAGAACCCATGTTGTTCCTTCACCAGGCAATATGCTACATTAAATTGCAAATTTAAAGACAAATGTAACATATGTAAGAAAAAACACAGATCAATTTTTATTCCTGTTGTTTTTGTTTAAACTGGCTTGTAGATTTGAATTGAAATGAAAACTATAAATATTCACCAAAAGTACAGTTATATAGTTTAATTTTGATGATATAATTACAAGCATAATTAACTATTTCACATTAACAAAACGCAAACAAGATAAGAAATGTGTGTTAATTAGGGAACAATTTGTTTGTGTTAAGCTTAATAAGAACAATGTCTTACAATGAAAAAGATTAAGATACTTTCATGTATGTGTGTTTGATGAAAATTTTCTGCATGAAGGGATGTTTAAAGCAATCATGAAGACTTCTTATAGTTTAACTCAAACATGGAAATCTTTCACAAAGATGCCCTATCATATTACAAAAGCATTTGTTCAACTATGTTCATAGCAGCATTATTTGTAATAGCCAGAACCTGGAAACAACCTAGATGCCCTTCAATGAAAGAATGGATGAAGAAAGTGTGGAATATATACATATTAGAGTACTACTCAGTGGTAAAAACCAATGACATCTTGAATTTTGCATGCAAATGGATGGAAATAGAAAAGACTATCCTGAATGAGGTAACCCAGACCCAAAAAGATGAACATGGGATGTACTCACTCATAATTGGTTTCTAGCCATAAATAAAGGACATTGAGCCTATAATTTGTGATCCTAGAGAGGCTAAATAAGAAGTGAGTTCACAATTTGAACATAAAAATTCTGAATATCACTAATCACAAAGAAAATGTTAATCAAAAACTTCATCAGTTATCACCTTAGGCTGGTAAGAAATGGTTTATATGAAAGTGGTAAAACAAAGAGCAGTTAATGTGAATGTAGAGAAAAGAACTTTTGGAGCTGTTGGTGGGAATGTAATTAGCACTGATAGTGTGGCAAACAAATTACAACCTCCTTGAAAACTTAAAAATTCAGATACCAAGTATGTTTTTTATTCTAAAAAGTACACCAAATGTTATTTCTGTTTTCTTAGTTTAAACTTTAGAGTCAGATTCATTCAAATGGATAATGGCAATTTTTTTCCTTAAAACTGTTTTATCTTTATTGAAAACAAAAAGACCAGAGACAAATAATTGTTGGGGGGAGGACCTTGGACTTCCCACAGGGCAGGGAACCCTGACTGCTCTTCGGGCTGGAGAGGGAGGGGGAGGGGAGCAGAGGAGGGGGAGAGAAATGGGAGGCAGAGGCGGGGAGGAGGCAGAAATTTTTAATAAAAAATAAAAATAAAAAAATAAAAGAAAATAAAAAAAGAAATCTTTAGGCTTAACATGGAATTATTATAGTGTATTTGGTACAATTATACTTGGTTGTTTTAAACTTCTTCCAGAAGACTTGGTTCCTTTCTGCTTCTTCTCAACAACTAATTTGGTCTCAGAATCTTTGAAACTTGCTAGTCTGAGAATCTTCTTTTTAGCTTGTCTCATCTATGAATGAGTCTCAACAATCTTTATTGTTTACTACTGGGAGGGAGGGACCTAGAGAATCTTGTTCTTTTCAGGTACTTCCTGAGGCTGTATTGACTTTTACCTTCTGCCGTAAAGCCTCTAGGAGAATGGAGTGTTTCCATAATGGAAGAAACTGTTACACTATAGATGGATTTGAGGTCTTTGTGGACTGTACCATTTTGTATATCTTTCAATGTCTACTATCTCTTTATTTTTATTTAATTTTTATTTATTTAATTTTTAGCTAATGGCAATTTTTATCTTTAGAAGGAATATCTTGCTTTTTACCTAATGTGAATGTTTCAAGCATGCCTATGCTGGTTGCAATGTAATTGACCTAATTTTGAACCCCAGTTCCGCAACTAACTAAGACAGATCAATTGAGGCAATCTGATGATGGAGGAAGGTCATTGGCTAATAAAGGAACTGCCTAGGCCCATTTCATTGGTTAGAAGATAGGTGGGAGGAGTAAACAGAACAAAACGCTGGGAGGAAGAGGAAGTGAGGTTAGACTCGACAGCTCTCCTCTCGGGAGCAGACGCCTCAGAGAGACACCATGCTCCCGGCTCCTGGGCAGACACACGCGATGAAGCTCTGAAGCTCCAACCCAGGATGGACTTAGGCTAGAACCTTCCCGGTAAGACCGGTGCTACACAGATGATAAGAAATGGGCTAGTCCAGGTGCGAGAGTTAGCCTAGAAGAGGCCAGGTAGAAATGAGCCAAGCAGTGATTAAATGAATACAGTGTCTGTGTAATTATTTCAGGGCATAAGCTAGCCGAGCAGGTGGCTGGGGTGTTGGGGACGCTCCTAATTACTACAATCTGATCTCTCTAGGTCAGATTTCCCTTAACTCTTATTGAAGTTACACACTACATTTTTGAAAGATTTGATTGAAGTTTGAAATAAAAAGCTTCATGTAAAATGTTTCAGTTGATGATATGGACTAAAGAAAGTCTAATTACTCCTCTCATTAATGACATTAAAAGATCCACATAATTATATTTTGTTAAGTGATCATATAGATAAATAGTTGTTTGAAATTATTTGTAATGGTTTCAATTTTTAAAATATATTAGATTGTACATAAAATCAATAACTTGGAAAAGATGTTCCATATTCTACACTTTATAATCTTTAGGCTTAGCCACATAGCTGTATATATACATTGTACAGCATAAAAAATTAGTACACCCTGAAAAAGTGACATACACTGGCAAAAAAAAAACCCTCTAGTGTATAATGGTACAGTGATAAATGTTCCAAGAAGACAAACACAGATATGAAATATAGATTAACAGCTGCCAAGGTTAAGGGAAAGCATGTTGAATTGTATGTGATTACTAAATAGGGGCAGTGTCAAAACGTTGTGTCAAAATTTTGCAGAATCTCATAGTAAGAAAGGTTATATAAGGGATTAAAAAAGAAAACAGAAATGTAGAATGCACAAAATGAGACTAATGAAAACAAAAAAGTATACTGGAGAAGATCTAATTGATATTTATATTAGAAATATTTTGTGGTTTTATTCTTTTTTCTGTATTTTGAGTTCCAAATAATTTTGGATAAGTAATAAGGGCTGATTTGAGGAGATTCCATCCTAGTCAGCAGCCACATTCTTCCAAGACAAAACTAAATCCATGAAGTATTAACTACTCAAGAGAAAATGCGCCAGAGAACACTGACCAGGTAGAATAGATGCACAAGGAGTTTGGTGGAGTCTCATGTATCTGCCCATCTGTGTTTCAGGACTATACACAACACATGCTTTTTATGTGTTAGCTGAGGACCTAAACTAGAATCTTTAGGTTTATCCAACAAACACTACATTTTCTGAGCCATATCTTATGCAAATGAGGTTGCTTTTATAAACAGCCCACTGAAGATATTAAAGATAATACACAAGTTTCTGGGAGAATAAATCATATAAGAAAGTAGAGCCCACTTGACCAAATCACTTTATTGAAAGCATTACTTGCCAACACTGTTTCATTGATAATTGAATTTTTCACATGAGATCATTTATGGTCACATTACAAAACTGTATCACTCTAGCACTCAAATTACACGTGATCACATAAAATTGTCAATATGGACAAACAGGGATTCTGAAGCCTGAATCTACTTGCCTTAATCTGGTGAGTTTTCATGGAATTTTAATGATTACTTTGGGAAGAAAATGTTGAACTACCATAAAGCTTTATATTCTTGAAATGGGTAAAAACTAATTCTTTATGTGTCCTTTTACAAATTCTTCACTGAAGCAAACTAGTCTATGAGAATTTTTTTTGAAATCCTGACCATAATTTTCATTATCTTTAGAATCACAAATTAATTCTGGCTCTGTCTTCAGCTATGCCCAAATTTTTATTGGAATGTGGAGTCTATTTTGAGGATGTGAAACTTAAGATGTAGGAAGATTACCAGGGGACAACAACAAAAATGATTAAAGGGGAATAAAGTAAATTCTACAAGAATTAAAAGAAGTAGGAAGATTATAGTTATTTCAACAAAGAAGATGCTAGCAAAATGGTAAGATTCTTAATAATATTCCCACATGTTTTGAGTTACTTTTTTATCCATTGATAAGAAAAATATTAAATTCTAGGTAATGTATTTAAATTCTCTTAGCATGGTGTGTTTGGTTATTTATATCAGGAAAATGAAAAATATTTCATAGGTACTGTACATATTTCACTGACTCTTTGAATTGTTTTAAGTATACTTCTTATGATAATAAGCAGGATAAAAGCCTTAAGAGCAACTATTTTTAAAATTATATTTTGATTGATGTACACTCATCCACATGTATCAAGTGATATTTTAACATATGTAAACATTGGATAATGCTTGAATTGCATTAAATTTATATATTTCCTTGAGATTTATTATTTGTGATGAAAACTTAAAAAAAATTAAAACATTTGGAATAAAATGTACATTATTGCTATCTGTACTCACCATATTGTGGGAATGCACATCAAAAAATTTCTATGTAGCTACAATTTTGTCCCAAGTGATTATAATTTTATATCCTCCCTTTTCTTGATGTTTTAAAGTCTCTTTTACACACTATTGTGAAAATTTATATCAGCATCTTTTTCTAGCTTCAACTTGATAAATAATGCCACTTGTTGCTTATCTTTATGTGACTGACTTATGTACCTTAACATAATAATCTCTATTTCTATGCTGTCACTAATGACAAGATGTAGTTTTTTTTGTGTTAGAATTAGTGTTCCATTGTCTGATTATTATATGAAAAGAACATATATTAAAATTTTCTTTAAAAGAAAATGAAGCTCTTCTTATCATTCCAAAAAAAGCATATCTTTATTTAAATTCATTGCTGGTTCAGAATCTGAGTAATTTTTATATTTGCATTATTGTCAGAATCTAGGGTTAGAGAAAAAGGCATATATGTTAAGTAGAACTACTATGAAAAGTAGTATCCAAAATGAATCATTTTGAATTGGGAACAATTAAATTAATCTTTATGTATATGATAACATTTTAGAAACTAGATCTTTCAGAGAAAAATTGAAACACTTTTTCATTAAAACTAAAAGTAATATCAGACATAAATTAAAAGAATGAGTTTCGGTTAATTGTTAATTATTTCCTGGCCCCCAGAAAGCTAGAGTAAATGGAGCTTTAGGGTAGATGTCATGTTCTAGTTTATGATTGTACTTATAACATCTATATTAGTACAAAAAAAAGAACTTTGAATATTTAACGTAGGTTAGCATTTTTCTAGGTTGGGTTCTGATGATTGATGTTCTTAAACAAGTATAGTGATGCAAATCTGTTGTTCCAACTACTCAAGAAGTTGAGGCAGGAAGGATATAAATTCAGGTCTGAATATGCAAGGAAGTGTCATTTTTTTCTAAAATATTCTTTGAGATTTTAATTCTAATACTATGCTTCTCCTTTCCCTTTTCTTACCCCAAACCCTCCCATGTGGCACTCCCTGATCTGCTTCAAATTATGGACTTCTTTCTAGAGAGCTGCGTGGAGCCACACCTGATGGCGATGTAGAGAGCTGCGTGGAGCTGCACCTGATGGTGCTGGCTCCCGCCCTCCATGATACCGAAAGCGAGTACTCTCTGTGATAATCAACTCCTATGGCTATGACTGTCAGCTGCTTGCATATGCGTGGACCTATGGGCAGTGCCCACCTGGCAATCCGGGGTTGGCGGCCCGTGCCTTTTTAAGGACTGGGAGAGGTTTGCCCAGGGAGAGAGGGGGAGAGAGAAAGAGAACAAGGTCCTGAATAAACTGCCTGCAAGAAGAGCTCCGGTGTTGCGTCTTCCTTGCTGGTTGAGGCGGGTGCGACAACTGGTGGCCTCATACGGGCAACCTCCAAACCTCTCTCCATGGAGCCCAGAACTTGCTGCAGTCATGGGGTGCACCAGTAAATCCTCAGGTAAGATTGAGGATCCGTGACAAAAAGCGGGTTTTCCACTCTCGGTAGAAGAAGGGAGACCAGGGCAATAGGGCCACGACAAAAGCGGACAGGTCAAAGTGAAACGGGGCAGTAGAACCAAAGTGAAACTAAAAGAAAGAATGGGATTTTAGAATGGGTGCTTCAACATCACACCTGATTTTTCTGACTCTTAACAAGCTGTTACATTCAAAAAATTTAAAAATAAAACAGAGCACATTGGAGAGGTTTTTGGTTGAATGTGACACAATTGCCCCTTGGTTTGCAGTCTCTGGCAATCTTAATGTGTCATCCTGGGACAAGCTTGGTACGATATTCATGTGGTTTGAATCCCCGAGACCTCCTGAAATGTAGCAGTGGAGTGTGAGTGGCAGCTGCTCCAAGGCGGTGGGTGCTGAGGGGCTGCGATGCGTGCAAACCCTGGAACCTACCTTGAGGACTGATGGGCAAGAATGCTAGGCCCACTTCCAGCATGGGCCTCAGGACACAGAAGCGCAGCAGACCGCAACAAGGCCCGTTGGCCTGGACCTCTGTCACAGCCCGGGGCAATCGGCCTGGATGGGATCTGCCCCACCACGACAGGCTCAGGGCCCACCGCTCCACCCTGCCATGCCTCCACCTCCCAGCTCGGTGGGGAGGTGGAGCCTCTGCCTCTCCCCAGTTGCTGCTACGACCCATGTCCCAGCGCAGCTGAAAATGGCAGTAAATTGCAGTAAATGCCCCTAAGAATACAGCGTCCCCACTCAGCAGGAAATAGCCAGACAGATTGACAACGCCCAAATTCCCTAAAACATGGTGTAAGTGGGACCCCTTCAGTTGTTGCAGAGCAGCAAGCCTGCTTTCCTGAGTTCCGTTCCACTCCATGCACCAGTTTGGACCCAGAATGAATGCAGTAGGGCTAGAAGGCAGCTGGAGCAGAGCTTTGCTAGGTGGCTGTGGTGGAAGGCACATTGCCACAGCCCAGTCGGTGCCTAGCCTGGCAGATGCCACAGCAATGCCAAGAGTATCAGCAAACGCAACAAGTGCTGGATCTGAGACAAGCTGGAGCACAGACCCCACAGGGCTACCCGAGAACGCAGCACAGCTGCGGGGCAAGGAAAAGGCTGTGGCAGTTCCAGACACTGCATGCCGCTGAAGAGTCTGCAGCAGAGCGAATTTGAACAGCTGCTCTGAGCAGGAGACCTTCAGGAGTTCCTGATGGCAGGAGAATGGTTTCTGGTGGGTTTGGCTGGGACGTGGATATCTCTATATAATCTGCCCCTGAATACAATAAAGGGGGCATTCTTGGGGAATTCAAGGATGACTCTTCTCAATTTACTCATGCAGCTAATTTGTCTAGAGAATTGTCTAGCTGTCTTTTAGGTAATTGGTCTGGTGAATTCGAAAAACAACTGGAAAAGCTGCGAGTGGCGATTGCAACTGCAAATTCCACACACATGGATACCAGCCTGGCTGAAGGACTATCCTCCTGGATCACTACAGCCATGGATCATCTAAAGGAGTGGGTGGGAATAGGAGCCCTAACAGGCTTAATGGTGCTTGCCTCCCTGTTATGCCTATGGTACATTTGTCACATAAGGGTTTCACAGCATCTCAATGCAGTTGTGATCATTCAGGCCTTCACAGTCATTGAAGCAGGACAGTCCTCTCAAGCTTGGTTATCTATATTTGAGCACAGGATGCGAGGCTTGTGCACTGCACTTGAGGTCAGAGAAGTCGACCTCAAGAAGAGCAAGTGTGATTGCATGTGGGTTGGTGTCTAACTCCCACCTCTGTAAAGAGACACCGGACAGGTCTAGTGTTCTCTGAGTGGATTACACCTGGACAGACACTAATACATGTTCCATTTTTAACAGAGATCAGACCTCTACTCTTGCCTGTTGCTTTACAAAACAAAAAGGGGGAACTGTAGAGAGTTGCGTGGAGCCACACCTGATGGCGATATAGAGAGCTGCATGGAGCCGCACCTGATGGTGCTAGCTCCCACCCTCCATGATCCCGAAAGCAAGTGCTCTCTGTGATAATAAACTCCTATGGCTAAGGCCTGATTCATGCTATTATCACGCAATGATTGTCAGCTGCTTGCATATGCGTGGACCTATGGGCAGTGCCCACCTGGCAATCCGGGGTTGGCGGCCCGTGCCTTTTTAAGGGCAGGGGAAAGGGCAGGGAGAAGAAGCCCAGGGAGAGAAAGAGAGAAAGAGAACAAGGTCCTGAATAAACTGCCTGCAAGAAGAGCTCCAGTGTTGCGTCTTCCTTGCTGGTCGAGGCGGGTGCGATACTTCTTTCTTTACTAATTATAATTGCATGAATATACATTGATATTCCTAAATATATCTGGCTCAATCCAGATAATGATACTTTGTATGCATGTTCTTAGGGCTGATTTAGGGAAACTGAACAACCAATCGGAGTGTTCATCCCTGGAAAACAAAACCTCTTTCATTCCCAGCATTCTTCATTTAATTGTAGTTAACAATTGTGGATGGTTAGGCTTCATGAGATTTTTTTTTCTGTCCAACTGATCATATTCACTGATGTGCACCTCACATTTGGGAAGTCATGCTGTGGAAATTTATGGGTATAGACTCTGACATTTGTAGGAGACACATTTTTTTACAGCAAACACTCTGATATTCAGGGTCTACAGTCTTTCTATCCTCTTCAACAATGTTCTCTGAGCCTTAGGTATGGTACTGTTTTATATGTTGAGCACTGAAAGGGCAGAAAAAACTCCATATTGAGAAACAATTCCATTTTAGACAGAATCTAATTAAGGAAAGGTGAATGCACTCCCAGCAAAGCCATAAATATTTCCAAGAAACAGTATCTGTCTCGGTCTAAATGACCCCACCAGGGTGTGTGAACAAATCTGCTTACAACTACTTGCTTCAAAATCCCATAGGGACCTGACTAACTATTGTTATTTTTGTCTGCTGACAGTTGCTGTTTTGAAATTTCCCTATACTAAAACCAATAAATTCAAAGGTTGTATGCCTATACCCAATCCCAGTACCCTGAGGGCTAAGGGCCATTTTCCTCAACCACTGTATCAGTGTGTAAGATTACAGTAAGAGTTAGTTTGTAATCAATAAGCCGCAGTGTGTTTGCATCAGATAATGGCTCCGTTGTAGTCTTGGTTGGGGGATCTGTGCCTCAGGTACAACTGCACAACATCTGTACATTTTGAGTTTTATGTCAAAAAGCAATTGGGAGAGGCTGGAGCTACAGCTTTATGGTAAAACTCTTGTCTATCAAGTCTAACATCAACTTTAAAACCATCTCACTATGAATTTGTTAACATGTACTTTCTTACTATTCTTTCAGTTTCCTTATATTAAGGAAATTGCATAAATTTTGTAGCATTCAGTCCCTCTTTTAGTGTTCTCATTTCTATGCTTTAAAAATCTTTATCTTCCTACTTATGTATTCATCTTCATCTCTGGCTTCCTTCCTATTCTATGTATTACTTATTTTGTTTTTTCTCTCATTAGTTTTTATCTTCTTTTGTGTAATATGTTTTATTTTCTACTACAGTATATGTTAAAAATTAGACTACTTAAAACAGATGTGTGGTCACCTAGATTTAATATTTATTAAGGTGTTTAATAGTTTTCAAACATTTTAAGAAATTATTTTCTGTTTCAGAATAGATACTCTGACTCAGTTATCATGGTACTACAACACAGAAAAAATGTAAGGAATGCACAACTTATTGTTATCAATATGATAAAGATACAATGTGGAATGATGTCACAGGAAATAAATCCTAAGATTAGACAATAATTTATATTTACTTAGGCTACATATTTTACATGTACTCCCTTATCTTTTGTTTATCTATGTAGTGGTATTTTATTTTATATGCTACAATTGTCTGTGATAAATGTTTGATTATGTAAAGATGTATTACATTTGGTTTACCTTGCCTGCTTAAGTCACATAATTGGTTTAATAAAGGGCTGAATGGTCAATAGCTAGGCAGAGAATGATAGATGGGGCTGTTGAGCAGAGCGAATATGTAGAAGGAGATGTCTAGGATGGAAAGGAAGAGAATAGAAAAGGAAAAGAGCTGAAATAATGAGGGAGATGCCATGGCCAGCCCAGATGCTGCCAGATGGAAGACACGAGAGGCAGTGAAATTAAGAAATACAGAAGGAAAGAAAAGTAAAAAGACTGAAGGCAAAATATATTTAAACAGAAACAGGATAATTTAAGTAAACAGATCTAGTCAGAAATGAGATAATCTAAGGCCAAGCATTTATAATTAATAATAATTGTACATATCATGATTTTGGAGCTGGTTGCTGACCCAAAAGGAAAATCCAAGTATACATCACACAGTTGGATATTTTATCTAATTGCTGAATTAAATACTCATTCTCCTATTTAGGCATAAGGCTAAGATTTATAATACTTACAAGATTTTTGAAATGATGTGTTCACATTCATTTTCTCTCGCTAAAATGCTCTTTACCTTGTCTTATATGATGGATAAATTGCAATGTATGTTCAATCTTTCTGAAAGTGTAGGTAGTATTTTATGTATTTGAATGTACATTAATTTTGTAGAAGGATTAGTTTTCATTAGAGATGAATGACTAACAATATCTATAAGAAGTCTGTCAACTGCCCTACTTTTCAACAGATAACTAGTAAACCTTAAATTCTTAGATTCAGCTATACTACTTTTAGAGCATGTCATAAGAAATAAATGGTGACTTCTCTGATACAACTGATGTTTAGTTAAGTATTTTTGAAAGACATAGAACTTCTAAAGAAATGACAAATTCTAAATCATAGATAGATACTGTAATTTCTTAACTAAAAAAAACTGCATTTCTGTTTATGACCTAAGGGAACATATAGCTAGGTTAATATATAACCCTAGATGTTATGATATATTTTCATTTGTTCTAAACAAGATGAGAGCCTATTTATATTAATTTTTTCAAGAAAAAATGAAACAAAAATAAATTTCTCTTTTCCACCCAGCAAGAACTCATTCCTAGTTTGTTACCATTTACTTTAAGTTAATATTATAAATATGATTGGATGACAATTTCAGATGCTTGTATAAAGAGCTGTGGGTACATTTTTAATTCTAACAACATTTTCTATTTCTCTTCATATAATAAAAATTTATTAACATGATAGAAATATTAATTGCTAAGCTGTTTATCTACAAAATTCAGTCATAAAAGAACCCTTCAATAGGAAATTATTCAGGTCTTTGAAAAGCTTCATTTATTCCCTATCATTAAATGCACTTTCTTGGCTTATTTTCAAGTTTTATTGTTTGAGGTGAACTGACAGATTTGGTGTCAACCTACCCCTGGACCCAGCAATACCACTCTTGGGAATTTACCCAAGAGATGCTCTATCACATGTCAAAAGCATTTGTTCAACTATGTTCATAGCAGTATTATTTGTGATAGCCGGAACCTGGAAACAACCTAGATGCCCTTCAATGGAAGAATGGATGAAGAAAGTATGGAATATATACACACTAGAGTACTACGCTGCGGTAAAAAAACAATGACTTCTCTAATTTTGCATGCAAATGGATGGAAATAGAAAACACTATCCTGAGTGAGTTATCCCAGACACAAAAAGTTGAACATGGGATGTACTCACTCATAATTGGTTTCTAGCCATAAATAGGGGTCACAGAGTCTACAATAGGCGAACCTAAAGAAGCTGAGTAACAAGGTGAACCCAAGGAAAAACATATAGTTATCCTCTTGGATAAGGGAAGTAGACAAAATTGCCGGGGAGAAAAGTGGGATCTTGGGGGTGGGGTGGGATGGGGGTAAGGGGAGATGGGGAGAGAAAAGGTAGAAGGGAAGGAGGGGGGACTTGGGGAAACAGGAGGATCGGAATAAAGGAAGGTTGGATAGGGGAGCACGGAACCACAATTCTTAGTTAAGGGACCCACTATAGGGTGGGCAGGAGAATTGACATTAGAGGGGCTCCCAGGTGCCCAAGCTGAGGTCCCCAGTTAGTTCCTTGGGCAGCTGAGGATAGGGAACCTGAAATGACCCTATCCTAGAGCAATACTGATGAATATCTTGCATATCATCCTAGAACTTTCATCTGGCGACGGATGGAGATAGAGACAGAGACCCACACTGGAGCACTGGACTGAGCTCCCAAGGTCCCAATGAGGAGCAGAAGGAGGGAGAACATGAGCAAAGAAGTCGGGACCACGAGGGGTGCACCCACCCACTGAGACAGTGGAGCTGATCTACTGGGAGCTCACCAAGGCCAGCTGGACTGCTACCAAAAAAGCATGGGATAAAACTGGACTCTCTGAACATGGCGAACAATGAGGGCTGATGAGACGCCAAAGACAATGGCACATGGTTTTGATCCTACGCAATCTGCTGGCTTGGTGGGAGCCTAGCCAGTTTGGATGTTCACCTTCCTAGATATGGACGGAGGGGGGAGGACCTAGGACTTACCACAGGGCAGGGAACCCTGACTGCTCTTTGGACTGGAGAGGGAGGGGGAGAGGAGGGGGGGAAGGGGAGAGGGGTGGGAGGAGGGGGAGAAGAGTGGGAGGAGGGGGAGAAGAGAGGGAGGAGGGGGAGGGATATGGGAGGCTGGGAGGAGGTGGAAATTTGTTTTTTTCTTTCTTTATTGTCCTTTTATCAATAAAAAAAAATGAAAAAACAATGCCAACAGTGAAAAAAAAAGAATGAAATTAGAAACTAATCTCTCACCATACAGAAATTTCAATCCATTGATTAAAAACCAATATTAAAGAACTGAAGTAAGAAACTGCTAGAACAATATGTGGTGAAATGCATTATCATTTTGGAATAGTTAATATTTTTCTCAATAGGACCTCAAAAGTAAAGGCAAAAACAGGCAAGTAAGATTATATTAAAATAAGGTTTCTGTACAGCAAAAAAAAACACAAAAACACAATAGAACTCAGAGACAAACTACCAAGTAGAAGAAAATACTTGCAAACCATATACATATATATGAAAAGTATTAATATTCATATGAAAATTAAGAACAAATAAATAGCAATATTTGAAAAGAAAAGATGAGCCAAATAAAATTGGGAAATTCTGGGACTGAATGTTTCAGTGGGGAAAGTGCTTGCTGCATAATCATGAGGACCCGCATTTTTTTTATTGAAAAAATTTCTGCCTCCTCCCAGCCTCCCATTTCCCTCCCCCTCCTCCCCCTCCTCCCCCCTCCCCCACTCCTCTCCCCCTCCCTCTCCAGTCTCAAGAGCAGTCAGGGTTCCCTGCCCTGTGGAAAGTCTAAAGTCCTTCCCCCTCCATCCTGGTCTAGGAAGGTGAACATCCAAACTGGCTAGGCTCCCACAAAGCCAGAACATAAAGTAGGATCAAAACCCAGTGCCATTGTCCTTGGCTTCTCAGCAGCCCTCATTGTTCGCCATGTTCAGAGAGTCCGGTTTTATCCCATGCTTTTTCAGTCACAGTCCAGCTGGGCTTGGTGAGCTCCCAATAGATCAGCTCCACTGTCTCAGTGGGTGGGTGCACCCCTTGTGGTCCTGACTTCTTTGCTCATTTTCTCCCTCCTTCTGCTCCTCATTGGGACATTGGGAGCTCAGTCCAGTGCTCCAGTGTGGGTCTCTGTCTCTATCTCCATCCATCGCCAGGTGAAGGTTCTATGGTGATATGCAAGATATTCATCAGCATGGCTATAGGATAGAGTCATTTCAGGTTCCCTATCCTCAGCTGCCCCAGGAACTAACTAGGGATATCGCCCTAGGCACCTGGGAGCCCCTCTAGGGAGGACCCGCCTTTTTATCCTCAGCACCTGCATACAAATCTAGTGTAACAATAAGCATCTTTCAATGTCGGACTGGTTGAAAGGGACAGGTGGGTCCTTGGACCTTGTTGACAAGCCATTTTAGCAGATCAGTGAAGTCGAGGTTCAATTAAAGTTCTTGTCATTCTCAAACAAAACCAAATAAGGTGAAGAAACAATTGAGATATTCTGATGTTGAGTCTAGCATATAAATATGTCGACATAGACAAGAGAAATCCCCTACTTAGCATATGCTAAAATATAATTTCTTTTTTGCCACAATATGAATCAAAAGAGATATTAAATGAAATAAGTTGTGTATAAAAAGACAACTACCTCATAATACCTCTCATCGATTAAATCTTAAAATGTTAATGTACTAAAAATTAGAAACAGAATGATAGATACCAGATGCTACAAAAATTAATGAATAAGACAGTTGAAGTTTTCTATTACTCATCATTATATAAATAAAAATATAATCATCTAGTGTTCTATGGCACTGTAGTACAAATATAGAAAACAACACCATACTATTGGTTTTAAACTATAATAAAGAAATGTAAATGTTTCTATCATAAGAAAGATAAATTAGTTAGAGCTGGGTATATGGCTCAGTGTGAAAACATGATAACCCAAATTTGAATCCTCAACACTCATGTAAAAAGCCAGGCATGAGTATGGACATGCCTATAACTTTTGTCTCTTACTGAAGGAAGTTTGAATGTTCAGTAAGAGACTCTGTGTCAAGGAAATAAAATTTAGAGTGATACACCAGGATACCTGACAATCTCAAGCCTCTAAACATGTTTGGTAGTGTATGTTTGTGCCACAGTCACACCCACCACATGAAAACCACATATATACACCACCCACAGCAGTTGCAAAGAAAACAAAAACTAGTTGTATAGCTAGATGTGTTGTTCCTGCTTTTAACAACACATGTATACATGTTGCTTTTCTTGTTCTCAGGATTTTATAGAACACACAGTAAAGGCCTAAAATTGTATTAGTGCTTCACAACTAATATTTACTGACCTAAGTGCATTTGTTTAAGAAATATTGTATACACAATTTTGATATTACAAATACATTATTTATTGTATTAAATAGTTCATTGCTCAATTCATTGCATAAACTAAAATTTGTCATTCCCTTTAATAACATTTTTCCTGAATATTCAAAACCTGTTATGAGAAAAAGAACACTGAAAAGGCTAAGAATAAAATAGAATGGGATAATAAGAGATTTACCTAAAAAAATCAGTTTTTAACATGCTGCCATTTGCTCATTTAATAAAAACAAAAAATCAGGTTCAGTGTGTTCAGATTGATATTGAGGTCTTTAATCCATTTGAACTTGGGTTTTGTGCATGGTGATAGAAATGGATCTATTTTCATTCTTCTACAGGTTGACATCCAGTTGTGCCAGCACCATTTGTTGAAGATGCTTTCTTTCTTCCATTGTATACTTTTAGCTCCTTTGTTGAAAATCAGGTGTTCATAGGTTTGTGGGTTAAAATCTGGGTCTTCTATACCATTCCATTGGTCAGCTTCTCTGTTTTTATGCCAGTACCACGCTGTTTTCATTACTGTAGCTCTGTAATAAGAGTTTGAAGTCAGGGATGGAAATGCCTCCAGAAGATCCTTTATTGTATAGGATTGTTTGGGCTATCCTGGGTTTTTTTGTTTTTCCATATAAAGTTGATTATTGTCCTCTCCAGATCTGTGAAGAATTTTGATGGGATCTTGATGGGGATTGCATTGAATCTATAAATTGCCTTCGGTAGAATTGCCATTTTTACTATGTTGATCCTCCCAATCCAAGAGCAAGGGAGGTCCATCCATTTTCTAGTATCCTCTTCAATTTCTTTCTTCAATACCTTAAAGTTCTTGTCAAATAGATCTTTCACTTCCTTGGTTAGATTTACCCCAAGATATTTTATGCTGTTTGTGGCTATCGTGAATGGAGAAGCTTCTCTGATTTCCCTCTCTGCTTCCATATCCTTTGTGTATAAGAGGGCGACTGATTTTTTGGAGTTGATCTTGTATCCTGCCACATTACTAAAGCTGTTTATCAGCTGTAAAAGTTCTTTGGTGGAGTTTTGGGGGTCGCTTATGTACACTATCATATCATCTGCAAATAACGAAAGTTTAAATTCTTCCTTTCCAATTAGAATCCGCTTGATCCCATTATGTTGTCTTATTGCTATTGCTAGAACTTCAAGCACTATATTGAAGAGGTATGGCGAGAGTGGACAGCCATGTCGTGTTCCTGAGTTTAGCAGGATGGCTTTGAGTTTCTCTCCGTTTGATGTTAGCTGTCGGCTTGCTGTATATAGCTTTTATTATATTTAGGTATGACCCTTGTATCCCTAATCTCTCCAAGACTTTTAACATAAATGGATGTTGAATTTTGTCAAATGCTTTTTCAGCATCTAATGAAATGATCATATGTTTTTTTTCTTTCAGTTTATTTATATGCTGGATTACATTGATAGATTTTCATATGTTGAACCAGCCCTGCATCTCAGGAATGAAGCCTACTTGATCATAATGGATAATTTTTCAGGTGGGTTCTTGGATTCGGTTTGCCAATATTTTGTTGAGGATTTTTGCGTCAATATTCAGGAGTGAGATTGGCCTGTAATTCTCTTTCCTGGTTGAGTCTTTGTGTGGTTTTGGTATGAGTGTAACTGTAGCTTCATAAAAGGAATTTGGTAATGACCCTTCAGTTTCTATATTGTGGAATACATTAAGGAGTATAGGTATTAGGTCTTCTTGGAAGTTCTGGTAGAATTCCGCATTGAAACCATCTGGTCCTGGGCTTTTTTGGCAGTGAGGTTTTTGATAACAGCTTCTAATTGTTTGCGACTAACAGGTCTGTTTAGATTGTTCACCTGGTCCTGGTTTAACTTTGGTAAATGGTATTTATCTAAAAAAGTGTCCATTTCTTTTAGATTTTTCAGTTTTGTGTCATACAGGCTTTTTAGTAAGATCTAATGATTCTCTGAATTTCCTCTGTGTCTGTGGTTATATCCCACTTTTTATTTCTGATCTTATTAATTTACATATTCTCTCTCTGCTGTTTGATTAGTTTGGATAGGGGCTTATCAATCTTGTTGATTTTCTCCAAGAACAAGCTTTTTGTTTCATTGATTCTTTGGATTGTTTTCTGTGTTTCTATTTTGTTGATTTCAGCCCTCAGTTTGATTATTTCCAGTTTTCTACTCCTCCTAGGTGAGTCTTTTTTTTTTTCTAGAGCTTTCAGGTGCGCTGTAAAGTCTCCAATGTGTGCTTTCTCTGTTTTCTTTAAGTGGGCACTTACTGCTATGAACTTTCCTCTTAGCACTGTTTTCATAGTGTTCCACAGGTTTGAGTATGTTGTATTTTTATTTTCATTGAATTCAAGGAAGACTTTAATTTCTTTCTTCATTTCTTCCTTGATCCAGGTGTGGTTCAGTAGTGGACTGTCCAGTTTCCATGAGTTCTTAGGCTTTCTGGGGGTAGCATTGTTGTTGAATTCTAACTTTAATCCATGGTGATCTGACAAGACACAGGTGGTTACTAGTATTTTTTTGTAACTGTGTAAGTTAGCTTTGTTACCGAGTGTGTGGTCAATTTTCGAGAAGGTTTCATGAGCTGCAGAGAAGAAGGTATATTCTTTCCTCTTTGGGTGGAATAATCTATAGCTGTCTGTTAAGTCCATTTGCTTCATTACCTCCATTAATTCTCTAATTTCTCTGTTAGGTTTCTGTCTGATTGACCTGTCCATTGGTGAGAGAGGAGTGTTGAAGTCTCCTACTATTAGTGTGTGTGGTTTGATGGCTGCCTTGAGTTTTAGTAATGTTTCTTTTATGTACGTGGGTGCTTTTATATTAGGGGCATAGATATTCAGGATTGAGACTTCATCCTGATGGATTGTTCCTGTTATGAGTATAAAATGTCCCTCTCCATCTCTTTTGATTGATTTAAGCTTGAAGTCAACTTTTTTGGAAATTAGTATGGCCGTACCTGCTTGTTTCTTAGGTCCATTTGCTTGATAAGCCTTTTCCCAGCCCTTTACTCTGAGTAGGTGCCTGTCTTTGTGGTTGAGGTGTGTTTCTTGTAAACAGCAGAATGTTGGATCCTGTTTTCTTCTCCAATCTCTTAGCCTGTGCCTTTTTATAGGTGAGTTGAGCCCATTGACATTAAGTGATATTAATGACCAGTGGTTGTTAACTCCAGTCACTTTTTTAGTAGTAGGGTTGTGTGTTTCCCTTCTTTGAGTTGCGCTGGTGAAGGGTCTCTAGTTGTCTGAATTATTGTGGTCATTGTTGGACTCCTTGGTTAATGATTTTCCTTCAATTATTTTCTGTAAGGCTGGATTTATGGCTACGTATTGTTTAAATTTGTTTTTATCCTGGAAAATTTTGTTTTCTCCATTTATAGTGAACGAAACCTTGGCTGGGTATATTATTCTGGGCTGGCATCCATGGTCTCTTAGTTTTTGCAGTACATCTATCCAGGACCTTCTGGCTTTCATGGTTTCCATAGAGAAGTCAGGTGTAAGTCTGATAGGTTTACCTTTATAAGTAAGTTGGCCCTTTTCCTTTGCAGCTCTTAATATTCTTTCTTTATTCTGTATATTTTGTGTTTTGATTATTTTATGGCGAGGGGACTTTTTTTTGATCCAGCCTATTCGGTGTTCTGTATGCTTCTTGAACCTTCATAGGTACATCTTTCTTCAGGTTGGGAAAGTTTTCTTTTATAATTTTACTAAGTATATTTTCTGGACCGTTGAGCTGCACTTCTTCTCTTTCTTCTACTCCAATTATTCTTAGGTTTGGTCTTTTTATTGTGTCCCATATTTCCTGAATGTTTTGTGATGAGAGTTTGTTGGACTTGCTGTTTTCTTTGATCAGAGCGTTTATGTTCTCTATGGTGTCCTCAGAATCTGAGATTCTTTCTTCTATCTCTTGTATTCTGCTGGTTATGCTTGTTTCTGTAGTCTCTATTCATTTACCCAGATCTTCCATGTCCAGCCGGCCCTCTGTTTGTGTTTTCTTCTTTGCCTCCATTTCAGTTTTCAAGTCTTGAACTGTTTCCATTATCTGCTTGATTGTTTTTCCTTGGTTTCCTAGGGTATCATTCACTGATTTACTCAAATCCTCAAACTTTCTGTTATACTTCTCATCCATTTCTATAAGGGCGTTTTTTATATGCTGTTTAAGGGA
Organism: Microtus pennsylvanicus; assembly: GCF_037038515.1. Taxonomy (NCBI): domain Eukaryota; kingdom Metazoa; phylum Chordata; class Mammalia; order Rodentia; family Cricetidae; genus Microtus; species Microtus pennsylvanicus. Next base: position 20,843,270 of record NC_134601.1, on the reverse strand, counting down.
CTCTATCACTTTTATGATATGGCTTTGTTTTTCCTTTATGAGGTCAAATGAATAAAGAGAAGATATTGGTATACCAAAGTGATCATTGAGGTTAGAGGTTTGGTGGAGAGAAGTTGTGCTACTCACCTGAGCCCTTATATTTCTTTTGCCACCATTGGTGGTTGGTTATTTGTTATGATTGGGGCATATGAAAAGATATTTAAGAATAGTAAAACTCTGAAACATGTTCCATGGAGCATGTGCACAGGAACTGTCTAGAAAAGAAGAATAACAAAAACAAAAAATTAAAACAGAAGGAGAAAATTAGAAAAATTTAGGCAATATCTACTTAAGATTGTTTGAATTTTTAATACTCTACTAAGTACAAAACTGACATCAGTCAACTACCTCTCCACTCCCGAGAATGTGACTTTACAACTCCCATAAAAAGGTATAATCTATTTTCCCCTTCCAAAATTTTAGCTGCCTTTATAATTTACTTTACTTAATAAGATATGGCATAAATACTGCTGGAGAGTTCCCGAGCTTAAGCATTAAGAAACCTTGCATAAGCTGACAATCTCCTTTAAACTTGGCTGCCATCATGTGAACAAGTGTGGTAGATGATAAGAAATATATTGCCTCATTACACTCTATGACCATTACTGTCCATTACTTCATATTACAGACAACTAATAATCCCATCAAGCATACATAGCTTGACCAAACCCAGAAAAGACCAATAATACCCCCAGCAGATCCAAACTAAACCAAAAATACCTCAGAATAACAAGATAAAAAAAAGGTTATTTTTTTAAATTGTTGAGTTTGGGATTGGCTTTAGTTTTAACACAGTGAAAATAATTACAAGGATTCAGTGGTCATCCCCAAAACATATAAAACTTTTAAAGCAAATTTGGTAGGTGAGTAGATAAATGTATTCAGCAACTTCTTTGACTCTCTCAGAAGTCCACAGTATTTAATGGCACAAATGAATTAACGTCATTCCCAAGTGTTTGTAAAGTGTCAGTTATAAGGGGTCCAAACAAGAAACAAAGGGAGTGAAGCCATTAATATGTTCATAGGCTAAAATTGGGACGTGGCAGAGTTTAAAAAATAGGATGTTAAACATATACCTTGACCCTTTAAACTTGTTCTGAATATAGGTGAAATAAATACTTTTTTCTTCTACATCTAAATTAAGCATTATTTATTAATGTCAACTTTCACTGCCTTCATGTGATTAATCTGACATTTGTGTCTAAACACTGAAACCCAAATTTCTTAAAGAAATTGTTTTAAAACATGCATTACACTAGAAGTATTGGGAAAATATAAAATGAATCCAAGCTAGCATATTATGTTTAAGAATGTCATTTATTTGAATGCAATATTCAGAGACCATATTCAGTAGAGTTAGCTTGCCTGGAAAAAGCACATTCTTCATTATTATGGGAAGAGGGAAAACTGCAATTTCTTGAAATTCTTTGGTCCACACAATAAAAAGAAGTTAAGGGATTTTTAATTCATCACCAAGGAGCTTCTTAAAACTTTACAACCTTTGAAATAAATTAAACAGTGCTTCGAACTGAAGTTGGACGTTGATAAGCACATTTATATATTATGTGCTCCATAAGAACACCATTTTAGCAGAAACACTGATTATCATGTACTGATACTTTCAAAATGCACTTCCAAAAAGGAAGAAAAATGTAGCTGCTACTTTCATGCCACATAATTTTTCTCATTCTCTCACTTATTATTGAGTATACTAACCTCTAGTCTGTGTACACAAAAGAAAATGAATTCAGCGGTCTCAAAATCAACCTCTGAGTAACTTTCTGGATTTTGTATTATGAATAACATAGGTGCTTTTCCTTATTGAGAAAGTCCTCCTAATATTCAAAATTATCCTTATAATTTTATTTCTTTTAGAAAACGCACAATCCTATCTTTTTCTAAGAAAGTAAATATCTTTAGTCCCCACTCATTTTATTTCTCCAGTTTAATCTGTTTGATCCCAAAAATTCAGTTGGTAGAAGGAGAGAAATTTTTTTCCTTCTCATTCTTCTCTGATCTCTACATGTGCACCATGGCATGGCTGCAATTCGCATAAATAAATAGATAAATAAAATATATATATATATATATATACACACACAAACATAAATAGATACATAAATAAATAAAAAGGTGATTATGACATGTTTCTCAAAATCTCAAAATAACAAAATGTAGTCAACAAATATTGGAACTAGACACTTAGATCAAGTATAACAGGGTGAAAAATTCATAAAATATGGATAATTTGTCAGACAATGGTGGTGCATGCCTTTAATTCCAATACTTGAGAGGCAGAGGCAGGCAGACTTCTGTGAGTTTGGGGGCAGCCTGGTCTATAAGTTCTAGTTCCATGACAGGCTCCAAATCTATGGAGAAACTCTGTCTTGAAAAAAAGCAGAATTCTTGCTTCTATCTTCAGAGAAACCAGTTTAATATGTATGGAAATAGATGCCAAGTATCTTGAGGTCTCCATGTGATTGGAGTTGCCAATAATGTTTGAAAGTCATGTCTACTTGGTATAAAGAGGCAATAGTTTGTAGATAGTTCATTCTAACAGCTGTCTTTTCTGCATGCATACTAAAAGAACAGACAATTTGGAGGTTCTGTATGTTCTTTATTAAGATGAAGAACTTCTTTAAAGCAAGCAAAAGGCCCTCCTTACCTGACATGAAGGGAATGAGGATATTCTAAGCAAAACTTCACACTGACTTGACTGTTAAAGCAAAGCTCCACAGGGAAATGAAATATACACAGAAATCTCATGCTGGCAGAAGGAAAATTCTGAAGCCTGGATCTCTCCATCTTTCCACATTGAATGAAACTCCAATTTTATAATTTTACTTATTAATTGGAATCTTTTGGTTTTATTATGGAAAATGTGTGGCTGGACTTTAATTGTTTAGCTTGCAAGGGTACCAGACTTGCCCGAAAGCCTGGTGACATTCCTATAGACATAGCCTTTTCTAAAAGAAGTGTAGTTCTTATTTATTACTTATCAGAAATGCATCCCTACTTCATTCATCACACACACACACACACACACACACACACACACACACACACATGAGCTAATGAAATACTGAAAACTTAGGGAAGAAATGCAAAAAGTCAAATTCATTTCTTTTAATGAGTATGCAAACAAAACATCAGAGACCCTGATTTGTGAATGAGCAAACTAAGACAGAGATAACAAGTATGCCCTACATGATGGTACAGCTGACTTACAGAAAATTACAGAAGTATTTCCAAAGAAGAGACAGAAAGAATGTAAGGAAGTTTCTATGAGTGCTGCATAAAAAACATTTTCTGGGTATGAGATACCTGCTGTAATATTAAACCTATATTTAAACCTTGGTTATCTGACCAAGTCCTCTTCACAACTGGGCCCATCAACATTTTATCTTATGAGGGAAGGACTTCTGGAACCCCCATCCCTCCATGAAGACTAAGTATAGTTACTTTCTAGGAGAGGAGGTGTAATTTTCTTCTGTGATATAGCCACTGAAAAGTTGCCTATATTGCAGTAAATAGCAGCCCACTCATAGAAACAACTGTAATAAACTGAGTAGATGAAACAGAAAAAAGTATAGAGACATAAGCTCCAAGGAGGACTTGTTGAGAAGAATGGTTTGGCAGATAAAGGGGAGGCTGTGAGAGAGGATAATAGTGATGAATGTGATTGAAATACATTACATACACATGCTTTACAGTTAATAAATTAATAAGCAAGCAAAAAATCAACAAGTAAATATCACAATTGTGATTCAGTATCATATCATGCCTCTGCCACAGTCTCTGAACATATGATGTGGGGTTTCATGCTGTATGCTGTGAATACCATTAGTTAATAAAGAAACTGACTTAAGTCTGCACAAAATTAAACTGAATTGCTTGGAGAAAGAAAGACAGAGATAGAGAGGAGCCATCTAGCCCTGCCGGAGACAGATGCCAGAACTTTATCCAGTAAGCCACAGTCATGTTGTGATACACAGATTAATAGAAATGGGTTAAACTAATAAGTAATAGATAGCCAATAAGAAGCTAGAGCTAATGGGCCAAGCAGTGATTTAATTAATACAGTTTTTGTGTGGTTACTTTAGGGCTAAGTGGCTGGAAACCAACAGGCATCTTCCTCCAACTCACATGTGTGCATATTCATTTATGTTGGCAAATATGCACTTTGCTTTTTAAATCTTGCATAATTTTGTGCAATATACACACAAATAAACTAATATTTCTAAGTCTAATTTTTTTCCCTAAGTAGCTTCCAAATATTTGTCCAAATCACAAATTTTCCAGGCTCCTTAATCCTCAAATGTTAAATATAGGATGTGATGTGATTTCCAAGATCCATTATATCTTTAAAATAGCTATACTTCTATTCCTCTGAGAAATGAAATCCTACTTGAATTATAGTTCATGCGCATGATACTTTGTGAACATTTTCATAGATGCATAGTGATACTGAGACAGTGAATGTTCATCTTCACTCACATTATTTGAAAATTCTGCCTTTACATCCTGTTGCCCTTCATATATGATTTAGTATTGGTAAAAAACTGTCAAAATCAGCACCCCAAAATATCTCAATCCACTCATCTGCTTCAGAATGCATCACTATTCTGACATCTATGGCCAACTTTGAGTTTTTAATGCATTTGGGAGGCAAGATCTTGAAGAGTTTCTGCTTTAAAAACCACTCTTTGAAGAATGATTGCTATTTTTTACAAGACCACCTACACTTCAATGAAGTGCCTGGGGAGATGCCCTCCTTCACATTAAAAGATATATTGTAAGCAGAAATTTGAACATTTATAAAGAAATATAATGTGGATATTCAAGTAATATAAACAGAAAAGTTAGATTTGAAAGAACTCTGGAACAATAATCAAGGGGCTCAATTTGAGCTCCAATATACCTAGCTGTTTGATATTGAATGTGATATCTGGCCAACTAAACTACAATTTCACATCTGTGAATTGATCCTTCAAGACTAAGCAATTTTTGAGTGCTGAATGAGTGTACATAAACGGTCCCTGCAATCTTTTAAATGTCTCTAGACTATTCCTATTCTTCACTCAAACCTCAAACCCCAGCATTCTATTTCACTAGGAAAACATCCATAGACCCCCTTTAATGCATTTCTTTATCTGTCTATATCTATTTTCATATAGTATGACTTCTATGCTACAGTGATAAAGCCTCTTATCCAAAACAAGAACAACATTTCTGTTTTTACATTGGCTGTAGAGTCTGTAATAGTCAAGAGTTTTGTTCACGCAATTATCCATTTCTCTAGTACACTTCACTCCTGCTTAAAAGTTTCCATAATCATAAAAAAAATTTCACTGTGTATATGATAAAATAATTGTGGATAGTATAATTGAGCAAATGAATATGCCCATGTTCTCATATATTTACTCATTGATGTTTTATTTGTATGATAAGAACAGATGAATTCTATTTCCTTATTAAAAGCCATAAATACAGTGAAATTTTTTCAGATATAGTTTGTGTTTTGTATTATCTTGAGAAAAAGTTTTACCCTATGTACCTGCTGTTGACCTCTTGCCTAGATCACATATCCTCCCAATCTGACTACTATTAATCCCTGTATAATTCTATCTATATAGCCTTTATTCTTTTTAAATATTCCACTCATCCTAAGATCATGAGATCTTTTCTAGTTTGCATTATGTTTTAAAGGTTCATAAATATTTTGAAAAATTGCAATATTTCACTTTTTCTTTCTAGCTGAATAATAGTTTTTTCCCTGTTTCTATGTAAGTCTTTACCCACTTATTCATTTATTGATACTTGTTTTCATACCATGTTTATTTGTGAGTGATGCTGAAATAAAATAAGTGTGAATGTGTTTCTTGAAAAGATTGATTACCTTTGGATAGATACCAATAGTAGGATTGCTGGATCATATAGATTCCCTGTCTCACTTTCTCTAGAAACTTCCATGCTAATTTTCACACTGACTTAACTACTTTAGTCAGTTTATAATACCACTACCAGTGTACATGAGTTCCCATTTCCTATAATGCCATAGTTGTGATATCCACCTTTTTGAGAGTTGTAAAATGATACCTCATTATAATTTTCATTTCCTTCATCATCAGTGATGTTGAACTACTTTGAATACTTCTTTGGAGATGCGTCTATTAAGATATTTTTATTATGATTAAATTAGTTTATTTGTTTATCTAGTTCTGAGTTATAAGAGGTTTTTATAAACTTGGGATATTATATCATATATCATTTATTAACTTCTTTCTATTTTGCTTGTACATTGTCTCATTCACCAGGAGCCTGAAGCTTCTCTTCTGATTTAAAATGTTAATATACTTTTAGATTTACAAGCTTTTCATCACATTTCTCCCTTAAATTATACAACAAGAATTTCTATATATTCTATTCCAATCCCTTCTCAGCTGCCACAATGAACATCTTTTTTTTTTAAAGTTTGATTATAATCTTGAGAATAATCTTTTTTTTAAACATTTATTTATTTATTAAGTATACAGTATTCTGTCTGCTTGCATGCCTGCAGGCCTAAAGAGGGCACCAGACCTCATTACAGATGGTTGTGAGCCACCATGTGGTTGCTGGGAATTGAGCTCAGGACCTCTGGAAGAGCAGGCAGTGCTCTTAACCTCTGAGCCATTTCTCCAGCCCAATGAACATCTTATGCTTTTCCTATTCTCTCTCACTAGTGTTTAATAAAGCAGATGACTGTATGTTAATGTTGGATGATTAATATCAATAGGTTCTAATATATGTCGTATTTCAGTGTTTGTTCTACCTCATAGTTCAATATTCAACTCTCTGCTATGGCTAAGTATTGTATGAACATTTTCTGTCCTGCCTGATTCCTGAAGTAGTTAAGTCCCAAAGAAATCACACAGAGGTCTACTTTAGTTATAAACTGATTGGCCCATTAGCTCAGGCTTCTTATTAACTCTTATAACATATATTAGCTCAATATTCTTGTCTATGTTAGCCACATGGCTCAGTACCATATTTGGCAAGTCAGTCACATCTTGCTTCTTCTGTGGCTGGATCACAAATGTGGAAATGAGCTTTCCTCTTCCCAAAATTCTCGTATTCTCATTGCCCTGCATCTACTTCCTGCCTGGTTGTCCTGCCTATACTTCCTGCATGGCTACTGGCCAATCAGCATTTCTTATAATACAATTGACAGGGTATAGACCATTGTCCCACAGCACTCCCCCCCTTTAAAAAACATAAGAACTCTGATTCTAATATCCTTTGTTTAGCTTTTCTCCTGACCATTACTGATAACCACTTGAAACCAACATTCTGTAGAAAGCTGCATTGTGCAGTGCCATGAGGGTGGCGCTGGTTTCTGCCCATCACCCCCTCATGAGAATGTGCTCTAAGTCACGTACTATCCTATATATGGCTAAGACTGAGAAGGTGGTCTAAGTCACATACCATCCCATATATGGCCTAAACTGAGAATGTGGCTTGCTTCCATGTACCTAGACCTATCCGCATTTCCCACGTAGCTTGCTGGGGCTGGCTAACCAGGGGCTACTTTAGCTGTGGGTGGGCTTTCCCCGGTATTTGAAGAATGCTCGAGGTTCCTGAATAAACTGCTCAAAGAAGAGTCCAGTGTTGCATCTTCCTTGCTGGTTGAGGCGGTTGCAACAGCATTCTAAACAAAGGAAAATATCCATAGTTTATTTTTTGGGAATGTATGTGTAGTTTTCCAGCTACTTCCTGTTGGTTGGGTGCACTAATAATCATTTGGGCACCTAAAGAAAATTTTCAATTATGATCAAGTCCTGACTGGAGTATCCTGTGAGGTTTGATCATCTCAGGCAGCAGTCTTGAATCTGTTCTGGATGTAGAACTCTGATATCTGGGCCATCCACTCCTATCAGAGATTTCTCAGGGGGACTTCCTTGATCAAACTTGACTTTTCTTACCCCAGAATGAATCCACAGCTTCTTATTTTCTGTAGAAACAAAAACACAACCTCTTCTTCAAAGTAACATATCTTTTGACTTCAATTTTGAAGTCAAAGCATTTACAAAATATTTGTCTTATTAATCCAGCAGGATTTATATTTTTAAATGTCTTTTATCCACTTTTGCTCCTTCCTCAGCATTCAAAAAAATCCAAAGAGATCATAATAGCATACAGTATCCATACTCTCTGTGGATTTTCATCTTTATGTGCCTTTATGATAACCTCTGTTTCTTTTATTTTTATTTTTAATTTTTGAGACAAGGTTTCTCTGTGTATGTTTGTCCTGGGACTCACTTTGTAGAATAGGCAGTCCTTGAACTCACAGAGCTCTACTAGACTCTGCCTAGCAAGTACTGGGATTAAAGGTAGGTGCCACCACCGTCTAACTCTATTTTGGGGGCTAAACTAGCTGGGCATCTGGGATGAACAAGGGGCCATCCTTGTTACAATTGGCATTCCTACATGGTTGAATATATCCATGTAAAACCTGAGAAAGCTTGAAAAGAAATTCTAGACACAAAAATATAGAGTTTAACACAGCTTCTTGCTGTTTGCTGGTGGTGTGCCATAGCTACTTTAAGATATATTTTCCTGACTAGCTGCAGCAGAAAAAAAGCAGCATTTTTGAAATGCCAGCTCTCTGGTCTATGCTGCCAGCATGACCTCTGGCTCTTTTGGAAGACAGAGCATTTGGATGGGGATTGTGAGCAGAGTGTTGCAGCTTGCTTAATGTCAGCATGGACTGGCTATGTGCCTAGAAATGGGGCAGTGTTCAAGGCTCAGAGGCATGAGCAGCTCCGCCATGCTGGACTGGGAGGGGCAAGCAGGCACTGATGTATCACCCCAGCAATGACACAGTTAAAGCTTATTTTTTGTTTTGTTTTTGTTTGTTTTGGGTTTTTTCCTTTTTATATTTATTTTTCCATTCAAAAAATTTACACTTCCTCCCCTCCTCCTATTCCACTCTCCATCTCCCACTCCCCCTCCTCTCTCCCCCTCCCTCCTTAAGAGAGGGCAGGGAACCCTGCCCTGTGGGAACTCCACCCCCACCACATCCAGCCCTAGGAAGCTTTGCATCCAAATAGACAAATATACTAGGGTCCCAAAAAGCCAGTCCATGCAGTAGAAACAAGTCCCAGTGCCTTTATCAATGGCTTCCCATTCAGCCAGCATTTACAGCCACATTCAGAGAGTCAGGTTTGTTTGCATGCTCATTAAGTCCTGGTCCAGCTGGATTTGGTGGGCTCCCATTAGAACAGGGACACTGTCTCAGTGGGTGGACCAACCCCTCGCAGTCCAGACTTCCTTGCTCATCTTCTCCCTCCTTCTGCTCTTCAACTGGACCTTGGGGGTTTGGTCTGTTTCTCAGCTGAGGGACTTTGTCTCTATCTCCATCCATGACCAGGCAAAGACTCTATGGTGATATTTGAGATAATCATCACTGTGATAGTGGGGCAAGGCCAGTTCAGGCAAGCTCTACTCTGCTGCCCAAGGACCTAGCTGGTGACATCCCTGTGGATACCTGGGATCCCCTCTAGAGCCATGTCTCTTGCCAACCCTAAAATGGCACCCTTAATGTAGATGTCTTCATCCCTGTTCTTACATATGTCCTTCCTCCATCTCCACTCCTGCACTCCCCCAAGCTCTCTCCAGTCTTTCCCTTTTCCCTACTCTCTCCACCTCTCCCCTTCCACCACCCCCACATGTACCCCCATCCCCGTCCTCCCAACTTTTGCCTGGCAATCCTGTTTGCTTCTAATTACCAAGAGGATCTATATTTTTTCCCTTTGGGTTGATCTTTTAATTTGGTTTCTCTAGGCCTGTCAACTTTATTTATTGCTAGAGTCCACTAATGAGTGAGCACATTCCATATTTATCTTTTTGGGTCTGGGTTATCTCACTCAGAATAGTATTTTCTATTTCCATCCTTTTGCATGCAAAATTCAAGATGTCATTGTTTTTTAACACTGAGTAGTACTCTAATGTGTATATGTTCCACACTTTATCCACTCTTCCATTGAGGGGCATCTAGGTTGTTTCCAGGATCTGGCAATTACAAATAATGCTGCTATGAACGTAGTTGAACAAATGCTTTTGTAGTATGAGTGGGCATCTCTTGGGTATATTCCCAAGAGTGGTATTACTGGATCCTGAGGTAGACTGATTCCTAATTGCCTGAGAAACTACCACACTGATTTTCAAAGTGGTTGCACAAGTTAGCATTTCCATCAGCAATGGATAAGTGTTCCTCTTACTCCATATCCCCTCCAGAAAAAGCTATCATTGGTGTTTTTGATTTTAGCCTTTCTGACAGGTGTAAGATGGTATCTCAACATTGTTTTGATTTGTCAAAAATACCTTTTTAAATATAAATTTTAACATGTCACTCTGTTGAGGAATGCTTCATAATGAATATCTTTTTCATTCATAAACATAAAGCAAAACAAAACACTCCATATTTTACTTTCTGGGTGTTCACTCTGATCATCCTAATTTTCCTTTTTTTTTTTTAAATACAGGGTCTCATTCTGGAGCCCATACTGAACTGGCCTAAAACTCATTATGCAACACAGTCTGGTATAAATCTAGTGGAAATTTTTCTCTCCTAGTCTCCCAAGTACCAACTTTACAGATATGAACTATGGTATATGGTCCTTTTATTCTAATTAACAGAACAACACTATCCTCACTGAAGCATGAATTGCTTCTTCCACTGTTCCACAATTCATTTTGGATTTTTAGCATGATATATAATTAAATTATTTATTTTAGTTACAGTGTGCCTACCCTTTCCATCTATAAATCACACAAATAAATAAACAACAAAAGGCAAAACAAAACAAAATAAAACTGAAACAACAAAAAGACTCACTTATTGTTTAGTTGTATGTATAATTTCTGTTACCTTGATGAAGACAAAAGGTGAAATAAAAGCTCATAGAAGTTAAATAAGTACCCTCAGGGTCATAGACTTAATAAAAGACTTATATAGTGATTAAACTATCTTTTTCAGATTCTAAAGCTAATGATCTTAACCAATAACTGACCTCATGCTATCTGTAGTGTTTCACACCATGATAACCTACATTTACTTTCTCAAGCACAAAGGTGTTGGCAAGCAGAATCAGCAGTGTTAATCGAACTTGGATATAACCCTCTAGATAATACAGCAAGCAAGTTGGAAAGACACATGGGTGAAGAAATGGTGCCAATCAGGTTGACAGTCTCTCATATAACCTTACCTGGATAATAGGATAAAGGCATACTTGAAAGGCATCAACCTACATTTTCTTCTTCACTTACTCTGCACAATTGTGTTAATGATACCTCCACCAAGAAGTAAAATACAACATTTCCAACTGTCTGAGTTACAGAGCCATTTCATGAGTAAATAATCATTAACATTTCATGCTAAGCCATGGTGGGGGTGTTCAGGCACAGTCCTTTGGGCAAAAGAGACTCTGGAAATCCAAAACTTTGTGAAAATGTGAATTAAGGCTTAAGCCTCAATACTTTCTACTTAGTTTTGTTCAATGTTTTTGTTGCAGCCTATAAGGCACAGAATGAACTGAAAGTAAAGTTTTCATTGACTCACTGTTAATTGTTATCACATAAGCTTGCTAAATATTTTGTTTTGGCTAATAGAAAAACATAGGGATTCAGCGGATGGCAACACTCAGATTATGTTGATATTGCAACACCTTCTGAGATAGAAGAAGACTTGTGGTGTTATGGAGAATTTGCCCTTTATAGTTTCTCATAATTTGAAATTGTCTCTTCACTGTCCCATGGGTCTAAACTGTGCCAGAGCATTTTAAAGTAAGTCTTCGAGCCTAAAAGGAGCTTAACAAGTTTTATGCTAGATTTTACAGGTTAACTTAAGGCTAAAGATACTTTGAAAAGTGCTGGTCTTTTAAAAGATAACTTTTTTTTTGTGATTGCTGATTCTTTATCCAATTTTCATTCAACTCAGTAGTATACTCATGTCTTTCCCAGTGGTTTAGAAAACTGATTTTAGAGCTGTATTACTAAAATTTAAAGTACAATTCAGTTGCTGTGCTTATTAAGCTTAGTATTATATCCACTCTCTGGTTAATTGTTAGGGTATCCAATAGGTTTAGTGGATAAACAGCATATGTAGTTGTGGATGTGTACTTGTGTATCATGTGCATGCCTGGAGCCCACAAAGGCCAGATGTGAGTGCCAGTTCCCGTGGAACTGAAGTTACAAAAGGTTGTGCACCACCATGTGGGTGTTAGAAGTCAAACCTGGGTCCTCTGAAAGAGCAGGCAATGCTCTTAACTGCTGAGCCATCTTTCTAGTTTCAAAAATGTTTTTGAAATATTGCAAAATGAGAAACAATTCAGTGTTGGTGGAGCCATTTGTTTGTTCCAGACTGCCGAGAACAGAAATAGGTACACAGAAACTGTTATTTGCAATATTGTTTGGCCAATAGCTTAAGCATATTTCATACTAGCTCTTATATCCACAACTAATCCATCTCCATTAATCTGTGTATTTCCACATGGCTATGGCTTACTGCAAGGTTCCAGTGGGCTACAGCATAGGCATTTGTCTCCCATGGGTGGCTACATGGCTTCTCACTGACCCTGCCTTCTTTCTCCCAGCATTCAATTTAGTTTTTCCCGCCTAGCTCTATTCTGCTAAGCCACAGGCCAAAACAGTTTATTCATTAACCAATAAAACCAACACATATACAGAAAGACTTCCCACACCAATTCAGAAAACGTATTTTAAAACAATAACATTCATTTCTTGACCTAGAATACACTTTAAATAATATGCAATAATGTGAATAAAATAATTTTTATCACACTCAAGAAATCAATTTATTAGCTTTCCCCTCTAATATATGCTCATTAAAGATTATATTACAGCCTCAAATGTCATATTGTTTAAAACCCACATGGATTTTTTTCATGACAATTAACTTCATTTAAAAAAAAATTAAAGTTTACCACTTGAATACTATCTCACTGTTTTCTTCAAAACAAACGTTACTTTACTCTACAGGTCTAAAACTTTTTGAATTAGAAAGCATATTAGTAACATATACTGTTATATATAGTCTTTAAAGGAAAATGTATTTACTGTATGGGGATACAGATGGGATAATTAAAAGTTGAAACATGATTCATTTCACTTGGTGGCTGTGATCTGAACACACTAGAAAAAAAAACGGAAAAGAGAAAATATCTCTAGGTTCAAATGCCTGAGCTATTTAGAACTAAGAACTTGAAAAATAAATTTTTTTTATTTATGTTTGTTTTTTTGATTTGCCCTGTTATTGTTTGTATGTTTTTTAGTTGTCTGATTGTTTTCTAAAGAGAAAGTAAGAAAGGCTGTATAATAGGGTGGGTGAGGAAGTGGGGGAGGAGCTGAGAGAAGTTGAGAAAGGCAAATTGTGATTGAAGTATACTGTATTAAAAAAAGCATTTTAAATAGGTCTTTATCTGCTCTTATTGATGATGGAATAATAGGAAAGATTTGTTGGTGTCAATAGAGTGAGGATTCATACTTCTTCTACTATAAACATTTTGAAAGTTACATGGGAATCAATAACACTATAATTTCTTATGTTTCTTTCCCTTTCTCCACTATAGAAAATATGCTCAGAAATTCAGTTCCTGTCTTTCATAGCTAGCTTGGTAAGCTACATAAAGATGAGGGCATATCTGTCTTTAAAATGTCTTATTAGTATTGGGTTTCAATAATAGTAGCTGATCAAAAATGTTGTTTAACTTCCACAGGAAGGGATCAATAGAAATAGGATGGATTAATCACGTATGTTTGTTTTCTCTGAGACGCTCTAAGAAAAGTGCTTTTAAAATGGTAGAAGGGTCCATAAAGCTCAAGAGAAGCTCACAATTGATTTAATGACCTTTGCCTCCTGTAGGCTTTCATTTCTTCTCTGAGCTAACATAGCTGTGCTCTCTAGAATTGGGAATGTATCAATTACAAAACAAAGTTTAGGGTTTGTACTGAAGCTTAGAACTGAAAAACTATTAACTTCTTTTTGTCAGAAACACAATATCCTAAACTTCTTTGCTATGCTACTGCAATTTCTGATATAGGTAGTTGTTATTTTCTCAGAACCAGAAGAAGGGAGAAATGCCTTGGACAATGTCTCCCTCATGATACATCAGTATTCACCTGCCAAAACCCCCTGAAATTAGGATTTGAAAATTGTATGTTTTCTGGCTCGATATAATTTTCTTTTAAAAAAAGGTAGGATTTCTTCCATTTATTTTATGCATAAAATGAAAAAAATCTCACTGCTGTTATTTCAAGAGAAACATTGCCTCTATTATAAATTTGAATTTTAAGGCATTTCCCTTCTACTTTTTTTAGTAATTTATTTATCAATATGCATTAATTATTAATACAGGTAGATAGGCAGAAATTATTTTCTTTAATGCAATGATGCTAAGGAAGATAAAACGATTGGCTGAGGGAAGAGTTAGTCAGCAGCTGAGTTAGAAATGTCCTGGTTTCCTAATTAATAGGCTAATGGTCTGATTTCAGTCTTATGACTTTATTTCTTGTCCCCTGACACTTCTAAGACAGATTTGAAAAAGTGATACTATTATCATTACAGCATTATTCTGTAGATGCAATAGGTTCTATAGCCTCAAAATATTATCCAGCTATAATTATACATTAGTTATCTTGAAAACTAGTCAAAACGATGAAGATGAAGTAATGCAAATGCATAGCCATCTAATCACTCAACATGTAATTAGAGCCTCTCTGGGCACTCACATACAGGCTTTAAGGCAACACACAGTATGAGAACATATGTTGGGATGGCTGTGTACTAGAAACTGTGAATCTGTGAAGGGAAAGAAAATCAGAGCTGTAAAATCTTAAATAATTTTCTTTTCTCAGTTTTTGCCTTCTAATTTTCTTATTTTTCTTACGTGAAATCAGTTGTGACACAAAGTTGCTATTGGATAATTACAGAAGAAAGAGTATCATATTTCTTGCATCACCAATTTCTCTCTCCAGGAGATTTTTCACCAATATTTAAACATGCTGTCATTTCTTTTAAGAAAAAGGAAGAAAAGGAAAAAAAATAATCTAATACTCTTGACACCATTTACTAACACTACTATGTTTATTTTTTTCTCTTCCTTTATGCAGCAAATATCAACAGCATTGGTTCTAGAAGCCACGTCCTTTACCAACTTATGACAGACTTGACATCATCTGTTCATTAAATTTACTTTACCAAGGTTATTACTATACCCCTGTTTTTAAATATAGTGATAAATATTCATTAAATTATGTTCGTTGATTCAGAAGCATTTGGCTCAATTTGTACTATATCCTCCTCTTAATACTATATTTTCATTTCATTATTACTTGTTTTCTGGATATAACATTTGATTTTCTTCTAGTCTTTCTGGGTACTCTTCAGTGTCCTTTGCTTTCTCATCATCTACCAAATCTTAAAGTAATAGAGTATCCATAATGTTAGCAATTGATTCTTCTCTCCTTTCTAACTTAAAGCATATATTTTAAAAATTCTATATATTGAAAAATTCCAAATTAAATATCGCCAGTCCAGGCCTTTCCTATGAATTGCAGGCTAAGATAGTGGCTATGTGTTTCATGTGTATTCCTAGGTATTTAAAAGAAAGCCCCAATCAAACTCAACATATTTAAAACTGAGGACATGATGAATTCTCATGAACCTACAATATTTCAGTTCACAGCAATGCTATTCTTGCAATTTCTTAACCCAAATCTGAAAAGTCATCATTATCTTTTTCTATCACATTATATTCCAAATCCTCCACAGCATTAACTTCAAATGCAATAAACCTAGACACTTTGTTATCTTTCTTCATCTCCATAAACAGAATTTGGTCTTTACTCATTTTGAGAATTCTACATTGGAATAAATGCATGCTGTGTGCTTTTACAGTCTTGCAAAAAATATAAGAAAGTTTAAAGAAACCGTAGAAATAGGATCTAATAGTTACTCAAATAAAAGCCAAAAGAAATTGATGTATAATTTGGTCCCTGTTACTTATCTGACACTTCTGACATCATTATAGGCAAATTTTACTCTGCTCCAACTATTCTTAACAGTATGCCTTAAATATAACTAATGACTGTGAATTTGTTACTCTTTCTATGTGCATACAATCGTTGTAGAACATAAAGGGTATGTTGCATTTGTTTATGGTAAATTTTTTTAACAATATAAAATTGTGTTACATTTGTTTATACTGCATTTATTTAACAACACAAAGATATGTTTTGCCTATGTAAGGCATGTAATTGGCCTAATAAAAATCTGAATGACCAATATCTAGGCATTAGAGGTATAGGTGGGGCTGTGCATTAAGTCTGATTAAATCCCCCTTTATTAGGAATCTGCCACTGCTGATGTAATATGCCAATCAAACTGAATAAACCAAGGTTTATTTTGAGAAAAATATTCTTTAGTGGTCCAAGGGGAATTTGAGGATACACACAAGGGGAACCTAAAAGGTGTGTGTGTGGGGGGGGGGGTTAATGCCTTTGTGGGTGGAGCCACCAACGACAGGCTTTCTCAGAGCAGAATCCAAACTGAGGCGACTCCTTGGCACCGGTGGAGCTTCCACCCAAACATTTAAGACTCTTTGGGTATATGGATGCTGGTTCTCATCTGGCTACTTCCTGCAGGCATAGAGTGATGAGGGAAAGTTGAGAGTCAATGGGCTCATATTCAGCAGGAGGCATTGGTGGAGAAACATCCACTTAACTGCCATACTGGATAATTTAGATTTGTTTCTTGAGGAAACGTTGAAGGCAGGCTGCTAGGAGAAAAAAATAGGTTCTTATTATTGTCCCTATGAATGGGGCTAGCGACGGGAAGGGTGATAACTGCCATAAAGAATGGAGCAGAGTGGTGCCCTGGTTGTACAGAGGCGGCAAGGATAAATGAGCGAGACATGACAGCAGATATGCCCTTTAAAAGCAGGTTTCAGTTGCTTGGTAGGTGCCTATTTGAGTCTGGGGAGGTGGTACCAATGATAAAGTGTCCCAAGAGCTGGTACAGGTGCTGATGTTATCTGGAAAACAATATGCAGGTCGGCCTTGGACCAGGCAGCATGAATGACCTGTAAAATACGCTCAAAAATGGGTGGCATCAAAATAGGCTCTGAAGACTGATATTTTTCACCAGACCAGATTTCTTGATATAGCAGAAATTCTCCGAGGACCTGCAGGTGTCTGTAAGACAGCTGAAACAGATTTTCTTGGTGTCGTAGCAAAAGGCTATGGCTTTAGGTTTAAAGGCATAAACATTTTAGAAGACAATCAGACAAAATTTAAAATTTTGGACCTCTGAAGTGACATATGAAACCTGTTAATCCTGGACAATGAAGTATGTGAAAGATGCACACCTTTCTGTACTTTTATCAGTAAACTTAACTAATCAAGTAATGAGCTACTAGTATCCTAAGTCATTAAATGCCATCAGTCAGATCTAAGATAAGTAAATGAGCAGAAGTGAGATAGTTTTTCCAGCTACTCAGGTAATCTCAAGTCTCTCTGTGGCCTTTGGTGAATACCAGTCTCAGAAACACTATTTGCCTTAGTCGGTAAGCCCAGGAGGCCTGGCAGTCTTGGCAGGATGAAATAATCAATCCCCCAATGTCTCAACGCCCAGTCCAGGCAGCTGATGAGATGAAAATTGGCTATGTTTTGGTTACTGGTATTATCACATCCAAAGCAAGGCTCCAGGAGGAAGTTCTTTTGTAGTCATCCATATTCTTATAGATACAAAATGCTGCAGAATCTGAAATGTCTCTATCATAAAAAGGTTTTTGTTAAATGGCATACTCTCAGATATATAAAAGCACTTGAGAACCAGTGTGCCATTACCTGTTAGCATATAAGTTAAATTTGAACACATAGCCTACACATACTACTAATACTAGAAGAGGAAACAGGATTTTAAGGAATATTTTAGTCTCTGGATTGTTCTGTCATCCTGAGATCTAGAGCATAATCCTAATCTGGAGGTGGGGGGTTTTAATGCTCTTTGGGGTGGAGTCAAAGATGGTGAACTTTCTTGGAGGCAGAGTCTGGACTAGGGCGTGGGAAGGGAACTTGGGGTGGAGCTTCTATCCCAATACTATGGGCAGAGAGAATGAGCAGGACGAGGAATCTAGGCTGGAAAAAAGGGAGAAAGACATGGAGATGTCTGGGAACAACCAGAAAGGTAGCCACCAAAAAGACTAACATGAGCGGGTCAAGCTGCTGCTACAGGTGCAGCATGCCAGAAAGCAAATCACGGCAGATAAGCAATACAAGGGCATTATAGACTGCGTGGTTAGTAACCCCAAGGAACAGGGAGTCCTGTCCTTCTGGCGTGGTAACCTGGCCAATGTCATCAGATACTTTCCCACCCAGCCTCTCAACTTTGCCTTCAAAGATAAATACAAGCAGATCTTTTAGGATGGTGTGGACAAGAGGACCCAGTTTTGGCGCTACTTTGCAGGGAACCTGGCATCAGGTGGTGCCGCTGGGGCCACATCCTTGTGCTTTGTGTACCACCTTGATTTTGCCAGTACCCATCTAGCAGCTGATGTGGGCAAAGCTGGAGCTGAAAGGGAATTCAAAGGCCTTGGTGACAGCCTAGTTAAGATCTACAAATCTGATGGAATTAGGGGCCTGTACCAAGGCTTTAATGTGTCAGTCCAGGGCATTATCATCTACTGAGCTGCCCACTTTGGCATCTATGACACTGCAAAGGGAATGCTTCCAGATCCCAAGAACACTCACATCTTCATCAGCTGGATGATTGCACAGTCTGTCACTGCTGTCGCTGGCTTGACTTCCAATCCCTTTGACACGGTTCGCCATCGTATGATGATGCAGTCAGGACGCAAAGGAACTGACATCATGTACACAGGCACGATCGACTGCTGGAGGAAGATTGCTTGTGACGAAGGAAGCAAGGCCTTTTTCAAGGGTGCATGGTCCAACGTTCTCAGGGGCATGGGTGGTGCCTTTGTGCTTGTCTTGTATGATGAGATCAAGAAGTACACATAATTATGTCGTAGGTGTTCTCCCCGAGAACAGGCATGTTGTGTAATACACCATATTTTGAACATTCTGGACAGATTCTCTGGGCTTGTCTGTTTTATCAATGGCAACTATTTACTAGTTGAAAAGTGGGAAGCAATAATATTCATCTGACCAGTTTTCTCTTAAAGCCATTTCCATAATGACAATAATGATGGGACTCAATTATATTTTTTATTTCAGTCACTCCTGATAATAAAAATTGAAGAAATAAAAATATCTAAAGAGAAAAAAAAATAAAATGAATCTTAATCTTATCTCCCATATACTAAACAAATTATGACTTTCAGATAACCTATACCTCTAATTCATAAAGAAAAAATGAATCTATTAGCCTAAAACATAGAAAGTTATTTTCATATCTGTGGAGTAGGCAATTTTTTCAAATATAGAGGATAAATTATTAAATAGATTACAGTAAATGAAGAAGTGTCTCTGCTCAGAAAAAATACTTACTAATAAGTTTGTGCTTCCTAATTCTAAAGAAGTCTTCGACCTTAATTTTTTCAAATTCAAAATTTTAGACAATTGTAACAATGCAAATGATAAGCCTTAATCAAATCTAAACTGTACTAAGGGTGCTAAAATTAATACCTCACAATGAAAAAAATGGCCTTATATTAATGAAAGATAAGTGAATTTTTTGTCTAAGCTTGGCTCCTTTCCATATATGCAAGTATTCAAAAATACAGAAAATAGAGGAAAAATTAAAGAACATTCTTGTCCCCAGCATCTTGGGTGATTGGTACAACATTTATAGGTGGAAATGTTAGCTACAAATGGAAGAAGACACTTTCAATAATATATAAGGAAAGGAACTCATATTCAAGACAATAACCAAAATAAAACTCTGAAATATATACAAAATAAAAATCAGAGCATCAGAAAAGAAAAGTGAACAGGTACTTACACATTTCACAAGTAGTATAATTAAAAGAGGGCATAAAAAGTTACCTTATTTCATGTATAATGTAAGCCAGCAACAGAAAATGATATTATTATATACCCTTGGACAATAGGTATAATTAAGAAGATAAGACTGTTGGCAAGAATTATCACTTTAAAAGGAGCCATTAGGACTCAACTAGATGAATCAGCTTCAAAATGTTTATATTTAAATCTTTATTCTCAGTGTAATACTAAGAGGGGACAGTTTCTATCAGTAATTAAGGTCATGAGAAATGCTTCAATTACTCTCCCTTTGAAGAACATAGCAAAGAGCATATGGCCTTCTATGAATCAGGACACAAACTATCATTAGACAATAAATTGACCAGCATCTTTCATATATACATTTATCACCAGAAACAAATATTAAAACACAAATGTTTCAATGTTCTTGGCAGCACTGTGCTTTCTAGATTATTTCTAGAAATAATCTCCTGGACTTAACTTCTAGAACTGTGAGTTCCTATTTACAACAGGAAATATTATTATTATTATTGTGTTTTAGCAGCTTTAAGAATTTATAAGAAATCGGTTCAGGAGATTTCTTTTAGCACAATGTGTGATATCAGAAAGCAAGGCAAAACAAATAGAAATCTTTACTGATTCAAAGAACTTTGTGCATGTCTAGCATTACTATAGGCTCATTAATTTGCACACTTTAGAAATTAAGTCATCAGCAATACCAAGTATAATACCATATAAAATGTTAGGCATTGTCTTTATACTTATATTTTTGCAATCATTTTCCCAGTCAAAATACCATGAACTAAAAATGAATAACCTAATATGTGACATTGTAACATAGAGTAAATAACTTTATTATGAATATGTTCTGTGGGAAGTAGCAAAGTAAAAGAAGACAGAAAAGTTATGCATTGCCTCCAGTATTGTGTGAGAGAGTCCTGTACCTAGATATATATCTGGAGAAAAGATAAACAGGAAATATTCTCTATGGGATTAAAAAAGGAGAGATGTGGAATCTGGTAAGAATTCTATTTTATGAGCAGACTGCTAGCTGCTGATGGTTACTCTCTTCAAGGTGCATTCTTTTGCAGAAATGAATCAATTATCAATCTTTCAAAAGGATGATTAAAAGCAAGTTCTCTCTTTTTAATGTGTAATTATCTATAATTCTCCAAATTTCTTCTGCTGAAACTGTAATATATAATTCTTATTTAAAATTTAGTATCAAGGCAATGAAAGTTTTTATCTAAAATAGTATATGAAGTTCGTGAGTGACATGAAATGAATTTTCTCCCTGAAAATACTTTATTAATAAAAGATCGATTTATTGTTGACTAATAAGTGAATAATCTTAACTTTAAAGACTATAGCAACTAATTTATCTGAAAATTTATTTTATTAAAATAATTGCATCTTGTTAAAATTCTCTGTTGGGAATTATTTATTACATTTTTACCAATATTACTAGATCATTACTTCTCTGGAAAGATCAGCATTGATATGCATTTTTTTGTTTGATCATGTTTTTTGGAATTACCCATGCCAAAAGGGAATTCTGTCTCAGAACTTAAGCATATTGGACTCAGTGATACAATGCCTAGTTGGTGATTTTATTTTATATATTTATTATTCTTAGGTTGAACCCAACTATGCATCATATCCATTGTCAACAGGTAGCAATTAATTTTCTGCTAAGTTTATTCAAAGCACATCTGAAATGCAAAAGGGATGAAATCATAAATTTATCTGTTTCCCTAAAACACAGTGAACCACAAAAATCTGATAAGTTTGATGAAAGGCTGCCAGATAACAACATCTAGAATTAAACTCAACATTTCTGTCTTTTGCTCATTAAGTTTCTAGTTATGCATTTCAAATTGTATATGCAATTAGTCATTGGGAATATCAAGCCAAATATAAAACCTTTTATGGGCTAGGGTGAAGAAATTTCAATCTCCCATAGAAAAGCATAAAATAGGATGCTCTAAAAATAGATTAAAAAAAAAAGAATAGGACCCATGGTACAGATTGTAACTAATTTGGTGTTATGCCAAGTTCAGTGGAAGAATTAGCAGGAACATAGCAATAACACTATAGTAAAAATGTAAATAGATTTGCCTTTATTCTAAAAATATATAATAAATATCTTAATTTAGTTTTAAGAGAATAAATGTGGGAATTAAATTGTGGTCCTACATTACTATTGGCACCTTCAAGAAAACAGTAATTTTTATTAAAGATTTTTATAAAAAAGAAACATTTTTATTAAAATTAACATTGAAATGCAAATGAATTAGTTATGCATATTTAAATTATCTATTGTTTGGCCTTTTTCATAATTTATGATACTTATTTCTTCTCAGAATATAGCTTAATACGGTTGAGATATGGCTGTTGAAAAGAAATCACAAGTAGCATAGCTGTAATACAGGCAGAGGAAATCTGAAGCAGATTGACATCTTGTACAAAATAGTGAAGCCTGACTCAAAGATATAAAAGAAAAAGGAAACACACAATGTAAATATACATAAAATGTGATTATTAAGTTAAGTAACCCTGAAAGCATTTATCCCCTAGATTTAATTATATTAAATCACTAAATAGTAGAGACAAAAACAAAAACAAACTACTTAGCAATCTTGTAAGGAAACAAAAAGCTTTATTTTGAAATGAACTTTCCTCTGGCAAAAAAAAAAATTGTTCACATAATAACAATATAGATAATAAAATATAGTTGCCTTTAATCCCTACCTCTAAAATCATTATCAAAAATTATAATACATAATTTTAATACATAAAATAATGTTACATAAAGAATAGACCCTTCTATTTGTTATTTTTCTAAAATATTTTTTATGCAATCACTTATTTATCATGCCTAATCTCAGAGATCATGTGAAGAATGGGGTATAGAAAGGAAAATGTCAAAGTTTTGGCATGAAAAATATACCACACAAAGACACAGCTAGGAAAGAGTACTACATACCAATCTTCCTCATGAATATTGATGTAAAAAAATACTGGAAAACCAAATCCAAGAACACATTAGAAAGACCACCCACCATGACCAAGTCGACTTCATCCCAGAGATGCAGACATGATTCAACATAGGAAAATTTGTCAATGCAATCCACCATATGAACGAAGTGAAAATATTTAAGACTAGTAGTTGCGGTTTTTTAGTTTAAAAGAAGATTCAATTAATTTACCATTCTATTTTATCATTCCTATATCCTGCTCTTTTATTTTCAGAAAGAGATCCTTGAATCTAACCTGCTTTCTTTAGATTTTCCGTGACCTTGAAAAAGATACAACCTCTCCCCCAATGCAACATATTTCCTGATATTCATTTTGAGGTTAAGACATGTTTAAAATATATAGGATGGTTTCATTTAGCGTTTTGTTTTTTTATTTTTGGTTTTGTTTTTTGCTATAACCCACTGTTTATCAGCAGTGTTATTTTTAGCTTATCAGTGTTCAAGTCAACAAAGCAACATACAGGTTCCACGTGCCCTGTCTATTTTCCTCCTTATGTGGCTGTGTATGCAAACACACACACACACACACACATATATATATATTTTTACTCTCTTTAAAAACTATTATTTTTAAACTTATTTATTTATTTATTTATTTATTTATTTATTTATTTATTTATTTATTATGTATATAGTGTTCTGGGCACCAGATCTCATCATAGATTATGGTGTGAGCCATCATGTGGCTGCTGGGAATTGAACTCAGGACCTCCAGAACAGCAGTCAGTTCTCTTAACCTCTGAGTTATCTCTCCAGCCCTAAAATACTTTCTATGAGTGTCTATGACCATTTTTTCTCTTTCTTAGCATTTGAACACATCTTAAAGTATTTTGTACCTATTTAGAGGTGCTTTTTTTTTTTGCCTAAACCTGGCTTTCCTAAGCATCTGCAGTGTTCTCTGACCAGGAAAACCAAAGCCCCCCTCTGTTTATTGAGAGCCCAGCCAAAACCATAAGCCTAGCCCTAACCCTAAACCTAGCACTAGGTCTAAGCCTAACCCTAGCCATTACACTAATCCAAGCCCTAGTCCTAACCCTAACCCTAAACCTAACCGTAATCTTAACCCTAATGCTAACCCTAACCCTAATCCTCACACTAGGCCTAGCTCTAACCCTAAACCTAGAGGTAACACTAATCCAAGCCGTAGCCCTAACCGTAACCCTAAACCCTAACCCTAAACCTAACATTAGCAATAACTCTAACCTTAGATCTAGCCCTAACCATAAGCCTAACCCTAACCCTAGCCATTAAACTAATCCAAGCCCTAGTCCTAACCCTAATTCTTACCCTAACCCTAACACTAAACCCTAACCCTCACCATAACCCTAACAATTTAACAAACCCTACACCCTAACCCTAGCCATAATCCTAACACTAAAATATACCTACTAATAAAACTAACACTAACCCTAACACTAAACCCTACCCTTACCATAACCATAAAAATAAACCAAACCCTAAACCCTAACCCTAACCGTAATCTTAACCCTAATGCTAACCCTAACCCTACCCTAACCCTAACCCTAATCCTCACACTAGGCCTAGCTCTAACCCTAACCCTATATGTAACACTAATCCAAGCCGTAGCCCTAACACTACCACTAACATTAACCCTAACCCTAGCTCTAACTGTAACACTAACCATAACCATAACCCTAACCTAACATTAACACTAACCCTAACCTTACCAATAACTCTAACCTTAGATCTAGCCCTAACCATAAGCCTAGCCCTAACCCTAACCCAAGCACTAGGTCTAAGAGTAACCCTAGCCATTACAATAATCAAAGCCCTAGTCCTAACCCTAACCCTAACCCTAATCCTCACACTAGGCCTAGCTCTAACCCTAACACTAGATGTAACACTAATCCAAGCCGTAGCCCTAACCCTAACCCTAAAAATAAACCAAACCCTAAACCCTAACCCTAACCGTAATCTTAACCCTAAACTTAACCCTAACCCTAAACCCTAACCCTAACCCTAAAACCCTAACCCTAAAACCCTAACCCTAAAACCCTAACCCTAAACCCTAACCCTAACCCGCTAACCCTAACCCTAACCCTAAACCCTAACCCTAATACTCAGCCCAACCACTGAACCCTGGGAGCTGCTAACCCCATCCAACCCAAAAACTCACCTGTTTGCGCTCCAACGTGCTGCAACTCTGAAAGAAATGGGTTACAATGCAGAGAAAACCAACAGGTGCATGACCAGCAACACAGCACAGCACCACACTCTCTGGAACATCGATAGTCAGACAAATATTTGGGGTCCTCCCCAACCTGCCTCATGACCAAGAGAGGAAGTCTACAAACAAGCTGTGACTGCACAGAGGAGGCCAAAAGAGCAACCAAGTGAAACAAAGCAAAAGATCAGGCAAAATGGGACATATAAACCACAGAGCAGACCAAGAACAGTTCCCAAATACTAAGACAACCACTGAAAGATTTTAAACAAGATGCAAAGACAATGCCAGGATCAAATGAAAAGAGACAGGCAGACTCCCATGCAAGAATTTACCCAACATCCTAAGAGGCTGCACTGTAACATCAGAATCCAGTGATCACAGACCAGGCAGACTTTGTAACAGGGTGAAAAATGACTAAAATTATGTAAGAAGATCATTTTATGGAGAACATAGAGAAATTCAAAGTGAAATGAAAATCTAACTAAAAAACGAAGAAAAAAGGCAACAGCTAAAATCTGAAAGAAATTAAATCACAGAAAAAAAAGCAAGATAACTAAGGAAAAAAGTCAGACTGTTGAAGAAAACGGTTTAAGACGTAAGACTTAAATATATGCAATAAAGAAATCACTAGAAACAATGGATATGAAACACCAGGATAAATGAACAGAAACTATAGAGGGAAGTACAACAAACAGAATGAAAGAGATGGAAGAGAGAATTTCAGGGTTTGAAGATTGCTAGATCAGCTAATGAAAAAAAAAAACATTAAACCTAACAACAAATTTTTAACAGCTAACATACAGGAAATCTGGAAAAACAACAGAAGACAAAACCTAAGAAATTTAGGGATAGAAGGCACAGAAAATATAATCAAGAAAATTACAGAAGAAAACTTTCCCAACTTAAAGAAGGATATCCCTGTGGAGGAATAAGAAGCATAAAGAACAACAAATAAACTAGATTATAAAAAAAAAATCCCCTTGTCATACCAAAAAAAATCCAACACAAAACCATAGAGAATAAAGAAAGAGTATCTGGAACTGCAAAATAAAAAGGCAAAGTGACATATTTAGGGAAACCTATCAGAATTACTCCCAACTTCTCAATGGAAACCATGAAAGCCAAAAGATCCTGGATAAATGTGCAGCAGACACTATGAGACCTTGAATACAAATGCAGACTACTAAAACCAGCCAAGCTTTATTTCACCCTTGGAGAAAACAAGATATCACATATCAAAAAAAAAAAAAAAAAACAAACTTAAGAACTACGCATCAAAATACCCAGCCTTACAAAAGGAAAATACCAACCCAAGAATGCAAACTTCACCCACAAATTCTCAAGCAACAAATAAACTCACATCAGCAAAACTTCTAGGAAGAGAAACACACAACCACTCACACTGAAAAATAACAGAAATTATCAACTACTAGTCATTAATATCTCTTAATATAAATGCACTAAATCCACATAGAAAGTCAGAGGCAAATAGAATAGATAGGAAAACAATAACCAGCAGTCTATTGTATACAAGAAACATACCTCAACCTCAGACAGATACTACCTCAGAGTAAAGGGTATGGAAAAGGACCCAAAAAACAAGCAGGTGTGGCTACCCTAATCTCCAACATTAGATTTTAAACTAAAATAAGTCAGAAGAGTTGGAGAAGGACACTGTTTACTATTAACAAGTTCAATCTATCAAGATAAAGTCTCAATCCTTGTCATCTAGTCCCAAAACACAAGTGCACTCACACATGTCAAAAAAAAAAAACATTATTAGAACTCAAAGTACTCATAAAACCCTACACACGAATAGCAAGAAATCTCAGCATTCCGCTATACATAATGGGCAGGTCAACCAGACAAAAATTTATAAGCAAAATAAGAGAACTAAGAAATGTATTGAATGAAATGGGCCTAATAGACATCTATAGAATATTCCACCCAAACAGGAAAGAACATACCATCTTCTCAGCATCTCATGAAAACGTCTATAAAGCTGACCAAACACTGTGTAACCCAGCAAACATACACAGAAACCAAAAACAATGGAGTAACACACTGTGTCCTATCAGATGACCACGATTTAAAATTAGAACTTGACAAACAGTACTCTCAGAAATCCTACAAAACATGGAAATTGAACAGCAAACTACTGGACCACCCATGGGTCAAGGTAAAATAAATTAAAAACTTACTAAAATTCAACAAATATGAAGACACGTTGTACACAAACCTATGGAACACTATGAAAGCTCCTAGCTAAGAGGAAAGTTCATAGCACAGACAGAAAGCTGACACTAGTGACTTAACAACACATGTGAATGCTCTAGAACAAAAAAAAAGCAGACATGACCAGAAGGAGCCGAAAACAGAAAATAATCCAATTGAGGGCTCAAATAAATTGAATAGAAACAAATAAAAAATGCAATGTATTAATGAGACAAAAAGCAGCTTATTTGAGAAAATAAAGAAGATAAACAAACCCATATGCAAAGTAATAAAAAAGACAAGAGAGAACATCCAAACCAACACAATCAGAAATAAAAAGGGATGCATGACAACAGACACTAAGGAAATCCACAAAATACTTAGAGCAAACCACAGAAAACTACACAAAATTGGGAAACATAAATGAACTGGACAATTTTCTGGCTAGGTACCATTTACCTAAATTAAATACAGCCTAGGTGAGCAATTTAAATAGGCATATTCTCTTTAATGAAATAGGAGCTATCATCAAAAGCAAACAAAATATCCCAGGGC
This sequence comes from Microtus pennsylvanicus, assembly GCF_037038515.1. Classification (NCBI taxonomy): domain Eukaryota; kingdom Metazoa; phylum Chordata; class Mammalia; order Rodentia; family Cricetidae; genus Microtus; species Microtus pennsylvanicus. The sequence goes on along the minus strand of NC_134601.1, from coordinate 20,815,211 downwards.
CGAATGGTTTTAATGAAGAATTCCATCAGAACTTCCTATACTCCTCTAAGTGTTGCACATAATATAATCAGAAGGAACACTGCCAGAACTCGTTTTATGAGTCTGCAGTAAGATTGATGTGAAACCACACAAGGACTCCACCGAGAAAGAAAATTACAAAACAGTCTCAATAATAAACGTAAACGCAAAAATACTCATTAAAACGATGGAAAACCGAATCCAGGAATACATTTTAAAAACCTTCATGATCAATTCAGCTTCATGCCAGAGATGCAGGGATGGTACAACAGTCATAAATGCATTAATGTAATCCATCATATAAATAAACCTAAAGAATAAATAAATATGAACAGCCAATTAAACATTAAAACAGGCACATATCGTACTTGTCATAGAAGGCTCTCAGCATAGTCCATTAATCATACCTGGGATAATGTTAATGAAAATTAAGAAATATGTCTGTCCAGATTTTACATATTATAGTCTAAAACATCAGCCATTAATCTGGAAAACTTTTGAGCATATTTGACAAAATACTTCAATATAAATGGGTCAATTGGGGCCCATATGGTTAACTTAGTAACAATTGTTCTGAAATATTCTGAAACAAATCTACCTTATTCAGAAATACTAATGTTACTACCTATGTACCACTAACAACTGTATTTTTAGTTGGAAGAACCAATTTCACTACAGGAATTAGTAGTTATAATTTTCAATGGTATCCATGTATTAATTCCTCTGTGAAGTTTAATCCTCATCATCCCTTGTGATGCTGCAGCAACACACACAGATTTGTCTGTCTGTAAACCTAGGTCAGTGTTGGGCTCCAAATCCTCTGGATCATAATGTTGTAGAATTATTCAATAAGATATGGAAAAGAAGAAAGTGCATGTTAGATTTAGTAATAACTGTAATTTTTAACATTATTGCTGTTGCTGCTAATGCTTCTGTGGCTGGTATTGCTTTACACACATCCTTGCAGACAAAACATTTTTTAGGGCAATGGCATAAAGATTCTCAGGAACTGGACGCAGCTCAAATAGATGCTCGACCTCAGACAGAGATGGATGTGCTTAAGAAATCTGTGGGATGGTTGAGAAAGAAATATTTATCTGTGCAAAGACATATGACTTTGCTTTGTGATTGGAATTCGACCACTGTTGGCATTAATGATTAAGCTTATACTGAATTTTTACATGACTTTGGCATCACTGATTAAGCATTTTTTTTACACGAATGGAAGGTTATTCAGACTTATCTTTTGGGCAATGCCGCTCCTTGATCTCTCATTGATCATTTACATAATGTTATAGATCTTGCTTTTCCTAATCATTTCCTGATTCAGATACTTCTCCCATCGCACAATTTATTGACAAAAAAGTGACAGGAAAATTTGGAAAAATTAGATGCTAAGGGATTCGACCAAAGTATTCCTCATACCACTGGAGTTATGCTTATTCCAATCACTGTTATGCTTTTATATTTTTGATTATGTATCTGTTTTTTTTTTCAACCAAATGCAGAAAATTTACATGCTTTATGGTTAAAACTCCTTTTACTAAAAATAAAAAAGGAAAATAATGAAGACACCAAAGTAATTAGATTGCAAGTTACACCTGGGATAGATGAGACAAATTTGGGAAACGGTTGCATGAGAGAACAAGCATAGATGAAAGCAAACTCTGCCTATTTCTCAAATTTCCTGTCAGAATCTATAAAATGGATAAATAATTAGTTTTTGAGCTCAGTTGCTCACACTCTACCAGTGACAAAGGAGTGCTTTGCTTCTGTATACTTTTTGCCTTGTTTCTATGTACTTATTTTCATTTTTATTACTGATATTAATTGAGGTTTTGTTTCTGGCAAGGAGAGGCAAGAGTTTCTCATGAACACGTACGTGAGTACAGACAGGTTTCAGAGTTGAGGTATTACTTTTTAATATGTATAAAAAAGCCACAATAAATTAATATTATTCTGCAGTTGTTCATACTCTGCATCCCCGTGTACTGATTTACAAGGGACCACAACGCAGTAGATGTGGAAAACCGGCACCAGAACAAGGACCATGAAGATGAAAAGTTAGGAAGGGTTTTAAAATATTAAAATAAGTTATATTTTAAAATATTAAAATAAATTATCAACCAGATAAGTAATCTTCATTACAGGGTAATGGGACGAGCCAAATCCTCTCTGTACCTGGCTATGCTAAAACATTCAATAAAAACTCATAGGGTTCACGTTTCTCTTTCTGATTTAGAAATGTGTGTGGAAGTAATGAAGCCTTTTAATCCTTGTAATTCTTATAATTCTTATAATCCTTGGTTTCCAGAAGGCTCCTAAGGTATAGATGCTTGGTAAAGAATTAAAGGTAATGTTGAAAAAGCTATAAGATAGGGTGAGAAAGTACTTGTCCGTTTCGGGTATATATGGTTTATGAGTTTTACTATTTTCATAGAAAATTAAATGAAAAATAACAGGACGCTGTGTCAAAACAGAAAGTAGTGCCAGCTGCACAAGTAATGACCATGTATTAAAAAAAATCAAATATTTAGCATCTTTGTCAATGGCATCAGGAGTTATATAGCCATCGATCTCTATTTAAAATTGATGATTGAACTAAACTTAACCCGTGATTTTATTAAAAAGGATTTTTTTGAGTAGAACTAAAAACTAACATTCCATTTAAAGTATTATTATTGCATGCTTATCCATATCATACAGGCATTTTAGCTCAAGATATACTTTGCCTTGAATGGATTTATACAAAGCATATATTTTCTAAAACAACAAGTTATGAAGAAATGTTAGTCTGTGAAATTCACCAACGATGTCTGACTTTCACAGGTCGAGAGAAGTGTTAGTCTGTGAAATTCAACGATATATTACTTTCACAGGTAGATTGTTCTGCTATCATTTTTGCATTTCCAAAAGAAAAAGTAGAATACATGTTTCAGCTGTCAGAAGCTTTACAAATTCATGCAGTTTCTATTACGAGAACTTTGAATATCATTTTGCCAAAAAAAAATTAAGAATTTGTAATAATATTGTAGCTTTCAGGGCCTAGAGAGATGGCTCAGTAGTTAGAGCACTGGCTGCTCTTCTAGAGGTCCTGAGTTCGAGTCCCGACAACCCCATGGTGACTCACAACCATCTGTCATGAGGTCTGGCGCCCTCTGCTGGTGCGCGGGCATACATCGATCAAGCCAGAATGCTGTATATATAATGAATAAATAAATCCTCAAAAGAAATTGTAGCTTTCAATCCTTCACCTGACGCATTAACTATTTTTACTGATGGTTAAAAAACTAAGTGCTTATTGGACAGAATTTAAATACTGGGTAGAAGTTACAGATTACTCTCCCCTCCATACAAAAAAATTAATTGCATGCTGTTGTTAAAGCCAAGCAAGATTTACCTCAATAATTAAATATTGTAGGTCATTCAGCTTATATTGTATTAATTGTACAAAATGCGTTTAATGCGGTACTTCATTCCAGTAAGCATTCTTTGTTGAAATTGTTTAAATTAGTATTAACTCAAAATCAACATAAAAATTCTCTTACTCATGTACAAAAAAAACAAATTTGCTTGGATTTCTTACATTTGAAAATGCTCACGTGATAAATTATTACCTTTTCCTCTGTTCAAGAAGAACATAAGCATTTACAAAATAATGATAATAATGTGCATGTCCAACATAAAAATCCATTTCTACAGTCTAAATAAATTATTTTAAAGTCTCCAATTTGTCATGTGTTACATATCCATTCTATTCCTCAAGGATCTCAATCAAACGAAATTTGGCAAATGGCTTTTACTCATTACAGAATTTGGACGTTTATCTTTCCTCCAACTAACCATAGATACTCTTTGATCATTTATATGGGCAACTCCTTTAACTGGAGAGCACACAAGTTATTCCACATTTATTAAAAGCCTTTTCCATCACGGGTGTTCCCTTTTACTCAAACAGATAATGGACATCATGTGTGTTCCCTTTCAGTAAAACACTTATATAATTCCAAAGCATTTCCTAGGTTCTGTGAATCATATATCATTGCTCCTGTTACAGGTATTGAATATAATCCACAAGAACAAGATATTGTTAAATATGTCCATGATACACTAAAACAAATTAAAAAATCAAAAACAAAGAAAAAGGAACATCATGGTACGGAATTAACGTGGGGTTTTCAGAATAATGTGCGAGCCAGTTTACATCAAGTGTTGTTTATATAAAATTTCCTAAATACGCCGCATGCGCGTATTTCAACCCGCAAAGAAACGTTTTCTAAACACCGCAAATGCCGAATGGCACAATTCTCTCTGCGGAAGCGACCTTGATGACACAGGTCCTCATCCTAACAGACATGGGGTCGGGAGAAATCTCTCTTTAAAAAAAAAATATGTATTTATTATGCATACAATATTCTAATTTTTATATTTATTTATTAAGTATACAATATTCTAATTTTTATTTTTTATTGTCTATGCAATATTCCAATTTTTATATTTATTTATTATGTATGCAATATTCTAATTTTATATTTATTATGTAGGCAATATTCTAATTTTATATTTATTCATTATGTATACAATATTCTAATTTTTATATTTATTTATTATGTATACAATATTCTAATTTTTATATTTATCTATTTATTCATTATGTATACAATATTCTGCCTGTGTGTATGCCTGCAGGCCAGAAGAGGGCGCCAGACCTCACTACAGATGGTTGTGAGCCACCATGGGGTTGCGGGACTCGAACTCAGGACCTCAGGGAGAGCAGGCGGTGCTCTAACCACTGAGCCACCTCTCCAGCCCCGGGTGAAATCTCCTGCAGCTTGGGTTCAGATTATTGTCCGGCCGTCCGGAATTCCTGTGATGGCCGAACATCATTTTTTGGCCCTGAGAGCTCTGCTATCTGTCTCTTCAGTTCAGGGATCAGATGGAAGTTAATTGGACTTATCTGAATAATTTTGATGGGACTCCATATAATATTAATTTTATGGATAAAAGGGAGCCAATACGATTTGGAAACGGTCCTTGGTTTTCAACGGGATTTCAGCAGCGGTCACAACCTGGTATTAAAATAGGAAAATCTGGCACTCATCCCCAAAGACTCTGAGCATAGTCCATTATTGAGACCTGGGATAATAACACTGAAAATTATGAATTTTCATATCCCCTATGTCCAGATTTTAAATATTATAGGTTAAAATATGAGCCGTTTATTTGGAGAATTTCCTTCAGCAAATTTGGAAAGTAATTCAAAATAAATGGATCAATTGTCGTCCATATGGTGAATTTATTAACACTTGTTCTGAAAGGAATATTACCACTTGTGATTTGCCTAATGGTACCAGAATGAATCGAGCCAGTAATAAAATGATAAATGGAAGCTGTTGTCTGTCATGGGGAGATGGAGGAAGCAATAACGATCTTATTGCCATATTCACAGCGCAAACTGCAATACAGACGCATAATTGGCAAATCGTAGCCACCGTAAAACCTGTTCAGGTTTTTAATGGATCATTATTAGGAACACAAGTATCCGCTTCTACTTATATATTTACCTTATTTAGAAGTAATTATGTTACTGCTTCTATGCCACCACCATATGTATTTTTTTTAAAGAAACAATTGTACTACTGGAATTAGTTTTAATGACTAGCAAGTAATCCTCATCACCACTTATGATACTAGAGCAACATACACAAATTTAGCTGCCTGTAAACCTAGGTCATTCTTGGGATCAAAATTTTCTAGATCATATTTTTGTTGAATTCTTCAATAAGATATAGAAAAGAACAAAGTTCATGTTAGGTTTAGTAATAGCTGTAATTACTGTCCTTGTTGCTGTTGTAGATACTGTACATGTGGCTGGTATTGCTTTACAAACATCCTTGTAGACAAAAGACTTTGTAGAGCAATGGCATATTCTCATAAACTAGTTTTAGAAAGTTAAAATATAGGCTCGACTTTGGACAGAGATTGTTGTACTAAAGCAAACTGTGGGTTCGCTGAGGAAAAAACTTGTATCGTTGCAGGAACAAATTAAATTACTTTGTGTTGTAATTGGAATTCATCCACTATTTGCATTACTGATTTGGGTTATAATGGTTTTTTACAGGAATGGAATAATATTCCACCTTATCTGTTGGGCAATGCCTCTGCTCAATATTTCAATGACAGAGATTGATGTACTAAAGCAAACTGGGTTTGCTGAGAAAAAAATTTGTGTTGTTATTGGAATTCACCCACTATTTGTATTACTGATTTGGGTTATAATGATTTTTTACAGGAATGGAATAATATTCCAGCTTATATTTTGGGCAATGCCTCTGCTCAATCTTTCAATGATCACTTACATAGGACTTTTGCTAAACCTTAACCCTCGAACATTGAACAAATTTTTGATGACAAATTGGCAGGTTTAGATCATAAGGGATTCTTACAAAGCATTCTTCATACCTCCAGTGGTATGATTATCATAATCATGCTTATATTTTTTTATGTCTGATTATGTATCAGTTTTATATTAGACTAAACATAATAATTACATACTTTATGGTAAAAAAATTTAATTCCAATAAAAATAATAATTGCATACTATATGGTTAAAACTCCATTGGAATTCAATTAAAAATAAAAAATGATGAAATTGTGGAGACACAGAACCGGCTCAAAGTGCAGGCTCCTCCTGGGACAGAGGCGATGAAGCCGGGAAAAAGCTGTTTTGCAAACCAAGGACAAATTACAGCAAACTTTCTCTGCCCATTTTTCAAATTTTATGTCTGAATCAGAACCTGGATTAAGGAATGCACTTTGAGCTCAGTTCTTCATACACTACCAGTTATAAAAGAGTGCTTTGCCTCTATATTTTTTTGCCTTGTTTCTATGTACTTCTTTTCATTTTTATTAGTGTTATTAATTGAGGTATTGTTTCTGGCATGGAGAGGCAAGAGATTCTCATGACCATGTATGTGAGTAAAGGGTTGGGGGAATTTAGAGTTAAGGTTCTGCTTTTTACTCTGTATAAAATGCCATACTAAAATAAAAAGAATAAAGTGTGTTACTTTAAAAATAAATAAATAAATAAAATGCCATACTAAATGAATCTTATTATACTTTTGTTCATACTCTTCACCCCGTGGACTGATTTGCATGAGACACACACCCAGGGACCGCGAATCAATAGATGAATACAGGGTAACACTAACCAAAGTTAAAGACATCCACGAAATTAACTTTTAGCTTTTGGTGAGAGAAATTGAAGAAGACCCCAGGAAATGGAAAGATCTCCCCATGTGCTTAGATAGAGAGGATAAACATAATAAAAATGGCAATCTGCCCAAAAGGAATCTATGGATTAAATGGAATCCATACCAAAACACCAACCAATTGTTAATGTCAGTTTAAAGAGCAATAATCAATATCGAAAAACCAAGGATGGACCAAAGAATCCTGTACAGGAAAGTAAGTTCCAGGGGCAATCTTAAATATTAAATATTAAATGGAATCCATACCAAAACACCAACAAATTCTTAATGTCAGTTTAAAGAACAAAAATCAATATCGAAAAACCAATGACAAAGTAAATTCCAAGGGAATGACAATCCATCAACCTCCATGACAGAGACACAGTCATGGAAACAGCTTGGTATTGGCCTAAAAACAGAGACTTGACCACTGGAGTCAAATCAAAGACCAAGATAGTCATCCACACAGAACTTCAGCTGAAAAAAATAAATAAATAATAAATAAATAAAAGAACTTCAGCTGAAAAATAAATAAATAAATAAATAAAGTTCAGCTGACTTTTGACCAAGACGCTAAAATTATACAATGAAATAAAGAAAGCATCCTCAACACATGGTGCTGGCATCACTGTATGTCAACATGGAGAGGAATGAAACCAGATCCATATCTATCAACATGCATAAAAGTAATGTCCAACGGAATCTCCAAAATATATAAAGAGCTCAAGAAATTAGACATCAAAAGATAAAAATGCCTTACCTTCTCTGAGGACTGGATGAATATGGTAGGGAGGCTGTTTGTTTGTTCCTGGATACTCAGACCTAAATAATAAAACAGAAACCATATTACTTGGAATACTCATTGGACAATAGCTTAAGCATATTTATGGCTAACTCATATCATAAAATAACGCATCTCCATTAATCTGCATATTGTCTTCCCTTGTAAAGTTCCAGCATCTGTCTCCAGACAAGCTACATTGCTTTTCTCTGACTCTGCCTTCTTTCTATCAACATTGGCTTTCAATTGCCAGACTGGCTCAAATACCGCAAAGTGACTCTCTGAAACGGATTTGTTATTAACCAATGGTATTCACAGCACAGACAGATGGGACTCTCATATCACCTTAAGCTGCAGAGAAAGCTGCTAACAGTCTGCCCTCATTCTCTTATGATTACAACCATATATTTCTTAAATTCTACTTTTCCATTTGTGGAACCTACATCTTTATATTCTTAGTCTTATGATTTGTGATTGCCAACAAGTCTGCTTCAAAGTGAGGAAATAAAAACTCCATTAATACAAAATGCAAGGGGACTGAAGCATTGGGGACAAAGTAGTGAGGGCAACTGTTGCAGTAGTTTGTCACAGTGAGCAAGCACGCCCTTTTGTCTGCGAGGTCCCTGGCCAGCAAGTGGCCTTATCTCATCCAAGCTTTCCACCAAGGACTCCTATCCATTTGCAGGGTGTTGAGGTCCACCACCACAGCCTACTCCATGGTAGAGTGGATATAGGAGACTCCAGAGCTAAGAGAACTAAGAGAAGGCAGACCAAGAAAAAAATCACAGGCACACAGGTAGCCACAGCAAAGATCGTACCAAACAGCCAAGACTCTCCTAACAGGATTTGTACAGATGCGCATGCGTTTATGTAAGAATACCTCCAAAAATGTGAAAGACAGCATGATAGTATGAGAATCCAGTGACTATGCAACAGGAGAATTTGAGCACCCTAATCCAGAGGAAGTAGAAAAAATAGACCTTAAACGTAAAATTATAAAAGAGATAGGGTCCATCAAACAGAATGTGAAAAACAACTGGATGAGAAGAATAACAACAACTTTGAAGAAATGAAAAATCCAAAGATACCCTAGGAAAGGAAACCAAGAAAAAGCAATCAAACCGGTAATGGAAAGAGCTGAAGACTTGAAAAATGAAATGGAAGAAATAGATTAAACAAAATTATAGAATAAATCTTTCACAACATAAAAAATAAAATTACTGTTAAGATACAAGAAGCATACGGAACAACAAATAGACTGGAAAAAAAAACCCTCACCACATAATAATCCAAACACAAAAGATACAGTATTAAGAAAGAATATAAAGAGCAGTAAAGGAAAAGGTCTAATACTAATTAGTAATATATAACAAAAGTGACTTCAAACTTAAAGCAATCAAAAGACAATAAGATGGAAACTTTATACTCATAGCAGGAATATTTCAACAGGATGAAGTATGAATACAAAATATAAATTTCAGTAATATAAAAGCACCCACATTACTAGAAATAAATGTATGTCTCAAACCACACTAATAGTAGGAGACTGCAGCACTCATCTCAACAATGGACAGGTCAACCAGACAGAAACATAACAGAGAAATAAGAGAAATAATGGAGATAATGAAATAAATGGACTTAACAGACATCCGTAGAACATTCAACCCAAATAGTAAAGAATATACCCTCTCAGCATCTCAAGGAACCTTCTCGAAAATTGAACACATACTTGATAACAAAGTAAACCTAACAGGCAACAAAAAAAGTTTGCAGAGGCAGGCAGATCTCTGTGAGTTCGAGGCAGGCCTGGTCGACAAGAGCTACTTCCAGGACAGGAACCGAAAGCCACAGAGAAACCCTGTCGCGAAAATCAAAAAATAAATACATACATACATACATACATAGGAAAAGGGGAGCTGGAGAGATGGCTCGGTGGTAAAAAACATTGCCTGCTCTGCCAAAGGTCATGAGTTCAATTCCAGGCAATCACATGTTGCTCACAACCATCTGTAATGATGTCTGGCGCCCTCTTCTGGCCTGCAGACACACATACAGACAAAATATTGTATACATAGTAAATAAATAAATAAATATTTAAAAAAAATTTTGCAAGAACATGAGCCTTATCAGATAAACATGGATTAAAGTATAACAACAATTATAACACCAGAAAGCAGACAAACTCATGGAAACTGAACAGTCAACTACTAAACCACCCCTGGGTCAGGGAAGAAATAAAGAAAATAAAGTCTTCCTTGAATTCAACGAAAACAAAGACACGACATGATTATTCCTATATGTATCCATTTATTGATGAGGATCATGCTTTCTTAGTATAATCAGTACATCTGACTTCCAATCAGTTAGCTCTAGTGCAACCTAAAAGAAAGTAATTAACATAATACTTATCTTACTAGTAAACATCACCCTAGCCATAACCCTAACTCCCCTAGCATTCTGACTTACTCACTTTAACATCTATACTGAAAAAGCCAACCCATATGAATGAGGATTTGACCCTATAAGCTCAGCTCGACTACCCTTCTCAATGAAATTCATTCTAGTAGCAATCACGTTCCTACTATTCAATCTTGAAATCGCATTACTCCTTCCATTACCCTGAGCAATACAATTCCCCAACATAAACATACCAACAATCATCACATTTATCCTCATCACAATCCTAGCTGTAGCGGCCGCCTGCTCGGCTAGCTTATGCCCCGAAATAATTACACGGACACTGTATTCTTTTAATCACTGCTTGGCCCATTTCTATCTAGCCTCTTCTAGGCTAACTCTGGCACCTGGACTAGCCCATTTCTAATATTCTATGTAGCACAGCTAGGTGTGCTTACCGGGAAGATTCTAGCCTAAGTCCATCCTGGATCGGAGCTTCATCGCGGGAGCATGGCGTCTCTCTGAGGCGTCTGCTCCTGAGAGGAGAGCTGTGGAGTCTGAGCTCACTTCCTCTTCCTCCCAGCGTTCTGTTCTGTTTACTCCTCCCACCTATCTTCTAACAAATGAGGGCCAAGCAGTTTCTTTTTATTTAACCAATGACCTTCCTCCATCATTTCCCCTTTTTCGGTTTAAACAAAAAAAAAAGGCTTTAACTTTAACATAGCAAAATTACATATAACGAAACAGTTATCAAGTAAAAGTTACAATAATCTTTATCATAACTAAGGCAAACTATAACTATAACTAACTATTCTTAACTCCATCAAAGACTCCAGAAAGATACAATACTACCTAAGCAAACAAGAAAAAAAGCAACTTTTAAAACTCTAGAAATGACAGAGACATCTCGCTGCCTGGACAGTCACCCAAAGTTCCTCTGTACCATTGGGGCATCCATCTTCAGCCTTCAGGCCCATGGTATCCAGCAGACATTTCCATAAAGCAGGAAAATCCAAAGTCAGTTCAGTCACTATCTGTTGTGTCCTGCAGAATGTCTGGCAGACTCTTTCATGAATCAGGAACCCCAAAAGATCATCTCACCTTAGGCAAGTTCAGTAGTCCTCTCTCTGTGGGTTCTCTGTGTCCAGTTTATGCAATAGTCCAGGCAAGAGCAGTTTCTTGCCCAAATGACTATCAAACTCCATAACGAGCCTCTTCGATGCCCATCTTCCTCTTGAAGTAGATTGGTGCTGCCAGGAGCAGACGTGTCTCACTGTCATGAAAAATCCTAAGTTATTAACACATTTAAAATGCCATATTCTATAATCTTTGAAAAATATGAAGAATGCCTATCTAAAATATATCTACGCACATCTAGAAAATATTAACTAACATGACTACAAACTTGACTATTATGATTATCTATTAACAATCTATATTTCTAATTATACATTACATTTTTAAATGAACTACACAATCATAGTATCTTAATCAATAGCAGAAATATGCATATACATATAACAAAATTGACCTTAAATCTCTATCAATAAAGCAAAATCTATACTAATACAAATTATTCATATCTCTATCATATCCCCCTTTAAATGTAAAAGAACATTTATAAACAATTTTTGGGAACATGGGCGCAGTTTTTTCTCTCCAAACTGCTTCCTGCTGAATGGGGGCGCTGTTAATCAGATCATTTAGGGTGTAACCTGTGTGCCAGGTTTATCTCAGTTGGCAGTTGAGTGAAGTAATTTTTTGAGGGTGTTCACAGGAACCTTTCGGGAGGTCGTGGTCTATCATACCATATCAGGATAGATGCAATCCACAGGGTCTGGTCCTCTGTGAAAACAAAAGAAGACCCTTTCCAAAGCATCATATCCTTAGACACAAATTCTGAAATCATACCCTCATGATATCTGTTCTGGTTCCACTTGGCAGCCCATATAATGAAATGTCTCTCTGTACTTAGCTCCTTCACAGTCAAAAATTTTAAAGAAAACACAATGTACATAATCCAGACTGTGAATTTTCTATTTTTACGTGGCTTATTTTTCTTTATTTCTTTTAATCTATAACTATCTGTACTTTGTCTCTTTAAAGACTTTACCCTTTTTTTTAAGACATTAACTTTATTCTCTATATTCTTTTTCTTTTCTCTTCCAAGCCTACGTACATTCATCCAACAGCGTGACTCATTTAGTGGTCTGAATCTGTCCTATTGTGGATCTGCAATTTTTTACTATCCAGGAGCACTTTTGATTTGCGCCTTTAAATCACTAGGTGCTTAAGAATCTAAGCTGTGACATTCCTAGGTTAACTTTTTGCTTTTTGAGCGTATATCTTTGACCTGGAATAACTCTGTAGACCAGGCTGTCTTTGAACTCTCAGAGATCCGCCTGTCTCTGACTCCCAGGCATTGGGATTAAAGGTGTTTGCTACTACACCTTGCACTCACAGAGATCTGTTTGTCTCTGCCTTCTAGGCACTGGGATTAAAGGCGTGTGCTACCATGCCTTGAAGTCACAGAGGTCAATCTCCCTCTGCCTTCCAAGTGTTGGGATTAAAGGTGTGTACTACCACACACAACAACTCTCTTCCTTTTTTTTTCCTTTTACTTTAAGAACTTCAACTTTTAGCTTGCATATATTTTTAACACGCTGTAAAACATTTAGAAATTTTCTTGGTCTTTGAATCTCTCTTTACTGTATATCTCTGTTTTTATGACCACATGAGTCTTTAATTTACCAAGCAATCTCAGTAGGACTAAAACCGTGGCTTTGACGGCTGGATCCAGCCCATTCCTTAGCTTTCCAGCCTCATGGCTGAGGTACTGGCTGTAGCCATGTTTACTGCCACAGCTCTATGGCATTTCAAGGTCCCTGCCAGCAAGCGAGCTTCAGCAGCCTGTGCTTGCAAACCGCACCTCTGGTCTACAAGAGCTAGTTCCAGGACAGGAACCAAAAGCTACGGAGAAACCCTGTCTCGAAAAATCAAAAAAAAAAAAAAGAGTCAGAGTTTGCCCTGGCAGGACAGCCCAGAAAGCCGGCATTTTTAAACGGCGCAGCGTTTTTCCTGCTACGGCTGAAAACCGAAAAGCATGTGTTCAGCTTTTCGTCAACACCATTTAAGTGTTTCGTGGCAGGACCTCTTAATGAGCTGCAGGGTTTTACAGCTAAAACTGAGTCAGGAAGCCTCTCTTAGATGAGAGCGCTTGCTTGCCTCTAGCAAGCAGAGCAGAACTGAGAAATTGCCACAAGAAACATGCTTTACTTGATTCTTTTCCAAGCTTTCTCAGGCTTTCTGTGGACTCAGTTACCCACACGTCTGGGCACCATCTGTTGAAATAAGAGCAGCGGGGCTGCGTCCCCAACACCCTGGCCGCCTGCACGGCTAGCTTTACCGGAAATAATTACATGGACACTGTATTCTTTTAAACACTGCTTGGCCCATTAGTTCTAGCCCTTACTGGCTAATTCTGATATCCCGATCAACCCATCTCTAATAATCTGTGAGCACCGGTCTTACCGGGAAGATTCTAGTCTATGTCCATCCTGGGTTGGAGCTGAATCGCGTGTGTCTGCCCGGGAGCGGGGCATGGCGTCTCTTCTGAGCCATCTGCTCCCGAGAGGAGAGCTGTCGAGTCTGAGCTCACTTCCTCTTCCTCCCAGCATTCTGTTCTGTTTACTCCTCCCATCTATGTTTTAACCTATGAGAGCCAGCCAAGCAGTTTCTTTATTACTTAACCAATGAAATCAACAGATTGATATGACACTCCCACATCAGTCATGTACTCACATCATTTAAAAGTTAACTCAACTCATGATAGTTGTTAGTCATGAGTGGTCAGGGGTTATCTAAAAGCTGACCCTCAGTTTGAAGAGGGACTCTCAGTTTGCAGAGGGATGTTTCAGGCTTTAAGGCAGAGCTATCAGTTGTAAAGCAAACTAATCCACTGTTAATAGTTAATCCTTAATGTTGTAAGAAGGCCACTTGTTGGTTTTAAGCTGCTCAGCGGCTCAGACCTGAAATAATCACAAAGAAACTATATTATTTAAATAACTGCTTGGCCCATTAGCACTAGCTTGTTATTGGCTAACTCTTACATCTTAATTTACCCTGTCTCCATTATTCTGTGCATCACCAAGAGGTCCTGGACTACCAGCAAAATTTCAGCATGTCTGTCGCCAGCAAAAGCTCTATGGCTTCTCCTGACTCTGCCTTTCTTTCACCCAACATTCAGTTTACTTTTCCCTGCCTACCTAAGTTCTGTCCTATCAACAAATCAAGGAAGTTTATTTATTCACCAATGGTATTCACAGCACACAGAGGGAAATCCCACATCACCTTAAGCTGCAGAGAAAGTTGCTGACAGTCTGTTCTACAAGCCTGGTCTACAAGAGCTAGTTCCAGGATAGGCTCCAAAGCAAAAGAAAAATAAAAATAAATTTAAAAAAACATAATACAAGATAACAGACTATTAAAGAATCGGTATATGCCTAAAGCAACTCAGTTTATAATTGTTTTATAAGTCACAAGCACTTTTTTGTTTGGTTTTTCGAGACAGGGTTTCTCTGTAGCTTTGGAGCCTATCCTGGAACTAGCTCTTGTAGACCAGGCTTGCCTTGAACTCACAGAGATCCGCCTGCCTCTGCCTCCTGAGTGCTAGTATTAAAAGAGTGTGCCACCACCACCCGGCCACAAGCACTTTCGAAAACAAGTTTACTGCTATTTTTTGCAAATGTTTTCACATGAGAATGAATGTTCTATATATGTATGTAGGATCTGGTACAGTAGATATTTATGAGTCTCTCAACTTGAGTGTTGGTATCTGAAATCAAAATATATGAGGAACAACCTGTAAAGACATTTTAGCCAATAACCCAAAAGTCTTTCACGGATTAATAGCAAAAAGAATAACAAACCCTAAGTAAATAAAGTAAATAAACCTTGGTAGCTCCTTTTGTCACCTCGAACTAAACATCACTGAATCATATCATTGTGCCTGATGATAGCAAAAAGTTAGAAACATTCTAATTGTGTGTTGCGAAAATACAATCAACACCACCATAGTTCTACCACCTATTAAACTATTTGAAAGTTATATTATAAACTTGAAAGTGAACTACAATATTCAGAAATTCTAGAAACCCCACCATCAGTTTTCCAATCTGTCTTCCCACTGCACACCAAAAGCATTCCCTTATGTGTACACTAGACAATGATATTACAAGCATAATATTCTACCATACTAGAGCTGCATTATTTCTCTTCCCAGGAAATCCATACACTGGGAGACTCAGAGGACAAGAACCACTGGCCAGGTCACTACATAGAACAACAGAACCATAGCCTGGCTCATGGTCCATCTCTGACTCACCATGGCATACCTTGTGGTCTACCTTACAACTCATTACAACAGAAGGAGAGAAGAATCCTGGAAAGAACCACCTGTAAGCTACCTACCACTATTGTTCCTGCCTGCTAAGCCTTCCCAGAGTCCCTCACTGGCTAATGCCACCCAGCTGGGCATCAGAATATTATCAGTTCCCCTACTGGGTGAACAGAGATCAAATTACTCAGATATCACAGAACTTTCTGCTCTGCCCTTCCAGTCCAGTGTATAGGGCCCTAGTCTAGGAAGTCATTATATCTGAGATCTGAAACAACCCTTTTCCAAAGGCCCTGACCCCACATCTTTACCAGCTCTCCCAAGCATACCCCGAGATTAGAGACAGAGCTCTGGTGTTGCTCTATACATCAGGGCCTTAGAGAAACCTCCAAAATCCTAGGCAGGTTGCCAAAGTCAGAGAGGCCTAGTTTCAAGGATTTTCTAGAAGTTCTGCACTGAGCATTTGACATTTAGGTGTAAGGTCCATTTAAAGTTAATTTGTGGAAGTTGTAATTGGGATCTCATGAACTGTGTAGTACTCCACTACTCAGTCACAATGTAGAAGAGGAGAATTGGTGACATAAAGGATTGACCAATGCTTAGGAGAGAGTAAGTCACACCAAGTAGAATTTAGCTGAGGGAGGGCGGCCTCTGAAATACACCCAGAGACAAGTAGTATGTTAATCAGGACTATTAGAGATTTGGATGCTAAGATGTAAATGTTTATTTACCTTTTGTGTATACATGTCTGTAATGAAAACTGCAAATGAGATGCTCACCAATAGAAAGGATAGAGAGTCTGCCTGTATAACTCTCTAGAGCAAGATGGAGCATCATAGTTTTAAGAGGGATTTCTTAGTTGTGTTGTACTGGATGCTGTAAACATCAATTCCATGATATTTTGTTATGTATTTGCTTTTTCTTGGTATTAACTACATACTTACATTAAAATCCAAAAGCATGGTTATAGTAGTGATGTCATGTACCATATGAATAATGTCTTGTGTTTTATCTAAGGTTTAGTTGAACAGTTTGTACCTAGGAAATACTAATTATTACATTATCATATACAGTTTCTATTCAGTTTTCTTTTATTTGTTGTTGCTCAGCACTATCTTAAGACAAACAATTGGTATCTTCCTGTGATCACCCGTGACTGCTTACAAAGGATGACCACCACCAGGTTGCTGACTGTTGATATTCTATCATGAAAGATGGTATCCCCTCTATCTGAGTACACAGCCTCTTTTCCAGGCAACTGTATGCAATTCATCCCTAATGACATGTGACCTTGTGGTCTTAGGAATGAGCTAGAGTACATTGCCTGGAAAACACTTGGGAAGATGTAGATCCTGTGTATGCACCCATGAGAAAGCCATCTTTAAAGTGGGAATTGACCTTGAGTGCTATCAGGCTTACTTCCTATGTCCACTGAGAAATGTACTGTAATGGAGAGCATATGGGCAGTGGAAGAGTAGAGAGAAAGTAGAGCTCACATATGCAGCTATGGGAGAGCCATTGTACATACTGGATGGAGACGTGCCTGTGTGGCTGCTTTTGGGTATCTTAGTTAAAGCTTCTATTGCTGTGAAGAGACATCCTGACCACAGCAATGCTTATAAAGGAAAACATTTGATTGAGGCTGACTTACACTTTCAGAGGATTTAGTCCATTATCATCATGGCAGAAAGCATGGTGGATGTTAGCAGAATTGGAGCTGGAGAAAAAGCTGAGAGTTCTACATCTAGATCAGCAGGCAGCAGAAAGTGACTATGACATACTTCAACAACTCTCCATGGGACGTTGGGATTCATTTTGATTCAAACAACCACAGAATCAAAACCCTTGTAAGTACTTTTTCAACCATGCTCAATAAGTAAGCTCAATAAACTCACTGGTTCCCCAGGATGGACTTTGGTGAAATTGTACTTTGTATCTTCATTGGGGCTTATGGTTATAGGATAGAAATTGCTTCCTCCCCCTTCACAGGGGAGAAAATTTCACAACAGATCATAAACATATTTGTTAATGATCCTACTTCTCATGGTATTAGAAAAAGAAAGCGGTACATAAAAGAACATGTTAGAAGAATATAAATGTGTAAATGACTATAGTAAAAAGGGACTTAAATTTATGAACATGATTATGACTGGATGGCTCCAGGATAAAGAAGACTGGAAAGATTTTACAAGCTATGAAGGTCTGAGTAAGTTGTTTAAGGTACATAAGGATGAAACTTAGGGATCATATTTTTATTAAAGTTTGTAAAGTCAGATTCCAACTATTTCAAGGACCAGCTGAAAGGTATACCAAACAAACTTTATTGAGTTGTGTCTAAAAAAGGAGGATCAATGTGGGAAAGATTTCTTGAAATCTTCAAAGGAAGCCACAGTACGTAAAGCAAAGCTTTTGACTTATCCTCACATTGATGGACAACTGATAATAGACAGACTTGAAGAATCTGAGATTCCTTCCAAGCATAAGTGACCAAAAAAGACTAGATGCTCAACGGGCCTTGACAACACAGAAAGAAAGATTAATTTCTGCCACCTGCATTGGTCTTCAGTACTCAAGGAGAAATTTTAATCAAAGGATAAGAGGATTGGTACCAACACAAGGGATCACACTCCACAGACAGTAGATGCAACTCTCCATGGGATGTTAGTCAGATAGCAAATCTCAGTAATATTTTATTGATAAAAAGATTCAGTACAGATCTGAGACATCAGACCTTGGCTCTTAGAATACCTGAACACAGCAAAGAAGGACAAGCCCACGATTGTTTTAAACTCCAAATTAAATGATGCTAAATACCTCTGACCTCACTATCCAGAAGCCACATGGGAAGGGCATCATGCTGACTTTTGGCTGATAAAACAGGTATAAAAGGGTGTGACAGTTGGTTGTGGGCTCATCACTCTGGAGACCAACTGTAGAACTTAAATGAAAACCTCTAACAGATGGAAGCTACTGTGAGTCCTTCAAAAATGTCTTATGAACTTTGGATATGTTAGTGCTTCCCAGACAACAGTACATCTTCCCAAACAACTCTGTCTACATCTGAGAGTTTGGTCTTTACGAGACGCTCTATGGAAGGGTATCTTAATACTACCACCTGATACCAAAATTCAGCTGAAACAAGCCAGGTAAGTCATTGCCCCAATACCATAATGGTAGTTAGTGTTACCTCTTCAGAGGAAGGTGGGATAAGAACTGGAGGTAGAAATCAACTATACAATTTAGGGAAGAAAAAAAAACTCTCATGGCTCCCTATTGGTTCCGTCATGGCTCACAATCTACTTCCCACTAATGCTCCTGATTGCTGGGCTTGCCCAGAGTCCATCAAGAGCTAGAATTGCCCAGTTAAGACAGTAGCAGTTCCCCTACTAGATGAGCAGAAATCAAATGACTAAGCCAGCACAGCCCTCCCCAGTTCCACCTGAGGGGAACACAGAGCTCTAGTCTGGAAAATTGGTATTTTAGTAGAGCACTTCTTGTTCCTCTTCCAAAATATGGTGTAACTTGTGTTTATGTGTTTCATTACAGTGTCATGGATTATCATGACTACCAGTGTAATCAACCCTTTCCCTTATAACTCATATTCTGAAGACAAAACTAGGTCACATTCAAACAGCAACGCTTGATAAAGCAAAATTCATGATTTTTCTCATTTCTGGAAAGTCTTAGAAGCAAGAAAGTGATGACATAAATGATGTAATTAAAATCCACAAAAAACAATCTAAAAAGCTGAAACAGGTTTATAGTCATGTGCTCCATAGTTTACTAATTTATATTAGAGCACGCCAAGGATTAGTAATACTAAGGACAGGCAGTGCCACAACATTTTATCCAGTTCTATTTTGGTCAGACTAGTGAAAATACTGTAATTTGGTTTCATAAGTTTGGTTCTTTATCCCACTTCTTGATTACTTACTCTGTGGATGCAAGAAATGGCCAGTTGGAACATTTAGCAATCATCTAAAGTTGACTGAATCACTACCTATTTTTTATGTGATCTATTGTCTAAGGGGGAAAGCTTTCATGCTCCTTCTTGCCCATACCTCTCTGTGCTGGGACTATGCCTGATATACAGTTTGTCAGTAAACTCAATTCTTACATGAGTCCCTCTTGATTTTCAAGTTCACAATAAAATACAGATTAGTTGGAGGACACTCATCTATTTTCCTTCTCACTGACCACTTTAAGGAACTCTAAAGCACAAACTGGGAGAGCAACCCAGGAGAACAGAGCAAGAGAGCAGGCTAAAGGGACCTCAGTGGCTCCCTGAGACACAGAGCAGACCAAGAACAGTTACCAAAGACTCAGACAGACACTGTAAGAATTGGACCAAGAAGCAAAGACACTGCCAACATCAATTGAAGAGATGGGTAGGCTCCAATGCAAGAATTTATCCAATAACCTAATAAGCCACATGGTAACATCAGAAACCAGTGATCACATACCAGGGAGACTTGAACATCCTAACCAAGTAAAAGCAGAAGAAAATGATTTCAAACAAAAGTTTATGAAGAGAATAAAGACCGTTAAAGTAAAATAAAAAACTCAATTAATGGAGAAAAAAACAGAAAAAATTGGGAAAAATTAATAAATCTCACAAAGAAACCCAAGAAAAACAGTCAAACTGATGAAGAAAATGGTTCAAGACTTAAAGACCAAAATAGAAGCAATAAAAAAAAAGGAAACTCTGGATATGGAAAATCTGGATAAATGAACAGAAACTATACAGAGGGAAGTATAACCACTAGAATACAAGAGATGGAAGAGAGAATCTCATGGGTTGAAGAAAGCTAGATAAAATAAATTCATCAGTCAAAGAAAACATTAAATGTAACAAGTTCTTAACACAAAACATCCAGAAAATCTGGAAAAACATAAAAAGAACAAACCTAAGAATAATAGGGATGAAAGGAGAACAACTCCAGCTGAAAGGCAAAGAATAAATATTCAACAAAATCATACAAGAAAAGTTTCCCAAATTAAAGAAAGATATTCCTACAAAGGTAGAAAAAGTTTACAGAACACAAAAAAGACTGGATCAAAAAAAGTCCTCTCACCATAACTCTTAATATCAATGAACTGAATACAGAAAGAGACAGGCTAAGAGAATGAGTAGGAAAACCAAGATCCAGCCTTCTATGTATACAAGAAACACAACTCAACCTCAAAGACAGACATTACTTCAGAGTAAAGGGTTGGGAAAAGGTTTTCCAATCAAATGGACCTAAGAGACAAGCAGGTGTAGCTATCCTAATATCTAACATTAGATTTCAAAATAATCTAATGCAGGACACTTTATACTCATAGCAAGGTGAATCTATCAAAATAAAATATCAATCTTAACATCTATGCATCTAATACAAGAGCACTCACATATGTAAAAGAAACATTACTAAAGCTTAAAACACACATCAAAATCCACACACTAATAATAGGAGACTTCTACAATCCACTATCCACCACACAGAAACTTAGCAGAGAAATAAGGAAACTAACAGATGCCATGAATGAAATGGACTTAACAGACACATACAGAACATTACACATAACTCAAAAGAATATACCTTCTTCTCAACACCTCATGGAACATCCTCAAAAATCACCCAGGTTTAAAGTTAGAACTTAAAACAACAATACTCTCAGAAATCCTACAAAGTCATGGAAATTGAACAGTAAACTACTTAACCACCCACGGGTCAAGGTAGAAATAATTAAAGACTTCCTAAAATTAAACAAAAATGAAGGCACAATGTACCCAAACCTATGGGACACTATGAAAGCAGTACTAAGAGGAAAGGAAAGTTCATAGCACAGACAGAAAGCTCACACTAGTGACTTAACACCACATATAAAAGCTCTAGAACACCACCAAGGCCAGCTGGCCTGCGTCTGAAAAAGCATGGGACAAATCCGAACTAGCTGAACATAGAGGACAATGAGGAATACTGAGAACTCAAGAACAATCGCAGTGGGTTTTTGATCCTACTGCACGTACTGGCTTTGGGGGAGCCTAGGCAGTTTGGATGCTCACCTTAGGAGACCTGGATAGAGGTGGGCGGTCCTTGGGCTTCCCACAGGTCAGGGAACCCTTATTGCTCTTAGAGCAGATGAGGGAGGGTGACTTGATTGGGGGAGGGGGAGGGAAATGGGAGGCGGTTGCGGGGAGGAGGCAGAAATCCTTAATAAATAAATAAATTAAAAAAAAAAAAAGATGGAAAATAAAAAAAAATAAATAAAAGCTCTAGAACAAAAAAGCAGACATGACCAGAAGGAGCAGAAGACAGGAAATAATCAAATGGAGGACTGAAATAAATTAAATATAAACAATTTACAAAATACAAACAATCAATAAGAAAGAGCAGGTTCTTTGAGAAAAATCAACAAGATAGACAAACCCTTATCCATACTAATAAAAAAGCACTGGAAGAACATCCAAATTAACACAATACATCCAAATTAACACAATCAGCAATGAAAAGGGGGACATAACACTAAGGAAATCCAGAAGAATCCTTAGATAATACTACAAAAACCTGTACTCCACAAAATTAGAAAACATAAAAGAAATGGACAATTTTCTGGTTAGGTACCATATACCAAAATTAAATCAAGAACAGGTGAGCAATTTAAATAGATGTATAAAGTGTAAGGAAATAGAAGCTCTAATCAAAAGCCTCACAAAAATATGCCAAAGACAAATGGTTTTAATGTAGAATTCTATCAGAACTTCCTATAATCCTCAAAGTGTTCCCCATAATAGAACCAGAAGGAACATTGCCAAACTCTTTTTATGAGAGTACAGTTAACAAGATACCAAAACCACACAAAGACTCAACCAAGAAAGAGAATTACAAACTAATCTCACTTATGAACAAAGATGCAAACATAATTAACAAAATGCATCAAACTGAACCCAAGAACACATCAAAAAATCCACCATGATCAAGTCAGCTTCGTCCCAGAGATGCAGGGATGGTACAACACACAAAAATCTATCAATGTAAATAAACTGAAAGAAAAAATCCATAACCAACTCATTAGATTCTGAAAAAGCATTTGAAAAAAATCTAATACCTATTCATGACAAAGATCTTGGAGAGATCAGGGATACAAGGAATATATCTAAACATAATAAAAGCAATGTACAGCAACCTGACAGCCAGCATGAAATTAAATGGGGAGAAAAAGTGATCCCACTAAAAGCAGAAAAAAGACAAGGCTGTCCACTCTCTCCATATCTATTCTACATAGTTCTTGAAGTTAAGCCTGGAGCAATATGAAAACAAAATAAGGGATCAAGGGGATTCAAATTGGAAAGGAAAAAGTCAAACAGTTGTTATTTGCACACACTATGATAGTATGTATGAGTGACCTCAAAAACTCTACAGGGGAACTTCTACAGGTGATAAATACCTACAGTAATGTGGCAGGATACAAGATCAACTCAAAAAAATCAGTAGCATTCTTATATACAAATGCTAAAGGAGCTGAGAGAGAAATCAGAGAAACATTACCTTTCAAAATAGCCACAAATTAAATAAAATATCTTGGGGTAACACTAACCAAAGAAGTTAAAGACCTTTATGAAATGAACTTTAAGTTTTTGTAGAAAGAAATTTAAGAATACACCAGGAAATGGATAGATCTCCCATGTACTTGGATAAATAGGATTAACATAATAAAAATGTCAATCTTACCGAAAGCATTCTATAGATTCAATGCATTTCACATCAAAACACCAACACAATTCATCATGGACATTTAAAGAACAATAATCAACTTAACATGGAAAAATTAAAAACCCTGGATAGCCAAAACAATCCAGTATAGGAAAGGAACTTCTGGAGGCATCACAATGCATCAACCTCCATTACGGAGCTACAGTAATGAAAACAGCTTGGTATTGGCATAAAAACAGAGACGTTTACCACTGAAATCAAATCAGGAACCCAGATACTGATACACACACCTATTAACACCTGATTTTTATCAAAGAAGCTAAAATTATACAATGGGGAAAAAAGCATCTTCAACAAATAGTATTGGCATAACTGGATGGCAACATGTGGAAGAATAAAAATAGATCCATATCTATCCCCATGCACAAAACTTAAGTCCAAATGGATTAAAGACTTCAATATAAATCTGAATACTATAAACCTGATAAAAGAGATAGTGGCAAGTAGCCTTCAATGCATGGGCAAAGAGACCACTTTTTAAATATAACAGTAGCATAGACACTGAGAACGACAATAAATAATGGAACCCAATAAGCTAGAAACTTACATATCAGCCTAGATATAGTAGAGAGGGCCTTGGACCTTCCACAAAGCAATGTGCCTTACCTTCCCTAAGGAATAGATGGATGGCTGCTTGTTTGTTCCCAGCTGCTCAGACCTGAAATACAAGAACACATGAAATAAAATCCTTCATTATCAAGTCAGCTTCATCCCAGAGATGCAAGAATGGTACAACATACAAAAATCTATTAATATAATCCATCATGTAAATAAAATGAAAGAAAAAAACATATGACCAAATCATTAGATGCTGAAAAAGCATTTGAAAAAATATGATACCCCAACATGATAAAGGTCTTAGAGAGATCAGGGGTACAAGAAAGATATCTAAACAATATAAAAGCACCTGTAAGAATGGCTATGTCCAAAAACACCAATGATACCATAAGCTGAAGAGGATGTGAAGTAACTGTTGGGAATGCAAACTTGTGCAACCACTTTCAAAATCACTATGGCTGTTTCACAGAAAACTGGCAATCAACCTACCCCAAAATCCGGAAATACCACTCTTGGCATTATACCAAAAAGACGCACAATCATACTACAAAGACATATGTTCAACTATGTTCATAGAAGCATTTTTTGTAATAGTCAGAACCTGGAAACACCCTGAATACCCCTCAACTGAAGAATGGATAAAGAAAATGTGGAACATTCATATAGTTAGATTACTACTCAGTGGTAAAAAAACAAAGATATGTTAAATTCTGCATGCAAATTAATGGAGCTAGAAAACACCATCCAGAGTCAGGTAACTCAGACCCAAAAGATGAATATGGTATTGTGTACTCACTCATAAATGGATATTAGCTATAAACAAAGGACATTGACCCTATAGTTCATGATCCTAGAAGCTAAGTAACAAAGAGAACCCTAAGAAAAACATACAGATCCACTTGGAAATTCAAAATAGACAAGATCAGCTGAAAGAAAATGGAAACACAGGGATGGGGGGAAAAAGAAAGGTAGGAGACGAGAAGGGGGGAAGGAGAGGGCTGGGGAGAACTTGAGGAAATGGGATCATTGAGATGGAGGAAGGTCAGAGATGAGAGCAAGAAAAGAGATATCTTGATTGAGGGAGCCATTATGGGGTTACCAAGAAACCTGACTCCAGTAAATTCCTAGGAATCCACAAGGATGACCCCAGATAAGACCCCAAGCAATAGAGGAGAGGGGACCTGAGCTGGCCTTGTCTTGTAGTCAGAATGATGAATAACTTAAATATCACCAAAGAACATTCATCCAGCAACTGATGGAAGCAGAGGAAGAGCTCGTCTGTGCAGAGTCTGGGGGCCTCCTGAGTGTTCTGTGTCCGCGCAGGGGGTTGGGGGGGCATCCACACCTCCGCCATGTGTCTGGACGTGAGCTCTGCCCCCCAGGGCACCGTCAGCTCGTACCTGAGGCCTCTCGACGGGGAGACTGGGAGAGACCCGCCAAGGACGTCTGTCTGTCTGGATGGACCTGCCTGCGCTGGCTGCTCCTGCTCCCTCTGCTCCCGCTGCCGCTGTACTGTGCTGGCGGGAAGCCACGCTGCTTGCAACCCCGTCCTCCCCCCCCCAGCCTCCTCGCTACCCTCCCCGCCCGCCCTCCCCATGTCGTCCCCCAAACGCCCCACGCACCACCCCCGCCCCACGCACCTCTCCCGTACCGGCGTGGGAGTCCGGTCGCCCCAGTTCCGGGCACCGGCGGGAAGCGGCTCCGCCCCCTCCCCCTTTCCCAGCTCCGAACCGCCACCTCGGATTCCCCCGCGGCGATCGCGGCTCCAAAAGCAGCGGAAGCTGGAGCTGCCTCGACGGTTTTTCTCTTTTCTCCTTTTTTTCTGCTTCACCCGCGTGTGCTGGGAGCCAGCTACAACCCTGGCGGGAGCGGACTGTCTATATTACCGGGATAGGAAGGAAGGAGGGAAGAAGCCCGGGCTTCCCACGCCGGGAATCATGGGAGACGACCGGTCCCAGACTACAGGCGAAATGGGCACCGCCGGGAATCATGGGAGACGTAGTCCCGGACCGGGAACCGGGTCCCGAGCCCCCCAGGGGGGGGGGAGCGGCGGGGCCGCCCCCCCGCGAGCCGAGAGAGCGTCCACGGGCCGGACATGGCCCGCGGGGACCCCACGTCCCGCACCCGGACCCCAGCCTCCCGGGGTCCCCCATGGACCCCGAACCCCGGCCCCTCCCCGGCCCTGGAGACACCCACCACCCGGAGCCGCCCACCCCTAGCGACGCCCCACCTCTAGCCACGCCCTAAGTATAAGGCACAACAGGACTTAATGGGGTTGTGACACTGGCATGGTCTCTTGAGCAGCATTAAAAGGATGGTTTTTTAATGAAGGGATGGGTGTTTCTGCTGTTTGTAAAACATGGTTGTCGTCTTTGTTTTGAGAATGCACCTGGTTAATCCTAGGGAACAAACATTTATATCTTATACTAATCTCTAACATGTGCAGTTAGCATACCATTTACCTTTGGGGGATTTGGGATGCAACTCTCCCTTACCTAAATTCTACTTTGTGGCTTAATATTTTCTAAGAACTTATACCATCAATCCTAGTCTTCTACATCACAGTAGCAGTGGAGTGCTACTCTATACAGGGACTACTGTTTACAAGCTCCACAGAATTAACTACAGATGGACACTAAACCTAAATGTTAAATGTTCAAAGTGCAAAACTTCTGGAAGATACTAGAGGGACCAGGGCTCTCTGACCTTGGCAAATCTGTGTTACACAGTGACGATACAAGCCGGCATTTCATGCTGATTTCAAAAAGGATATTTGAAAGCACAGTCCCGCTCCCAGTGCTCTGCACAGACGCAGTCAGGAGAGTGGAGTTACTCAGAGACTGCCAATCGGCTTAGGAGATACAAAGAACACGCAGGACCACTCAGATCATGCTGGAGCATTAAAGACCAACAGAAGCACGCTGGATGATGCAGGACCAGGCAAGAATATACTGAACTCTGCATCTGATCACTCGCTACCACACACCCAGGGGAAGATGAACCACACTGGCTCTCGTAGCTCAACTAGCCCCTCCTCCCAGTCTGGGGATAGCCCCAAGCTCACCACGTCGTGGTTTTCCAGCTTTTACATGCTCCCTGCTCAGCTGCCTGCAGCAACACTCATAGCACAGCACACAAAACCACGTGTGCCAGCTTCTCTTCAAAGCCTGAAACTGGGCCCGGAAAGACCCAGCACAACTTCTTGACTGACAGGTCACCTGGAAGATATGATTGGCTACTGAGGCCTGGACAAGAGCACCTCCCATAAGGTTATACTGTGCTTAAAGACACAGCACAATGGTTCCTGACCCTGCCTTTCATCTGAAAAACCTTTTCTGAATCAGCAGAGATGCATTTCCATAGCACTTGCCCCTGGCTCCAATACAGACCCTGCTACGTTCCTACTCTGCAGAGACACTTCCCCTTCTCCTTGACACAAGGTGACTAGCTGGTTGCCACTTGTAGCCAGTTTGACTTCCAAGATTAGCCATCACAACAGTCAAGACAGAAGAAATGAGAAAAATTCTTAGCGCAGGAAACAGGGAAAGCATGGGAGTCATTTCCAAAACAAAGCTTTTCCTGAACAAAGGAAGCATGTGGATTTTACTTAGGGAGTCTGTACACATTCATGTAGATTTCAGCCTATTCCTAAGCAGACTCAGTTAGCAAACCCATTTCTGAACATGATCACAATGTAAAAACGGAGACATTTAGGGGCATTCTTACTTCAAAGTCATGCAGAAACATATAAATTATAGAAAAGATGAAAAGAAAAGCCTCTGGCATGTTCATCTTGTACCACAAGTGTTAGTATTCAGGCATCTGTACTGGCCTGTCCTTGGGTTACTGACAGGATATGTCCTCAGCTACAGCCACTAAGAGCACCTCCTGCACACATTTGATACTTTCTCTCTCTCTCTCTCTCTCTCTCTCTCTCTCTCTCTCTCTCTCTCTCTCTTTCTCTCTCTCTCTCTCTCCTCTCATCTGCCTGTCTCTCTGCCCCACCTCTCTCTTCTGTCTCCAGAGGCTGGTCTCCCCATCTCCCACATTTTTCACATTCCCTTCCCCCTAATAAAAACCCCTCCGTGTGAGCTCTTCTTTTGAGCCACTTTTTAAAATGACAACAACAAGGTCTTAGCTGAAAGTCAGGTAAATGACACAGTGAAAGCAGATTTCTCAGGAGCCTATGTGATCTGTCAATCTTGATGTTTGATCTAAAAGATAACTGCATCAATATCACAGTTCTCACAGATACAAAAGATAGAGAACATAAATTCAGAAAACTTCAAGGAAAGGTCATTTAACAGCACTGTGTCCTCTGCTCTAGGATGGACGATTATGGTGAACTCTATTAACCTCAGAGCAAAGCTGCTTTCATCTCTGAGCTGGCTATCTCAGCAGAAGACCACAACTGTTTCCATGCAAGATCAGAAGGAGTTCATTTTAAACTATCCCTGGCTTCTGTCTGTCTCAGGGTTGTGACGTCACTGTAGAGAATTCCATTTTTTCCTTTTTCTAACTTTTTGTAAAAATGTAGTTATATGAGCATTTTGATTGTATGTGCCTGTGAACAGTACTTACAGAGGCCAGAAGATGGAAGGAGATGCCTGGGACTGGAGTTACAGCAAATGGTTAGTTACCATATAGGTTCTGGGATTGAAACCTGGGGCTCTGGCACAACACCAGTGTTCTTAATTGCTGAGCCATCTCTCTACTCCCTCTTCTTATTTAACATTTATTTCCATAAATTGATAATCACATGATATCACACCACTTTCTGTTTGGGTGGAAAGTTAGCATCTCAAACCCCCTCTCCTGGGAGTTGCTTCAGCACAGACTCTACCCCCAAGAAAGCCTACCAAATGATGACCCCCTCCTCAGAGATGCTTAAGACCACTACTACAGGGAATTTAAACAGAAACCCAGAGAACAAACATGCAGTTTTCGGTCTTCCTTCCCATTTTTACCTGGGAGCACTGTTATTCATTAAACCTGGACTTTTTCAAATTTGGTTTGATTTGGATTATTGTGCCAGCACAGAGGTTTATTGGGGCACAAAACTTTTCATCTGGAGGTTTTACCAAGGCGGCTATTTTTCCCACTGGCATAGGGCCATGTGTTGGAAAACACCTTTCTCCCCTGCACCTGCTCTCTACCAGGCTAAGATAGACTTCCTCTGGGTAAGTTCTGTGTTCCAAGTCATGGCCTTAGAGGCCCAGAGCCTCATACCATTCGGGCCAGCCTATTGAAACCATGGCCATGCCAGGCACCCAACCTGACTTGATAAGAATCCGCCTTATTCTGGGGGACAAGGGCCTGCCTTGTCTCTGTGGGGTTCCTTCATCAAGACATATCCTTTCAAGGAATTTCTCACACCTCTCTTTTTTTTTTACCCCGACTCTATCACAGTGGATACACTGCACTAGGTTTTGAATCCCGAGTCCTGGCATAGACTTAAAAGCAAGACATGCTCACAGTTCAAGGACTGATCTCCAAATGCCCTTGGGCTGCCTTTTACAAATTTTTTTTAAAATTGGGGCTATCTGACACCTTAGGTCTCTTAACACCTAAAAAAAAAATTGCCAGTGTGAAAGAAACAAGCCCCATATGCCCATGGTTTGTGGATGCTGTGCTCACACGCCCCTTCCCTGCTCCCCCTGCTCCCCCTTCCCTGAAGACTAGGCCTTTCCTCTTCCTAGAATTCTTCTATTCTCATCACCCCGCCTGTACTTCCTGTCTGGCTACTGGCCAATCAACATTTTATTAAACCAATACAAGTGACAAATCTGTACAGGGTACAAGACCATTGCCCCACAGCATTTCTTAGCCTAATTTTTAAGTGTTTCTTGAACTGAAGTTGTTGAAAGTAGTTTTAATTCTGGTTGTGGGGCTGAAGATGAGTTAAGTAGTTAAAGTTTAGTGGGTATACTTAGGAAGTATACACTCCCATATATTGAGCTACGTACAGGCTTTGCAGTGTGTTCCATAGCCCTAGCTTTGGTGAGCTGTCACCCATGCCATGATGGGCTTTGGTAATTCAGCTGTCTTTGAGTCATTTCTCTTCCTATAAGTTACGCATGAATCATATTCCTATAAGCAACCCCAATAAAACCTTTTGGTTCATCAAATTGGTCTTTGGTGTTATCCATGCATTGGTCTGTTGTGGGTTCCCTGTGTGGAGTGAATAGACATGTGTGTTACATCCTCCCGGGAATTTTTTTGCTACACAGCACAAGTTAACAACTGAAGTTAACTATGACTTTTCCAAATACCAACATGTTAGTTAGGTATAGGTGGTCTAGGTCAAGCATCTCACAGCATCTTGGTTATGATCTGCTAGGGCATTTCTATGCTCCTGAAGCATTCTTTGTACATGATGTTGAGTAATATGCTAACAGAAGAGAGGCAAGGACTTCTTGTGGCCTTAAAGCTATAATTGCTCACTCAACCCAGAGCAATGAGAGTAAGTGGGGAATGCCTCTCTCATGCCTTTACCTACATAGTGAAAGTGTTTACAGTTGGCTAGTTTCTCTTCTCCGTAATATTTGTATAGCCTTGAAATATGTTCATGTCTGTGAGAATATATTTGGTGTGTTCATGCCTAGACATTTTCTTTTTGTATTGAAGGGAAAAAGAGCTTACAATCCTGAGAATGTGTCAAACCTTCCAGTTCTTAGAACTGCATTTGAGGGAGGTTCAGTTTTTACTTCTCTGACCTTTCCCATTATTATACCATTTATAATGGTCAGCTACCAATGAAGCAGTCATGGTTCTGCCAGACATCTCTGAGGTATCTTAGACACCCCTGGCTCCTTATATATCTTGTGGTTTTGTGTTAAATGTGAAGCCCTACTCTTTGCTTTCATCTCATCAGTAGAATTTGTGCTGACAAAAATCAACCCAACATTGGACTAAGCAGTTTGCTCCTGATAATCCCTGTTGGAAGCTCCTAGTAGACTTTTCTTGTTTTCACTTGAATTTTTTTTGTTACTCTTTCAAAAGTACATATCATTTTACATAAAATTATCAACATCAAGTCAAACAGAAGCCCTTCCATGTAATATGGAAATCTGCAACTTTGAATTGTTTCCCTGTATGAGGTATGGAGCAGCATCATCATCATTGTGGTTCCAGTCTCAACTAACAAAATACAGGTCCTTCAAGTGTAACATATGTTGGCACAACTCAACTCAAATTAAGGTGTTGTGGGCTGAGTCATGTAAACTTTAGATGGTAAGAAACTCTGGTAGTTGTTAAGTTCTTTTCATAAACTAGCCCAGTGAAGAGTACCTGAGTCAGACAGATTTGGGCTTAAATTCTTACTTGATAGTTCTTTGATCTAAGAAGTTGTCTCATATCTACAGCAATGGAACTTTCAGATATCATTAGAGTTGTTTGAATAGCACACACAGCATTTGTATACCTCTTAATGGAAACCTTTCAATCCTAAGGAGTTTCTTCTCAAGCTGCTTTCAGACATGCTCTTCCAAACACAAGGGAAGCTGGTTCAGCCAGTTCTTTCAGTCAAGACATATCTACAGCTGCTTGATTCTGACAACATGACCTCCAATATTGCAAGCTGAATGTAGAGCAAGAGTAAAAATGATAGACCAGCACTTTTGGTTCTGATGCTAATTTCCTCAGAAAGTAGAAACTGAAGTGAAATCAAGAGCTTCTCCTAGAGAAGTGTCAGTCAAGGATCCCTCCTAGACTTGCAGCTTTCTCTGCCCCCAGACAGCTTTCTTAGTACTTGGAACATAAACTGGGAGATCTCTTCAGACAGTGATAGCTGTTGGCCCTGCACAAAGTTTCCCTACTATGATAAACTCATAAAACTTCCAAGAACATTTAAAAACACTCGCTTCTTTTTCTTACAGTCCTTTATAATTAGAAAATACACTGATTTCTTAATAAATAAATTCAGGATCTAAAAATTGCAAAGTTCTTGGTTTAATCTCATACTACACCTACTTCTGTGATGATACTGGAGCTTCCTAATGCACTGTGCTTCTATAGCAAAAACACTCCGCACTGCATCATTTATAAGCCGTAGCAATTTCTTCTCATGATTATGAAAGTTGGGAGTAGAAGAAAATGCTCTGAAGTATTTACTATCTTGTAAGGGCACAGCTTTAGCTTCTGGGATTGTTCTTCACTGGTGTGTCTTTGTGATGAATATGACTGTGTTCACTGTGGTAGCAGAAAGAAAGGTGCAAAGGATAGGATGTTTTTCATAAAAGTCTCATGAAGTAATCACCTCTGATACCTTTCCCTTTTAACAGAAAAATTTTAGATATTATACAATATTAGAAAAAGGAAAAGTGTGAATTCTAAAGTTAAATTTTAACACTTCTAACTTTAAAAAATATTTTTATTTTTATTAATTCATGTGTATGTGTGCATATACATGTGTATGTGTATGTCAGCACTTATACATATGTGTAGGTGTCTGAAAATGACATATGGCACTAGATATCCTGGAGCTAGAATATCAGACTGACACAGATGTTGGGACCTGGACACCTATCCTCTGCAAGAGCAGTGCATGCTATCAACAGCTGGGCATCTCTCTAGTTGTACTGATCATCATTTGCATCCCCAAATAGAATCAATCAAAAGGCATCCATTACAATCACTAAAATATTAAATTATCTTTTCATTACAAAACTATAATTATTTCTCAAACTTATTCTTTTATATTCAAAATAGGTTCCTGATTATTCTGATCAATGCATAGAAGTATTTCTCAAGTTGCCAGCCATGACCATTACTTCTTTGTTCTCTCACTGATTTTAAACACCCTTATTTGTAGTATTTGGCAGGGATGTCAAGAACTATATCTTTGTCCAACTTATTTTGATATGTAAATAAAAAATCCATGGATACTGATAAACACATGCAAAAATAACTACATAATGAAAATGAACTTTAAAAATATCATAATGATAAAAAATTCATCATGAACTTAAATATATACTAGTGGTACAAATAGAAGGCTCATTCGGTAGAGGTACTTTTTGCCTGGCCTAAGAACATGAGTTCAATTCCAAGGATGAACCCAGTGAAATGAAAGAACTATTTTAGGCAAGCTGTCCTTGACCTCAATGTGTGTGCCATGGCAGGTGCACATCCACACAACCCATACCCACTCCTGCAAATATATAAAAAAGAGTATTAAAATACACTACTATTTAAAACAATTGTGTGTGATCATAATATACTACTTTTGCCAAGAATGCACAGGGTACATAGGATGTTCACACACTTGGGCCAAGCTTCCTGAGAATGATGAAAATTCCTCAAGTGATATTAATGAGATGTGTACCAATAAATGATTATCATGTTGTTATAAATACATTAACCAGTTTGTAATTTTAGTGTGCATTCTAAACTATTAAATATTTGCTAATTCAGTACAAGCAAGACACAAGAACTATTTTCATATATTTGAAAAGATCCCATGTTAACATTCCCAAACACATTATATTTTAACATGGCTGTAAAGAATGTGGGATATTTTGTTAGGAAAACATGTAATATGATATTGGAATTGTCAGTTGATGACTTCTTTTTTATTATTTATTTTTTTTATTGAGAAAAGGAAGGAAAAAAAAACAAGTTTCCTCCTCCTCCCAGCCTCCCATTTCCCTCCCCCTCCTCCCACCCTTCTCCCCCTCCTCTCACCCCTCTCCCCCTCCCTCTACAGTCCAAAGAGCAGTCAGGGTTTTCTGCCCTGTGGTTAGTCCTAGGTCCTCCCCCCTCCGTCCATATCTAGGAAGGTGAACATCCAAACTGGCTAGGCTCCCACAAAGCCAGCACACTGCTTAGGATCAAAACCCCTTGCCATTGTCCTTGGCTTCTCATCAGCCCTCATTGTTCGCCATGTTCAGAGAGTCCAGTTTTAACCCAGGCTTTTTCAGTCACAGTCCAGCTGGCCTTGGTGAGCTCCCAGTAGATCAGCTCCCCTGTCTCAGTGGGTGGGTGCACCCCTCGTGGTCCCAACTTCTTTGCTCATGTTCTCCCTCCTTCTGCTCCTCATTGGGACCTTGGGAGCTCAGTCCAGTGCTCCAGTGTGAGATGGGGAGAGAAAAGGGAGAAGGGGAGGATGGGGGGAACTTGGGCAAAAAGGAGGATTGGGATAAAGGAAGGTTGGATAGGGGAGCACGGAACCACAATTCTTAGTTAAGGGAGCCACCTTAGGTTTGGCAAGAGACTTAAACCTAGAGTGGTTCCCAGGAGCCCAAGGCAATGTCCCCAGTTAGTTCCTTGGGCAGCTGAGGATAGGGAACCTGAAATGACCCTAGCCTATAGCAATACTGACGAATATCTTGCATATCATCATAGAACCTTCATCTGGTGATGGATGGAGTTGATGACTTCTTAGAGGATAAAGCATCACTTTTCTTAGGCTCTGGCCACTGGTAGGCCGCCCATGACCTAGGAGATAGCTCCACACCCATGCACTAATTGGTCAGCATTAATTGGACTCAGGAGGCTGCTACTACTAAGAAGATGCAATGTCAGGAAGGAAAGAGGTTGAGAGATCCTGGGGTAGAGACAGAATCTCACCCTTTTAAATGCAGAAAGGAGACGCATAGGAAGCAAATGGCAACTGCTCCCAGTTTTCTGGTCTTCCAGGTTTTTACCCCCATATCTGTCTCCTGGTTTTTATTGATTAAGTGTATTTGGATTTACATGTAACCTTTGTAACACAGATCATGTTTTACTTTAAGTTGTTCAAAGGATTCATTGCTTAAACCATTAGCTTGGGAGAAAGATCTGGAAAACAAGCATGACAAGACATTGATCACAGACTGCCTCCAAAAAACGAATAGCTAGCTAGAGGTGCAAAGAAAGCAGAAAGGGTTTTTGCAAAGTTAGAACTGAACCAAGTCTAACTCTGCCCATGCCCCCGTTGTACCCAGTGAACAGGATAACTGTGGCAGAGAGCCTTGTGTCTTCTTATTATTTCCTAATGACAAAGATGGGATAGACAGTTTGAATAATTGCCCTGCAGGGAGACAGGCCATCTCTTCAACAATATAAATCAACTTTTACAGGGAGGAAGGCAGAGTCTGTGGCAGTTGAATCAATACTATGGACCTATCAGGACAGCACCAGCATCAGCACCAGAGAACTTATACATGAAAATCGTAAGATTATTCAGGAATTCCATGGGTACAACTCAGATAAAACTCTGACTATTACTGCCCTAAGCTTCACTGAGCTCAAGAGAATATTGCTGAGCTTCAAGACCTGACAGCCAGCCTTCCAGAACTGTAAAATGTGTCATTGCACTATATAGCCACATGGTGGCAGCACACGTCTACTATACTGCCGACCTGCGAGAGACTCATAAAGAAGTAGGAGTTGGAGAAGCCTAAAGGATATAGTTGGACTCAAAAAATCAGGTAAAAGTTTTTGTAAACAGTCACTTTAAATGTATCCCAAAGACAGCACAATAAAGTGAGTTTGGTCCAATCACGTCATCTAAGAGAAAAGGCCCTCTCCACCACACGTTTAACAATGGCTCTTCCTCCGCCAGTGACTAGGCATTCGGGGAACAAACACTATCGGATCCGCCAGTGACTAGGCAAAAACGCTGCATTCAGGGAACAAACACTATAGGAGTCCATAGGACCATAGGAGGAACTGCATCCCAGGAAGCCTGTCTCCAGGTGAAAGGCTGAAAGAGAGGCTGTTCACTCAAGCCTTATCACCACCTAAGACTCTCTCGACTGAAACTCTAAGCTCTGATGAAGAAAGCGTGGCCCTTACAGCCCTCTCCTACTCATCACTCTTTCCTGTTTCTGGTCTGCCTGGTCCCACAGAAAACAAGAAATGCTTCTCTTCGGTTTTAATTTTCTGATCACCCAGATGTTTTAAATGAGCAAAGCATTCTGTTCCAGGTTGGTATAAATAGGAGCTGATATTTATTTCGGGTAGAAAGGAAAGCTTAGTAACATCAGTCACTGCAATAGGGGCTTGTTCTGAAACCCAACTAAAGAGAGTTCTTTACTATAGGTTAACCTATAGGTTTCTAGAGGGGGTGGGTAATCTAAGGCAATGTATGGCTTTGTACAAGCTCAAATTTTGGGGGGTTGCTATATGCCTGAAGTCAGGAAGGCAGAGAAAACAAGGACCAGGGTTATAACTGTACCTGGGGCTCATAAAGCAGGGGTTGCCCTTGCTGAAGCAGGAATGATAGACAGAAAGGGGCCTGGGGCTGCAGGGAAGGTGACCAGATCACTCTAATATTACCAAATCTGGTCTCTACTTTTTGTCTTTCAGTTTCTTATAAACAGATACAATGTACTTTGAATTCATTCCCTTCCATTGTCCTCTCTTATGCCCCTCTTACCAAATACTTTTTCTCATCTTTTTATTTATTTACTTATTTAATGTATATAAGTATTTTGTTTATTTTTACGTCTGTGTGTCACATGCTTGCCACATTCTTGCAGAGGCCAGAAGAAGGTGTCAGATCCCCTAGGACTGCAGTTATAGACAGTTGTTAGCCACCATTTGGGTACTGGGAATAGAACCCAGGTTCTCTGGAAGAGCTACCAGTGCTCTTAACTGCCAGGCTATCTCTCTAGTCCTCATGTCTTTTTCATGTGTGCATACTTTATCACATTTAATTAGAGTCACTTGCATGAACATAGGTAGGGATCTATTACTTGAACTAGGTCAGCTTACCAGCACTACAGTGCTATGGAATATGACTTCCCTCCTCTATCAGCCATTAGCTGCCTATAACTCCTCAGGGTGGCGTGGGGTTTCATGAGCCTCTCCTCCTTTCATCAAGGAATGTTAATAGGCCCAGTCTTCTGCAGGTCTTGTTCAAGTAACCCCCACTGCTGTGATTTCCTAAGTGCGGCAGCCAGGTGATGTCCAGAAAAGAGAATTTCCCAGCATTCCTTCCCATTCTCTGGCTCTTAGGTTCTATCTCTGCAATGTTTCTGAGCCTTAGAGAAAGGAAATCTAGTCTCTCTTAAAGCTGCAGCATCTTAAAATGCTGGCCCCATGATCCAGTACCAGATCCCATCAGCCACCCACATAAAAAGGGCAATGTACATGAAATCTCCACACCCTTCATCACTGGAGTCCACCATATCCAGGATTCTTAACTGAAAGTTGATGATTTGATAAGTGACAGAAAACAAGCTTCCTCTTCTGAGTCATTACCAAGGCCCTGTCTGCTTTCTGAATCATAGATTTTGCCACCCTCTGTATTAATGGTTGAACATCAGATATGTTTCCTGTCACTTTTCTATGCTTTCTCTCTTCTTACTGTCTAACTCTCCATAAGTTCCAAGATTTTGGATCCCATGCAAGGCTCTTCTTACCACAGACTTAACTTGTTCTCTTCCTCAAAGCCTGCCAGCCAGAAATGTCAACATGACTGGACAATATGCCTATCTTATCATCCCTATTTTCACATTATAATTTCTTCCTCACGTGGGTGGGTTCTTTTTAGATAGACAGGTCAACCACAGTAGACTCTAAGTAGTCAGTCATAGTCTGACTACAATCCTGACCAAAACCCATGACATTTATACTATATAAAATAAACTAACAACCTCTGCGTTCCCCCCAAGGGTGCTCCACACTTGGATGGAGCAGCTCCAATTTCCTGTCTTACCGTGGTAGGAGCCACACAACTGTTTCTCCCAAACTCATGTTTGGTTTTCTTCCATCTTCACTTGGGCAACAGTTCATTCCATAGTTTTTCTTAGGTGTTCTATTTCATTCATCCCAGATAGAAAGAATAACAACAGTCCAAAGCAATTATTCCACCCAAGTGAAGTTTACTGAAGCAATGCCCCTTGCTGGGCTTATTTACAGAGCTATGGGTGACTGCACACCTCAGAAAAACCCACCTGAGCATGGGTTAAGGACTCACAGAAGTCCCCTATACACCTTTGGGACAGCTGCATCACCGAGGAGTCTCCCGTCCTTACCAAGGCCACTGCCCACGTATCTCTCCTTTGGGAGTGGGATAGGTGATATTCTCCACCAAAGAATATAGCAATTGGTTGTCCAGAGACAAATGATCAACACTGAAAACATACATAAAAGCAACATTATGTCAGCCTAATGATGGTGGTGCACATTTTTAATCTCAGCACTCGGGAGGCAGAGGCAGACAAATCTCTGTGAGTTTGAGCCCAGCCTGGCCTACAAGAACTAGTTTCAGGCTTCAAATCTGTAGAGAAAACCTGTCTCAAAAAAAAAAAAAAACCAAACAAACAAACAGTAACATTATATGAATAGAAAAGTTTATCTTTAGTAATACATAAATATTGCTAAATATGTGTACACATATAAGTATAATAAATATAACAATATGAATATATGTATATGTGTATGCATGTGTATGTGAAATAACAATGTCAAAGTGGTAATGAATATGAAGGAAACCAGGAAGGAGGATAAGGGAGTTTTGGAAAGAGAAAGTACAAGGGAGAAATATAATTATAATATAATCTTTAAAATCCTGTATTTCTACATTTAGAGTCTTTAAACAATTGTTTCTAAAATCATTCAGTGTAGTGTAAGCATACTATCATTTTAATTATCATGCCCAATACTTAGAATACTAATGTACTATTTTAATTAGGTCTTTTATATTAAGAATGATTACATACTATTTATTTATTGCTTATTGGTAAATTGATGAAATAGAAATTTCTAACATTCATCCCCTGTAATGAAACATGACTTTGAAAGACTATCAGTCTATATACAAATCTGCCTCATGAGAACAATGAAAGTAGATGGAAGATACCTACCTATCTTACCTATATAGTTAGGACAAGCATACAAAAATAAGTATAGCTAAAGTTAAAACTAATCCCATCTTGTCTTTTTCAGCCTTTTCCTAACACTGGCATGGAGAAAGGCACCTGCTAGTGCCTGTAGGTGACAGAGGTAAGCACAATATTTCACCTTGGAGCAGTAATATTTAACAACAGTATGGAAATCATGATGGTTGGCTTGACTCTCGGCATTAAACAAGCCCTGGGATTCACTGCCCTTGTCATGGGGCTAGAACTTCTAACTCAACTTCACTTATAGTTTGGATCCATAAGGTTACTCACAGGCTCATAAGTTACAGATTGTTCCTCAGCCATTGATACTATTGGGAGGTTCAAAATGGAGGAAATAGATCATTCAAGTATGCTTGTGAAAAATATATGCTGAGATTTACAACTCCTTTCATTTTGATTCTTGGCTATCATGAAGTGATCATCTTTGATATACTATGCATTTTATATCCGGATATTTGGCCTTACCACAGCCTTAAATATTGTGAGTCAAATGACCACAGAAAAAAGCCTCTGAAATTAAAAGCCCAAATAAGTTTTCTTTCTTATAGTACATTAATATATATTATATATAGATATATATTTATATATTATGTAGCATATTATACATCATATATGGAAAGCTCATAGATATAGATAAAGATAATGGAAATATTACCAACTCAGCTTCCAAATAGAGTAAAACAAGGAAAAGTGTTAATCAGTGTACTTGTGCTCATAGACTGTGCTTCTAAGATTTCTCTGGTACCAAAATGCTTCCACCATATTTGCTCCAACCTTGCTTTATTGTATTAGTCTTTAGTCTCATTCAATCACCAGGATTGACCACCAGTCCTAGTAACCAGCGCATTTCCAATTGAACTTGCCTAATTTCTAGAGCTACGTATTTTAGGATAGAATGAGCTTGTCAGCCCTCTGTAGTGCCAGACAAGATATCAAAAATGGAAGGCTGTGTGACCTTTTTGTCTCTGTCGATTGCCTTTGGGGGGCTACTCAGTCGAGGGGTTGTAACCCACCTGGCAGTCAGTTATTCCAGGGTCCCGGAGAGGCACTACCTGTAAGATATGGGCTAGGAGACAGGGAGGAGGCTAAACGGGGTTTCTTGTCAAAGCCTCCGTTTATTAGAGATGGGGTACAGCTTATATATGGTAAAGAGTTGGGGGATGGGCACAGGGGCCTGGGCTCTTGCCGCGTGGTTCACGTTGGTCACATGGTCCGAGTTGGTCACGTAGGCCAGGAGGTTACCTTCGGTCAGGTCACCTAGGCCAGTAAGTCACGAGTTGACACACCTAGTTCTCTAGATAGTTTGGAATGTGGGATGGGTTCCGCTAACAGATAGCTCTCATTAACAGCCAATTTGGGTGTGGGGTAGGCTCTGTCAATAGAACCATTCCTAACACAATTAGAGGTGTGGGGTTCTCTGCAGACTCCCCAGGGCGATGGTTCCTGCAATGATTTTAGGAGGAAATTGGCTCCTGACATGTCTCTAGTTAGAAACAGTCACAAATTAGTTAAGATCTTTTTTTCTTTAGTGTTGGCATTATGTCCCATTGAGTGTTAATGGATTACTACTTGGTCTCTGCTCATTTTAAATTAAATGTTGATATATATCCTTATGTACATAAATATAACCTTCTCAATCTGTATAATGTTTTCAGGGCTGACCATTAGGTAATTAATTCCCATTCCATGGGGAAGATTATTTCTCCCATTCTCAGCATTTCTTAGTTACCTATAACTCTTTTGTAGAATTGGGGCCTCCTGAAATTTGGGGACTCCCCTGACCAAGTTAGCATATGTATCCTGTCTATTATTGTTGTTCTTATTAGCTCATGTTTAGTCAGTCATTGCTGAGGCTTCATGAGTATCGATTTTGACATTACTAGGAGACACAGTCTTATAGCAAACTCCATGATCTCATGACACTTACAATCTTTCTGACCAGGGTTGCAACCTGATGATTGATCCCTGAGCCTTAGTTTTAGGAGTTTTATTGTATAAACCTCATAATAGGCAATAAAATGTCTTTCAGAAGCCTTTATTAGAACCTAATTAAATTTAGTCTCCTTACACAGTTCAGAAGGGAGAATAGTATGTTTAAGCCCAGCTTCCAGTTCCACCAAGCAGTCTATTCTCTCTCTCTCTCTCTCTCTCTCTCTCTCTCTCTCTCTCTCTCTCTCTCTCTCTCTCTCTCTCATTAGCAAAATTATTAGCAAAAAATAATTCTTACAGGTCTTCCTAAGACAAAAGTTCTCCTTCAGAGGAGAGGATTTTCTGGTCTCTTGTTATTCTAGAAGTATGTTTGTTAACATTGAGGTAAAATGTAATGTCAATCTCATAGCACAATTGCAAGATTTTGGAGAATATAGGGAAGAGAATTTATGCTTTCAAGTAAGAATTTCTGTCTAGAGCACAGATATTATCATTACAGACAAAAAGTTATAGCAAGTATTATAAACATTACTAAACACCTCCAGTCATTGCATAACAAAGAATTCATTTCTTTAATCTTTTTTAAAAATAAACTTTTATTTGTTTTGATAACTCAGGTTTATAAAAGGAAACTTTATAATTTGCTGTGGTATGAATATAAAATGTCTCACACAGGCTTTTGTTTTTGAAAATTAGTCCCTGACTAGTGGTACTATTTTGGAATGTTGTGGGAAATTCTGTTCACTGGCTTAGCTCGTCTATTTATGGTCATAGGGCATTGGTTATCAATTATATCCTGGTCCATATTCATACCTAAACACTCCCCATTTCTGCTTCATTATCATTTGAGATGTGATAAAGCAGCCATCCTCTACCTGCTCAATTACTTTAGCCAATTTGCCTTTCCTGCTAGACTGGCTGGCAACTGTAGTGTACCAGCTGTGTGATTTGAAACATTCCCTCCCGGAGAGAGAAGGGACGATCATGAGATTCAGAAAATGAACAACACACAGGTGTCTGGAACTCCTTTAACTTAACAACATTCATAAAATGCCCTCCAAAAAATTCTGTGAACAGTAAATGATTAGTGAAGGAGTAAACATTTTGACAAGTCATGCTGCCTGTAAGAGACTACCCAAACATTGGGTTGCCTGAAAGTCTTTAAAAGAAGTCCAGACTTGCAGGACTTTATCTCCTAGATAAGGGAACCGGTGTGCTCTCCACTGATAAAGATACAGCTGAGTCATCGTTGAATAACCTCTTACCCATACTGCTTTATGTTATCTCAGTATATCCCAATGGACGTTACTGAAATAATTTTTTTGTTCTGTTGCTGCTTATTCCCTACTTGAGACATATAGGTATTTGATCATATCTCCCCCAGAAAACTTTCAAAGTCTCACATTGTACCCATAGTATTAGGGATCCTGCTATCTCCATTTCTGTAGATCTTGCATTAAAGATATCAGCCACTGTGTCTACCTTTTTAAAAGCATGCTTTTGAGAGTTTGAACTCAGGTTTTCATACTCATGTGACAAGCACTTTCCTGAGTCTTCTTCCTAGTCTGAAGGAATACATTTTAATTAAATAATTTTATTTCACTAAAAATATATTTTTATTCTCTATATACTAGCATATTGTAAGTATGCAACATATATATGTGTACTCACATGCGTATATATACCACATATATGTATATACACACACATGCAAGTATATCTCTCTCTATATATATATATATATATACGTGTGTGTGTGTGTTACACATATGAACTCATGGAGACTGACAGCAAGCAGAAGGTCTGCAACAATTTCAAGCCTGATTGGGATCAGTGCTAAGATAGGAAAACAGACATAGGCTCTCACACTAAATAAAAAACTATCTACAACTATATCTGCTTGAAAAATAAATTTTAGCTTTCTCCAGTGGAGAGTTATTAGGTATACAAGTCACACTTCACAGTATGTACCATGCCAAAAACTAATTGGCCAATATAAAATATACTCAATGCTATTTTTGTAGACTTTTTGTCTCATATTGCTTTGCTTTGACAATTTTTGTTTTATTGTACCTTTGTTTATATAATATGTTTTAGATTTTGTTTTTGTGGGGTGCATTGTGTTTTTTATTTCTTTTGTTGTTTGGTTTTCAATGAGAATGGGAAGTAAAAAG
Organism: Microtus pennsylvanicus; assembly: GCF_037038515.1. Taxonomy (NCBI): domain Eukaryota; kingdom Metazoa; phylum Chordata; class Mammalia; order Rodentia; family Cricetidae; genus Microtus; species Microtus pennsylvanicus. The sequence continues at coordinate 20,772,118 of NC_134601.1, read as the reverse complement.
TAGAGTATGGGGCAGTGGGGAGAGGCTGGATGAAATTGGGGGATGAGAAAACTGTGATCAGAATACATTATAGAAATTTTTCAGTAAAACACACTAGTATGTTTCTGTATCTGACACATAAACATAAGGTTTATCTATAACTCATTTAATTATCCTCTAAATGTTGTATTAACAATGCTATTTCACATGAGAGAATACTGACTTACACAATTTTGTTGTGAGATATTTGATTGCAGTGTGAAATCTGAGACTGTGCTAAGAAAATTAACCTTGTCGGTGCCAGCAGCTAATTGACAGGAATTAGCCTTAGAGAGAATGGAGGAGACAGGAATGCAGACAGCGAAGCATATGAAGGAATAGGGAGGGACATAGAGATTCAATCTTTTTGGTTTCGAACCAGTGGAGAGACTCTTCTCTTGCTCGGTCTCCTGTCTTAAATAAAGGTCAGCTGGTTGCTTGTTGGATTCTCTGATCCAACATTTTTTTTCACTGCAACACATTACTCCCTAGTGTTCATTGGTAAATAGAACCTTAAAGACTTAGTTAAAGCCTACATTTGGTGGCCTGGCTGAATTCAGGGGGACTAGAAATCCTGCCATGTTACAGTCTTAGTGGTGGATTGTTGACTGTGAGGCCAAACAGTGCAGACCATAGTTAAAACATGTGTAGATTCAGGTACAGCCATTAAGCCAACAGAAAAACTATATTTGTCATGACATGACCACACCAACAGAGAAGCCATACCAACAGTCTGCTATTTTTCTTACAAGGATCTCTCCAAGCCACAGACACCGCTTATGGGGGACTCTACATAAGGACTCAGGAATTATGGAAGATACCCTCACCTTGATATTGATGTCACTGCTGCAGACAAATTGAAAAATCAATGATTTGATGAAAAACCTGGGAAATTCTTAAAGAGTTAAGAAAGTTTCAAAAGAAAATTTCCCATGTTCAAAATGAGTAATATCAAAATTCAGGGAGTTAGAACTCTTTAGTGCTAGAATGTATAGCATAAAAATGGAAAAAAATAAATGAAGAAATAATCAACTTAGCTTTAATTGACATGATACTGATTACAATTATTATCATTTTAGTAATTCATATTTTACTCTTAAAGAGATGCCAAATATTAAAAGTTAATAAGATGCAAGCTTTAGAAAGATTTACTATTGTTAAGATAGATATAAGCTTCAGAGAGACCTACTAATAAAAATAACTCAGATACAGACAGAGGAACTTAGACAAGTACCTGCCATACCTATGCATGATGAAACTTAAGAGGGGTGGCAAAAGTTTATTAGAAACCAACATTAGATTCTCTAGCTACTATACAAGAGTGACCAGCAGATGGTAGGCACCCAGAGGTGATGTAGAAGCTAAAGTCATTTCATATGGTATCTTTTCAGTCTATGTGAAGCAATGTTAAAATCATTGGCAACTCAGAATTCACTTATCTCCCAAAACTTGAAAGATTTAGCTACAGCAATATTAGAAGCTGGTCCTTAATTACAATGGATAACATGGTGGAAGCAGGAAGCAAGGGCCATAGAACAATGAAACAAGGCTAGAAATATTGATATTTCCCAAGATCAGCTATTCAGTGAAGGCCAAATGCTGAATTTCAAAGACAGTTTGAATTTGATGACCACACCTTTGTCCCATGTTGTTTAGCATCTTTGAATACTCAGGACAAGATTAAAGAATCAGAAAGGAGGTCTGAGTCATTTACTAAAACTATATATGGCACATATAAGCCTTCACTAATTGGTTGATTGTTTTCAGCTGTAAATAGAATAGTATCAGATCCAGAAGTCAGAAAAATATTAATTGAATCATTGGTTTTAGAAAATGCTAATTCAGAATGCAATGAGGTGATTAGGCAATTAAAGGCCAGATCAACAGCAATAGATGATTAGATTAGAAATACAGTTGACCTTATCTTCTTTGATACAACCCCAAAATAGATAAGATTCCCTGAGAAAATTAGGAGCATGAGGGTGGTGGGAGAAGGAACAGAGGAAGGGGAAGAGGAGGGGAGCAGGGAAGGGGCAAGGAGAACTTGAGTGAACTGTATTATTCAGATGGGGGGAGATCAGAAAAGAAGAACAAGGAAAGAGATATCTTTATTGAGGGAGTAACTATGGGGTTAGCAAGAAATTTGGCGCTATAGAAATTCCAAGAAATCTACGAGGACGACCCCCTTTATGACACACACACATCAACTTTTAGAAAGCAATCCAAACAATGAACTTTTTATATTTCAGGAAGTGAAAAGAAATGAATGTATGATATCATCTTTTATGCGAGACCTGGTTGGAATTAGTAACACTTTTTTATAGATAATTTTTTTAGATTGATTTATTATGTATACAGCATTCCATCCATGTATGCTTGCAGGCCAGAAGAGGGCACAAGATCTCATTATAGATGGCTGTGAGCCACCATGTGGTTGCTGGGAATTGAACTCAGGACCTCTGGAAGAGCAGTCAGTGCTCTTAACCTCTGAGCCAATCTCTCCAGCTCCTTAGTAACACTTTCTATTGGCTAATGAGTAACAAGCTTCAGAGAAAATGATGTCTGGTACTAATTAATTTGGCATGCAATTTAATACTAAACATTCATATTATAATTCAATGCTATCCTGATGCTGTGCACAAACTTATTTTTTCTGCAAGCTTTGGGTATGGAGATTTTATTAGCAATTCTGACCAGTGAATCTACCCATATTCCATATTGAATCAAAGGAAATAGGGAACATGACTCACAGTAGGAACAGTGAGTTCTCTTCAATTTGCTATTAAGAAAATAATGGTATTTTATGAGTACTTGCAGTAATTACAATTACTTTCAGCAGACTTAGAATATAACTAAAAATGAAAAGAATAGCATCTTGTTTGAAGGATCTCTTCAAACAGAAACTAGAGAAAAAATGGGGAGTGCTGGCTTGATACACTGACTCAGTCCCTATGCCTGGTAAATGAGGAGACAAGTGACTACTTCACTAGAAATGAACATTAAAAGATGAAAAAATGGAAAACTGTTTTACAGGAGTTTTAACAGTTGTGAGAAATATCTTTCTTCTTATTGAACATGCATGTTAGCATATGGCTGTTGCATAATTTATAGAAATATTGCCAAATTTAAACATTCAGGGAAAAGAAGACCCAGGCATAAGATTTGAGAAAAGTTGTCAGGATATTACCAGAAAACAAGCAAAACAGACAGATAAACAAAGGAAATCTAATATATTAGATTTTGTGCAAAGTCTGGCCACTTTTAAAAATTGGGGCTAATTATTGCCATCCTCATTTTTTAATTTGTATTTAGTACATAAAAGAGTAATATATTTTTTCTGATTTTTTCTTTTTCTTTATTTAATCAGGAGTAGTAAGAACACAGAAAGCAATATGCTATAACATATAGCTACAATACTCAGAAATGGTAATATTTGATATCTGGATTCATTCAGTCATGATTTGAACATGCCATAACTTTTTCATGGCATTTTTTACTTCTGCATTCCTTAGCGTATAGATGAGTGGGTTGAGAAAGGGTGTTCCAATTGTATAAAATACTGCTACCATCTTGTCCATAGGAAAAGTGGTGGGTGGTCATGCATATATGAATATGCAGGGACCAAAGAATAGGATAACTACTATGATATGAGAAGTGTGAGTAGAGAGAGCCTTTTTCCTCCCTTCTGCACTATGGTTTCACAGAGAGTGTAAGATGACAAAATATGAGATCCTCAAAAGAACAAAACTGCTTGAGCAGATTGCACCACTGTTCGACACTAAGAGCAGGTTTATCATATATGTGTCCATGCAGGCAAGTTTCAACAAGGGCTGCAAGTCACAGCAGTAATGGTCAATCAAATTGGGCCCACAGAAGGGCAGTCTCAAGGCCAGAACAATTTGAGCAGTGGAATGTATAAAAGACCCTATCCAGGCGAGAACAATCAGGATGACACAGACCTGACGGCTCATGATGACTGGGTAACGCAAGGGTTTGCAGATGGCCACATAACGGTCAACAGCCATGAGAATAAGGACAAAGATCTCCATGCAGCCAAATAGATGGAGAGCAAAGACTTGTGTGATACATTCATTGTAGGAAATGATGCTCTTTTTAGAGATGGCATCCACAATGAGTCTTGGGGCTGTGGATGTTGAAAAGCATGAGTCAGCAAAGGACAAATAAAACAGGAAAAAGTACAGGGGACTCCTAAGAGTCCGGCTGAACTTGATTGTCTCAATAATGAGTGTATTCCCCACCACAGTACCCATGTAGAAAATTAAGAAGATTACAAACACCATTTTCTGCTTCAGGGGATCCTGTGTCAAGCCTGACAGTATAAACTCGGTTACACTGCTGTTCTGCTTCATTGTGTCAGTCCATGAGAGGAAACCACAGGTCAGAAATAATCTGAAAAGAGAAATGAAAAGTATAAAATGCATGCTAAATTTGGAAGTTAAATAGGGTCCATCCAATGACTTAGTGTTATTCTCTTTTTTGTATCTGAAAATATCAGTTCAATTATTATTAAATAAACTGCAATTCAAATAATGGAGGAGCCATAGATTTTTGGATAGAAGCATTAATTTTGGAGGTATAATTTGAGTAGTTAACTTTCAGAATTAAATACTCCTTATTAGTTTATACGAGATCTGTTTATGATTAGTATGTTGAAAACATTCAAAATATTTTGCATGTTCAATTTTTATTTATTTATTTATTAAAGATTTCTGCCTGCATGTTCAATTTAATATGCTTTTATTTTATTTGAACCCCATAGTTTCATAAAAATATTTAGCACATAAAAATATTATGTGCTAAATATTTTGAACATTCAGGTAATGATCATTTAAATATGTGAGCCTAGCAAAAGAGAAACAATGATCATAAAACTTTATATTTGAATAACAACCTAGTCTGTTTATCCCACAGTAAGAATGACTTAATTACATTCTCCAGTTCAATATATTCCATTTAAATATGTCTCAAAATCTTGAAGCTGTTAGAATTACAAGGAATTTTTATCAGAAACACTAATGTGAACATGCAGGAAAGAAGAGAAAATATCTGAAGTAAATCAGAAGTTTTCTTAATTTTTATGTTTAAAGAGACATTGGTATTCCAGTTAATTACTGAAACTTTGATAGAATTCAAACTATGTTTATTATAGAGTATTTCATACACTGATACACACATATATGTATATATATGTGCTTACACATACATATGTTTATTTACTTTGTAATTGTTTTGATTTTATATAATATATATCAAGTCAAAATCAAAAATTTACCAAAGTAGTATTTATCAGATACACACATATAAACTAATTTTAAAAGAGATACCTTGCCCTGTTGAAATTAAATACATGAAATGTGCAGTTTGTTTCGTTGACTTATATGCTCAGATTCCAGCTGGGAAACTTCTTATAACAATGCTTTAATACCTATCTTTTAAGCAATGTTGCTTACAAATATGTAAGAAAGTCAAAGTTACATTTGTTAGTGATGTGAGGTCAAATGTCATGTTTTTAATGTGTAAAGGAGGTACAATGCCTGCACAGTTACACAGAAAAGGTGTTTACCCTAGGGATAACCACTCACTGGAAATGAAAATATGTGCAGCCTTTCAATGGCTGCGAGGGTCAGAAGGAACTTGAATCTCATAAAATTATCACTGAATTAAAATAAATCTATGAAGACTTACATTAGGATATTTTTGGTCACATCGGTATGTCACTGAGCCATTACAGAAATTCAGTTGCAAATATGAAGCATTTTGGCATTTTGAAAAAGAAATGAATCTCCGGAAATATAATTACATGAGTGATCTGTAAAGATAGTTCTGAAATTGAGTATACTTTAAATACTTCATACACAATTACCACATGGACATTAAATGAAGTCTCAATTTGTTGGATGTATTCTAACATCACTCTTTATGAATTGCCTTAGACAATGAAAACATTTTGGGGTTGAATTAAGTAAGATAAATATTATAGACAAATCTGCATATTTGTACAACATACATATTTATTAAAATATTTATTCACTTGGACTACAGGCATATGGATTCTCTATAGGCTAAATAAAGTGATACCTACTTGTAATTTTAGCACTTATAATGCCTTGGAAAATGGATGCAAATTTGAAGTCAATCTTTGCTGAACGTGATACTTTTGAAAAGAATAACAAGTACAGAGGGTGTTATACATGCAGACATAGAAATTTCATAGGATAGACTAATTCCCTATAAACATAAATTAATCATGTTCTACAGCATTTTATATTTAGCTACCACTGAGAAAAAAATTCATTTCTATCATACTACATTCATGGCAAAATCATCAACTTTCATAAAGGATTTTCAGTAAAATATAAAATATTTATTACTTTAATATATTTAATAATCTAATATCATCTGTCTAAACTTACTTAACAGTGCCCTGTTCCAATGGGAGATATATATTTTTTAATTTTATTTTATCAATTTATATTGCAAAGTACTCCTTCATTAAAGCTCCTAAATGTCTTATTCTTCAAAAGTTCCTAATATATGTCAGACAGTGGTCATGACATTAGTATAACTAATATGCTGTGGGCATGAAACATGATTAATTAAACACATATATTACTTGTTTGGTAAAATATTATGTGAGATTAAAGATTATGAAGAACAAAATACCACAACGTTGGAATGCCTTATATATTATAGTTCATCACTGAGAGAAGCTAAGACAGCCACTGGAGACAGGAAATGAGGAAAAGAAAAACTGAGCAGGAATGCAGATTCCTAGCTTGGATGTTAACTTACTCTGGATCCACTAAAATTGACATCCAAGTTTTGCATCACCAATAGATGATTGTATAAAGAAAGTATAGCATAAATAGGCTAAAAATGATATTCAGCCATAAAATAGAAGGAATTTCTGGCATGTACAACAACATGGACAAAGCTGAGAGACAATATCATAGGTTAAATGAACTGGGCACAAAACATAATAAGCAAAATCTCATTTATACTAAAATCGAAGACAGATTTACAGCCCAATGGTGGTTTCTAAAACACTAAGATGTAGCAGACAGCTATTGGTCAGGAGACAAACATAGACCTGACTTGAGATTTATCATACAAATGTTACCTATAGATAATAATAGAAACATAGTGCATTTCAAAATTGTTAAAGCACATTTTAAATATAGTTACCACAAAATACGTGAAGTGATGAATCAATCATTTAGTTTAGTCATATCTGTCTATCATCTTGCTTTTTATGTATCTATATATATGAACATTTATCATCTTTTTCTTACATCCATCATATCATCATCTAACTCAAAACTATATGTAATTTTAATTCATTATCAATGAAAGACCTTTCTTAGAATATTACAAACTGAGAAGGAAACTTTCATATGCATTTTACTCTATTTCACATGTTGATAAAGGTAGGAGCTTAACTCACCTAGCTGTAAATTGAAATAAGAATTCAGAGAATTTATAGCAGATATGCATTTGAGTGACTTCCATTAGATTCTCACTAGAATATTGATAAATACTTATAATTATTTTTATGTTGATGAAATATGAATCTATAACTCTTAGTTTATTTTTAAATATTTGCCTACATGCATAAAGAAAATAAGTCCATTGTAGAAATTGACAGTCTATAGATTGATGCAAAAGAAACCAAATGCTACATAGTCAATGAAGTGGTAAACATCATGTAGTATTGATGAGTAAAATTTGTTCTTTGTAATTTCACTTTGAAAGACCACTGGGTCCTTAGATTAATTTCTCTTTTTACATACAATTTTTAAATAAAGGCATTTATCATAATTTTGAAACTCAGATATCAAAACTTGTTTCCCTGTGCTTTGAGTTCTTGCCCGATATCATACATAAATTTTGTTATGCTTATCACTGACACCCAAAAGTGAGTATCTTGATCATTAATTTTCATTATTTTTAAGCAGCAGAAAAGAATCCTGGAGGGATAGCTTAACACGCAAGAACACTTATTGCTCTTGCAGAGAACCTATGTTTAATTCATAGTATCTATATTATGGCAGACAACAATCTCTAACTTAATTCAAGGGGAGCAAATGCTCTCTTTTAAAACTCTCAGGAATCATGCACACACATACTGCAGATACACATATGCAAGCAAGCAAAGCATTCATGCTTTTAAGTGATCAGACAAACACATGGTGTACACACACAGGCAAACAAACATTAATGCTCTTAAGAGAACAGGTATATATGTGGTGTTCATATACATAAGCAGGCTAAATGCTCATACACATTAACCTAAATATATTTTAATTCATTTAAAATAGAGAAAGTTGTCTTTCAAATTTGATTAAGTGATTTAGTTTTCAAAGATGACCTGAAACACACATACAAAGGTTTGTATCTGTGCCAGTTATTAGATTCTGCATTAGAGCAGTTTATAGTTCTCATCACAATGAACGGTAGATGTTGCAGGAATCAGAAGGAGCACTGTGGATAAGTGAGACTCCAGAATATATTAACTGTATTACAGCTCAGTTTGCATGAGGATGATGAAATTTTCATAAGCAAAAGCTAGAAAAGTATCGACTTTTTCTGTTATAAAATTTCCCACACTATAAAAATAAACTATATTGGAAGAAGTAATATTTTATATTTTGATATGATCATAATTTCAAAATCTAAGAATAAGTTGAACAAAAAAGTCAAATATAAATTACAATCCATCCCTTTCCCTAAAACCACACTTACCTTCATCTTTTGAAACTTTCCTGCTCTCAGAGAACGTTGAAGTTTTTGGTGCCTGAAAATTAAATTGCTTTTCTGGAGATGACAACTGTGATGAGATCCTACAACAAATTCTTGGCAACAACCACTAAGTTATCCTATATATGAGGATATTTAGTTTGCAAACTTGTATGACTAGATAATATAAAATACCCCTTCATTCTACTGTATTCTCAAATAATATGAATAGTCTGAGGTATGCTTCTCAGAAGTAGAAGAAAAATAGAAATTATAATATTTAATAATATTTCAGGGAGTATTGTTTTCTGTCTACACACACCATTTATAAAGAAACATGAAGAATATTTTAAGTTATTACCAGATTATTTGCACAGTACTAGCATTTCTTGTGTTTTAATAAACAATACCTATAAATGTGTGTATCATTACCTATAAATGTAGATAATTGATGTGTAAAATAAATAGAAAATAGTATTTTATAGCAAGTGATGTATAGGCACCTTTATATGATCACTTGCAAGGATACTCAAAATTTTCTAAATAATAAAAAATAAATTATATAAGTAATGCTACTTCAGAATTTTTGCCCATGAAACAATGAGATAAGTAATAAGGAAAGCGTACATTTCATTTTACATTACTTGAACTGCAAAATTAATCAAAATCATGCTAAAGTCAGAAAGTATGTGTGTAAAGTGTGCTACAATGTGTCACTTTCATCATCTTTTGTGACATTTATAAAGATCTGACATTGAAAACAAAGAGGAGGAACAACAGTTTAATAATACAGATATAGATTATATTTTTTGAAAGAAATATTTTGTTTAAAATATTCTATCCCACCACTTATTAAAACTAGCTCCTTTATCTTTTGCAGATAGTACGACATTTTATATTCTTTCCCTCTCTTTCAAGAATCAGGCAGCTGAGTATCAACGTGACCAATTTCCTTCTCCTTGGCTTGACATAGGACCCCAGGAGAAAGAACATAGTGCTTGCCATTTTCCTGTTCTTTTATATGGGGACATTAGTGGGTAACTTGCTGATCATTGACACCATCAAGACAAGTCAGGCACTTGGGAGTCCCATGTACTACTTCCTGTTCTACTCATCCTTGTCTGACACCTGCTTCTCTACAACTGTAGCCCAGGACAATTGTGGATTCCCTGATGGAGGAGGCCTCCATTTCTTTCAGTGAGTGCATAATCTAAGTCTCTGCATTACATTTATTTGGCTCCCAGGAGATCTTCATCCTCATCCTCATGGCTGTTGACCGCTATGTAGCCATCTGTAAGACCCTTCACTTCACGACCATCATGAGCCACCAGGTCTGTGGGATGCTGGTGGCCATAGCCTGGATGGGATCCTGTGTGCATGCTTTAGTTCAGACTCTTCTGGCCTTGAGTTTACCCTTCTGTGGTCCCAACGAGATTGACCACTATTTCTGTGACTTGCAGCCACTGTTGAAAATTGCCTGTTCAGACACATATATGATCAACCTTCTCTTTGTGGCTAACAGTGGGACCCTTTGCACAGTGAGTTTTCTCATGCTCATGGCCTCATATGTCATCTTCCTTTATTCCTTGAGAAACCACAGTGCCGAAGGGAGGAAAAAAGCCCTCTTCACTTGTGTCTCCCACATCATTGTAGTCATCTTGCTTCTTGTGCCTGGCATATTTATATATACACGTCCTGCAACCACCTTCCCCATGGACAAGATGATATCAGTGTTTTATACAATTTGTACACCCTTTCTCAACCCTCTGATTTACACACTGAGGAATGAATGCAGAGGTGAAAAATGCCTTGAGGAAGCTTTGGAGCAAAAGATACCTCAGGTGACATATAAGAAATTAAAATTTGAGTTTATTTTAATAATGAAAATCTTAGCTTTCAATTACATGGTTAGAATAACACTGTCCTGGGAATGGTGATTTGTTTCCTTCTAAAGAATGAGCAAAATGGATGCTTCCTGAAGTAAATACCAAGTTATTGTGTTTTCAAGAAAACAGGAGGGAGAAGTGAATATTTATCTGATTGACTTTGTTTTAAATGCTGATCCCTGTTAGGCCCATGTTTAGGGCAAACAACTTATATTCAGAGCATGTAATGTTTACCCTATCTCAAATGATTTACTTTATTATAGATTTTTTCTTTTGATTCTATTTACTCATGACATTTCTAGCCATCTTTCTGTCAATCAAAGGAAAGCACTGTAATCACAAATTTATAGAAGATTTCTTTCAAGGTACAGTGTGCATGTGTTATTTGTGAGAGATAGTGTGTGTGTATGTGTGTTTGTGTGTGTACATGTATGAGCACAATCAAACTTTAACTTATTTCTTATTCTTTTTAAAAAATTATTGATTATTGTGGATTTCACATAATGCATCTCAGGACCTCTCATTTCCTCCCATTGCTTCTGCCCTATGCCTTTTCAACGGTGTCCCCAAAACAAAATTTTAAAGGTAAAAAAGTATTAACCCCTCAAAAATTTTTTAAAAAATCTTGACATGGAAGCTGTAACGGTTCCCAATGAGTCATCCAATATACTTTTTAGTTAATACATCTTTACTTGTAAGTGTTGATTGCAAAAAGTCATTGGTCTGTTTCAAGGCCTCTGGCTTGTGCTACGCCACTGATGGTGGTCTATCACTGAGCCTCTTGGATATCCTATTGTTGCCTTGTGTCCTGGAGTTCCTGCAGCTTTGGATCTGCAGGTCCAGTCCCTTTATATGCTCCAGCAGTAACTAGATGAGGTGGGTGTAGTGATGGGCTACCTCGTAGTCCGTGGTCTTGGCCTGGGTGGTAGCTGGGTTGGTCAGTCTCTCAATTTTCCCTCATTGCCATTACTCGGGTAAACTCTGAAGCACTAACCCACCTATCTCATCCAATGTAGTAGACAGTAAGGAGCTGAACCAGTTCTCTTTCTTTCACTCCTTGGATCCAAATCAACTGCATTCATACAACCAGAGTCAGCTCTACTGTTTTGCCACTGTGGAGGCACATACCTTAGTCATCAACTTGGTCACAGGTTGTGGACTAGACTCTGCCTTTACCAGGGCCCTTGGTGAAAAGGGGAGCCTCAGACATCAATAAAATGCATCAGGGTCACAGACCAAGTAATGGCCATTGGCAGCAACCCAAATTGAGACATCTGGTTCTGGGTGGCAAATAGGGCATCCACCTCAGCCAATTCCTCACCACTCTCTCCTCTTCAGATCTGCCTCTCTCCTCAGCACATGAAATGTTCTGCCTCTCTCTTTTACCCCCATTTCTTCAACCTGTACTAATTCACCACAAAGGTGTCCAATTGCCCACTGTGATAGGCACTGGACAAACTCCTGGGTGAAATATTCTCGTCCCAAGTCTAGAGACCTGGGGCAGAGCTGTGCTTGTCCTCAAATGTCTGCCTGGCTTGAAAAATGCCAGAAGCTTCTTGGGTTAAATTCTTCCTGCCTTTACTCCTTATTCTTATAAACTAACTAGGGAACACCTCTAAACTTAATTGATATTATGATTGTTGCCATGGCTAGAATATATATGAATATATCTGTCTGTTTCTCTCTCTCATTTATTGTGATTTTTATTTAAAATTGTCAGATGGCTATAAATATGCATTTTATACTCTTTTTGTCAAGGAGTTTATCATATATTGAGGATTTCTACTTATATATTCACAAAGTTTAAAAGTAGTTGTCATGGATTTCTCCTCATGTACTTTTGAGTGTTTTAGCATTTCTAATGTTACAGGTCTTTTGACATTTATTTGATTCATGCGTATGTGTGCACGTGCATGTATAGGTCCTTTACATCTTATAAAAACCACAAAACTACTCTTTTTACATCCATTTACCTTCATATAAACTGATCATACATTATTTATACAACCTGTTGAGGTTAGAACTGAGCAGAGAAACAATTCACAAACCCAGTTAAACGCCTGCAAGAGCTCAAATGAGTATTCCCATCATCTTGTTTAGATTTTACCATGATAGGGATGGCATATCAACTGTCATCAGAGTTTTATTTATGTTTTTTAACTTTTTATTTATTAAATGACTTTCACATCATGAATCATGATCCAATTCATTTCTATATCCTTTCACATCTGCCCTCTGTCCCTGCATTTTTCATCAATGACAAAGTTTAAGAGAAAAAGGAAAAATTTAAAGATCTTGTCCCGGAAGCTGCAATGAGACACAGTGAGTCACACAATAAAACCCTTTGTCCGTATATATTTACTTGCCAGTATTCATTGCAAAGAGTTATTTGTCTGGTTCAAGGCCTCTGGTTTCAACTACACTAGTAATTCTGGGCCCTCAGTGAGACTCTTCTTGGATATTGCGTTTTTGTCCTGTGTTGTGGGGATCCTGCATCTTTGATGAGCAGGTCAGGTACCTTAACACTCCAGCAGATCATAGATGGGGTAGATGTTTAGGAGGACCATGTTATAAACCTTCTGGGTGTGGGTTGCAGGGTTTGCCGAGCTGCCAGTTCTTTCCTGTTCTCGCCATCAGGATGAGATCTCCAGCATTGCCCTGGCTAATTTACCTTTGCAACAATAAGCTACAGTTGGGGCTAGTTTCCTATTCTCATACCCTCAGGGCTGGTTCCCCTTCAACTACAACATACCGGCCATCTCTACTGTGTTGCCAAGACAAGGTGTAGGGACTTCTCACTCCAGTCCTTCATGAGCAAAGTTTTAAATGTTTAATATGGTATCACTTAGCTAGAATCACTAGAAGGTATGAATCCTTAAAATGTACTCACATTGTTCAAACAAAGATTTGTAACCTCTGGCTAGCATTTCTCCTTATCATTTATTTCAGTGCTACCACGCCTGCTTCACTTTCTGACTACATCTTTTAGATGCCAGCTGCTTAAGCTCTGGCATAGGAATTCATAAGAATTTGTAAAGTTTGCAGGGAACTTTGCAACCATTCAAATATTTCTGAATATGCAACAATCAAAATTTGATTAAAAATTGTAAATGATGAATTTGAGATGTTGCTGACAGTGCTTCTCCAAGTTTTACTTGACATTTCACTGCTGTCTTAGTTAAAGCCAACAAACATTACCTGAAAAACCTAAGCTTTCTGTTGAGGCCATTGTGTGTGGTGATATCTTGTTTGTATAAATACAGCTTGCCTGAAGATCAGAGGATACAGCTAGCCACTAGTTGATAATAGATGTCTGAAGGACTGTACAGACAGTGATATGTCTGGGTGGAGAGAGGAAGTGATAAGATGGAAGAAAACAGGAGCTCAGTCTTTTTTTGGCTGGGAAGTTGAGTAGTACGGTGACTGTGGTTTGCTCCTTTATCTCTCTCATCTCTCAACATTTTTCCCTAGATCTGACTCCAGGATTTTTATTATTGATACCTGTTAAAACTTGTGCTATAAAATGTCACCCAACATAAAGGCACAAATTTATGAAAAAGTTGCTGGCCTGTGTCTTTGCAGTAACCTGCACAGGCTGGAGATGCATGCTGGAGTTGCACATGGTACTTCCACCAGAGTCACCATCTAGCTGTCTAGGTTGTTCTCTCTGCTGTAGGAGGTTGGTGACCCACCTGGTCCAATAATAAACACAGAAAAATTGTGTTATTTGCAATATTATTGGCCAATAGCTTAAGCATATTTCTGGCTAACTCATATATTTTAAATTAACCCATCTCCATTAATCTGTGTATCACCACAATGCTGTGGTTTACTGGGTAAAGTTCTGGCATCTGTCTCTGTGGGGCTACATGGTTTCTCAATGACTCTGCCTTCTTTCTCCCAGCATTCAGTTTAGTTTTCCCCAACTAGCTCTGTTCCCCTATTGGTCTACTATAGGCCCAAAACAGTTTCTTTATTAATCAAATATAGTCACAGCCTACAGAGGTGAAGCCCACACCATCTCTTTCTCCCAAAACCTCCATCTGATCTTCATATTTTTTGTTGTTGTTGTAGCCTCTTTGCAACAAACTCCACAGGTCCAAATTCCACAGATATCTGTGCTCCAACTTCCACAGGACTGACCTATCCTAGACCTATTGGTTCTGCCTTCATGGATAGCCCCTACCACACAGGCATTTTTCTGTACAATTCCATGTGTCACCCACTTCTTGGAGAGGGAGAATATGTTGATGCACAAAGGCAACCTCTATATAATGACTGTGTCCTGGATTTATGTCACACAGAAGCTTTAAATTTTTGAGACAAAATTGTAGGAGTCAGAAAAAAAATGAGTTATTTACTAAAGTTATACAGTGCCTAAAGAAAGTCATCACAGATTTCTTAAGATTAACTTCAGCAATAAATAGAAAACCACCAGATTCAGAAGCTGGATAAATAATAATTGAATCTCTGACCTTTTAAAATACCAGTGCAAAATCCAAAAAGATCATTAGTTTATTAAAGATAGATCAGCACCCATGGAGGAATGGACCTAAGATATAATCAATGTTGAATCTCATGACCATGGTGATTAATGGATAGGAGAGGTGATTTTCAGGGGTTTGAATAAAAATCAAAATGTCAAGGGTTTCAATTGTAATAAACATGATCACCTAAAAGGAAATTGTAGACAGGATGTTCCTATAAACAATATTGTTTCTAAGCATATTTCAAACAGAATGTGTGTCCCTTCTGGATTATGCAGAAGTTGTGGCAAAGTCATATATTAGACCAATGAAAGTATGTCAATAAGGGTCAGTCAAGGTAATGCTTTCCTTTTAGGAAACTCCTTGAGGGGCCTCTTGCAGGCCCCCAGGCCAAATTAGGTTCAGTCATTTCCTGTAATCATGGAGGAAATTCCTTCCTAGAGCAAGTAAAGAACCTAGTGCCTGTAATAAGAAACCATACTGCTCTGGATGATAGAAAAGCTATGGAGGAGAGAACTAAATTTCAGGAAAAACCATAAAGCAAATATTTTGTCTAACTTCTATATATGAACAAAGATGAAAATTAAAATCTATGAATAAATGACATTGTCATTGAAGGCCTTGTAGACACAGGTAGAGATATGACATTAATTGCACCAGAATCTTGGCATTCAAATTGGCCTCTTCAGGAGGTAAATGTTCAACTTTTAAGAATTGGAAATTTATTTCAGGTAAAACAGAGCACAGGATGGATCAAATGTATAGGAATAGAGGACAGAGAGGAAAATTATAGCCACTTGTGGATAACAGCAATAAACTTAAGGAGATGCTATACCTTTAAAGGTTTACAGGAAAACCTGTATGAGTTAAGCAATGGCCTTTAGCAACAAATAAATAGCAACACTTAAAATAACAGCACAGGAGCAGGCCAATAATCAGCATATTGAAAATCAACTAGTCCTTGAAATTTTCCTGTATTTGCTGTTAAAAAGAAACATTGGAAATGGAGAGTGGCAACAAGCCTAAGTGCTATTAATGGAGTGATTTAGCCAGTGGGTTCTCCATTGTGTCAAATTCCTTTGCCTTCATTATTATCTAAAGGATGACCTTATAATGTTTTTTATTTAAAATATTGTTTTTTCACTATACCTTTACAAGGAAAAGACAGAGAAAATTTTGTCTTCGTGATGACTACTTATAATAATTCTTAGCCTGCTAAGAGATATCAGTGGAAGGTTGCAGTGGGGAAATGGTCTGTATTCTGTCAATTAGATTTTAAATAAATGCTGATTGGCCAGTAGCCAGGCAGAAAGTATAGGCGGGACAACAAGACAGGAAGTAGAGGTGGGTCAATAAGAACAGGAGAACTCTGGAAAGAAGGAAGCCTATTCCTTTGCAGTTGTGACCCTGCCACCGAAGAAGCAAGATGTGACTGCTTCACTGAATAAGGTACCAAGTCACGTGGCTAGCATAGACAAGAATAATGGGCTAATACAAGTTATGAGTTAATAAGAAGCCCGAGCTAATGAGCCAATCAGTTTTATAACTAATGTAGACCTTTGTGTGTTTTCTTTGGAACTTAATGACCGTGGAAACCGGGCAGGACAAAAAACCTCAGACAACAGAAGATTCGCCCAAAGTGAATGTTAAATAGCCTCAACCTATGACAATATTTTGTAAGTCAGTCATTGGAAATAATACATAAGCAATTTATCAATCTATAATTTACCATTATATCAATGATATTTTACTAGTTTACTCAAATATAGATAATTTATAAAGAATGTTTGAAGAAGTACAGATAATTTTTCTTTTTGGGGATGACAAATTTTCCTGAAAAAATATACAAAAAGGAGATTCTATTAATTATTGAGGATATAAAATAGGTCTATAGAAAATTAGACGAAAAAAGTTTCAATTAGCATCAATTGATTGCTGAGTCTTAATGACTTTCAAAGATTGTTAGGAGATATTGTCTATCTATGGCCTACTATTGGACTAGAAATAAAATGCACGCTGTAATTTTCTCAAAACCTTAGTCAATGACAAGGAATTATATAGTCCAAGAGAATTATCAGTTGAATTTGAGAGAGAATTGACTTTGATTAAAGAGAAATTGCAGAATGCACATGTGCTTTGTATGGATCTGTAGCTTAATTGAACTCTGGTCATGTTACCCTCTAAGCATTCCTTACAGGAATTTTAATGCAGAGGAATAAAATTCTTTAAGAAAAGATCTTAATACCACATAAACAGAATAAAAAAAACTAAAAACTTATGTGGAAAAGATCTCTGCGTAATTCTAAAAGAAAAATTGCAACTTTATCAATTATCAGGAATTGACCCAGCAGAAAGTATAATAACTATGAATAATGATTAAATTGACAAATTATGGGCAGAATGTGAACCCTTTCAAGGAACATTTAGTAATTTTTAAAGAGACTAAGAAAAAATATCCCAAAGGCAAAATATTTCAAATTATAAAGAGATCTACTAGACCCTTCCATGCATTTTATGAGAAACACCAATAACTGGGGCACCTTCATTCTGTACTGATGAAAATAAATAAAGACAGGCGACAAATCAGAAAATTAAACTGAATAAAAACCCTTATGATTCAGTCCAAAAGAAAGACTTATATGCTATTCTTATAGTGTTAATAGATTTTACAAAAACTCTCAATATAGTTACTGACTTGCAATATGCAGAAAGAGTTTTTTTGCCTATTAAAATCACTGAATTTTTACCCAATGATACAAAATTAACATTATTATTTATTCATTTACAAGAAATATTTAGGAATAGGAATCATCTCATATGTATAACAGACCTTTGACCCCATAGAAGTGTGCCAGACCCTTTAGCACAAGGTAATGCAGAAATTATTGGTTGGAAATGTACTGAAGGCCTCAGAATTTCATTAGAAAATCATGTCAATAGCAAGGTTTAAAATAAAACAACAAAATAACCTGGTATTTATATAAAAACAGACAGGAGGACCAATGGAACCAAATCGAAGACCCGGATACTAATCCATACGTCTTTGAAAACCTGAGTTTTGACAAAGAGGCAAAAAATTTCAAACGGAGAAAAACATTTTTAACAAATGGTGGTGGCCTAGCTGGATAATAACATGTAGAAGAATGACAATAGACCCATATCTATTACCATGCACAAAACTCAAGTCCAAATGGATCAAAGACTGAGAAATATAAATGTTGTTCAAGTGCTTTGGTTTTCATTGGTGTTTCAAAGTGTAGAATTTGCTCCTTTTGTAAAAAATGGCTTACTGATTGGAAACTTTGGAAAAATATGTTTTTTTTGGGTGGGTATGAGAACAAGTACTTCCTCTACCTTATTCTGAATGTTTTGAAGAAATGAGAGTCTGCATGCACAATCATATATATGAAGAAATGTGTACATGCATGCATACACACATAGACTCCATCACTAATTATCTTACTGTAATCTGTAATGTGAAAGGTAATATTTAATACAATTAATGAGTACTATTAGTGACTCCATTATAATAAAATCTCAATTAAATATATTTATTTTTGTAATTGTAGACTGGACATTCATTTCCCGGCTACACAGAATTGAATAATCAAATAGAAACTATATTAACTACAACACTGTTTAGCCAATGGCTAAGAAATATCCTAGTTATTGTTTATATCTTAAATTAACCCATTTCTATTAATCTATTTATTGCACGAGGCTGTGGCTTGCCAGTAATGTTCTGGCATCTTTCTCCTTTGACATGGCATCTCTTTTACTCCACCTTCTCTCTCTCTCTCTCTCTCTCTCTCTCTCTCTCTCTCTCTCTCTCTCTCTCTCTCTCTCCTCTCCCTCTGTCTGTCTCTCTGTTCAGATTACCAGTCTGGCTTTACTCTGCTAATCCATTGGCTGAAACAACTTTATTCATCAACCAATAAAAACAACACATATAAAAAAGGACATCCCACATTGAATATTTATGTCTATTTTCCGTTAGTCATTTAGCCCCTGGATAAAGGATATGCTGAACAAAAAGAAAGGGATTGAAAATACCCCAGAAATAGGTTACATAATGCTTTATTAACCTTGAATTTTCACACTAATGAGAAAGGAACAACAGCGGCAGAAAGACATTGGATAATGGAAAAGTCTGCTGAACTAAATAAACCAGTTTATTTCAAAGATGTGCTGACCTCTCAATGGAAGCCAGGAGATGTGTTACGTTGGGGAAGGGGTTTTGCTCTTGTTTCCACAGGAGAAGAAAAATTGTGTATACCATCAAAATTAATAAAGGTTCGATTTGAAGAGGAGAAACCTCTTGGAAAGGAGAAATGACAGCTAATCAACAAGGATGATATTCATATGTGTGGTAAGAAAAACATATAGAATGGGGGCAGGGTTCTGTTCTTATCTCCACAGGAAAACACTCATCTTTGAAAAATTCAAGGGACCCTGGATGTTTGGACACTGACAGATGGAAAAATAACTGCCCAATAGGGACTATCAAGAAAACTGAATAGGTTCTGTAAGTAAAATATACTAAACCATATTTCTAAATTTATAGAGCTGGTTTTGGGGTTGGACTCTGGCTCAGTCCCTCTCTAATTCCAAGCCTGTTGTTAAGAGAAAAACCCAGAGTTTCTGGAGATTCTGTCTCATGTCAAGAGCCATGATATGGGACAGAAAAAAATATGAATTTAGAAAACATCTTTGCTTTTCTTCATATCTATCATACCTTTCATTGAATATATCTATCATGCCTTTCATTGAATATATATGTGTGTGTGTGTGTGTGTGTGTTATATGTTTATGTCTATATGATTAATGTTTAAGTTTTCCACAATGAACAATGAGTTTTTCCTACGGTGATATTTGAAGTTTCCAGGAAGAAGATGGGGCCCCATAACAACAACTCCACCTGGTTGATATGACGTCATGATACTGATAGTGCTACTACAAGACCTGTTTTGGGTACCAGCTGTACAAGATGGTTCCAACTTGGCTAGCTGAAATGGTGCACATCTTGTACAACATTCTGGCCAGACCTGCACAAAATACTCAGAGACTATTTGCAACTTTAAAAGACATTGACCTTGAAATTTAACCATCATTTTACTTTCACGGGATCCCCCAGAAAGAATGTCACCTCCATGACAGCTGGAAGTAATTCTAGAGGACGACGTCGCCTCTCCCAGTAAAGTTTGTCCTTGAGTTTAGGGACATCATTTAGGGGTTGATTATTTTTTTTTTTTGTAACCAACTCACAGAAAAAAACTTTATTAGTTTTAGTTTACAGACTTTACATATTATAAAGCTCTTAATATGTACAAAACATTTTGTTAGGTGTTGAATATTAAGAACTCAATATGAGGCACTGGAGAGGGCTGCATCATCCATTCTCAGACACTCATTGTGAACTCTTGCAATGCTGAGTAGAACTTAGAAAGACTAAGGCTTCAGTCCATTTCCTTTGACAAAACAGCCAATAGGATGAGCAGATTGATTGGTGGGTAGATGGATGGATGGATAGATGGATAGATGAGTACATGGATGGGAAGATGGATGGCATATTGGATATATGTTAAGAGAGATGATGAGCAGATGGTATGTGAGTGCATAGGCAGGCAGATATATAGGTGGATGGATATGGAAGGGCAAATGGAGGGGAAGATAGATGTGCGGATGGATGGGTGGGTGAGAGGGTGGGTAGGTGAATGGATGGATGGTTAGATGGATGGACGAATGGACGGAAGGATGGATGGATAGATGGATGGATGGGTAGGTGGGTGGGCAGATGGATAGGTGGTTGGATGGGTAGATGGATGGATGGGTAGATGGATGGGTGAGTGGATGGATAGATGGTAGATGGATGGGTGAGTGGATGGGTAGATGGTAGATGGTCCCAGTAAAGTTTGTCCTTGAGTTTAGGGACATCATTTAGGGGTTGATTATAATTAGTATATGGTTGAGGGTTGGGGGAGGAATTTTATAAGCTCAGGGATCTTTTTGGAAAAAAAAGAGGGATAATTGGATGATGGGATAATAGATTGGTACTTGTGAGTTATTGTTTTTAGACAATTATATTGGTATCGATTCTTGTATATTGATACAAAGTTAAATTATATTGACTATTGTATGCATGCATGCTTCTATCTCTGTTTAAAACATTTTTATGTGTTGATATATATATATATATATATATATATATATTGTATTGATATATGTATATTTACCATATTGTAGTGTATATTTCCACCTCTGATTAAGATACTTATATATTGTTTATGTATTGAGATATATTTACCATACTGCAATGTTTATATTTGGAGGTCATATTGTCCTCATTTATTGCACAGTTGTTTATTGTCTTAGTCTTTAAGTTAGATAGGTGTTGAGAATTATATAGATCAATAGTCATCTAAGTTTGTTATTTATAATTAGACTAATCAGGTTCTTTAGATACATAGAGATTATATTCAGTATAGATAATATTCAACCTCTTCAGAGAGCTGTAGAAAATGGCCTTTAATCTAACTCAGAGTTTTGTGGTGGTGAGACACAATTGCTCCTGGCAACACCTCTATTCCCGAGAGAATGTTGAGCACCAAAGACACTCCACCTGGAGCCTTTCTTCTTGGCAGAACTGGCCCTTGGGCAAAGAAATGCCCATACCTCAACCACTGACAGAGATACAGAGTATCCATAAATGGATAAAAAAGGACTGTCATATCCTGCCAAGACAGGGTAAGATAGTTTTGACAAGTTTCTTGCCTTTGAAAATGATATGTTGATGTGGGAGTGTCATATATCAATCTGTTGATTTCATTGGTTAAGCAATAAAGAAACTGCTTGGCCCTCATAGGTTAAAGCATAGGTGGGAGGAGTAAACAGAACAGAAGGCTGGGAGAAAGAAGCTGAGTCAAGGAGTCGCCATGATTCTCCCACTCCAGGCAGGTTAAGATCATTCCTGGTAAGCCAGCTCGTGGGCTACACAGATTAATAGAAATGGGTTAGTCCAGGTGCGAGAGTTAGCCAAGAAAAGGCTAGATATAATGGGCCAAGCGGTGTTTAAAAGAATACAGTTTCCATGTAATTATTTCGGGTAAAGCTAGCCGTGTGGACGGCCAGGTGCTGGGGACGCAGCCCTGCCGCTCCTACTACTACAGAGTGGCTCCCAGACATGATGGACTAAATCCACTTAAAAACCTGAGAGAGCTTAATTTTAAACAGAGAAAAAACAGAGTTTAACGCAGAGTTTTGCTCGTTGTTGGTGGTGTGCTGTAGAGATATTTCCTGATTCGGCATCAGCAGCAGAAAAAACGGTGTGTTGTTTTAAAGCGCAGCTTCTTGGGGCTGTGCTGCCAGCATGAACTCTGGCTTTAAAGCATTTCAATGGATTTTATGGGACTGGATGTTTCTGTTCCCACTTGGGATCGGAAGGAGAGTGCTCTGAGACAGTGCTGATGGCTCTCAGTGCTCCCCGCCTGCACCTGCGCAGAGGGCAGAATCAGGCTTAGGCAGGCGGAAGAGCATGGCGGATTCCTGCCGACATATAGAGAGATGTTTTCAGACTGCGCAGTGCTCTGCGTGTCAGATTTGGCTGTAACTTGGATGAAAAGAGTTTCTGTGCTGCACGCTCAGTCTCAGAGTTAAACTGCTGACTGTGGCGCCAATGTGGACTTGCTGTGTGCCTGGAACTGTGTGGCTCAGGGGCACCAAATGGATCTGAGGCAGGAGCAGCTGCTCCATGCTGAACTGTGTTGACCTCAGGCAGGAACTGCCGTAATTACCATAATAATAGCGCAGTTAAGGTTTAGGCTTGGCAGTAAACAGGCAGTACCGTGTTACCCCTACATGGTGCAACTTAAGTTTTTAAGAAGTGCTTAACATTTTAAGAAATGCTCCTGGATAGTAAAAAAAATGTTACAGATTCACAATAAAACAGATTCAGACATAAAAGACAACACTGTTGGATGAATGTACGTAGGCTTGAGAGAGAGAGGAAAAAAATATAGAGAATAAAGTTGATGGTTTTAAAAAAAGGTAAAGTCTTTAAAGAGACAGAGTACAGATAGTTAAGAGATTAAAAGAAATAAAGAAAAATAAGCCACGTAAAAATGGAAAATTCACAGAGAGTCTGGATTATGTACATTGTGTTTTCTTTAAAATTTTTGACTGTGAAGGAGCTAAGTACAGAGACACATTTCATTACATGGGCTGCCAAGCTAAACCAGAATGGATATAAGGGTATTATGATTTCAAAATTTGGGTCTAAGGATATGATGCTTTGGAGAAGGTCTTCTTTTGTTTTCACAGAGGACCAGACCCTGTGGATTTCTTCTATTCCAATTTGGTATGATAGACCACGCCCTCCTGAAAGGTTGCTGTAACACCCTCAAAAAATTGCTTTGCTCAACTGCCAACTGAGATGACCCTGGCACACAGGTTACCCCATGAAAGATATGATTAACAGCGCCCCCATTCAGCAGGAAGCAGTTTGGAGAGAAAAAAAACTGCGCCCATGTTCCCAAAATATTGTTTATAAATGTTCTTTTACATTTAAAGGGGGAAATGATATAGGTATCAATAATTTGCATTGGTATGGATTTTAAGGTCAATTTTGTTATATGTATATGTATTTCTGATATTGATTAAGGTATTGTGATTGTGTAGTTCATTTAAAATGTAATGTATAATTAGGAAATATAGGTTGTTGATGGATAATCATAAATAATAGTCAAGTTTGTAGCCATGTCACTTAGATTTTCTAGATATACAGAGATATATTTCAGATAGGCATTCTTCGTATCTCTCAAAGGCTGCAGAATATGGCATTTAAGATATTTTAATAACTTAGGACTTTTCATGACAATGAGACACAACTGCTCCTGGCAGCACCAATCTACTTAAAGAGGAAGATGGGCATCGAAGAGGATCCTTATGGAGTTTGATAGCCATTTGGGCAAGAAACTGCTTTTGCCTGGACTGTTGCATAAAATGGACACAGAGAACCCGCAGAGAGAGGACTGCTGAGCTTACCTAAAGGTGAGACGGTCTTTTGGGGTTCATGACTCATGAAAGAGTCTGCAAGACATTCTGCAGGACACAGCAGATAGTGACTGAACTGTCTTTGGAATTTCCTGCTTGATGAAAATGTCTGCTGGATACTATGGGCCTAAAGGCTGAAGATGGATGCCCCAACGGTACAAAAGAACTTTGGGTGACTGTCCAGGCAGTGAGATGTCTCTGTCATTTCTAGAGTTTTCTTATTTTTTGTTTACTTAGGTAGTATTATATCCTTCTGGAGTCTTTGATGGAGTTGAAGAATGAATAGATAGTTATAGTTTTCCTTAGTTATGATAAAAGATAAAATAGATATAAATATTGTAACTGTAATTCTTGCTTGATAACTGTTTTGCTATATGTAATCTTACTATGTTAAAATGAAAGCCTTTCTTTTTTGTTTAAACAGAAAAAGGGGAAGTGATGTGGGAGTGTCATATATCAATCTGTTGATTTCATTGGTTAAGCAATAAACTGCTTGGCCCTCATAGGTTAAAACATAGGTGGGAGGAGTAAACAGAACAGAAGGCTGGGAGAAAGAAGCTGAGTCAAGGAGTCGCCATGATTCTCCCACTCCAGGCAGACGCAGGTTAAGATCATTCCTGGTAAGCCAGCTCGTGGGCTACACAGATTAATAGAAATGGGTTAGTCCAGGTGCGAAAGTTAGCCGCGAAAAGGCTAGATATAATGGGCCAAACAGTGTTTAAAAGAATACAGTTTCCGTGTAATTATTTTGGGTAAAGCTAGCCGTGTGGACGGCCGGGTGCTGGGGACGCAGCCCCGCCGCTCCTACTACTACAGTATGTCAGTTACGTTAGGCCTTAGCCAAAGTTGGTTGCTTCAATGCTGCAAATGTGACCTTGGGTGATTGCCCAGATAGCTAGTTGTCTCTGTGATTGTTGCATGTTTTGGAAGTTGTTTAATTGCACTTCCTAATTACTCAGGTAACATTATTTCCGTTCTCAGATCTTCGATGGGGCTGAAGACTATATAAATGTAGTTACTTTCCTCTCATGACTTGGCCAAATTATTTATTATAGAAGACTTAAGCTAGTTAGAATAGGATATTTGTACTTATTGTATATAATATCCTAGTACGTTTAAAACTCTCGTACTTAAACAAAAGGGGGAGGTGTTGCAGGAGCTCCTTCCGCTCCTTCAGCAAATAGCTGCTGAGATACCAGCCCATTGGGGTGTGGTCTCTCTCTTTAATAACGCAGCAACTGCCCTCTGCTCACTCTCTGGTTTCCGGCTCCGCTTCCAGCGACTAGGCTCCCTTCCTGATTGCGCAGAGGGCTGTTGTCTATGACGGTGATCTGTAAGTTTTTCCCCCTTAAATAAATAATCATTCTATTAATCATAATTCCAAACTGGTGACTTACCTTCATCTTTTAGGTTATTGTGGTGTCTTTAATTGAACCCTGCATGGAAGACTTGAAGGCTAGAACTTTAAGGCTCCCATTACTTTTCCCCAGCTTGGCACCCCAGGGTCTCCCATGGGGAGGCCAGCCATTGAAGAGTGGTACAGTGACCCTGGCTTGGGAGCCCTGAAAGAGTGGTCACATCTTCCCTGGCCTGACATCCCAGGGCCTGATTGTCCCTGGTGAGACCGGCCCTGGATGAGGTAGTGCACATTCCCTGGCCTAGCACCCCAGGGAGCCAGCAGACCAAGGCTTCACTGACACAGGGGAGGTTAGCCATGGAAGAGGGGGCACATCTTCTCTTGCCTGGCTCTCCAGGGCTTGGCCAGTCCTGCTTTGGCACACTGTAATCCATATCTGAATTGTTTTTTTTTTCACTTTCTTTCCTGATACTATGTTCCAGATTTCTGGGGGAGGTGTCTTGAGGTTCTTTGGTTTATGTTTTTTTTCACATTCTCAGAGTGAAAGTCATGAATATCTGCATTAGAAAATTTTCTGTTATGATCCAATTTAATATGGCATTTATCTCCAACTTCATATTGTAATGTAGCAGCAATGAAATAATCACATTTTTGAACTTGTTTGGACTTCATCCAAATTTCATTTCTATAGACTGCTGGGTTGAACCACTTAAGAAGAACCTTTCTGAACAGAGGAAGGTCAGCCATGTTCTCATTTTTCTCTGGGTTCTCCCTGCCCCAAGACCTAATTCCATTCACATCAGTAGCAGCAGTACTCTTTCTCTTGCAGCTATCATCCTCAAAATCTCACATTTCACTATTGCTTTCACCAGCCACTTCAGATGTTTCTAGTCCCATCATGATTTTACTAACATCAGTTTTAAATACCTTTTCTTACAGCAATTCATAAAAAAGAGAGTGACACATTGCAGAACTATTTTTATGTTTGTTATAGGATAGAAAATATCATAATTTCCATTTGAAAAACACAGTAACACCTTTTCAGGAAAATTATTATCAGTTACTTGTGAATGAGAAATATTTGGCACCTGATATATTCCAAAATCTTTCCTGTACATAAGAGAAAGGGTACTTATTTCCACTTGTCCTACCCATTCCTGTGGGTTTTCCAAACGTTTTAAATATTCTTCAAATGATGCTCTATAAATGCTTCAAATTTCTCTCTGTCCTCTCAAAGGTAGTGAATACAGGCCATTCCAACTTCCACATGGCAAGACAGAGAATACAATACCTGCTAGCTACAGCTCTGAACAAGTAAAACCCGTTCTTTGCGACCAATTTCTGATACAAGCCCAGTCTGGGCAGATAGGCATCCATGGGCTCCTTGAGCGGCCCCATGCAGCCCTGGTCCTTGCCGTTGGGCATGCCCATGGTTAAAAACCCTAACATTTAACTCTAATCCTAGCCTATCCCTGAGTACCCTAACCCCATAACCAACCTGAACCTGAACTCAAAGTTTAAATCCTAACCCTAACCCAACCTGTTTCCTAACCCCAAACCCTCTCTAACCCTTATCCCTAACCCTAACCCCTTTTGCTGCTGCTGAGTTCTGCTAACCCTAACCCTCTAACCCTAACAACCCTAATTGTTAAACCCAACACTCTAACCCCCTAATTCTAATACCTAACCCTAAGTAATCCCGAGTAATGGTAAATTTTAACCTTGCTCCCTTATCTTGACAAACCAAACATTTTGTTATATTGTTTAATAAACTCTCAATTAAAAAAGTCTCATTTTCCCTTCTGTAACATTCAACATGCTATTTACAACTTGGCATGTGGTGTGTGTGTGTGTGTGTGTGTGTGTGTGTGTGTGTGTGTGTGTGTGTTTGAGTCTATGGATGATAGACTGTCCCAGCTAAGGATGATAGTTTTGGATACTTTCAGCATGGTGGACTACATACCCTCTTTTTTAGTTATTTTTATTTTCATCTTATGGTTTCTGGAATTAAACTCTATGCTTTAAATCTTCACAGAGAAGAATTAGGTCACACTTTTCAGTTGTAGTGATATTTCATTTTTATTTTGATAAATAAAGTCTACCTAAAGATCAGAGAGTAAAACAGCCCCACTGGTCAGTCTTATAGACCAGGCAGTGGTAACACACACCTTGAATCCCAGTAGCCACACCAGTTTGCCGAAGAAATCAGGCAATGAATGCCTTTAATCCCAATGGTACACACCGTTAATCATAGCCCTAGGGAGGATTATAAAATGGGATGCGACAGCTCACAGACACAGTCTCATTCTGAGATTCTTGGAGGCAGGATCACCATTTTGGACTGCGGTAGAGGTAAGAGCCAGTGGCTGGCTGTTTTGCTTTTCCGACCTTCAAGCTGAACCCCAATTTCTGTCTCTGGGTTTTTATTATTCATGCTACACTCAGTATTTCAACATAAATAAAATTATTTTTCTCCAAACACCATGTTTAAATGTCTTTACATATAACTAAAGTAAGAACTTCTAAAACAAGAAACTCAATGTATTAACTTTTATTAATGTTTTCAATTTGTGCATCATTTACAATGAGAAATATGCCGTAAAAAGCATCCTTATACATAAATTGAGCAAGGAACGCTTAAGTAATTAATCCCTATAACATGCACATTAATTTTATTCTAGTGTGTATAAGAAAAGAAAATAAATTTTAAGCCTTTAAGTTATTACTTGGGAATGTCAAAATTTTTTGGAGAATGAATGTATTTCCTAATAGGAAATAATTATATAATTACTATGAATTAGTGCTCATAAAAATGTCTGGAAAAATTGTGTTATGCATGATGGACCAAAGATTTCCTATGTGCATTAGGTGTATCAAATAAATCAAACAAATAGCATGAACATAGAAGAAGAGGTACGAAGGGTCTGATTATAGGACACATAAATACATATTCAAGGCACATGACTAGGCTAAACAGTTGGATGAGTCCAAAACACTAGTTCATTGTTTCATTGAGAAAAGAATAAAATGCAATATCACTTCTATTTAATTTCACCTATGGATAAATAAATGCAATTACATCTAGGGCAAAAATGTTTTCATTTCAGATAGATACCAACTACTAAATTACTGATGCCAGAGTAGATGAAGCATCATAACATTCAGACTTTCTTATTCTATAATAGATTTATGTTAAGATATTTTGTACTATATCATTATACTGTCTATTCTCTTTCAGCTTTACAACTATTCAAAATTAGATTAAAGAATTTGTTAAACCACAAAGAAAGATCAAACTATTATTCAACAGAAGTTAAATCCAAATCCTGGAGTTGACTTCTGATTGTATTCATTTTGGGCTTTTCCCAGAATGGAAAAAAAAAAACTTCCCACATGACTGCATTTTGTGAGGCTACAATGCTTGCCCTTTTATTGTGGTTCCCTTCTTTTTCTTTGATGAGTTAGAAATATCTGCCTCCCGTTTCCTGTTATGAATTTTATTAAAAATATGTTTGTCCCAATTATGCACAGAAGAAAAATAATATCTAAAACCCACAATTCTCAACTTATTTAATTCATTTTCTCAGTTCGACTTTGTAATGGAGAAGCAGAAGATATTAAACTATCTGCAGTATGAATGAATAATGCACTAAACTTTATTTAAGAAAGTAAATGCTGGGAGGACAAGGATAATTCTTGTGCTTCTAATCGGCTAGCAAAATGTTTCCCACCTTATTAAAATAAAAACACTAAATACATCACTTGTATGGGCTCCTGGATATAAGCAGCACCAACAATTCATTACAATTCCCAAAATATTCTATATGACTTTGAAGCACCTAAAACTCTCCCATAACGAAAGAGACTAAAATGATATGTTAGCAATACAATCAATCTCCCAATAATTTTGTGTGAGCACAGAAAATTCCTAGACAGTTTTAACAGACAAATTATAAGATTGGTGGTTTCCACCTTGGCAAAAGCTTTGTGTGTTAAAAACAAAAAATGTCTTTCTAAGTAGAAGTTTATACTTAACAAAAGAAACAAATATCATTTCAAAGATATTCCTGTAAATAATGGTTCAACGTAAAGTTTGTTAAACAATATGAGAAGACAAAGATAAATCTAGATGCATATAATACTATTAAGACAAGAAAAAGCAAAAGGAAGATTAAAGGAACTGGCAGATAATTTCTGAAAATAGTGAAAAGCCTGAGTCACATGGATTGCCTTTCTCTCCTTTCACTCTTATATGCTTGGTTAATGGTAATGTTTTCTTTTTTATTTCTTTACACAGGTTGGCCATGTAAACCCACCACAGAGAGGTGACACAATGACATAGATGAACACCTGGAAGAAGAAAGAAGGCAATTTTACTTACATGACTCTATCACAAGGTTCAAGGAACACATCAAAGAAACTCTACTGGTACTAGAAGAGTAATGCTCTTCACTAACGTAACCAATAGTGAAACTATAGCAAAACTAAGATTCTTTGTGAGGAATGATTTTATTATTTTCTGTTATTAAGATGCTGGCTTCAAAATATGTGGTGGGAGGTGTACAGTTTCAGAATTACATAATAACTTTCACACAAGTGTATGAACACACTGAGCTTCAATCATGAGTCTGGATCAATGCTAAAACACATACCGCCTAGCTAACAAATGTTTGTAGAATAGATGAAATTACATATTAATTCTTATATAATTCTGTGTATAGATGAAACTAGTTGAAAGTTTTATATAACAGAAGTGTTTTGTGTGTGTGTGTAGTACATGGGTATGCACACCTGTGAATGTATATACAAAAGCCAGAGTACCTCCAGTGTCTTCCTCTACTGCTTTCCTATTTATTATTTGAGATCAGGTCTCTCACTATGCAAGCATATTAGAATTTCACTTTTTCAGTTAGGCTGCTTAGCCAACAAGCTACCAGGAACTACATGTACACACTACACACGCTGGGGCTACAGGCATGCACGACTATGCCTAGCCTTTTAGGTGGCTGTTGGAGATTTGGACCCAGGTCCTCTTGCTTACAGAAAAAGTGCTTTTAAACATTAAGCCATGTCCTCAACCACAGTTTTGCTTATCTCATTTTGTACAAAACTTCTCTATAGGAAAATAGGAGTTTAAATGGAGATGATACTTAATGCTGATTTCACAAGAAAAGATATTTCCTAGTCATGTGTTTTACAATTAAAATGTGAATGTAGCCCATTTCAGAATATCAATAAATAAGAATCCCATAACCTTAAAGAGTGAAAAATAAGCTCACATACTAAAGAGAAAAAACTTACAATCGATACGATGATGATGATGACAGTAAGCTTGATATTCTTCATACACATGGCTCGAGCAAGGTTTCTGCTGGTAGTTTTGAAAGTTACAGACTAGAACACAATCGTAAGTTGTTTTATTCTTGACACCGGCTATATGAATTATTCGTAGTAAAAACCTGCAAGCTTTTTTTTAGTCAATTATCTTACATTTTGGTTCTAAGAATGGAACCCGGGGCCTAGATCATGGTAGACAAGTACTCTACTACTGAGCCATACTTACACTAATTTTGTTTAAATTCAAATGTCCTTTTTTCCTTCCTTCTCTTTTCAAAGAGAGACTGGTCATTCAGAATCAGTAGTTAGCCAAAACAGAGTTCATTGAAACCAATATTAAGCAATATGAACTCACTGGCAAGGCTTCACTTCTTTTCCTTCTCTACGTAGCAATGTACATAATGTTGAATGAACAAGTGATTATTTAGGAGAAAACAATTTCCAATTGGCTTTGAACAATATATATAAATGTGTTTGATTTTCCTAGAAACATATGTATTTACTTGTTAAGTGTCAAAACCCCACAGGATCACATTTCTTCAGTTATCCATTTTCTTTTGCATTGTAATCTTCTCAGGAGATATTAAAGCATTTTCACCAGAACACAAGCAATTTAAAACAAATAGGTAAGCAAATATCAACATGTACTAAATACTTAGCTATTATTATACAAAAGAGATATATGTGAAAGTTCAAAAAATGTTTGGGTTATTATTCATACCTAAAACTGGAAAGTATTAAAATATCAGTAAACCACAATGAAATATACAGTAATTAAAACAGCTTACTAATATATTTATGTAGTCAATCTACATATCATGGATTAATGTCACAATTTTGACATAAAGAAAAACAGAGTAAATGTTACAGCTTCTTTTTATATTTTTTGGAGATGTGGTTATATGCAGTACTGACTAGTCTTGAACTTGCTATGAAGGTAAGGACATTAAAGTCCTGATCTTCCTGGCTATACTTCCAAAGTGCTAGGATTATAGGTATGTACCACCTTGCCTGGTTTAGGTGACTGCGATGGCTACTTTTTATGTCAACTTGATACAAGCCAAAGACATCTGAGAAGAGGGAACCTCAATTGAGAAAATGTCTCCATAAGATTGGGCTGTAGGCAAGCCTTTAGGGCATTTTTAAAATTAGTGATTGATGTAAGAGGGCCAATACGATTGAAGGTAGTGCTACTTCGTGGCTAGTGGTGCTAGGTTCTATAAGAAAGCAGGGTGAGCAAGCTATAAGAAGCAAGTCAGTAGACAGCACTCCTTCATGGCCTATGTATCAGGTCCTGCTTCAAGATTTTTGCCCTGTTTGAGTTCCTGCCCTGAAATCCTTCAATAAACAGTGAAGTTCCATTGTAAGGCAAAATAAACCCTTTCCTTCCCAAGTTGATTGTGGTCATGGTGTTTCATCACAGTAATAGTAAACCTAAGATAGAAGCGATGGAGATTAAGCCCAGGGCTTTACGCACACCAAGCAAGCACTCTACCAATTGAGCTACAGCCCCAGTCCAATAGCTTTTTAATATATGGGATACTCCAAAGAGTGCAGTCAATAGAAGAGGGTAGAAAGGCACCTCTGAGTTTTAATAATACTCTAAATTTAATCTGCATGTTGGCTCAATGAATGTATTTGCATACATTAGTAAATAATTACAAGTTGTATACTTACAGTTAATATACTTTTCAATATGGCTGCTACATTTTAATTAACTGCTTTCTCTACAAAGTCTCTATAGTGCTGCAGGTAACAAGGTATCAGCCTGGGTTTCATTTAGTGCAGAATGAAAAGCATGCCACGCATAAACTCAACTGATACATGAGTATATACTACATGCCCAAAGTACATTAAGCCCTAAACATTCATGCCAGAAATATGTGCACTGACTAAGGCATATTAGAAGGGATTACAAAAGTACCATATGTAAATGATCAGAGAAAATGGTTCTTAACTGAAAAAAGTTAATACAGTTTATAAGAATATAATGACTCTTAATAATTATATCAGTCAGACTTGTGCAACAATGTGTGCACATATCCAAGATCATACTAAAGGTTAGAAATAGTTTTTCGGCACATGATTCCAGAGAGCTCAGTCCAGTAACTTAGCCCTTTGCTTTGCCAGAACAGTATGGTGATTATGGTAATGTGTGGTAAAGAATATTTACCTCATGGTCCAAGTAGGGAAAGGGAGACGGGAGAGGTCTAATGATAAGACAACCTCAAGAACCATCACCATTGATGTATACTTCCTTGCACATGCCTTTAATTCCAGCATTTAAGTCACAGTGGCAGATGGATCTCTGGGTTTGAAGCCAGCCTGGTCTATATGGTCAATTTCAGGCGACCAGCCAGGGCTATATGGTGAGACAGCTGTGAGCCACTATATGTGTGCTGAGAACTGAACCCAGGTCCTCTACAATAGCAGTAAGTACTCTTAACTGTTGAGCCATCTCTCCAGCCCTACATAGGAAAACTTAAGAGTGAAGAACTATAATAAAACATTCCAAACTGATGACCTGAAACAGAGCAAGGGAAATTGTTCTGGAGCACATTTCTACCACCAAATAGAAATTTACATTAGAATCTTAGATGTTCACGGTAACAGGTAAAGAATAAGTCTCCCTATTTCTCTACGTAAAAAGTAGGTTACCATATTTTAATCTGGTAATATTTGGTAGCCATGGAAGAGTGGGTGCAGCTTTTCCGCTTGGCTACCTAGGGCCTATCTGGCCTCGGGGAGGCCAGCCGTGGAAGAGGGGGACATAGTTTACCGGCCTGACCTCCAGGGCCTGTCTGGCCCTAGGTAGGCCAGACTGGAAGAGTGGGGCTCAGTTTCCCTGGCTTGGCACCCCAGCACCTGGCCGGCCAAGGGGAGGTCAGCCGTGGAAGAGAGGTCACATTTCTGCTGCCTGGGAGCTGTTGAAGAATGGGTGAAGCTTCCCGAGCCTAGTACTTGAGCGCATGGCCTGTCTGGGGAGGCTGGTCATCTTCCCTGGCCTGGCACTCCAGGACTTGGCTGGACCTAGAGAGGCCGATGTGGAAGAAAGAGTGCATCATCCTGGCCTGGCACCCCAGGGCTTGTCTAACCCTGGGGATACAGACCATGAAGGAGGACACAGCTTCACCAGCTTGGCACCCTGGGCCTCGTAGGCCCTCAGGAGGCTATCCCTAACTCTAGGGAGAAGACAAGGAGTCACAGGTTCCGAGGCCTAAATCCCCAAGGCTTGGCTGGATCTGGGGAGGCTGGTCATGGAAGAGGGGGCACATCTTCCTTCCTGGAACACCAAGGCTTGACTGGCCCAGGGGAGTCCAGCTTTGGAAGAAGAAGCGCATCTTCCCCTGCCATGGAAGAGGGAGTGTGTCTCCCCTGGCCTGGCATCCCAGGGTCCTTGGTAGCCCTGGGAAGGCCAGCTGTGGAAGAGTGGGTACAACTTCCCCAGCCCTACTCATAATTTTACTGAAAATAAACCTTTCAGCCCTTTACTAACCACCTATAAATGTAGCGTAGCACAGTAACCTTCCCCTCTTACAATTCCCTGATGATTTAATTCCTTTCTTAACTTTCTCCATTAAGGTGTTCACTAGATGTGCACTAGTCACTCCCATGGATCTCTCTGTCTCTGTCTCTGTCTCTGTCTCAGTCTCTCTCTCTCTCTCTCTCTCTCTCTGTGTGTGTGTGTGTGTGTGTGTGTGTGTGTGTGTGTGTGTGTGTGTGTATGAAAACCCTTATCTGATTTCTATGGTGCAAAAGAATTTTGGTCCTGAAGCCTGCTAGGGCTGGAGAATTGCTGCTTTAAAAGTTATATATGACTGCGAACATTGGTAACAGGTAGAACAAGGCAGAACAAGAATAAAGAGAGAAAGAGAGAAGAATAAACATGGGCAGATAATTCCCATTGTGAATAGAGTTCTTTACCCTCAGATTTTTAGTCCCCTTTTAGCTTATCGTGGTGTCTTTATTTGAACCCTGCACGGAAGTCTTGAAGACTAGAACTTGAAGGCTCCCATTACATTTCCCCAGCCTGGCACCCCAGGGTCTTCCATGGGGAGGCCAGCCATTGAAGAGGGGGTACAGTGTCCCTGGCTTGGCATCCCTGGATGAGGGTGCACAGATTCCCGAGCCTGTTACCCAAGGGCCTGGCATGTCCTGGGGAGGCCAACTGTGGAAGTAGAAGTGCAATTTCCCCAGCCTGGTGGATGTGGAAGAGAAGACATTGCTTCCACAGGCTGGCATCCGTGGAAGAGGGGACACAGTAATTTCATCATGGCACCCAAGGCCCAGGCCTGGTCTGGGGAGGACATCCGTGGAAGAGGGGGTACAGTTTACCTAGCCTGGCAACCATGGATGCGGTGGCACAGCATCCCTCACCTGGCACGCCAGAACCTATCCTGGGGAGTTCAGTCGTGGAGGAAAGGGCACTGCTTCCCCAGCCTGGCATCTTTGGACCTGGAAGCCCTGGATGAGGTGCGCATCTTCCCAGGCCTGGCACAACACAGCCTGTCCTGCCCTGGGGAGGCCAACTGTGGACGAGTAGGCCCAACTTCCTCAGCATGTCACCACAGGGACTGGCTTGCCCTGGGGAGGCAGGCTGTGGAAAGAGGGCACAGCTTCCCAGGCCTGGCACCCCAAGGACTGGACTGCCCTATGGAGGCCAGCTGTGGATGATGGGGAGCAGCTTCCCCGCCCTGGCACACCAGGGCTTGGCGTAATCTAGGGAGGCCAGTCGAGGATGAGGGGGCACAGCTTCCCAGCCCTGCAACCCAGGGCCTGATCTGCCCTGGGGAAGCCAGCTGTGGAAGAGGTGGCACAGCTTCCCTGGCCTGGCACTACAGGGACTGGCCTGCCTGGGGAGGCTGGCAGTTTAAGAGGGTGCACATCTTCCCCGGCCTGGGGCTCCAGTGCCTGGCCTGCCCAGGAAGGCCAGTCATGGAAGAGGAGATGCGTTTTCCCTGGCCTGGCTCAATAGGGCCTGTCTGCCATGGAAGAGGGGGTGTATCTACCCTGACTAGGACTCCAGGGACAGGCTGACCCTGGGAAGGCTGACTGGAAGAGGGGGGGACATCTTCCCCGGTCTGGTACCCTAAGGCCTTGACAGCCCAGGGGTGTCAGCTTTGGAAGAGGGGGTGCAATTCCCCTGCCTGGCAGCCATGGAACAGTGGGCAAAGCTCGGCCTGCCCTGCCCGGGAAAGGAAGCTGTAGTAGAGGGGGCACATCTTTCTTGACCTAGCCAGCCCTCAGGATGCTGGGTGGAAGAGGGGGTGTTTCTTCTCTGGCCTAGCTCCCCAGGGCATGCATGTCATGGAAGAGCAATGCACATCTTCCCCAGCCTGCCTCCCCAGGGTCTGTCCTGGTTGGACCTGGGGAGGCCGGCCGTGGAAGTGGAGGGCACAGCGTCTCCACCGTTAGTCCCCGGAGTCTGCCCAGCTCTTGGAGGCTGGCTATGGAAGAGGGGTGCACATGTGCCCAAGCCTGGAACCCCAGGGCCTGCCACGGGGAGGCCAGCCATTGAAGAGGGGGTGCAGCTTCCCTGGCTTGGGAGCCCTGGAAGAGGGGTCGCATCTATTACTACATTTCTATCAAATGTTTTATGTTCAATTTTGGGGGATATATATCTTTGTAATTCTGCACTAGAAAATGTTGTCAGAGGCCATGACAGAGGAGCTGCCATCAGTAATGGAGCTTAAGGAATACAGCCAACCAGAGAGTAAAGCTAGGATGTAAGTACCTGGAGGGGCAAAGCCCTGGGGAAGTCGTCCCCAGGTACCCCTTGCTTCTACTGTACTTTCTCCTACTTGCTACCTCATGTTCCTTTGGTATTTGGCATGGTGTGATTACTATGAGAAAGGATCCCACTGTGTCTAGTATAGTGATGGTTTCATGGGAAAATCCCACTCCTCAGTGGGAAATTTAGTTGAAGATAATAATGAAGATGATTTTTATAAGAGCAATGATGATTAGTTAGATCAATAATTTAAAGATTCATGTGGTTAGGACAGTTAATAAAAATGATTAGGGAACTGTTATAGGTAATTCTGCCAATTACTGCTCCAACAAGAGATACAAATAAGGGAAAATTAGGCTAGAAGTCACTTTCCCCTTTCTTAGATTTGCAGAGAATGGAAAATAAGAACAAAGAGGTTTCATGCATTATAGCTCCATGAATTATGCCTCTGGATAAACAGGCTGATGATCAAAGAAAGCAATTTATACCTACACCCAAGGTTAGGCCTGAGTTTCTTGGTCATGCAGCTTACAGAATTAATCACAGGCCCAAGTATACACCTTGAAAAAACAAAGTTGTGAAAGGAAATTAAATGTGTATTGTGTATAAAGAAAAACAGATGGTTAGCTAGACCACTTGAGTAAAGTTTTGTAGAAGAGAAATAGGATAGAAATCTGCTACACTGAAACTGTAAATAGCTGCCTGCTAGTACAAAAGGAACAATCTGAAATATACTTGGCTTGTTTAAATCTTTGTTAAGGATCATTGCTTTGGGGTGAAGATGTTATGGTAGGAATATTAATACAAAAAAAGTTTAAGTACTTATGGACTTCTAAGAAAAACATGTAATTTGTGATCATAATGTGATTTCATTCAGTGTGAAGACTAATTTGATTTTGAAAAAAAATGTAACTTGTGATTGTGACATAATCTTTTCTTGTGTAGAAATTTTTGTCTTGGGTGATATAAAAGGGATAAGAGAAAAGTAAAGATACAGATGAAGAGACTGACTGACTTGTTTTTCTGACCTGCTGGATGTTGGTTCTCTTAGCAAAATGGTTTTCAAGCATACACATATGCCCAAAACTAAGCTGTCTGCTGATGTATTTCCTAATTTTGTTTGTACTGATTTGCTACTACTGCATCTTATGGATCTGTAGCTGCCAGCAGAGCTTGTACTGACAACAACATGCTACCATCCATTAATTTTTAAAGATGTACCCCTTCTGACAGAACTAATATCAGGGTGACATTTTAGTGATAAACCAGACTTTATGGGGGACTAAATGGATGTGATACTTTGACTGAGAAATGTCCAAAATAGGCTATGGCATTTGAACACTTGATTCCCAATTGGTGACACTGCTTAGGAATATTTAGGAGTTGCAGCATTGCTAGAGGAAGTATATCACTGGAGGTGAACTTTGAGAGTATACAGCCTTGCCCGACACTTTCAGTTCGCTCTCTGATTCATAATGTACTCTGTTTCCGGCTCCTGCCACTATGACTATTACTTGCATCCATGCCTCCTCACCATAATGTGCTGTAGGAATAATGAACGCTGAAACATTTGACTCTAATACTGAGGCTTGGGTAGGAGAAGCAATTTCCAAAGGTATGAGGAGACATAAAAATGGCAAATGTTTCAATTGTGGTAGAATAGGACATCTGAGAAGGGACTGTAGACAAGGAATTCCTAGAAATAATGTCTCCTCTGGGAATGGAAAAAATAGAAGGTCTCCACCTTCTAGATTATGTAGAAGATGTGGTAAAGGCCAACATTGGAACAATGAATGTAGATCAACAAAAGACAGACAAGGCAACCCAATACCATGGGGAAACTCCTCGAGGGGCCTCTCACAGGTCCCCAAGCCAAAAGTGGTCCAGTCATTCCCAGTCACCATGGAGGACATATCTCACCAGAAAAATTAAAATATCCATTGCCTGCTGTAAAAAAACATACTGTTCTGGATGATGAAATAGACATGGAGGATGAATCAAAAATTCCAATAGGAAGTATATATATTGGCAGACTTCTAAAAATGATCAAATACCAAAGCTAAGAGTGTGTATAAATAATATTGTAATTATTACTAGAAGAACACGAAGCAACTAGCAAACCTTTAGAGGTACCAATGGCTCTACCTTTAAAATGGTTAACTAAGAAACCAATATGGGTTAAACAATGGCCTTTAACAGAAGAAAAACTGCAGGCTTTAGAACAGCTGTTACAGAAGCAACTAGATGCCCACTATATTGAAGAATGAACCAGCCCTTGGAATTCTCCTCTATTT
The DNA here is from genome assembly GCF_037038515.1 of Microtus pennsylvanicus. Classification (NCBI taxonomy): domain Eukaryota; kingdom Metazoa; phylum Chordata; class Mammalia; order Rodentia; family Cricetidae; genus Microtus; species Microtus pennsylvanicus. The sequence continues at coordinate 20,733,203 of NC_134601.1, read as the reverse complement.
GTTGTTAAAAAGAAATCTGGCAAATGGAGAATGGCGACAGATCTAAGAGCTGTCAATAAGGTAATTCATCTTATGGGCCTTCTACAATCTAGAATTCTTTTGCCTTCTCTATTACCTAAAGGATGGTCTCTTATAGTTACTGATTTAAAAGATTATTTCCTCACTATACCTATAAGAAAAGGGCAGAGAAAAATTGCCTTCACAGGACTATCCTCCCAAAGGCAATGCTTTGTGAGTCAGCCAGTGGAAATAATATGTAAACAATTTCCTAAATCTATAATTTACCATCACATGGATGACATTTTGCTATTTGATTCAAATGCAGATACCTTAGAAAGAATGTTTGAAGTAAAGAAAGTTTTGCCTAAATGGGGATTACAAATTGCTCTTGAAAAAATAGAAAGAGGAATTGGGGTGAGTTTCTGACCCCGCAGCGCCAGCCCGGGACAGGGAACTCAGGGGTTCCTCAGCCCCCTATCCTTCTTGGGCTCTCTGCAGGGCCTCTACTCCCTGCATGCTGCCTCTTTCCTCCTATCCCACCCAGCTTGCATCCAGAACCCTCCCCACTTCGGCCCCACCGCCCTCTTTTGGCACATAACTCACCCAGCCCAGCCTGTCTGGGCACTGGGTCCTAATCCTCAGGGCACCCAAGCGGGTGGGAGTTCCTTTGTTTCTATAGCCTGCCTACACCAAGCAAGGTAGGCGCTTTGTTTGTGAGCTACCCAACCAGCACGGAGACCTGATCTCTCGGCGCCAGGAGAGCCAACATTGGGCTTGCATCCAGAACCCTCCCCACTTCGGCCCCACTGCCCTCTTTCAACACATAACATCACCCAGCCCAGCCTGTCTGGGCACTGGGTCCGAATCCTCAGGGCACCCAAGCGGGCGGGAGCTCCTTTCTTTCTATGGCCTGCCTGCACAAAGCAGGGTAGGTGCTTTGTTTGCGAGCTGCACAACCAGCACAGAGACCTGATCTCTAGGCGCAAGGAGAGCCAACATTGAGCACAGACACCTGATCTGGGTGCCAGGAGAGCCAGCATTGGGGAGAGCCATCATTGGGCACGGAGATCTGATCTCGGCACCAGGAGAGCCATCACTGGGAAGGTACATCAGTAGGCAAGGAGATCTGATCCGGTAAAAGAAGATCCATAAGGGAGCATTTGGAAGAAGAGATGGGCAGACGCCAATGCAAGAATTCACCCAACAAGCTGAAAAGCAACATGAAGCCACCAAAAACCAGCAACCTCACAATGGGAGGACATGAACCCCTTAATCAAGAAGAAGTAGAAAAGATTGACTTCATGAAAGTGATTGACGCCCTTAAACAGCATGTAAAAAACACCCTTATAGAAATGGATGAGAAATATAATAGAAAGTTTGAAGAATTGAATATATCAGTGAATGATACCCTAGAAAACCAAGGAAAAACAATCAAACAGATAATGGAAACAGTTCAAGACTTGAAAACTGAAATGGAGGCAAAGAAGAAAACACGAACAGAGGGCCGGCTGGACATGGAAAATTTAAGTAAACAAACAGAGTCTACAGAAGCAAGTATAACCAACAGAATACAAGAGTTAGAAGAAAGAATCTCAGATTCTGAAGATACCATAGAGAAAATAAACACACTGATCAAAGAAAACAGCAAGTCCAACAAACTCTCATTACAAAACATTCAGGAAATCTGGGACACAATAAAAAGACCAAACCTAAGAATAATAGGAATAGAAGGAGAAGAAGTGCAGCTCAGTGGTCCAGAAAATATATTTAATAAAATTATAGAAGAAAACTTTCCCAACCTAAAGAAAGATATACCTATGAAGGTTCAAGAAGCATACAGAACACCGAATAGGCTGGATCAAAAAAAAATCCCCTCACCATATAATAATCAAAACACAAAGCATACAGAATATGGAAAGAATTTTAAGAGCTGCAAAGGAAAAAGGCCAAGTCACTTATAAAGGTAAACCTATCAGACTTACACCTGGTCTCCATGGAAACCATGAAAGCCAGAAGGTCCTGGATAGATGTACTGCAGAAACTAAGAGACCATAGATGCAAGCCCAGACTACTATACCCAGCCAAGCTTTCGTTCACTATAAATGGAGAAAATAAAATTTTCCAGGATAAAAACAAATTTAATCAATACGCAGCCACAAATCCAGCCTTACAGAAAGTAATAGAAGGAAAATCACAACCCAAGGACTCCAACAATGACCACAATAACTCAGACATCTAGAGACCCTTCACCAACACAACTCAAAGAAGGGAAACACACAAACTCTACGACTAAAAAAGTGACCAGAGTTAACAACCACTGGTCATTAATATCACTTAATGTCAATGGGCTCAACTCACCTATAAAAGGGCACAGGCAAAGAGATAGGATATGAAAACAGGATCCAACATTCTGCTGTTTACAAGAAACACACCTCAACCACAAAGACAGGCACCTACTCAGAGTAAAGGGCTGGGAAAAGGCCTATCAAGCAAATGGACCTAAGAAACAAGCAGGTGTGGCCATACTAATTTCTAACAAAGTTGACTTCAAACTTAAATCAATCAGAAGAGATGGAGAGGGGCATTTTATACTCATAACAGGAACAGTTCATCAGGATGAAGTCTCAATCCTGAACATCTATGCCCCTAATATAAAAGCACCCACGTACATAAAATAAACATTGCTAAAACTCAAGGCAGCCATCAAACCGCACACATTAATAGTAGGAGACTTCAACACTCCTCTCTCACCAATGGACAGGTCAATCAGACGGAAACCTAACAGAGAAATAAGAGAATTAATGGAGGTAATGAAGCAAATGGACTTAACAGACATCTATAGAACATTCCACCCGAAATAGGAAAGAATATACCTTCTTCTCTGCAGTTCATGGAACCTTCTCGAAAATCGACCACATAGTCGGTAACAAAGCAAACATCCACAGTTACAAAAAAATATCAGTTACCACCTATGTCTTATCAGATCACCATGGATTAAAGTTAGAATTCAACAACAATGCTACCCCCGGAAAGCCTACAAATTCATGGAACCTGAACAGTCAACTACTGAACCACACCTGGATTAAGGAAGAAATAAAGAAAGAAATTAAAGTCTTCCTGGAATTCAATGAAAATAAAGAAACAACATACTCAAACTTATGGGACACTATGAAATCAGTCCTAAGAGGAAAGTTCATAGCATTAAGTGCCCACTTAAACAAAACAGAGAAAGCTCACATTGGAGACTTAACTGCCCTCCTGAAAGCTCTAGAAAAAAAAGAAGCAGACTCACCTAGTAGGAGTAGAAGACTGGAAATAATCAAACTGAGGGCTGAAATCAACAAAACAGAAACACAGAAAACAATACAAAGAATCAATGAAACAAAAAGCTGGTTCCTGGAGAAAATCAACAAGATTGACAACCCCCTATCCAAACTAATCAAACGGCAGAGAGAGAATTTGCAAATTAATAAGATCAGAAATGAAAAGGGGGACATAACGACAGACACAGAGGAAATTCAGAGAATCATTAGATCTTACTACAAAAGCCTATATGCCACAAAACTGGAAAATGTAAAGGAAGTGGACACTTTTTAAGATAAATATCATATACCAAAGTTAAACCAGGACCAGGTGAACAATCTAAATAGACCTGTTAGTCGCGAAGAATTAGAAGCAGTTATCAAAAACCTCCGTACCAAAAAAAGCCCAGGACCAGATGGTTTCAATGCGGAATTCTACCAGAACTTCCAAGAAGAGCTAATACCTATACTCCTGAATGTATTTCACAGTATAGAAACAGAAGAGACATTGCCAAATTCCTTTTATGAAGCTACAGTTACTCTGATACCAAAACCGCACAAAGACTCAAACAAGAAAGAGAATTACAGGCCAGTCTCACTCATGAAAATCAATGCAAAAATCCTCAACAAAACACTGGCAAACCAAATCCAAGAACACATTAGAAAAATTATCCATTATGATCAAGTAGGCTTCATCCCAGAGATGCTGGGCTGGTTCAACATATGAAAATTTATCAATGTAATCCATCACGTAAATAAATTGAAAGAAAAAAACCATATGATCATTTCATTAGATGCTGAAAAAGCATTTGACAAAATTCAACATCCATTTATGTTAAAAGTCTTGGAGAGATTAGGGATACAAGGGTTATACCTAAATATAATAAAAGCTATATACAGCAAAGTGAGAAGGGGAGAATGGGGGGAACTTGGGGAAACAGGATGATTAGGATAAAGGAAGGTTGGATAGGAGAGCACAGAAGCACAATTCTTAGTTAAGGTAGCCACCTTAGGGTTGGCAAGAGACTTGACCCTAGAGTGGCTCCCAGGAGCCCAAGGCGATGTCCCCAGTTAGTTCCTTGGGCAGATGAGGATAGGGAACCTGAAATGACCCTATCCTATAGCAATACTGACGAATATCTTGCATATCACCATAGAACCTTCATCTGGTGATGGATGGAGATAGAGACAGAGACCCACACTGGAGCACTGGACTGAGCTCCCAAGGTCCCAATGAGGAGCAGAAGGAGGGAGAACATGAGCAAAGAAGTTGGGACCACAAGGATTGCACCCACCCACTGAGACAGTGGAGCTGATCTATAGGGAGCTCTCCAAGACCATCTGGACTGTGACTGAAAAAGCATGGGATAAAACCAGACTCTCTGAACATGGCGAATTATGAGGGCTGATGAGAAACCAAGGACAATGGCATGGGGTTTTGATCCTACTTAATGTGCTGGCTTTGTGGGAGCCTAGCCAGTTTGGATGTTCACCTTTCTAGATATGGACGGAGCGGGGAGGACCTAGGACTTACCACAGGGCAGGGAACCCTGACTGCTCTTTGGACTGGAGAGGGAAGGGAGAGGAGTGGGGGGAGGGGGAAAAGGGTGGGAGAAGGGGGAGGGAAATGGGAGGCTGGGTTGAGGCGGAAACTTGGTTTTTTTCCTTTTCTCAATAAAAAAAATGAAAAAAAATTAAAAAATAAAAAAAATGTTCGAACAAAAAAAAAATAGAAAGAGGAGATTCTGTCAATTACCTAGGTCACAGAATAGGTTTATGGTGTAGGAGGTTCTTCTGTTTGTGTGTTGCTTTCATTGGTTGAATAAAGAGACTGCCTTGGCCTTTTGATAAGGCAGAATTTAGATAGGTGAAGTAGACAGAATAGAATGCTGGGAAGGGAAGTGTGGCAGATACCATGATTCTCCTGCCTGAGACTGATGCTGGTTGGAGTCTTTCCCAGGTGTGCCACAGAGATTTCCTGACTCAGCAATAGCAGCAGAAAAACAGCTGCACCATTTTAAAACAAGGCTTCTTGGGCCCTACCACCGGTTCAATCTCCAGTTATGGAGCATTTGTCGGCCCGGATGTTTGTGTAACCACTTGGGGTCAGGATCAAAGCAAGTGAGACCATGCCTGTGGTTTGGCATGGCTTGGCGCTCCCTGCCTGGGTAGGCAGCAGGATCAGGTCTACTAAAATGTGGCGGTTTTGAAATACCAATTTATGGGCTGTGCTGCCAGCGTGACCTCTGTCTCTTGTGGGAGACAGAGCATTTCCATGGGGTTCGTGAGTAAAGTGCTATGGTTCATTTGATGGCCTCTGAATTCGCTGTGTGCCTAAAAGGGGAGCATTACGTGCGGCTCAGAGGCACAACTGACTCCAAGGCACAAGCACCTCTGCTATGCTAGTGGTGCACACAGCTCAGAGGCATAAGCGGCTCTGCCATGCTGGACTGGGCGGGGCAAGCCCACAGTACCTGTTTTTGACCTAGGAATGTCACAGCTTAGATTCTGAAGCCCTTAGCAATTTAAAACTGCAAAGCAAAACTGCTCTTGGACAGTAAAGAATTACAGATTCAGACATAAAAGACCTCTAAATGGGTCACACTGTTAAATAAATATACATAGGCTTAGAAGAGAAAAGATAGAGTATAAAATAAAGTTAATGCTTTTTTAAAAGGGTAAAGTCTTTAAAGAGACAGAGTACAGATAATTATAGATTAAAAGAAATAAAGAAAAATAAGCGACGTAAAAATGGAAAATTCACAGAAAGCCTGAATTCTGTGTATTATTGTGTTTTCTTTAAATTTTTTGACTGTGAAGGAGCTAAGTACAGAGAGACATCTCATTATATGGACTGCCAAGCTAAACCAGCATGGATATTATAAAGGTTTAACACAGCTTTTTGCTGTTTGCTGGCGGCATGCCGCAGCTCCTTTAAGAGAGATTTTCCTGACTCAGCAGCAGCAGCAGATAAAAAGCCATACCATTTTGAAATGCAGGCTTTCTGGGCTATGCTGCCAGCAAGACCTCTGGCTCTTGCGGGAGACAGAGCATTTGGATGGGGTTTGTGAGCAGAGTGCTGTAGCTTGCTTAATGGTGTCGTGGACTGGCAATGTGCCTAGACGTGGGTCAGTGCGCATGGCTCAGAGGTACAAGTGGCTTCACCATGCTGGACTGGGCAGGACAAGCAGGCACTGACATATTACCCGAGCAATAACACAGCTTAAGATTTTAAGAAATGCTTAGCATTTTATGAAGTGCTCCTGGACAGTAAAATATTACAGATACACAGTAGGACAGATTCAGACATAAAAGACCTCTAAATGGGTCATAGTGTTGGATAAATGTACGTAGGCTTGGAAGAGAGAAGAAAAAGAGTATAGAGAGTCATAAAATAAAGTTAATGCTTTAAAAAAGATAACGTCTTTAAAGACACAGAGTACAGACAGTCATAGATTAAAGGAGTAAAAATAAAAAAATAAACATTAAAAAGTAATAGAGTAAAACCAAGCCATGTAAAGACGAAAAGTTCACAGAGAGTCTGGATTATGTATATTATTGTGTTTCCTTGAATTTTTTGACTGTGAAGGAGCTAAGTACAGAGAGACATTTCATTGTATGGGCTGCTAAGCTAAACCAACACATATGTTTTAAAGGCATCTTAATTCCAAAATTTGAGTCTAAGGATATGTTGCTTTAGGAAGGAGGCTCTTTTCCACATAAGATGAGAACCTGTGGAATACTTCCAGACAAATATGGTTTGATAGACCACGCACCCCTGAAAGGTTGTCGTGAACACCCTCTTTTTTTAAATGTGTAAAATTTTACCCTGTAATAGATCTCTATATGTTTATCATTGTTTTCAAAACACTTTTACAATGAACTGCACAGAAAATGTAAAGATAGATACCACTGAGCCTACCCCTACAAAGCCAGCAGACATCCCTGTTCAGGTGCAGGCCATACTAGTCAGAAGAATAGACCACCACAGATTAAATCTGGATATCAACAACAACAGAAACTGCAAACATCCTACAAACTCATTGGAAACTGAACAACTCCATATAAATCAACTACTGTGTCAAGGCAGAAATCAAGAAAAAAAAATAAAAACTTCCAACCACACAAAGATTCAACAAAGGAAGAGAATTACAGACCAATCTCATAAAAATTTATGCAAAATTACTCAATAAAATACTCGCAAATCAAATTCAAAAACACATCAAAAAGATCATACACCATGATAAGTAGGCTTCATTGTAGAGATGCAGGCATGGTTCAACATACGAAAACCTGTCAATGTAATTTACCATATAAACAAGCTGAAAGAAAAAAACCACATGATCATCTCTTTATATACTGAAGATACCTTTGACTAAATCTAACATTCCTTCATGATAAAGGTCTTGGAGAGATCAGGGATACAAGGAACATACCTAAACATAATTAAGGCAGTATACAGCAAGCCAACAGCCAACATCAAATTAACTGAGAGAAATTCAATGCAATTTCACTAAAATCAGGAACAAGATAAGGCTGTCCACTCTCTCCATATGTATTCAATATAGTATTCAAAGTTCTAGCTAGAGCAATAAGACAACAAAAGGAGATTAAGGGGATATAAGTTGGAAAGGAAGAAGTCAAAGTGTTGCTATTTGCAGATGATAAAATAATTATCACATAAGTGATACCAAACTTTTTACCAGGGGACTCCTACAACTGATAAATATCTTCAGCAATGTGGCTGGATATACAGTTAACTAAAAAATTAGTAGCACACCTATATACAAATGATAAACAGGATGAGAAAGAATTCAGGGAAACAATACCCTTTACAATAGCCACAAAAATATAAAATATCTTGGGGTTAACTATAACCAAACAAGTGAAAGACTTTATAATAAATACTTAAAGTCTTCAAAGAAGTAAATTGAAGGAGATATCAGATGATGCAAAAGTTTCCCATGCTCATGGATTGGTAGGATTAACATACTAAAAACAGCCATCCTACCAAAAGCAATCTACAGATTAAACACAATCTCCATCAAAATTCTAACACAATTCTTTATAGATCTTGAAAGAATTAATGCTCAACTTCATATGAAATAAAAGACCAAGGATAGCTAAAACAACCCTATATAATAAAAGAACTTCTGGAGGTATCACCATCCATGATTTCAAGCTATACTACAGAGCTGTAGTAATATAAACCACATGGTACTGCCATAAAAACAGACATGTTGGTCAATGGAATTGAATCAAAGACCCAGACATAAATACACATATCTATGGACACCTAATTTTTGATAAATAAGACAGAAATATATAATAGAAAAAGGAAGGCATCTTCAATACATGGCACTGGTCCAATTAGATGCTGGTATGTTGAAGAAAGCAAACAGATCCATACTTACCATCTTGCACAAAAAATTAACTCCAAATGAATCAAAGACCTCATCATAAGACCAGATACACTGAACCTGATAGAAGAGAAAGTGGGGAATAGCCTTGAACTATTGGCACAGAAGACAACTTCCTGAACAGAACACCAACAGTGCAGGTACTAAGATCAACAATTAATAAATGGAATCTCATGAAACTGAAAAGCTTCTATATAGCAAAGGATACCATCAATAGGACAAAATGGCAGTCCACAGAACAGAAAAGATTTTCACCAGCTTCACATCTGACAGAGGGCTAATATCCAAAATATATAAAGAACTCAAGAAACTAGACATCGACAAACCAATTTTAAAAATGGAGAACAGACCTATTTTGTTTTGTTTTGTAGTTGTCCTGGAACTAGCTCTATAGACCAGGCTGGCCTTGAACTTACAGAGATCCTCCTGCCTCTTACCTTTGCCTCCTGAGAGCTAGGGTTAAAGGCACGTGCCACCACTGTCCTGCTGGACTACAGATCTAAACAGAATTTAACAGAGAAAACCAAAATGGTCAAGAAACAAAGAAATGTTCAATATCATTAGCCATCAGGGAAATGAAAATCAAAAAGACTCCAAGACTCCATATTATGCTTATTAGAATAGGTAAGATAAAAAACACAAATGACAGTTCATGCTGGAGAGGATGTAGAAGAAGGGGAACATTCCCTCCACTGCTGGTGGGAGTGTAAACTTATAGAGCCACTTTGGAAATCAATATTGCAGTTCATCTGAAAATTGGGAATTGATCTATGTCATGAGCCAGCCATACTACTCTTGGGCATATACCCAAACGATGCTCAACCACAGGACACTTGCTCAACTATGTTCATAGCATGTTTATTAGTAATAACTAGAACCTGGAAGCAACCTAGATGTCTCTCAACTGAAGAATGGATAAAGAAAATGTGGCACATTTACATAACAGAGTATTTATTACTTAGCTGTTAAAAACAATGACATAATGAAATTTGCAGGCAAATGGATGGAACTTGAAAAATATCATCCTGAGTGAGGTAACCCAGACACAGAAAGACAAACAAGGCATGGATATTAGCTTTAAAGTAAAAGATAATCATACTAAGGTCCACAGACCCAGAGAGTCTAAGAAACAAGGCAGGCTTAAGGGGGGAACACAAGGATCTCCCTGGGAAGAAGTAATAGAACAGCTTTCGAGGATGGACTGAGGGCGAGTGGGGTTGGAAACAGGAGAGATCAAGTCAGAATGTGGGAGAAAACACTGGAAATTGGGAGGAGCATTTGGAGGGGGGGGTGAAGTGAAAACAGTTCAATGGAAATTCGATGGAATTTACAAGAGTAACCATAGCAAAGACTCCTAATAATGGGGGACACAGAGTCTGACTCGTTCATCTTTTATAGCCAGACAAGGCCTCAAGTGGAGGGATTGAGGTAGCAACCCAGCCACAAAATCTTCAATGTACAGTTTGTCCTGCCTGCAGAGTATTCTGGGACCAGAGCCTAGCAGAATCATCATTAAAGAGACCAGAGAGACTATAACCAGTAATTGACTGGAGCAGTTAAACATTAGGCAGAGATCAGGGGGGCTTGAGGAGGAGGGGAAGGAAGGATAGGAGTAACCAGAGAGGACAAGGACAACACAAGAACAAAACCCATAGAATCAACTGACTGGGACTCATGGGGGCTTACAGAGATCAGGGATCCTGTAAGGGTCTGACCTAGATCCTCTACAATATGTTATGGCAGAGTAGCCTGGTGTTCTTGTAGGATTCCTAACAGTGGAGGTGGGGGCTGTCTCTGACCCTTTTCCTCCTACTGGGTCACCTTGTTCAGCTTTGATATGATGGTATGTACATGGTCTTATTGTAGCATATTAAGCCATGTTTGATTGATGGACTTGGGAGGTCTGCTCTTTTCTGAAGGGAAACAGAAGGGGGATGGAACTAGGGGAGAAGGGAGGTGGGGGAAGCATGGGGAAGGGGAGGGAGGGATGTAATATATGAGAGAAGAGTGAAAAATATAAAGAAATATGTGAGAATAGAACAAGTAACTCACAGGGACATACTTATCTCAGTTAAGGATTAATGGCACATTTCAACTTATACCTTTGGCTTGATATAAGGAAAAAAATCAAGTTAACACTATAAACACCAAAAGGAATTGCATAGTTTCAGGATTCACAATGAGTCACACACACCAAGCTGAAACTTACAGCAAAAGTACATAATGAATTATTTATCAATTGAAAAACTTTGCCTCAATCCAAAATTTTAGAAAATTAATTCTACACATTGAGTATATTTTTTTTAAAAAAGCTTCATTGATGGCTGCTGAGAGATTGTTTTGTATGTCTCACTTTTACCCTTCTTATCACAAAATAATGACATAATAGATATGAGAAATGAAACAGAGAAACAAAATACCTCAGCCTAAGATTTAAGGCATTTCCACATTTTCTTAGACATAAGTGCAGTTGTTTTAAAACCCTAGAAAGAAATATCATATTCTATACTTACTGAATCCACAAGGTTTTCTGTTTTGTCTATCAGTAATTCCAATCTTTCTCCACGTTGAGCAACCAAATCTGGAAATATTTTTACAAATAGAAATGATGTTTTATATTAGAAATAAAGGGACCCACTCACCAAAGCCAAAAGCCCTAAAACTGAGTTCAAAGTTCCATGAAGTTAACTATTTGACTTCAGAAGAAAAGCAGCTGACCCCAATTCAAGACAACTGATAGTTGCATAGAAACAACAGACTATATTTTCAAAAACAGCTTATTTAAGGAAAACAGCTAACCTCCCTATTCTGCCACTAATGAATGCTTTCCCATTTCACTATCATTACAAAACTCCCATCTTGGAGAATATGAACTGTGCTCTCTGGAACTATGGTCACTGAGTGACTGGGTCTTTTGCCCTGATCATGGTGAGGCTAGTACTCAGGATGGCACCTCTCCAGCATTAAAAAAAAAGCCCTCTCTAGATGTTTGAGGTCATCTAACTTCTCATCTTTTTTTATTTCTTCCTATAAACTTAATTATTACATATCCTTACAATAAATATGCAAGTTTGACGTTAGCAAAACAATCCAGAAAGGTAAGGGTGTTTTTTGTCAAGCCTGATAATATGAGTACAATCTCCAGAACCCACATATACATAGGAGAAAATAGGTTCAATCGAGTTGTCCTCTGACATTCACACACACACAGTGGCATATTCCAGTTACCATACACAAATAATTAAAAAATAAAAATCTGAATGTAACAATATGAGATTAAGCCAACAATTTCAAAACTTTGAATAAAAAAATCAATGCCTGGATAAATTAAAAGATGAATTCTATATAAAATATTTCAAGAAAAATACACACTACTTTATCATAAACTTCTGGTTTTTTTTTTTGAACAGGGTTTCTCTGTGTAGCTTTGGAGACTGTCCTGAACTCACTCTGTAGATCAGGCTGTCCTTGAACTCAAAGAGATCTGCCTGCTTCTCCCTCTCGAGTGCTGGGATTAAAGACAAGTGCCACCACTGCCCACCTTTCACAAACTTCTTGAAAAAGACAAAAGAAAAAAATATTTCTCAACATATGAAATGGGTTCATTATTATCTTGGTTATTAAAGTCAAACAAAGGCATCACAAGAGGATCTGGGGATGTGGCTTACTTAGCAGAATTCTTTGCTAACATGCAAAAATCCTGGATTTAATCATTAGCGCTACATAAACTGGAACACATCTATAATCCCAATATACTGTTGGATAATGGTCTTTTATCCTGTCACTTGTATTATTTTTAATAAAACGCTGATTGGCCAATAGCCAGGCAGGAAGTATAGGTGGAGCGACCAGGCAGGAAGTATAGGCAAGACAACTAGAACAGGAGAATTCTGGGAAGAAGAAAGGTCAGTCTGCAGCCATCACCCAGACACAGACAAAGCAAGATGAGAATGCCTCGTTGATAACAGGTACCAAGTCACGTGGCTAACACAGACAAGAATTATGGGCTAATATAAGTTATAAGAGTTAATAAGAAGGCTAAGCTACTAGGCCAACCAGTTTATAATTAATGTAGGTCTCTGTGTATTTTGGGGGTATTGAACAGATGCGGGACGGGGCAGGACAGAAATCTCTGCCAACACTAATACCTTGGAGGTCAAATCAGCGTTAGTTTTAATTGACAATTTGATACGACTTAGAATCACTTGGGAAGACAGGTTGTTTCCAGGTTCTGGCTATTACAAATAAAAAAAAAAAAAGAGTGCTGGTAGCTCTTCCAGAAGTCACGATTTAAATTCCCAGCAACCACATGGTGGCTCACAATCATCTGTAATGAGATCTGGCGCCCTCTTCTGGTGTGTTTATATAATTAATAAATAAATCTTTAAAAAAATAAATAAATAAAAGAAAACAAAACAAAAAACAAATTAAAAAAGAAATATCTAGATCAGATTGGCCTGTAGGCTTATCTGTAGGAATTTGCCTTGTTTACCTTAATTGATGTAAGACCCAGCCAAAACGTAGATAGCACTATACCCTAGTTTTTGGCCCTGCGACATTTAAGCGTATAGTAAGATAGATGAGCACTAAGCATGAATGCATTTATTTTTCTGTATTCTTAAAGGTAGATGTGATATAACTGGCTACTTCAAGCTTGTGACTTCCCTGCTATGATGGCCTTGCAAACTAAAATCTTTTCTTTTCTAAGATGCAAACCTTTTCTTCTCTAAGTGCTTTCCTCAGGATATTTTATTAAAATTATAGAAAGAATACTAGAATACAGGAAAACCAGAACTTCAAGGTCATCATCAGCTAAATAGTAAGTTTAAGCACAGTCTTACATAAGACTGTCTCACAAAAGAAATGTACACCATAAATTGAGAAAACAAATAGACCAACAACCACCAATACATACACACACACACACACACACACACACACACACACACACACACACACACACACACACACAGAGGCTGGTGGTCCTGGTTCTATAAGAAGAGCAAGCTACAGAGAGCAAGCCATAAGCAGCACCCTTCCATGGCCTCTGTATCGGTTCTTGCTTTCAAGGTTGCAGCCATGCTTGAAGTCATGTCCTGACTTCCTTCACTGATGGGCTATGATGTAGAAGTGTAAGCCAAATAAACCTTTTCCTCCCCAAGTTTCTTTTTGTCATGGTGTTTTATAGCAGCATTAGTAGCCATAATCAAAATACTGCCTGATATACAGGCCAGGGAAGCAAACTAATTGCAGATCTTCAACGTTCCCTTTCTTCCAAATCTCATCCGCTAGTCTTACCCCCAGCTCTATAACAGACAACCTGCTACACAGCCTCCCCTCCCTTTCAGTCACCATTTCCAGAGGATTATATAGATCTTCTCCAACATTCTTCCACACTCATACCTTTGTCTCAGAACCCAACTCTAGCAGGCATTCCCCTGGGAAGCTACCAGTAAAGCCATTCAGAGAACCAAGTAAGCCAGTGAAGAAGGTAGGTGAGCTTCAGATCTTTACTCCCTATCCTTTCCTCCAAAATCAATACCCAAGTTTCATCCCCAGATCCACAGCAAACTACCTTCTGTGGCCTCTCCTGATTATTTGCTTCCATTCCTAGGGTACTAAACAGATTATGGTAGAACACCTTCTTCTCCTTCCTGTGGAGCCACCCAGCCTCTCTTCTAGCTCATTCCCATTTCTAAGTATCAGTTCCCAGTACCTAGAAATGCACTGAACCAGGAAGCCCCTTGTCCATACTTAGCAGGATCCCAGAAGCATTCCCTATCAAGCAATACACAATCACCACACCCACCTAAGAAGCAAAGTGGGCAATAGAAACCAAGGAACAAAACACCCACCCAACAAAGGCAAGACCAGGTATCAACACCTAGATCAGTGGCTCTCAACCCTCACAAGGGTTGCATATCAGATATCTTGCATATCATATATTTACATTACAATTCATAACAGAAGCAAAATTACATGTATGAAGAAGCAATGAAAATAATTTTATGTTAGGGGGTCACTACAACATGAGGAACTGTATTAAAGGGTCACAGCATTAGGAAGGTTAAGAATCACTAATCTAGATGGTGAAAACAAGGAAATGCTGTTTCTGCTTCCCTACAATAATCTGTCTCCAATCTAATAAACCAGTGTTATTTGTGTTCATATGAATGAAACTATGCCACTGAAACATACCTATGTTTCTGACCATAATTCCTTTTAGTTCATCCACTTGAGCTTGAGTCTCCATCATTCTGTCTTGCCCTTTATTTTCGGAATGATGTTTCTACAAGATATTAAGTTTTAACTTACAATATTAAGACATAATTAAAAAACGAAAGTGTAACAACCTATACTGAGGAATGCTATAGAATCATGGTTCTATTATATAAAAGATACATATACCTGAAAAATGTTTACATTTAGAAAATTATTGGCAAGGAAGTCAGGACCACGAGGGGTGCACCCACCCACGGAGACAGTGGGGCTGATCTATTGGGAGCTCACCAAGGCCAGCTGGACTGTGACTGAAAAAGCATGGGATAAAACCGGACTCTCTGAACATGGTGAACAATGAGGGCTGATGAGAAGCCAAGGACGATGGCATGGGGTTTTGATCCTACTTCATGTTCTGGCTTTGTGGGAGCCTAGCCAGTTTGGATGTTCACCTTCCTAGACATGGACGGAGGGGGGAGGACCTTGGACTTTCCACAGAGCAGGGAACCCTGACTGCTCTTTGGACTGGAGAGGGAGGGGGAGAAGAGTGAGGGGAGGGGGAGGGAAATGGAGCGGGAGGGAAATGGGAGGCTGGGAGGAGGCGGAAACTTTTTTTTCCTTTTTTTCAATAAAAAAATAAATTAAAAAAACAAACAAAAAAAGGAAAATTATTGGCAGTATAAAAACTGCTCTCATATTGAATGCACTTTAGTATAAAACATCTTATTTTAAGTAAAATTCAGTGAATGCATTACAATATTTGAAATATATGAGACTCTTAGGGCAGAGGCGAGAGGATATGTAATCTGTACTTATACAAGAAGAAAGGAACAAATTAAAAATGACTATAGTTGGGATGGGGAGAGGCTGGATAGGATAAAAGTACTCTTGATTTTTCTTATTTTTTGAATATGACAGAATAGGGGCACACTCAGTTCTTTTAATATCTGCCCATCTAGCTGCTGGGATTACAATATGTATCTTACTTTCATTGGCTTCTCTCAAGATCTAGAATATAAAAGACTGATGATAGTATATATTTTGAAATTATCACTCAAGACAAACAACTATAAAGTACTTAATGCACAATATTACAGATATTTCAGTATGGAAAGTAATTCAGAAAATATATTAATTAATCCCCTATAAAACTCTATGATGTAGATATTTTCATTATTTCTATCTGCTATAGGGAAGAAATTAGTAATTCAAAGGATCACACACAAATCTGGAGCTAATAACAAAACAGTTGTTAATTTTGCTGCTACTCAAAGTATTTTTTAAAATAGAAAAAGTGAAAACTGATTAAAATGTATAGTTTCCATATGTCTTTGTACCCAGATACTTTTACAGATAAAAAGAAAGCATTTTGAAAGGTGCTTGCGATCATTCATAGCATGAAAATGCAGATTAAAAACACTATGAGATACCAGTGCATATCCACTAGAATAGCTAAAATGACAGACAATAAATGCTGACAAAGATGTAAAACACTGGAATTGCCAATGAGAATTTAAAAATGGTACATTCACTTTGGAAATATAAGGTGATAGATTTTTAAATTAAATATTACCATATGACCCAGGAATTCCATTCCTAGGCATTTATTTACCAGAGAAATAAAAACATATTTCCACACAAAGACATGTAGAGATTCACAGCAGCTTTACTTGTAACAGTTAAAAACAAACAGCAACCAGACATTGAGCAACAGATAAATGAGTAAAACAGTATGTATACAGTATTGGTCAACAGAAAACAAAAATATGCTGCTGACTTATTCAAGATGGATGAGGGCTAGAAGTATTATAATGAGGAAAACAAACAAGACACATCAGAATACTTTATGAGTGCATTTATACAAAATTCTAGAAAAAACTAATCTATAGAAACGAAAAATAGATCAATAATTTGCTGGGACAGAGTATTGGGTAGATGACTTACTAAGAAGGGGCATGGGGTAAAGTTTAGGGTTAATGGAAAGATTTGTTTTTTAAATCTTGACTGGGGTGGCATTTCAGATGTGCACACACATCATCATCATCATCAATTCAGTTGAGAATGAGGGAGTTAGGCAGATGAACAAATTTTAACATGTCTAATTTGAACTATTCAAATATCAAACATATCGTGGATAAGGAAAGGGTTTATGCATGGGATACAATGCCAGTTCACATGTTTAGTGGATCTAAACATTAAATGAGTAGTCAAACCCGTCTATCTTTAACATTCTTCCAAATCCTGAGCTATGCTGACTATTAGTAATAGAGAATGTCACCAATCAGCTTTCTACACTAAAATGACCCTTTTATATTTTAATAGGGAAACTTTATTATGTTGGCTTATAGTAACGCAATCATAAAAGTGTTCTATAGGCCAGGGCCCCTATATCCATGGTGTTTAAAGGCAATAAAGAAGAAAATATACATCAAAACACTATGTCCTGAGAAAAATCTTACCAGCTGTGCAGCCAAAACACTCGAGAACTCACTATTCATAGCATATGGAAGTGCAGTCTGTGCTCTGGAACCATAAGTAGTCTGGAACCTCTTCTTTACTTCATTCAGAAAACTGAAGGCTCGAGAACGCTCAAAATCCTGTAAAGTGACCCACATTGTACTCCTATTTACAAAGCAATCAAAGATATGTGGCAGATTAGCACAAACAACAATACTGTTTACTGATTCATGACTCCATTAGGAATAACTAGAAGTGACTCTGTTTCATAGATAAGGAACAAAAGCTTCCAAAAGACAACTAACTTTCCATTTGTCATACAGCTAATAAATTAAAAAGCTGAGAACAAAATCCAAACTAAAAACAACTGTATGTGGGGAAAAAAAAAATCAACAAATTCCACAAAGAAAGCCAAGAAAAAAAACAATCAAACAGGTGAAGGAAACAGATCAAGACTTGAAAAAACTGAAATAGAGACAATAGAAAACACAAATATAGGGAATTCTGTAAATGGAAAATCTGGGTAAAAGATCAGGAATTACAGATGCAAGCATAACCAACAAAATGTAAGAGTTAGAAGAAAAAATCTTAATGTGGGATGTCCTTCTATATGTGTTGCTCTTATTGGTTAATGAATAAAGCTGCTTTGGCCTATGGCAGGGCAGAATATAACCAGGCAGAAAGAGATAGAGAGAGAGAGTAGGCAGAGTCAAGGAGACACCATGTAGCTGCCAAAGGAGAAAGACACTGGAAAACTTTCACAACCTTGTGGTGATACACAGAATAATAGAAATGGGTTAATTTAAGATGTAAGCTAGAAATACACCTGAGTCATCAGTCAAACAGTATTGTAATTAATATAGTTTCTGTGTGGTTATTTGGGTCTGGGCAGCTGGGAAATGAACAAATAGTCTCCATTTTTTTTAAAAAGGGGGTCTTCTAGACCCACAAAAATGGGAGCCAAGTGCAGCTTCTTGGTAGCTGCATTTTTCAGATAGGCTGTTTGCTGGCAGTGAGCAGAGGCGTGGCTCCTTTAAGAGAAGGCTTCCTGGCGCAGCATTAGCAGCTCTTATCTACTGGATTGCCTTTACCAGCCTTGATATGAGGGGTTGTACCTAGTCTTATTGTATCTTATTATGCCATGTTCAGTGGATAGCCCTGGCTGGCCTGCTCTTTTCTAAAGAGAAATGGAGCAAGAGTAGATCTGGGAAAGAGAGGAGATGGTGGGGGCAGGGAGGAGTTGGGGGTCTGGGAGTAGTAGACGGAGGGGAAACTACAGTCAGGGTATATTGAAAACAAAAAAAAATAAAAATACAAAAAATGAGTTAAAACAAAACCAAACAACAATCATAATCACAAATACCAATTTCAACATACTGTACAGTAATAAATGTTTAGAGATATTAAGCAGAAAGTATCAAAACTGAGCTGAATAATACATATTTAAGCATCAAACTTTGTCATAAGGTGCTTTTTATAACAAATACAACATGTAGAAAACATTTCTAGGTATAAATTTTTTTTATCACCTTAACCCATTATAGGTAAAGATAATTAATAATTGACTGTATTAGTATACACAGTTAAATAACAATACATCTTCAAGTTACTTACATCATCAGTGATACAAAGATACACAATCCTGTCTTGGCAGATGTAATGAAACAAGTAACTGTAGAATAAAAGATATAAAACATATTGTGGTTTTAAGCATCATCTATTTCACTTCTAAGTTCTATCTATATAGAACTTAGTTCAGTATGTCCAATTTCACTATAATGATACAAATACAACACATTCTCATCCTCCCCTTCCCAATACATTTCTATCTCTAGTTAAACTGACAAAAATGAATAAAATATGAAAATGAGTTCTCTTTCCTAAATATAATAACATATGCATTAACCATTAAAATGTTAGCTACAAAAGCATAATTGGATTTTTTTCCACATGTAGCATCTTTTATTTCTTTCCCAGAGAAATTTGAACTAGTCATTGACTACAAAAAGAACTAAAAGTGTTCTTGTCAAGAAAAAATGCTGACTTGGTGTGGGAGGCAGGGTATGGATAAAGTGAAGACTCTTTGCTATAAATATCCTAGTAATTTAGAATTACTAAATATTGCTGGGTATGGTGGCATATGCCTTTAATCCTAGTGCTTGAGTTCAAGGTCAGCCTGATCTATATAGCAAGTTCCAGACCAGTCAGCATACATAGTGAGATCCTGTCTCAAAAAATAAAAGAATAAAAGAATTATTGAATGCATAATTGGATTCTTAAGGCCTAAAGAAGAGAGAGTATCTTAGAAGGGACACACAATTAAAATTTATCTCCAGTGAGCCACAGAATTTTTGTTTTTGTTTAGCTTTTTCCTGGTATGACAAATACAAACACCTTTGCTACCAAATTCTCAACAATAACAATTGAGGATCTACTTTAATCAAGTTAATCTGCAGGATAATAAAGATACAGAATGTAAAACCATCAGTCCCTGCTTTTTTAGGGATTGTAAAGACTAATAAAGCAGCATGGCAAACAAGATCATAACAAGGTTGAGGGTAGTATAGAGTAATGGGGTAATGGACATTTACCAATGGGTCAAAGTGATATGTGATCTGAATTCTAAAGAATAAGTGGTAGGAATGCAAAGAGTAAGCAAAGAATAGACGAAAGTACAGAATTAGGCAGTGTAAGGATGTGAAGATAAAAAGAGCACGTAATAGATACAGATATAGGAGAGTAAGATCAGTTCACATGACAAAAGTAGAGAATATGCAGGGGAAAGTGTAATTGCCTGGACAGATGACAGTACAAAAATAGGTACATACTAGATTATACAAGATTTTATAAACTGCATTGCATACTGCTTTGAGAACAAGGAAAATATTCAAACCATTTTTGCCTGGGGAAGGTAGCATTATTACATTTGATGATACCGAAAATGGGTATGGAACCCAGCACCTGAGCTCCAGTCCTACATATGCGACCTTTTTCAAACCTGCTTTTGTCTTCCTGGACAGATTTTTACAAACCTAAGTATGGTGACCATACACCAATAAATGAAGAGAATTATCACAAATGTTATGAAGAAACTAAGAAATGAGCATTGACTAGTAACTTGTTAAGTGTAGGTAGAAAACAAAAATGAGGACTAAAGGAGTAGAAGACAAGGTCACTGAAGAAAAATGGAAATAGAGAAGAAACGGGCTGACAAACTTGTAGATGAAAGGTAAATATTTGGTGAAGAAGTGAAATATGATTCTGAAGTTTTAGGCTTAGCTAGCTGAAGATCTAGTGAAAGTATTCAACTTAGTAAAAGTTACCTTATTGAGATAACTAACATCATATGACTGAAACCAGGCCATAAGTTTTTTTTAAAAAAAGTCAGTGATTAAACTTCATCCAACAAACATGGGAAAAGCAGTGAAGATTTGGGTAGAAATCACAGCATGTATAAAATATTTTCTTCTTCTAAAACTTACATTGTAGTTAAATTTCTTAGGCTGCCTTATAGCTATATGTGGGTATGTTTCTAAATTCTGGCTCTAATAATATTAGTGGAAGATATAATCCTTTCCTCCAAATAAAGGAATTCCGTATTTTTTCAACAGTGATGGCTCTGAACCACTCATCTCAGGACTATTTTCATATATGTCAAATTGTATCATGGTGTCTTTTCATAGTAGCTTTAAGTAACCTGTAAAGTGGCTTAATTCTAAAAAGTAATAAGGATTTCCTGACATTAAAACCTAAGGGGAAAAAACCTTAAGGAAATAAGGATTAAATAAAATATTTTACGCATCAATGAGGAAAGTTAATGCACTTTTTAACATGATTACTATGATTTCCCATCTATGTCCTCTTTAATACAACACCATAGTGATATTTCTACAGCAAAACCTGTCATACCTTCAAAACCTTCAGTACCTTTCCACTGCCTACTGGTAAGCATAAACTCTTAACATGCCCTATGAAGCCATGCATAACTTTCTCCTACTCATCACTTTAGTTTTATCATCATCATCATGCTGGGTACTAGTCACAGAGAATGACTATTTCATAAATACTCTGTATAACTCTGTTCCTTCTAACTTAAATGCCACTATTTTGCAGTCTCTACTATACTTATCTATAGATTTCATCATTAAGCTATAATCTTTATGAAGGTAAATACTAAATTTCTTGTTATATCACTTTCAACAGGTAAAGTATCTATCAATAGTTAAGTATTGTGTTAATATTTACTAAAAGAATGAATACAAATACTTTTTATATTATCTGTATCATTTCATATATCTTAGAACTTGATAGAAAAGCTATTTTTATATATAACATTGCCATATATTTCTTTAATATATAATTTCAATGATAAAATAAAATAACCATAAGTTAATAAATAACAAAACCAGATTTTTTTTTTTTACTGTTCTGAGGTAGAATTTCATCCTGTGGTTTAGACTGGTTTGAACTCACAATGGGAGCAAGTAGTAGGATTAGAGGCATGAGTTACCACCATGCCTAGCTTAGTACCACAAATTGTCTAAGCTAGTCAAATTATTGTTTTGTCAAATAATCTACCTAAAAACTTATTTTCTACTGTTTTTACTACAATAAAATTCCTTCCTTCCCTCTACCACATGCAGATCAGAACTCACTTGCCATGTGAGTAAGTTAGTTTATTATTTTCAGAAGGTATCTTAGCCAGAATCTGCTCTGTCACCTCCAGGAAGTTTCCTCCACACCAAGCATGTTTGGCAAGGATAGTGGTTCCCCTGGCAACAACAGCAAAAAGAATGGCCATGACTTCAATCTATTAAAAGTAAAAAAAGGACACAGATTTAGAATATTACTTAGGTGTTGGCAGAAGGTTTCTGTCCCACCCAGTCCCACAGCCATTCAGTCCCAAAGAAATACACAGAGGTCTACATTAATTATAAACTCTTTGGCCTATTAGCTCAGGCTTTCTTATTAACTAACTCTTACATCTTACATTAACCCATAATTCTTGTCTGTGTCAGCCACATGGCTTGGTACCTTTATCAGTGAGGCATTCTCATTTTGATTCCTTTGCGTCTCGGTGATGACTTGAGACTGAGCCTTTCTTCTTTCCAGAATTCTCCTGTTCTGATTGCCACAACTATACTTCCTACCTGGCTACTGGCCAATCAACATTTTATTAAACTAATACAAGTAACAAATCTTTACAGGGTACAAGATCATTATCCCACAGCACTAAGGCATAAGCTTTCAAAACTAAACTTATCATTTATCTACATCCATCTACAGATAGTACTGAACAAGCCACTATAGTATAAAAATCAATGAAAGTTAATAGGAACTGGGACACAGCTCAGTGGTATAAAATATGCTTAGTATGCCTGTAACCCTGGGCTTGATCCTCAGCAATAAGAAAAAAGAGAGAGAACAACCTTAAGGTTTTCTACAAGCTTATGACTTATACTGCTTATAGTTATGTATGGTGCATACACAGGCTGTATTTATAAATTATATAGCAGAAACTTGATGCTGTTTTGAAAAGTAATGGTAATAGACAGCAAAGTGACATGATGTCCATGTCATCACAGTTTAATGAAGTAATCTCATCCTGAAAATTTATCTTAGGGAAATAGTTTAGCAGAAACTAGATTCTAGATTAACAATGATAACAACAACCCATATTTATTGAGTATTCACCTTGGAACAGATATCAGCTCATTTAATTTGCATAACTCAATGGGATTATATACAGTTATGATGCTATTATAGATAAGGAAACTGAGGCATTGACACCATAACTATTTCTCTCAAGATTACAAGGCTACAGTGATAGGATGACTTAAACCCAGACACTGTGATTCTAGAACCCACATGGCTGTATATAGCCAATAATATGTACATTATATAATTTATGACTATATGAGAATTACCTCTAATAGAAAAGCATTATTCATAAAAGCAACCAAATGAAATTAACACAAACCTTCCACAAAAGAAAAATGATTTTATAATTTATGGTAGGACTTTCATAAACAAACTATCACCAAAACAATATGGCATGAGTTCAAAATAACTTTCCTGATATTTGGATATGAATATGCTCATTTTTCTTCCTACATTAGGCCAGATTTCTCTGTTTCATGGTTTAAGCTATAAAAATTAAAATTAACCCTTCAAAGTAATATAATTTAACACGACTATTTTTACCAAGTGTATCAGTGGTTCTCAAACTATAATGAGACTATAAATCATGTTGGGTAGCAGAATGAATGACTTGACATAATCTCTTAAAATCTGATTTTTAAGTCAGAGGTTAGATTCTGAAAAATGTAGTTAAATAATCTGGCCTAGAAGAAAATAATTAACATAGCCATACTTCAGTACATAAAGAAGAAAACTATGAACTACTTAGGGTCAGGGAATCTGCGGAGCACTGATTAGAATCTCAGCACTGAAGGACAATCCACAGAGCAAAAGGTATTCATTCATCTATCTTTTAAGCTGAACTTCTAGTAGAATCTCATGTTCATTCCTAATGCCTAAACAAATTTGTTCCCTAGAGTTATGTCTTTAGCAGTCTTCTTTCCAGACTCCTCTGAACAAATATGTAGGAAGTTACACTTTCCAAACCGTCTCATACTTTTATCTCCCTTGATCTAAAAGCCTCCCTTGACCATGTATCACCACTCTGCATTTATCATTCTATTTCTCAGACTTTTGGCTATATATTCTTTGTTTCTCTACATCCTTTTCACTCAACTTACTATACTCTGGCTTTTGCCCTTAAAAATCCAAAATATAATAATTCCTAAAATCACAAACAGCCTCCTTCTATGCTATAAAATAATAATCATTTTTCTATATTCACCTTAATTCATTTCTCAAGAACTACCAACATGCTAACTGATTGTCATTCTTGAAACTTTCCTAAGTATTTGACTTCTCTGGCTTTCTTCTTGGTGACTTTTTCAACCCCTAACTCACCACTAAATGGTGAATTCCTTAAGGGGCTGATTCTATACCCTTTTATCAAAGATGAGTTCATGTGAATTTGACATTTAAAATATAATTCATAAAAGATAGAAACAATAGGGTCAATGAAAAACACAAGACATAACCAACAATTAAAGGAAATATAAGAGTAGAGACCCACAAAAAAAAAAAAAACTCAAGAGAACCAAGTGGGTAAATGTGTCCAAAAGGGAAAGAAAAAATGAAAAGGAACAAGTTTTAGTGGTTGGATGTATTGCCTCATACAAAGAATGAAGACTAGAAAATATTGACTTCAATTTCAAAAGGAAGGAAGCTAGGGTCAAAGAGACAAATAGTTGAACAAATGAAAGCACAGAGATACAGAGATAAGAATTCATATGGTATTCAGACAGAGAGATGAAAGTGGCAGCTTTGGTCACTCTGCAACTTCAAGAAAAAAAAAAACAAGATTTGAAACAACATAAAAAAGACTAATTATGAACCAAGGGCATGAGGTAACTGTTTAAAATGCTTAAATAATCTTACATTATATTAGGAAATGGGGTAATTTGCTCTAAGTCCTACTATTATTCCATGCTATGTTAGTTATACTTTACAGAGAACACTGAATTTCGTTCTAGGTATCTCGACTGTACAGAAGGGAGAGACTACATGTGAGAAATTTGGAGATTATGTTATAAAGGGGATGGCGTAAAAAACTAAAGATAGTTTAAAAAGAAAAGGAATGTAAAACATCTTTTAGGTTTATATAAAGTGTATATGTATTGGAATAAAGAGCACACTTTTGAGAGTAAAACTGGGAATAATGAATATAAGCTACAGAGAAGTAGTGCAATAAATAGTATAAAATAGAAATTTTTCCCACAATAAAAGTAGTTCCAAATTAAAATTTAAACTGTTAAACATTGCATATATACCAACAAAAACCTTATTTTCTTTCCAGATGTCACTAATAGGAATTTTTAAAATGATGTCATATATTACTAAAAAAACTTCACGTACAGTCAAATCTTGCCCAACCACATTATAACTCTTTTGCAATTGAATGTGTTAACATATTGATGAGTGTTGAGATAACAGAAACAACATAGCAGAAAGAACACTCACTGTATTTGAAATAAGGAAACCTAGCTTTACTAATTATAAGCACTATGTGACTATTTAACAAACCAAGAAATGCTGTATAAAGTAGCATTCAGAAAGAAAAGCATCAAATAAGCCAGATAGAGAGGCAAAATAATAGAAATACCAGATTTTCCTCAGTGCTGCTTCTCCTAATTTTCTTAGACATTTATCACTTAGGCCAATAGCCATTATCCCAATTCTACTTACATCTTGCTAAAAATTCTAAATTAGTTTTCTGTGGCAGTCATAAAAATTATCAAAAACCAGGTGGATTACCACTGACAAAAATTTATCACCTCAAAGCTTAAAAGGCCAGAGGGTGAAAATCAAGACATTGGTAGGACCATGCTCCCTACAAAATCTGTAGGGAAGAATCTTTAGGTTCTTCTAGTTTCTAGCAATTTGCTAGCATTCTTCTTTGGCTTGCAGTTGTAACACTTTAATCTTTGCCAATCTAGTCACATAGTGCTCTCTTGTCTTCAGATAACATTGTTTCTGTGTTCCTTCTATCCTTTGAGACCAATCATATTAGTCAAGTGTCTACTATACTCCAACATGGCATCTTTATTTACAAAATCCTATATGCAGTAAGGTACCATGCACAGGTGTCAAAAGTCAGGACTTCAACATAGCTTTATGGAAGACACAATTAACAGTACTCTGTGTTCTCAAATCAATCCTATTCTCCATTTTCCATATAATTTACATTCTTCCAAATTGCCTCTTCTACTTCTAAAACCAACTACCTCATCGTTTTCCTCAGTGATTTTAGAGACCTGTCCTTATAGCTATGAGGCAATCTACTATAGTTTGGACTTAGAAAAGTATGTTGTAGCTGGATGTGGTTGTGCATACCTCTGATCGTAGCACCTGGGAAGTAGAGGTAGGACTATCAAGAAGAGTTCAGGGTAAGTCTGAGCAATATAGTGAGTTCAAGGCCAGCCTGGATGTGACAGTCAAAGCAGTAGATAACGGAGTTATGAAACTGACATAAAAAGGACTCCTATACTATAAAGGGAATCATAATACAGAGCGAGACAGACATAAATAAATACAATAAGATGTAGAAAATGAATAACCTAAGAATAACCACAATTGTTTAAACTGTTCAAAACAAGATTATGTAATTATGTGATTCTAATCTGACAAAGAATGACTAGTTACAAATCTATGTATCAGCATTTTCCTCATATACTGTTAACATTTTTTCCTTAAAAGAGAGGTCAAAGTGCTTGTTTTACCTTATCTATCCAATTCTCAGAAAATCCTTGCACAGAATATTTATTGAACAGTTAAGTCAACACTGGGTGTACTTAAAATATTCCAACTAATAGATAACTTTATATTCTATAGAAACAGGCAAGAAGAGTAATATTTTTTTACTACCAAACTCCCTCCGTAATTCAGGTAGACAGTTTGTTGATAGTAATCCAGTCACCAACTCTTCAGTATGAGACATAGCAAGAAATAAGTCAATGGCAGATAAACCACAAGTTGTTGTATATTGCAATTTGTAGGATAACCTTGCAACAGATAGCAAAGAAAGAACACTGTCAAGCTAGACAACTAAAAAGAAGGGGTGTTTACAAAAAGTCAAGTTACAGATAAAGATTACTCCTGTTGCTATCACAACTATTTTTTCTCGAAAATGATTTGAAGTCCAACTCAATCCCTATCACTTTCTCAGGATAGAATTTTATTCTGTCAAGCCAACTACCTTTAAAGTTTTACATTTATCCACACACACGACCATATTGATTTACTATTCCTACTTATCCCTGTTCCCCAAACATGCAAGTTCCTATAGTAGTCACCTCCTATGTCTTGTTTACTACCATGCATCCCATGCACTTAAAGGAGTATTTAATATGTATTCACCCTTTAATAAATATATGTTAAATACACTGCTTCAAGACATAGCTATTCAAAGGAAAAGAATTTTCAAAAGAAAATGGTGATATATGCCATAGTGTGATTAATAAAATCCCAAGAAAAAGACTTGATAATTCATTGGTTATGAGAGTCAGAGTCATAGTAACCAACGAGTCAAGTACATGATCAATTTGGTAAATACTGGCCATCAGTAAAAATAACAGTAATACGCTCAAACAATAGTTTTCAGTGGGGATCTACTGCCTACTGGAAACGAGAAAGTGCAATGTCAATACCGTTACGAGTGTATGGGGGTTAGGGGGATGCTAGGAACTCACAAGGAAGCATGAATAGGAGAAAAACACGGAGCAGAAAGTGATGTCGGTGAACATGGGTGAAAGAGTTTTTTTTTTTTTGACTATAGAAAAGTCTGCAGAACGCGAATTGAGAGAGACTTAATATTTTCCACCCTGTAATTACAACTTAAATGACGCGTTCTGACACTAACCTGAGACCTCTTCAGCAGTGTAAAACATACTTTGCCCAAACTGGACCTGCTCAACAATTAGAACTGAAGACAACAGAAAAATTCAAGTCACACTTGCCCTGCCTTTTGCTCCAATCTAGCACCTTTTAGTTTACACCACCCCCTCCGCTCTCTCTCCGAAGTGTGTCCTCACCTCCCGCAAAAATGTCCTACTCCATTTACCTGTCCGGGTACCCTCTAGCGGGAACTCGGCCTCCTGGCCAAGGGGAGCAGGTCTTCCCAGTGTCGCCCACTGCCGGAAACGAAAGAAGGACAGGACCTGACGCCCCAAGCTTCCGTGTAAAGGGCCCCGCCTACGCGTGGCCTCCTGGGAACCTGATCTCTCCTCCAATGGGAGCAAGCTAGAGGGCGGGATCTGAGACGTTTCCTACCCTCCGCATTTCCCAGGACTTATACTGCACTCTGGGAGTGGTAGTTCCGACTACGATGTCGTCACGTCTGCCCTAGGTAGGCTCAACAGCTGGTAAACATCTAACGCTGTACTATATAATCCCAGAAAACGAGAGGATGCAAGACAACACAAGTAATCTGTTAGTATAATCAGCAGGATAAATGAGGAGTTGAACTTCCCCCACCATCTCCCAACTGAGTCTCAGGAGTTAAAGTCGCCTGTTATAGACAAAACAGAATTCCTCTGGCAGGCACCCCTTTTGCCTTAGCTATGAAAAAAAGATGTAGTAGGATCAAAACTGCACGTATGGGCTTTGTAGGAGCCTAGGCAGTTTGGATGCTCACCTTACTAGACCTGGAAGGAGGTGGGAGGTCCTTGGACTTCCCATAAGGCAGGGAACCCGGACTGCTCTTTGGGCTGACGAGGGAGGGGGACTTGATTGGGGGAGGGGGAGGGAAATGGGAGACGGTGGAGGGGAGGAGGCAGAAATCTTTAATAAATAAATTTTTTAAAAAAAGAAAAAAAGATGTAGCTTTCTTGTGTTCTTTACCAATCATTTTTCCCATACTTTGGCAGCAAAAATAACAGCAGTAGCAGCAGCAGCAGCAGCAGATAGTTTCCTGTGATTTGAATATACTATGCTATATCCTTTTTCTCCTTTGATGAACTCGTCTTACTCATCACCACCACCACCTCTGCCACTGCCCCGACAAGGTCCCTGCTTCCTGACTCTTTATTACCATCATTTAGAGACCAAAAAGCACCCCTTTCAACCCCACACTTCCAACCTCCTCATCACACACAGACTTGAATGATCATTCTCCATCTCTCCATTTCATACAAAGATCTCAACAATGTTACTAAGTACTTTTCAGCCTTAGCTATAATTCAACTCTGCAAGACACATACTCTGAATATTCTCTCCTTTAACCCCCTTTTTTTTCTAAAATCTATTCTTTCAAAGATACTACATTCACCAGGTTTGCTTCCCACCTCTATGCCAGCTCATTTACTTTTGGAGTGTACACGTTGCATAGGCCTATGCTCTGCACTTTGTTTCCTTATCCTTCACACACTTCTTGTTGTTATCAGCTATCCCCATTACACTGTCATTCATATCTTGATGATTCTCATGTATAATACAGTAAGCCCAGACAATACTCCTGAGTCCCGGTATCAACTGGACATCTTGGGTACGTAAAACTTAATAATAGTTCCCAATCTACCTAATAGATTTTACCTCCCCTGTTCCCTAACCTGTTTGTCTCTCTCCTCTAAATCCTATCTCAGTGAATGTCACACTCAGAAATTGGTTGTCAGTGAATGGACAACCAATCAGTTGTTCACTCCAGAATGCTAGGTGTGACTTTGAATGCATATATTTCCTCAAAACTCATAGCTAAATATCAATCCATATTCAACTACTCACTATTTCATTTCACACAACTTTGATTTTCTCATTCTTTTTCAGAGATTGCCAATGATTAGTGAATAATAATTCTAGTCAGGGGATAACATTACCTATAGTATCTCATTGGAAATACAAAGACCCTCCATTATCTAGCTTTTCTTTAGATTTCTCCTTTTATTTTCTTTATTGTACTATGGAGGTGCCCAGCATGCACAAGATCTACACAAGTTTAAATTAGACAAAAATCCCATCACTAGTAAGGGAGAGTGTATACAAAGTCCCACCTCTAATAAAAAAGCTATTTGCAATTTATACATACTTGGAAAAAATCAGTTTTCTCTAATCAAGTCTTACTGATTATATCAACCATACTTCAGGCTAAAGGTAAAGGGTCTGGAAGCACCCCCATAGAGTTACTGGTGTGCATCTACATTGAAGAGACTAAAGAAGTTGGAATCTAATTTCCACAATTACTACTCAATAAAAATGAAGCAAAATGAGACAGCACACAAGAAATGTTTTTGCATTTTCTATATTAGTTTTGGAAAGGGAAGAGTGAATATAGCGTGAGGAAAGAGTATTTGGATAAAAATATAGCAACAAAAATTCAACAGTTTTATTTAAAATTTTTCAAATTATATACTTTTTATATGAAAGGATGAAGCAGTGCATTTTGGATTCAGAAGAGGGAGGACTCTTTCTATCCACCATCTGTGTGTGTGTGTGTGTGTTATATTAGTTTTATATAAATTTTTGTTTTTTTTTACTTCACTGAATAAATGGAATCAATTTTTTTGTAATTATGATTGTAGTAGCTCTGTCTATAAGTATTAGGAATGTGAGTTCTATTAACTTAAGGATGAGTAATGGACTCGCTGATATTTTCCTAAAAACTTGTGATGTTAATAAAATGAACATAAATAGGTAAATTGGATTTTCTGTGTACATACTGATTTTCTTGAAAGAAGACCACCAATTTTGAAGTTACATAATAAGAAACAGTTCTTCAAAAACAATGCTTGTTTTTAAAACAATGTTTCAGTTACCAGTGACCTTGAATAAATATGTTAGCATGTACATTTGTTGAACATATGTTCTCTTCATTGCCCACGGCTTATGTAATCATTAGCAAACTATTAGATGTAAAGAATTAGGAATGCCCAGAGTAAAAATTAGATCAATAGGTCATTTGTATCATAATCAGTCACTAAATATTGATCTTGCAGACAATAGTCTTTTCTATACTACATTTTTATAATAATCATATCTTGAAGGTTTTTTTTTTGGTTTTTCAAGACAGGGTTTTTTTGTAGCTTTGGAGCCTGTTCTGAACTAACTCTTGTAGTCCAGGTTGGCCTCGAACTCACAGGGAGTTTTACATGTAACTTTTCCAGAAACATAACACATCAAAGTACTTAACATATATACACAAATGAGGACTCACCATGGCAAGCAGGGAAGCTTTATGAATTGACACAGTGAAAATTATAGGAAAGAGTTTTGTGAGGAAAGACTTTAGAATCCTCAGTGAACCAACTAAACTTCAGGCCATATTCAAGAAAAAAAGATCAGAGGCACTTGGGATTAAGACAATCTGTCCTATTTCCAATCAATGTATGTTACATGACTCACATTCCTACCATATGATATTCAGATTGTCTTGTTTTTTTTACTGTTCCATTCTAACCATTGTGTGAGATGATAAATGTAGCTAATGCCCAAGCAACGTCTATCCTATATTTTGCTTGCAAGAAATACTTGAATAAATGAGTGTGATATTGACTACTGTCATGTTCCAGACCTTTCCTGTTCTTCACTCTTATTGAATGTATTGTCTAATAGTGGAAGAGCAATGCTAAGGAAATAAGGGTATTCTTTCAAATTGGTACTTTTTTAAGTAATAGTTTCTGTCACTAATAGTCACTCACCTTCCCTGAAATTCAGTTGAAAAACAATGGTTTGACCCTTGTAGATTAAAACTAGAAAGGATGAGATGGAACAAGACATTCACTTTTTAAAATGCACATTTCTGGCACATAGCCAGAACTTTTTAGGTAGGAGCAATTTTGATCTCAAGCTTTTTTGATTTAAGAAGTCTCAAGTTCAAGTTTCAGTAAAGGTACTATATAAGTTTTGTGTTTAAAAGCAGGCCAGGTGTGGTGGAGAACACCTTTGTTCACAGTACTCAAGAGGCAGAGACAAGCAGATATCTATGTCATTTGCTAAATTGATTGAGCTCCCACAATATTTCACCTTTTTTTTCTAATTAAGAAGGTTCTGATCCTAACATAAAACTACACACAATAAAAACAACTACCAAGTATTGTCCAGAAGATAAAAAAGGTAATAGCACAAACAAAAATGAAACTAAAAACAAGAACACCATCAAGCAAGAAACACATTTTAAATGTGCAGATCATAGGAAATTGGAAAATTTCAGAGATTACTCCAATAGCTGTTCTTTTTTTTTAAGTATGTGTGTTTGTTTTTTATTAATTAATTAATTTATTTATTTTATACAATATTCTGTCTGTGTGTATGCCTACAGGCCAGAAGAGGGCACCAGACCCCATTACAGATGGTTGTGAGCCACCATGTGGTTGCTGGGAATTGAACTCAGGACCCTTGGAAGAGTAGGCAATGCTCTTAACCTCTGAGCCATATCTCCAGCCTTTCCAATAGCTGTTCTATGTGGAAGAGTCTTAAGTCTTGTACCTAATATGCCCTCAGCTAAGATATGAGATGACTGTAGTTTTAACTATCCAGTCTTCAACCCCATCAAAGATCTGAGAAAGAAAATGATATTACCTGAGTAAGAAGGAAGGGCAAGCAAGTGACTTCTAAAAGACGCAAGAAATGACAGAAACCACTGGCATTTTGGACAGTCAGCCAAAGTTTCTCTGTAACGTTGGGACATCCAATTTTGACTATAGGCCTAGATTATCTGACAGATCACTTTCAGAAGCAGGAAAATTTGAAAGACTGTCCTACCCTGTCTTGGCAAGATTAAGCAGTCACTTTTCCTTGTATTCTGTTTGTCCAGATTTGACAGCATGCCTACTGTCAGCAGTAGATGCAAGCACAGTTCTTTGCCTAATAGGCCAATTTCACCAGGAAGAAAACAGACTCCATATGGAGTGTCCTCTGTGTTCATCATCCTCGCAGGAGTAGATTGGTGCTTCCAGAAGCAGTTTTCTCCCATGTTAACAGAATTCTAAGTTATTAAAACATTTGAATGCCATATTCTGTAGGTCTTTGAAGTGTTTGAAAATTACCTATCCCTTATAGGTTTTCTAGATACACATATCTTTGTGTATCTAGAAAACCTAACTAACATAAGTATGACAAATATGGGCGACTATTAACCTGTAATTATTAATAACCAATATAGCTTAAAGACTAAAGCTTCAAATTATAAAAATAAATGATCTGTAAACAGATGTACAATATAAAGACAATGACCTCGAAATTGTAACAATATACAAAAATATCTTAATTGATGCAGAAATGTATAGTGTAATATATAAAAAAATCCTTATTTTGCATCAATATACAAAACATCCTAAACAGAAGTAGAAACATACATACAGAATGATAAAATTAATTTTATATTTGTGACAATATACAAAAATATTTTAAACAGAAATAGATGCATGTGCAGAATATAGCAAATATAATTTTGAATTTGTATTAATATACAAATTACCTTAAACAGGTATAGAAAAATAATTTTACTTCTGTACCAATATACAAGAATCCATACCAATCCAAATTATCTAAAACTGATTATTGCTATTTTATTTTACAAGGAAATACAATAATCTACCTAATTATTCTATCTTAACTATACCCCATTTTTCTATTTTAAATAAGATTAATCTTTATTGCTCTGCCCCAACCCTATAACAGCTTATAAACAACCCCCTACAGATGACAATTATTCATAATCTTGAGAAAAATAAAAAAAATCCATCCCACATATTGGAAGAGAGGATGCCATGTTCTTGGAATTGATTCCTGATGTCTAGGGGGTAACAGTATCTCTATGGATTCCTGTAAAAACTAAAACAATGGTTAAGTCTCATGAGGACTAGCTGTAACATATGTAGCCAGTCTCAGAGTAATGGGTAAGGCTTATCTGAAGTTTTGGCTAGAGTTGTGTAAAAAGGTGAACCCTATCAACTAGCCAACTTGGAATTGTCCTGAGCAGTTTGTGGTCCAAAACTGATTTTTGTGTGGTGTTTATTGGCTCAATGGCATTATATATACCAGGTAGATTCTTTGTTGTGGGGTCCCATCATCTTTCTGGAGACGTCAGAGATCACTGTTAGGAAAATTTATTGTTCACTGTGGAAAATTTAAACATTATTAATATCAAAGCAGAAAGTTTAAATTTTAAGATAGCAATATATCTAAAGAAAGTTTCTAAAAGAGTCAAAAATAAGTATGTGGAGAAAGAGATTTAGGACAATAATTCCTAGATTTTGGTTTTTCTTCTGTCTGTACCAGGTGGCTCTTCTGTTATGAGAAAAAGACTCTGAATTTTTCTTTTAACAACCTGTTTGGATTTAGAGAAGAAAAGATCTACACTCTAACTCTAAAGCCAGATTTAATTTTTAATTGAGTTGGGACTTCAACCTTTTCAAGAAATTTAAGAGATATTAATTTTTAGGTTGTGAGATTTTAACCTATAGGGAATATTGATGCCACTAGGTCAGATTTGTCTTTGCTTGGCAATAGATTTCCTTTCTTCTTTAGATGTCCAAGGTCTTTTGACTTCTTGAAGATGGGTATTTCTATTTAGCTGTAAAGACAAAACAACAACAACAACAACCAAGCAAACAAAACAAAAACCCCAAAAAACCAGAACCCTGTCCCCAACCCTTATGGGGTGAGTTTTCTTTTTGACATGTTGAATTGCCCAAATGTCATTTGCTAGATGGATTGAACTCCCACACCAGAGAAATGTAATTAATTAAAACTCAAAACATTTATCGGCCCTATTATTCTGTTATATTATCTCTTTGTTCTGAAATAATTGTATTCAGAATATCCACTTATTTATTTATTTATTTATTTATTTATTTATTTATTTATTTATTTATTCGTCTTTACTCCATATCATTTACAACTTTGTTCTTACCAGTTTATCAAAACTGACCTTCTACAGATCAACAATAATACCAAAGGATACCTGTATTATTAAATTCAATAACAGATAATATTGTCCTTTATTACTTACTTTGAAAGGTAATTTTCTTGAAATATAATTTTACAGAAAATGAAACGAACTCATTTTAAGTTCGAAATTTTCTAATTTTGAATAGGTAATCATTATCAGAATTGAGAATGACAATGATTAATCATCAATTATCACACAAAGTTTCCTCCTGCCTATTCACAATCAATACCACAAATATCTCTCTTTGGTCAGAAGCAACCTTTGTTATCTTTCTGTCACCATTGCTCAGTCTTTTGTATAATTTAATATTCATAAATTCACATAGTATATACATTATTCTCTCTATATTTTCTGACATAGTCTAATTATTTTTAAATATGCAAAATTATAGTGTATAACAATAACATGTCCCTTTATTTCTGAGTAGTTCTCAATTTTTAGATGTATGAGTATGAGTTTGCTTATTCAGTCATCTTTTTAAAAATTATTTCTTTAAGATTATGATATAATTACATAATTTCCCCCTTATAGTTCTTCCGTCCAAACACTCTCATATAACTTCCTTGTTTTCTTTCAAATTCATGGCCTCTCTTTTGATTAATTGTTGTTGCATACATATATGTGTATTATATATATTAACAAATGTATTTAATATGTATTCATATCCGGGTCTTTGATTTGATTTCATTGGTCAATGTCTCTGTTTTTATGCCAGTAACAAGCTGTTTTCATTACTATAGCTCTGTAATAGAGTTTGAAGTCAGGGATGGTAATGCCTCCAGAAGGTCCTTTATTGTATAGGATTGTTTTGGCTATCCTGGGTTTTATTGTTTTTCCATATAAAGTTGATTATTGTTCTCTCAAGATCTGTGAAGAATTTTGTTGGGATTTTGATAGGGATTGCATTGAATTTATAGATTGCTTTTGGTAGAACTGCCATTTTTAATATGTTGATCCTACCCATCCAAGTGCATGGGAAGTCTTTCCATTTTTTAGTGTCCTCTTCAATTTCTTTCTTCAAAGACTTAAAGTTCTTGTCAAATAGATCTTTCACTTCCTTGTTAGTGTAACCCCAAGACACCTTATGCTATTTGTGGCTATCGCGAAAGGTGAAGTTTCTCTGATTTCCCCCTCTGCTTCTCCATACTTTGTGTATAGAAGGGCTACTGATTTTTTTGAGTTGATCTTGTATCGTGCCACATCACGGAAGGTATTTATCAGCTGTAGGAGTTCTTTGGAAGAGTTTTTTGGACTCTTCAGCAAAAAAATGGACTGAGCTCCCAAGGTCCAGTTGAAGAGCAGAAGGAGGGAGAAGATGAGCAAGGAAGTCTGGACTGCGAGGGGTGTGTCCACCCACTGAGACAGTGTGCCTGATCTAATGGGAGCTCACTAAATCCAGCTGGACTGGGACTGAATGAGCATGTGATCAAAACAGACTCTCAGAATGTGGCTGACAATGGCGGCTGACTGAGAAGCCATTGATAAAGGCACTGGGATGTTGCAGGAGGTCCTTCCGCTCCTCCAGCCAATAGCTGCTGAGATACCAGCCCATTGGGGTGTTGTCTCTCTCCCTTTAAAAAAGTGGCCATTTCCCTTCTCACTCTCTCTTACTTCCTGCTCTGTTTCTGGCAACTAGACTCCCTTCCTGATTACGCAGAGGGCTGTTGTCTGGGACGGTGATCTGTAAGTTTTTTCCCCTTTAAATAAATAACCATTCTATTGATCATAATTCTAAACTGGTGTGAGATTGTTTTTGACTTACGCCTTCGCCTTCACTGGGACTTGTTTCTACTGCATGTACTGGCTTTTTGGGACCCTAGTCTATTTGGATGCAAAGCTTCCTAGGCCTGGATGTAAGGGGGAGGGCTTTGGACTTCCCACAGGGCAGGGTTCCCTCCCCAATCAAGGAGGTAGGGGGAGGAAGGAGGGGGAGTGGGGGAGCGGGAGGGAATTGAGAGGAGGGGAGGAAGTGTAAATATTTTAATGGAAAAATAAATAAATAAATAAAAATTTAAAAATATATATTCATGTACATTATTAAATGCATAACACAACTTGTTGAGTCTGTATAATGTTAATTGTACATTTGTGCTTTCAGGGCTGATTATTTGCAATTGCATAACA
This sequence comes from Microtus pennsylvanicus, assembly GCF_037038515.1. Taxonomy (NCBI): domain Eukaryota; kingdom Metazoa; phylum Chordata; class Mammalia; order Rodentia; family Cricetidae; genus Microtus; species Microtus pennsylvanicus. The sequence goes on along the minus strand of NC_134601.1, from coordinate 20,696,163 downwards.
TAATTGTTGTGATGTTCTTCCCTGGGAAAGACTATTTCTCCCATTCTTAGCATTCCTTAGTTGTCTATAGATTTTTGTGTAGTGTTGAGGCCTTGCGAACTTCCACATCCATGTTTTAATGGACATTTGAGTTTTGTAGTGCTTGAGGTTTTCAATGAAGTAATATGAGCATGGGGTTGGTTCTGATGTTTCATAAATGTCCTTGGGAATTAGTTTTTATTTCTCTTGATCAAACATCTATAAGAGGAATTTCTGGTTATACATAATCAGTATAAGATTAACTTCTAAGTAATTGCCACACCTTTTCTTAAAGTGGTTATAGCATTTAATATTTTGACTGGTAGTGCAATTACTCTAAGTCCTCACTAACATCTTGAATAATCAATTATTTTTAATTTTAGTCATTCTAATAGGCTAATTGCAAGATTTTTTTAATTTGTGTGTGTTTGTCTGTGTGCCACACTGTATGTGTATATGCAGTCAAAGGACAACAATCAGGAGTTGGTTCTTCCCTTCTACTATGTGGGTTCTAGGGATAAAATTCTGATTGTCAGGATTGGTAACAAGTACATTTGATGACTGAACCATATTGCCAGCTCCTAATTGTGGTTTTAATTGCATTTTAAATGTAATGATATTGGGTATATTTTTATGTTCATATATGACATTTGTATATGTTTGTTTGGAGAAAGCATCTACTTATATATTTGCATTTAACTGGGTTTTGTCTTATTTAATTGTAATAATTGTTTATATATTCTACATATTATTTTTTGGTATTCTGAATACTTTCTCCTGAGTTTACAACTTGCCTCATTTTTTCTAGAGAAAAATTTAAAATTATTTTAGATTAACTTATAGATTGAGCACCAAGAATTTTATAAGGGTCTTGATTAGCTTCTTTTGAAGATCCTAGGGAAGGATCTGTTCTAGAAGTCTTTCCTAGGTATTTCTTGGCCTGTAGATGGCCACCTTCTCCCTGTGTCTTTTTATATTGTCTTCTCTGCATGTATGCTTGTATCTAATAGTCTTTTTAAAAGGGCATTCAGAATACTGGATGGCTCTACCCTAATACCTTCATTTAACTTGAGTATCTATTAAAGACTATACTATAAATAAGATAACATCTTTTTGGAGGACATGTATTAATATATAACAATAAAATACCTTGAAAGCTATGAATGAAATTAGTACTTAAAATTATAGAGCTACTTACAAAAATGAGTGGCCTCACCAGCTCATTCAGAGTTCATTTTTTGTTTCATATGCTTTTTACTATAAATTAACATGTAAATGTGTTTGAAATAAGTAGTTATGAGATGTGTGGCTGACTTTGATAGTTTCACTCAACTTTATTTTTACTTTTGTTTTCAGTTGTAAAACACACATAAAATAAAATTTACCATGTTAATATCCTTCGCTTTACAGCTAGTATCCACTTTTGAGTGAGTACATACCATGTTCATTTTTCTGGGTCTGGCTTACCTCACTCAGGATGGATTTTTTTCTAGTTCCATCCATTTGCATGCAAATTTCAAGATGTCATTATTTTTTTTAACCTCTGAGTAGTACTCTAATGTGTGAATGTGCCACATATTCTTTATCCATTCTTAGTTGAGGGGCATCTAGGTTGTTTCCAGTTTCTGGCTATTACAAATAATGCTGCTATGAACATAGTTGAACAAATGTTTTTGGAGTATGATTGGGCATCTCTTGGGTATTTTCCCAAGAGTGGTATTGCTGGATCCTGAGGTAGGTTGACTCCCAATTTTCTGAGAAACCATCATACTAATTTCCAGAGTGGTTGTACAAGTTTGCATTGTAGGAGTGTTCCCCTTACTCCATATCCTCTCCAGTAGAAGCTATCATTGATGTTTTTTATCTTAGCCATTCTGCCTGCTTACCTGAGCTAATGGGAGCTAACCAAATCCAGCTAGACAATGAAGGAACCAGCATAAGTCCCTCTGAATGTGTTTGATAGTTGTATGACTGGGGCAGACTGCAGGATCACTGGCAGTGGCACCAGGATTTATCCCTACTGCTTGTACTGGCTTTTAGGGATCTTATTCTGTTTGGTAGGATCTCTGCTCAGCCTAGATATAGTATGTAGGGCATTGGTCCTTCCTCAAAGCAGTGTGCCTTACCCTCTCTAAGGATTGGATAGGGGGTGGGGTGAAGGGATGGGGGAGGGAATGGGAGGAGGGAAGAGAGAAGGAACTAGAATTGATTATGTAAAATGAAAAAAGATAGTTGTTTTATTTTAATTATTGTTTTTTTCTTTTATTTATTTTTTATATTTATTTATTAAAAATTTCCACCTCCTCCCCTCCTCCCATTACCCTCCCCCTCCCCCCTCCCCCTCCCTTTCCAGTCCTAAGGGAAGGCAGGGTACCCTGCCCTGTGGGAAGTCCAAGGCCCTACCCACTCCATCCAGGTCTAGGAAGATGTGCATCTAAACAGTCTAGGCTCCCACAAAGCCAGTACATGCAGTAGAATCAAATCCCAGTAACATTATCATTGGTTTCTTGTAGCGAGCTGCGTGGTATCACACCTGATGGAGATGTATAATCAACTGAGATGGCTAAGGCCTGACCTATGCTATGATCACGCAATGATTATCAGCTGCTTGCATATGCGTGGGCCTCTGGGCAGTGCCCACTTGGCAATCCGGGATTTGCAAGCAGCCCATGCCTACTTAAGGAGAGGGTTTTCCCGGGGGGGGGGAGAGAGAGAGAGAGAGAGAGAGAGAGAGAGAGAGAGAGAGAGAGAGAAGGAGAAGGAGATAGATTGCTGTGAATCAAGTCCTGGAATAAACTGCAGTGAGAAGAGCTCCGGTGGTCGCGTCATCCTTGTGGGATGAGGGTGGCCGTGACAGCTTCTCAGTCAGCCTCCATTGTCAGCCACATTCTTAGAGTCTCATTTGATCACATGCTTGTTCAGTCTCAGTCCAGCTGGCTTTGGTGAACTCCCCTTAGTTCAGTCCCACCGTCTCAGTGGGTAGACGAACGCTTCGCGGTCCTGACTTCCTTGCTCATCTTCTCCCTCCTTCTGTTCTTCATCTGGGCCTTGGAAGCTCAGTCCAGTGCTCCAGTGTGGGTCTCTGTCTCTATCTCCGTCCTTCGCCGGATGAAGGTTCTATGGTGATATTCAAGATATTCACCAATGTGGCTATGCAACAAGACCAGTTCAGGCACCCTCTCCTCTACTGCCCAAGGACATAGCTGGGGATATCCCCTTGGACACCTGGGAACCGCTCTAGAGCCAAGTCTCTTGTCAACCCTAAAATGGCTCCCTTAATTAAGATATCTTCTTTCTTGCTCCCATATCTGCCCTTCCTCCATCTCAACCATCCCACTCCCCCAAGCTCTCCCCAATCCTCCCCTTCTCCCTTCTTTTTCCCCCTCTCCCCTTTTATCCACCCGACCCCATGCTCCCAACTTTTGTCCGGCAATCTTGTCAACTTCCAATTTCCAGGAATATAAATATATGTTTTTCTTTGGGTTCACCTTCTTATGTAGCTTCTCTAGGATCACGAACTATAGGCTCAATGTCCTTTGTTTATGGCTAGAATCCACTAATAAGTGAATACATACCATATTCATCTTTTTGGGTATGGGTTATCTCATTCATTAAAGTTTTCTATTTCCATCCATTTGTATGCAAAATTTAAGATGTCATTGTTTTTTACCACTGAGTAGTACTCTAATGTGTATATTTGGCACACTTTCTTTATCCATTCTTTCATTGAGGGGCACCTAGGTTGTTTCCAGGTTCTGGCTATTACAAATAATGCTGCTATGAACATAGTTGAACAAATGTTTTTGTAGTATGATTGGGCATCTTTTGGGTATGTTCCCAAGAGTGGAATTGCTGGATCCTGAGGTAGGTTGACTCTCAGTTTCCTGAGAAACTGCCACACTGATTTCCAAAGTGGTTGCACAAGTTTGCATTCCCACCAGCAATGGATGAGTGTTCCTCTTACTCCACATCCTTTCCAACATAGGTTATCATTGGTGTTTTTGATTTTAGCCATTCCGACAGGTGTAAGATGGTATCTCAAAGTGGTTTTGATTTGCATTTCCCTGATTGCTAAGGAAGTTGAACATGATCTTAAGTATCTTTAGGCCATTTGAACTTCTTCTGTTGAGAATTCTCTGTTCAGTTCAAAATGCTATTTTTTAATTGGGTTATTCAGAATTTTAATGTCTCGTTTCTTGAGTTCTTTATATATTTTGGAGATTAGGCCTTTGATGCAGGGTTGGTGAAGATCTTCTCCCATTCAGTAGGTTGCTTTTTTGTCTTAATGACAGTGTTCCTTTCATTACAAAAGCTTCTCAGTTTCAGGAGGTCCCATTTATTCATTGCTGCTCTTATTGTCTGTGCTATTGGGGTTATACATACAAAGTGGTCTCCTGTGCCCATGTGTTGCAGACTACTTTCCATTTTATATTCTGTCAGATTCAGTGTGGCCAGATTTATACTGAGGTTTTTAATCCATTTGGATTTGAGCTTTGTGCATGGTGATAGATATGGATCTATTTTCATTCTTCTACAGGTTGACATCCAGTTATGCCAGCACCATTTGTTAAAGATGCTTTCTTTCTTCTATTGTATAATTTTAGCTCCTTTGTCAAAAATCAGGTGTTCATAGGGTTTTGGATTAATATTTGGTCTTTGACTCAATTCCATTGGTCATTGTCTCTGTTTTTATGGCAATAGCAAGCTGTTTTCCTTACTGTAGCTCTGTAACAGAGTTTGAAGTCAGGGATGGTAATGCCTCTAGAAGTTCCTTTATTATATAGGGTTGTTTTGGCTATCCTGGTATTTTTGTTTTTCCATATAAAGTTGATTATTGTTCTCTCAAGATCTGTGAAGAATTTTGTTGGGATTTTGATGGTGATTACATTGAATCTATAGATTGCTTTTGGTAGAATTGCCATTTTTAATAGGTTGATCCTACCCATCCAAGAGCATGGGAGATCCTTTTATTTTCTGGTATCCTCTTTAATTTCTTTCTTCAAAGACTTAAAGTTCTTGTTAAATAGATCTTTCACTTCCTTGGTTAGAGTTACCCCAAGATACCCTTTGATATTTGTGGCTATCGTGAAAGATTATGTTTCTCTGATTTCCCTCTCTGCTTCTTTATTCTTTGTGTATAAGAGGGCAACTGATTTTTTTGAGTTGATCTTGTATCCTGCCACCTTACTGAAGCTGTTTATCAGCTGTAGGAGTTTTTTTTTTGGTAGAGTTTTTGGGGTCACTTATGTACACTATCATATTGTAGTAATAAGGGCGGCAGGGCTGTGTCCCCGCCACCCGGCTGCCCGGCTAGCTTTACCCGAAATAATTACACAGACACTGTATTCTTTTAAACACTGCTTTTGCCCCTTCCTATCTAGCCTCTTCTAGGCTAATTCTCACATATTAATTTAGCCCATTTCTAATCATCTGTGTAGCGCCCCTAGGTGCGCTTACCGGGAAGATTCTAGCCTAAGTCCATCCTGGGTCAGAGCTTCATAGCGTGCGTCTTCCCTGGAGCAGGTAGCATGGTGTCTCTCCTGCGTCTGCTCCGGAGAGCAGAGCTGTGGAGTCTGACCTCACTTCCTCTTCCTCCCAGTGTTCTGTTCTGTTTACTCCACCCACCTAAGGGTGGGCCTATCCAATGGGCCTAGCAGTTTCTTTATTGCTTAGCCAATGAAATCAACAGATTGATATATGACACTCCCACATCATCATATCATCTGCAAATAACAAAAGTTTGACTTCTTCCTTTCCAATTCAAATCCCCTTGATCTCCTTATGTTGTTTTATTGCTATTGCTAGAACTTCAAGCACTATATTGAAGAAGTATGGAGAGAGTGGACAGCCTTGTCTTGTTCCTGATTTTAGTGTAGTGGCTTTAAGTTTCTTTCCATTTAATTTGATGTTAGCTATTGGCTTGCTGTATATTGTTTTTATTATATTAAGGTATGACCCTTGTATTCCTAATCTCTCCAAGATCTTTATCATAAAGGGGTGTTGAATTTTGTCAAATGCTTTTTCAGCATCTAATGAAATGATCATATGGTTTTTTCCTCTTTCAGTTTAATTATATGATTGATTACAATGATAGATTTGTGTATGTTGAACCAGCCCTGCATCTCTGGGATGACGCCTACTTGATCATAATGGATATTTTTTGATATGTTCTTGGATTCAGTTTGCTAGTATTTTATTGAGAATTTTTGTGTCAATGTTCATGAGTGAGATTTGTCTGTAATTTTCTTTCTTGTTAGAGTTTGTGTGATTTTGGTGTCATGGTAACTGTAGCTTCATAAAAGAAGTTTGTCAATGACTCTTCTGTTTCTATTTTGTGAAACACATTAAGGAATATAGGTATTAGCTCTTCTTGGAAATTCTGGTAGAATTCTGCATTAAACCTATCTGGTCCGGGCTTTTTTTGGTAGGGAAGTTTTTGATGACAGCTTCTATCTAATTCCTCACAACTTATAGGTCTATTTAAATTGTTCACTTCCTGAATATAACACCAGTAGCACAGACACTGAGAATGATAATAAATGGAATCTCCTGAAACTGAGAAGCTTCTATAAGACAAAGGACATAGTCAACAAAACAAGATTGTAGCCTACAGAATGGGAAAAGATCTTCACTAACCCCACATCAGAGGGAGAACTGATCTCCAAAATATACAAAGAATTGAAGAAACTAGACATACAGTAAAGAGAGATTCAAAAACAAAGAAAACCTCTAATGATCTACAGTGTGTTAAAAATATATACAGGCTAAAAGTTAAAGTTCTTAAAGTAAAAAACAAAAAAAAAAGAAAGAGAGTAGTTGGGTGTGGTGTTACACACCTTTAATCCCAACACTTGGGAGACAGTGGTAAATTGACCTCGGAGACTTCAAGGGGCAGAGGTAGATTGACCTCTGGTGACTTCAAGGTGTGGTAGCACACACCTTTAATCCCAATACTTTGGAGGCAGAGATCTCTGTGAGTTCAAGGAAGCCTGGTCTACAGAGTTATTCCAGGACAAAGATATACAGAGAACCTGTCTCAAAAAGTAAAAATAAATGAAATAGAGGTTAAAATAAAGCCACACAAAGATGGAAAATACACAGAGAATCTTGATACTGTGTGCTATCATGCTTTATTTGAATTGTTTGAATGCTGAGGAAGGAACAAGAGCTGCTAAAAGATATTTGTTTATAAATGCTGCTGAGCTAATCCAACATAGATATTTTGAAAATACCTTGACTTCAGAATTTGGATCTAACGTTATGATACTTTGGAAAAGAGATTCTTCTTTTGTTTTCACAGAGGATGAGACCCTATGGATTGCTCCTATCCCAATATGGTATGATAGACCATGCCCTCCTGAAAGGTTGCTGTGAACACCTTCAGAAAATTACTTCATTCAACTGCCAAATGAGATGAACCTAGCAGACAGGTTATACCATGAAAGACCTGAACAAAAGCACCCCATTTAGCACGAAGCAGTTTGGAGAGAAATAACGACGTCCATATTCCCAATATTGTTTATAAATGTTCTTTTACATTTAAAGGGGGATATGATATAGGTATGAATAATTTGCATTGGTATAAATCTTGACTTATTGATACATGTTTAAGGTCAATTTTGTTATATATATATATGTATTTCTGATATTGATTAAGGTATTGTGATTGTGTAGTTCATGTAAAAATGTAATGTATATAGGTTGATAATGGATAATCATCAATAATAGTCAAGCTTGTAGTCATATTAGTTAGATTTTCTAGATGTGCATAGATATATTTCAGATAGGCATTCTTCATATCTTTGAAAAACTACAGAATATGGCATTTAATGTTTTAATAACTTAGGGCATTTCACGACAATGAGACATGTCTGCTCCTGGCAGCACCAATCTACTTCAAGAAGAAGGTGGGCATCGAAGAGTCTCCTTATGGAGTTTGATAGCCATTTGGTCAAGAAACTGTTCTTGCCTGGACTGTTGCATAAACTGGACACAAAGAACCTGCAGAAAGAGGACTGCTGAACTTACCTAAAGGTGAGATGATTCTTTGAGGTTCCTGACTCATGAAAGAGTCTGCGAGACATTCTGCAGGACACAGCAGATAGTGACTGAACTGCCTTTGAAATTCTCTGCTTCATGGAAAAAGTCTGCTGGATACTATGGGCCTGTAGGCCGAAGATGGATGCCCCAACTGTACAGAGGAACTTTGGGTGACTGTTCAGGCAGCGAGATGTCTCTGTCATTTCTAGAGTTTGGAAGTTGCTTATTTCTTGTTTGCTTAGGTAATATTGTATTTTTCTGGAGTCTTTGATGGAGTTGAAGAATAGATAGTTATAGTTATAGTTTTCCATTGTTATGATAAAAGATAAAGCAGATATAAATATTGTAACTGTAATTCTTGCTTGATAACACTTTTGTTATATGTAATTTTACTATGTTAAAGTGAAAGCCTTTCCTTTTTGTATAAACAGAAAAAGGGGAGATGATGTGGGAAGGTCATTTGCCCATCTGTTGCTTTCATTGGTTAATTAATAAAGAAACTGCTTGGCCTGGAATTCACAGTAGACATGTAGAAGTTATGATTAAAATTTTCCCTAAATAAAAGTCATTCTGGAAATGAAGGGCACTTGTGTATTAGATACCTAGGGAGTAACTTTGCTGCTATCCTGTTTCCCTTTTTTCTAACAAGAAGAATAGATTAAATAGGCTCTGAGAATTCCATTAAAATATACTTTTCACCACTTTTTATTCTTCAAACTGTTGGGAGAGGGGAGAGAACTGTTGGATTGCTTTTACTTTTTCATCTTAACAATTAATTCTTGAGTTGATTAATGTTCTGCTGGCAACTACTTCATCTTAGTGGAGATGATTTAGTATTTCAGCAACTGTTGGATTATTTTTATAAATGTGCCAGCTTGGTGTACTGAAATTAGTAAGGCTCTTAAAAGGCATTCAAAATTGGCCTTAATTAATTAAAAGCTTGGTAGATGCAGTCCAAAGTTAACCACTTAATAAATTGGCAACCAAATAAAAAATGAAAACAAATATTTTGAACAGCTTACTGGAAGGGATTTCGGCTCTCCACCAAGAGATTCTGTAGCAAATCTGGCAGGGGGTGTGTCATTTTCAAGTTCTTGACTCATTGTCACTATACTTTCACCTAAGACTGAACCCTTCCCTCTGTTGCACAGAACTGCTTCATCTGTAGCAATAACAGTTGCATTACTGTTCACAGGTTAAAAGAAAATCTTCACATGGCATATAATAATTGAGATAAGTATCTTTAGTTTACTGTACATTTGGACATAAGAATATTGTAAAGGAGAGTAGTGTTGGGAATTAACTCATTGGTATATGGAAAAGTCCTTTGCAATTTCTCAAAACTTGTCTTTAGTTGAAGGCTAGATCAAAGATAAAAGGATGTTGGTTAGAAAAGGGATCATAAAGTAAGATAATTGATCCCATTTAAAAGACTGTTGGATGCTAAATTATTGAAGATTTGAAATAAGTAATTAAATACTGGCCATGTACCAAGTGAATACATTAATTCGAGAAAATTTCCATTTTCTGAGAAACTAAAAGGAAAGGCACCATTATTCAGGTTGTCAGAAAACCATATTTGTAACAAAACAAAATAAATCCCCCTGAATATTCTATTAAGTCATTTTAAAACCAAGAAACATAATAAACATATTAAGGAGTTATTTTTTTCTCAATTGTGTGCTCAGTGCTACAGAGAATATGAAAAAGAAGAGATAATCCTACCTGAGAGTACTTATACTGACATCATGACATAAGAGAAAAAGATACAGAGTCACAGTTTTTGGATTTTATTGAGTTTACTCTTTGACCTCAGTCAAGAGACTTCTCTCTGAGCTTCAGAGTCTCAGACCATTGAAACAAGATTCAGAAAGATAATGTGTGCAAACATTTCAAAACATACAAAGTGCTAGTCAAATGGTACAATGAAAATAAAGGTAATAATAATTAGAGATAAAGATATAGTAAAAAGAGCAGAGACTCTGATAATCAAACTTGGCCTTGAATCCTACCTTTCTTACTAGCTATGTGAATTTGAGTGTTAACTAATCTCTCTGAGTCTTTGATTCCCCTTTTGCAAAATACAATAAAAATGACCAATATATACATGCTCCATAATGTTGTTTGTCATATAGAAAGTATTTGATAATGGTCACATCTGTACTAAATCAATATATTTAACCATTGACTTGTATGGAATAAATTGTAAAGGTAAATGGGAAATTTAAAAATACCACCTCAAAATATACTGTGAAAAAAGCTGCTATGATAACAGAAGTAACATAATAGGTCTTCAGTACAGATGATAGTATATATTATGAAATGATGTAAAACTAAGGCAAAAATACTAGAAACAGACATGAGCGTTGTTGAGAAGTTATTTGGTTTGCAGGAAAAGGATGAAAATAGATATAATCATAATACTAATATTAAGCTAATCATAGACAAATATATTTTCTCTCATTTGTGGATTCTACATTTTATATAATCATAGAAGATCATATATGTATATATAAAGTGAAAATAAAAAATTGTCTAAAGGAACAAGGAACAAATGGATTGGAAAAAAGCATGAAGGAGGTGTAGGGGGTAAGCTCCATATACAGCACACCTATATGAAGCTCTTAAAAATAAACAAAATATTTTCTAAGGATTGGTTCATTTAGACAGGAAAAACACAGCAAGTAAAAGAAAATAGCTCCCAAGTTTCCCAGTGATTAGGCAGATAATAGCGGCATGTAGACATTTAACAAAATATTGACCATCAGATTCTACAAATAAGACAATTCTCATCCATGTTTATGTTATAGTGTAGTGTGGAAAATAGGGTATAACACAAAAATCAATCGACTTAGTTCTAACTGCAATGAGTACTAAGAGCAGAAGTAGATGGTTCTATGCAAAACTATGCCTGGGAGGTATAGTAGTGAGTTAAAGGTTGACAAAGATCTGAGTGAAAAGAATTATTTTGTTTTTGATCATGTTAAGTTTTGACATACTAGTAGGAAACAGAGATTATCTCAGTCATGAGAAGATATCCATTGGTGTAAGATCTATGTAGCATATATTAAAAAATTAATTCATATGTTATCTAAGTTGTAGGAATACATGAATCTACCTATAAACAATTTATAGATCAATATATCTGGGTAAAAAATATATATCTAGGTTTGTTCTGTTTTTATAGAAAAATCTTTTGTTGAGATACATACTCTAGAATCCAAATTTTTTTTATTATTCCATGTTTTCTTAAACCTGAACAACTTAATAATTTATTGAACCAACTTGGCCTCTGAAAATATTTAGGATTTAAATTTCTGGTATAGCAGTACAGAATAGTGAGATCCGTAACACTAATATTCAAGACTAAAGATAACTTTCAAAACACTTTTAATGTTATGTGGGGGGCTTTTCTTTCCCTCTTGGCCTGTTGGTCACCAGGGCAAAAGGCAGTAGAAGTGACAGAAAGCTTTGTATGTAGCCCATGAGCATGAACAAGACAGCTCTCTGGGAGACTTCGGTGAGTCAGCTCAACTTTATTCCAGAGTATAAGGCATATATTGAGGAGCCTAGAGAAAAACTCTAATTTGCATTAAGTGGCATGCTGCTATCATAAGGCTCCTCGAACAAGTCTTAGTTATCATATGTACAGCAAGGGAGCCTTCTAGCAGGGATCTGTGCCAGGGTTCAAGCTAAAGATAAGTGAGACATCTGGTTTCAAGACAGGCATCTGGTTTCGAGACAGCTTTTAGATAAGGTCAGTCCTCCAGGCCCAGGGACATTCTCCAGATAAGGGCAGGTAGAGGCAGGAATTTCTGCTGGAGGGAGAGAGCCCCGTGTTGTTGATCTATTGATAAAGATGCCTGGGCTTGGGGAGACTGTGAACTCTGACTAGCCAGCAATGTCTTCCAATAATATTACTTTAAAGTTATCATACAGAAAAATACCTTTCCCTTTGAATGTATAGTTCTAAAAATTTTAAGACATATATAGACATATATTATTACCACCACATTAAATATCTCCAATGCTTTGTCATAGTTCTTTATAGTTACTGCCCCATGAATAAAAGCTGACAACTTATTTTTCATCATTACAGTCTTATCTTTAGCAGAATGTTATATCAATGACATGATGGCATATGTAACTTTTCACACTAGCTTCCTTTATGAAATAAAATGTCATTACCAAATTCTGTATGTATCAGTAGTTCTTACTCTTATATGGATATACTAATTTGTTCGTGCATTGACCTACTGAAAAAAATTTGGTTGTCTGCAGCTTAGGGAAATTATAAATGCAGTTATCATAAATACTGGGGTTCCAACACAAATTTTCATTTCTCTAGAACAGAAAAAAGTAGTGGAATTTCTGGGTTACATTGTTAAGTATATATTTAACTTTGTGAGAAATTACAGAACAATTTGTAGAGTTACTGCATTATTTTTCATCTTTCTAGTAGTGTGTAAGAAACCTCGTTGCTCACATTTTTTTTGCCAGGATTTGATATTCTTAATATTTTTTAAGGTGTCATATTGTGCTTCATAAACAAACAATATATACCATTGTGATTGTGTGTTAAAGCTATTTTAGCCGGGTGGTTGGGAATGCAGCCCACAGCTCCTTCAACAGGTGGTAGTGGTGCACACCTTTAATTCCAGCATTTGGGAGGCAGAAGCAGGTGGATCTCTGTGAGTTCGAGGCCAGCCTGGTCTACAAGTGCTAGTTCCAGGACAGGTTCCAAAGCTACAGAGAAGCCCTGTCTCAAAAAAAAAAAAAACAACCTTGGAGGAATGGGATGGTTGGGATAAAGGAAGAGTGGATATGGAAGCAGAGAAATATATATCCTAATGAAGGAAACCATCTTAGGGTTGGCAAGAGTCTTGACTCTAGAGGGGCTCGCAGGTGTCCAGGGAGATGTCCCCAACTAGGTCCTTGGGCAGCTGAGGAGAGAGAGCCTGAAATGGCCCGATCCTATAGCCATACTAATGAATATCTTGCATATCACCATAGAACCTTCATCTGGTGATCAATGGAGATAGAGACAGAGACCCACATTGGAGCACCGGAATGAGCTTCCAAGGTCCCAATGAGGAGCAGAAGGAGGCAGAACATGAGCAAGAAAGTCAGGACCACGAGGGGTGCACCCACCCACGGAGACAGTGGGGATGATCTATTGGGAGCTCACCAAGGCCAGCTGGACTGGGACTGAAAAAGCATGGGATAAAACCAGACTCTCTGAACATGGAGGACAATGAGGGCTGCTGAGAAGCCAAGAACAATGGCACTGGGTTTTGATCCTACTTCATGTTCTGGCTTTGTGGGAGCCTAGCCAGTTTAGATGCTCACATTCCTAGACCTAGATGGAGTGGGGAGGACCTTACACAGGGCAGGGAATCTGAACTGCTCTTCATTCTCGAGAGGGAGGGAGAATGGAGTGGGGGGGAGGGGGAGATGGGGAGGGGAGTGGGGGAAGGGAGCGAGGTGTGGGAGGAGGGGGAGGGAAATGGGAAACGGGGAGGAGGCAGAAATTTTTTTTCAACAACTAAAAAGAAATAAACAAAAAAAGTAAATGATGTGTGTGTTTATTTTTAAAGAGGAAATGTAATATACAAAGATAAAATGTACACTAACAGCCTTCACTGCTTCTTCTCTCAACCAAGAGGTAACTGTAGGTGTTTTCACATTTATCGTTCCTGGAGTATTTAGTTCATTCATTAACATACACAAGTTTATTCAGTACTAAATATACTTTGTTAAAAACAAAGAAAATACTTCGTTGTAGTTTACATTTATTTATGGTATAATCCATTTTGAATTAACTTTTGCAAAAGTATGAAGTTTACACTGAGGATTTGTTATTTTTACCTGTTTGCATGCTGATGTCTGATTGTTGCAAAAGACATTACTGTAAATAAGAGACCATTATTCTTTGTGAACACAGATTTAAAAACAATAACAAAGTATTAGAACATTGCATACAGTGATAATCAAAACTAACCCAAAGAAACATGCATAACTTACAGGTAAGTTATTAGGTCAAAAGATATGAGGTAAACATATAAAAATCATGTCATACAATATTACTATAAAATTGGAAATAATAATTAAAATTATATTTACAATAAATTTATCAAAATTTTAGTTCTAAATTTATTTAAGAGTGCAAGGGATAGGTATGCTGAAAACTACAAAAATACCATGAAAAAATTACATACCTAAACAGATAGAGAGTTATAGCAGATTCACAAGTAAATATTCTTCATAGTAAAGGTATAAATTCTCCATTAACTGACTTAAAAAAGTAGTGAAATTCTTATGAAAATCTTGTAATGGTTTTTTTTTGTAGATATAGGTGGTGGTGGGATATCCTTCTGTATATGTGTTGCTTTATTGGTTGATGAATAAAGCTTTTTCAGCCAATGACTTAGCAGAGCAAAACCAGGAGGGAAATCCAAACAGAGATATAGCGAGAAAGTATGTGTGTTGTGGGAGCTGCAGGCTTGCTTTTCGTCCTGCCCAGCTCCCGCATGGCTAGCTTTACACCAGAAATAACAACACACAAATTGTATTCATTTAAACACTGCCTGGCCCATTAGCTCTAGCTTCTTACTGGCTAATTCTTCCATCTTGATTACCCATTTCTATTAATGTGTGTAGCACCCCAAGGGTGCGCTTATCAGGAAGATTCTAGCCTACGTCCATCCTGGGTCGGAACTTCATTGCATCTGCCTCAGAGAGCAGAGCTAAGGCTTATGAGCTCAGTTCCTCTTCCTTCCAGCATTCTGTTCTGTTTACTCCACCCACCTAAAGGCTGGCCTATCAAATGGGCCAAGGCAGTTTCTTTATTAGCCAATGACCTTCCTCCGTCAGTATGTGGGGTTAAAGAGATGCCATGTAGCTGCCAAAGAAGAAAGATGCCCAGAACTTTTACTAGTAAGCTAGAGCCTCGTGGTGATACATAGATTAATATAAATGGGTTGATTTAAGATATAAGTATTAGTTGATAAGAAGCCTGAGCTAATAGTTCAAACAGTGTGATAATTAATACAGTTTCTCTGTGATTATTCAGGTCTCAGTGGTCAGGAAACAAAAAAGCAGTCTCTGCCTACAAATGGGGCATCAACATGGGGCCACTACATTCACATAAAAACTGAGAGATCTTGGGAAGAAATTCTAGACACAAAAGAACAGAGTTAAACACAGTTTCTTGGTAGACATATTTTTATCAGATAGACTCTGTTTGCTGATGGGAAGCAGAGGCATGGCTCCTTTAAGAGAAATCTTCCTGACTCAGTGTTAATGACAAAATTTCATAGCTTTTTTAAGATCCAGCTTCCTGGTTCATGCTGGCAAAATGAACTCTGGCTCTTTCAGGAAACCCTGAACTCAAATGGAGTCTGTGAGCAACGTGTTACACATTACTTAATGGTGACATAGACCCATTGCATCCCCGGAGCTGGGGCAGTAAGCATGGCTCACAGAGCTAGCATGAACATACTTCTGCCATGTTGAATGGGGTGGAGTTAACAGGCAGGATCATGGAGTTTGTCCTAGCCAAGCCCACTTAGCTTTATTTTTTTTTATAAAAAGCTGCTCCTAGTTAACAAATGATTACACTTAAGCAATAAAGACAGATTCATACAAAAAAAGACATTCATGAGCTTATGATAGAGAAGAGTACAGAAAGTCATAGATTAAAGGAGTAAAGATAGTTAAATATTAAATATTTAATTTATATTAATAAACATATAAATAAATAAATATAAAAATAAATATTAAAAGGTAAAAAGAGTAAAAAATAAGCCACATAAAGATGAGATATACACAGAGAGTCTAGATTATGTATATCGTGTTTTCTTTTAATTTTTTGACTGCAGAGAGATATTTAATTCTGGGTGCTACTAAGTTAAACCAACATAAAGGTATCTTGACTTCAAAATTTGGATCTAAGTATATATGGCTTTAGAAAACAGGTTCTGCTTTTGTTTCCACAGAAGATGAGAACCAGTGGATACCTTCCAGGATACTGAACGTTGTCCATAAACCCTAAATTACTTCAACTAATAAAAAGCAAGAAGCAGTTTTGAATTAAGCTGTTCTAGCCAGTTGCTTAGCAGAGCAAAGCCAGGCAGGAAATCCTGACAGAGATTTAGAGAAAAAGTAGGTGGAGTCAAAGAGATGCCATATAGCTGCTATAAAGTTGAGGCATCCATCTTTAGCCTAAAGACTCATAGTATCTGGCAGACTTCCAAGAAACAGGAGATTTGAAAGGCTGTTTTGCCTATATAGTCGGTTACTTTCCTCTGTGTCATGCAGAATATCTGGCAGTTTTCTCTGTGAAAGAGGAACCCTGAAGGACTGTCCCATCTTTTGGAAAGTTTAGCCTTTACTTTTCTGTGGGTCTTTCATGTTCTGTTCCTCTAACATACCATTAATCAGTTCAGGCAACAGCAATTTCTAAGCAGTGATCAACCTTGTCACATTGAAGGCAAATTCCATAATGAGTTTCTTCAATGACTATTAACCACTCTGAAGCAATTGATGTTCCCAGAAACAGATATTTCTCACCGTCAAGAAAAGTCTAAGTTCTTAAAACATGTTAAATGTCATATTCCGTTAGCTTTTGAAAAGCTTGAAAAATACCTATCCATCTGAAATATATGTCTGTACATCTAGAAAACCTAACTAACTTGATTACAGTTTATTATAGGTGACTATCTATTAATCTACATTTCTTAACTATGTATTACATTTATTAAATGAGCTGCACAGACACAATACCTTAAATAAGAGCAAAAATACACACACACACATATACACACAGTGGAACAAAATTGACTCCAAATTTGTATTAAGAGACCAAAATCAATACCAATGCAAAGTATTCATCTCTAGATCATATCTCCCTTATTTTTTTAAAAAAGAGATTGACTGTGACCATTAACAATTTATGCCCAACCTCTTTTAACTAAAAATAACACCACAATATGCTTTGGTTTGTGTTAACTCTCCTCTACGTAAAAGGATGAAGCCCTATTATCATGATATGAGGTAATAAACCCTGGGATTTCATCTCTCATGGCTTTAATGTCTGTCACTGCTGAATCCAAGAATATATAATGGTAAAATAGTGTCAGTAGTGAAGATATAGACCATAGAGTAGAGCAAATTATTTGAAGTTGGTCTATTGAGCTCAAACAAGTATTTCCTGAAACCCAGTGGAAACATAAACTTTGGTGTAGAATCTCATTCTCACTACATATCCTGATCATTCTCTTCCCCTATATACCAATTTTATGTGGTTTAAGAACAACAACAAAATGAATATGTTGGGAAATTTAGGAGAGAGGAAAGACTCAATATTTTACAGCTCTGCTAGATATGTAGGCAATAATTTGCTGTCTGACTTCACCCCATAAGGGTGACCAAAATATTGAAGACTAAGAGCAAAACTACTGTTGTATGTGTTCATATTTTAAAGGTACCCATTGCCATCTGAGCGTTTTCTGGTTTCTATACTTCACATAGGTAAAAGGTGGAACCAGTTCTGGGGTAAAGAGCCAATTGTGGGGAAAAAAAACTTTTCTGCAACTTTAGCTTATAAATGATATGAATAAAAATCCTTTAGGCATAAGGTAAAAATAATCAATCCCCTTAAGACTTTTAGCAACTCAGACTTTCCAGCATCATGATTTTTTTTTTTGTTTGTGGGTTTTTTCTTTATTTTGTATTTTTTCCTACATTATATTTTGGTCATATTCTTTTCCAATGCCTCCAAAATTCTTCCCACCTTCCAACTTCAGGTTTCATCCCCTTAAAAAGGCAAAAATCAAAACATACAAACTGGATACCCAAGGCTACAATGTATAAAAAAAAACCCAATAAAATAAAAAATTCGAAAAGAAAAAGAACACACACACACACACACACACACATTTATAAAGCCTGTCTTTTGTTCTTGAGCAGGGATACTGCTCTGAAATGTGGTGCGGGAGAATTGTCTGTAATCTGTCAATCATGTTTTAAATAAATGCTGATTGGCCAGGCAGGAAGTATAGGCGGGAAAACCAGACAGAAAGTAGAGGTGATAAAATGAGAACAGGAGAATTCTGGAAAGGAGGAAGTTGATTCCTCTCAGTTCTGCGCAGACCACCAAGGAAGGAGGATGTGATCTGCCAGCTAAAGAAGGTACCGAGACATATGGCAAAAAATAGATCAGAAAAATGGGTTAATATAAGCTACAAGAGCTCATAAGTAGCCTGAGCTAATGGGCCAATCAGCTTATAACTTATGGAGACCTCTGTGTGATTTTCTTTGGCGCTAAACAGCTATGGGAACCAGGTAGGACAGAATCCCCCAATAAGCTGGCCATTCATGTTACAGAAATGTGGTTGATTTATTCAGTGATACTCCATTGGAGAAAATTGATTTTTCCCTTTTCTAACAGGTGCCAATTGCAAAAAATCAGGATCACAATATATTTCCAATATAATTCTATAAGTCTTAATAAGTGTGGTATATATGAATACTGATTGAAATTTATAGAAGTAAAGGTCTGTATTCACATGACATGATCCCCTATCTATAAGTTCCTAAGGAACCTATTTGAAAAGCTATTTGAAACAATAAGGTGTGGTGTGACTTTTCCTGGGTACTCTATTCATATTAACCCTAAATAGAGAAGGCAATGAGCAACTAAAACAATTATTCTTCCTAGGATTTAGCTAGGTGAAACAGTAAGTTGTTTGGGTTACTTACATGAGCATGGTCAACTCATAGCCAAAAATCCTCTCTTTCCAGCAAATGTTAACTACTTATATGTCCTTGGTAAGAAGAATTGTGAGCACCATGAGCCTGTATACCTTCATTATCACTCCTTATTTTTTAAAAAAGAAATGTTAATATATTCACTCTTGTGAGAGACATGTGGGGGTAAGCTCAGCTGAGCTGATTCAAGATGGCAGTAATCACATTCACAGGAGAAAACACACATAGTACATAAAGTCATAAAATATATTAATAAACAAATATTAGTTGTATCTATATATTAATGAGCAGTTAGAAATTAAAATTTAAAACACTATTTACATAACAAAACAAAAGCATTAAACATGGATAAATACATTAAACAAAAGACATATAAGACTGTACACCTGAATGCAGATAAGTTTGTTGAGAGCAAGAGCAGAAACTGTAAATAAATGAAAATATGCACATGGTCAAGAAATTAAAAGGTTCAATATTTTAAATAGTTCATTTAGCTTTCTATTATTGTGTAAGAAATTGCCACCAACTAAGTGACTTAAAATGATACAAATTTATAATTCAACAGTTTCTTCAATGAGATAGTTACATTCTTTGTTTATGATCTCACCAACCTAGCTGAATTCAAGGTGTTGGTTAGAGCTATAATGTCATATGAGGTTCAGAGTACTCTTCTAAGCCTACTGGTTATTGGAAAAATTAATTTCCTTGCAATTGTGTGACTGAGAATCAGAGAATCACTAACACACCCCTGAGGCACTAGAGTAAATAGTTAAATCTAAACTTTTAAAGTTAATTTAAGGAACCAATTGCACCTTGTGACTAATGTAAGACTATGATACAAACCTTCAGTTAAAAAATGACTATGTTTGGGAAAACTATTGTACAACATTGTCACAATAGCTAGTAATATTTTTAACTTGAAATATTATAAGATGGCAAAATTTTAGTGTCCTTGTTTCCATATTATTTGTAACAACAGAGAATGATATATATGGTTAATTAATTTGATTATGGTACTCATTACAAAGTGTTTACATAGATCATCATACCATCTATCTTGTGTACACACATTTTTGTTATAATTTAATAAAGCTGGAAAAAGTGGGACTACAAAATAGAAGTTCTATGGAAAGCAATTGTTTATGTATAAACTTTCTCATTTTAGGAAGTTAGTTTCTGATGGGTGACTTAGGGCTATCTTGAATAAGAAAAGTCAGCAATTATAAAGAATTATCAAGGTGAACAAACTGGTTTTTCTGGAGCCCATTCCCTATGATAGGATACCTTGTTCATCCTTGATACAAGGAGGGGGGCTTGGTCCTGTCTCAAGTTTGTAAGCCAGACCTGTTGACTTACCCCTAAGGAGTGGATGTCAGATGGGAACTCGTGGGGCAGAAGAAGGGAAGGGGGGAACTGGAATTGGTATGTAAAATGAAAAGTAAATTTTTTAATAAAGAAAGAAAAAATAATGAAGGAAAAGGCAACATAGCTAAAATAGAGAGAGAGAGAGAGAGAGAGAGAGAGAGAGAGAGAGAGAGAGAGAGAGAGAGAGAGAGAGAGAGAAGGAAGGAGGAGGGAAGGGAGGGAGGGAGAGAGAGAGAGGAAGGAAGGAAGGAAGGAAGGAAGGAAGGAAGGAAGGAAGGAAGGAAGGAAGGAAAGAAGGAAGGAAGGAAGGAGAAAAAAGAAAGAATTATCAAAACTCAAAGTGTGAAAAATTCTATAGATCAAACAATTGGTTTCTTCTACAGATACATGGAAAGGAATAAGACTTAAAATTAAAATAAGTTAAATAAATATATTTATTCTTAAATATGAACTGTGTTTGGATTCTGATTCAAAGCAATCATTAATAATAAAAAGGGGAAATTTATACATTGAATGATGTTTGAAAATGTTATGGAAAAGCTATTATCTTTAAATTGATAATATCTTTAGATATAGTTATGATATGGATGGCTCAATGTTAAAGAGCACTTAATTTTTTTTTTTTTGCAGAGGATCTGGGTTAAGTTCCTTGCACCCACAATGGGTGGCTCATAACTGTCTGAAAATCTGGCTCCAAAACCTCCACCCACATGCATATACATAGGCACACAAACACAAAACACACACACACACACACACATCATTAAAATAGTAAAGGCTAGAAAAATGGCTCACTAAATGGTTAAAAGCACTTACTGCTCTTGCAGAGGACCCAGGTTCAGTTCCTAGCACAGATAGGCTTGCAAGTGTCTTTAACTCTGGTTCTAGGAGATTTGACACTCTCCTCTGTCTTCTGCTGGCACCAGGCTTGAAA
Organism: Microtus pennsylvanicus; assembly: GCF_037038515.1. NCBI lineage: Eukaryota > Metazoa > Chordata > Mammalia > Rodentia > Cricetidae > Microtus > Microtus pennsylvanicus. Next base: position 20,675,036 of record NC_134601.1, on the reverse strand, counting down.
GGAAAGTGGTGCACATACATACATGCGGCAAAACACACATACACCTAAAGTAAAAACAAATAAATCTTTAAAAAGATAAATTTTTAGAAAAGAAATGGTTATCTTTAGATGTGATATTGAGGTTATGTTTTAAATTGTATCCTTATCCTTTATAGATACATGTCAAAATATTTATTTGTGGGTGGAATGATACAACTTGGTTTTGTCTCAAATGAGGGATAATGAGTGAGAAGGTTCAGTGGAAACAAGACTTATTTTAATTAGGTTTCTGCCTTGAGCAATGACATATATGACAGAACTGGTTAACGAGACAAGGAAAATAGGATAAGAAGCAAGGAATTCTAATGACATAATGGATAAGGCATTTATCCTTAATCAAAAAAAGAAACAGATATTTTTAAAAATTGTTTTCATTGTTTGAGAATATAAGGAGAGTATTTTCTCAAAAGTGAGAATAATCTCAAATTAGATATTAAAGTTTCTCTTATTCAGTGGCTACTCAATGGTGTAGAGCCCTTTCAAAAGTAAATATTCGCCGGTTGTGGTGGCGCACGCCGGTAGGATTTGCTGAAGGAGGCAGAGGCAGGAGGATCACGAGTTCGAGGCCAGCCTGGCTACTCATTTTTGGGCTGGAGAGATGGCTCAGTGGTTAAGAGCATTGCCTGCTCTTCCAAAGGTTCTGAGTTCAATTCCCGGCAACCACATGGTGGCTCACAACCATCTGTAAAGAGGTCTGGTGTCCTCTTCTGGCCTGCAGACATGCACACAGACAGAATATTGTATACATAATAAATAAATAAATATGTAAAAAAGTAAATATTCTATAGCTTCTGTTTTCCTTCACTCTTTTGCATATACTAATTATATAATAATGGATTTCATTATGACATTTTTCATACATGTAAATAATATATTTGGGAGCTGGTGAGATGCCTCAGCTGGTAAACACTTGTCATTCAAACCTGATAATCTGAGTTCAACCCCCAAGCCCATAGTAGAAGAAAATAACTGAGTCCTAGAAATTGTCATCTGACCTCCACACGCAAACCATGGCATGCACATGCATGCACTTACACATACATCCTAGACACATATAATAGTAGTGGTGGTAAGTAGTAGTAATCCTAGTAGTAGTAATACCAACAGTAGTAGTAATAAACAAATCTAAAGTATTTTTATCATATTCACACCACCCATTAGCCCCTGTTGTACTCCTTCCACTCTCAGCGATTGCCTTCTACTCAGCTAATCCTCTTACTATGTTCGTGGTTTCTCTCTCTCTCTCTCTCTCTCTCTCTCTCTCTCTCTCTCTCTCTCTCTCTCTCTCTCTCTTTGTGACCCATTTTATCCTACTAGGATCTCTTATAACATTCAGACTGAATGATTTTTGGTAAAAGCATGGGCTCCTTACCAGTGTAACACCACTGAAGAAAATGTGTCTCTATTCCCTAGCAACCATTAACTGCCTATAGACAATTCTGGAAAAAGATGCAATCTTTTACAAATGTTATCCTTGCACAGGAGCCGTTCTAATATTTTCTGTTACATTCCAATTTTCACATTTGTGCTGACAAAGTAAGCACTCTATAGCTTCTTAAATGTTTTCTTGAACAGGGAACTCATTATTTTGTGATCTAAATTGTTAAAAAAATTACAAAAAAATTACTGGATATCTACAGTCATACCTTTTAGTTTTCTTAAATTAGTAACTCTGTGAACTTAAAAACTGGCTCCTTTTCTGAACAAATGAGCTTCATCTTATTTTTTATATGACGGCTTTTGAATATTTGTAAAAAGTGATACTGCCACACTAAAACCATATTTTAAGGCTAAGTTTTCTTTATCTCATTGATTTACAACCCTATCACACCTCTTGTTCCAGTATCAATTCCAATTTACTGATGTTCTACTTAAAGTTGTTGCAGGGAAAGTATATCTGTTATTGCAACTCATCATTTTTACACATATTAGAGTTAATCTGGAGCAGTTATTCTTCTAATGACCCCATATAATTAACCCTTATGGTGTCTAATTAAAAATAAACATATATCAGTGTTCCTCTGTTTCCCCATGGAACTGTTCTAATTCATCTTTGTCCTCTGGCTATAATTTTACATAAAATATCCATAGGGCAGTTAATTTTGGAAACACATATGATAGAAAATTGCACTTCAGTTCTTAATTTACTTTCAATAAGTTCTCTTTAAACTCTATTTTATTATGTCCATTTATTCTTCCACCTCTAACCTTATGTAAAAGCAATATTGAACATCAAATCTTTAAAATGGTATGATGTAGATTAACCCTATCCTTAGACCTATTCAAGTTAGGTCTTGACACTGAGCCTAGAAGAAAACAGAATCTTTGATCATTTCTGTCTCTCTCTGTCTCTCTGTCTCTGTCTTTTGTCTCTCCGTCTCTCTCTTTCCCTGAAAAGACACAGTCTTATGGACTAGACAAATATAGGTGAGGTCACACCAGCATATCTTGGCATGGATTTGCAGATCTTAAAGGCCCATTGATTATCAGGTTCTGGAACTTTTAGTTAGTTTCCTAGTTGTTATAGACAGTAACACTGAATTTAAACATTTTTTCCTTTGATACTGGAAAGTAGGTCTCAAATTATTTCTATCTGTCCCTTGAATTTTATAATCAATTATGCTAATTATGTTAATGTCACACTAAAGATGGATTCATTTAAAGATAGAATGACATCAGAACTACATTCTGCCTTGATAATACATAGTTGTTAGGAAGAGTTTTATTAAAATTAGGATGGTTTTCTTAAAATGCAGTCATACTTGCCTGTAAAACCATCCGAACCAGGAATATTTTGTATAGGGATTTTTAAAAATATTTCTCTAAGTCATTCCTCATGATCAAGCACTATTTAAAAATTTTAATTTGATCCCATTCCTCCAAGCTCTCCCCATCCTCTGCTTCTCCCTTTTCTCTCCCCTCTCCCCTTACCCCCACCCCACCACCAACCCCAAGTTCCAAATTTTTGCCTGGCAATCTTGTCTACTTCCAATATCCAGGAGAATAAATATATGTTTTTCTTTGGGTTCACCTTCTTATTTATCTTCTCTAGGATCACGAATTATAGGCTCAGTGTCCTTTATTTATGGCTAGAATCCACTAATGAGTGAGTACATACCATATTCATCTTTTTGGGTATGGGTTACCTCACTCAAATATCAATATTTGATAAATCTACATTTTCTCAAACTTCTGTTGAAAATTAATTTTTTGTTGGGCATGGTTTCTAATACTTGAGGTAATTACTTTTGATTTTTATTTACTACTTTTAATAATTTATATGTAACCTTTAAATAGTACATTTTATCTTTTATCTCTACAATGAAATTAATTCTGATAAATCTTAATCATATATTAATGTAGTGATATTTCATTTTTATTTTGATAAATAAAGCTTGCCTAAAGATCAGAACTCAAAACAGCCACACTAGTTAGCCATATAGGCCAGGCAGTGGTGGCACACACCTTTAATACCAGCAGCCTTACTAATTAGCCAAAGAGGCTGGGCAGTGGTGGTGCATGCCTTTAATCCTAGCACTGCAGAGGAATATAAGGCAGGATGAGGCAGGAACTCGCTCTGTTTTCAGTCTGAGAATTTCATGGAGCTAAGAGCTCTCAAGTGGCTTGAATGCATTGCTTTTCTGATCTTCGGGTTGAACTCCAATATCTGTCTCTGTGTTTTTATTATTCATACTGCATATTAATTCTTTAATAAAGGTAGGCCCATTTGAAGAACTAATTTGAAATACTTTATTATCATTAAGCCTGAATATAGGCATAATTCATGTCACTAACCATTCTGGTTTACTACACTTTTCTACACTTAAATGGCAAATTTGAAATAAAATGACTGATATTACAAGGTGAACATTTAAAGACTCAATCCATTAAGACTTCATCATTTAATTTGATCACTGATTTTTTAAAAAATCAAAGCACTAGAGTGGACTATGAACTGCAAGATAAATATTTTTGCTCAATAAGTGAAATATAAGTTTACACAAATTATTTTGAATTTTATGCTTAAAATTGAATTTTATACTTAAAAGTACTCTGAAACTAAAGAGAGAAATAATATGGTTGATTAAGAATCACACAACACTTCCCTATACTTTCACAAATCTGAAGCAAAATATCTGGTATGTATAGCAGGGAGAAGTGGGTAGCCTGGAAAGGCAAAGGAATACAACAGTACACATTAGAAAAAGACTGGGTGGAACCCAGAAATATAAAAATTTTAGATACATAAGAAAAATTAAGAACAATAACATAGAGTACCAAGCACAATTATAGGGGAGGGAGAAAAATATAGCTCTACAATGAAAATACAAATAAAAGAGAAAAGAAAGCCTTAGGAAGCTTCCAAAGTTCACAAGTCAACCCCTTGTAAAAACAAAGTTTAACATGAAAGATTTATATCCTGCACAGTAAATAGGTGCTGATAAAGGGTCTGCTATATTTATTTACTTGGCAGCACTATGTACAGGAACCATTTTATATCTTATAGTCAAACCAGAAGATCTTGCATTTTTATTTCTCCCAACTCCAAAGGCCTTCCTTCACAGACAGGGCAAATAGTGACCTCAAGAATTGGTGTGGACTCAGGAAACTGGTTCTAAGTTGAACTCAGATTCAATGACACAGATATACTTGGATAACAAGTAGGAGAAGCAAGCTACACCACAGAAGAAAATCAAGAGCAAAAATGGCAATGGAGCTATAACATTTTGGTAAGATGAAAGAGACCAATATGTGTGAATTAAAACAGGTCTAGGTCTGTGAAATGAGGCCAGGACACAAAAGTTAAGCAAAAGTCTATACCTAGACCAGAAAGCACAGACTACCTTGATTTTATTATCTTGTGTATTCTAAGATTACCAGAGAGATTACTGGAAAGCATTTGTTACTTGTACTGGGCTGAGCCCTCTTTCTGCTCTAACTAGTTTGCAATTTAGAGAGAGAAATTAATTGCTCTTCCCAATCAAAGTAAATTGGAAAAGACAAATCTGGGGTACAAAATAGACCTGGTTCTCCTTACCAAAGAAGAAATAATTGTTTGGTATACTGTGTGGTGGTTGTTTTTTGTTTGTTTCATTTTTGATACTTTGTATTTCTGTGTAATTATTTTATTAAGCTATTTGTCACAATAATTTGTTACACTTTCATCCCATCACGTATATTTCTCTTTTTTATCTTGCTTCTTTTTTTCCTTTTCTCCATGTCCCTTATTTTGTCACCTAATTATTAATGCATTCATCTTTAATAATGTCTAAAGTCTTACTTTAGTTGGTAAATACTCTTTTTTTACCTTGTTTGTAGTTTAGTAGCATTTCCCTTTCTACTACATTTTAATATCTCCTGTTTTGTTTGTTTCTGTTTGCCTGGAATTAACTATGTCGCCCATGGAAACTAGGACATGTGTTACATTGGAGAAGGGGTTTTGCTTTTGTTCCCACAGGAGAAAAAAATCTATGGATGCCATCAAAATTAATAAAGGTTTAATTTGAGCAAAAACAGCTCTTAGACTAGATGATAGTTCATCAAGCAGCATGGCTGTTTAATATAAATTAACCTATAAAAGTAACAAATGCTTTTCATATGATCAGATATAAGTTGTCAGAAGAGAACTTCCCCAAAATTAGGGTCAGGGAAGGGTTTTGTTTTTGTCTTTTCAGGAGAATAAAGGTATTTAGCTAAGAAATCTGAAGCCCACTGGACAAATGAGAATCTAAAGAAAAGGGGAAAATCATCCAGAAAAAAAAAGTCCCAAGAAATAGAGTCAATTGGCCTATTGGTATATCACATTTCTAACAGAATAAAATTTCATAAATCTTCCCAAATGTTTGTTTCTGCTATTCTCTACAGATAATAATACAAATGGTCTTTTTGTAATTCTAGTCCAGTTAAAGATTAGAACTGGGTTTGGAGTTAAAGTGTGACTCTCTCCTTCTCTAAACCCAAGCATGCTTATTAAAGTAAAACCCAAAACCTCTGTCTCATGTCATAAGAGCCATCTGATAAGAGATAAAAGATAAACAAATATTTAAGGACTATTTTATTGCCACTGATTTCATAATCCTTTGGTTTTATATTGACAGCTTTTCTTAAGTTATAAACTTTATAAAATTAATATAAGTTTAGAATGTCACGATATTAATGGTCATACAGAGTACTAACTAATTTGAGAAAAAGGTTTCATCTACCTTCTTGTATGTGATTTCAGGTTTTAGTCTCTATTGGTTTTCTGCAGTGAACCATGAACATGCCTAACAGTGACCTATGAAGTCTCCATAAGGAGGATGGGACCCCACAACAGTTATTCCTCCAGGAATATGATAACACCACTCAGCTGAAAAACACCACCTAAAGATTGGCTTTTGGACTATAAACTGCTCAGAACAAATTTGAGGTAACTTGCTAAAATGATACAACCTAACAGTCTCCTCTAACCAGGACTTGAGACAAGTGCTGCGCTTTTCCATTATGCAGAACTAAACAGCAAGTGATACAGCTACCTCTCTCTGGACTTGACAATTAACCCAAATTTTTCTTTTCAGGATCTCCTAAGATGGCATTGCCCCCAGATAGCAGGAAGTAAATTTAAGAATGCCATGTCAATATTCCCAAGAGGTGGGCGGGTGGTTTTTAGTCATTCAATGTATGGATATTTATCATTGTTTGGGGGTTTGGTTACAAGCTGTTATTGGTTATAATCAGAAGGAAAGTTGAACAAAGGAGATTAGATTCGGAGTTCTTGTTTTGCAAAGAAAAAAGGAAAATACAGATATAATAGCATAAAGGGGTAGATTATTGAATCTGCTCTGAAAAGGAAGAAGGGAGGGTATAGTGATAGGATAAAAAGGGAGATTATTGAATCTACTTTTAAAAAGCAACTACTGGTTTTAAATATTTTCATTGGATTGGACTTTTATATATTGTATACAAATTTTGTATATTGATACAAATTTGAGATTAATTTTGTTAAAACATACTGTACATATACTTCTAATCTTGTTCAAGGTATTGTACCTATATAGTGCATTTAATAGTGTAATGCAAATTTATAGTTATTGAAAGTTATTATTACCCACTGTTTAGGATAATAAGGAAATACAGGTTAGTAATTAGTCACTTATTACAATCAAACTTGTAGTCACATTAGGTATGTTTTTCAAGGTCAAACAAACATATTTTAAATCGACAGGTTATCTTCAAACACTTCAGAGACCTACAGAGTATTAAATTTAAGATGTTTCGATAACATAGGTTCTATTTTTTATGACAATTATATTTGTCTGCTTCTGGCAGCACCAATCTACTTCAGAGATTATAATGGGCATCGAAAAAACTCCACAAGGAATTTACTTTTTGTGACAAAAGTAAGACACCGGGCAAAAAAAAAATGCCCTTGCCTTGAATGTTGATACTTTATTACCCTAATTGAGCAAGCAGGACACAAAAGTGAGTGATTGCTAAACCTTGTAAAGATAAGGCAGGGAAGTCCTTCAAAAATCCTGCTTCATAGAAAAGTCTGTTGAATATTCTAAGCCTTTAGGCTGAAGATGGATGCACCAAAGTTGCAGAGGAACTTTGGGTGACTGTCTAGGCAGCTAGCTGTCATTTCTCACATTTTTTGGAAGTTGCTTGCTTATTTAGAATAATATTTCCTTCTCTGGTCTTGGACAGAGTTGAAGGCTAGATAGTTATAGTTTTTCTTGTTTACCAGACTCAGAAAAGAAACTCACTAAAAAGGTGTAAAGTGTAAATAGTCGAGAAACATTAAAAGATAATTTGATAATGCAAATTAGAATAGAAAATGAATTAGTTACAACATTTTGGACTCATCAAGATAGGACAGATATGGAGTATTTTCTCTGAATTTGTCAAATACAAATGGACTAGATTTTGTTGATGTATGTATTGCCTTATATATTATATATAGTTATTGTAATTATTATATATAGTTTTTCTTATATTAGTAATAGCCTTCCTATTAATTTTAGACAAAAAGGAGGAAACATAATGGTATATTATTTGTGTTTTAATAAATAAAATTTGCTTGAAGATCAGAGTGCAAACCAGCCACATTAGTCAGCCATACACCAGGCAGTGGTGACACACATCTTTAATCCCAGAAGCTACACTAGTCAGCCATACAGGCCAGGCAGTGGTGGCATACACCTTTAACCCCAGAAGCCACACTAGTTACTCATACAGGCTGGGTGGTGGTGTTGCAGACCTTTAATCCCAGCACTAGAGAGGAATATAATATGGGAGGAAACAGGTCTCAGTCTCAGTCTGAGGATTCATGGAGTCAGGATTGCCTATTTCAGGTTGAGGTAGTGGTTGGCCACTTTGCTTTTTCTGATCTTCAGCTTGAATCCCAATATCTGTCTCTGGGTTTTAATTATTCATGCTACACTGAGGTTATAGACATGAGATATATCTTGCTTCTCATTTGTCTTGAATTGATTGTTATTGTTATCTTCTTTTTCTCCTAAGAGTTGAAGTAGAGGTGGTGATCTCAAAACAAAGTTGCCCACTATGAATATCTCCACATGGTAAAAGTAACTGCAAGAGACTTCTGCATCAACAATGAAGAAACTGTAATACAAAAACACAATTTGAGATGGAGATAAGAAAAATCGGACATTAGTAAAAAATTAAATGAGAAAACTGACTGGCAGTGCTGGTGCATGCTTTTAATTCTGGCATTTGGGAGGCAGAGGCAGACAGATATCTGAGTTCAAGCCCAGCCCATTCTATAGAATAAATTCTAGGACACCCAGAGAGAAGCCTTGTCTTGAAAATTGTTTTGGGGGTAGAAAGATGGCTCAGTGGTTAATAGCACTGGCTGAGTTCAATTCCCAGCAACTACATGACCATCTGTAATGGGGTATGTTTCTGCCTGAAGTTGTATGTGCAGATAGAGCATGAGCACACACACATATGTATTAAACCTTCAAAATAAAAATAAATTAGAAAATTGAGTTTCTGAAAGTGAAAAATAAAAACAGAATTGTTGGAAATGAAAAACTTAATAAGTCAGATTTTAAAAAACAGTGAAAGCCTTATCAGTAGACTAGATCAAGCAGTCTTTTTGCTGACCAACCCCCATTCTGAAGCTGTCTAGAAATATCTAGCCACTAGTCATCACAGTGCACAAAAGACTATCATATCACTTTGGAGATACCTGTGGTGATTTGAGTTAAAATAGCCCCCATAGGCTCATATATTTGCATGCTTAGTCCCCAGTTGATGAATTGTTTGGAAAGTATTAGGATTTGCAGACTTATTGGAGTAGGTGTGTCAATGGGAGTAGAGTTTGAGGTTTCAATAGCCTATAACAGGCTCAGTGTCTCTTTTTCTGCATGACTTCTGCCTGTGAATCAGAATGAAACTCTCAATGATTGGTCCAGCACCTTTCTACATACCTACATGCTCACCACCATAATGATAATAGACTAAACTTCTGAAACTGTAAACAAGCCCTCAATTAAATGCTTTCCTTTATAAGAATCGTTTCGGTCATGGTCTTTTTTTTTTTAACAGCAATAGAACAGTTACTAAGACAATGTCAAAGGATTTTTAATAGCTTTGGTCAGTATATAGGATCAGAGATCAAATATAGTCATGGTAGCATTAAATAATACATTCAATGGAAGTTCCGTAAGATTATATCACCTAATGATTTAGTAGCTTTTCTATCTTATCTAGTTCTATGATATTCGCACACCAAAATTGCCTAACAACACATTTCTTAGAACACATTTCTGGTATTAAGTGATTTGTTACTTATAAATAATTCTTATTTTATTATAGTAGCAGAGATAAATACCCTAGTTATGTCACATTTAAGGAAACTGGTTCTTTCTTTTTATAAACTGTGAGAATTTTCTCCTAAGGTATTCTTAATTTTCAGTGTTTCTTCAAATAGGAATTTCCCACATTTCTCTTTATTAGTCTTCTACAAATAATTATGCATTGTTAATTCTACCAAAATTATAGTTATTACTTACTTAAATATTTACTCTTATGATTTCATTTTTCTCACTATCTGGGACTCATATAACCCAACTGCTTCTATCTATTAAACAATTACAAGACTTTCTGTTATTATATATATTTATTAATTTTATTTTGTGTATGTATGCTTATGTGCACATGCAAATGTGTGGAAGTCAGAGAACAAATATAGGAGTTGGTTATCCCTTGGATCATTTGAGTCCAGGGAAATAAACCCATGTTATAAGGTTTAGCAGCAAGCACCTTTACCCACTGAGCCATATTTTCTTTTGCATTTAAAATTTTGGTTGAGATAGTTCTTAATTTGTGTTGTAAACTTTCTTAGTTTGCTCTTTAACTGTAACCACTCTTTTTTGTATTCTAGATGTCAATCTTCTGTATCTCAAATATTATATTATTTTATTATAGTTCTGCTTTGGTGTTTGGATTTTTTATTTTTTTAAGTTTAGAAAAATAAAGGCTGTAGAGATAGTATAGCGGTATATTATTTGCATTTTAATAAACAAATATTGCCTGAAGACCAGAAGCAAAGCATCCAAGCCACTAAAGAAGTCTTATCTCTACCAAGGCTGGGTGACCTTAAACTAGGCAGACTAAGACTCTCCTCCCATTTTACATTCCCTCTAGTACTGGGATTAAAGGCATGACTTCCTAGTACTTGGACTAAAGATGTGAGCCACCACCACCTGGATTTGTTTCTGCATTGATCTTGAGCAGCCCAGGGTGACCTTGAACTCATAAAGATCCCTATGACTGTCTCATGAATCCCGGGATTAAAGGTGTGTGTTATCTGGCCTCTAGTGGCTTTAGCTTCACCTATTGTCTTCAGATAAGATTTGTTTATTAAAATACAAATAAAATACCACTAAATTTTCCCTTGTTGTCTAAAATAAAAAAGAAGGCTATAAATAAGAAAAACTATATACAATGATTACAATGACTCTATGCAATATATACAAGCAATAAATACATCAACAATGTCTAGTTTATTTGCATTTGACAAATTTAGAGAGAATACTTCATATCTATCCTCTCTTATTGTCAAATGTTATAATATGGCAAATAAGGTTTTTTATTATTTGTACTACAAGACAACTAAGCAGTTTAAGAGCACATGATGATTAAAAATGCTTAACTCCAGTTGCAGGGAATTCTCTGACCTCTGCAGGCACTGCATAAACCTGATGCACAGATAAAAATGCAGGCAAAGCACTTGTTAAGTGTAAAATATTTAAAAATCAAGTTAAATGACATGATTTATGTACACTGAAATGCACCCATTATAGTTTGATGAGATTTGAGAAATGTTTATAATCATTTAACAGTCATTACTATCAAGGTGTTGAACATTTCTATCACTCACAAAATACTCTCAAGCTTCCCAGTTTTCAGCTCCATCTACTTTCTGCCACTCTAGCTAAGTTTGCATTTGAATTCTATGAAAATTGAGTCATATAGCACAACTTTTTTTGTATCTGACTTCACATTTAACATTTTTGTAACTCAGTACTGTTTTCTTTTGTGTATTAGTGGTCACTTTTGTATTACTCTGTAAGTTTCCACTGTATGGACATATTACCATGTGGTTACCCATTTCTCTATTGATTAAAAATTTGACTTTTTTTCAAGTGAATGTTAATATAGTATGTTAATTTCTCATTACTAATGACAAAATGCTTGGTATAAAAAATAAAAACACTGAAGGATTACTTACTTCACGATGAATAGGAAACATAGAAAAGAATATAGGAAAGGGCCAGGGTAAGTTATTGTCCTCAACTAGAATCATCTCCTATTTGTCATTACTTCCCAATAGTTATATCATATCAATCCACCAAAGAATTGATGTAGCCATTAAATCAGAGCTCTCAGTATCTAATCACTTATAAAATACTCATCATCTGGCAATCAAAATTTCAGTACTTGAGCTTATAGAGACATTTCATATTCAAACTATAACAAATGGAAAAGGTGGTATGAATATTTTAATACAAACTTTATGGAAAGACGTTGGGATAAATACCTGAAAGAAATCACAGAGTTGTATAAGAAGGATGTGTTTAGCTTTATAAAAACTGCTGAGCTATTTTCCAAAGTGGTTGTACCACTTAGCATGCTCACATATAGGATATGAAAGTTTCAGCTTTTCTACATTATTATAAATATATGATATAAAAGTACACTCTGATTTTGGTCATATATATTCATATATATATTCATATGAGTTTCCCCTGGCAGTATGGCCCAGAAAGCCAGCATTTTAAAACAGTGCGGCTTTTTTCCTGCTATGGCTGAAAACCAAAGTGCATGCAGTCAGCTTTTCATCAACACTGTTTAAGTGTTTCGTGGCAGAACCTTTAAAAGAGCTGCAAGGATTTGCAGCTAAAGCTGAGTCAGGAAGCCTCCCTTAAATGAGACTGCTTGCTTGCCTCTAGCAAGCAGAGCAGACTTGAGAAATTGCTGCTACCAAGAAACCATGAGTAATATTGTTATTTTGTTCTAGAATTACTTCCCAAGATGTCTCAGGCTTTATGTGGATGCAATTATCCACGTGGCTGCCATTCTGTAACATGAGGGACAGGCTTGTTGGGGTTTCTGTCCTGCCCAGTTTCCATAGCCGGCAAGTCCCAAAGAAAATCACTCAGAGAGTCTACATTAGATATAAACTGATTGGCCCATTAGCTCAGGCTTCGTATTAGCTCTTATAACTTACATTAGCCCATTATTCTTATCTATATTAGCCACATGGGTCAGTACATTTTTCAGAGGGGCAGGTCATATTCTGTTTCTTTGGTGGTCTGGGCAGGACTGCTGAGGGAGCTTCCTGCTTCCCACAATACTCCTGTTCTCATTGCTCTACCTCTACTTCCTGTCTGGTTTTCCCACCTATACTTCCTGCCTAGCTATCAGCCAATCAGCATTTATTTAAAATATAATTGACAGAATATAGACTATTGTCCCACACCAAGTGCTTAGTTCTGTATCCCACTTTTTAATTGGGTTATATAGAATTTTAATGTCTAAATTATTGAGTTCTTTATATATTTTGGAGATCAGTCCTTTGTTCAATGTGGGGTTGGTGAAGATCTTTTCCCATTCAGTAGGCTGCTTTTTTGTCTTATTGACTATGTCCTTTGGTTTACAGAAGCTTCTCAGTTTCAGGAGGTCCCATTTATTCATTGTTTCTCTCAGTATCTGTGATACTGGGGTTATAATTAGTAAGTGGTCCCCTGTGCTCATGCATTGACTACTTCCCACTTTCTCTTCTATCAGGTTCAGTGTGGTCAGATTTATATTGAGGTCTTTAATCCATTTGGACTTGAGTTTTGTGCATGGTGATACATATGGATCTATTTTCATTCTTCTATAGGTTGACATTCAGTTATGCCAGCACCATTTGTTGAAGATGCTTTTTTTCTTCCATTGTATAATTTTAGCTTCTTTGTCAAATAATAGGTGTTCTTAGGTGTGTGGATTAATATCTGGGTCTTCAATTTGATTTCATTGATCAATGTCTCTGTTTTTATGGCAATAGCAAGCTGTTTTCCTTACTGTAGCTCTGTAATAGAGCTTGATGTCAGTGATTGTGATGCCTCTGGAAGTTCCTTTATTGTACAGGATTTTTTTTAGCTATCTTAGGCTTTTTATTTTTCCATATGAAGCTGATTATTGTTCCTTCAATGTCTGTGAAGAAATGTGTTGGGATTTTGATGGGGATTGCATTAGATCTATAGATTACTTTTGGTAGAATTGCCATTTTTACAATGTTGATCCTACCTATCCAAGAACATGGGAGATCCTTCCATTTTCTGGTATTTTCTTCAATTTCTTTCTTCAAAGACTTAAAGTTCTTGTTAAATAGATCTTTCACTTCCTTGGTTAGAGTTACCCCAAGATACCCTTTGCTATTTGTGGCTATCGTGAAAGGTGATGTTTCTGTGATTTCCCTCTAAGCTTCTTTATCATTAGTGTATAGGAAGGCTACTGATTTTTTGAGTTGATTTTATATCCTTCCACATCACCAAAGGTATTTATCAACTCTAGGAGTTTTCTGGTAGAGTATTTTGGTCACTTATATACACTATCATAAAATCTGCAAATAACAAAAATTTGACTTCTTTCTTTCTAATTTGAATCTCCTTGATCTCCCTTTATTGTCTTATTGCTATTGCTAAAACTTCAAGAACCATGTTGAAGAGATATGGAGAGAGTGGACAGCCTTGTTTTGTTCCTAATTTTAGTGGAATTTCTTTGTGTTTCTCATCATTTAATTTGATGTTGGCTGTGGGGTTACTGTATATAGTTTTGATTATATTTAGATATGTTCCTTATATCCCTGATCTCCCTTATTATGAAGGGGTGTGGGATTTTGTCAAATGCTTTTTCAGCATCTAATGAAATGATCATATGGTTTTTTTCTTTCAGTTTATTTATATGATGGATTACATTGATAGACTTTTGTTTGTTGAACCAGCCCTGCATATCTTGGATGAAGCCAACTTGATCAAGGTGTATGATTTTTTTGATGTGTTCTTGGATTCGGTTTGTCAGTATTTTATTGAGTAGTTTTGGATCCATGTTTGTAAGTGATATTGGTCTGTAATTCTCTTTCTTGGTTTAGTCTTTGTGTGGTTTTGGTATCAGGGTGACTGTAGCCTCATAAAAAGAGTTTAACAATGTCCCTTCTATTTCTGTTATGTGGAACACTTTATAATACTATAGGTAATAGCTCTTCTTGGAAGTTATGGTAGAATTCTGCACTAAAACCATCTGGGCCTGGGCTTTTTTTTTTTTTTTTTTTTTTTGCTGAGAGGTTTTTTTTTTTATGACATCTTCTATTTCCTTGCAGTTTATAAGTCTATTTAAATTGCTCACTGGTCTTGATTTAATTTTGGTATATAGAATCTATCTAAAAAAATTGTCCATTTCTTTTACATTATCCAACTTTGTGGAGTGCAGGTTCTTGTAGTATGACCTAATGATTCTCTGAATTTCCTCAGTGTTTGTTACTATGTCCCCCCTTTCATTTCTTATTTTG
Organism: Microtus pennsylvanicus; assembly: GCF_037038515.1. Taxonomy (NCBI): domain Eukaryota; kingdom Metazoa; phylum Chordata; class Mammalia; order Rodentia; family Cricetidae; genus Microtus; species Microtus pennsylvanicus. The sequence goes on along the minus strand of NC_134601.1, from coordinate 20,659,933 downwards.
TTAATTTGAATGTTCTCCCCCTGACTTTTGATTATTTTGGATAAGCGTTTCTCTATCTTGTTGATTTTCTCAAAGAAACAGCCCTTTGCTGGGCGAGGGCGGTGCATGCCTTTAATCCCAGCACTCGGGAGGCAGAGGCAGGTGGATCTCTGTGAGTTCGAGCCAGCCTGGTCTACAAGAGCTAGTTCCAGGACAGGAACCAAAAAGCTATGGAGAAACCCTGTCTCGAAAATTCAAGAAAAAAAAAAAGAAACAGCTCTTTGTTTAATTGATTCTTTGCATTGTTTTCTTTGTTTCTCTTTTGTTGATTTCAGCCCTCAATTTGATTATTTCCTATCTTCTCCTCCTCCTGGGTGAGTCTGTTTCTTTTTGTTCAGAGCTTTCAGATGTGCTGTTAAGTCCATAATGTAAGCTTTCTCCGTTTTCTTCTTGTGTGCATTTAGTGCTATGAACTTTCCTCTTAGTACTGCCTTCATAATGTCCCATAGGATTGGATATGTTGTGCCTTTATTTTTGTTGAATTCAAAAAAAGTCTTTTTTATTTCTTTCTTGGCCCAGGGATGCTTGGGGGTTACTGCGTTTTTTTGTTTTGTTTTTTGGGTTTTTTTTTGGTATCTGTGGAGGTTTGCTTTGTTACTGAGTATGTGATCAGTTTTAGAGAAGGTTCCATGAGATGCTGAGAAGAAGGTATATTCTTTTGTGTTTGGGTAGAATGTTCCATAGATGTCTGTTATGTCCATTTGATTCATTACCTCCATTAGTTCTCTTATTTATCTGTTAGGTTTCTGTCTGGTTGACCTGTCCATTGGCAAGAATGGAGTGTTGAAGTCTCCTAATATTAGTGTGTAGGGTTTGATGTGTGATTTAAGTTTTAGTAATGCTTTTTTTACAGATGTGGGTGCTCTTGTGTTAGGGACCTAGATGTTCAGGATTGAGACTGCATCTTGAGGAATTGTTCCTGCTATGAATATATAGTGTCCTTCTCCATCTCTTCTGACTAATTTTAGTTTGCAATCAATTTTGTTAGGTATTAGGAAAGCTTCATCTGCTTGTTTCTTAGGTCCATTTGATTGGAAAGTCTTTTCTCAACCCTTGATTCTGAGGTAGTGTCTGTCTTTGAGGTTGAGGTGTGTTTCCTCAATGGTTGAGGAGTCCAATTGATATTAAGTGATATTAATGACCAATGGTTGTTAATTCTGGTTATTTTTCAGTAATAGTGTTTATGTGTTTCCATTCTTTGGGTTATGCTTGTGGGGAGTTATCAGATGCCTGTGTTTTTGTGGATGCAGTTAGTTTCCTTGGGTTGGGGCTTTCCTTCTAATGCTTTCTGTAAGACTGGGTGTGTGGATATGTATTGTTTAAATCTGTTTTTCTCATGGAATATATTGTTTTCCCCATCAATGGTGAATGAAAGTTTTGCTGGGTATAGTAGTCTTGGCTTGCATCTGTGGTCTCTTGGTGTCTGCAGGATATCTATCCAAGACCTTCTGGCTTTCATGGTTTCCATTGAGAAGTTGGGTGTAATTCTGATAGGTTTACCTTTATATGTTATTTGATCTTTTTCCTTTGAGGCTCTTAATATTTTTCTTTATTCTGTATGTTTTGTATTTTGATTATTATATGGCAAGGAGATTTTTTTGATCCATTCTATTTGGTGTTCTGTAAACTTCTGTGCCTTCATAGATATATCCTTCTTTAGGTTGGGAAAGTTTTCTTCTATGATTTTGTTAAATATATTTTCTGGGCCTTTGAGCTAGAGTTCTTCTCCTTCTCCCCCTATTATTCTTAGGTTTGGTCTTTTCATGGTGTCCCAGATTTCCTGGATATTTTGTGTTAAGAATTTGTTGGATTTAATGTTTTCTTTGACCAATGTGTCTATTTCCTCTATAGTATCTTCAGTGCCTGAGATTCTTTCTTCTATCTGTTGTATTCTGTTGGTTATACTTGTCTCTGTAGTACCTGTTGGTTTACCCAGATTTTACATATCCAGAATTCCTGGGGTTCATGTTTTCTTTATTACCTCTGTTTCAGTTTTCAAGTCTTGAACTGTTTCCTTCACCTGTTTGATTGTTTTTTCTTGGTTTTTTTTGAGGGATTTATTAATTTCTTCCAATTTTTTGTTTGTCTTCTCCTCCATTTCTTTAAGGGATTTTTTTATTTCCTTTTTAAAGGTCTCCATCATTTTCATAAAGTTACATTTAAAGTTGTTATCTTCTACTTCTTCTCAGTTAGGGTGAGCAATTCTTCCTATTGTGTGACCATTGTGTTCTAGTGTTACCATTTTACTTTTTAGGTTGTTGGATAAATTATTGAATTAGCACCTACCCATCTCTTCCTTCAAATGAGGCTGGCAGTGTCTTTGCGTCTTTGCCCAATCCTTGCAGTGGCTGTCTCTTAAGTCCCCTCAGTATTGGAGCAAGCTGTGTTTCAGAGTTCCACCAAGATTGCAGGAGGATAGGCAGGTCTCCAAATGGATCTTGCACCATGTTGTAGCTTCCACACCCAAGCATGCTCTTCTCACAGTTCCCTGAAGTAGTACTCTCAGCACAGCACACAATTTACTAGCAACTACTCTGCTTTAAAATCAAGCCTGCAGTATCCACCATTCAGCTCTTTATTAACCAATGAGAGTAATACATATTCACAATGTACAAAAAGATTGTTCCACAACATTCTCCCCTATCTACTCCCAGATCTGCCTGCCATTCCATATGCATCCAACTTTTGAGTCCTTTTTTAAAAAAAAGCCTTTTAAGTCCCATTATTGATGCCTGCATACTTTTAGATGATGCTGAATGTGTCAAATTGGGTAAGTCAAATAATCCCAAGCTAATTCTGTTAGAGTATTTTAAGGTTTTTCTTTATTAAAAGGGAACTCACAAAACACAGTGAGAAAATAGGAATGGTGTCCAACATCCAGGTATGGCTCATGGGAAAAAGAGAACTTGTGGGTTGGGACTGTGGCTTTTTGGTACCTAAAGTCACACTTCAACCTGGTCCAGCCTCTTAAAGGCCATTGGCTGGAGGATGTTTCCTATCACCTCCCCTTTTTGTCTAAATAAGAGAGTTCCAAACTCAATACAAAATACACTAAGAACAGATATCAAGTATAAAAATTAGAATTACAACCAGCATAAACAATATTAAGCAAGGAACATATGCTAAATGTTTTAATAATAATTTTATCCTAAGGAGTCTAAGTCTTAAATTAGAAATGGATTGGTTACATCATAAGAGGAAGGTAACTATGACTATCTAATCTTCACCCTCATTGAGGGCCTGAGGAAGGAGATAATATTACTTGAGTAGGCAGAACTTTTTTCTTGTATTCTGCTTGTCCAGTTCAGACACTGTGCACTTTGTCAGTGGTCAAGGCATGGGCAGTTCCTTGCCCAAAGGCCAGTTGTACCAAGAAGAAAACAAGCTCCAAGCGGAGTGTCTTTAATGCTCAACATTCTCTCAGAAATAAATTGGTGCTGCCAGGAGCAATTGTGTCTCAAGTCAACAGAAACATAAGTTACTTAAATGCCACATTCTACAGTTCTTCAAAATGGTTGAAGATTACCTAGCTATGCAGAATACAATCTCAATGTATCTAAAGAACCTAATTAGTCTGACTATAAGTATGACAAACGTGAATAACTATTGACCTATAATACTTAATGTCTATGTAACTTAAAGACTTTAAAACAATATTTAAACAACTGTGGAGCAAATGAGGACAATGACCGCAAAATATAAACAATGTATAAGTTTCTTTATCAAAGGTAGAAATATATAATGCAATATGATAAATATATCCTAAAATTGTACGAATATACAAAATGTTTTAAACAGATGTAGAAACATGCATACATACAATCTGACAAAATAACTTTGCATAGATGTACAAATATTATAAACAGAAACAGGAGCATATTGAATATAACAAATATAATTTGAACTTGTATCAATTTACAAGAATCTATACCAATATAAATTGTTTATAAAAATAATAGCTCATAAGTATTCACTCTATTACTCACTATTATTTTTATTAGTGTGAGTAAGCTCACACTAATCTACCTATTATCCCATTCAATTTCCCTTTTTTTTTCAAGGAGATCTCTGGGCCTACATAATTTCTACCCCAACTCCCAACCCTATATGAGTAATGATCAACCCCTAAATGATTTCCTTAGCCCTGAGGACAGACTTTGTTGGGGGAGGAGACATCATCTTCTAGAACTGCTTCCAGTTGTCATGGGGGTGATGTTATTTCTATGGGACCTGTAAAAGTAAAATGATGGTTAAGTTTCAAGATTACTGTCTGGTATTGTTGCAAATGGTCTCTGAGTAGTCAATAGGGTTTTTCTGAGGTTCTTATTTGGCATAATTGCCAGAACGTTGTAAGAAGGTGTACCATTTCAGATAACCAAGTTGCAATTATCTTGAGCAGCTGGTACCCAAAACCAGTATTAGAGTAGTGCTATCAGCATCATGATGTCATATGGCATGACATAGACACGCTGTATAGCTGGAATTGGGATGGTGTGCATGGCTCACAAAGGCAGTGAACAAACCTCTGCCATGTTGGACTGGGCAAAACCAAAAGGCAAAACAGCCTTAGCCCTAGCCACACCCACTTAGCATTAAAAAGAAAAAGTGCTCCTGGTCAAAAACAATTACAGATACTCAATAAAGACAAATTCAGATGGAAAAGACCTCTAAATGTGTCACAGTGTTGGATAACTGTATGTAGGCTTGAAAGAGAGAGGAGAAAGAATATAGACAGTTATAAAAAGGGTAGAGACAGTCATAGAATAAAGGAGTAAAGATAATAAAATAAATATTAAACTTGTAAAAAAAAGTCATAGAATAAGAAAAATAAGCCATGTAAAAATAGAAAATACACAGAGAGTCTGGATTATGTATATTATTGTGTTTTCTTTGGAGTTTTTAATTGAAGAGAGACATTTGATTTGGGGGACTGCTAAGCTAAACAAACATATGTGTTTTAAAGTTATCTTGATTTCAAAATTTGTGTTTAAGGATATGTTGATTTGGAAAGGAGGTTCTGCTTTTGTTTTCACAGAGGGTGAGAACTTGTTGATTCCTTCTAGATTAATGTGGTTTGATAGACCAAGATCCTCCAAAAGGTCTCCATGAAAACCCCCAAAATTACTTTGCCCAACAAAAAGAAGGAAGCAGTATGGAGAGAACTACTCCAAATTCCACAAATGACTGTTTATAAATGTTTGTTTACATTTGAAGGGGGATATGCTATAGAGATGAATACTTTGCATTTGGTGTGGATTTTGGTTTCTTAATACAAATTTAAGGTCCATTTTGTTATATATATATATATATATATATATATATATATATATATATTTCTGCTCTTGATTAAGGTATTGTGTTTGTGAAGCTCATTTAAAAATCCAGTGTATAATTAAGAAATATAGGTTAATAGATAATCATCTATAATAGTTTAGCTTCTAGTCATGTTAGTTAGGTTTTCTAACTAAATATATGGAAAGATATATTTCAGTTAGAAAGGTATTTGTCAAATCTTACAGAGACCTTCAGAATATGGCATTTAAAATATTTTAACAACTTAGAACTTTTTATGACACGAGACAACTTTTTATGACATGAGACACATCTGCTTCTGGCAGCAGCAATTATTTCAAGAGGAAGAAGGGTATTGAAGAGGCTTCTTATGGAGTTTGCTAGCCATTTGGGCAAGAAACTGCTCCTGCCTGAACTGCTCGACTGGAATTGCAAGACCTACAGAAAAATGACTGTAGAAGCTGCCTAAAGAAGGTAAAACAATTCTTCAGGGTTCCTGCTTCATGGAAGAGTCTACCAGATATTCTGCAGGACACAGAAGAAAGTGACTGGAAAACTGCCAACATAAGTGGAACAGTCTTTGAAATTTCCTGCTTCATGGAAAATTCTGCCAGATACTATGGGCCAGCAGTCTGAAGATTGGATGCCCCAATGTTACAGAAGAACTTTGGCTGACTGTCCAGGCAGAGAGATGTCTCTGTCAATTCTAGAGTTTTGGAAGTTGCCTACAATGCACTTCTGTAGTCTGTGATGAAATTGAAGAATAGATAGTTAAATTATTCTTTTCCTTAGTTATAATAAAATACAAAGTAGATATAAGTATTGTAAGTGTAATTCTTGCTTGTTACCTGCTTTGTTATATGTAATTTTACTATGTTAAAGTTAAAACCTTCCTTTTTATTTAAACAGTAAAGATGAGGTGCTGTGGGATTCCCCCTTGTATGCTGTGAATACCATTGGTTAATAAAGAAACTGTCTTGGTCCTACACAGAGCAGAATAGAGCTAGGTAGGGAAAACAAATCTAAATGCTGGGATAAAGAAGGTGGAGTCAGGAGATACCATATAGCCACCAGAGGGGAAAGATGTGAGCTGCTAGCCAGAACCTTGTCGGTAGGCCACAAAACTTGAGGTAGAGTATAAAATAATAGAAATGGGTTAATTTAAGAGATAAGAGTGATCTAGAAATATGCAAAAACTAATAGGCCAAGCAGTATTGTAATTAATATAGCTTATGTGTGATTATTTTGGTTCTGGGCAGTCAGGAAAAAAACAAGTGGCCTCTTATAACAGTAGATATAAATGTTGTAACTGTAATTCTTGCTTGATACCTGTTTTGTTATATGTAGTCTTGCTATGTTAAAGTTAAAATCTTCTTTTTTTAGACAGAAAAGGGGAGGTAATGTAAGAGGTGATGCATGCTGTGAATATGTTTTGTTGCCATTGGTTTATAAAGAAGCTTCTTTCAGCCAATGGTTTAACAGAGTAAAGACAGGCTGAAAGAGATCTATAAAGAGAGAGTAGGCAGAGTTAGAGAGAAGCCATGTAGCCACCAGCAGGATACAGACACACTGAAACCTTGCTGGTAAGTCCCAGCCAAGTGGCAATACACAGATTAATAGAAATGAGTTAATTTAAGATATAAGAGTTAGCCAGAAATATGCTTAAGCTATTGGCCAAGCAGTATTGCAAATAATATAGTTTATGTGTGATTATCACAGGACTGAGTGGGACAGAAACCTCCACCAAAACTTAGATGTCTGTCTGATAACTGGGGTGAGTGCCACACACTTAAAGAAAGCTAATTTTCCCTCTTTTGCAGCTAACACTCATCAATAACTCCTCAGCTGGGGTAAAACTTCAGGTCCATCTCCCTTGAGATTGGGTCTCATGTAATCCAGACTAGCCTTGAACTCTCTTTGTAGCCTTAAACTCTTAATTTTCCTGCCTCTACCTCCCAAATCTTGAGATCACAGGCTGTACAAAGCATTGTTGAAGTAAATTTTAGTTTCTTCCTACTATTAACAACCATGGCTAATAACACAATTTTGGTCCTTTCTTTAAAACTGCAGATTAAACCTTGTTTTTTCATTCTGTCCACCTACTACTTTATGCAGCTCATTTTAGGATGTTATGACAATTATTATTAGGAAAAGTATTTATTTGGTACTGAAACTATTAATAAGGAACTTTCAGTGTAATATGTTTCAAAAAACACAGACAACTAAAATAGATCATTTAAATAATTTCTAAGAAAATAAAAGTGGCCTTCTTTTGAAATTTCTAGTATCTGTTATGAACAGGATAGAAATGGGTATGTGTAGCGATGAGGTGAGCAGGCCTGCTTTTTGTCCCACCCAGCTCCCATACGGCTAGCTTAGCCCCAGAAATAACAACACACAAATTGTATTCTTTTAAACACTGCTTGGCCCATTAGCTCTATCCTCTTACTGGCTAACTCTCACTTCTTGATTAACCCATTTTTATTAATGTGTGTAGCACCACGAGGTGGTGTCTTACCAGGAAGATTCTAACCTGCGTCCATCTTGGAGAGGAGAGCTATGGCATCTGTCTGCCTGAGGCAACTGCCTCATTGCCTTCTTCCCAGCATTCTGTTCTGTCTATTCCGCCTGCCTAATTTTCTGTTCTATGAAAGGACCAAGGCAATTTCTTTATTAACCAATGAAAGTAACACATAGACAGATGACCCACCTACATCAGGTATGGACATGCTATTCTGGGTCTTCAGAATTTATGAAAATGCCTTTCCTCATTCCAGGTTACTCCAGGAGTAGTAGATCTCTAGATGTGTTTCTTTAGTCAGCTGTATCAAACAAAACAAAACAAAACAAAACTCTTTCCCTACTACTTGTAGAAACTCCTTAATAAGTAGTTTTCCATGGTTACTATCTTTTTAAAGAGACATTTTTATCCCTTCCCTCAAACCCAGGCTAGCCTCTGGAATAAGACCTAATGCATTCCATAGAATTCTGGGTTTAGCCTTAGGCGAATGCTGTAATTGAATGAGATAGGCAATCTAGATCTGTTATTTTTCTGTTTCTCTCAGACCAGCAAAGGGAAGGGCAGTCCTCAAATATAAATTTAATTGCCACTGAAACCAAATTTAGTTTTTAAAATACACACAATTTCTGAAAGTGGTTAATTTTGATGTATGCTATCTGATAGATAGTCAAGTGATTGTCTATTATGTACCATAATAACTATAGTTAACATTGAATACTATATACTTCACTGTCAAGGAGGCTGTGGATTTCAAATGTTCTCATCACAGAAGATTTTAAATGTTTGAAGTAATGGCTACGATAGTTAGTTTTTACTTGGTAATTATTGCATTCAAAGCCATAACACCCATTGTATATAAATATGTGCAATTATAATTTATCAACATATAATAAAACTTTTGTGTAGAGACTCTATCTCACATCTATGTTATATATTAATTCTGCAAACAATATTACTTCACATTTGTATTGAAACTACACAACAAATTACTTCTGCTTTATTGATTCTTACAAAACCCCTAGGCTTTGTCACTTTTGCTTTACAGATGAAAAAAGCAAAAGAGATAGAGCACTAGATAAAGAGAAAAGCAGCATAGCAGCAAGACAAGAACTCTGCCCTAGATATCTGCAGACCTGGATTCCTATATTCCTCAGTTGCTAACTTACTCTGTGGTTATGACTAAATCACATCCCTTCTCTGTGCCTCATCGTCTGCATTTATATAATGAGGTGACTTGCCTTTCTCAATCTGTTTACACATTATAATCACCTGGGAACTTTAAAATGCATTCCTTAACCCACCTCCAAAGATTCTGATTTTAATTGGTCTCAGGATACCACGATTTCCATAACGCTACAATGACTCAGAGGAAACTAATCCAGGGAAACCACAAATCCAGTCTGGTATTTCTCTGTGAAGGAAGACAAACCTTGTCGTTTAGTATAGAGTCAAGAATTACAGAAAAGGGAGTGCTCAAGGTCTCTCTCTCTCTCTCTCTCTCTCTCTCTCTCTCTCTCTCTCTCTCTGTGTGTGTGTGTGTGTGTGTGTGTGCATGCATACACTTGTTCTAGTTGAAAAGCTCTAAGAATTTGAAAGGAGTGTTCATAAAAGGAATTTGAAGAGTTAAATTAAAAAATATATACGATGTTATTAGTTTTTTAAAGCTTTGTTTTTCATTCTGGACCCGTTTAGCATTTCTGTCTCCTATTTTTTTCCTTCTTCCAATGTCGTCTATGTATTTTGATGGACTTGGGTCATTATTCTTAGAAGAGGTGTTAATCTTATTTGAAAACTATTGAGAAAAAATGGAATAAATTATCATAAAGATGAATGTACCTTTTTTGGTTTTCTTTTCCAGTGCTTTTGTCAGCAGAGTGGTAAACTTCAAAGATAAGAACTAAAGCTTGGTCCTTGAAAAAGGGGGACCAAGGGATTTATTTATTCTTTTTAGTTTAAACTTGAGCAAATAGGTGCAAAATGATTCTTCAGGGTATATACATGCTCCACCACAGCTTTATTATGGTATAAAATGTGCACATGGCTAGCTTTTTTTTTTAAATATTTATTTATTTATTATGTATACAATATTCTGTCTGTGTGTATGCCTGCAGGCCAGAAGAGGGCACCAGACCCCATTACAGATGGTTGTGAGCCACCATGTGGTTGCTGGGAATTGAACTCAGGACCTTTGGAAGAGCAGGCAGTGCTCCTAACCTCTGAGCCATCTCTCCAGCCCACATGGCTAGCTTTTAAAGTTCTTTATTAATAAGGTTAGAGTACTTGTCTATCTGACTATGTACACGTCTCTCCCTTTGTACTTTGCCACAAAGGGGTTAGTTAGTTTTTGCAGGACTTGAAGCTTTCAGATCCTTGTTATCAGTATCATTTACCATCAATGACATGATTATTATCTGGTATAGTCAAAAGAATTTTTTGATAGTTTAAGAATGGCAACTTGAGGACTTTATTCTTTTTCAGGAGACTGGATGACAAATATATCTGAGAGCAAACACATAAAATGTGGGTTGTAATGACAGCAGGATCTTGAACAATAAGCAATGCCATTCTCAAAATACCCTTCCTTGTCTTATCCATCCTGGCCTTTGAAAATAGCAAAGCATCCTGACCTTTGAAAACAATTGGGTAGAATAAAGATAAGTATATGGGCTTAGATTAGGATAAAGGGGCCAAAGAATGTAGTCTTCTTAAACCGTATTAAACCTTAGTCCAGAGGTTCAAAAGACATATTGATGACTACATGCTATTCACCCTAAATCATGACAGAAGACTAATTGATGACTTATAGTTTTAGAAATTTGGTTACATTCAAAGTTAATAAAAAGCTTGGAGCAAAATTTTTCATCTGAACAACTAGGAGTTTGGAATCAGTGTTAGATATTAGAAAGTACAAAGCTATATATTTAACAACTCTAATATATATTGTAGTACAGATATAAAACTGGCAGATGGACATTTAAAGAGGTGAGTTCAAAAAAGTAGTTCATATAGGAGAAATATTTCTGAGTTCCCACATAAATGATACTCAATGAAAAGCTATCTAAGGAATACTTGAATATTAAGATCTAGTGGGGATCGCCTTGTTACTTAGCTTCTCTGGGATTGTGGACTATTGGCCCTCCTGGCAAGAGGAAACAGACAAGATCTCCTGACAAAATTAGGAGCATGGGGGCGGCGGGGGAGAGGGGGAGGGAGGAGGGTGGGAGAACTTGAGGGAGGGGGATGGTTGAGATGGGGGAAGGACAGAGATGAGAGCAAGGAAAGATATATCTTGATTGAGGGTGCCATTATGGAGCTAGCAAGAAACCAGGCACTAGAGAAATTCCCAGGAATCCACAAGGATGACCCTAACTAAGACTAAGCAATAGTGGAGAGGGAGTCCAAACTGGCCTCGTCCTGTAGTCAGATGGATGACTATCTTAAATGTAACTATACAACCTTCATCAAGCAACTGTTGGAAACAGAGGCAGAGACCCACATCAGAGCCCTGGACTGAGCTCCCAAAGTCCAGTTGAAGAGTGGGAGGAGTGAGAATGTGAGCAGAGAGTTCAAGACCATGATGGGGACATCCACTGAAACAGCTTACCTGAGCTAATGGGAGCTCACCAACACCAGCTGGACAGCGAAGGAACAAGCATAGGACCAAACTAGTCCCTCTGAATGTGGGTGACAGTTGTATGGCTGGGACAGACTGTGGTGGCCACTTGCAGTGGCGCAAAGATTTATCCCTACTGCTTGTACTGGCTTTTTGGATGGATACCTTGCCCAGCATGGATATAGTGGGAAGGGCCTTGGTCCTTCCTCAGGGAAGTGTGCCTTGCCCTCTCTGAGGAGTGGATGGGGGGAATGGGTTGCAGGGAAGGAATGGGAGGAGAGGAGGAAGTCAGAACTGGGATTTGGTATGTGAAATGAAAAAAAAATTAAAAAAATTAAATTCCTTAATGATAAAAAAGAAAGAGTGGTGGAGAAAAGAGATCCTTCAAAGGATACACAGAAAGGGCAGTTAGTGAAGTAAGAGGAAACCTAAAAGAGCATAATATTCTAAAGTCAAAATAATGAACATGTTCTTAAAAACAATATAATCAGAAGTTCATGATGGGTCAGATACATGTTAAGGACTGTGAAGCAACCTGGATCTCATAAAGTAGATATAATAGGTAGAATAATTTTGCCAGATCATTTTGAGTAATAACCTAATTTATTCATTCAAATTAATTTATTTTCAGAATTCTCTTATGCTTTTACTATATGAAGAAGCAAGGATTAAATTAGCATAATGCAATGTATGCTTTGTTGCCTTATCAATAAAAATAAAAGTGTATCAATGGTGTGTTTTAGCAAATGCTTTGATTTTATGTAAATACTGTCTATAGAATGCAAGGAACTATTATGTATCAAGATAAAGGATACTGTTATGTTTTAAATGTGTCTGTGGTGTCATAAGTAAGTGGCAGGGAGACTTTTAAAACTAGTAGTCATGATTTGCATATGATTCTCCCAAAGGCCGATGTGTTAATATCTTGGTCACCATCTTCAGGTATTAACATGTGGTGGTAGAAACATTTTTGCAGTGCTAGGAATAGGACCTAGGGATTTTTGTATTCTAGGCAAGCACTCTACCACTGAGCTCCATGCTAAAATCTAGAATCTTTAAGTGGTGGAGACTAATAGGATGGATTTCAGATACTTGGACATGCCTTTAAAGGGACTATTTGGACAGTGGTCCCTTCCTCTTTCTCTGTTTATTATTCACTATGAGGTGAGTCACTGCTTTTTCTAAGCTTTCCTGCCATAATTTACTGCCTTCTAAAGGTCTCAAAAGCAATGACCAGCCACTATGAACTGAAACCATGACCCATTTTTTCTTTCAAATTTAAGTAACCTCAAAAATCTTGTCACGTTGATAAAGTTGACAAATATACCAGTCAACAAATTATTTTCTTGTTTCAAAATACCTATTTTAATCAATTTTGCTGAATTTATTACACAATATTCCTGTTATTATGTTTATTAATCTAAATGAACATATGTATACACATGCTTATAGTAAATATTTGAATAGTTCATTAAAATGAAGTATAATTCTATGCTAAATATAAGGACATTTTGAAATTTTTCGACTTCTTTAGTTGAACTAGGGACTTCATGTCCCTGTTGGGGAAAAGGACCTTCAAAACAAGACATTTGTGAGCACACTCTAGTTCTTTGTTATTTAGAGACAGTAGATTGCCTCTAACTCGCTTTAAAAGAATACAATTACATCTGGGCAGTGGTGGCCCATGCCTTTAATCCCAGAACTCCAGAGGCAGAGGCAGGCGGATCTCTGTGAGTTCGAGGCCAGCCTGTCTACAAGAGCTAGTTCCAGGGCAGGTTCTAAAAAACTACAGTGAAACCCTGTCTTGAAAAAAAATACCAAAAAAAAAAGATTAAAACCAGACATGGTGGTACACTCCTTTAATCCCAACTCATGGGAAGCAGGCAGATCTCTGTGAGTTTGAGAGCAGCCTGGCCTACATAGTAAGTTCCAGGCCAGCTCAGAACATACATTGAGACACTGCCTCAAAATAGAAGAATGTGGCCTAAGATGTAGGCACCAGTCTGATAACACCTTAAATCTATAATTCTTCATATCCACACATATGCCTTGCTTTCTCTAGCAGAATAACAATGTCTCTTCATTGCTGCCAAGGTTACCTGCATGGACCAGTCTCATTTATACTATCTAGCATAATAGACTAGTTGTTATCACGTAAGAAAGTGTCTATAAATAATATGAGAGTTAACAGATAAATATCTCCAATATGGAATGTATAGCTATGTAGTAGTTTCATAGGGACTGTCATAAGAGATTGAGAAAATAACTTGTCATGACAGTGTTATTATACTTCCTAATAGTTGCTGTCCTTTCCATAACTCATTACTATTGTCCTCACTTCTGTTTGTATGGATTGTATATCAACTTTAGCTTCAAGTTCTACTTTCTAAAAAAACCCAAGTTACGATACCTAAAATTTTTAAAATGAAAATAACTCTGGACTCGAGTCAGAAGTTTGTAATTCCATCATTTTTGGGTGCAATACAACTAAAATATGTGTGTAACTGTTGCTTTGTTTTTAACATAGGAATGTGTATATTTTAACTCCAAGGTGATAGAGTATAACTACGAGAAGAACTAATCACCAATGGGGCATGTTACTCTGTACTTGTTTACATGGTACTTCAAATTTCTGTACCTGACTCTGGAACATTAACTTGAGAGTAAAGCACCTAGGCTCAAATCTTAGCTCCAGTTTTAATAAGCTACCTAATTCTGTGCTTCATTTTCTCATGTGTGAAATGGAGAAGGGAATAGTACCTATATCATACAATTATTCTGAGAATGAAATGAGATATTATAAATAATGCTAAATCTAAACAATATACTACCATGCTTACCACATAGTAGTATATATGGTGCACTATATTTATTATAGCTATTATGATAAAGGAATAATGAGTTGAAGTTAAAGGAAAAACTTTCAGCTAATGCCATAGAGCACCTATCAAGTCACCAATATGTGGAAAGCAGTAGAATTAGGTATAGAATGATTTAACTGCAAAGAAATACCAAGCAGGAAACACCACCTACACATTCATGTTTATGGAGTACATATCACAAAGCAGGGAAATAATGAAAACAGAGCCATTCTGAAGGATTTAGTTATTTTGTATATATTTTAAATATACATGTGCAATACATTAAAATATATAGAGATGTGTGATTATATATTTACATATATATATACATATCTATATGAAACCACAGAAGGGATACATATGTGCACTCACATGTGTGTGTGTGTGCATACCCCAACAGGACCCATCTCTATGTAAACCAGATGCAGTCCATATCAGGCCAACTTGGACATAAGTGAAAGCCCTGACTCGGCAGCAAATTGCATTCAAGAACCCTTTTTTATTCTACCAAGTATAAGGCCATTTAGAAATACACTGAGAAGAACTCCTCTGGGTGTATGGCAGAGCCCAGGGCTCTTCTGGCAGTGCACAATTTGCCTGAGTAAGGACTGCTATTAAGAAGGGCCTTGGAACTAATAAGCAAGCATCCATAGAGTAACTTTAGCCCCAGAACAATGCACAAATATCAAAGAATCCTTAGATATCTGGACTCTAAGCAAATTTTGGGCAGAAGCAGAGAGAAATGTGTGTTGCTACTCATCACCATCTAGTGTGACCCAGACAACTGGGTATAGCTTTTAGGGGTAGACTAAAGTACAATTAGGCAGATTTTTAAGATTAAACACAAACTATTTAAATTTAAACGATTTAAAAGCAACATAAGAGGTTTCAGGTATTTAGGTATTGGTTTAAGGTTTATAAATGTTTCAAGAAGCCTAACCTTATATATGGCACCATTTGCAGCAATATCACTAACAATATTAATAATCATCATAACATATTTATATATACAAAAATAGAGCAAAGCAATTCTACAAGAGGAGATGTAAGTGAAGGTATGGGTCTGTGTGCAACCCAATGTCAATACACTTCAGGAAGTTTCATAGCCAATAAATACTCTGTGGCATATATTTCTGCAGTATATATCCAATAAAGGGACTTGGAATTTCCTTTCTTCCTCCTGTGCATGACTATACACTTCTCACTTCACCCTGCAGCACACATCCATGCACACTTTAAAAGAGATGATATGTAGAGTCTGGAAGTCTTAAACTAAGTTGGAGCACTTTGACTTCAAGCAAGTGCCCCCAATATCTGAATTCCTTGATAAATTTTGAGTTTATTTACAGAGGGAAACTATAAAATTCTCATGTCTCTTAGTAGCAGTCTTTTGCACCCCTGCCATCACCATTGCAGCCTTTTCCTTATTGACAGGGGTTCGCAGCACAGGCTCTTTGCATACATTTTAAGAGGGGAGTCACTTTTGTGCATTACATATCTTTCATCTCAGTTGTTCACTGTTGCTGAAATCTAGGTTCTTAGGCAGCTACTATTGCAGACAAAGCCAGGAAGGAGCACAGTGTGTGCAGCAAAGAGTAGATGCAATGGCGAAGATAAAGCTTGGGTAGGGCTTCTTTATGTTTTTCCCCACATTTGAGCTTCTACAAAGTACAGAGTCAAAGGTGATGTCCACTGGGGGCAGCCTCAAACCCAGTAGCTAATAAACTACCCACCGTACACTGCGGAAAGACCACCACACTAATTTCTCATGATTTTCAAAAAGTAATTGAAAGGGAATCACTTTCTGGAATTGGTAACAGAGTCAGAAGAAAAAGTTCAATAACCCAGTGTAATGAAAGGGAGGAACAATGAAGGAGTCAGAAGGCCCATGTTTCTGTCAAATTCTGCTATCAACTCAAGTGTGTGGCCTTGGACAATTCCCTTTCTATTTTCAGACCTTAGTTTCCCCATCTGTAAAATTACAACATTGAACTATATTTTTATTTAAGATTCTTTCCAGCTCTAAAATTTTATGACTTTTTATGTCCTTTATTAAGGCCTGAGCCATGCAGTCTCAGGGTGGTTAGCTTCTACGAGAGAACATACCTCTGTAATATCCTTTGCTTTGTTCATTTAGCTATAAAGCAGTCTGCCTTTGGCACTTGGGTCAGACATACAAAGTTATGAGCATCCTGATTTACTATCCTACTCAGCATGCTAGTAGAATCTGTCAGTACTATAAGTTGATTAGCAGGAAAAGGAGAAAAACACTCCCACTAATTGAATTTGGAAATATAGAGGAGCCTCATATGCCCACAAACAGGTGAATGTGGTTGTGAGTGCATACACACATTGAGATACCGTCTATTGCTAGCAATCAACTCATTACAATAATCCATTTCCCTTAATACAATTTAGTAAATAGTATAGCATAGCAAATTTTGTCATCTAAGGAAACACCTATGGAAAAATAACACTTTTGAGTATGTCAGAGAAAGAGAGGCAGTAAAAGAGAAACAAAAATATCAAACGAAATAAAAATATGGACAAAGATTAATCTTAGAAAGCAGAATAATAGGTAGGAAATGAAAAACAAATGTGACAAAGTAAAAGGAGGAGAACAGAACAGGAAAATGAAAGAAGAGTCAGGGAGATTGAACGTAAGAAAAGATGTAAGAGGGAGAAAGTAAGAAAGGGAGGGAGGGAGGGAGGGAGGGAGGGAGGGAGGGAGGGAGGGAGGGAGGGAGGGAGGGTCAGATTCCCTGGAAGGTTGAACGCTGTTCCACATGCACCTGTGATGACCATCTTAGAAGAAAGTCTTCAAAGGCACTGTGGAAAGCAGAATGACAATCAGAGTCTGCTTCGAGAGGCAATACCTTGGGGAGCCCCTAAACCTTCACATTGCTGGCTGTCAGTCCTCAGTGTCCAAACCTCATGCCCATATATCACCTGAATTTGCCATGACAGCCATAAAAGCTGAGCAGGCCGGGTGTAAAAGATTGAACAAGAGTAGGATAGATTCTGTGAAAGAGCAAGGCATCCTGCACTGGGATATACTTTGCATTCTCCTGATACTGCAGGAACAAAAGAGGCAAGGCCCTAACTTTGGCTAGTTTATTATCTCACACCCTCCCCAAAACATGAGGCTTATGCTTTACTGAAGAGGGCCAGAAGGAGAACACTCTGGATCCATCTTGTAGGAAGGTCATACAGACTTCTCCTGGGCCTTAGGGAAAGGTGCGCTACCAGAAGAGATTTTTCTGCACACAGTGTTGGTGTGCCTCTTACAGCGGCAGCCGGGTCGCCGGAGGCTATCATAGCCTTGCTGGCACAGATGGAGGCATCCACGGGTAGGCAGGTAGCAGCACAGGCAAGGTAAGAAGAGGGAGATCAGACTCATGGCTGCCCAGCGAATGAAGCAAGAGCTAGGCCCACAGGAGCAGGGCTCATCAGCGCAGTTGTCTTCATCATCAGTGGAGCAGTGGTAGAAGAGGCCCTTGACACAGCAGAGGCAAGTGCCATAATCAAGGAGGCTCTCAGCAGAGCAAAGGCAACGCTGGTTGCACATCCAGCAGGAGGGAAGAGGGCGAACCGCTGTGCATGGGACACACTTGCAGCGCCCACACTCCTCGCAGATAAAGAGGTGATCACTGGGATGCCCTACAGAGAGCTCAGCTTCTCCCTTCAGAGCACCATCGACCTTTGGATGGGCCCTTGCTCCAGGCTGGGTTCTGATGATGGACTGGCCTGAAGGAGAGGGCGTAACGCTGGCCAAGAGCCTTTGATCAGAGGCAGTGGTGCTTTGGGACATTGAGCTGGCAATGCTAGATTGGCTCAGATGCTGAGGCAGGGGCTGCAGCTGATGGCACTGGCTGATACTGCGTGGGAGAGCAGTAGGCATGGTAGCCAGGGACCAATCAGACTTGTGGGTTTGCACAATAAGGGAAGGGCTGGAAAGAGCCTGTTTACAGGGTGCTGGAGGCCGTTCCACATAATCATTGCTAGCATGAGTAGAGCGCAGCTGTTCAATAGGCAGAATTTGTTGGAACTCATCTATAGCTGTGGCATCCATTTTGCCTAGATTTTTGAGCTCTAAGTGATTTGGAGTCGGGGTGGCACTTATGGTGATTTTAAAAAAGCCCTTGTCGTTATATGGACCTCAAAGCACATCAAAAAATCCTAGAAGAAAAGAAATAGAAACAATATATGAGAACATACATGTCACAAATTCAGGGAAACCAAAAACAGTTAGGACTTATAATCACTACTTCATCTTTCAAATGCTGTATTGTAGGTTTCATGTAACACCTTTATTTTGTAAGTGAACTCACTTATTTTCAGACAAGTGTGGTCTTTCTATTCAAAGGATAAATCAGTTTTGAAGCAAATGTTATAACAATTTGCATATAAATACAAAACGTTAATTCTTTTTGTATTCCATCAAGTGACTAAGATCACAGAAGCAACTAATCTAAGGTTTGAACATCTGAATTCTAGTAAAAATGGAGCCAAATGTTAAAGTAAAGGTCATTTCCTAATGCATATTGATTCAGTAGAGGAAACTTCACAGGTATACCAAAAGAACCTGCTCATATGTTTATATAGACATGTATATATCCAATCATTTTCCTGCTTTACCTTCCAGAGTAGCCGGAATGTAGGTATGCATCACCACACTCAGCTTCCAAAATCAAACATTTTTTTAAATATTTTTTAACACTGGGAAATGGGACAACCATATAAAACTATAATACAAGCCCTGAATTATTTCAAATATCACTGTAACTATAAAATTGCATTTATCAAACAAATTCTGCATAGACTGCTTTCTCTATCTCTTACTTTACACCAGAAACAGGATTTTTAAAGAGAAAAAATATTCTTATACTGTACTTAAGCTTAGTTGAATATTAGAAAACATATTCTTACATCTTCATTGTGCCAAAAATGGTTGTGTAGTCATTCTCCTGAAGGCGTTGATATAGTGTAGAATCAATAAATGGTGACCTTGAAAAATTATTTCACAAGTAGTAGACTCCCGTACCTAGAGGACTGAATGTTTAGAAAAGAAATGAAAATATAAATAAAAGGCAACATGGAACACCAGGACATAATGATCATTAGCATGAATACAGTACATATTTGAAATCTAGTGGATTTTAAGTATCCTTAGAATGAATCAATTACTTGTACTGGTGTATAGTTTGGATAGACTGAATAAATAGTAAATAAAAATGAACAAAGAACTGGAGAATAGTGTTTGTCTAGGTTTCCTCAGTAAAAATAAAGATACAGTTAATAAACAGTTCAGCAGCTAATAATGACTACATTTTGATGGTCTTTGAGACCATATTCTCATATAAATATGATTAGCTAAACTTACATCTGTTTAAAAATTAGATAAACATAATGTATGTCCAAAAACTCAAATATGAATGATACTTTTGTCAAATCATTTGATTTATTTAGGCCTCAGTTTCACTACCTATATAATTATAGGGGTGGGCTACATGATCTCCAAGAATATTGCCTAACAATAGTCTGTAATTTTATTTAAAAGAATTTAATCATTCTTTTCATCTGCACCATCTACATTTTCAAGTTTCTTGAGAATAAATTAGGCAAAGTGCCCTTGTTTATTTGGAAAATTCAAAAACAAAAATAGATTCACTTCCTTGCTCTTAAAGTCCTTGTAACCTTCAGTCCATACATAGCTTTATTAAATCTTTATACAGTCATAGTCTTGGCATTGGAAAGAAATATACAGTATTCATTTGGGCATCTGAATAAACAAGGATATACTGTTTAGTTAACTGTAGATTATATGTGAATATAGAAACTTTGGACTATGAAAGGTATTTGACAAAATTATAAGAAAAGTGTTTATGTCCAACTGATCAAATTAAAGGACTGGATGACAATTTTCTTGCCATTCTGGGGCGGGTGAATCAATCTAGCTAAAAAAAAAAAAAGATGAACTGAAATAATCAGAATATTACACACACACACACACACACACACACACATTATAGCAGAAGGTAATGAGGAGGAATGCTAAAAACCAAATAAGCAAGATACTACTTGCAGACTAGATGAGAAAATGTGTGTAGACCAGATGAGAAACTACCATTGTATGCATGTTTATAATTTAGGAGTCCACCCATTAAAACGCCACTCTTTGTGAGCAGCAACACTTAATAAACTGCCTGTGGTCAATTTGATATTTTGATATATGACAAAGAATATACATATCACATATTATTAAATAGCAGTCAGTGTGTTTATGAATCTTGGCTGTATAGGGAAGGAATCTAGTGATTTTTGTCACGTAGTGCCTCTGCAGTAATGAATGATGCATTGTAAACCTACCTCCATCAGTCTTGCTGGCCAGGTGCTCATGGCTTTCTGAATAGTTTTTCTATAGCCATGAAATTTTCTATATACAACCTAAACAGAAATTCCTTTTCTTACTAGAAAGCTAAACCTATTCATGAAATGGTAATGTTTTTTTAATGAAAGAAAATGTATTTTTCTCTCTAAAACCTAAAATCTGCCATGTTGAGACAAAAGTTGAAAACTTTTCTGTCTAAAGCTCTTTGCTGGCACCTTAAGACATTAATGATGTCTATAATAAATCTTTTTTGATAGCGTGTGATTCAAGGCTGATTTTTAAAGAGAGGAGAGAAAAAAGAAGGAAGGGCTGACTACTGTTTTCTCCCACACTCACAGGCTCAATGCTGTTTTGTACCTTACTGTGTAATGGCTGTGGGGTGTGTTTTTCCCCTGTACTCTGCTGTTATACACTTGTTCTCAGAATAACTGAAAGCAAACATAGGGGGAATTTCTGTGATGGCTTTATATGTTTTCTTAGTTCTACTATACCAAAGCCTGTTCTCTAAAAATCCTTCTCTGTGCAAAAGCATTTGCATCTCTATCAAAGCACACCCCCCTTTACAAATACCAAGTTGTATATAGTTTACATTACTGACCTCTCTGTTACTGACTGGGCCTCCCTCCTACCGCACACATCTTGCTAGAGCTGCCAGATTCTCACCACATTTAACTCTTAACTTGTCACGTTGCTACCCCAATCCTATTCATTACTTTAATAGTTTCATTAAGACTCATAGCAGTTTATTTCAAGCCCTTGAGCCTTGCAGTTTTAAGACCTTGGCATTATTAAAGATATAGGAGTTTTAGTGATGAGTGATACAGAGAAAAATTTTAACACTGAATAAATTCATATACTTCTAATGGTGAGGAAAATTCTAAGAAATGAGTTGTTCATTTAAGACACTGGGATCTTTATATAAGCCCCAAATTATTTTCTAAGACACAAGAAACTTAGGATATAGTCTTAATGCTAGCTTTATTTTGCTGTGTTACTATAGGTAAGTGACCTCTCTGTTTCTTCATCTGCAAAATGAAGAGGTAAGAAAGATTTTTAAAGCCCATTTTGCCCTGGTCTAAATTCTTTCTTGGGTTTAGACTGCACATCTAAGTCTCAAATTCTTTCATGAAGAATTAGTCTCCTTTCTTTTCAATCCTTGGTTACTTACTATTCAATTCTGAACAAATATCTCTAAATACAAACCACTCATATCATTAGATTATCTTTCTCAGCTAGAGACCTAAAAACAGAACATAAAGAAATAAAACGTCTAGAATTTTACAATAAGATCTTAGTGTATGTTTGTTAGATTCAAATAGACAACAATATACTTAACTGTGGATGAACTGCTAGTCTGTCTTATTTGTATTTTTGCATGTAGCTGTCTTGCTTTAACACCTTATATGCTCCATGTAATAACACATCACATTACAGCAAGGTTTTAATATGGTGCAGAAAATCAACAATAATTTGCATTTCAAAATGCATTATCTGCTTAAGAGTTCAATTTGTTTTCTGTTCATGGAACTTGATTTGAAACATTCATAGGTGAGTGATAGTTAGATGTGTTGAAGAAAGTGTACTGTAAATCGGTTCCCTAGGTCCTATCAAATGTCTTTTGACTAACTATGCTCACAGGTTCTTATTTTGGACAAAATTCCCATATGCCATATAAAGATATGTACACATGTACCCAGGCATGATTCCAGAAATTTCTAAATCATTGCTCTGACTCAATGTAAGTGGGGGGTTATGCCGTGTCAGCTTGCGCCATTTCTACCCAAGGCAAGGTGATGTGATGAAATCTGAACGATGCACAGCCCAGACTTGTGAGCCAATAGCAGACTAGCCCCATGCTGACAAGGATGCCCGCTGGGCAGCCAGACTGGCCTCAGCACGGGCTCTTCCTACGTCCTCACCTTGGGTGGTTAGGCTGCGCAGTAAGGGGCTTAGGTAAGCACCAAAATGCATTAAAGGTCAACAGACTAGGCATTAAATTAGCAAAAAAAAAAAAAGGATCATATTGAATTCCTATTTTGATTTTTAAATTTCCAGTATGAATAATTTTCTACGAGAGCTGATTCATTTAAATGTCATTTTAAAGGTTTTCATTTTATTTTACCCAGGCACTTTCGTGTGTGTGTGTGTGTGTGTGTGTGTGTGCACGCTTGCGCGTGCGCGCGCGCGCACACACACACACACACACACACACACACACACACACACACACCGAACGCTGGAATGAATGGCAATCTGTGCATTGCACAGAAGGAATTCTGAAGTCTTTAGGAGCTAATCCCTGTGGCTTACCTTGAGAAAATGGTTTATCCATGCCGAGAAAGCAGAAGAACTAACCCTCGATCTGGCTCAAACGATCTCTTCTCCCGAGTCTTCACGTTTTTCCACCTCTCTTCGGAAAGTCTGAATGAAAACTCCTTTAGTGGAAGAGAAGATAAAAACAGAGATAGTTCTGTCTTGGTCCTTCCGACACAGCAGGAGAAGGAGAAAGGAAGAGAGGGAGAAGGGAAGAGAGGGAGAAGGGAAGAGAGCAGAGGGAGAGGGAGAGAGAGGGAGAGAGAGAGAGAGGGCGAGAGAGAGGGGGAGAGAGAGAGAGGAGAGAGAGAGAGAGAGAGAGAGAGAGAGAGAGAGAGAGAGAGAGAGAGAGAGAGAGAGAGAGAGAGAGAACGGCGGCATTAAGGAGGGGGTTGAGAATCAGACCTGTAGTGGCAGACACTCTGTGGATTTTACATGCAGAGCTGAATCTTGATGCACGTATTCCCCAAAGAAAGCTCAGCAGGGTAAGTTCACCTCCTCCTCTTTCTCCTCCTCCTCTTCTTTCTCCTCCTCCTCCTCTTTCTCCTCCTCCTTCTCTTTCTCCTCCCCCTCCTCCTCCGCCTCTTACTCCTCCCCCTTCTCCTCCTCCTCCAGTTTCTTTCCCCCTCCTCCTCCAATATTTTCCTTCCCCTTCTCTTCCCCTCCCCCTCCCCTTCTCTCCTTCCTTCTCCCTTACCTACTCCCCCACCTCCCTTTGCTCTCCCCCCTCCCCCGCCTCCACATCCACCTCAGTCTCCTCCAATCTGTCAGAAGAACCGAAGCAGCAGAAACTGCAGTTGTAGACACAGGGTATCTCAACCAAGCAATAGATACCGCTAGTGTGTGATTATTTATACAGCTCTGGGTGTGTTGGTATATGATCTGCGGCAGTATGTGTGTAGGGTGAGGTTGCACTCTGTGTTCAGCTCAGCTAGCTGGTTGTTCTGTGAATGTAGAGGGTTTCTGGAGGTCTTGTGAATGGGTTATAGGAGGAGGATGGGAAGGGATTTATTGCTCGTTGCTATAATTTTTTTCTCTTCCCCGTCTCTGTGTCGTGGCTTTCCCGGAGCTTTAGCTCTTAATGCTTGGCTAAGTGGCGTCATCCAGCTGAAATTGAATCGACCCATTAGAACTCCCCATAGGAATCTCTGTATCCGGTCCCTGGGTAATGACTGAAACAAATTTTAAAGAGGAGTGGGGTTCCAGGGGTGGTAAAAAATTTTAAGGGGACCTTATTTAAATATCTCTGCCAATCACAAGACTCTCAGAATTTGCTAACTGACTGTAGCTTCAATCTGATAAAGATTGAGCTTCTCCTTTAAGGGCTTCCCCCACCTCTTTTCCTCATTCATTCCCACTCCCACCCCCCCACCACCACCGCACTAATGATTGTCCATCCATCATCCTCTGGGAAACCATTACCCAACCTACATTCCCTTTCTTCCTTCAGCATGTCATACATTTAACAACAAATATTTATTAATTGCCTTCCTTTGTGCTAGGTGTTCTGAATTCTTGCCTTTATGGAGCCTCCTTGGGACTTTCTGGGTTCTGAAAATAAAGCAACAAAGCAGCCTTAATTTACTCTTAGAGAGAAAGACAAATCTTTCTGTAAATTATCTTCAGCTCATTATTTAGTTCAGTAAGAAGGGGAGGATTGTCCTTCTCACACCCAGACAGAAGCATTGGAAAAAATTCAAGCCTTATATTTAAAATTAAAGTCCTGCTTGGGTGGACTAGTGGCAGGAACTTGGCCATCAGCATTCTTAGGATGCTTTGGTTACTCTATCTATAAAATTAAGATGGTAAATGGTGACAGTTCAGACTAAAACAAACTCGTGAGTCTGGAAACTCAGATTCTTAATCTTACTCTAATTCCTTGTGTGACCTTTGTAATTTGCTTCCTCTCTAGAGCCCCAATTTCTACATTAACAGAAGGAAATCTGATTTGGTAATTGCCCTGTCTAGCTTTGCCATTATATTATCTACACCCTTTCATGAATATCAGAACAAAAGAAAACAGAAACTGTAAAAATGTATGGATGTGTGTTTGCACATACTCTGTAAAAGTTCTTCAGATTATTCTGTTGCTATATATCATGTATGTGTATAATACTTATATTCATATATAATTTATAAGCAAATCTAAATGTGTTTTTAATCATAATTATCAGCCAAGAGATTTTTCTATGTAAATTCTTCTCTTTTATGGCTCAATACTGTTCTTCTCTTGAGTTTATTGAAATTATGAAAAGCATAAAAACTAAATCATAGGTTCGTCTGCAGATAATAGATTAGTAATCTATTCCTTTAACAACTATTTATTGTACATCAACTATGTGCCAAAAACTTACTACTAGCTAGATCCAGGCCAACAGATCAACATTAACAATTTTGACTTCTCAATTTGGGAGGTATGTATTTGACTTTGGAAAATTCAGTTAATCCCTATGAACCTATTTCTTCATTTTTAAAATAGAAACAAAATTCTACATCATAGAATTATATTGTTGCTCTGTAATTTGAATAAGGTTTTACATTTAGAAATTCTATTAGATTGACATATAAAAAACACTCAATGAATAGTAAGTATAAATTAAAAAAATGTTTTCACCTTAATTCAGTCCATAAGCATAGCAAGAGATGGTTTTAATTAAATGTCCTTTTAGTTTTTAAAAGTTTTAAAAACTTTTCATTTTATGTGTATGAGTGTGCCACCTACATGTAAGGGCAACATGTGCATGCAATGAAAACAAAAAAAGGACATATTATAAGCTACCATGTAGGTACTGGGAAACTGAACCAGGGTCCTCTGTAAGAACAAGTGCTCTTAACCTCTGAGCTATCTCTCCAGCCCCACCTTTTATTGTTTTAAGGTACACATTTAAATTTGAACAGGTGGGTTGCCTAATTATTTCCCCCTTTATTCTTTGAGTCTATATTAAGGAAAAAAAATCAACCAAGATTATTCAACCTTACATTTTAGGATACCTATGCCAAAACAATTATGTTACTGATCATTCATTCCACAGTGTTTTCTATGGGCCAACCATTAGTAAATTTCTGGTATTCCAACAACTAGATGTCCTGTCCTTTCAGAATTGACATTTAATTAAGTAGGGAGACATTTTTAAAATCTGCAAGATACTATCTTAAGTATTTTATGTGCTTCAACTCATTTAATTCTTACAACAATCCTATGGAGTTTACCTACAAAAGAGAAACAAAAATTTAAAGAAATTAGGTAATTTACATGACTTATAAGTTTCAGATCTGAATTTAATTTACTACAGGGCTTGCATACTTAATCATTATGCCATAGTGCCCAGTCATGTGCAAATCCCCCTACACACACATATGCAACATTCTTCCAAACTATTTGGCATTTATTATGGTTAGAATATATGTGTCTCCCCAAAATTCTTATGTTGAAAACTAATCACCAATGTTGTGTTATTAAGAGGAGAGTCTATTGAGAGTTAATTAGGTCATGAAATTGGAGCCCTCATGGAATTAGTGATCTTATACAAGAATCCCTGGTGAGCTAGGGTGTCCTTTTCATGATATAAAGATTTAGTGAGAAGGTTCCTATGAATCAGAAAGTTGGACCTCATCAGACACTACCAATAACTTTATATTAAACATCCCAGTCTTTAGAATACATCTACTCTAAGATATTTTGTTATAGTAGGTAAAACAAATAAGACATTAACTCTGAATATTTTATATTATTATATACTTCTTTGTCTTTGAATATTCTGCTCAGTCTTCTTGAAATACTTCACTAATGTTTATTTTTATACCTAGGTGTCAAAGTCCCACATTGTAGGAAAACTTTGCCTAATCATGTCAGTACTCTTCTTAAGGTTCCAGTTGGCTTCCTTATACTTTAATACAATCAATCACAGAATTTGCCAGCCTTTATTTATGATTATCTGTTTTCCATGTTAGACAGTTATCATTGGTGGTATATACATTTATTGTATTTGTCTTTATTGCTTTATCTCTAGGGACTGATATACTACCCACACAATTAATGACTATTGTATGAATAGTTAAATGATTCTTGGAAATAAACCTGGATAACTTCTTGACCTTCGCATTTTAAGCTACTATGTTCTCAAATTACTTTTGTAGTTCAATGATTTTTGATAGACCATCAGACAAGTACGGCTCTATACAGAAAATTCCTGATGAGCCATTACAAAATTCAACATGTATTATCTGGCATTTTGCTTTATGAAACCATTAGATTTTTGTAACAGTACATTTCAGGAAATATGTTAATGGTTTACTTTTTGGTAAAAGACAGATTCATTAAATTGCTGAAGATAATTCAAGTAGTTTGCGACAATGTGGGAACTAGAAGCAAGTACAGCTTTCTTGTTTCTTAATCTAGGAATTTCTTTTTGTTTATAAAATACCTTAATGACAATTTCATTCCAAGTGAGTTTGTAGATACTATTTCAGCACAAATCAGCCACGTATTTTTTTCCAAAAAATAAATGAATAACCTTGAAGAAGACCATAAAACTACTCTGCCCTCAAAATATTTCCCTTACTACTCTAAAAATCTCTCGATTGTGATTTTACAATAAATTAATCACATCTTTAAACACTTTATAGTAACTGATTGTTCAGTTCACTTCTCTTATGACAGCTAACTCAAAGATATCTTACAGGTGAAAGAATATGTTTAAATATTATACAAATTAAAAAAGATAGGTGGCAAAAACAGTGAAAGACTTAAAGAGATATTAGTATCTGGTCAAGAAAAAACTGAATAAACATACCTACCTAATTTACATGAAGGGCACATTTGGAAAGTTCAGTTGTCAGAAACTGACTAGCACATGGAGTTCTGAGAAAAATGATACATTCAAACTGTCTTATGTAAGAGATATATATTGAAAATAGGAACAAAATGTGTAATGTTGGAGAATAACTTGAATGACAGGTAGAATAATTTAGACAATGTTTTAGGAATCAGAAATAATTTTTTGAACAAAGTAATAAAGTATAAAATTAAACCATATTAAGAAAGATATATTGGAGGGAGAGGTAGTGAGATTGTTCAGCAAATAAAAGTGCTTGCTGTCAAGCCTGAGGACCTGAGTTCAAACCTCATAACCCACATGATAGGAGAGAACGAGGTCTTGCAAATTGTACTTTACCTCCCCATGACACACACACACACACACACACACACACACACACACAAAATAGATAGATGTGAAATTAAAATTTAAAAAGAAAGACATACAGGACATGATAAATTGGTTAGGAATATTTGAATTAAGTCAGCTAATTTAGAAATTTAAAGCATCTTGGAGAAATTTTAAAAAAAGAAAACAAAAAAGGCTGGTTTAGGGAATTGACAGTGAAAATGGGGAGTTAGGCTGGTTTAATAATAACTATACAAAAAAACCAAAAAAAATTAATAATAACGATACATTGTCATATGGAGACGTAGGAAGGTGAGCATGAGTTTAAAACAATATTGGTGCTAGAAAAAAGCTTTAGAAACTAAATTATCAAGCCTTAATTGTAAAATTGTATTCAAAATTCCAACCTATCTGCTTATCCTAGTTTCTTTTTTACAGTCATTTATGTAATATTATTCTGCCTTAAAAATTATTTCAAGTATGATGTCCTGTATAACGTTTTCAACATCTTATTTGTACTTCCAAACTTTAAAAACAGGAGAGTTGTGGTTTTGTAGAATTTATCAATTTTTACAAAGATTTGTTTTATTTTTATGTGTCTAGGCTGGTCTTGAATACCTCTATAAACAAGGATGATTTTAAACTCCCAATCCTGCTGTCTCCACTACTTCAGTGCTGGAATTACAGGCATATGTCATCACACCATGTATATGCTGTGAATCAAGGGTTCCATACCTTCTAGAGAAGCATTCTACTGAGACCTATATTTCCCAGCCAGGTATTTATCACTTCCAATTTGTACTGTAATAGTTTATGTATGTCTTATCTTTACAACTAAAATTATCTCACTGAATATCCAACTATGTGTTCCTACGGTACTTTTTATTGTGATTATTATAATTACACTGTATTATTGAAATAAGTGAAGTGAAAAGAACCCAGGACTCCTGATGCTTGGGCCAACATTCTTTATGCTGTACAACAAACAGAAAGGATGGTAAGATATTTTTTTTTTTGAGTTATTTGTGAGGAAGTATAGAACTTGAGGTGATCATGAGACGTTTTCAAGTGAGAACATTTAGAATAAACTTATTGATGTGCAACTAAAATTTGAGTGAAAAACCAGAATAGAAATTTAGGGGCTACTAACATAGAAGAGATCATTGAATTTTTGAAAATGGATGAAACTTTGGAAGTACAGGAAGGTAATAGAGAGGATTGTGTATCATGTAGAAAGTTAGAGAGCAAAAAGATAAAGAACTAGTGGGGAAACCAAATAACAAGTTATCATATGTTGGAAAGTATTCAGAGCAGCACGATGTTATAGAATTGCAGAGAAAATATAAATAAAGACAAATATTTGAAAAAATGATTTAAAATATGACTTAATTTACACATGGGACTATAGGTGAATAATTGAAAAATCCTAAGCATCAATAGGTTGAGAGGAACAAATCATGACATGGTTATAAGATTTTATCAACACAGGAAAGCTAGTGAATTGTGAAATAAAAGGAAGGAATTAGTGGAAAAAGAGATGAATAGGAGGTTTAAAGTGTTTGTTGGAGCCAAATTCCAGTGGAATTTGCAAGGGTTGACATTCTGAAGCAAAGTATGTTGTGTACTTTAGAGCGAAAGATAGTCACAAGTCTTACCTTTGTTACATTTTAAAGCAAAAGATAGCCACAAGCTTTGCTCTTGTTACAATTTTACCTGGAATTACACTGCTGAAGAAAGAACTTAAACACCTGAAGCCTGGATAAGACTATGACAACTAAGGAGTTTCCCGTAGCTTGATCCTAGTGAATTCCAAGGGTCACAGAAAACATCTCTGCAACTAAGCCAATCTAGAGAAGGCTTTAGAGTCAGATCTAGGTTTACAGCCAGTTCCATTAATTAGTAGCTGTGTGATGTTTGGCTTAGTTACCTAAGACTTTTGACTCTTACGATGTCCACTTGTGAAACAGACATTAATTTATTTGTTAAAAACCTGAGTAATTTGAAATAATGTGAATAGTAAGTAAACTAAGTACTCAATACATGGTAGATATTACTATGATTCTTATTTTCTGAGAGACTACTTCAGACACTGTGAAGAGTCAACTTAAAATTGCAGCAAACTCTCAAGATAGTCACTGGCATGTGGAGCAGGTATACACATTAATACAGTGACCACAGCACATGCAGAATATATTACTCATACAAAAGAAGTCTTCTATAAATATTAATTGTGGAAAAGAAGTAAATATATCTAACTAGCAAGCATAGTTCAATTTTTCTCTTTATCATACCTTAAGATAATTAAATATTCGGTTATTTTCTTTAGTAAAATATGAGATACGTGATTAAGTAAACAATCAGCAAACATATTGAGAATCAAATTTATATTAGGTTTGGGGGTTAGAAGGAAACCAAACTATAATAGTAAATTAATTAATTATATGCATTTATTTTTAATTTTTGTGACAGGATCATGCTTTGTAGCTCTGTCTGATCTGGCCTTTGCTGTGTAGCACAGTCTGCTTTGAACTCATGGCAATACTTCTCTCCCAGCTTCCCAAGTTGTTATTACAGGTATGTGACTTTTTGTCCATCTAAATTGTATAGTAACAAAAATACAATAATATTGCATAATTATATGTTATTAATTAACATAGAAACAACAGATGAACATATTATTCCATAGATATCATAATCTAGAAAAAAGATATAAAATAGATAAATATATTAAAGTATATCAAGTGTTTTGGAGAGAAGCAGAAAGAAATATATCTAATTCACTGTTAAGAGTAATGATAACATAACATTTAATATAAATTTTGGGGGGCTAGAGAAATGGCTCAGTGGTTAAAAGTTCTTTTTCCAGAAGACCCAGTTCAATTCCCAGTATTTGCATGGCAGCCCTCAACTCAGTAACTCCAGTTCCAGAAAATCTTGAGCCATCTTCTGATCTCCACACAAGATAAAATTGTTTATAATAGAGAATTAGATTAGTTTTACAGGTACACTTTCTGATAATGATTATTTTAAATGTTGTATTAGACTAAGATATAATGTTGGCTCTAAATAAGCTCAGTGTGTTCTAAGAATTTAAGTGAGATATTCATTGTGGTGACTTCTAGAGAAAAATTTTGCCTCTATGATATAGTGTGTTTCAATGTAATTCAATAAAGCAAATATATATAAACCATATACTTAACATCAGATAATATGCTTGATGTGAGAGATGCAGTGATGAATGTAGCCCAATATACTATGCTATAAAGCACCAATACAAACTGATTGAATGAGTGGATTAATGGTCTTATCCTCATTATTCATAGCGTACAATAATGGACATATAAAATATAAACTGTAATATAATATGTCAATAAACCAGAATGAGATACAATTATGGCCATAATTATGGTAAGGGCAGTATAGACAAAGATAAGTGAGTGACAAGTAAAAAAAATAAAAAGAACTACAGAGACTTAGCAACTTACGGTTTATCAAAGTTTCATGAGATTCTTGCTTTCTAACACTTCTAGACAACTACAAACACTACCCATCTTGCCTGGAACAGTGGAAACTTCCAGACCTGGCTCAGACTTCCTAAGTGAACTCTAGATCTACATATCTAACTTTATATCAGATATCTCCACTCATTGTTTTTCTTTCTCTTGACATTTTGGTTGTCAGCCTAATCTTTAATGGTTGAGCCATCTCTCCAAGCCCTTTCTTTTTCTGTCAAACAATATAGGAGCTGAGGGGAATTGTTATTTTGTATATGATAGTAACGGAAGGCTTCTCTCATTTGGATAAAATTTGACTCAAGTAAAATAAAAACCCTGAGATAGCAAGGACTTGGGGGTGTAACCCAGTGGTATATTATAAACCACAGATAGACCTCAGTAATGCACATTCCTGAGGCCAGAAGTGTGAAAAGATTAACTTTCTATTCTTATAGTGGAATACTGGAGAAAGACTGGTAGTATATGAGATGCAGCAAAGGCTCATAATTTGGAGTTCTGAAAGTGATGTTAAAGATTTTGTATTTTACTCAAAATGGTCTGAGAAAATGTTAAATGTTTTCGCACAGAGCACTAATAAAATTTGAACTATAATATATATAATCATAAAAATATAATTTTGTAATGCTCTCTTTAGATGCTCTGTGGAGTATATATTCAAGATACAGGCTTGGATTGGAAGTTGGAAAAAATTAGGAAGCTATTGAAGGAGTCTAGATGCTAGAGTAGTAAGAGTAGACATGAATCAAGTTATTGTGTAAATATTTTGTTGTAAAAATAATTTCAGAGTTGTGCTATTTAACTGATAACTGCATAAAAGTAATATTCATGTTACTTTGGCTTCTTGTCTCTATCAAGGTGGTTGTACATTTCTAAGTTAAGTTACAGAAAACTGTGCTTAAAAAACAAGCAAAATTATAAGAGAGAGTATGGATGGTTTTGTAAAAGTTTTAGGTAAAATTTCAATAGATTGTTTTAGGAATAATTATTTAAATTTTCCGCAACCATATCAAAGCTCTTTCAAGGTGCTGAGTTTAGCCAATATGCACATCCATGTATTCTATATGCATTCTGGGATTTTGTAAACTTCTCTGAGTAAAACTGTATAGATTTCACTTCACGTGTTAACAATGACTAATAGATGCATTTTTTAAAAGAGAGTTTAAAGCAACATTATACAGACTGAAAAGGTTAATAATATACTCATATGTATAAAATAAATGATGAAAAAGAGGTCATGAACTTGCAAAAGGGCAAGGAAGGTATATTAAAGAGTTTAGAGGGAAGAAAGGGAAGGGAGAAATGGTGTAATTAAAATCTCCAAACCAAAAAATAAATTAAGTAAGAATATAGAATTGATTGGAATTTTGGCTCTATTTTAGTCCTTAAATACTTACATTGGTGTTTTCTCCTATATTTTCCCAACAGTGTGTGTGTGTGTGTGTGCATATGTATATCTAAATAAAGCATAATTCTCATGTCGTTTCAAAGGGAAACAGATTAAATTTGCTCTTAATGGAAAGGATGAAATACCTCCTGATTTCTAATTTCTTCATGTTTGCTTTGATGGCCCAAATAATGAATTGTCTCCCTTTTACTTATATATCCTGTCTTGGACCTGGGGGTGTGTCCTATATAAACTCCTTATGTCCCATAGAGATGACATCTTCATAGGAATTATCTCTATGATACTTCAAGATGCTTCAACTATTTCCTTTTATATAATGTATTATATTGCTACTGAGTCTTTTTGTCTACTTTCACGTCTCAGAAGTGTATCAAGAAAGTAGTTAATACTACATTAAACATCTGACTGCATGGTATTGAGATTCTGGTTTCAACTTAGCAGAACACTTTGCTCCTCCACATATGTACCAATATTTATCCCACGTTGTTCAAATTATCTCACTTCTTTTTATCTACATTAATTGGAAGTTTTATAATTTGGGAATAAGAAAACAGTGGGGCAAATTCCTACAAATATCAGATATCTGATACATCCATATTGTACTCTTGTTTACAAGCAGGTTAGCCTAGTGTAAGTGACAACAGCATTGAAGATTGCTTTTGGCTCTGGAAGAAGTTTGTTTTTAGAACTCACATCCTACCCAGAACTAAATTTAACCATTACTTTCATTTCAAATCATGTTGACAAATTCAATTAAGTTTTAGCTTTGTGTTTCAAGGTCTCCCCCACCCCCTCCTACTAGTCATGAACATTATTCATGTTAAACTTCTTCCCCACAACCACATCAGGTTTCTTCTCCCTTGCCATGCTTGTTTCTTTACTTTCTGATTGGTTTTATTTTCTATCTTTCTTCTCTCATTTCTTTTTTCCCTATCCTCTGATCCCATTTTCCTCTTGATGCTCTTAACTTAAAAAGAATCCCTTAGATTTATTCCTAGTGCTTGAACTGGCATTAGGGGTCCATTATTTTTGGAGGGATACCTTGATCAGCCTAGATTTAGCGGGGGATGGCCTTGGTCCTACCTCAAAGTGATGTGTCAGACTTTGTTGACTTCCCTTGGGAAGCCTTATACTTTCTGAGGAGTGAATAGAGGCCTGGGGAAGATAGAGGGAGTGGAAGGAAGGAGGGAGTGGAAACTGAGATTGGTATGTAAATGAAAAAAGAATGTTTAAAAAATAAATTTAATAAAAAGACTCCCTCAGGAATACTCTTCTAACAAGTAAAGAAAGGACACGTGCTCAAGATTAAAAATAAGTTTTGTGCAATTATTTATAAAATCTTCTCAGGCTAAAGACATTTATGTTTGTCTTCTTGTGTGACATTTGGTTCACACATAACATTAATGACATCTTTGCATTTGTTGATTATTTATAATGTTCAAGGAACTATTACATAGATATAGTTATGAATCTATTAAGGAAAGTGTTAAGGCCATTCTTATTTTAAGATGAATCACTTGAAGCCAACGAAGATATAGAAAACACAAATTAGGTCAAATAACATTTTTTACAGATATTTCAAATTCTGTATACATTATAGGTGAGAAGTATGAAATAGTTATAACCATACAATGAATCAACATGAAATAAAATAGTTTGTTTTTTCTACTATTGCTACCCAATAGTCTGAGAGGGGAGGAATAAACATAAGAATCTAGAAATAAAACATTGAATTTATAATCAGTTAATTGTCTACAATGGTATAAGCACCATTTAGTGAAAAAAGAATAGTTTTTCCAACAACCAGTGCTAGAAAACGGAATAGTCTAATGGCAAAGAATGAAGTTTGACCCTAACTTCAAACCATATAGAAAAAAATTAACTAGAACTAGATCATAGCTAAGAAGCAAAAGAAGCAAATATTTGTGACCTTGGATTGTGTAACCCTTAAATACATAAGCTAAGAAGGCACATGAGTAAATATTTGTGACTTTGGATTGTGCAAACCTCCTTACATACAGCAACAAAGTACAAGTGACAAAAGAAAAGATAGACGAATTGAAATCCTTAAAAATCCTTACAAGCAATTTTTCTGGCAAAATATCACCAGTAAAGTACACATAAAAAATGAAAGAAAATTTTTGCCAATGATATTTGTAAATTTAACTCATATCTATGATAAAGAACTCTTTCAACTCAAGAATAAAAGGGAAGTAAGATGAAAAATGGACAGAGGTCTGATCTCCAAAATATACAAAGAACTCAAGAAATTAGTCATCAAAAGAACATGTAATCCAATTAAAAAATGGAGTACAGACCTAAACAGAGAACTCTCAACAGAGGAATCTAAATTGGCTGAAAGACACTTAAGAAAATGTTCAACATCCTTAGTCATCAGAGACATACAAATCAAAACAACTCTGAGATTCCATCTTACACCTGTAAGATTGGCCAAGATCATAAACACGGATGACAATTTATGGGGAGAGGTTGTGGGGTAAAGGGAACACTTCTGCATTGCTGGTGGAAATGCAAGCTGGTACAGCCCCTTTGGATGTCAGTGTGGCGATTTCTCAGAAAATAAGGAAACAACCTTCCTCAAGACCCAGTAATACCACTTTTGGGTATATATCCAAAGGATGCTCAATCGTTCCACAAGGACATGTGTTCAATTATGTTCATAGCAGCTTTGTTTGTCATAGCCAGAACCTGGAAACGACCTAATTGCCCCTCGATTGAAGAATGGATAAAAAAAAATGTGGTACATTTACACAATGGAATATTACACAGCAGAAAAAAATAACAACAGCTTGAATTTTGCAGGAAAATGGATGGAGCTAGAAAACATTATTTTGAGTAAGGTAACCCAGACACAGAAAGACATTTATCACATGTACTCACTCATAGGCGGTTTTTACACATAAAGCAAAGAAAGCCAGCCTACAAACCACAACCTCAGAGAACTTAGACAACAATGCAGACACTAAGAGAGACTTACATAGATTTAATCTACATGGGAAGTAGAAAAAGACAAGATCCTGAGTAAATTGGGAGCATGGGGACCTTGGGGGATGGTGAAAAGGGGGAGGGGAGAGACAGGGAGGGGAGCAGAGAAAAATACAGAGCTCAATAAAAATCAATAAAAAAGAAAAATAGACAAAGGAATTGAATAGAACCTTCTTAAGTAAGACATATTAACAACCAATGTGTGTATGCAAAACACTCAATATCAATAGTAATTAGTAAGATGCAAACAAAAAAAATAATTACATACAACTTTACAACCATTAGAATGGCTAATATCAAAACAATTGATAGCAACAGTGTTAGTGGGTGAAGTGGAGAAATTAGAAAAATTTTATATTACTGATGAGATTGTAAAATGATGCAGTCACTTTGGAAGCAGTTTGAAAGTTATCCAAAATGTTAAATATAAAGTTATAATATGATTTAAGAATTCTAGTAGCATATATACATTTGAAAAATATTGAAAATATATATCTATATAAAATATATGCATAGGCTGGGCAGTGTTGGCCCACACCTTCAATCCCAGCTTTTGGGAGGCAGAGGCAGGCAGATCTCTATGAGTTTGAGCCCAGCCTGGTCTACAAGAGCTAATTCCAAGACAGTTAGGACTGTTACACAGAGAAGCCCTTTCTCATAAAAACCAAAAAATTAAAAAAAATTATTTTTAGCATTAATATTTAATATCTTGTTTATTTAGAATTAGCTAAAAGATGAAAATAACCAACTAACCCTAACTCTAACACTAAGAAAATAGGATGGAATATTTTTCAATCATAAAATTATTAAAATTGATACATAAATTATCCTTGAAGTTAAAAAAGCCACACACAAAAGGTCATGGACTGTATCATCCTGTTTATATGAAATGTCCATAGTAGGCAGATATATAAAGACAGAAAGTAGAATATAGGTTTGGGAGGCTAAAGGAAGAGTTTGGAGTGATTGATAATGAATATATGTTTCTTACTTGGTTGATGAAACTGTTGATATTAGGTAGTTATGAGTGCACAACTGTGTGAATATAACCCAAACTATTGAATTGAGTACACTAAATGAGTATTTTTTACTATATGTTTTAAAATGATGTATTGGGGGGAACTCACTAGTCTTCATGTAAAAAGACTCCTGGCATAAATAACTCTTTTATCAAAATGCCAGTCAGTCTCTGAAAATCATTTAGCAAATTTTCAGATTTGATATTATAAATAGAAATACAATAAATTGTTGTAAGAGCTGCGGGCTATGTTCCTGCCTCCCCAGCTCCTGGTCGCCTGGCTAGCTTATGCCCCGAAATAACAACACACAAATTATATTCTTTTAAACACTGCTTGGCCCATTATATCTAGCCTCTTCTCAGCTTTGCACCTGGACTAGCCCATTTCTAATAATGTGTGTAGCACCCCAAGGTGCGCTTACCGGGAAGATTCTAGCCTACGTCCATCCTAGGTCGGAGCTTCATCGCGTGTGCCCCTAGAGCTGAGCTATGGCATCTGTCTGAGGCGTCTACCTCACTTCCTCTTCCTCCCAGCATTCTGTTCCGTTTACTCCTCCCACCTATGTTTTAACATATGAGGCCAAGCAGTTTCTTTATTACTTAACCAATGACCTCCCTCCATCATTAAATGTCATATATATATACATATTGAGCTTTATACTAAAGTATCTATAAGCTAAACTTCCAGACTAAAAATGATGGGCAAAGAATACATATTTTTATTCTGGTGAATGTTGTCAAATTGCTCTCCAGCTTCCACCAATTTATGGTACCAATAAGGAGTTTAGTAGAATGCTCATTTTTAAAATACTTTGACAACTAAGTGTATTATCAAATTTCTGGACTTTGTTCCAATGAAAAGTCAAAAATTGATACCATTGTGTTTTAAAAATCAGAAACAAACATTTAAAAATATTTGATCTTTCTATGACCAGTATTTTAAAAACTGTATTTTCATGTTCTTTGTTCATCTTTATATTGAATTCCTTTTTACTATCAGTCTGTAAAATCTTAATATACACATTTAAATATAATCATTATTGTATAAATACTAGTATAATTAAACCACTGACATAAGCATAAGTTTTACCAGTCCGTAATTGGCTTTTAAACTTAATTTAAAACAATGCACACTGTATATAAGTCATTTTAATAAAATAAAAATACATAGATACAAAAGTTGTACATATTCACAGGATACAGTATAATATTTCAATACATGTTATATAAAACTTACCTTCATGGGATTATGGCATCAGGGCTTTGTGGCATATTATTGTTTAGTATTCACATATTTTGTACGTTTATATTTTCGATATGTCTGTAACCTGTTTGAGTTTATTGGCTTAGAGATAAATTAGCATTCTCACAGTTATTCCCGCTTGAGACTTAGTGAGCCTTTAAGGATTTAAATCGTTCATCAATTTAAAGAAACTATGGTATGTTATTCTATTACTTCTTCAACTCCTTATCTTTTCTTTTCCCAGTTCCTCTTTCCTTCTTTAGCTTTTTAAAATTTTTTTGCTCATGTTTATATGCCATGACACATATGTCATGTCAGAGGATAACCTTTACCCACTTCCCTTTATTTTTTTTTCCTTTCCAACTTTTATTAAGGAAATCAATGGGATCTAAAACAATCTTTCTCTCTCTGTTTCTTCCCTTTCATGCTTTACCTGGGAGAATCTCTATGTTCATTCCTCAACTAAGTAATTTTGGTTTTAGTTGTGTAGATTGTTAGTCACTCTTCTAGTAAAGTGTAAATTTTTGGCAATTATTTTAAAATTTAGATGTTTGGAATATTCTTGCATGAGTAGTAATAACAGCCATATATGTTTAGGGAAATCTTAAATAATAATTTGTATCTTTTTAATGTTAAAATCAAAACTCTGACTTCTGGTATGCGTTGAAACTACAGGGTAGGATTTAAGTTGTACCAATCAGATGCCCTAACATGACACTTAAATGCAAAATTTTCAACACACATAAAGCAGTACTATATGACTTCCATTTTAGTTGTAATAGGAGATGGAAAAGGAACTTGGCTCTGGGGAATGGCAGAAATTGCAAGGGCAAGTTCTTAATAGAGTGGTGGCACAGTGCTGGCAGCAGGAGCTGTTGCAGTAAAGTAAATTTCTTGGCCTCTGATGCAGGAGCAATAGTTTTTCTTATAAGGAAAGTAACATTATTCCTGCCCATTATTTCCAGAAACTAAACTTCAACATTGGATGGGTAGCTTTCCTTTTATAAATAACTGTATTCTGTACATAACCTCAATTTCAAAATCTTTCTCAAATAATCTCTTCTAATCCCCTTTTTTCTTCAGTCCTTATAATGTTCCATTTCTCACATGTTCTGTATCCTAGTGGATCCTGTAATACACTACCTTCAACAACCTTTTGCAGTCTGTCATCCACTGTCTCCATAGTTTTACTTGTTTTCCTTACTTGACTTTGGAGTTCACAGTCCATAATTACAATAAATTCTCAGATATATACCACCAGCACTTTTACCCTTTTGGTCCAGCATATTCACACGAGAAATAAAGATGATCTTCAATAAATCCTATGCTCAATCTATTCAATTTCTGTATTAACTGGTTTGTACTTCATTTAATTTTAATATCTTCCAATTCATGGCCTTTAATCTCAATTGTGATTGATGATGCTATATTGTTTTCACAACCTGATCTTTGACTATTTTATACCATCTTCTCTTTACTTAAACCGACACTGTCTATTACTTGTTTCTTACTCTAATTAATGGTCTTATTTTATAAACTACTTCTGTTACTATTGCAATTTACTAAATGTTGTCTTCTTCTTAATTGATCTATTACTATCATTCACATAATAGATTATGTTATTCTTTATAAAACTCTTTGCTTGAGTTCCAGCTTAATTATACTTCTCTAGCTCACTGATTCTTCTTAATATTTTCTGGCATTATTTTAGTTTTCAAATAGAAAAAACTGAGGCAATGCAAGCTTTGATCCTTAAATAACTATTAAAAGTATTTGACACTATCTACTTATGAGTAAATATTTTCGCTATCATAGTACCCATGATCTTACAACTAATTAAATATTATTTACAAATGTTTACTGCTTTTTTATATCATCCTTATATCAAGTGTTTATCATTTCATTAAGTATAGCTACCAATTTTAAACTAAGACACACAAACATCTATAACTTATCAGTAACATGAATAATTCCCTTATAACATGCCACAAGACATTTGTTAAAAGTATCAGAATGGAAAAAAAAATCCCATTCTTCTCCCTCTCTAAAACAGTGTTATTCTACGTGTACTCCACAGATCAGCTTCAAAAGTACTAATGATCTATTATGACATAACTATGATATTTATACAGAATATTCAAGAATGATGAGTATACTAGTAGAGTACATAGATTGCATTTTAGAAAATTTTGTTTCATGTTAATACATATATGCACATTTTTTACTATTTTACCAAATTCCATGGCAGATTACATTTTTTTTTAGAAAGTAGTCCATCATAGAGAGTTGAAAACTCTACTTTTCTGAAAGTATCTTAATAATGCTTTAGGTCAGGTGGTATAGTTTCACTTCTTGTATTTACCTTAGTCTTCCCCATGGTTGGCCTTTAAGTCAAGGGACCTGGCTGCCTTCCCAGAAGTCGTTTCCGCATAGTTTAATAGCTATAGCCAGTGAAAAAAAAAGTGCATTTCCTGCCACCATAGTGCAACATTATTACTAATCTAGTAAGGATATTCACTTCTGGTTTTGGCACTGAGGTTTGGGGTACTGCACTGAGTCAGGTAGCTCACAAAAGTGCAACATTTTGAAATGTGGATTAATAGAGAAAGAATAACTAGGACTATTTCCTGTTAAAAAATATATTGCACTTGATAATTTGGCAGGACAAAGTAAATGTTAGCTCATTTTCAGAAACAATTTTCTAACTGCTAATGTAGGAATTTTTTTTTAATCCAGGAAGTGCTTAATCAATGATAGATATACAAACTATCATTCATGCTCTAATAATAAATCCTGCAACGAGTTGCAATATAGATGAAACTCTAAAGAAATAGAATAATGTTTGAATCAGCATTCATTAAGAGATATGTCCTATGATTATTCTTTAATTTGTAGAAAACTTGGGCTATAAGTCAGAAAGCATATAAAACTGCAGTCATTTGAGGGGTGAAAGTTTGCTTGGAGTTGTATGTGATATCAGATCCACAGTTTGAGCTAAGAAGTGATAAAGAAGAAAGAAGTAAATGGAAATTCAGTCACACACACACACACACACACACACACACACACGTGTGTGTGTGAACCAATGTATAACATGAACATTTTCTGTAACCTTCTTACACATAACATGTTTACTCAGTTATTAATCCTTCAACAATGATCTTTTCTCACAGTTCTACTCCAGGCTATTTAATTGCATGGGAGGTGACTTATTGTAGCAATGTGCAGCAGTACATCATAGATCAGCCCATTTAATCTTTCCAGAATTTGAGTGTATCCTAGTGAATTATAATTAACACAAATTAACATATTAACATTTACATATTAATGCTATAAGATTTATGCACAATGAGGATAAAGCAAAGTATGAAAAGGAACTGAGTCTACTTTTATTTTTAAGTATATTCATGTTTATTTACTGTGTATGTGCACACATGTCACTGTACACGTGTGAATCAGAGGACAATGTGCAGGAGTTGGTTCTTTCCACCATGAAAGTGGAATTCGTGAGGATCAAATTTAGGCCATCAGGCTTGGCTGAAAGCACCTTTACCTGTTAATCTGTCTTTCCTGATCCCACTATCTTAACATAAACACACAAAAAGTATTTTTTCTTTTACACTTATAAATTGAGGAGTAACAGTTATCTATATTAAGGTTGGCAGTTTTAAATCTTAGAGAACAGAAAAGTTAATTAAGGGTGAGAAGAATTTCCAACTATTTATCGGTCTTTATATTGCGTTTTTATTTAAAAAGTTTAAAACATAGCAGAATTACAAATCCAGTATGTTGCTAATGAAGTTCTCTTTCACTGAAATTCTTTCTTAAAATCAAAGCAAAGGGAATAATTTAATGTCAAATTACCTAGAGTAAACTGAATTAGGCAGTTTACTGTAAATTATTTCTGACTAAACATTTCAGAGAAATGTAAAAGATTAATACTTGTTGCAGATACATAGAATAAAGAAATATAAAATATTATTTTAGGAAAAGAGAAAAATTTTCTTGTTAGCCAATTCATACTCCTGCAAATACTTTGGATCAAGACTGAAAGGTAGAAATGTAAACAATGATAGCACTGCTGCTGTTGCCCTAGATTCAATTACAAAACAAGCAGCACATTTAGAAATTTATGCTGGAAAAATCCTTTCAAATGTGTCTGAATACAGAACAGTTACAGTGTTTGTGCAGTCATGCAGTTTGGACTTGTGCCAAGTGTAACGCTCTTATATTCCCGGGCCTACTCTCCTGATGAGGAATCTGAAGGCTAGGTTACAATTCAAGGTCTCTATGGTGGGCTTAATTTTCTACCAAGTGCTTTTGAGATTTTACCCCACTATGTTTGATAGTGAAAATAATAATATGAACACCTAACATATATTTGGTACTTACTATGTGCTAAACCATATGTAAGGCAAATTACGTAGTTTACCCCAATTAAGCTTTACACCTATGAATTTTAAAATTCTTATGTTCAGTTAGAGAACTGATATTCTATGAAGTTAAATAAATTACTGAAGGCCAGATTACTTTTACCTGCCCAATTTGAAGTCTGCTGAGAAAATATTTTTACTGAAGAAAAAGTTTATTTTTGTTTGAAATATAGAGTAGATATCACAGAGCAATAAATTCTGTCAAACCTTCATATCTAGCTACATATTGCCTTCAGAAGTGGTTGCTTTTAGCCATGCCTCTAATGTGCTTTCAGTAACTCTCCTTAGTCATGATGGTCCTTAAATCAGTCCCAGTTCTGTGGATTCCTCAATAGTCATGTAATTTAATATTGCAACAGAGTCTCTGAATCACCTTTTTAAAATACAATTTTTAAGTCACAGAAATAATTAAGAAATAAAAGACCTTTACTGTTTTTTTTTTTAAAAAACCTAGCATATGAAACACTAATTAGTTTGCTCCCTATGGTTATTTGTTTGACAAAAACTTAGAGAATGCAAATTGGTCGAGTACAAGATTCATAGGCGTAGGAAAAAGAAATTTTCACAACAGATATTCCTGAGGTCAGAGTCTAATAGGATCTCTAATTTTCATAAGGAACACTTGAGTGATTCTAAAATGAGATTAGGAATTATGAAGGAATTCTTCGTTAGTCATGCATTAAAACACTATTGTTAGTCAAAGGGACCTGTACTTAATACTAGAGCATTCTATTTATCCTTGATTCCATTTATCCCTAAAATACAATTTGAATCAGACATATGTCAGAAATTACATCGAACCCTAATTCAAGGAAATGGGGATCATGAAAACCTAGGTATCACCTAGAAAGGATACTGCAAAGAGTGGCGGCTACAAAAAGAAAAATCCACAGGTAGAGTGGCCCCAAGCCAAGTAAAAATAGAATGGAAGGTTTCTATGGGGGACTTTCTTTTAACGCTCTACATAATGTAAGCAATGGCTGTGTGAGACTGTCTCTATCTCTTTGACTTTAGTGCCCTGGCTATACACTACCCTTTGCCGTTTTTCTACTTTTCATGACCAATTTCCTCTGTGGGATTAGTGTTTTTCCATGTAATATGGCATGGCTAGAAATATTTTAAGTAACATATGCAAGGAAAAGTCCATATTCTCAGTCGAAATCTGTAAAGGGTAGAGGTAGAAAGAGGAGGCAGAAGGAAGGTGGACAATAGGTACCAAAACAGAATAAAGTAGAAAGAATCAGTTCTGATGAGTCATAACACAGTGAGATAACTATAGTTCACAATAATTTATTATGTATTTTTGAAGATCTAGGAGAGAGGAGTTTGTAGACTTCAAACATAAATGATAAGGAAGGTGCTGGAGACATAGCTTTGTGGTCGAGTATTTGCATAATATATGGGGTCTGTGGATTTGAGTATCATCACCACAAAAATACTTTTAAGCAGTTATAAGGAGAAAGAAGTGCTAATTATTCTGATTTGATCAATTCATGTTGTAGTCTGTGTGGAACTATCACACTGAACTCCACTAATATGTATAATTAACATACACTAATAAAATTAAAGGTTATTGCCATCCTAAACTAAAAGGTTTCTAAGATTTAGATAGTAAATTCCTTGTTTTTTCTATGACTTTTTC
This sequence comes from Microtus pennsylvanicus, assembly GCF_037038515.1. Classification (NCBI taxonomy): domain Eukaryota; kingdom Metazoa; phylum Chordata; class Mammalia; order Rodentia; family Cricetidae; genus Microtus; species Microtus pennsylvanicus. The sequence goes on along the minus strand of NC_134601.1, from coordinate 20,615,476 downwards.
CCACCTATCTCATAAACTAGGTGATAGTGGATTTTGGACACAGAATAAATTTTGAAAATATTTGTTAACCAAACATGGAAATAATGAAATCATGGCTGAAGGACTCAAATTGTTGAAACAGACTCTGCAAGTAAAATTGTAACTTGAAATGATTTTGCTAGTACTTGCTTCAGCTGATCTAGGAAATTCTTATCTGTTTTGGCCCTGGAAACTTTGTGTTTGTTTTTGTCTTTTCTTTTTCCTTTAGCATATATTTTTTTCTGCGGATTGTACACACAGGAGACGAATTTTAAAGCTCTTCTTGAAGAAATGCATTCTTCTGTTTAAACTTTAAACTTAAAACTAATCTCCTGTCTTGCATAAGCACGTATACTAGGGGAAAGAATGAAAAAAAGTATTAGCAACCTGGACTCCTCACGTATTTACTAAAGATAATTCTACCCCTGCACACTCTGTTCTGAACTTTGTTCCAAAGATCAGGAAAATGGTTAAGACAGAAAAATAAAACAAGCCAGGTTTTGTTTGACTAATTTACATTGGAAAGGGCAGAGAATTATAAAGGATGAACGTTTTGAGTATTTTGAGGAAAAAGAGTCTGGAATATTAGATATCCTGAGTCAGAATGTAAAGAAGTAAATACGTAAAAATAATTTTGATAGACTGTTTGCTCTACATTATGAAGTGAATTAGCAGACAAAATTAAAATGTAAATTTATTTGTAGACTTTAAAATATTTTAAAAAGGATTTATTAGTATAAGATCCAATTTTGAGACTGCCACTAGGTGGGCAGATTTTATTAAGCAATATTTAGAAGAGAAGACTTAAGTTTTACCAAAATTATGGGAAATATTGAGGTATGTCTGCCAGTTCCGATAAAAGTGAAGATGGTAATAACTTGTGACATACCCCTTCCATTTCTTCCCTAGAGAAACACACACACATATATGTAAAACAACATTTTCTGAAATATTTAAAAATTTTGAGATCAGTCTGAATGTCTTAGAGTAATAAATAAAATTTTATCTCTGATCAAACGTTACTCAGAAATCACAATAAATAATATTTGTATGACTGTATGTTGAAAATATTACATTGAATTACTGAAGAAGTTACTGTATAATCTATTGATATAGAAAGTATAGTGAATAAAATAATATATTTTCATAAATTTTATGACTACATGCATATATTCTTAAAACATAAAATATTTTATCAACAAATAAACAAGAAAGTTTATGATAGTAGTGGTTTCTGGAGTTTTAGTACAGGTAAAGTAAACAAAATGAGAAATGGTGACCAAAAGGGATATTAGATTTATCTACAATGTCCTAATTTTTTTGCAAAAACTTTTAAAGTTAAGAAATGGCTAAATAACCCAGAAAATCTTGTGGGCCCTTTAACTAGCTTCCAATAGTAATATAGTAATGCCTTTATACCAACATCTAAACTAGGAATTTGACAATGTTATGGCTGTTATTTTTAACTAGATTTTATTTAGTTTTCACTATTTAAAATTGGCATTAGTGTTTTTTATTTCTTATTAAACATATGTCTTCATGTAATCATCAACACAATTAATACACAGAATTCTTTCATAACCATGAAGAAACACCTGTGTACAACATTTTTATATTATTAGTCACTGTTTACCACATACTATGTCATTCTTGTCCCCTAGAAACTACTAACATTAATTTACAAAGTTCTGTCATTGTGAGAATGTTATAGTGGTGAAACTATATGGAATGTAATGTTTTAGAACTGGCCTTTTATTGAGGATGGTAACTTGAATGGTAGCAAATTTATAACTTTTATTAGCAGTCCATTTTTATTGTTGAATTGTATTCTGTAGTACAGATATAACATGGCATGTTCAGCTATTTGCCTTTTGAATGATATCTGAAGTTTTCCACTACTTAGTTTTATTAAAAATAATATTTAATTCATGCACATGTAAGTCATTTCTTGGTGATAAATATTCAGGAATATGATAGCTGGGTTTTTGTGTTAATTATATGTTTAGTACTTAAGAAATTAGGACACTATTTTCCAAAGTGGTTTTACCATTTAACATTTCTACTAGTAAATATATAAAATACTCAATTTCTATGTATCCTCATGGATTAGTCAAATGTTTCAACACTTTGACTAGGAGCTGACATTCATTTTCCTCATGGTTTTTAGAAGCTCCAATCCACGGACAGCTGGCTCTATTGTTTTTTGGTTTTTTTTTTTGAGATCTTATTGCAAAAAAGAAAAGCCATGGTAAAAAGGTATAAGGGAGACACCCTATGTACTAATGACATCCAGAAAGCAGTATTTAGTAGTAACAAGACAGGGGCAAATAAATACCTACTCTTGAAAAGTATGTTCCCTGAGACCTAATTTTTCAAATAGTCCCCAGTTTCCACAATTGTATCACTTCCCAATAGTCAGTTTATTTTGAATTCACCAGTGATTTAAATTAATGATTAGGTGAGAGGCTTTTTTCTGAATTTGTTTATTATATATTCTGATCACAGTTTCTCCTCCTGCATCTCCTCCCAGATCTTCCTACCTTCCTCATCCACTCAAATCTATACCCTTTCATTCTCTCTCATTAGAAAGCAAACAGGCAACTAAAAACAAACAAAAACAGAATAGGTCAAAACAAACAAACAAACAAACAAACAAGAAAACAGGAAAAAAGGAGCTAAAGAAAAAGCACAAGAAACACCTACACACACACACTTTTATAAACAGAAATCACAGAAAACAAAATCATTAACCATAGTATTTGAAGAAAAGTCCTGTAAAGTTAAAACAAAAAAGCCCAAAGTATTATGATCCCCTCCGCCAACATAAAATGCCAAAACAAAGCAGTATGAGACCAAATTAAAAAAATAAAAAAACAAAACAAAACAAAAAGAAAAAACCCACTCTAAATACCACTGGATTCATTTTGTGTTAACTATCAATTTCTGGGCCTGGGGCCTACCATCAAGTGTGGTTTCTGTACCTAGAGAGACTCTGTTAGAGATAACTAATTTTTCCTTTGTGAGAAGTGTGTCAATTGGTGATGGCTTCTGGGTTAGGGATGCAGGCTTGTATACACTTCCCTTTTAGTGCTGGGACCCCTTGTGGCTCAGAATAGTGCAGGCCCTAAGCATGCTGCCACCAGCTCTGGCTTTCATAGGGTGTCAGCCAGGCTGTATCTAGAAAGCCTTGTTTCCTTGGTGTCTTCCATGCCCACTGGCTCTTACAGTCTTCCTGCCTCCTCTTGCACAAAGCTCCCTGAGCCATGAAGGGAGGGACATCCCATTTAGAATTGACTTTTCCAAGTTCTCTCACTCTTTAAACAGTGCCCAGCTGTGGGTCTCTGTATTTTCTCCTATCTACTGTAGGAGGAAGCTTCTCTGATGATGGCTGAATAAGACACAGATCTGTGCATATAGTAGAATGGCATTAGAAGTAATTTTATTCCTATGTTCTTTTAACAGAACATATTGACTCTCCTCTGGGCCTATGACCTGTCTAGCCTCAGGTTGTTGGCCATCTGAGCAGTCTCACGTATGGGTTCCATCTCATGCAGTGGGCCTTAAATCTAATCAGATATCAGTTGGTTACTCTCACAAGGTTTTTGCCACTATTGTACTAGTGTGTCATGCATGCAGGTCACCACTATAGACCAGAGGGTTTTGGTATTTACCTTTTTCCTCAGGTGGTATGTAGAGTACCTACAATACCATGGACACTAGGCAGTAAGGGGGAAGGATTTAAGTAAGCACCAGCTCAACTTCTCTGTGTTTAATGAGTTGTGTAGGTATCTTCAGCAATAGGGCCTTACCATCAGTTTTTGGATAGCCACCAATAGTGTTGGCAATAGCTTGAGTTGTTTGGGGGTTTCTATCAGCCTCTTTTGGCTAACAACCAAATGAACCTGGAAACTTCATTTTGTAGTAATAGATGTATAGATGAGACTTTGTCTGTCCCGTTATTTGGTGATTCCATTTAGAATTCTTTCATATGTGTATATATTTTAAGAATCTTATACTGTAGTAGGTTTCCCTATGACCCCTCAAATGGCAATGGCCCTTAATTTTAGCTGTTCCTTTCTATATTCTTTCCTTTGCCATCTTCTTTCCCTCCTCCCGATTTAGTCCTTCTGTTCCAATCATAATTTCAGCTTTTTAAACAGCTGATAAATATTCCATTGTGTAAATATACCACATTTTCTTTGTCCATTCATCTGTTGATGGACATCTAGAATATTTCCAATTTCTGGCTATTATGAATAGAGCAGTAATGAACATGGATGACCAAGTATCTCTGTAGTAGAATTATAGATTCCTTTAGGTATATGCCTGAGAGTGGTATAACTGGATCTTTTTTTATTTTTTATTTTTTTTTTAGTTGTTGAAAAAAAATTTCCGCCTCCTCCCCATTACCCATTTCCCTCCCCCTCCTCCCACACATTGACCCTCCCCCCACTCCATTCCCTCTCTCCCCTCCCCCCCACTCCATTCCCCCTCCCTCTCGAGGATGGGAGCAGTCCGGATTCCCTGCCCTGCGGAAAGTCCAAGGTCCTCCCACTTCGATCCAGGTCCAGGAGAGTGAGCATCCAAACAGGCTAGGCTCCCACAAAGGCAGTTCATGTATTAGGATCGAAACCTAGTGCCATTGTCCTTGGCTTCTCATCAGCCTTCATTGTCCGCCATGTTCAGAAAGTTCAGTTTCATCCCATGCTTATTAAGTCCCAGTCCCTCTGGCCTTGGTGAGCTCCCAATAGATAAGTTCCACTGTCACAGTGGGTGGGTGCACCCCTCGTGGTCCTGACTTCCTTGCTCATGTTCTCCCTCCTTCTGCTCCTCATTTGGATCTTAAGAGCTCAGTCCGGTGCTCCTATTTGGGTCTCTATCTCTATCTCGATTTCTCGCCAGATGTAGGTTCTAAGATGATATGCAAGATATTCATCAGTATGGCTATAGGATAGGGTCATTTCAGGTTCCCTCTCCTCCGTTGCCCAAGGTACTATCTGGGGACATCTCCCTGAACACCTGCGAGCCCCTCTAGAGTCAAGTCTTTTGCCAACCCTAAGGTGGCTCCCTTAATTAGGATATATATTTCTCTGCTCCCGTGTCCACCCTTCCTTTATCCCAACCATCCCATTCCCCCAAGCTCCCCCCATCCTCCCCTTCTCACGTTTCTCACCCCATTTCCCCTTAGCCCCATGCCACCTCACCCCCAAGTTCAATGGAATAGAGTAGAAGACCTGGATTTTAACCCACAAACCTATAAACACCTGATTTTTGATAAAGGAGCTAAAAGTATTCAATGGGAGGAAGAAAGCATCTTCAACAAATGGTGCTGGCAGAACTGGTTGTCAACCTGTAGAAGAATGAAAATAGATCCATATCTATCGCCATGCACAAAACTCAAGTCCAAATGGATCAAAGACCTCAATATCAGGCTGAATACACTGAACCTGATAGAAGAGAAAGTGGGAAGTACTCTACAACATGTGGGCACAGGAGATCACTTCCTACGTATATCCCCAGCAGCACAGACATTAAGGACAACATTGAATAAATGGGACCTCCTGAAACTGAGAAGCTTCTGTAAAGCAAAGGACACTGTCACTAAGACAAAAAGGCAACCCACTGACTGGGAGAAGATAGTCACCAACCCTGCAACAGACAAAGGTCTAATCTCCAAAATATATAAAGAACTCAAGAAACTAGACTTTAAAATGCTAATTAACCCAATTAAAAAATGGGGCACTGAACTGAACAGAGAATTCTCAACAGAAGAGATTTAAATAGCCAAAAGACACTTAACCTCCTTGGCAATCAGGGAAATGCAAATTAAAACAACTTTGAGATACCATCTTACACCTGTCAGAATGGCTAAAATCAAAAACACCAATGATAGCCTTTGCTGAGAGAGGTTATGGAGTAAGCGGCACACTCATCCATTGCTGGTGGGAATGCAATCTTGTGCAACCACTTTGGAAATCAGTGTGGCGATTTCTTAGGAAATTCGGGATTAACCTACCCCCAAGATCCAGTAATACCACTCTTGGGAATATACCCAAGAGATGCCCTATCATACTACAAAAGTATTTGTTCAACTATGTTCATAGCAGCATTATTTGTAATAGCCAGAACCTGGAAACAACCTAGATACCCTTCAATGGAAGAATGGATGAAGAAAGTTTGGAATATATACATATTAGAGTACTACTCAGCGGTAAAAAACAATGACATCTTGAATTTTGCATGCAAATGGATGGAAATAGAAAACACTATCCTGAGTGAGGTAACCCAGACCCCAAAAGATGAACATGGGATGTACTCACTCATAATTGGTTTCTAGCCATAAATAAAGGACACTGAGCATATAATTTGTGATCCTAGAGAAGCTAAATAAGAAGGTGAACCCAAAGAAAAACATACAGTCATCCGCCTGGATATGGGAAGTAGACAAGATTGCCGGGCAAAAACTGGGAACTTGGAGGTGAAGTGGCATGGGGCTAAGGGGAATTGGGGTGAGAAAGGTATAACTGGATCTTGAGGTAGATCTATTCCAAGCTTCCTAAGGAACTGCTACCTTGTTTTCCACAGTGGCTGTATAACTTTTCACTCCCACCAGCAATGGATGAATGTTCTCTTTACTCCTCACCAGCATGAGCTGTCACTTGTTTTATTGATTTGAGCAATTCTGACTGGAGTAAAGTAAATTCTCAAAGTGGTTTTAATTTGTATTTCCATGATGACTAGTTATATTGAATATTTCTTTACATGTTCCTTAGCCATTTGTGCTTCATATTTTGAGACTTCTGTTTAGATTAAAATTGGGTTGTTTGTCTTGATCTCCAGTTCTTTTGAGTTCTTTATATATTTTAGATATTAGCCCTCTATCCTATTTGTAGTTGATAAAAAATAACTTTCCCATTCTGAAACATTACACTTTGCCCAAATGATGGTGTCCTTTGCCATACAGAAACTTAATTTTCATGAGGTCCCTATTTACTAATTATTGTTCTTTGTGCCTGTGCTATCAGTATCCTGTTCATATCTCTTTTTGAATATATATATCTTTTTATTTATTTTGAGAATTTTATATGAATACTATATTTACATCATGCCTCCATTCCTCTCCTCTCTCCAATTCTTTCTGTGCACACCCTACTCCGTTTCAAGTTCATGACCTCTTTTTATGTAATTATTATTGTTAAATACAACATATGAATGTACACACACACACACACACACACACACACTCACTCACTCACACGCTAGCCCTCAAGGAGAAGATTTCCAGGTCAGTCCCAGCTTGATTCTTCTAAGTTTTGTGTCCAAAGTGTCTGGTATCTTCAATAACAGTGTTTTACTTTCAATTTCTGGGAGGCAACCAAGGGCTATAGCATAGTTCATATGGCTTTGGAAGTATCTTATACACCCCTGGACAACAACTTGAGGGAAGGTGCCTGGCACTGAGGTTTTTGTTATATAATCTATGGCTCTTGGGGGAGCATTATCACCCCAACTGACATAACTTCATTTAAATTACCTATATATGTATTACACACATACATATATACACATACAGTATATATGCATTTAAGGAAACATAAAATAATGTTTCCCTGTAATATTTTCAATCATCCTTGATGTTCTTTATCCTTCTTTCATTTTCCTCTGTATTGTCTTTTTTCTCACCTCCCAGATAAATTCCCCACTCTATTTTCCCATTCCCCCATTCACAGCACATGCATCCTACTATCTTCTCTAGAGAACCCTGCCATGTTTTCTTTTTACTTTCCTGGTATCTGTAGCTACTCCAGGTTATATACTCTCATATAAACATTTGAAATTAGGAACCACAAATAAATGAGAATATGTAACATTTGTGTTTTTGGGTTCTGGTTACTTGTTATAATATCTTCTAGGTCCATCCATTTACCTAAAAATTTCATAATTTTATTTTTCTTTAGAGATGAATAGAATTCCACTGTGTGCATGTACCACATTTTCATCACTCATTTATGAACTGAAGAACATTTTATTTGTTTCCATTTCCTATCTATTGTGAATAGAGTGACAAGGAACATTGCTGAGTAAATATCTGTGGATTAGAATGTTGAATCTTTTGGGCATATTTCAAAGAGTGGGACAGCTGGATCATATGGTAGATCTACTTTTAGCTTTTTGAGAATTCTCCACACTAATTTCCATAGTGGTTGGACGAGTTTTCAATCCTAGAAACAGTAAATGAGTGTTCCCCTTTTCCACATCTTTGCCAGCATTTGTTGTCTGTTTCCTTGACCTTAGCCATTCTGAATGAGGTAAGATGAAATCTCAAAGTAGTTTTAATTTGTGCATGTGTGACATACAAAAATAAACAAAATCAGAATATGTAAAAATAAAATATTGTTGATAAAATATTTAAGGGAGGATTATATAATGGAGAACTATAACCATTTTATGGATTGATAGTTTAGAAAGCGTAATAATCTTAAAATATTATTTCTCCCTAAATTTAACTATAATTTCAATTAAGTTCCCAAACAAAACTTCTAAAAGGTTTTTAATGAAAATAACAAATTAGTTTTAATATTTATGTAGAAACACAGCAACCCAAATAGTTTTCATAATCATTAAAAAATAAAATTTGGGGGCTGGAGAGATAGCTCAGCAGTTATGAGTACTAGCTGTTCTTTCAGAGAACCCAAGTTTAATTCCCAGCACCCACATGGTGGTTAACAACTGTTTGTAACTCCAGTTCCAGAGTATTTGGCACAATCACACAGACATAATGCAGGCAAAACTCCAATGCACACGAAATAAAAATAAATATATTTAAAAAGAAAAATAAATATAATTTGAAGACTTATACTTCCTGATTTTATGACATATTAAATCAATTGTACTCAATAAGTATGTTATTGACATAAAGATAAGTCTACAGACAATGGACCAGAATTCAGAGTTCTGAAATAGATTTGTTTAAATATAGCAGATAAAGTTTCAAATAAACTGCTAAGACCAATTCTTGCTTTGGTTGAAGATGTGGAGAATAGCTTTTCAATAAACTATGTTGAGATAACTGAATGTCTATATGTAAAACAATTAGCTGTCATCTCTCACCACACAAAAATTAATTGAAAGTGGATTATAAACCTAAACATAAAATTAAACTCATAATATTCCCATGATAAAATATGGGAGAAAAGTCCTTGTGACTCTGATAGGATGAATAAGTGTACATGGAAGTTTCTGTCCCACAGGGGCCTACAGCTGTTCAGTTACAAAGAACACAAAGGGGCTTATATTAATTATAAACCATTTGGCCTATTAGCTCAAGGTAGCTTTTACAACTCAAATTAACCCATAATTAACTACCTTTTACAACTTAAATTAATCCATAATTATTATCTTTGTTTAGCCACGTGGCTTGGTATATTTTGTTAGTAAGGCATTCTCATCTTGCTTCCTCTGTGTCTGGCTGGTGACTGTGTCTCTGCCTTTCCTCTTCCCAGAATTCTCCTAGTCTGGTTTCCCTACCTATACTTCCTGCCTGGCTACTGGCCAATCAACATTTTATTAAACCAATATGAGTGATAAATCTTTACAGTATACAAGAGCATTGTCTGAAAGCAGATACGTGATTCTACAAAGTTTTCTCCTTTTTGTCCCTGGCACCAGTAAATATTTTGTCTTACATGGTGAAAGGGACTTTGAAGGCATAATTAAAATAGTTGAAAAAGGGGCATTGTCCTGGGTCAAAGTGGTGGACCCACAGTAATCACAAAGGTCCTTATTAGAGGAAAACAATAGGTACATAAATGTACACAAAAAGATGAATACAGAAGTTGGAATGATGATCTTTAAAGGTAGAAGAAGGGGGCCACACAATAAGGAATACAAATGAACTCTATAAGGTAGAAGGCAAAGAAAAAGATTGCCTCCAAGACTCCAAGGTAAAATAACTTATTCAACAATGTAATTTTAGCACCACAAGAGGCATTTTATGTTTCTGACTCTCAAAATTAAGATAATAAGCATGTTATTTTAAGAGACTATATTAATATAATGTGCTGCAACTGTAATAGGAAACTAATAATGAGTTAGACAAAAAGTTCTCAGCAAAACTCAAAAGCATATCCCATTGGAGATAAAGTTGAAAAACTGTTTTTTCCAGGTCTGAGTTCAATTGTTAGCAGACACAGTAAAGAAAGGAAGTCTAAGACTTAGAATGAATGACTTAAAAGATTTCTACAATAATGATATAATCCAATATAAAAAAAGATATGAATTAAGATCTCGAAAAATATACCCAAATAAGTAGTTAAAAACCTGAAAGTTTATAACATTATTATTCATCAGGGAAATGGTATTTAAAACCAAAGTGTTATAAATTTATTATGCAAACATTGAGAACAAAACTTGGAAAAAACTGACATAGAAATATTGCAATGGATGTTCAGTGACTATTGTATGTGAATGGAAAGAAAAATTATATATATATGTATAATATATTCAGTGTTTGTTCATTTCACATTTATTGATAATTTTGCTTCCAATGTAAACATACAATTAACAGCAAAATATTTTGATTGTTCAGTTCATATAAGAGTAGATTTATATGACCCTAGTCTTCTCTGTGCTTTTCATTTATCAAGGATAGAACAGGCTCTTTATATATGCTTACTTATTAACTATATCTCCCTACAGTATCTAAAAGCCCCTTGTGGATATATCATATGTGTTGTTTGAAAAAGATAATACACCATGACCAAGTTGTCTTTACTCCAGGGATACGGGAATGCTTGAACATATGAAAATCAATAAATGCAACACATAACATGAATGATGTATCCCAAATAATAAAAACACACAAACAGATATTGGGGTTCAAGCTGAAGATCGAAAAGCAAGGCAGCCAGCCACTGGCTCTTATCTCTACCTCAGATTGAAAATGAGTGATCTTGCCTTCACAAATCCTCAGATTGACAATGAGCATGAGACCTGTCTCCTTCTGTTTTATATTCTTCTCTAGTGCTAAAATTAAAAGTATGCACCACCATAGCCTGGCCCCTATGGTTAACTAGTGTAGCAGGTGGGATTAAAGGTGTTTGCCACCACTTACTGGCCTGTACGGCTGTCTAGTCTGACTTCTTTGTATTGATCTTCAAGGAAGCTTTATTTCTTAAAACACAAATAATATACCTCTATAAAATGCAATCAGGGACAGAAATCACATTCCACATTCCAATAGGTATAGAAAATGCATTTATCAAAATCTAACACCCTTCATGAAAAAAAGTTCTTGCAAAATTAGGAAGAGAAGTAAAGTATCTCAACATAAATAAAGGGCATATATGACAAAGCTATGAGCAACATTACACTATGGGGAAAACAGAAAGCATCTTTATTAAAATCAAGAACAAGATAGGTTTCACAGTCTCTACTCACTTAACATAGTATTGGAAGTAATAGGGCAATAAGACAAGAGAACCAAGCAAAAGTAATAAAAATAGGAAGTAAAAAGTCAAAGTATCTTCATTGGTAGAAGATATGATTTTATGCATAAGAGACCTAAAAAATCCACCAGAAAACTCTTAGGGCTGACAAACACTTTTAGTAAAGTGTAAGGCTAAAAAATTAATACACAAAAATCAATAGCCTTCCCATATACCAATGACAGACAAAATAAAAAGAAATTAGATAAACAACACCATTCATAATTACCTAAAAATACTTTGAAAAAATCAACTGAGGAATCAAAATATGTATATAATCAAAACTTTAAAACACTGAAGGAAGAAACTGAAGGACAAAGAAGATAGAATTCCTTATGTTCATGGATTTGATGATCTTGAAAATGGAAATTTTACCAAAAGCAATCCCCATCAAAATTTTAGTCTCATTCTTCACAAAATAGAAAAACTATTAAATATCATTTAGAAGTACAAAATACCCCAGATAACCAGAGAAATCCCAAGCAAAAATAAAAATGCCAAAGATATCATTATATTTAATTTCATTATATTGAAAATTCCTACTACAAAACAGTATAATATTTGAAAAAAACAGACATGAATGTCAAACAGAATAGAAGATCCAGATATACGACTACTAAGCTGTAGCCACCTGATTTTTTTTTAACAAAGATGCCAAAAATTGTTATTGGAAAAGAAAGCTTCTTTAACAAATGATGCTGGAAAAACAGATAATCAGATTACAAGAAGGAAACTAGATCCTTATTTCTCATACTACAAAAAAAGAATCAATTCCAAATAGGTTAAAAACATTAATATAATACTGGAAACTCTAAAACTGTTAGAGGCAATGTGGGAAAAATACTTCAAAACATAGGCATAAGCAAAGACTTTCTAACTGGCACTCTAGTAACTCAGGAAATAAGAACTAACACTTGATGAATAGGATCTCATGAAAATTTTTAATAGTTTCTGTTGTGCAAAGGAAACAGGTAAGTAAAGAGACAGCTTACAGAACAGAATAAATATTTTGTCATCTACACATCTAACAGAAGATTAATAACTAGACTATAGAATGAACTGAAATAATATTAACAGTAAGAAAGCAAGCAATCCTTCACCCCAAAGCTCAGGGAATCCCACAGAAGAGGAGGCAGTAGAGTGTAAGAGCCAGAGATGGAGGACACCAAGAAAACAAGACCCTCTAAATCAACATGATCAAAGCTCATATGAACTCACAGAGACTGAAAAAGCATGCGTACCCTGACATGGGCCTGCACCAGTCCTCTCTTTCTATATTGTCTTCCAGTTTAGTGTTTTTGTGGGATTCCTGAGTATGTGAACGAGTGGGTCCCTGATTCTTAAGGCTTTTCTTGGGCTCTTTTCCTTCTGTTTGTTTGTTTTATACAACTTTGATGTTACATTTTTTGTTTGATCCTAATCATATTTCATTTTAGTATGTAATGTTTTTAAAATAATGAATAAAAACCTAGCCACTAGGGTAAAAGTTAACAACTGAAGTGTCATTTATACCTGCTGGGAGAGGGAAAATCAATTTTCTACAATGGAGTGACAATGAATATATCAACCACTCCTGGGCAGGCCTCATGTTCAGGAGCAATTGACAACATATAAACAGATTCCACATTTTTTAATGTGTGCTTTTTTTTGGTTACAGTTACTTTTGTGTGTATGTGCTTTTTTTCCTTTTTGGATGGTGTTTTATTTTGTTTTCTTGCTCTTGTAAATCCTGTTAACTTTTTCAAAGAAACACCTCTTTGTTTTGTTGATTCTTTGTATTTTTCCATTTATATTTCATTAATTTTAGTCTTGATTTTGATTATTTATTCCCATATCTCAATGTTGTTTGTTCTGTTTTTCTAAGTCCTTCAGGTACATCTTTAAAGTATTGATTTGTGACCTCTGAAAAAATTTTATATATGTATTTAGTGTTATAGTCTTTCCTCTTAGAACTGTCTTCATTGAATTACATGGATTTTGGTATGTAGCATTTTCATTTTAATTCCACTCTAGGAATTTTAAATTTTTCTACTTGATACATCCAGCTCATATTGTTTAATTATTGATAATAGAAAGAAGTGGTGATCACAAGCAACTCACATATATGACCAAGAACAAATTTTGATACAAAATAATACAATTATCTAGAAATCCCATGTTTATTCTTATAAAACTAAAGACTCAACCCTATTTATTATGTACTTTATTTTATATGCATCATAGCTAAACAATCTGTTATATTTCTTTGACATATATAGAAAATACAAAAGTATATTGCACAGCTTAGGCACAAAATATTTTGGGAATTTCAATGAACAGAAAACAGCACACAGAAATAACAGTAATTGCAATAGACTTTTGGCCTGCTACACTTTTCTCACACTGACTGATTCATATAGTTTTGGATTTCTAATCACTATTAGTTATTCTAATAAGTCATATCTCATTACAGGACCACCTCATGCTTTCCTTTTCTTTTTCCATTCAGAAGTATACCCTTCATTTCTTCTCACACAATGTACAGACAAGCAACAATCAATTCTTTTAGTGGATAGATAAACTTCTACCATACTCTTTTTACCATAGCCTTTTGTAACTATTTAGAAATGTGTTTCACTTACTTTATAAAATTAATAGACAGGCAGATAAAGTGAATATGACAATTTACAAAGTGCTTATGTTACATATAAATAGGTGACAATGGAACTATACAGGCTCACAACTAACTGGATAATTATACCTAAACATTTTTGCTCAGTGAATGGATCATAAATTCTATGAAGAGATAAATTCTCATGAACATTTTTATCAAATCTAAATGATAAATAAATATTAAAAGAGGTATGGATACAAGCTCTCATCCCTCACACAGAGCTATCTTCAATTGATAACCACTCACAAAGGAAAAAATAGTTTTATCCAGTGCAGTATCACTGGGTATACAAACCACTTTTTTGTTGTCGTTGTTGGTGGTGTTTATTTTGCTTTGTTTACAAACAACTCTTAAGAGAAGGCTCCATGCCCAGCAGTACATGGGTAAAAATAACATTTTTGGACGTTCTTTGTCCCATAATGCTTTGTCAGGGATTTTTTTTTTACCTTATATGTCCTTTGTGTATATTTTGTGGTTTCTAGTTTTGTTATTTTTATGGGATATCTATGTGTGTGTATGAATGTATGTGTATCTGCATCTATATCTATTTCTTGTGATTTTTCTTTGGCTCTTTTTCTTCTGTTCATTTTGTCCCATTCTGGTTTGTTTATTTTTGTTTTATATTATTTTGTGTCATTATTATCCTTTAGATGTCTGTTTGTTTTCTAATATGAGGGGTGGGATTTGGATGGGAAGGAAAGTAGGGAAGATATGGGAAGAACTGGAGAAGGAAAACTGGTGTGGGAAAATTGTCTGTATTCTGTCAATCATATTTTAAATAAATGCTGATTGGCCAGTAGCCAGACAGGAAGTATAGGCAGGACAATTACACAGGAAGTATAGGTAGGTCAAGAAGAACAGGAGAATTCTGGGAAGAAGGAAGCAGATTCCCGGCAGTCCTGACCTGACCACAGAAGAAACAAGATGTGACTGTCCCACTGAAAAGGTACTGAGCCATTTGGCTAACACAGATAAGAATGATGGGCTAATATAAGTTGTAAGAGTTAATAAGAAGCCTGAGTTAATGGGCCAATCAGTTTATAACTAATGTAGAACTCTGTGTGATTTCTTTGGAACTTAAGGACTGCAGGAACCAGGCAGGACAGGGACTGGGTGAGACAGAAAACCTCAAACAACAAGGTGTGATTTCTTTGGAACTTAACGATTGCAAGAACTGGGCAGGACAGAAACCTCAGTCAACAGAAAACCATAATCAGTATATATTGTATGAAAAAAATATTTTAAATAAAAGAAAAATAGAAATTTTCATGAAAAGAAATAAAAGGTATTAAATAGAGGGGGATTTACAGAACTTGGTCTATTGAATATTTTTGCTTATGACTTGATTATGGAATAAGAGAACTGAAACAAATTCAACACTTTAAAAATATGGGAAGTGCAAATTAAAACTACTTTGAGATTTCATCTTATTCCAGTCAGAATTGTCAAGATTAATAAAACAAATAAAAGCAGATGCTAGTGAGGATACAGGGAAAGTAGGACACTTATGGACTACTGGAGGGAGTGCAAACTGGTGCAGCCACTATTGAAATCAGTGTGGAGTTTCCTTTTGAAAAATCTAAAAATATTTCTACCACAAGATCCAGTTATGCCACTTGGGCATTTATCCAAAGGACTCTACATCTTACTACAAAAATACTTTATCATCCTTTTCATTGCTGCTCTATTCATAATAGCCAGAGATTGGAAATAGCTTAGATGTCTGTCAACTGATGAAGGGATAATGAAAACATGGTACATTTACATAATGAAATATTATTTAACTATTAAGAAAAACGAAATTATAAAACTGTAGGTAAATGGGTAGAGTTAGAAGCGATCATCCTGAGCGAAGTAACTTAGACCCAAGAAACAAATATTGCATGTTTTTCTTATATGTAAATGCTATTTTTTTAAGTTTAAGATATGCATGTTTCAACTTGATACTCATGCAATGAGAGGGAGCCGATGGCTGACAATGTCTTGAGGGCCAGGAACCAGAGTCTGGATAGCCCTGAGACCTAGGATAAAAACAAACACAACAGGCAAGAAAAAATTAAAGTCAATGAAATGATTTCTAATGATACTTTGCTATGCTTATAGTCTGGAGCCAAGTATAACCATCATGAGAGAGGCTCTATCCAGCAACTGATGGGAGCAGATGCAGAGACCCACAACCAAACATTACCATATTAAGTTATAATAAGACTAGACAAATACCCTCATATTAATGCTAGATGAGGCAACCTATAGTTGCAGAATATTTGTTTAACTATGCAAAGATGTGTTGCATTTGACTGTAATATTTGCCTAACCATATAAAGATGTGTTGTATTTGTTTATGATGCAGAATATTTGTTTAACTATATAAAGATGTGTTGTATTTGTGTAATCATATAAATATGTGTAGATGCTTAACCTTACCTGCCTAAGAGCTAATAAAAAGTTGAATGGTTAATAATGAGGGAGGAGGTATAGGTGGATTTTCTGGGCTTGGAGAATAAAAAGGAGAAATTTAGACTTGTGGAAGAAAGAGAAGGAGACAACAGGGAGATGCCAGGGGTCAGTCAGCCAGACACAGAGGAAGCAGTAAAGCAGAACTTACAGAATGAAAGAAAAGTAAGCAGCCCTTAGGCAAAATGTAGATGAATAGAAACAAGTTAAGTTAACAGAGCTAGTGGGACAAGCCTAAAATAAGGGCAAAGCATTGACAATTAAGAATAAGTTACGGTGTCTTTATTCGGGAGCCTGTTGGTGGCTCAAAGAAAATTCCAACTCCAGAAATCTGGGGAGTGATGGAGAATCTCAACCAATCACCTTGTTTGGGGGGGGGTGTAATAGGTTTTAGTACGTATAAAAATTATATATATATATATATATATATATACACACACACACACACACACACACATTGCTATGCTTTTCTTTGTAAATATGTAAAGCTGGTTTTGGAGTTGGACTATGGCTCAGTCCCTCTTCAATTCCAAGCCTGTTGATAAGAGATATCTTAGAGTTTCTGTCTCAGGTCAGGAACCATGATATGGGACAGAATAAGAGTAATAATATACTTGTTAAACTTTCTTTGCCTTTCCTCAAATCTGTGTCTGGTTTTATCATACCTTTCCTTGAATATATATATATATATATATATATATATATACACACACACACACACACACACACACATATATATATATGATGTCTGTATATGTCTTTGTAGTTAATGTTTAAATTTCCCGTAACAAACAACAAATTTTCCTATATTAATCTTTGAAGTTTCCAGGATGAAGATGGGGCCCCATGACATCAACTCCACCTGGTTACTATGACGTCATGATTTTGATAGCGCTAAAATTAGACCTGTTTTTTGGTACCAACTGCACAAGACATTTTCGAATGTTGCACATTTTTGACAACACTCTGGCCAGGCCTCCTCAAAACACTCAGAGACTAGTTACAATTTTCTCAGACCAGATGTTAATCTGGGAATTTTACCATCGTTTGCTTTCACAGGGCCCCTTAAGAAGAATGTCGCCCCCATGTCAGCTGAAACCATCTTAGAGAACAACGTCCCCTCTCCCAACAGAGTTTGCCCTCAGGTTTAGGAACATCATTTAGGGGTTGGTATAGGGTTGAGGGGACGGGGGAGGTATTTTATGGGATTAAGGGTGCTTCTTAAAAAAGGGGGGATTAAGTGGTTTGATGGGATGGTTGATATTTGTGAGTTATTGTTTTTAAAAAATTGTATTGGTGCTGATTCCTGTATGTTGATATATTGAATATTGAATGCGAGTATGCTTCTACCTCTATTTATTGTGTGAGAGTATGTTTATACCTCTGTTTATATTTACCATATTGCAATGTACATTTCTACCTCTGATATGACATTGTTTACAATTGGAGATCATTGTTCTCATAATTTGCACAGTTGTTTATTCTCTTAGTCCTCAAGTTAGATAGGTATTGAGAATTATAAATCTATAGTCATATATATTTGTCATATTCATGTTTAGGATAATCAGGTTTTTTAGACACATAGAGATTATATTTAATATAGATAATATAATCTTCAGCCTCTTCGAAGAGCTGTAGAAAATGGCCTTTAATCTAACCTAGAATTCCATGCTAACGAGACACTATCACTCCTCGCAACACCGCTCTTACTCCCGAGAGAATGTTGAGCACCAACGACACTCCACTGGGAGCTTGTCTTCTTGGCACAACTGGCCTTCGGGCAAAAGAAAAGCCCATACCTCAATTACTGACAAAGATACAAAATATCCATAAGTGGATAAAACGGGATTGTCTTATCTTGCCAAGACAGGGTAGGATAGTTCTAAGAAAGTTCCTTGCCTTTAATAATGGTATGTCAGTTATGTTAGGCCTTAGCCAAAGTTGGTTGACTCAACATTGCTAACGAGACTTTGGATGATTGCCCAGGTAGTCAGTTGTCTCTGCATTTATTGCACTTTTTGAAAGTTTCTCGTTTGTACTTCCTGGTTGCTTAAGTAATATTACTTCCCTTCTTAGATCTTTGATGGAGTTAAAGATTAGATAATTATAGTTACCCTCTACATTATTTAGACTCCTTGAAATAGAATGTTTAGTAAAACTTTTGTTATATGTTTCTTGATCAATATTGTTTGTTATTTGTAATTTTATATTATTTGTTCCTATTGTATATAGTTGTATTGGGTTTGGTTCTGTCTTATTTAGACAAAAGGGGGAGATGATGGGGAATCTCAACAAATCACCTTGTATGGGGGGTGTTTGCCCCGGGGCCCCAAATAGCCTATAAAACCATCCATGTGCACCTGTTTACCCCTTTTTATTTCCTGCTCATCGCTGGAACACTGGTTTTGTAAGCTCTCCCCTTCTTCCCCTTAATAAAGCTGATATTAAAGCTAGCCTGGTTAATCCTATTTGCCGGTCGTTTACGCCCCTTTAGGGGAGGAGGGGATCTTCCAAGAAATGAAAAATAGAATACAATGTTATAAAGATATAAAGAAGAAATTGAAACAGGAAAGATTAAATGGGGTCCGCGATGGGAGGGCAGAGTAGAGTAGAGAATATGGAGAAATATAACTAACACTAAAGGCCAATTGAAAAAGCCATATGAAAATCTACTACTGTAGAAGCTTCTATATATCTCTATATATGAAGTAAAAATGGAGTTACCATGTAATTTTGGAGCATCACCCCAACTAGACATTATATAGTATCAAATAAGAGCCACCTGATATGGGACAACAAAGGGGTTGCAAAGATTGTTACAGTTAGAGGTGGTGAATGAGTTCAAGCAAATGGCAGTTATTAGACACAGCAGAACAGTGAACTTATTAGAAACTCTGAAAGCAGAAACTGTGTCAGAAGAGAGGTATGAGGGGATCTGGGAGGAATTGGTGGAGGGAAGGAATATGATCAAAACATGTTAAATAAAATTATTAAATAATAAAAATTTTATTTAAAAATATGAGAGTGATCACTGGGAATTTATTCAAATACACAGGAAAGCATACACTTCATTTAAGAGGTTGGTGTATAAGAAAGATTTAAATAACCCTAAGCATGTAAGTGAAGAATGTGTGCTTGCTTTACAAAAGTATAGTATACATATGAAAGAAGACATAAAAGTCCCACTGAAGCTTTCTGACAAAATCACATATAGAGGAGTGTGACCTGTTTTGAGAGGCACATCTAAATCTGATAAGTAAGTGAATGTTATCAACATTGTCCAGAACAGTGGAATAGTTCTTTCTTTGTGAGGCAGTGGGTTTCTCGATATGAGAATTTTTCAAGCATAGACTTAAATCAACATAAAAAGACACTGCACAGGAAATTTATCTTCAATAGGAGATGATAGTCAAAAACTAAAAGAGAAGTCTTGGAACCTCTCAGTCAGTGCGTTGTGTTTGCCACACTGGTTACCAGAAAGGGACTATAGGTATTCAATAAGATAATGACTCTTTTATTCTAATGACCTGACAGGAATTTAATCCCAGCTACCCAGTAAAATTTATCCCAACAAAATATATAATACTAGATTGTCTTTGTATCATCATTATGTAGAAAATATTGGGAACCACTATGAAAAATGAATTCTGAATTGCTTTGTTTTAAATTTTTATTGGTTACTGTACAAGGTCAAAGTTGCCACTAACAATTAGTCCAGATCTCTTTCTAAATGGCTACACCCATAACTGAAAGTGAAACATGAATATATTTATAATTCCATATATAAGAGAAAAGCATGCAATACTTGTCTTTCTGAGTGTGGCTTATTTCACTTAAGATAATCTCAAGTTTCATATATTTTCTTGCAAATATACTTTCATTCTTCTTTACAGCTGAATAAAATTCCACTGTGAATATATGTCACACCTTTTTTATCAATTCATCTGCTGATGGGAATCTAGGTCGATTCCATGATTTGACTATTGTGAGTGCTTCTGTAATAAACATCAATGTGCAGGTATCTCTGTGGCACATTGATTAAAATGGTTTGGGGTATATTCTCAAGAATGTTACCGCTAGGTTATATGGCAGCTTTTTGAGCAAGTACAGTAATAGCTCTTGGCTTCAGAAAAAAATATCTCTGTAAAATAAGGAGGTACAAGAGAAATTTCCATTTGTTTTGAATTATACTTTAACTATGTCTTATAACCTTAAAATAGCCTGTGAGTCAGACAAAGAAGGTAGGTATTATTTTCCTCATTTATGATTTAGGTCTAGGTTGTTCTGCTGGCTAGTTTTATATCAGTTTGACACAAAGTAGAATATTATGGAAGAGGGAACTTCAATTGACAAAAATCCCCTGCCAGATTGGCTTCTGATTAAAGATTGATGTGTGAGGGCCTAGCGCACTGTGGGTGGTGTCACCGCTGGGCTGGTGATTCTGGATGCCATAAGAAAGAAGGCTAAGCCAATTATGAACAGCAAGCCAGTAAATAATACTCCTCCATGGCATCTGTTCCAGTTTCTACTTCCAGCGTTCTTCCATGAGTTCCTGCCCTGACTTTCCTGGATAACAAACACCAAGTTATAAGTTATAAGATAAAAAATCCTTTTCTCTCCAGTTTTCTTTTGGTCATGGTGTTTATTCACAGCAATAAAAGCCCTAACTAAGACAGAAATTTGTAACAGTACATGGTGTATTGCTGTGACCGGCTTGACCATGTTTTGGAGAGAATTGTGGGAAGACTTTAAAATTTGTTCTAGAAAAGCTGTTGAGTGGTCAGAGCTCAGTGGACGGTTCTGTGCGAATTTAGAAGAACTAAGAATGTCGAGATTATTGTAGACAATGGAGGCCTGGCTTGTGAAGTTTCAGAGTAAAGTTTGAGAGGCTCTTAAAGACTCTACTGGGACCATCAATATTTTGAAATAAGAATCACTACAGTGAAACCGCTAGTTCACTGGGACAATTGATACTATCCAGCCAGGGCTGAAGAATCAGCTATGATTAAGAAAACAAAGCATTTTAAGGCCAAATCTTCTGGAAAGTGTTTCCTTAGGATTAGCACACAGAGGCTGTCATCTTAGAGAATGCCAAGGCTATACCTTGAGCTGGCACTCGAACTTGGCAGTTTGTAATAGTCTCCAAAATGGCATGAAAGGGTCATGGAAAGAAGCTGAGGCGTGGTCCTGTGTGGCGGGGCTGCAGATATCAAAGAAAGACCAGGAGAGCCCCTTGGTGAAGGTGTAGCTTCAGTTTCAGTAGAAGGCCCAGAATTGAAGGGGTCATGGAAAGAAATTGAGGCTTGGCACCATGTGTCAGGGATAGAGACGCTGAAGAAAACCCAGGAGAGGTTATTTGTGAAAATGAAGCCCAGCTGCTTCAAAGATCTCAGCATTTTGGAGATGCAAGTATCATGGGATGACTGCTAAGGACAGCAACAGCTGTGGAGTGGAGCAGGCCTGAGCCTAAAAGACAAGCTGTGTGTGCTGTAGCAAACCCTTTGAAACTAGAAGATTATGAATCCCAGAAGCCTGATACTGAACTGCTAGATTTTGTGGACTTTGGTTTTTATTTGATATGATTGTTACTATGCCCTGATTATTCCCTCTGAGAGTAAGAAAGTGTTGAACTTGTTTTTGTTTTGTTTTGTTTTTTAATCTTACAGGGCCCCACAGCTAAGAGGCTTGAGCTTTTGGTTTTGTTTTGTTTTCTCTTTCGAGACAAGATTTCTCTGTGGTGCTTTTGAGCCTGTCCTGAAACTAGCTCTTGTAGACCAGGCTGGCCTCAAACTCACAGAGATCTGCCTGCCTCTACATCCCGAGTGTTGGGATTAAAGGTGTGTGCCACCACCGCTTGACTGAGACTTTGAACTCCTAAAGAGACTTTGAAATTTTAGAGACTGGATATTTTAGAGACTTTGGATATTTTAGAGACACTTTGGATCTTTTTTTACTTTGAATATTTTATTTTTTGACCTCTATTTGTTTTTTATTTTGCTGATTGTTTACATTTGATGGTGTATACAGTGGCATATACATTGGAACATCAAATACATCAACATTGGGTGGGAGTAATAACTAATGTCTGTCTTTTTTTAAGACAATTGCATTTCTTTCCACTTGAAAACAGTTTCTGCCACTAGTAAACTCTCAGTTTTACAAAATGTAAGATTATATTTGGCCTTTAAGCAATTAAGAAAACATTTAATGTATAAAAATAGAAGCATTTCCAAATCAAAAAAGTGAAAACTGCATTTAGTTATCAGACATTTTCTTTTGGTTTTTAACATTCATAATAGTAACATTGAATATGAAAATTATATAGTGAAACACACATAGGTCCAAAGAATCCATTTTTGCTATTTTTTAAATTATTTAAATATTTAAATATAAAAGACTATCACACTTGTTTACAATGAATTGTGGTCCTATCAATTCTACATTTCCTGTTTCTCACTACCCCTATTTTCCCTCTACACAGCAACCTGCATATATTACAACCACTAACTTTTATTTTAGTAACCCACTAAATCTACTTAGTGCTACACATATATGCATGGGACTATCCACGAGAGTATGGCAAGCTGTCAAAGTTCACACCTCTGAAAGAAAATAAATAAGGGGGCAAGTGTTTTAGTAGTAAATAGGAAAAGTGTTTGGTAAACAAGGGGAGTAGCACTAATTAAAATAACCACATGGTGGTGAGAGCAGTCAAAATGTCTATGGATTATATATATTTGATATATAATCAAATATATTTGGCTGGGAAGGAGCTGCTGGTTAGGGATATAATTTCAGGTTCCCAAGGTGGGATGAGTTCTAAAGATGGATGGCAGGGGTGGTTACACAGTATTCAGTGCCACTGAACAGGAACAAAAAAAAAGGTGATAAAGGGATGTGATTCGTGTTAGCTTCATCTTGCTTCAGTATCTAGAAAATAAATGAATTGATCATAGTAACAGAATTGTTCATTCTGTAGCAGTAAACACCTAAAGATTAAAATGAAATACAATTTTCAATAGTACTAGAAATAATAAAAAATTTAAAAGAATTTGTAAAGAATTTTAATGATTTCTCTGAAGAAAAGTTTTAAACTCTGGGAGAAGACAGAAATTAACACTTTACAAAATCCATCTGTTTACATGGAAACCATGATGCTGTTTATAAGCAAGAGTCCGGGTGGAACCTTGCTGGATGGCAGCCGCCCTTCCCTAAACAGCAGTTCCACCTTAACTTCATGTGGAGAGCAGCAATTCCACCTTAACTTCATGTGGCTTTATTCATGAAGCTTTCAGTTGCAAGAGTATATATTTGTAGATAATTCATTTTATTTATTTATTTAAGATTTCTGCCTCCTCCCCGCCACCGCCTCCCATTTCCCTCCCCCTCCCCCGATCAAGTCTCCCTCCCTCATCAGCCCAAAGAGCAATCTGGGTTCCCTGTCCTGTGGGAAGCCCAAGGACCACCCACCTCCATCCAGGTCTAGTAAGGTGAGCATCCAAACTGCCTAGGCTCCCCCAAAGCCAGTACGTGCAGTAGGATCAAAAACCCATTGCCATTGTTCTTGAGTTCTCAGTAGTCCTCATAGTCCGCTATGTTCAGAGAGTCCGGTTTTATCCCATGCTTTTTCAGACCCAGGCCAGCTGGCCTTGGTGAGTTCCCCATAGAACATCCCCATTCTCTCAGTGTGTGGGTGCACCCCTCGCGGTCCTGAGTTCCTTGCTCGTGCTCCCTCTCCTTCTACTCCTGATTTGGACCTTGTGATTTCAGTCCGGTGCTCCAATGTGGGTCTCTGTCTCTGTCTCCTTTCATTGCCTGATGAAGGTTAATATTCAGGAGGATGCCTATATGTTTTTCTTTGTGTTCACCTTCTTATTTAGCTTCTCTAGGATCACGGTAAAGAGACAAAACATTTCAAGTGCTTGAGTTTTAAAGACTGATGGACTTTTAAAGTTTGGAATATGTTTTATATTGTGATCATTGAAATTAGTATGACATACTTAGGACAATATGAAAAGAAGGGTTATGGTTTAACAGTGATGTATTTGTGTCTCTACTAGGGGTCAGTTGTGCTGGCTTGCTTTATATCAACTTGACAAAAGCTTGAGTCAATTTGGAAGAGAGAAACTCAAATGAGGAAATGCCCCCACAAGACTGGCCTCTGAGAAAGTCTGTCGTGCATTTTCTTGACTTATTATTAGTGACAGACGACCCAACTCATTGTGGTCAGTTCCAGCTCTGGAATGATGATCTTGGGTGCCATAAAAAAAAAGAAGCCTGTGCAAGCCATAGAGAGCAAGCCAGTCAACATTATTCCTCAACTTTTGCATCAGTTCCTGCCTCCAGATTCCTGCCTTAAATTCCAGACCTGATTTCCCTGGATGAGGGAGGGACTACAAGCTGTAAAATAAAATAAAACCTTTCCTCTCCAAACTGCTTTTGGTCATCATGTTTTACTACAGCAATAAAACAACAATAAGATTGTTGGCAATGATATTTGGCCAAATTCATACAAGGTAAACCCAAGAGTAGAACATTTCATAAAAACAGATGCAGCAATTGTCTATTTTTTTCATGGTCCTTAACTGTGAGCTCATAGCAACCTTTTCCTTTGATGTAGAACACTAGATGCTTTGTGCTGTTTTACCTTCATCTACCTATTCAAATGAGTCCCTTGTAAGCCCCATTCTTAGGTCTTAGAAAGTGCTGAGACAATCTGTTAGAATGTGATATTTTAATTTAGAATTGGTGAAGGTCTTAGAGATATAAAACCAGATGAGACAAGAGCATTTACAGGTTGAAAAATGGGAAATAGTTTGGAATAAATTACCAATTTTCTTTGAGTGTTTTGAGCTCATGATTTAAGCAGTCATCTTTTATCCTGATAATATTTTTCTCTTAATCACTCTCTTCCTGAGTCATTCTGATCTCTGAGACAAGGAGCCATTTTTTTTCATTACAGAAGGTTATTGTTTCTCCCAATGTCAGGGGGGCCGGAGGTGGTGGACACACCTTAAGCGTTGGTGTTTTTGCTTATTGAGGAAACAGAAAGGGCCTGCCAAGACCTGGTACAAAACTGTTCTCCATCTTCTTAAGGGTGTCAGTTCAAGCCCTAACAATTTTTAACAATTTCAGACATTTTAAAAATAGACACTATGGATATATAATGTCTTGTTTATTTATCTACCTGACTACCCCTCTACTTGTCTAATATCTATGCTGTGATTAGCTGCCAGAATGCAAATACAAAATCTAAAGATAGGTTCTAATTTAAAGGACCTCGCATCATGAGAAAAGCACATGGCAATTAGCATGATATGTTTTTCAACTACTACATGTATATAACATAGTTTTCTTCTTTTTCAACAAATATGAAGTATATTTGAAAAGCTAATGGTATTGTTTCTGTGAAATTCTTCCCCGTTTTCTCTAAAGGGGACATTGCAGTGGGAAAGATCTCTGGCCAAAGTTTGTTAGACAGGCTGCCAAAGTGTGAAATCAGCCAAAGTTTCTCTGGTGCCCTTCCAACCTCCCTGACTACTGGCTCTGAATTCTTCACTGTCTTTAGACTGTCTCAGGTTTTACAATTCTCCCCATAAAGCACCTCATCCCTATCTGCCTAAACCAGGAAGTTCCAAACTAGCTTTTGAACTTAATCTTTTCTCTGGTAAAAGTGTATCTCTATTCTTTTTTTTTTTTTTACAGGAGGCACTAGATTTGGAAAAACTGATTCTCTGGACTTGGGCACTAATGCAGGAAACAATGCATCCCATTTTACCTCAGGTCAGCTCCACTATCAGTTCACAGAGGACAGTGCCCCTTCCCATACTAAACCTTTACAAATGTGGCCTACCAATTTCTCTTCTTTGCTGTCTTTTTATTTTTGAGTCAATTTTTACATTATCTGTCTTTTGTTTTTTTTTATCTATTTATTTTACATCCCAACAGCAGCATCCCTCCCCATCCTCCTTTCCAATCCCTTTCCCCCACTCCTGCTTCCCAACCCTAATCCCCTCCTCCCCAGTCTCTATCTAGGAAAGGGCACATCTCCTATGAGTATCAGTAAAACATGTTTTATCAAGTTGCAATAAGACTAAACACCTCCGCATGTATTTAGGCTGAGCAAGGCGACCTAGTGTGAGGAATAGGGTCCCAAAATCCAGTAAAAGAGATGGAGACAGCCCCTGTTCCTGTTGTTAGGAGTCCCATAACAATACTAAGCTATACAACTGTTGCATATATGCAGAGTGCCTAGGTCAGTCCCACGCAGGGTCCCTGGTTGTCGGTTCAGTCTTTGTGAGCCCCTATGAATCCAGGTTAGGTGATTCTGTGAGTTTTCTTGTGGTGTCCTTGACCCCTCTGGCTCCTACACTCCTTTCTCCTCCTCCACAGGATTCCCTAACTCTGCCTGATGCTTGGCTGTGGGTCTCGGCATCTGCCTCCTCCAGTTGCTCAATGACACCTCTCTGATGGCAATTAGGTATCTTCTTTCATTTTGCATAAATGCCACAGTGTTCATGTTTTACTCTCTGTTACAGATGCAGTAATTTAGAAAGAAACCTGTATTAATTGCTGGTGATGAGTTTGACGTTGGTTTGGGCAATTAACCAATCACAGTTTAGGTCAGCTCAGACTTCAATCTTCGAAATGGTTCCCAATCTATTCTAAATCATAATCATACCAAGAAAATCTAATGTTTTTACATTTTATTGGGACAAATTTTACTGGGAAGCTGGTATGAAGAACCCAGCTACCCAAATTCTGGTCTGATGATTGTTATCTTATCCATTCTCTTAATTGGTGCCTTCTAATAGGTGAATTGAGCCCATTGATATTAAGTGATATTAATGACCAGTGGTTGTTAACTCCAGTTATTTTTTTGGTGGTAGAATTTGTGTATTTCCCCATTGTCTCAGTGTGTGGGTGTACTCCTCGCAGTCCTGAGTTCCTTGCTCGTGCTCTCTCTCCTTCTGCTCCTGATTTGGACCTTGAGATTTCTGTCCGATGCTCCAGTGTGGGTCTCTGTCTCTGTCTCCTTTCATCGCCTGATGAAGGTTAATATTCAGGAGGATGCCTATATGTTTTTCTTTGGGTTCTCCTTCTTATTTAGCTTCTCTAGGATCACTAAATATAGGCTCAATGTCCTTTATTTATGGCTAGAAACCAAATATGAGTGAGTACATCCCATGTTCCTCTTTTTGGGTCTGGCTTACCTCACTCAGGATAGTGTCTATCGGGAACTCACCAAGGCCAGCTGGCCTGGGTCTGAAAAAGCATGGGATAAAACCGGACTCGCTGAACATAGCGGACTATGAGGACTACTGAGAACTCAAGAACAATGGAAATGGGTTTTTGATCCTACTACACGTACTGGCTTTGTGGGAGCCTAGGCAGTTTGGATGCTTACCTTACTAGACCTGGATGGAGGTGGGTGGTCCTTGGACTTCCCACAGAGCAGGGAACCCTGATTGCTCTTTGGGCTGACGAGGGAGGGGGACTTGATTGGGGGAGGGGGAGGGAAATGGGAGGCGGTGGCGGGGAAGAGTCAGAAATCTTTAATAAATAAATAAATAGGTTTTGTGTATTTCTCTTCTTTGAGCTGTGCTGGTGGAGGTTTGTTAGATATCTGTGTTATTATGGGTGTTGTTGGCTTCCTTGGGTTGTGGTTTTCCTTCTAGTTCTTTCTGTAAGTCTGGGTTTGTGGCTACATATTGTTTAAATTGTTTTTATCCTGGAATATCTTATTTTCTCCATTGATGGTGAAAGAAAGCGTTGATGGGTATAGTAGTCCGGCTTGCATCCATGGTCTCTTAGTGTCTACAGCACATCTATCCAAGACCTTCTGGCTTTCATGGTTTCCATAGAGAAGTCAGGTGCAATTCTGATAGGTTTCCCTTGATCTTTTTCCTTTGCAGCTTTTAATATTCTTTCTTTATTCTGTATGTTTTGTGTTTTGATTATTATATGGCGAGGTGATAGTTTTTTTTGATCCAGATTATTCGGTGTTCTGTATGCTTCTTGTACCTTCATAAGAATATCCTTCTTTAGGTTGGGAAAGTTTTCTTTTATAACTTGTTGAATATATTTTATGGGCCTTTGAGCTGTAATTCTTCTCCTTCTACCTCTATTATTCTTAGGTTTGGTCTTTTCATGGTGTCCCAGATTTCCTGGATGTTTTGTGTTAAGAATTTGTTGGATTTGCTGTTTTCTTTGATCAATGGGTATATTTCCTCTATAGTATCTTCAGCATCTGAGATTCTTTCTTCTATCTCTTGTATTCTGTTGGTTATACTTGTCTCTGTAGTTCCTGTTCATTTTCCCATATTTCCCACAAAATTGTTTCAGATGATTAGTGGAAAATACTAAATATTTTTAATTCCTTCCATTCTCTAAGGTATTTCTTTTAGTGATTTCACTTTTCCATATACTATAGTCACCTAATACATTCTTATTATTGTAACTTTAAAATAATTATTTTTAGAAAATTTAAAAAATCAAAAGTTTTCAAAAATTACATTCATTTATTCTTCTCTGTTGCTTTTCTTTTTATTTTAGTCCATGTTTCTGATATTTAACACTCTACTTTTATCTAATAAACATAATATAACATTTCTTCTAAGGTTAAGTCTACTAGTGACACTGTCCCTCAATGTCATTTGCTTGAGAAAATCTTATCTCTTTCATTATATATGAAAATTTCAACCCCATATCAACTTCTCTTGTCCCTTTAAAGATTTTACTTTACTCTCCTTTTGTTTGTAAGGTATGTAAAGGAAAGTATTTTGTAGTTATTATTTTTATTCTAAACTTAAGTGTCCCCTCACCCATGACAACCTTGGATCCTTGAAAGGCAACAAAAAACAACAAAACTTTTACTAAAGAAAAACATTCTGGCTATGGACTGAACTATGGATGAATATTAATTAAGAAGTGACTTCAAATGCTTAAAGAAGAGAACAAAAAATAAAATGTAAATAGAAAACTGGCATATGAAAATGTGAATGAATTGTTCAGGGTGCACTGTAGTAACCTTAACTGGTTCTGTAACAAACTGAGCCCCAGGTTGCTGAATATATACACAAAACACAGTTAACTATTATATAGATTTGTAACATCTATGCCAGGCTGCTCTTAAATTTTCTATGATGCCAAAGATGACCTTGAATTTCTGATCAAACTTCTTATCTTCTTACATCTATCTCTTAAGTGCTAAGACAGGATTTCAGGCATGTGCAATCACACTTAGGTGAGTGTGTGTGTGTGTGTGTGTGTGTGTGTGTGTGTGTGTATCAGGACTGAGTGATCTTTCAGAAGATCCCAGTTAGATTTTATGTACCTACATGATGGATCACAATCACCTATAAATACAGTTCCAAGGACTCTGACACCATCTTCTGACCTCCATGGGCACCAGTCACACAAGTGGTACACAGACATACATGCAATAAAAATATGTATACACATAAAATTTATGTGTATATGAATATATATATTCAGCCATAAAGAAGATTAAATTAGGGTCAGGTATGGGAAAATAATATATGTTTAACCAATTTGTGGTACCTAGATCACACATATACACTAAATCATAAATATATAGGTTAAATGGAAGTAGAAGTAAAATTGTCTTGGTATTGGTGAAAATGAAGAGAAATAGGGACTTGGAATTGGTGGAGGATATTCATTGCAAAGCATTTGTATAGATAAAATTTGAAGTATACTTAAGTGTTACTTTTTAAAGAAATAGATAAATAAGCTCTGGTTCATTTACTTAATAGAATACCCAGAATAAATTAAGTGAATGAACTAGATCAACATGGACCAATATAGGAAAACCTTAAAATATAATGTTTCATGAAAACTTTCAAAGGTTATGAAACACTCAAACAATCAACTCAGAGTTTTAATCATGCAAATAATATAATACATGCATGTACACATTCAATGAAAATATAAAACCAAGACATATTCTTAATTTTCAGTATGTTCGAAATGTTTCACAAACAAAAAGTTAAGGATATACCAGAGAAGAATCATTACCACTTAGCATGGCATCGCCAGTAGAAAAAACTAAAAGTTATCATTATGTAACATCTCTTGCTTTTCTTCATAAGTAAAAGCAAACTAGTTCTGCAGATCTACCTGGCTTATTCACAGGCCATACTAGATTATTAAAGGCACTGTGGGCAGAATATAAAGTCATCACCCTTTACTTATTTTGGGATCCATGTAATCTGAGCATGACTATCTAGTCCTGCATAAATTTCCTGAAGGCTAGAAGGCTAACAGGGTCTCTCTCATTTTGCCTCAGTGTTCAAGACTAGTTACTCAAATTTGAAGTTTGAATTCCCTCACAAAGACATGTAATGTATTTCCTAAATAGGATATTTATCCCTAGAATTTATTTCAAGGATTAAGAAAATTAGTATCAAATGTGGAGTACTGGTTTCCTTGTTCTTGGACCAGTAAGTAATGAGTTTCCTATAAGCCCTCTGGTTGTCCCTATAACTTTCCATCTAGGGTACATTAGTCTCTACCATTAATCACAAGAAATGGGAGGAACGTATTTCAAGTATTTGACAATGATAGGGCATGGCAATAACTCACTGTCTTTAATGTTTTGCAAAGGTTAGAACTGGTATGCAAATTTGTATCCCTTCTATAATGATACCAAGATTGCAAACAGTTTATTTTCTTGGAGGTGATAATACAAGTCATGCCATTTATGCCATGATGTGATCTTAACCATCCCTTTCTCACTTTCTTCCAGTTTTATATGTCCCACTTTTCTATCACATCTCATGGGAAGTCTTACCATTTTCTGGCCATGTTCTGTTTCTCCCAAGACATGAATAGCTTTCCTCCACATCATAAGCATACTATCAGCAGTCTGAAGAGAGAACAAAAGAGGCTAGATCATTCTGCTAGGGCATTTTTAACTGTTTGTCATTTTATATTAAAAACTGCTTTAATAAGTTCTCAAAACACATAGGCATAAATTATTGGGACACCTGTCCTAGCTGATTCGCTTCATTTGGTCATGACTGTCTAATGTTTGTGATGTTACCATTTAGAAGGGATTCCCCCACCACCACCTTGGTTAGATGGGCTTTATGTTGGTACTACCTAAGGGATGAATAAGTGACAATATAACTTATTTTCTCACTTTTTTTTTCAGAAAAATACCACCCTCTCCCATATCCTAGAGTCTCATTATCTAGGCAGTCAGACTCTCACAGGGCAATTCTTAAAAAGAGGTTTTGCAGGAACAAGACAATGCTGAAAACCCTCACCCTAACTATTAAATATAATACTGAAAGTCTTAGCTAGAGCAATAAGAAAACTGAAGGAGATCAAGGTTATACAAATTGGAAAGTAAGAAGTCAAAGTATATTTTTATGTGATATGAGAATATACATAACTGACTCTAAAAGTTTCACCAGTGAACTCCTACAACTGACAAATATTTTCAGCAAAGTGTCTAGATGCAAAATTAACTCACCAAATTCAGTAGCCCTCTTATATATGAATGACAAATGGACTGAAAAGAAAATTAGGGAAACAAAATCTTTCACAATGGCTTCAAATAATATAAAATATCTTGGAGTAAATCTAACCAAGCAAGTGAAAGGCTTGAAGGACATAAACTTCAAGTCATTGAGGAAAAAAATTGAAGAAGATATCAAAATATACAAAGATCTCGCATGCTCATGGATCAGTAGGATTAACATAGTAAAAACAAACATCCTCCAAAAGCAATCAATAGATTCATTGCAATATCCATAAAAATTTTTTTTTATTTTTTTATTAAAAATTTCTGCCACCTCCCCGCCTCCCTTTCCCTCCCCCTCCCTCTCCAGTCCGAAGAGTAGTCAGGGTTCCCTGCCCTGTGGGCTGTCCAAGGTCCTCCCCTCTAGATCCAGATCTAGGAAGGTGAGCATCCAAGCAGGCTAGGCTCGCACAAAGCCAGTACATGCAGTAGGATCAAAACCCAGTGCCATTGTCCTTGGCTTCTCATCAGCCCTCATTGTCTGCCATATTCAGAGAGTCTGGTTTTATCCCATGCTTTTTCAGTCCCAGTCCAGCTGGCCTTGGTGAGCTCCCAATAGATCAGCCCCACCGTCTCAGTGGGTGGGTGCCGCCTCTCACGGTCTTGACTTTCTTGCTCATGTTCTCCCTCCTTCTGTTCCTCATTTGGACCTTGGGAGCTCAGTCCATTGCTCCAATGTGGGTCTCTGTCTCTATCTCCATCGAACGCCAGATGAAGGTTCTATGGTGATATGCAAGATATTCATTAGTATGGCTATAGGATCAGGATATTTCAGGCTCTCTCTCCTCAGCTGCCCAAGAACCTAATATCTCTCTGGACCCCTGGGAACCCCTCTAGAGTCAAGACTCTTGCCAACCCTAAAATGGCTCCCTTAGTTAAGATATATAATTCCCCGCTCCCATATCCATCCTTCCTTTATCCCAACCGTCCCATTCCCACAAGTTCTCCCCATTCTCCCCTTTTAACTTGTCTCTCCCCATCTCCCCTTTCCCCTCATCCCACCCCACCCCACAGTTCCCAATTTTTGCCCAGCAATCTTGTCTACTAACAATATCCAGGAGGATTGTAGTGATAAAAGCAGCGGGGCTGCATCCCCAGCACCCCGGCCGCATGCTAGCTTGTGCCCGAAATAACAACACACAAACTGTATTCATTTAAACACTGCTTGGCCCATTTCTATCTAGCCTCTTCTAGGCTAATTCTCACATATTAATTTAGCCCATTTCTAATCATCTGTGTTGCATCCCAAGGTGCGCTTACCAGGAAGATTCTAGCCTATGTCCATCCTGGGTCGGAGCTGAATCGCGTCTGCCCGGGAAAGCAGAGCATGGCGTCTCTGTCTGAGGCATCTTACCTCACTTCCTCTTCCTCTCAGCATTCTGTTCTGTTTACTCCACCCACCTATGTTCTAAGCTATGAGTCCAAGCAGTTTGGTTATTACTTAACCAATGAAATCAACAGATTGATATATGACACTCCCACATCACTTCCCCTTTTTCTATTTAAACAAAAAAAGGCTTTAACTTTAACATAGCAAAATTACATATAACAAAACAGTTATCAAGTAAAAGTTACAATATTTACATCTATTTTATCTTTTTTCATAACTAAGGAAAACTATAACTATCTATATATTCTTTAACTCCATCAAAGACTCCAGAAGGATATAATATTATCTAAGGAAACAAGAAATAAGCAACTTTCAAACTCTAGAAATGACAGACATTTTGCTGCCTGGACAGTCACCCAAAGTTCCTCCGTACCATTGGAGAATCCATCTTCGGCCTTCAGGCCCATGGTATCCAGAGACATTTCCATGAAGCAGGACATTTCAAAGTCAGTTCAGTCACTATCTGTTGTGTCCTGAAGAATGTCTTGCAGACTCTTTCATGAATCAGGAACCCTGAAAGATCATCTCACCTTTAGGCAAGTTCAGTAGTCCTCTCTCTGTGGGTTCTCTGTGTCCAGTTTATACAATAGTCAAGGCAAGAGCAGTTTCTTGCCCAAATGGCTATCAAACTCCATAAGGATCCTCTTTGATGACCATCTTCCTCTTGAAGTAGATTGGTGCTGCCAGGAGCAGAGTGTCTCATTGTCATAAAAGACCCTAAATTATTAAAACATTAAATGTCATATTCTGCAGTCTTTGAAAGATATGAAGAATGTCTATCTAACTGAAATGTATCTCTATATATCTAGAAAATCTAACTAACATGACTACAAGCTTGACTATTACTGATGATTATCCATTAACCTATATTTCTTAATTACACATTACATTTCTTAATGAACTACACAATCACAATATCTTAATCAATAGCAGAAATATGCATATACGTATAACAAAATTGACCTTAAATCTCTATCAATAAAGCAAAATCTATACTAATACAAATTATTCATATCTATATCATATCCCCCTTTAAATGTTAAAGAATGTTTATAAACCATATTTGGGAATATGGGCACAGTTTTTTCTCTCCAAACTGCTTCCTGCTGAATGGGGGCATCGTTAATTAGGTCTTTCATGGTATAACCTGTGTGCTAGTTTCATCTCAGTTGGCAGTTGAGTGAAGCAATTTTCTGAAGATGTTCACAGCAACCCTTCAGGAGGACGTGGTCCATCATACCATAACGGAATAGAAGAAATGAACAGGGTCTCATCCTCTGTGAAAACAAAATAAGAAACTCCTTTCAAAGCATCATGTCCTTAGATCCAAATTTCAAATTCAAGGCATTTTCAAAATATCTATGTTGGATTAGTTCAGCAGCATTTATAAACAAATATCTTTTGGCATCTGTTGCTCCTTCCTCAGCATTCAAACAATTCAAAGAGAGCATAATAGCATACAGTATCAAAATTCTCTGTCTGTTTTCCATTTTTGTACAGCTTTGTTTTAACCTCTATTTCGTTTATTTTTACTTTTAACTTTTTGCTATTTGAGACAGGTTCTCTGTATCTTTGACCTAGAATAACTCTGTAGACCAGGCTGTCCTTGAACTCTCAGAGATCCGCCTGTCTCTGCCTCCCAGGCATTGGGATTAAAGGTGTACACTACTACACCTTGAACTCACAGAGATCTGTTTGTCTCTGCCTTCTAGGCACTGGGATTAAAGGTGTGTGCTACCACACCTTGAAGTCACAGAGGTCAATCTCCCTCTGCCTCCCAAGTGTTGGGATTAAAGGTGTGTACTACCACACCCAACTACTCTCTTTCTTCCTTATTTTTGTTTTTTACTTTAAGAATTTTAACTTTTAGTCTGCATATATTTTAACACTGTAAATCATTTAAAATTTTTCTTTGTCTTTGACGCTCTCTTTACTGCATCTCTGTTTTTCTGACCACATGAGTCTTTAATGTACCAAGCAATATCAGTAGGACTAAAGCCGTGGCTTTGCCGGCTAGATGTAGCCCATTTCTTAGCTTTCCAGCCTCATGGCTGAGGTACTGGCTGTAGCCATGTTTATAGCAACAACTCTATGGCGTTTCAAGGTCCCTGCCAGCCAGCGAGCTACAACAAACAAGACTCAAGTCCTCTCTATGTAGCCGGCCCTCCTGTCTCAATCAGTCAGAGTTTGCCCTGGCAGGATGGCCCAGAAAGCCGGCATTTTTAAACGCGCAGAGTTTTTCCTGCTACGGCTGAAAACCAAAAAGCATGTGTTCAGCTTTTTGTCAACAGCATTTAAGTGTTTCATAGCAGGACCTCTTAATGAGCTGCAGGGTTTTGCAGCTAAAGCTGAGTCAGAGAAGCCTCTGTTAGATGAGAGCACTTGCTTGCCTCTAGCAAGCAGAGCAGACCCAAGAAATTGCCACCAGAAACATGCTTTACTCTATTCTTTTCCAAGCTTTCTCAGGCTTTCTGTGGACTCAGTTATCCATACGTCAGGGCACCATTTTGTAGTGATAAGAGCGGCGGGGCTGCATCCCTAGCACCCCGGCCGCCTGCTAGCTTATGCCCGAAATAACAACACACAAACTGTATTCATTTAAACACTGCTTGGCCCATTTCTATCTAGCCTCTTCTAGGCTAATTCTCACATATTAATTTAGCCCATTTCTAATCATCTGTGTTGCATCCCAAGGTGCGCTTACCAGGAAGATTCTAGCCTACGTCCATCCTGGGTCGGAGCTGAATCGCGTCTGCCCGGGAAAGCAGAGCATGGCGTCTCTGTCTGAGGCATCTTACCTCACTTCCTCTTCCTCCCAGCATTCTGTTCTGTTTACTCCACCCACCTATGTTCTAAGCTATGAGTCCAAGCAGTTTGGTTATTACTTAACCAATGAAATCAACAGATTGATATATGACACTCCCACATCAGAGGATAACTATATGTTTTTCTTTGGGTTCACCTTCTTATTTAGCTTCTCTAGGATCGCGTACTATAGGCTCAATGTCCATTATTTATGGCTAAAAACCAATTATGAGTGAGTACATCCCATGTTCATCTTTTTGGGTCTGGGATACCTCACTCAGGATAGTGTTTTCTCCCATCCAAGTACTAACCAGGCCCGACCCTGCTTAGCTTCCGAGATCAGACAAGATCGGGCGCGTTCAGGGTGGTATGGCCGTAGACAGGATAGTGTTTTCTATTTCCATCCATTTGCAAGCAAAATTCACAAAGTCATTGTATTTTACCACTGAGTAGTACTCTAATATGTATATATTCCAAACTTTATTCATCCATTCATCCATTGAAGGACATCTAGGTTGTTTCTAGGTTCAGGCTATTACAAATAATGCTGCTATGAACATAGTTGAACAAATGCTTTTGTAATATTATAGGGCATCTCTTGGGTATATTCCCAAGAGTGGTATTGCTGGGTCCTGGGGTAGGTTGATCCCGAATTTCCTGAGAAATCGCCACACTGATTTCCAAAGTGGTTGCACAAGTTTGCATTCCCACCAGCAATGGATGAGGGTACCCCTTTCTCCACAGCCTCTCCAGCAAAGGCTATCATTGGTGTTTTTGATTTTAGACATTCTGACAGGTGTAAGATGATATCTCAAAGTTGTTTTGATTTGCATTGCCCTGATCACTAAGGAGGTTGAGCATGACCTTAAGTGTCTTTTGGCCATTTGAACTTCTTCTGTTGAGAATTCTCTGTTCAGTTCAGTGCCCCATTTTTTAATTGGGTTAATTAGCATTTTAAAGTCTAGTTTCTTGAGTTCTCTATATATTTTGGAGATCAGACCTTTGTCTGTTGCAGGGTTGGTGACGATCTTCTCCCAATCAGTAGGTTGCCTTTTTGTCTTAGTGACAGTGTCCTTTGATTTGCTGGAGCTTCTCAGTTTTAGTAGGTCCCATTTATTCAATGTTGCCCATAATGTCTGTGCTGCTGAGGTTATACTTAGGAAGCGATCTCATGTGCCCATATGTTGTAGGGTACTTCCCACTTTCTCTTCTATCAGGTTCAGTGTGTTCAGATTGATATTGAGGTCTTTGATCCATTTGGACTTGAGTTTTGTGCATGGTGATAGATATGGGTCTATTTTCATTCTTCTACAGGTTGATATCCAGTTGTGCCAGCACCATTTGTTGAAGATGCTTTCTTTCTTCCATTGTATACTTTTAGCTCCTTTATCAAAAATCAGGTGTTCATAGTTTTGTGGATTAAAATCTGAGTCTTATATTCGAATCCATTGGTCGACTTCTCTGTTTTTATGCCAATACCAAGCTGTTTTCAATACTGTAGCTCTGTAGTAGAGTTTGAAGTCAGGGATGGTAATGCCTCCAGACATTCCTTTATTGTATATGATTGTTTTGGCTATCCAGGGATTTTTGTTTTTCCATATAAAGTTGATTATTGTCTTCTCAAGGTCTGTGAAGAAATTTGATGGGATTTGGATGGGGATTGCATTGAATATATAGATTGCTTTTGGTAGAATTGCCATTTTTACTATGTTGATCCTCCCAATCCAAGAGCAGGGGAGATCCTTACATTTTTCTGGTATCCTCTTCAATCTCTTTCTTCAAAGACTTAAAGTTCTTGTCAAATAGATCTTTCACTTCCTTGGTCAGAGTTACCCCAAGATATTTTATGCTATTTGTGGCTATCATGAAAGGTGATGCTTCTCTGATTTTCCGCTCTCCATGCGTATCCTTAGTGTATAGGAGGTCAACTGAATTTTTGGAGTTGATCTTGTATCCTGCCACATTACTAAAGGTGTTTATCAGTTGTAGGAGTTCCTTGGTGGAGTTTTTGGGGTCGCTTATGTACACTATCATATCATCTGCAAATAACAAAAGTTTAACTTCTTCCTTTCCAATTCAAATCCCCTTGATCCCCTCATGTTGTCTTATTGCTATTGCTAGAACTTCAGCACTATATTGAAGAGATATGGAGAGAGTGGGCAGCCTTGTCGTGTTCCTGATTTTAGTGGGATTTGAGTTTCTCTCCATTTAATTTGATGTTAGCTGTCGGCTTGCTGTATATAGCTTTTATTATATTTAGGTATGACCCTTGTATCCCTAATCTCTCCAAGACTTTTAACATAAATGGATGTTGAATTTTGTCAAATGCTTTTTCAGCATCTACTGAAATGATCATATGGTTTTTTTTCTTTCAGTTTATTTATATGGTGGATTACATTGATAGATTTTCATATGTTGAACCAGCTCTGCATCTCTGGGATGAAGCCTACTTGATCATAATGGATAATTTTTCTAATGTGTTCTTGGATTTGGTTTGCCAGTATTTTATTGAGGATTTTTTTCGTCAATGTTCATGAGTGAGATTGGCCTGTAATTCTCTTTCTTGGTTGAGTCTTTGTGTGGTTTTGGTAACAGGGTAACTGTAGCTTCATAAAAGAAATTTGGCAATGACTTTGTTGTTTCTATATTGTGATATACATTAAGGAGTATAGGTATTAGGTCTTCTTGGAAGTTCTGGTAGAATTCTGCATTGAAACCACCTGGTCCTGGGGGTTTTTTGGAAGGGAGGTTTTTGATAACAGCTTCTAATTCTTCATGACTAACAGGTCTATTTAGATTGTTCACCTGGTCCTGGTTTAACATTGATATATGGTACTTATCTAAAAAAAATGTCCATTTCTTTTGCATTTTCCAGTTTTGTGGCATACAGGCTTTTGTAGTGAGATCTAATGATTCTCTGAATTTCCTCTGTGTCTGTGGTTATGTCCCCCTTTTCATTTCTGATCTTATTAATTTGAGTGTGCTCTCTCTGCCGTTTGATTAGTTTGGATAGGGGTTTGTCAATCTTGTCTATTTTCTCCAAGAACGAACTTTTGGTTTCATTGGTTCTTTGGAATGTTTTCTGTGTTTCTATTTTGTTGATTTCAGCCCTAAGTTTGATTATTTCCAGTCTTCTACTCCTTCTGGGTGAATCTGCTTCTTTTTTTTCTAGAGCTTTCAGGTGTGCTGTTAAGGTTCCAATGTGTGCTTTCTCTGTTTTCTTTAAGTGGGCACTTAGTGCTATAAACTTTCCTCTTAGGACTGATTTCATACTGTCCCATAGGTCTGAGTATGTTGTCTCTTTATTTTCATTAAATTCAAGGAAGACTTTAATTTCTTTCTTTATTTCTTCCTTGACCCATGTGTGGTTCAGTAGGTGACTGTTCAGTTTCCATGAGTTTGTCGGCTTTCTGGGGGTAGCAATGTTGTTGAATTCTAACTTTAATCCATGGTGATCTGATAAGACACAGGTGGTCACTAAAATTTTTTTGTATCTGTGGAGGTTTGCTTTGTTACTGAGTATGTGGTCAATTTTCAAGAAGGTTCCATGAGCTTCAGAGAAGAAGGTATATTCTTTCCTATTTGTGTGGAATGTCCTATAGATGTCTGTTAAGTCCTTTTGCTTCATCACCTCCATTAATTCTCTTATTTCTCTATTAAGCTTCTGTCTGGTTGACCTGTCCATTGGTGAGAGAAGCATGTTGTAGTCTCCTAATTTTAGTGTGTGTGGTTTGATGTCTGCCTTCAGTTCTAGTAATATTTCTTTTACATAAGTCTGTGCTTTTATATTAGGGGCATAGATATTCAGGATTGAGACTTCATCTTGATAAATTGTTCCTGTTATGAGTATAAAATGACCATCTCTATCTCTTTTGATTGATTTTAATTTGAAGTCAGATTTGTTAGAAATTAGTATGGCCACACCGCTTGTTTCTTTGGTCCATTTGCTTGAAAAACTTTTTCCCAACCCTTTACTCTGAGTAGATGTCTGTGTTTGTGGTTGAGGTGTGTTTCTTGTAAACAGCAGAATGTTGGATCCTGTTTTCGTATCCAATCTCTTAGCCTGTGCCTTTTTATAGGTGAATTGAGTCCATTGATATTAAGTGATATTAATGAACAGTGGTTGTTGACTCGGTTATTATTAATTTTTTGATAGTAGAGTTTGTGTGTTTTCCTTCTTTGAGTTGTGCTGGTGAAGGGTGGCTAGATGTCTGAGTTATTATAGGCAGTGTTGGCAATGTTGGAGTCCTTGGGTTGTGATTTTCCTTCTATTACTTTCTGTAAGGCTGGATTTGTGGCTACATATTGTTTAAATTTGGGGAGAAACAGAATTGAGGGCATTTGAGTGGTGGTATAGAAAACTAGTGTAACGTCAACTTCCTAAAATATATGAAGGTAAGTCTCCAAATGAGGGAGATGCAGTCCCAACTGGCCATCTTTTGTCACCAAATGACACTTCTAGTACCACAACTGGGTTACATCCAATTGTGTTGTTAGTCAAAGGGTTCCATGGAGACCCCCAAACAACCCAGATTGTTGCCAAGATAATAGATTGCTTTCCTCAAAGTAATAGTAAAGTCCCATTGCTCAAGACAAGACCCACAGAACTTATTGAACATGGATAGGACAATCTGGTGCCTACATAAAACCTTCACCCCTATGTTCTAGTGTATTTGGTACAGGAAGGTGCTCTACAGGCTCTCAAAAGAGAAACAAAAACACCAATCCAGCCACAAACCCTTTAATCTACAATGCTTTCCTGAAAAATATGCTAGGGCAATGGTGGCTCAAAGCTTGTTAGAGTAACCAACCAATATCTAATTTAACTTAAGGCCCATACTATGAGATGGAACATATACCAGACACTGATTGAATAACCATGAACCAGAGACCAGATAGCCCAAGAGACCTAGTGTAAAACCAAATACTACTTGTCTAAAAAGTATAATAATAATAATAAAATGACTCTTGATGACATTCTTTACTTATAGATCCGTGCCTTATTCAGCCATCATCAGAGAAGCTTCCTACTTCATTAAATGGGGACAAATACAGAGACCACAGCCAACTATCACACAGAAACTGAGAGACCTGATAACACATAAGTATAAATGGGACATCTCTATTAAATCCCTCCCATCAGAGCTCAGGGAACCCTGAGGAAGAGGAGGCAGAAAGAACATAAGAGCCAAAGGGGATAGAGGAGACCAGGGGAACAAGGCCCTATAAATCAACTAACAAAGCTCATATGAACTCACAGAGATTGCAACAGCAAGCACAGAGTTTACAGCAGGTTCACTGCATATATACTATAGATTTCAGCTTAGTATTTTTATGGGACTCTTGAGTATGTGAATGATT
Source organism: Microtus pennsylvanicus (assembly GCF_037038515.1). Classification (NCBI taxonomy): domain Eukaryota; kingdom Metazoa; phylum Chordata; class Mammalia; order Rodentia; family Cricetidae; genus Microtus; species Microtus pennsylvanicus. The sequence continues at coordinate 20,573,759 of NC_134601.1, read as the reverse complement.
GGGTCTCTGATTCTTGTATCTTTTGGGGAGCTGTCTTCCTTCTGTTGGTTTGCCTTATTAACTATGATAAGGTGGGTTTGGTTTTATCTTATTATATTTTATTTTGTTATGTTTTGTTGTTATCTCTTAGAAACTTTCTACAGCAAGGCCATACCCACTTCAAGGATTCCTCACTGCCTACTCCTTCTTAAACACTTTCACTAATTGGGAACCAAGCATTCAAATATTGTTTCTTGTTTTAAATGTTTGGGGTTTTGCTGTTGTTTGGTTTGGTTTAGTTTCCTGTGATTGGTTTTCTGAGACAGGTTTCTCTGTGCAACAGTCCTGGATGTTCAAGAACTCACTTTGTGGACCATGCTGGCCTCAAATTCACAGAGATCTGCCTGCCTCTGCTCCTTGAGTGCTGGGATTAAAGGCCTGTGTCACCACCATCCAGATGCATTCAAACTTTGAGCCAGTCAGGCATAATGATGCACTTCCTTAATCCTGGCACTCAGCAAGTATAGGCAGGCAGATTTCTGGGAATTTGAAGTTAGCCTGATCTGCACAGTGAGTTCTAGGACTTTCAGAGATACACAGTGATGCTCTGTCTCAAAGAAAGCAAAAGAAACAAGCAAAGAAACAAACAAAAACCTATATGAACCTATGGAAGGTATTTTCATTCAATCAACCACACCTAATCATGGCAGTGGAAGCTTTTTGTGAATATTACCTTAGATTATGTTATTGTAAGAAGACAGCTGAGCATCAGATAACCATTCATCACTCTATTCCTGACTGTAAATGTGATTTGACAAACACCCTGCTTTCAGATTGACTGTACCTTTCAAATGTGAGATGAAATAAACTCTGCCCTTAAAAACGAAAACTGGGCAGTGGTGGTGCACACCTTTAATTCCAGCACTCAGGAGGCAGAAGCAGGCAGATCTCTTTGACTTCGATGCCAGCCTGGTCTAAAAGATCTAGTTCCAAGACATGCTCCAAAGCTGCAGAGAAACCCTGTCTAGAAAAGCCAAGAAAGAGGGAGGGAGGGAGGGAGGGAGGAGAGAGAGAGAGAGAGAGAGAGAGAGAGAGAGAGAGAGAGAGAGAGAGAGAGAGAACCCTATTCTTTTCTAATGAGAGATAGAAAAGCAATGGATCTGGATGGGAGAGGTGGTGGGGGGGAGGAATTGAGAGAAGTAAAGGGTGGAGAACTGTAATCGGTATATATTGTAGGAGAAAGGAATATATTTTTAATGAACTAGGCATGATGTTTTCCTTAAAAAGTCTAGTAAGGGGGCTGGAGAGATGGCTCAGAGGTTAGGAGCATTGCCTGCTCTTCCAAAGGTCCTGAGTTCAATTCCCAGCAACCACACGGTGGCTCACAACCATCTATAATGGGGTCTGGTGCCCTCTTCTGGCCTGCAGGGATAAACACAGGCAGAATATTGTATACATAATAAATTAATTAATTAAAAAAAGAAACCTTTTTTTTTTTAAAAAAAAGGCTAGTAAAATTGATAAACTCCTGGAAATAATGACATAGAGAAATGACAATAACAATCAATAAAGTGTTTATATATATACATATATATGTATGTATATGTATGTATGTATATATCCACAGATACTTTGGGCATCAAAACTGTTATAAGAAATCATGAATAACTTTATTCCAGTAAAATGAAATTTTGGATAAAGTAGAAATGTTGTCAAAATTTATACAAATTAGATCACTTTCAAAAAGGGCCAGAGGACCAAAATGACAGCTGAGTTAAGACCTTCCAGAAAGTCTCTCCTTTCAGAGACACTAATTTGAATAGGTATCTGTTAGCTCATATTTACAAGAACTAATGAAGCTAAATGAGATATTGTTGCTGGTTTTTAGTATATTAAGAAAAGAAACATTGCAGAAATCATGAATGAAAGAGTTTCATATATTATCCCACTTTCAATGCCAAAGAATTCAGCCTGGAAAGATATGAAAAGAATTAACTCTAGAACTTAAATTTGTCCCAGTATCAGGTCTATCACAAGGAAAGACAGTGTTAGGCACAATCGTATGTCCCATAGCTCTTGATGACTGAGCCTCCATTTTTTTCTTACAGCTTAGTGCCTGTTCAGCTTCAGTAAGGCCCAGGCAGGCATACACCAAAACCTTCTGTGCCCGGTTCAATGTTTGGAGGTAGAATATTAATACCTGCCAAGGCACCAGAAGATGCTAGCACATTAGTAGGAGAGAAACCGAATTTGTGCAGGTCTCTATGGCTGTTGAGACTTGGGTATTGGCTCAGGCACAAAAAAAGACTGTTTCAACAACTCCTGCTCCAAATTTCATCCACATGATGAAGAGAAAGAATCTGTTTGGGGGATAAGACAACATTATGGTATCATTAATGTGTCATAACAGAAGCATGGATGGATGTATTTCTGGTTTTTTACAACATCAGACTTTATGAAATAACAATAAATTCACATGCCATATCAGTTTTATTGACTTAAATTTTCCGAGCAATCTCAGTTTCATTTGATATTTGCCTATTGGTTACCACAGGTTTTTATCCTAACCTTAATTACTCTCAGATCACATATTATAAGTCATACAATGTGTTCTCTCTCTCTCTCTTTCCCTCTCTCTCCCTCTCTCTCCCTCCTTCCCTACTCCCTCCCTCCTTCCCCACTGTGTCCTCAGCCTAACCTGGAATTCATTATGTAGCATAAGATGCTCTTAATTTTGTGGTAGTTCTCCTGTCTCATACTCCTTCAGTGATAGGATTACATGTGTGAGCCACCATGCCAACATCACTTGTGGCATAATATGATCTATAATAAAAGATCTAGAGACAAAATATTCTTGGTAGCATGGGAATAGTTTCTGATGTTGTGCTGGTCTGACTGGACTAGGGGATACAACCTTGCAGTATCGGTGGCCATAAGACTACCAAGAAAGGAGTAATTATTCAACTGGTGAAGGAAGGGAAGGTATACATAAAGTTGTTCCATTAAACTCCAGGGACTATTCATTCCATGGTGAGGCACAAAGCTGGGCATAATCCTGTTGTGCCTGATTGTAGGCTTGTGACTGAGATTTAAAAATAATAATAATAAATCCAGACATTATTTATGAGGGATAGATTGCCCTTTTCAGATACTCTTTCAATTTATTTTCAACACACTACAAATTTGGACTATGCCTGGGCTTGAAGCACCCTCTAGTGCTGGAATAATGACAATAAAGGAAAAGCACACTTGAAGCAAAAATGGTGCCTTAGGGTACCACATGCAAAGGTATAGATCAAAATGGCCTCTAACTTGTAATCCTCCTGCCTGTGTATGGTACCACCACAACTAGCTAGGGCATCATTTAATGCTGAAATCACAGACATATCTATAGGTTCATAGTCAATAATCAGTTTACTTAGAAAATGTAGGTACAAACAAATCCAGGTTATGAAAACTATAATAAATACATAGTATTTTCCTATAAATGTATTATCATATGCCAACAAACATTAAGAAAATTCAGGGAAAGCCAGGAATAGTGACACTCACCTACAATTCTAGCACTCAGAAGAATTGGGGGTAGGGTTACTGTGAGTTTGAGGCCAATATGAAGTATTTAGTGAATATCAGACTGGCCAGAGTTACATAGAAAGACCTTATCTTTTTTTTAAAAAAAAGCCTTCAGAAAACCATAATATAAGAACTAAAAAAACTACACAGCATCTCATATGTGTGAACACTTGGACAAAACATTCAAAATAGTTGTTTTATTTTATTTTTTAATATTTATTTATTATGTATACAATATTCTGTCTGTATGACTGCAGCCCAGAAGAGGGCACCAGTTCCCATTACAGATGTTTGTGAGCCACGATGTGGTTGCTGAGAATTGAACTCAGTACCTTTGGAAGAGCAGGCAGTGCTCTTAACCTCTGAGCCATCTCTCCAGCCCTTCAAAATAGTTGTTTTAAAGAAATTCAATTAGCTACAAAAATACAGAGAAATAGTTTTTTCTTTTTAGAAAACTTGCCAAAGATTGAAGTAATTTTAAACAGAAATCTTTAAAATTAATAATATATTAAACAAAAGATAAAGAGCCCAAACCCTCAGTGTAGATCCCAAAGACCCAAGCTGCTGAAAACCATTTTTGCCCTTGTACAACCCCCACCACTGTGCTTTGCCCCAAATATCTACTGTTCAGTGCAGTCTTAGCCAGTTAGAACAGAGACCCCTTGCTGTACCAAAGGCCACACTAGCTGCCAAAAGTCCAGCCCCCAACTTCGACAAGATTCCCTGTCAGACCAGAGGTCATGCAGGCCACCAGAAATACAGACCACAAAGACCACACCCAACAAAGACAAACTCAGAAATCAGCACATAGACCTATATTCATCCCAAACCCAGATGCCTAGACACTAGTCTAAGAACACAATCAACAACAGTCAGGAAAATCTGACATCACCTGAGCTCAGTTACCCCACTATAGCATCACCTGAACATTCCAATATAGCTGAACCATAAAATAACAGCCTTAAAAACAACTTTATAAGCATGACAGAGGTACTTAAAGAAGAAATCCCTTAAAGAAATTGAAAAACACACAAATAAACAATGGGAGGAAATGAATCAATCCCTTAAAGAAAACCAAGGGGAAAAACAATAGAATGATCCAAGATCTGAAAATGGAAATAGAAGCAATAAGAAAACACAAACTGAAGAAATTCTGGAGATGGGAAATCTAGGTAAGTGAACAGAAACTACAACTGCAAGCATCACCAACAGAATACAAGAGACAGAAGAGAGAATCTCAGACATAGAGACATGATAAAGAAATCAATATATCAGTCAAAAATATTAAATCTAAAAAATTTAGATGCAAAATATCCAGGAAAAATGAGACACTATGAAAAACCAAACCCAAGAATAATAGAAATAGAAGGAGAAGAATACCAGCTCAAAGGCCCAGAAAATATTTTAAACAAAACCATTGAAGATTTTCCTAACCTTAAGAAAGACATGTCTAAAAAGGTATAAGAAGCTTACAGAACACCAAATATATTGGTGCAGAAAAGAAAGCCCCCACATACATAATAATCAAAACACTAAACATACAGAACAAAAGAAGAATATTAAAAGTAGTAAGGGGAAAGGTAACATATAAAGGCAAACCTATTAGAATTATGCCAAACTTCTTAAAATGGATACTCTAAAAGATAGGAGATCCTAGAGAGATAATCTGCAGAATCTAAGAAACGACAGACACCAACCCAGACTACTATACCCAGATAAACTTTCAGTTACCATAGATGAAGAAAATAAGAAATTTCATAATAAAGTCAAATGTAAACAATATATATCAACAAATCCAGCCCTACAGAAGGTACTAGAAGGAAAACTCTAACCAAAATAGGTTAAATACATTCATGAAAACACGAGAAATAAAATCTTACACCAGCAAAAAGAAACAGAAACACCCACACACACACACACTACCACCACCAACAACAACAAAAGAACAGGAAGTAACAAACATTGGTCATTATTCTTTCTTAATATTAATGGACTCAATTCCCCAATAAAGAGACACAGACTAAAAGAATGGATTTGAAAACGAGATTGATCCTTCTGTAGCGTACAGGAAACAAACCTCAAAATTGAAGACATTATCTCAGAGAAAAAGTTGGAAAAATATTATTGAAGCAAATGGACCCAGGAAGCAGGCTATTCTAATATCTAACAAAATAGACTTCCAATCAAAATTAATCAAAAGAGATGGGAAAGAACACTAAAGGAAAGTTGTCTTGTTGACACTAAAGGAAAAGCCCACCAAGGTGATGTCTCAATTCTTATCATCTATGCCTCAAGTGCAATAGCACCCACATTTGTAAAAGGAATAGTACTAAATATCAAATTAAGAAATGGGGTACAAATTTTAACAAAGAATTCTCAACAGAGGAAACCAAAATGACTGAGAAACAAAGAAATGCTCAACGCCCTTAGCCACCAAAGAAATGCAAATCAAAATGACTCTGAGATTCTTATGATTCCATACCAATCAGAATGGCAAAGATCCAAAAGACAAGTTACATATCATGCTGGAGAAAATTGTGGAACAAGGGGAACACTCCTCCACTTCTGGTGTGAGTAAAAATTTATACAGACATTTTGGAAATAAATGTGGCAGTTTATCAGAAAATTGGGAATCAATTTACCATAAGAGACGGCTAACCCACTCTTGGGCATACACCCAAAGGATGCTCAATCATACCACAAGGACACTTGCTTAACTATGTTCACAGAAGCTTTATTTGTAATAGCCAGAGCCTGTAAACAACATAGATGTACTTCAACCAAAGAATGGATAAAGAAAATGTGGTACATTTAGATGACAGAGTATTATTCAGCTGTTAAAAACAATGATATTAGCCAGGCAGTGGTGGCGCACGCCTTTAATCCCACCACTCAGGAGGCAGAGGCAGGTGGATCTCTGTGAGTTCGAGGCCAGCCTGGTCTACAAGAGCTAGTTCCAGGACAGGAACCAAAAAGCTACAGAGAAACCCTGTCTCGAAAATCCAAAAAGAAAAAAGAAAAACAAAAAACAAAAAAAAAAAACCAATAATATTGTGAAATTTGTAAGCAAATGAATGTAACTATAAAACATCATCCTGAGTGAGATAATCCATACCCAGAAAGATAAACATGGTATACACTCACTGATAAGTGGATATTAGAGCTCTTAAGTAAAGGCTTATCCAAAATCTCAGAGAAGCAAAGTAACAAGAAAGGTTTAAGGGTGAATGAATGGCTCTCTCTGGGATGGGAAAATAGAGTAGATTTTGAAGGTGGACTGGGGAAAGTGGGGATGGGAACATGGGGAATCATGTGAGGGGATAGAGGGAGAGAATACTGGGAGAGATTATTGGAATTAGTGGGCATTTCAGGGGAAAAGTAGAAACCTAGTGCAATGGAAACCTCCAGGAATCTATGGAGGTATCCCTAACAAAGAATCCTAGTAATGGGTGATAAGGAGCCTGAACATGCCATCTTCTGTAACCAGACAAGACTTACAGTGGAGTGTTGTAAGGAGGTCACCTGTTTGTTTCCTGGCTGCTTGGCCTCAAAATAATCACACAGAAACTGTATTAATTAAATCACTGCTTGGCCCATTAGCTCTAGCTTCTTATTGTCTAACTTTTATAGCTTAATTTAAGCCATTTCTAGTAATCTGTGTATCGCCACGTGGCTGTGGCTTACTGAGTAAACTTCTATTCTGCTCCAGCAGGGCCACATGGCTTCTCTAGACTCTGTCCTTCTTTCTCCTAGCATTCACTTTAGTTTCCCCTGCCTAGCTCTGTTCTACACTACCAGGCCAAGCCACTTTCTTTATTAACCAAAGGTATTCACAGCATACAGAAGGGAATCCCACATGAGTGGAGGAATTGGGAACACTCAGGCACAAAACCTTTGACCTAGAATTTGTCTGAAAATTGTGCTGGGGTAAAGGTGGCACTGAAATTGTGGGAGTGGCCAACCGATAACTGGTCCAGCTTGAGATCCATGCCACAAGAGGGAACCCACTCTCAACAGTGCCTAAAGGGCCAGGAACCAGAGTCTGAATAGTCCGGAGACTTAGGATAGAACCAAACACAACAGGAAAAGAAATCAAATGAAATTCCACTCTATTGGTAAACCAGAGCTGAACATTTAGTTATTTTTTTTCATTGTCTTCCCATAATTTTTATTTATTTTTTAACTTTCTTTTTGTTTTATTGAGAAAAAAACAATTTACACCTCCTCCCAGCCTCCCACTCCTCCCCCCCACTCCTCTCCCTGTCCCCCCACTCCTCTCCCTCTCCCCCCACTCCTCTCCCCCTCCCTCTCAAGTCTGAAGAGCAGTCAGGGTTCCTTGCCCTGTGGAAAGTCCAAAGTCCTCCCCCCTCCATCCTGGTCTAGGAAGGTGAACATCCAAACTGGCTAGGCTCCCACACAGCCAGAACATGAAGTAGGATCAAAACCCATTGCCATGGTCCTTGGCTTCTCAGCAGCCCTCATTGTCTGCCATATTCAGAGAGTCCAGTTTTATCCCCTGCTTTTTCAGTCTCAGTCCAGCTGGCCTTGGTGAGCTCCCAATAGATCAGCCCCACTGTCTCCGTGGGTGGGTGCACCCCTCTTGGTCCTGACTTCCTTGCTCATGTTCTCCCTCCTTCTGTTTCTCATTGGGACTTTGGGAGCTCAGTCCAGTACTCCAGTGTGGGTCTCTGTCTATATCTCCATCCAAACAACTTTGAGATATCATCTTACACCTGTCAGATTGGCTAAAATCAAAAACACCAATGATAGCCTCTGCTGGAGAGGTTGTGGAGGAAGGGGTTCCCTCATCCATTGCTGGTGGGAATGCAAACTTGTGCAACCACTTTGGAAAGCAGTGTTTCGGTTTCTCAGGAAATTCGGGATCAACCTACCCCTGGACCCAGCAATACCACTCTTGGGAATATACCCAAGAGATGCCCTATCATATTACAAAAGCATTTGTTCAACTATGTTCATAGCAGCATTATTTGTAATAGCCAGAACCTGGAAACAACCTAGATGTCCTTCAATGGAAGAATGGATGAAGAAAGTGTGGAATATATACACGTTAGAGTACTACGCTGCGGTAAAAAACAATGACTTCTCAAATTTTGCATGCAAATGGATGGAAATAGAAAACACTATCCTGAGTGAGGTAACCCAGACCCAAAAAGATGAACATGGGATGTACTCACTCATAATTGGTTTCTAGCCTTAAATAAAGGTCAGTGAGTCTATAATTGGATATCCTAAAGAAGCTAAATAAGAAGGTGAACCCAATGAACATTTAGTTATTATAGAGGCTTCATTCAGAAAATGATAGGAGAAGATGCAGAGACCCACAATGAAACATTAAGTGTAGCTCTCAGGGAATCCCACAGAAGAGGGAAAGGAAGGATTGTAGGAGCCAAAAGAGTCAAGGACGTGACAAGAAAACCCACAGAATCAACTAACCAAGGCTCATAGGGGCTCACAGAGACTGTAGTAACAACCATGGAGCCTATATGGGTCTGACCTATGCCTTCTGCATATATGTTACAGCTGTACAGCTTGAACTTCTTGTGGTACTCTAAACAGTAGAAGCAGGGGCTGTCTTCTGACTCTTTTGCCTGCTTTTGTGATCCTTTCCATCATACTGGATTATCATGTCCAGCCTTAATATGAAGTCTTACTGAAACTTGTTATGTAATGTTTGGGTGATATTCCTGAGAAGCCTGATGTTTTCTGAAGGGATATGGAGGAGTGGATCTGGGGAAGAGGAGAGTTGAGGTCAAGGGGCTGGAAGGAAGGGAAGGAGGGGAAACTGTAGTTGGGTTTGTATAAGAGAATAAATAAAATTTCAAAAAAAGGCAAAAAAAGGAATTAACTGTACAGTTACTTTTGTGAAAACACTGCCTGCATTTTCTAGTACAAAAAAACACCTAAAAATTGTTTCAGGAATGTAGAGAAATATCCAACTTAAATAGCGAAAAACGTGCACCATAATCACTGCTGCACTGCAGTCATTTCTGCATTTCCCATGTTTCTTAAATAACTATCTTGTTTGATAACACACAATATAAAGAGCAATTATGAAAAACAGACATTTACATATGCTTCTAAACTTTTGGGGGGCTGCCTCAACCTAAGACAGGAAATGTGTTTTGACCTGGATACTTTCCCATGACGGGTAAGGGGTATTGCCTGACGTCCAATGCCACCCAAGACAGGCCTAGTCATAATTTATACAAAAGGGGGACCTGTAGGGCCCTGGTCTCCCTTATTCCTGTGGTGCATTTGTGGGGACAGTTTATGATCAACTAACTAAGCTTCCTGTGCTATGCCTGCCCCACCTGGTGGTTAGCTGTAAGGCATTCACTCCATTGTTAATATGGTAATTTCCCACCTGCCTGGGCGGAGATCCTTGTGCTGCAGTCAGGTAGATAAGGACTCCCCCAATGCTGAATAAAGTGGCATTCAGCTGATCTCCTTTCGAATGACCCTGGTCTCCCTGTGTCTTCTTTTCAATCTCCAGGCCCTTGCCAGACTCGCGTTCGGTACAGTGGCGCCCGAACTGTACCGAGGGTGTAACACCAAATCGGGTGAATAAAAGGTATTTGAAGACTGAATTAAGTGGAAATTGTACTTTATTTTACATATATAATGTCATGTAAAACTGGGCTTAGTATGTTTTGGGGGGATTTTCTTTTGCTTTGGTGTTTATTTTTACACAAAAACTAAAGTTGACTACTTGCCATTATTTGATTTAGGACTTAGGAGGAGGGGGAATCAGAGGCCCTTAAGATCTGTTTATATGGGAAGAATACTTTGTCAGCTTTCAGTATCAGGGATAACATGTTGACTGTTCTTTGGCAAAACAGTTTAAGCAATGACATACTTTATTCTGGCTCTTGGCTGTATTGTCACCTGCCAAAATGCGCAAAGCTCAAAGACTGTTAGCCCAAGAGCTGTGCACTGTGTCCTTAGTGCAGCTTATTTTGTGGTTCCGGTCCTTACCTACTTGCCAGGGTTCTTAAAGCCACACTGGCGGTCAGGAAATGATTCCACATTATTTCAGGGCATTATAGAGATCTTAAGATTTTGTAGGCTAGTCAGTACTCCAACACAAGAAAGAAAACTTAAGAATTAACCAATAGGCAGCAGAACTAAAAGCACAGAAAAGTTGAGTGAGGTTAGATTCAACATGTACTTACTGCTAGAAAAATAAAGGGGGTAGCCATAGATTTAAGTGGGTTTACCAACAGCTTTATTTCACAATGGCTGTAAGGTCTAATTGTCTTCCCAGAAAATGGAGTGGTTTTACCCAGGACAAAAGTCTTAAAGGAATTTCAATTTTGTTTTTTTTAAACAGGCTTTGATGTTAATTCCTTATTTATAAAATGTAAAACAAATTAGAATATGCTGGGGATGGGAGCCAGGGTTAATGGTGAATGTTTTCCAGGGCTGATATGTTGAAAATTGATTCATCCTCGAGTACCCTGAGTGGTTTTCAATGGCATGGTTAGTCACATTCATAATTTTTAAGTATAGGGATAGATTGGAGCATTTATTACATACTTTAATGTTCAATGTCTTAATGTGGGCCTTTTATTTTGTAAATATTATGGAAATGATTGTGGGGCTTGGAAAAAATTACCTTTGAAGTTTTAAAAGACAGTCCACTTTTTAGCATGTGTGTTGTGTCCAGCCTGTGGTTGTCTTAACTAATAAATGTGGTTTTTCTCACCCCCCCCCAAAAAAAAGAAATTAACTTTATACCACATCACACAGTTTTGGCTAATTTTTTAAACTCTTTTTGTTATGATTGGATTTTAAATTTTTAACTTACAAAAATACTTGTATATATTTATGATGATGTATAAATTTTATGTTTTAATCTATTTATTAATAATAGAAAAATTAAACCTAAAATATCAAATTTACATTAAATTAGAGAGCATAGCAGAATAATCTCCATCCTGTTATTCAGCTCAACTCATGGAAAGTTTTTATTTCAGCTAAATTGTTTTGCAGTAAATTCCTTATACTATATCACAGTTTAAAATTTTTTAGTATGGGAAATACAACCTGCTCCAATACTTGAGGGGAATTAAGAGGTGAGTGAACAGCCACACTGCAGGACACCCGCAATCTCTAGGATCTCCACAGAGGGCAGAGGGAAAAGAACCTGGGTATCTACCCCAACTCACTCGGCTTTTCTAGCCAGCAAGCAGACCATCCACCTGACCCTCCAAGCTACTAGCCCCACCACACTCCCAAACTCACCTATCCTCCTGCAACCCTGAGGGAACCCTGGAACATAGCTTGCTCCAATAGTGGGGGACTTAGGAATAACCTCAGTGGAACTCTGAAACACAGCTTGCTTCAATACTAAGAAACAAACCTCAACCTCAAAGACAGACACTAACTCAGAGTCAAGTGTTGGGAAAAGGTTTTCCAATCAAATGGACCTAAAATACAAGTGGGGGTAGCTATACTAATATCTAACAAAATGGATTTCAAACTAAAATCAATCAGAAGAGATGAAGAAGGACACTTTATATTCATAACAGGAACAATGCATCAAAATGTAGCCTTTTTAAAAATTTTTTATTGAATAAAAAAATTCCCACCTCCTCCCAGCCTCCCATTTCCCTCCCCCTCCACTCACTCCTCTCCCCTCCCAACACTCCTCTCCCTTTCCCTTTCCAGTCCAAAGAGCAGTCAGGGTTCCCTGCCCTGTGGGCAGTCCAAGGTCCTCCCCCCTCCATCTAGGTATAGGAAGGTAAGCATCTAAACTGGCTAGCCTCCCACAAAGCCAGAACATGAAGTAGAAGCAAAACCCAGTGCCATTGTCCTTGGCTTCTCAGCAGCCCTCATTGTCCTCCATGTTCAGAGAGTCTGGTTTTATCCCATGCTTTTTCAGTCCCAGTCCAGCTGGCCTTGGTGAGCTCCCAATAGATCAGCCCCACTGTCTCCGTGGGTGGGTGCACCCCTCGTGGTCCTGACTTTCTTGCTCATGTTCTCCCTCCTTCTGCTCCTCATTGGGACCTTGGGAGCTCATTCCGGTGCTCCAATGTGGGTCTCTGTCTCTATCTCCATCGATCACCAGATGAAGGTTCTATGGTGATATGCAAGATATTCATTAGTATGGCTATAGGATAGGGTCATTTCAGGCTCTCTTTCCTCAGCTGCCCAAGGACCTAGCTGGGGACATCGCCCTGGGCACCTGGGTGCCCCTCTAGGTTCAAGTCTCTTGCCAAACCTAAGATGGCTCCATTAATTAAGATATATGCTTCCCTGCTCCCATATCCATCCTTCCTTTATCCCAACCGTCCCAATCCCCCAAACTCCCCCATCCTCCCCTTCTCACTTTTCTCTGCCCATCTACCCTTACCCCCATCCCACCCACCCAACCCCCAAGATCCTAATTTTTTTCCCGGCAATCTTTTCTACTTCCCATATCCAGGAGGATAAATATATGTTTTTCTTTGGGTTCACCTTCTTATTTAGCTTCTTTAGGATCACAAATTATAGACTCAATGTCCTTTATTTATGGCTAGAAACCAATTATGAGTGAGAACATCCCATGTTCATCTTTTTGGGTCTGGGTTAACTCACTCAGGATAGTGTTTTCTATTTCCATCCATTTGCATGCAAAATTCGAGAAGTCATTGTTTTTTACCACTGAGTATACTCTAATGTGTATATATTCCACACTTTCTTCATCTATTCTTCCATTGAAGGACATCTAGGTTGTTTCCAGGTTCAGGCTATTACAAATAATGCTGCTATGAACATAGTTGAACAAATGCTTTTGTAATATGATAGGGCATCTCTTGGGTATATTCCCAAGAGTGGTATTGCTGGGTCCTGGGGTAGGTTGATCCAGAATTCCCTGAGAAATCGCCACACTGATTTCCAAAGTGGTTTCACAAGTTTGCATTCCCACCAGCAATGGATGAGGGAACCCCTTCCTCCACAACCTCTCCAGCAAAGGCTATCATTGGTGTTTTTGATTTTAGCCATTCTGACGGGTGTAAGATAATATCTCAAAGTTATTTTGATTTGCATTGCCCTGATCACTAAGGAGGTTGAGCATGACCTTAAGTGTCTTTTGGCCATTTGAACTTCTTCTGTTGAGAATTCTCTGTTCAGTTCAGTGCCCCATTTTTTAATAGGGTTAATTTGCATTTTAAAGTCTAGTTTCTTGAGTTCTTTATATATTTTGGAGATCAGACCTTTGTCTGTTGCAGGGTTGGTGACGATCTTCTCCCAGTCAGTAGGTTGCCTTTTTGTCTTAGTGACAGTGTCCTTTGATTTGCTGAAGCTTCTCAGTTTCAGTAGGTCCCATTTATTCAATGTTGCCCATAATGTCTGTGCTCATGAGGTTATACTTAGGAAGCGATCTCCTGTGCCCATATGTTGTAGGATACTTCCCACTTTCTCTTCTATCAGGTTCAGTGTGTTCAGATGGATATTGAGGTCTTTGATCCATTTGGACTTGAGTTTTGTGCATGGTGATAGATATGGGTCTATTTTCATTCTTCTACAGGTTGATATCCAGTTGTGCCAGCACCATTTGTTGAAGATGCTCTTTTTTCCATTGTATACTTTTAGCTCCTTTATCAAAAATCAGGTGTTCATAGTTTTGTGGATTAAAATCTGGGTCTTATATTTGATTCCATTGGTCGACTTCTCTGTTTTTATGCCAATACCAAGCTGTTTTCAATACTGTAGCTCTGTAGTAGAGTTTGAAGTCAGGGATGGTAATGCCTCCAGATGTTCCTTTATTGTATATGATTGTTTTGGCTATCCAGGGTTTTTTGTTTTTCCATATAAAGTTTATTATTGTCTTCTCAAGGTCTGTGAAGAATTTTGATGGGATTTGGATGGGGATTGCATTGAATCTATAGATTGCTTATGGGAGCTTTCAGGTGGGCTGTTAAGTCTCCAATGTGTGCTTTCTCCGTTTTCTTTAAGTGGGCACTTAGTGCTATGAACGTTCCTCTTAGGACTGATTTCATAATGTCCCATAAGTTTGAGTATATTGTGTTTCTTTATTTTCATTGAATTCAAGGAAGACTTTAATTTCTTTCTTTATTTCTTCCTTGATCCACATGTGGTTCAGTAGTTGACTGTTCAGTTTCCATGAGTTTGTAGGCTTTCTGGGGGTAGCATTGTTGTTGAATTCTAACTCTAATCCATGGTGATCCGATAAGACACAGGTGGTTACTAATATTTTTTTGTAACTGTGGAAGTTTGTTTTGTTACCAAGTATGTGGTCAATTTTCGAGAAGGTTCCCATGAGCTGCAGAGAAGAAGGTATATTCTTTCCTATTTGGATGGAATGTTCTATAGATGTCTGTTAAGTCCATTTGATTCATTACCTCCATTAATTCTTTTATTTCTCTGTTAGGTTTCTGTCTGATTGACCTGTCCATTGGTGAGAGAGGAGTGTTGAAGTCTCCTACTATTAGTTTGTGCGGTTTGATGACTGCCTTGAGTTTTAGTAATGTTTCTTTTACGTAAGTGGGTGCTTTTATATTACGGGCATAGACATTCAGGATTGAGACTTCATCCTGATGAATTGCTCCTGTTATGAGTATAAAATATCCCTCTCCATCTCTTCTGATTGAAGTTTGAAGTCAACTTTGTTAGAAATTAGTATGGCCACACCTGCTTGTTTCTTAGGTCCATTTGCTTGGTACACCTTTTCCTAGCCCTTTACTCTGAGTAGGTGCCTGTCTTTGTGGTTGAGGTGTGTTTCTTGTAAACAGCAGAATGTTGGATCCTGTTTTCGTATCCAATCTCTTAACCTGTGCCTTTTTATAGGTGAGTTGAGTCCATTGACATTAAGTGATATTAATGACCAGTGGTTGTTGACTCCGGTCACTTTTTTGGTAGTAGAGTTTGTGTTTTTTCCTTCTTCGAGTTGTGCTGGTGAAGGGTCTCTAGATGTCTTAGTTATTGTGGTCATTGTTGGACTCCTTGGTTTGTGATTTTTCCTTCTACTAATTTCTGTAAGGCTGGATTTGTGGCTACGTATTGTTTAAATTGTTTTTATCCTGGAAAATTTTTTTTCTCCATTTATAGTGAACGAAAGCTTGGCTGGGTATAGTAGTCTGGGCTTGCATCCATGGTCTCTTAGTTTTTGCAGTACATCTATCCAGGACCTTCTGGTTTTCATGGTTTCCATAGAGAAGTCAGGTGTAAGTCTGATAGGTTTACCTTTATAAGTAACTTGACCTTTTCCTTTGCAGCTCTTAATATTCTTTCTTTATTCTGTATGCTTTGTGTTTTGATGATTATATGGCGAGGGGATCTTTTTTTGATCCAGTCTATTTGGTGTTCTGTATGCTTCTTGAACCTTCATAGGTATATCTTTCTTTAGGTTGGGAAAGTTTTCTTCTATAATTTTATTAAATATATTTTCTGGACCGTTGAGCTGCACTTCTTCTCCTTCTTCTACTCCTATTATTCTTAAGTTTGGTCTTTTTATTGTGTCCCGGATTTCCTGAAAGTTTTGTGATGAGAGTTTGTTGGATTTGCTGTTTTCTTTGATCAGTGCATTTATTTTCTCTATGGTATCTTCAGAATCTGAGATTCTTTCTTCTATCTCTTGTATTCTGCTGGTTATGCTTGTTTCTGTAGTCTCTATTCGTTTACCTAGATTTTCCATGTGCATCCAGTGCTCTGTTTGTGTTTTCTTCCTTGCCTCCATTTCAGTTTTCAAGTCTTGAACTGTTTCCATTATCTGTTTGATTGTTTTTCCTTGATTTCCTAGGATATCATTCACTGATTTACTCAAGTTTTCAAACTTTCTGTTATACTTCTCATCCATTTCTATAAGGGTATTTTTTACATGCTGTTTAAGGACCTCTATCACTTTCATAAAGTCAATTTTTTCTACTTCTTCTTGATTAAGGTGTTTATGTCCTCCTGTTGTCAAGTCACTGGGTTCTGGTGGTTTCATGTTGTTTTTCAGATTTTTGGGTGAATTCTTGCATTGGTGCCTGCCCATCTCTTCCTCTGAATGCTTCCCTATGGATCTTCTTTTACAGGATCAGGTCTCCTTGCTCAGTGATATACCTTCCCAGTGATGGCACTCCCCAGTGATGGCTCTCCTTGTGCCGAGATCAGATCTCCATGCTGCTTGGGTAGCTCGTACACAAAGGGCCTACCTTGCTTGCAGGCAGGCTATTGAGACAAAGGAACTACCGCCTGCCCTGTTGCCCTCACGATTCAGTCCCAGCGCCCAAACAGGCTGAGCTGGGTGATGTTATGTGCCCGAAGAGGGGAGGAAGGCAGAAGGGGGGTTCTGGATGCAAGCCGGGTGGGATAGGAAGAGAGAGGCAGTATCGGGGAAGTATAGCCCCTGCAGGAAGACCAGGAAGTATAGGGGGGATGAGGAATGTCTGAGTTTCATGTCCCGGGCTGCTGCCACACTCACTCACCCCAATGTTGGCTCTCCTGGTGCCCAGATCAGATCTCCATGCTGCTTGGGTAGCTCGTAAACAAAGGGCCTACCTTGCTTGCTGCAGGAAGGCTACTGAGACAAAGGAACTACCACTTGCCTGGTTGCCCTCACGATTCGTTCCCAGTGCCCATACAGGTTGAGCTTCAAAATGTAGTCTTAATCCTTAATATCTATGCCCCTAATATAAGAGTACCCACATATGTAAAAGAAACATTATTAAAGCTTAAATCACACATAAAACCACATTCACTAATAGTAGGGACTTAAACACTCCGTTTGTACCAATGGACAGGTCAACCAGACAGAAACTTAACAGAGAAATAAGAGAACTAACAGATGTCATGAATCAGATGGACTTAACAGACATCTATAAACCATTCCACCAAAAGACAAAAGAATATACCTTCTTCTCAGCACCTCATAGTACATTCTCTAAAATTGATCACATACTTGGCAACAAAGAAAACTTCCACAGATACAAAAAATCAGAGTAACCCCCTGTGTCTTATCAGATTACCATGGGTTAAAGTTAGAATTTAACAACAAAACTACTCTCAGAAAGCCTACAAACTCATGAAAATTGAACATTGAACTACTGAACCATTCCTAGGTCAAGGAAGAAATAAAGAAAGAAATTTATGACTTTCTAGAATTCCATGAAAATAAAGGCAAAACGTACCCAAACCTATTCGAAACTATAAAAGCAGTGCCAAGAGGAAAGTTCATATCACTAAGTCCCCACATAAAGAAAATGGAGAAAGCTCACATTAGTGACTTAACAGCACAGCTGAAAGCTCTAAAACAACAAGAAACAGACTCACCCAGGAGGAGTAGAAGACAGGAAAAAATAAAATTGAGGGCTGAAATCAACAAAACTGAATCAAAGAAAACAATACAAAGAATCAATGAAATAAAGAGCTGGTTCTCTGAGAAAATCAACAAGATAGACAAACTAATCAAAAGGCAGAAAGAGAACAACTGAATTAACAAAATCAGAAATGAAAAAGGGGACATAGCAGCAGACACTGAGGAAATTTAGAGAATCATTAGGTTATACTACAAAAACCTGTACTTTAAAAAATTGGAAAATGTAAAGGAAATGGACAATTTTTTAGATAGATACCATATACCAAAATTAAATAAAGACCAGGTGATCAATTTAAATAAACCTATAAACTGTAAGGAGATAGAAACTGTCATTAAAAACCTTCCAAACAAAAAAAGCCCTGGACCAGATGATTTTAGTGCAGAATTCTACCTGAACTTCCAAGAACAGCTAATACCTATAGTATTAGTATCCACATAATAGAAACAGAAGGAATATTTTAAAATCTTTTATGAAGGTTACTCTGATACCAAAACCACACAAAGACTCAACCAAGAAAGAAAATTACAGACCAGTCTCACTCATGAACATGGATACAGAAATACTCAATAAAATACTGGCAAACTGAATCCAAGAACACATCAAAAAATTATCCACCATAATCAAGTCAACTTCATCCCAGAGAAGCAGGACTGGTTCAACATATGAAAACCTAACAATGTAATCCGTCATATAAATAAACTGAAAGAAAAAACATATGATCATTTCATTAGATGCTATAAAAGCATTCAACAAAATCAAACACCCCTTCATTATAAAGGTTTTGGAGAGATCAGGGATAAAAGAAACATACCTAAATGTAATAAAAGTAATATACAGCAAGCTGACAGCCAACATCAAATTAAATGGAGAGAAACTTAAAGAAATTCCACTAAAACCAGGAACAAGACAAGGCTGTCCACTCTCTACATATCTCTTCAACATATTCTTGAAGTTTTGGCTATGGCAATAAGAAAATAAAAGGAGATCAAAGAGACTCAAATTGGAAAGGAAGAATTCAAACTTTGGTTATTTGCAGATGATATAATAGTATATAAAAGTGACTCCAAAAACTCTACCAGAGAACTCCTACAGCTGATAAATACCTTCAGGGATGTGGCAGGATACAAGGTCAACTCAAAAAAATCAGTAGTCCTCTAATATACAGATGATAAAGAATCCGAGAGGAAAATCAGAAAAACATTACCTATCACAATAGCCACAAATAACATAAAATGTCTTGGGGTAACACAAACCAATGAAGTGAAACATCTATTTGACAAGAACTTTAAGTCTTTGAAGAAAGAAATTGAAGAAGATACCAGAAAATGGAAAGATCTTCCATGTTCTTGGATAGGTAGGATCAACATAGTAAAAATGGTAATCCTACCAAAAGTAATCTATAGATCCAATGGAATCCCCATCAAAATACCAAGACAATTCTTCAGAGACCTTGAAAGAACAATCAACTTCATATGGAAAAACAAAACCCCAAGATATCCAAAACAATCCTGTATAATAAAGGAACTTCCAGAGGCATCACTATCCCTGACATCAAGCTCTATTACAGAGCTACAGTAATGAAAACAGCTTGGTATTGGCATAAAATCAGAGATGTTGAGAAATGGAATAGAATTGAAGACCTGGATATTAATCCACATACCTTTGAACACCTGATTTTTGAGAAAGAAGCTAAAATTATACAATGGAAAAAAAGAAAGTATCATTAACAAATGGTGCTGGCATAACTGGATGTCAACATGTAGAAAAATGAAAATAGATTCATATGTTGCAATGAGGCTGCTTATTCTTCCTGGCCACCTGTCTAGCTTAAATCTGAAATAATCATACAGAAACTGTATTATTTAAATCACTGTTTGGTCCATTTGCTCTAGCTTCTTATTGTATAACTTTTATATAATAATTTAACGAATTTCTATTAATCTGTATAGTGCTGTGTGGTAGTGGTTTACCAGCAAAGTTTCAGAATGTCTATCTCCAGCAGTGGCTCCATGATGTCCCTCTGGCTCCGCCATTCTTTCTCCCAGCATTCAATTTAATTTTTCCTGCCTATCTAAGTTCTGCCCTGCTATAGGTCCAAAGCAGTTTCTTTATTCATTAATGGTAATCATGGCATCCCGAGGGGATTCCCAGGTAATCCATATTTATCCCTATGCACAAAACTCAAGTCCAAATATATCAAAGACCTCAATATAAAGCTGACTACACTGAACCTGATAGAAGAGAAAATTGGAAGTAGTCTTAAACACATGGGCACAGGAGATTAATTCCTAAATACAATCCCAGTAGCACAGACATTAAGAGCAACAATAAATAAATGGGACTTACTGAAACTGAGAAGCTTCTGTAAACCAAAAGACACAGTCAATAAGACAAAAAGGCAGCCTACTTAATAGGAAAAGATTTTTTCCAAGCTCACATGAGACAAAGGACTGATCTCCAAAATATATAAATAACTTAAGAAATCAAACATCAAAATTCTAAATAACCTAATTGAAAAATGGGGTACAGAACTAAAAAGAGAATTCTAACCAGAAGAATCTCAAATGTCAAAAAGATACCTAAGGAAATGTTCAACATCCTCAGCTATCAGGGAAATTCAAATCAAAACAACTCTGAGATACCATCTTATACCAGTCAGAATGACTAAGACCAAAAACACCAATGATTAATTATGCTGGAGAGGATGTGGAGGAAGGGGTACCCTCATCCATTGCTAGTGGGAATGCAAACTTGTACAAACACTTTGGAAATCAGTATGATGGTTTCTCAGAAAATTGGGAATCAACCTACCTCAGAATCCAGCAATACCACTCTTGGGCTTATACTCAAAAGATGCTCAATGATATTAAAAGGCATTTGTTCAACTATGCTCATAGCAGCATTATTTGTAATATCCAGAACCTGGAAACAACCTAGATGCCCCTCAACTGAAAAATGGATAAAAAAAATGTGGCACATTTACACATTAGAGTACAACTTAGTGGTAAAAAAAAAAACAATGATATCTTGACTTTTGCATGCAAATGGATGGTTTTACAAAACACTGTCCTGAGTAAGGTAACTCAGACCCAAAAAGATGAATATTGTATGTACTCATTCATAAGTGGATATTAGCTATAAACAAAAGATATTGAGCTTACAGTCCATGATCCTAGAGAAGCTAAGTAGTAAGGTGAACCCTAAGAAAAACATATATAGCTCCACATGGAAAGTGGAAATAGACAAGATTGCATGAAAAAGTTGGGAGTATGGGGGTAAGGGAAGAAGGGAGGGGGGAAGGGGGAGAGGGGGGAAAGGGGAGAGCTGAGGAGAACTTGAGGGGATGGGATAGTCGAGAAGGAGGAAGGACAGAGATTAGAGCAAGGAAAGAGATACTGTGATTGAGGCAGCCATTATAGGGTTAGCAAGGAACCTGGCTCTAGATAAATTCCCAGGAATCCACAAGGATGACCCCAGCTAAGTCCCTAAGCAATGGAGGAGAGGAGGCCGATCTTGACTTGCCCTGTAGTCAGACTGATGAATATCTTAAATATCACTATAGAACCTTCCTCCAGCAACTGATGGAAAGAGAGGCAGAGACCCGCATTGGAGCACTGGACTGAACTCCTAAAGTCCAGTTGAAGAGTGGGAGGAGTGAGAATATGAGCAAAGAGGTCAAGACCATGATGGGGACACCCACTGAGAGAGTCTACCTGAGCTAATGGGAGCTCACCAATGCCAGCCAGACTGGGAAGGAACAAGCATAGGATCAAACTAGTCCCTCTGAATGTCATTGACAGTTGCATGGCTGGGGCAGACTGAGGGGTCACTGGAAGTGGCACCAGCATTTATCCCTATTGCATGTACTGGCATTTGGAGAACCTATTCTCTTTGGATGTAAACCTTGATCAGCCTATATATAGTAGGGAAGGCTTTGGACCTTCCCCAAAGCAATGTGCCTTACCCTCTCTGAGGATTAGATGGGAGTGGGTTGAGGGGGTGTGTGAGGAGGGCATGGTAAGAGGGGAGCAAGTGGGAACTTGAATTGGTATGTATAATAAAGAAAGGTAGTTTCTATAGTTTTTATAATGAAAAAAAATAATTCAGTTAGATTCTTGGGATCTTTGTGCTTATTTGATGTATTATTAACTTTTAAAAGTTTCTTTTTTGTTTTTTGAGACAGGGTTTTTCCTCTAGCTTTGGAGCCTGTCCTAGAACTCTCTCTGTAGACCAGGCTGGCATCAGACTCAGAGATTTGCCTGTCTCTGCCTCTCAAGTACTGGGATTAAAGGTGTGCGCCACCACCGTCTAACTCCATAAACTTCTTTTTAATTCTTCTTTTCAGAATCTAATAGAATTGGGGTTATGTTCTTTACCCTTTATTTTTTTCTAAATTTCTTCCTTGGTTCATTGGTTCAAGAAAAAAATTATTTAATATCCATGTAACTGTATAATGTTCAAAGACTGTCTTGATACTGAATACCAATTTTATTGTATTATTGTTAAAAAATAATTGAGTTGATCATTAAAAAATAAGTGAGACTCATTTTGTGGTTTATCCTATTATCTTTTATTGTGGGATATGGTCTTTACCCTGTCACTTGTAATTTAAATAAACGCGGATTGGCCAGTAACCAGGCAGGAAGTATAGGCAGGGTGGCCAGGCAGGAGGTAGAGGCAGGGCAATGAGAATTCTGGGAAGAGGGAAGATTCCGTCTGTAGTTATCACCCAGACACAGAGAAAGCCAGACACAGAGCAAGAAAGATGTGACTACCTTGCCGAAAAAGATACCAAGCTACGTGGCTAACACAGATAAGAATTATGGGCTAATATAAGTTATAAGAGTTAATAAGGAGCCTGAGATAATAGGCCAATCAGTATATAATTAATGTAGACCTCTGTGTGATTTATTTGGGACTAATGGTTGTGTGACCTAGTGGGACAAAAATCTTGGTCAACAATCTATCCTGGAAAATCTTGATGCATTAATGAAAACAGGGCATATTTAGCAGCTTTTAAATGGAATGTTCTGTGAATGTTTATTAGATCTTGATGATATATATTTCTGAAAATGGAGTGGTAAAGTCATATAATATTATTGTATTGAGTCTCACTCTCCCCTTCAGGTTTATTAACTTAAAATGTATATTTTGTGTATCATTTTTAATGTTTTTGAATAAAAGTCCATATTATATATGGTTATTATTATAGTTTGAATATGAAATGTCTACCACAGGCTCATCTGTTTAAACACTTGGTTTCCACCTGGTGGCACCATTTGGAAAAGTTGTGGAACCCATGAAACATAGCTAGCAGGCATAGGCTGCTAGGGGTGGGTTCAGAGAGTTAACCATCCTGTTCAGTTCCACTGTGTCTTTTGCCTGATCTTTCAAAATGTGATGAGCTGCTATTTCATACTCCTGACACTAGGTCTGAACTGCCTCAGCTACTATTGCCTTTCTTCCTATGAATTACAATCCCTTGAATCTGTAGGCACAAATAAATCCTTTCTCCCTTAATTTGATTTTGTTAGATTTTGCTACACATGAAAAAGTCAATTAATTAAATTACTTCTACAGTCTTTTCCATTCCATTTGCATGAAGTATTTATTTTATTCCTTCACTTTTAGTGTATGTGAATCCTTATTTTCAAATATAGATATTTGACTTTACACCACATCTTCCTACATTTTACCTAATGCATTAAAGTAGCCATTTTTATTTTATTTTAAAACAGGTCTATAATAAAGACATAAATTATTTACATGACATATTGACAATATTAGAGATTCACAATTTGTATATATATAGCTACTCTAAACCAATTAACTTTATAACTTTTCAATTTTCTTTTTTTCAGTTTGCAAAACTATCTTTAACCATCTTATTTATGACCAGAAAATTAAATCATTGAAAATAAGTTCCAGGCAAACCCTTGGAGAGAAAAAAAATGCACCTTGATTAAATTAATAAAAAAGGTAAGGAATTCTCAAGCATGAAAGTGACAACAAATTTTTGTGTAAACCAGAAATGTCATCTTTTTGAACCTTTTTATTGGCATTGAGGACTCGAAACAGAAATAAGCAGTCTCTTCCTAAAAATGAATGTTTGAAAATGTCAAATATTGTTGGTTATATAGTGTTAAATGTGAAAAATAGCTGAGCACTGGTGGCACATGCCTTTAATCCCAGCACTTGGGAGGCAGAAGCAGGCAGATCTCTGTGAGTTTGAGGCTAGCCTGGTCTACAAAAACTAGTTCTAGTTCTAGGACAGGTTCCAAAGCTACAGAAAAACCCTGTCTCGAATATATATATATATATATTATAGCAATGACTTTTATATCTGCATATAAACTAGGTACTTTGCATTCATTACTTTAAGTCTCTTACTAATTCTGCAAGTTATATATTATTGATGCAAAATTGGAGATACAGATAACTTGATTAAGTTTGTATAGCTATTAACCAAATCCAATTTTGTTTAACTTAAACCCTGAGCTTTTAATCTTCTTAATGAAATGTCGGGCACTAGATACCCTGAAACACAGATATCATCTAAAGGGTGGTTGGTTTTAAATAAAACAAGAGATAAATGCAGTGGCTGGAATGGAAAGGAAGTTTACACATATAATTCCCTTCAGAAGATACAGTTTATTGGGGGAAAGGTCCTCATAGCCATAGTGGAGTTTTGAGGTGAGAAGAAGAGCATTAGACAGAAGCAATATAATATATGTAGTGTATGGACATCTAGCCATTCTGGGGGCCTTAGAGGGAAGGAGAGCCTTCCCTTTAAAGCCTGAAAAAAGAGCTTCACTAAGAATAAAAATGAAAGAAGAGGGGGAAGGAGGAATAGATGAATGGATGGAGGGAGGGATGGAGGAAGCTGAAGAGAGAGAGTGTGTAAAGGATCAGGTGAGAGAGGAATTTCCTCAGAAACCTTCACAGTGCCTTCCTAAGCATATTCCCTGAGGAGTCTCCAGACAAATCCCAAGAATAATGGAAAGATCTGACTTTTTATAACATTTTAGAGGTGATTAAAGTTTCACATCACATGATTTAGTTCAACATAGCATAAGTGACAAATAGTATAGAAGAGCCAGATACTGGTTAAAACCATAACCAGGGGCTGCTTTTAGGATGCAACACGATTACTGAACTCTCAGTTCCAAGAGTGTTACAAAGAGGCATGGCTTATTTTTTTTTTCAGGCTGTAGGATTTGGCCTAAAGGTACATGTTGTGAAATATTCCTCTACACTGTATGAAGGTATGTCACTGTGATTGGTTTAATAAAAAGTTGAATGGCCAATAGTTAGGCAGGATTTCAAGGCACAGAAGACACTGGGAAGAAGAAGGGTGGAGTTGCAAGTAGATGCCAGTGACGCAGAGCATTACAGAGTAAAGGTAACCAAGTCACATAAAAGAATATAGATTAAAATATACAAGTTATAATTTTAGCTGTAAGAACTAGTTATAAACAAGCCCAAGATATTGGCCAAACTTTCATAATTAATAATAAGTCTCAGTGTCATTCTTTGTGAGTAGGAAGCATAAAAAGGAAAATTCATTTTCATATGGTGTCCAACATGGGGCACCTATTTCCACATAAGACCTGAGAAAGCTTTGTGTAAGTTTCCAAACACATAAAAACAGAGCCAAACATGGCTTCCTAGTCCCACAATATCACATGTAGGCTGCAGTACAGAAACATGTCTCTCCCAGCTACTGCTTTGCAGCATACCATGAACTAAATTGTGCAGTGATTTAAGATTTTGCTCATGCAGACAAAAAAGTTACAAATGTACAGGAAAGCAGGTTCAGGCAGAAAAATTCTCTAAACAGATTACAGTGTGTTTAATGATGTGTATAGGCTCAATATAAAAGAATATAGACAGTCATAGAAAAATAGTTTAAAATAATAGTAAATTGCTGGGCAGTGGTGGCACACATCTTTAATTCCAGCACTTGAGAATAAGAGGCAAGTGGATGTCTATAAGTTCGAGGCCAACCTGTGTACAGAGCTAGTTCCAGGACAGCCAAGGCCCCACAAAGAAACCCCATCACAAAAATAAATAAACAAATAAATAATAGTAAAGTCTTTAAAGAAATAGTGAAGTAATATAAAGTAAAAAAAGCTACATAAAGATAGGAAATACACAGGGAATCTGGATCCTGCATGTTGTTGTGTTTACTTTGAATTTTTTGAATGCTATTGAGCAAAAGACGGGTGCTTGGAGACATGGGATTGTAAGAGGGACTGCTGAATTAAACCAGCCTAAATACTTTAGGAATACCTTAACTTTAAAATGAAAGTCAAAAAATATAAGAGGATGTATATTTTCCTGATGTGTATTTACATAAAACAAAAAAATCATCTTTGGCTGACTTGTGTACAACACACAGCCCATACTTGTGTTAATATAGATATGTATATTACCTTTGAAAGTTTATGTATTTTCAGAGCAAGGGGATCAGACACCAATGAAAATGGGTGGCCCAGGTGATCCAGCCCCTCAGATTGCTTCTGTTGCTGTTTCCTCTGAGTTCTGCATCCAGAACAGTTTTCAGGATCCTGGCTAAGATGGTCTAGCCTCACAGACTATTCTAGCTAGGACTTGATCATTATCGTAATTTTCTCAAGGTCTCCCAACTAGTCTAGCACTCCCAGACAACAGGAAGCAGTCTAGAGAATACAATACCCACATTCCCAAGAGATAAGGTGGGTGGTTCTTGGTCATTCAGTAGGCTATGGATGTTTGTCATTATTTAGGGGAAGGCTGGTTACAAGTTGTTATTGGTTGTAGTCAGAGAGAAAGCTAAACAAGGAAAATTAAATTCAGGGTATAGAAATGAGAGAATAAAACGGTAGATTATTAAATCTACCTTTAAGCTAAAAAATAGCTACTAGTCTTAAATATTTTAGATTTGTATAGATTTTAGTATATTGATATAAATTTAAAGTTAGTTTTGTTATACTCTATATATTTCTATTCTTGTTTGGGGTATTATGCTTATGCAGCTCATTTAGAAATGTAATACATAATTTAAAATGTGGATTAGTAGTTAGTTATCTATAACCATTAAACTTGTAGTCATGCTAGATATGTTTTCAAGGTTAAACGGATATATTTAGGTAGATAGATGATCTTCAAACACTTCAAAGACCTACAGACTATGGCATTTAAAATATTTTGTTAACATGGGGCTTTTCATGACAATGAGACACATCAGATTCTTGTAGCACCAATCTACTTCAATAAAAAAGGATGATGGGAATTGAAGGACCATTATATGGAGTTCACTTTCTTGTAGTAAAAGCTAGTCATTTAGGCAAGAAACTGTCCTTGCCTTGAGTACTTACAGTATACTGTCCAAACTGAGAAAGCTGTACACAAAGAAAAGTGACTGCAAAACCAAACTACCTCTTTCCACAGCATAGGAACCAGTGCAATTCCCTTTCTCTCCCATTTCTCCACCATATATCTGCTCATTATAATGGTGTCTATCTGCCCAGTGCCTTGTAGTCCCAGGCAGGCCTATGGATGTCTTCAGTCTGCCTGTATTATGAGTACCCAGGCAGGCCTGTGGGTATCTTATGTTAGGCCACAGACAAGCCTGTGCGTGTCTTCCAACCACCTGGACTGTGAGGGTCCAGGCAGGCCTGTAGATGTCTTCAGGCAGCATCTTAGTTGCTTTTTACAGTAATGGAAAGCTGACTAATACAGAAATATTTCAGATTTGGGGTTAGGGATGCTCAATTTATAGTACAAATAAGGCTGTTTTTTAACATATTTATTACAGTAAGAGTGGTATTTCTGAGGCATTAGAAGGGTGAATGCTTAACTTTACAAAAACCTACTAGCTAGTTTTCTAAAGCAAGTATACAATTTTATTTCATCATCAACAATGTATGAAGACTTGAAATGCTCCACAATTCACCAGTATTGGCATTATCATTTTTTTTTAAGCAGAGTATTTTCGTCTGTAGGAAGTTTTGTTTTGCTTCTTATCACTTTTTTGTCTTTTGATTGTGGATTTAATTTCCCTTTGGGTAAAGAGAAAATAATTTTGAGTGTTCATGTGTTTATTGAATATTTCTGTATCTGCTTTTGTAAAGTATATAATTTTTTTGTTCTTTGCTAGTATGGTACATTATGTTTATTTGCATTTATTTATTTTTGGTTTAAGGGTGCTGTGTCTACATATATGCCTATATACCTTGTGCATGCAATACCTGCAGAAGCCAAAATAGGGGTTTAGATCTCTTGAGATTGGAGTAGTAGGTAGTTGTGAGCAGCAACATAAAGGCTTGGAATTGAATCTTGGTCTTCTGAGCAGGAAATGCTCTTAACTTCTTCTTCTGAGAAATCTCTCTAGGCCCCATGATTTTATTTTTAAAGGCTCTATTTGTATTCTAAACATCTGATGTCTATAACATATATAAATGGTGAATATTTTCTCTCTACTTCACAGCTTGCTTCTACTTGTATAATAATATCTTTGGTGTATAGATAATATTTAATGTTGATGAAGTTTAATTTGCTACTTCTTCCCTTTATTTTTCCTACTTTTGAGATTATAATATGATAACAACATTTCCTTTCTTTTTCCTTCTCTTAAGCCCTCCTATAATCCCCCTTTGCTCCTTTTCAAATTTATGGCATTGTTATTCCAGGCATAATTAGTACCATGAATATATATTGTATGTATGTTTTCAGGGCTGGTCATTTGGTATTAGATAACTAATTGGTGTGCTACTCCCTGTGGAAGAGTATTTCTCCCACTCTCAATATTCTTTTCATTTATGCTTAGGTATTTTTTTTCTGTGATGAGAAACATTTGCCTAATGCATATTTCCTTTTCTATGCACTTATGTTTTAGACTTTATATTCAAGGCCTATGATTTATTGTAAATTTAGTTTTTTGTATTGTATGAGTTAGGCTTATTTCCTCCAATACTCAGCAGTGTGAGGGATCTCCATTCTGTATTTAAATGGCATTGGTAAGTATAAAAAATGAATTGAGGCATTCATGGCAGAGGAACATGTAGGTCAATCAACTCAAATTGATAAAAAAGAAAATCAAAGAAATAGAACCAAATAATTGAGCCCAACTGATTATTTTAACAAAGTTACATGACTTAATTACTTTTCTATTGCTATAAAGACATTATGACAAAGGCAATTTATAGAAGAAAGAATTTAGCTGTGGTTTACAGTTTCAGAGAGTGAGTCCATGACCGTCATGTCAGGGACCATGACAGCAGGCAGGCAGGCATGGACTAGAGCATTATCTGAGAACTTATACCTTGATTGACAAGCACAAGGTAGAGAAGGAACACTGGAAATGGTATGGAATTTTGAAACTTTAAAGCCCATCCCCAGTGGTATACCTCCTTCAACAAGGCCATGACTCCTCACTCTTCCTAAACAGTTCCACTGACTGGGGACCAAGAATTAAAATATATGAGCTTATTGGGAACGTTTTTATTCAAAATGTCACAGCATAAAAGCAATTCAAAGGAGTATAGATAGGCTTTCAAGCAACTGTTCTGGAGCAAGTGTATAGCCCTAGGCAAAACTATTAACTTCAACCTGAATCTCACACAAAAGTCACTGAAATGGATTATAAACTTAAATATACAAAACTATAAAACTTTTATAAAAAGTATGAGAAAAATCTTCGGAATGTAGCTCTTAGCAAGGATTTCTTAGATTTGACACCCAACACACAATCTATTAGGGACATGTTCATAATCTGTACTTCATTAAAAATTAAATTTTATTCCAGAAAATACCTTCTTTTTTCAAACATTTTATTTTTTCTTTATAAATAATACCATTCCACCTCCTCCCCTCCTCCCATTTCCCTCCCACTCCCCTACTCACCCTCACCCTCCAGTCCTAAGAGAGGGAAGGATACTCTGCCCTGTGGGAAGTCCAAGGCCCTCCCCACTCCATATAGGCCTAGGAAGGTGAGCATCCAAACAGATTAGGGTCCCCAAAAGCCAGTACATGCAGAATCAAATCCCAGTGTCAATATCATTGGCTTCTCAGTCAGCCCCCACTGTCATTCACATTCAGAGAGTCCAGTTCGATCACATGCTCATTCAGTTCCAGTCCAGCTGTATTTGATGAGCTCCCCTTAAATCAGTCACACTGTCTCAGTGAGTGGACGAACCCTTCATGGTCCTGACTTTGTTGCTCATCTTCTCCCTCCTTCTGCTCTTCAACTGGACCTTGGGAGCTCAGTCCAGTGCTCTGATGTGGGTCTCTGTCTCTATCTCCATCCATCACTGGATAAAGGATATATTCAAGATATTCATCAGTGTGGCTATGGGAAAAGGCCAGTTCAGGCACCTCTCCTCTACTGCCCAAGGACCTAGCTGGGGACATACCCTTGGACACCTGGAGACCCCTCTAGAGCCAAGTCTCTTGCCAACCCTAAAATGGATCCCTTAATTAAGATATCTTCTTCCCTGCTCCCATATCTGTCCTTCCTCCATCTCAACCATCCTACTCGCACAAGCTCTCCCCAATCCTCTCCTTCTTCCTTCTCTCTCTGCCTCTCCCCTACCCCCCACTCCACGCCCACCATCATGCTCCAAACCTTTGCCAGGCAATCTTGTCTGCTTCCAATTTCCAGGAAATCTATATATGTTTTTCTTTGGATTCACCTTATTATTTAGCTTCACTAGGATCATGAACTATAGGCTCAATGTCCTTTGTTTTTGGCTAGAATCCACTAATGAGTGACTACATACCATATCCATCTTTTTGGGTCTGGGTTGTCTCACTCAGTATAGTGTTTTCTATTTCCATCCATTTGCACGCAAAATTCAAGATCTCGTGGTCCCCCCCCCCCGAGTAGAATTCTAATGTGTAGATGTGCCAAACTTTCTTTATCCATTCTTCCATTGAGGGGCACCTAGGTTTTTTCCAGGTTCTGGCTATTACAAATAAAGCTGCTATGAACACAGTTGAACAAATGCTTTTATAGTATGATAGGGCATCTCTTGGGTATATTCCCAGGAGTGGAATTGCTGGATCCTGAGGTAGGTTGACTCCCAATTTCCTGAGAAACCATCACACTGATTTCCAAAGTGGTTGCACAAGTTTGCATTCCCACCAGCAATGGATGAGTGTTCCCCTTACTCCACATCCTCTCCGGCATAGGCTATCATTGCTGTTTTTGATTTTAGCCATTCTGACAGGTGTAAGATGGTATCTTAAAAGTTGTTTTGATTTGAATTTCCCTGATTGCTAAGGAAGTTGAACATGGCCTTAAGTATCTTTTGGCCATTTGAACATCTTCTGTTGAGAATTCTCTGTTCAGTTTAGTACCCCATTTTTAATTGGGTTATTCAGAATTTTAATGTCTAGTTTCTTGAGTTTTTATATATTTTAGAGATCAGGCCTTTGTCTGATTTGGAGTTGGTGAAGATCTTTTCCTATTCAGTAGGTTGCCTTTTTGTATTAATGACAGTGTCCTTTGCTTTACAGATCTCAGGTTTAGGAGGTCCTATTTATTCATTGTTGCTCTTATTGTTTGTGCTACTGGGGTTATACATAGGAAGTGGTCTCCTGTGTCCATGTGTTGCAGACTACTTCCCACTTTCTCTTCTATCAGGTTCAGTGTGGTCAGATTTATACTGAGGTCTTTAATCCATTTGTACTTGAGTTTTGGGAGCATAGTGATAGATATGGACCTATTTTCATTCTTCCACATGTTGACATCCAGTTATGCCAGCACCATTTGTTGAAGATGATTTCTTTCTTCCATTGTATACCCTTAGTCCTTTGTCAAAAATCAGGTGTTCATAGGATTGTTTGTTAATATCTGTGTCTTCAATTTGATTCCTTTGGTTGACTTCTCTGTTTTTATGCCAATAACAAGCTGTTTTCATTACTGTAGCTCTGTAATAGAGTTTGAAATCAAGGATGGCAATGCCTCTGGAAGTTCCTTTATTGTATAGGATTGTTTTGTCTCTCCTGGATCTTTTGTTTTTCCATATAAAATTGATTATTGTTCTCTCAAGGTCTGTGAAGAATTTTGTTAGGATTTTGATGGTGATTGCATTGAATCTATAGATTGCCTTTGGTAGAATTGCCATTTTTACTAAGTTGATCCTACCAATCCAAGAGCATGGGAGATCCTTCCATTTTCTGGTATCCTCTTCAATTTCTTTCCTCGAAGACTTAAAGTTCTTGTCAAATAGATCTTTCACTTCTTTGGTTAGTGTTGCCCCAAGATACTTTATGCTATTTGTGGCTATCATGAATGGTGATGTTTCACTCATTTCCCTCTCTGCTTCTTTATGCTTTGTGTATAGGAGGACTGATGATTTTTTGGAGATGATCTTGTATCCTGCCACATTACTGAAGGTGTTTATCAGCTGTAGGAGTTCTTTAGTAGAGTTTTTGGAATAACTTATGTACACTATCATATCATCTGCAAACAATGAAAGTTTGACTTCTTTTCCATTTTGAATCCCCTTGATATCCTTATGTTGCCTTATTGCTATTGCTAGAACTTCAAGGACTCTATTGAAGAGATATGGAGAGAGTGGACAGCCTTGTCTTATTCATGATTTTAGTGGAATGGCTTTAAGTTTCTCTCCATTTAATTTGATGTAAGCTGTTGGCTTGCTGTAAATAGCTTTTATTATATTTAGGTATGAACCTTGTATCCCTAATCTCTCCAAGACCTTTATCATAAAGGGGTGCTGAATTTTGTCAAATGCTTTTTCAGAATCTAATGAAATTATCTTATTTTTCCTTCATTTTATTTATATGATTGATTAGAATGATAGATTTTCATATGTTGAACCAGCCCTGTGTCTCTGGGATGAAGCCTACTTGATCATAATGGATAATTTTTATTGATGTGTTCTTGGATTCAGTTTGCCAGTGTTGTATTGAGGATTTTTGCATCGATGTTCATGAGCAAGATTGATCTATAATTCTCTTTCTTGGTTGAGTCTTTGTGTGGTTTTGGTATTAGGATAACTGCAGTTTCTTAAAGAATTTGGCAATGACTCTTCTGTTTCTATTATGTGAAACACATTAAGGAGTATAGGTATTAGTTCTTTGGAAATCCTGGTACAATTCAGCATTAAAACCATCTGGTCCTCGGGTTTTTTTTTTTTTTTGGTTGGGAGGTTTTTGATGACAGCTTCTATTTTCTTGTGACTTATAGGTCTATTTAAATTGTTCACCTGGTCTTGATTTAATTTTGGTATATGTTACTTATCTTTAAAAAGTCCATTTCTTTTGCATTTTCCAATTTTGTGTCATACAGGTTTTTCTAGTAAGACCTAATGATTTTCTGAATTTCCTCAGTGTGTGTGGTTATGTCCCCCTTTTCATTTCTGATCTTGTTTATTTGCATGTTCTCTTTCTGCTTTTCGATTAGTTTGGATAGGGGTTTGTCAATCTTGTCGATTTTCTCAAAGAAAATTTTTGTTTCATTGATTCTTGGGATTGTTTTCTGTGCTTCTATTTTGTTGATTTCAGCCCTCAGTTTGATTATTTCCAGACTTCTACTCCTTTTTTTTCCTAGAGCTTTCAGCTGTGCTGTTAAGTCTCTAATGTGAACTTTCTCCATTTTCTTTATGTGGGCCCTTAGTGCTATGAACTTTCCTCTTAGCACTACTTTCATAGTGTCCCATATGTTTGGGTATATTGTGTCTTTATTTTCATTGAATTCAAAGAAGACTTTAATTTCTTTCTTTATTTCTCCCTTGAATCAGGGGTGGTTTCATAGTTGACTGTTCAGTTTCCAGGAGTTTGTAGGCTTTCTGGGCTCAAATTGTTGTTGAATTCTAACTTTATTTCATGGTGATTCAATAATACACAGGTGGTTACTACAATTTTTTGGTATCTATGGATGTTTGCTTTGTTACTGATTATGTGATCAATTTTTGAGGAGGTTACATGAGATGCTGATATTCCAGGACAAAAACAGATTTAAACAATATGTAGCCAGAAACCCATCCTTACAGAAAATACAACTCAAGAAAGCTTGGCTGTATATAGTAGTCTGGGCTTGCATCCATGGTCTCTTAGTGTCTGCAGCACATCTATCCAAGACCTTCTGGCTTTCTTGGTTTCCATAGAGAAGTCAGGCGTAATTCTGATAGGTTTCCCTTTATATGTTACTTGACCTTTTCCCTCTGTAGCTCTTAGTATTCTGTCTTTATTCTGTGTGTTTTGTGTTTTGATTATTATAAGGTGAGGTGATTTTTTTTTGATCCAGTCTATTTGGTGTTCTGAATGCTTCTTGTACCTTCATAGGAATATCCTTTTTTAGGTTGGGAAAGTATTCTTCTATAATTTTGTTGAATATATTTTATGGGCCTTTGAGCTGTAATCCTTCTCCTTCTTCCTCCCCTATTATTCTTAGGTTTGGTCTTTTCATGGTCTCCCAGATTTCTTGGATGTTTTGTGTTAAGAATTTGTTGAATTTGATGTTTTCTTTGATCAGTGAGTCTAATTCCTCTATAGTATCTTCTGAGATTCTTTCTTCTATCTCTTTAATTCTGTTGGTTATACTTGTCTCTGTAGTTCCTGTTCATTTACCCAGATTTTCCATATCCAGCCACCACTCAGTTTTTGTTTTCTTCATTGCCTCCATTTTGGTCTTCAAGTTTTGAAGTGTTTCCCTTACCTGTTTGATTTCTTTTTCTTGGTTTTCTTGGATGTCTTTGAGAGATTTATTCATTTCTTCTAACTTTTTGTTTGTCTTCTCATCCATTTCTTTAAAGGAGTTTTCACATCCTGTTTAAAGGCCTCTATTATTTTTATAATGTTACATTTAAAGTCGATTTCTTCTACTTCTTCTTGAATAGGGTGTTCAAATCTTTCTGTTGCATGTTCACTGTATTCTGGTGTTGTCATGTTGCTTTTCAGTTTGTTGGAGGAATTCTTGCATTGGCACCTGCCCATCTCTTCCTTCAAATGCAGCCAGGAGAGTCTTGGCATCTTGGTCCAATCTTTGCTGTGACTGACTGTGTACTTGGGGAATTTTCTTGGTCTACCCTCTGAAGCTGGCTGTCCTGGTGGATTTAAGGACTCCACAGATGGAAAGGAGTGCCTTCTGGATGGATCTCCTCAGTGCAGGAGCAGGAACTCTTTCTGGGCCAGGGACCTCAGAGACAATAGGGCAGGCTTGGTGGATGCAGGGTCATGTGGAACAATGAAGCCCCTACAGCAGGAGCTGGAAGGGCCCTGTACTCAGTTCCTGAACAGTCCAGCTGGGCAGGCCCACACTTACCCTTCTGGGTGGATTTCCTCAGTACAGGAGAAGGGTCATATGGAACAAAGAAGCCCCTGCAGCAGGAGCTGGAGGGGCCCTGTACTTGGTTCCTAGACCATCCGGTTGGGCAGGCATACACTTATCCCTCTAGATGGATTCCCTCAGTGCAGGAGTAGAAACTCTTCCTGGGCCAAGTACCTCACAGACAATAGGGCAGCAGAAAATACTTTCTTAAGAGAAAGAAAAAACCAACTTACATAGTATAAAATATTTGTAAACCATGTATCTGACAAAGAACTAGTATCTCAAAGGTACTCCTTACTTTATTCTACAGTGAGCATGTGGCAGTCAGAGAACAACTTTCAGGAGTCAGAGTGTAATATGCTTTCTCGTTGAGGCTGCCAGCCTACAAATAATGACATGGGGAATTACTATTAATTATGAAATCTAAGCCTTAGCTTAGGCATGTCCCACTACCTCTTACACTTAAATCAACCTATTTATATTAATCTATGTTTTGCCTTGTGCTTTTTTACCTTTCATTCTGTTTGTGCTACTTTCCTACTTTCTCCATGTCTGTCTATCTGGTTCCTGGTGTCTCCCTGTTTTCTCCTTTGCTTTTCTCTTCAAGCCTAATTTCCTCCTCCTACTTACTTTCCATGCCCAGAAGTTCCACCTATATTTCCTCCCTCGCTAATGGCTACTCAGCATTTTATTAGATCAGTCAGGTGCCTTAGGTAGGCAAGGTAAAACAACAACATATCTTTATGTAATTCAATGAATGTATGATGTGGGATTCCCTTCAGTATTTTGTGAATACTGTTGGTTAATAAAGAAACTGCCTTGGCCTGTTGATAGAGCAAAACTTAGGTAGGTGGGGGAAACTGAACTGAATGCTGGGAGAAAGAAGGAGGAGTTAGAGAGAAGCCATGGAACTGCTGTGAAAGACATATGCACTGAAACTTTGTTGGTAGGCCATGACCTCATGGTGATGCACAGATTAATGGAGATGGGTTAAATTAAGATGCAAGAGTTAGCCAATAAGAAGCTAAAGCTAATGGGCCAAGCAGTGATTTAATTAATATAGTTTCTGTTTATGTTGGGGCTGAGCAGTTGGGAACCAATAAGCGGCTTTCTTCCAACCAATTAGTGCCCATGTGGCAAACTAAAATCCACTTCAAACCTGAGAAGCTTAAAAAGGAATTCTAGACATAAAAGTAAAGAGTTTAACACAGCTTCTTGCTGTTTGTTGGTGGCTTGCTCCTGCTCCTTTGAGAGAGGTTTCCTGACTCAGTGGTAGCAGAAATAAAAACATTGCACTTTGAAATGTCAGCTTTCTGAGCTGTCCTGCCAGTGCAAATTCTGGCTCTTTCAGGAGACCTAGTATTTAAATGGGGTTTTGAGCAATGTACTACAACCTGCTTAATGGGAACATAGACCTGCCATGTACCTAAAACTGGGGCAATGTGCACAGCTTGCAGAGGCAGTGAACGGACTTCCACCATGTTGGACTATGTGGAGCAAGCAGGAAGTACTTTATATACCCTAGTAATTTCACAATTTAAGTTTTTAAAAAGTCCTTAGCATTTTAAGAAGTACTTCTGGACAATAAAGCATTACAGATACACAATACAACAGATTCAGACATAAGAGACCACTAAATGAGTCACAGTGTTGGATAAATGTAAGTAGGCTTGGGAGAGAAAAGAAAAAAGAATATAGAAAGTTATAAAAAAAATAAATGGCTTAAGAAACAAAATAAAACAATGTCTTTAAAGAGATAGATACAGTCATAGATTAAAGGAGTAAATATAATAAAATAAATATTAAACTTATATAAAAAGAAATAGAGTAATAAAAATTCCACATAAATATGGAGAATAGACAGAGAGTCTGGATTATGTATATTATTGTGTTTTCTTTGAATTTCTTGACTGTGAAGGAGCTAAGTAACCAACATATATACTTCAAAGATATCATGTCTTCAAAATTTGGGTCTAAGGATATGTTGCTCTGGAAAAGAGCTTCTTTTTTTGTTTCCACAGAGGATGAGAACCTGTAGATTCATTCCAGGCTAATGTGGTTTGATGCACCAAGACCCCCTGAAAGGTCACCTTGAACACTCCTCAAAAAATTACTTTGCCCAACAAAAACAAGAAACAGTTTGGAGAAGAGCTACATCCATATTCCCAAATATTGTTTATAAATGTTTCTTTACATTTAAATGGGGATATGCTATAGAAATTTGCATTGGTATGGATCTTGGTTTATTGATACAAATTTAAGGTCAGTTTTGTTGTATTTCTATTTCTGACCTTGATTAAGGTATTGTGTTTG
Source organism: Microtus pennsylvanicus (assembly GCF_037038515.1). NCBI lineage: Eukaryota > Metazoa > Chordata > Mammalia > Rodentia > Cricetidae > Microtus > Microtus pennsylvanicus. The sequence continues at coordinate 20,536,289 of NC_134601.1, read as the reverse complement.
TCCAGCTCATTTAAAAATGTAATGTATAATTAATAAATATAGGTTAATAAATAATCATCTATAATAGTCAAGCTTGTAGTCATGGTTAGGTTTTCTAGATATATTTCAGTTAGATAGGTATTATTCAAACCTTTCAAAGACTATAGAATATGGCATTTAAAATGTTTAGGAACTTAGGACTTTTTATGAGAGTGAAACACTTCTGCTTCTGGCAGCATCAATTACTTCAAGAGGAAGATGGGGATCAAAGAGGCTCCTTATGGAGCTTGCTAGCCATTTGGGCAAGAAACTGCTCTTGCCTGGACTGCTTAATGGTATGCTGTGTGAACTGGACATGCAGGACCCACAGAGAAATGACTGTTGAACTTTCCTAAAGATGAGACCATCCTTTAGGGTTCCTGCTTCATGAAAGAGTCTGCCAGACATTCTGCAGGACACAGAAGAAAGTGACTGACAAGCTGCCAATGTAGACAGAACTGTCTTTGAAATTTCCTGCTTCATGAAAAAGTCTGCTGTATACTATGGGTCTGTAGGCTGATGATGGTTGCCCCAACATTACAGAAGAACTCTGTGTAACTATCAAGGCAAAAAGATGTCTCTGTCAATTCTGGAGTTTTAGAAGTTGCTTACAATGCACTTTCTGTTTACTTAGGTAATACTATATCTTTCTGGAGTCTTCGATGAAGTTGAAGAATTTATAGTCATAGTTATAGTTTTACTTAGTTATGATTAAAGATAAAGTAGATGTGAATATTGTAACTGTAATTATTGCTTGATACCTGTTTTACTAAATGCAATTTTACTTTGTTAAAGTTAAACCTTCCTTTTATTTAAACAGAAAAGGAGAGATGATGTGGGATTCCCCTCTCTACATTGTCAATACCGTTGGTTAATAAAGAAACTGCCTTGGCCTGTTGATAGGGCAGAATAGAAGAAGGTGGGGAAAATTAAACTGAATGCTGGGAGAGAGAAAGAGAAGTCATGGAGCTGCCACCAGAGATAGACATGCTGAAACTTTGTTGGTAGGCCACAACTTCATGGTGATGCACAGATTAATGGAGATGGATAAAATTAATCTGTAAGAGTTAGCCAATAATAAGCTAGATCTAGTGGGCTAAACAGTGATTTAAATAATATAGTTTCTGTGTGATTATTTCGGAGCTGAGCAGCCAGGAACCAGCAAGTGGTCTCCTTCCAACAAATGTAACACTTTCTCGTAGTAAAACAAATATTCTGCAGCATGAGCAAATGCAACACATATTTACATAGTTCAATAAATGCAATACATATTTGCATAGGCAAACAAATATTCTGCAATATCAGAAAATCAAACTCAGTTAATCAGGTTTGGCAGCAAGGAGCTTTACCCACTGAGTCATGTTACCAGCCTACTAGCTGTTTAATATATTGTTTTTTGTAAGCAATATAAGCACAGTTATTTTAAAAAAAACAAGCAAGTTAGGGGCTGAAGAGATGATTCATGTTAAGGACACTTGGTGTTAAGTTCACAGCTCCCATGTGTGATGGCTCACAGCTGCCTATAATTCTATTGCTCTTTTCCTGCTTCTATAGGCACCCTCATAATCATGACACACACACACACACACACACACACGCATACACACATATACACACAGAGTCATGGGAAAATTATTAAAATATTTTAAGAAAACTAAGTGAACTAAAAAGATATAAATAAAACAAATATTTCCAAAAAAAAGATTCCTTTTTATACTATAAGGCTTTCACATCTTAAGAATGAGAAGTTAAAGCTAAGGGAAACTTGTAAACAACTTATCATATTTAGCCAAAAAAGTAAAAACCTAACAGAATAGAAATAAAAGTTTACCTCCTCTATAGTTTCTCTAAAGATATTTGGGATACACCACATACATATGTGCAGACACACATACTAAGGAGGTTTATTTTTGAAGGAAAAGCTATAAGATATAAAAATGTTAATTTGTTTTTGTTTTGTTTTGTTTTACGAACAGGGTTTCTCTGTGTAGTTTTGGTACCTGGCATGGAACTAGCTCTTGTAGACCAGGCTGGCCTTGAACTCACAGAGGTCCATCTGCCTCTGCCTCCTGAATGCTGAGCTTAAAGTCATGTGCCATCACTGCCCAACTAATTTGTTATTTTTAAGAGAAAAAAGTATAAATTATCACCTAAAGCAGATAACTAGTTGTTCTTAAATAAGAAAAATATAAGACAAAAGCTGAGTGAATGAAAAACCTCTATAGAATTTATAGAAGATAGCTCTTGTAAAAAATAATCTTATTTTTAATCAAGGTAACCTAGGATAAAGGGGAATTGCATGGTATTATCTAAAATTGAGTATTAACATCAAAAGTAAACTGATATAAAACTATAATTTAAAACTTAAATATAAGTATAACAAGCAATGAAATTGAAGTAGTAATGATGAACCTCTCATTTAAAAAAATCTGGGATCAGACAGACTTAGTCTAGAAAAAACAACAGACATGTAGACCAATATAATAAAATAGAAGGCCCAAACATGAGTCCTCATAACTATAGTCACCTGATATTTGATAAAGATATAAAACAAGAAAAGTACACTGAAGAAGAGGCAGAGTATTCAACAAATGGTGTTGAATAAAATACACACACAAAAGAGTAAAATAATACTCATGCCTATCATCCTGTCCAAAAATTAGATCAAAGTCAATCAAGGCCTCAATGTAAAAAGTGAAACACTGAAAATGGTGGAAGAAAACAGGGGTAGTGCCTTAAAAGACATAAGTATAGGAAAGGACTTTCTCAACAGGACTCCATTTGACTCCTAATTGGTTGTCTAATGCAGAGTGGTCAGTTATGAAACCATATACACATAGACAACAAAAACAGACTCAATTAAGCTGTATTTACATATTTGTACATAACTATAAGTATATATATATATATATATGTAACAATAATAATCATAAAACTTAAACTTCAATTATCTCATCATCACAAATTATACAAATACAAAAAATAATTTGGTAGAACTTCATCCTAAATCAGACAGTAAAGAAATTGTTAAGATAAATGAATTTCATAAGATTTATCCAATTCAAATTGTATACAATATCTTATTTAAAAATTTTTCCTCTGAAAAAAGTGCAAGATCCCCTGGAGCTGTAGTTATAAGCTATTGCCAGCCACCCAACATGAGTGCTTGGAATTGAATTCTAGTCCTCTGCAAGAACAGCAAGTGTTCCTCATTTCTGATCTGTAACGGTGTAAATGAATGCAGAGAGATTGTAAAAATATATATACAGCTTTAATGGCGAAATAGACTTACAGAACCACCGTTCCAACAGAGACCAGGAAAGCAGAAGAGATGGTTGGGAGCATGCTCGCCAAATTTATAGGCAGACATTAGCCCGAGGAGAACACGCCCCCTAAGGGGCGGGACTTATCCCTACATCTCCCCTTTTTGTCTAAATAAGACAGAACTAAACCAAATACAACTATATACAATAATAACAAATAATAAATATAACAAACAATATTGAGAACAAAAGTTTTGCTAAACATTCTATCTCAAGGAGTCTAAATAATGTAGAGAGTAATTATAATTATATAATCTTCAACTCCATCAAAGATCTGAGAAGGGAATAAATATTACTTAACAAACGAGATATAGCCAAAATGTGCAACAATTGACAGAGACAACTGACTACCTGGGCAATCACCCAAAGTCTCGTTTGCAATGTTGAGTCAACCAATTTGGGCTAAGGCCTAACATAACTGACATACCATTATTAAAGGCAAGGAACTTTTCAAAACTATCTTACCCTGTCTTGGCAGGATATGACAGTCCTGTCTTATCCATTGATGCACGCTCTGTATCTCTGTCAGTGGTTGAGGTATGGGTATTTCTTTGCCCAAAGGCCAGTTCTGCCAAATAGAAAGGCTCCAGGTGGAGTGTCTTTGGTGCTCAACATTCTCTCGGGAATAGAGGGGTGTTGCCAGGAGCAATCGTGTCTCACTACCACACAACTCTGAGTTAGATTAAAGGCCATTTTCTACAGCTCTTTGAAGAGGTTGAAGATTATCTATCTATACTGAGTATAATCTCTATATATCTAGAGAACCTGATTAGTCTAATTATAAATGACAAACTTAGATGACTATTTATCTATATAATTCTTAATATCTATCTAACTTAAAGACTAAGACAATAAACGACTGTGAAACAAATGAGGACAATGACCTCCAAATATAAACAATGTACAAATATACATTGCAGTAGGTAAATATATATGGATACACAAACATTATATAACTATCTTAATCAGAGGTAGAAATGTACACTGCAATATGGTAAATATATACAATATATATTTATCAATACAATATATGTCAATACATAAAAAATGTTTTAAACAGAGATAGAAACATGCATGCATACAATAGTCAATATAATTTAACTTTGTATCAATATACAAGAATCGATACCAATATATTTGTCTAAAAGCAGTAACTCACAATTATAAATCTATTATCCCATCATTCCCTCTTTATTTTTTTTTCAAAATGATCCCCACGCTTATAAAATTCCTCCCCCAACCTCCCAACCCCTAAATGATGTCCCTAAACCCAGGGGTAAACTTTACTGGGAGAGGGGATGTCGTCCTCTAGAATTACTTCCAGCTGTCATGGGGGCGACATTCTTTCTGGGGGATCCTGTGAAAGTAAAATGATGGTTAAATTTCAAGATCAATGTCTTTTAAAATTGAAAATAGTCTCTGAGTATTTTGGGGAGGTCTGGCCAGAATGTTGTACAGGATGTGCACCATTTCAGCTAACCAAGTTGGGATCGTATTGTGCAGCTGCAAAACAGGTCTTGTAGTAGTGCTATCAATATCATGACATCATATCAACCAGGTAGAGTTGTTGTTGTGGGGACCCATCTTCTTCCTGGAAACTTCAAATATCACTTCAGGAAAAACTCATTGTTCATTGTGAAAAACTTAAACATTAATCATATAGACATATATAGACATACATATATATATTCAATGAAAGGCATGATAGATATATTCAATGAAAAGTATGATAGATATGAAGAAAAGCACAGATGTTTTCTAAACTCATATTTCTTTCTGTCCCATATCATGGCTCTTGACATGAGACAGAAACTCCAGAAACTCTGGGCTTTTCTCTTACTAACAGGCTTGGAATTGGAGAGGGACTGAGCCAGAGTCCAACTTCAAAACCAGCTCTACATATTTATAAAGAAATGTTTAATAAGACATATATATATAATTTAATACTTACAAAATGTGTCCATCCATCAGTAATTAAATATTCAGGGTCCCGTAATTTCTTTGAAGATGAGTATTTTCCTGTGGAGATAAGAAAAGAACCCTGCCTACAACCTATCTGTATTTCTTACCATCAGTATGCTTGCCATCCTTATGAAAGAATTGTTATTTATCTTTTCCAAGTGGCTTCTCTTCTTCAAACTGAACCTTTATTAATTTTGACGGTATCCACAATTTTTCCTCACCTGTGGAGATAAGAGCAAAACCCCTTCCCCAACGTAGCACATCTCCTGGCTTCCATTGTGAGGTCAGCACATCCTTGAAATAAACTGGTTGATTTAGTTCAGTAGACTTTTCCATTATCCAATGTCTTTCTGCAGCCGTTGTTCCCTTCTCATTAGCGTTGAGAAAATTCAAGGTTAACAAAGCATTATGTAACCTATTTCTGGGGGTGTTTTCCACCCCTTTCTGTTTGTTCAACATATCCTTTATAGTTCGATTTGATCTTTCTATGACTGCTTGACCTGTAGGATTGTATGGTATACCTGTAACATGCTTGATATTGTAATAATCAAAAAACCGTTTCATTTTCCTAGAAATATAAGCAGGACCATTATCAGTCTTTATTTGTGTAGGTATACCCATGATAGCCATGACTTCTAATAAATGAGTGATTACTGAATCAGCTTTTTCTGAACTTAAAGCAGTTGCCCACTGAAAGCCTGAATAAGTGTCAATGGTGTGATGAACATATTTTAATTTGCCAAATTCTGCAAAGTGGAACACATCCATCTGCCAAATTTCATTCCTTTGGGTGCCCTTTGGATCAGCCCCTGCAGGCAGTGGCATTTGGTTATAGAAAGAGCAAGTAGGGCATTTCTTTACAATCTCCTTAGCTTGTTGCCATGTAATTGAAAACTCTTTCGTCAAACCTTTGCTATTAACATGATGTTTTTTATGAAATTCAGAGGCTTGTAGCACACTATCAATCAATAATTGATCAATTTCTGCATTACCTTGTGCTAGAGGACCTGGCAGACCCGTATGAGATTGGATGTGTGTTATGTACATAGGGCAAAGCCTGTTCCTGATCAGATCTTGAACCTGGAGAAACAATGAGGTTAGTTCTATATCATCAGGTATAAATTCAGAAGTTTCAATATGTAAAATAACTCTTTCTGCGTATTGTGAATCGGAGACTATATTAATAGGTTCTTTACAATCCCTTAGCACCATAATAATGGCATATAATTCCTTCTGGACAGAATTATAAGGACTTTGTTCCATCTTATCCAAGTCTTCTGATTTGTAACCTGCCTTCCCTGATTTATTGGCATCAGTATAGAATGTACGGGCTCCAGTTATTGGAGCATCACGGACGATTCGAGGAAGAATCCAAGAAGTTCTCTTTATGAAGTTAAGCCTCTTGCTTTTTGGATAGTTGTTATTAATGTCTCCAAAAAAATTAGCACAAGCTCTTTGCCATGGTTCATGATCTTCCCATAATTTCTTTAGTTCATCAGCAGTGAAAGGCACTATAATTTCTGCTGGGTCTATGCCTGCTAGTTGACGAAGTCTCAGCTTGCCTTTTATAATTAACTCAGAGACTTTTTCCACATAAGTTTTCAGTTTTTTACTTGGTTTATGTGATAAAAAGATCCATTCCAAAATAATATCATCTCTCTGCATTAAAATTCCTGTAGGAGAAATTTTTGATGGTAGTATGACGTGAATACAATCGAGCTCTGGATTCACCCTGTCCACATGTGCCTGTTGTAATTTTTCCTCAATCATTGTCAGTTCCTTTTCTGCTTCAGCTGTTAATTCTCTAGGACTGTTTAAATCTTTATCACCATCCAAGGTTTTGTTCAAATAAATTATTAGATCAGGTGTTATTCCAATAGCTGGTCGTAGACTGGAAATGTCTCCTAACAGTCTTTGAAAGTCATTAAGAGTCCGTAGGCGATCTCTCCTAATTTGTGCTTTTTGTGTCTTAAGTTTTTGCAAACCTATTTTATAACCTAAATAATTAACAGAATCTCCCTTCTGAATCTTTTCAGGAGCGATTTGCAATCCCCATTTAGGTAAAAGTATCTTTATTTCTTTAAACAGTCTGTTCAAGGTATCCATGTTTGAATCGGATAACAAAATGTCGTCCATGTAATGGTATACTATAGATTTGGGAAATTTCTTGCATATTATTTGCAATGGTTGGTTCACAAAATATTGGCACAGGGAGGGGCTATTTAACATATCCTGGGGGAAGATGGTCCAGTGGCACCTTCTTGAAGGTTGAGAATTGTTATAAGTAGGCACTGTGAAGGCAAATTTTTCTCTATCTTCTTTTTGCAAAGGTATAGTGAAAAAACAATCCTTTAAATCAATAACTATGAGAGGCCATCCTTTTGGTAATAAAGAGGGCAAAGGAATTCCAGATTGCAGAGGGACCATAGGTATAATAACCTTGTTGATGGCCCTGAGATCTGTCACCATTCTCCATTTACCTGATTTTTTCTTAACCACAAATACAGGAGAATTCCAAGGGCTGGTAGATTCTTCTATATGTCCAGCATCTAACTGTTCTTGTACCAGCTGTTCTAAAGCCTGTAACTTTTCCTCAGCTAAAGGCCATTGCTTTGTCCATATTGGTTTCTCAGTCAACCATTTTAGAGGCAAGGTTGTTGGTATCTCTGAAGGGACATCAATTGTTTGTTCTTGTACAGACAGAATGGCCGGTTTTCTCCATTTGTAATATCTTTTAATATTATTCTCAGAAATATAGGCTCTAGAAGTAGCAGGAATGTTAATTTCGGTATTCCATTGTTGTAATAGGTCACGACCCCATAAATTCATTGCGATATTGGCTACATATGGCCTTAATTTTCCTATTTGTCCCTCTGGCCCTATACATTCAACCCATCTCGTGCTCTGCCTTACTCAAGATAGGGTTCCAATTCCCAGGAGCTGAACATTTACATTCTGAAGAGGCCAATACGGAGGCCAAGATTCTGGGGTAATGATACTTACATCAGCACCTGTGTCCAGCAGGCCAGTAATAAAAATGCCATTTACACACACTCTCAGTTTAGGTCTTTGATCATTTATAGAAGTTTGCCAAAACACACGTAATTTATCTTTCTGATCATTATTGCTTGTAACAGTAGGCATGGGGCTTCCTAATTGTCCTGACGAGGCACGTTCTCTGCAGAAACTGGAAATGACTGAACCATGTTTGCCATGGGGGCCTGTGAGGCCCCCCCTCTCACATTTCCCGTCTGTATCAGGTTGCCTTGTCTATCTCTTGTAGACCTGCATCCATTTGTCCAATGTCTTCCTTTTCCACATCTTCTACATAAACCTGAAGGCTGAGTCCTCCTATTTCTGTTATTTCTAGAAGATGCATTATTATTATTATTATTTCTGAAAGATGCATTGTTATTATTATTATTATTTCTGAAAATGTGTTGTCTACAATTCCTTTTCATATGACCCATTTTGCCACAATTAAAACATTTGGTATTCTGGTGTCTCCTTTTACCATTGGAAATTGCTTCTTCTACCCATGCTTCAGTGCCATAATCAAATGTATCAACATTGAGTGTATGCAAGACCCATTCTTCCAAGGGCGCTAATCTGAGCTTTAAAGGCCCCCAAATCCTTTTGCATTCCACATTTGCATTTTCATAAGTCAAAGACTCAATCATTATACGTCTTGCTCCTGGGTCAGATATCCCTATTTGTACAGCCTTAGTTAATCTTTGTAAAAAGTCACTAAAGTGTTCTCTCCGACCCTGTTTAACTCTGACAAATGATTCCATTCTCTGTTCTGGGTCTTGTACCCTGTCCCAAGCCCTTAAGGCTGCTGTAGTACACATGGAGAGTGTGTTTTCATCCAAATTAGCTTGTTCCTGAGGGTCGGAAAAGAGCCCTTCACCTAGAATTTTATCTAGGGAAATGTCAATTCCCTTCGCTTTTTCCTGCTGTTCTAAGAGTCTAGCCTCTTGCCTGAATAAGCATTTCCATTTGAATTGCGGTCCGCTCTCAAGTACCACAGAGCTCAGCTGGAGCCAGTCCGAGGGGGTTGCTCTGCTTGTCATGGCCCAAGATCTTAGCATCTCTTTAACAAAAGAGGCATGCATCCCAAAAGTCATGACAGCCTGTTTTATTTCCTTGAGATCATTCATACGGACAGGCTCCCATGTGTCCTCCTTTATGACCCTAGGGTTTCTGGAACCAATCACCTTCTCTGTTGTTATTACTGGAAAGGCAGGTAGAGCTGTAGGTAGAACTTTGTGGAAATTGTCCCGGAGAAATTTACCCACAGATGTAGTTAAAATTTGCCTTTCTACCCTTTGCTCTTCTTCATCAGAATTTAGAAATTCCTCAATCTTTTCAATTCTATTCACCATTGCCTTCTGCAATGTCTGAATCTCCTGTCCAGAATTATGTTCCAAAGCCTTCATTGAGGATTCTAAAGTATGAAGTTTGTCCGTTAGAGATAACGTCTCATCTTTGGACATAATTTTTATGGCATAAACCGTGCCTTCTTGTATTGACAATCTTTCCGTCAATCTGTCATAAGCTTTAGACAAACTCCGATTGTCACATTCAGCAGTTTTGATTCTCTCAGTTAATGTTTCATTTCCTACAGAAAGGGACTGAAGCTTACGGTCGAAATCAGCTGTTCCCTCTTCCATAGTAATGAATTTCTCCTTAATATCAGCCACTAATGTTTCAGTTCCTACAGAAAGGGACTGAAGCTTATGATCCAAATCAGCTGTTCCCTCTTCCATAGTAATGAATTTCTCCTTAACATCAGCCTGGAGAACTTCAAACTGATTCTTGAGAAGATTGTTGTCATTCTCAATTGTTTTTAAGCATTCAATCTCTGCCTTAAGAATCCTGGATTCATCTCGTAAAGACTTTATCATATTTCTATTATCAAACCATTTAGTGCCAATGAAAACTATGAATCCCAGAAGGATCCATAGATGTGGGGTGATAGACACCTCTTGTAAAATGTTCCACATGGTACAATTAAAAAAAACTGTTAAATTCTTGAACATTTTTTACCTGCAATGATCGGTTCCTGCCAGTGGTGGTCTCTGTGTTTTTGGAGCTTGTCCTAGAACTAGCTCTTGTAGACCAGGCTGGCCTCGAACTCACAGAGATCCGCCTGCCTCTGCTTCCCAAGTGCTGGGATTAAAGGCGTGCGTCACCACTGCCCGGCCAAGTCACTTTGTATCAGACCAAATCTGCTGCTGTGGCAGCTTTTGTTGCAAAACCTCAGGTTCTTGAGCTTCTGCTAATTCAGGCAGTGGGGTTCCGCTGCAAACTTAGCCAAGGCAGGCAGAATGGGCCTGTGTGGCCGAGTGTGTCTCAGACTCGGCACTGGGGCCGGAGTCGAGAACTAAAATACAGCACCCAGGAGGGTGCTGTGTTAGCTAGCGGGCTACCCGCTTGAGTCCGGGGCAAAATAGCCTGATGTTGGATGCCAAAATGTAAACGAATGCAGACAGATTGTAAAAATATATATACAGCTTTAATGGTGAAATAGACTTACAGAACCACCGTTCCCGTGGAGACCAGGAAAGCAGAAGAGAAGGCTGGGAGCATGCTCACCAAATTTATAGGCAAACATTAGCCCGAGGCAAACACGCCCCCTAAGGGGCGGGACTTATCCCTACACTGATCCATCTTTCCAGCCCTATTATTTATTAAACAGTAGGCAGTGTGAGCTTGAACTGGAGCAAAACATCAGGGTCTCAATTCTTGGATCTACAGTGCTCAAAAGGATCTTTTAAAGAAGAATTCTTTCATATTCCTATAACTCTTCTTCTTTCAGAAACCTCAAGGTAAAGCTCACTAGGGAATCATTTCCCAACATGCGAATATTATCTTTGACCGAGGCAGTTTTCCAAAGGTCATAGATTAAGACTTAAGTGCTATCATGAAAGTCTTATCTTTTTTAAGACTTAAGTGCTATCATGAAAGTCTTATCTTTTTTTCCTGCCGTCTTCTTCCTTTTCTATAAAGTATAATTCATGGAACTACACTATCGCTGGCTTTAAAATGTTGTTGTAGTGGAGAAAAGTAAGAGAGCAATTGTTGACTTTGCAGGCTAATACCCTAAATTAGGACTCTTTTAATGTTAATGCTTCTTCATGTTCTCATTGAGAATTACCTAAAACCAGAAGGAAAGAGTACAAAATTAACCCTGATATTTTAGATTTCTCAATCTTATGTGCTTTCATATATTCACTGGAAATGGTACCATGAACTGTGTAATCAGTCAACTACTTGCTACCCAAGTATAGAAACCCTATACAATCTATACCTACAAAACATAGATTGAATTTACAGATATCTTATACTTAATACCCAGAAACTATGTACAAGAATATGAATAATTGCTGATATGATGTCACAGAATTCAATTCAGTAAGGTCTTCTTCATTAAATATGGTTATAGCCATTTTGTCCTTCCCTAAAGGTACCACTAAATGGGCTGAGAATATACTTGTTGGCAGAATGGTTTTCTACCATGCATAAAACCCTAATTTCAATTTCAATCACAAACACAAAAAGAGGAGCACTAAAGAAAGTTTTACATTGTCATGTTCACAAGATATACAGACTAATGGATGGATAAATTTAATGGACACCACCTTGTGGTGCTACACAGATTATTAGAAATGGGTTAATCAAGATGTGAGAATTAGCCAAGAAGAGGCTAGAACAGGTCAGGCAGTGTTTAAAATAATACAATTTGTGTATTGTTATTTCGGGCAAAAGCTAGCCATGTGTGAGCTGGGCGGGATGAAAAGCAGGCCTTCCCGCATCATCACTACAGGCATCAACTTTCAAAGGTGAAGAAGAACTGGGAAGATGGCTCAATGGGTTAAAATATTTGTTGTGAAAGCAAGAACTAAATTCAAGTCCCTAGCACTCAAGTAAAAGCCAGCGTTGCTGTCAGTCAGCCTGCCTAGCTAAAATGGCAAATTTCAAGTTCACTGAGAGATCTTGCTCTGCCGCAAGTAAATAAGGCAAACAGATAGGATACTTAGCATCTTCCTTCAGCTTTCACATGCATGGGTCTATGTGCTCACACACAAACACACAGACACATGCATACACATCACACACACAAACAAAATTAAATGGTGAAAAAGAGTTGGTTTATCCCAAAGAAGGTTCAAGAAAGGTTCCTAGGGGCTTGGTCTTGGAATATTTTGTATTTTATAGCAAATCAGACTTTCAAGGATATTGGACAGGTGAAGCCACTTCATAAACAGTAGATTGAACATTTTTGTACAGTAATACCAAAAATATTGAATAAAATACCACATGGATTTAGATCTTTCTTTTCTGTATTAGGTTCTTATGTGTGCTACTAAACAGAACTAAACTTATCTCCTCATTTATCACTATAAATAAGTGTTATAAAAAGGATATTCAATTTTGCTGTTTGTCTAATATAACCAAAAATTAAATACACACACACACATGCATATATATGAAGTTGGCAGCTGGTTGACTGGGATCTTGAGTGGTGAATGACAAGTGTATCTATTTCCAACATTTCCAAGTTTTGTGTTCCTTTCTATGAATCTTCAGATATGACATACTACCACAGCTTTGTGCACAACAGAAATGACTACTTCTTTAGGTCAGGCCACATCACAGTGAACTATGATCCTTAATTGCCACCATGACCTGAACAAAAACCATAAACAACTACACTTGAATACTGTTGACCTATTTTTATTATCTGAACTTTGAATTATTATTATTTTACTTTTGATGAGTTCATTTCATGGAAACTCTTGTTAAAGAGCACATTTTAGTTTTTAGTTTCTTAGTAAAATCCTACTGTGAGCTATCACAATAGTCTGCCTGGTACAGGGTCTTGCCTCAAAAGTTTGAAACAATCATATTACAATCATTATTTGTGTATTTAATGATCTCATCACAGAATAACAAAAATATGAATAATTTTTTTTGACATTGTGACTTTTGGGTTCCATACTAAGACCAAACAAGTCAAGATGGTGACAGAAAGGCATTGGTGTCTAGGATTTTGATCAATCTTAAAACTGAGAAGCTGACCCAAAGGATATGTGTGTTAAATTTAACTAAATTTTGTCTAAGATTGTCTATATATGTAGCAAATGATAATCTAACTTAATATGTGAACATACTGCAACCTATTTTAATAATACGAAAGTTCTCCTTAATCTAGTCTTTCTTTCAAGTTTCAGTCAGCTGTTCTCAAAAATTACATTTAAAATTCTAGGAATGAGCAATTTTTAAGTTTTAAATAATTTTAATTCTGAATGTTGTTTTAATTGTCCTATTTTACCAATATTTTTATTACTAATTATTGCTTTTATTCGATTGAGAGGTGCTTGGAGGGTAGGAAAGGCTGTACAATTCTCTGGAATCATCTGTGAAAGTTCTGACCTAACCAATGGCTTCAAGGATTCAAAATTTGAAGATGATATTTAATTGGGAAGTCAAGAAACTGTGCAAAATGGTGCTTAGTTGGAGGAAGTGGGCCACTGAGAGTGTTGCTTTGAAGGGCACATCTTCGCCCCAGTCTGGTCTCTCTCTTTCTCTCCTTCCTGACCATTATCAGGTAGGAGATAAGTGGCCTCTGCCAACATGCTCCCATTTCCATAATGTTCTGCTTTGTTTCAGGCCCAAAACACTGCAGCCAAACATGGGCTGAAAACTTTGAAACCATTAGACAAAATAAATCTTTCCTTCTTTAGACTCTTCCCTTCTGGTTGCTGTTTATAATAAGTGTGGCAAACATATATAGTTATGAATGTACATAGTTAGGAACTATATACATGGTATCTGCTATCCATTGTGGGGGGTCTTGAAATGTATCTGTTAAAGATAAAGGGAGACAACTGTAGTAATTTCATTCTTGTCATACCAGCTGAGGTTCAGACAACTACAGGCTGTAAACTGCTCAGACAATGCCTAAACAACAGGAACCACAAGCTGTAACCAAACATGATAATTTTGTACATCATTTCCATGTTCTATTTATAAATACTGATTGCCCATGTGGTGGGGGTAGAGCTCTCTGAACTTTTTCTGATACAGAAAGTTGTCAGATTCATGAGTTGTTCTTCAATCAAATAAGTGGGCCTAAATTTATCTAATCCTTTTAACAGTTCTAAGGACCATTTTGACTAGCACAAATTCAAATTAGTAAGTACAGCTTGAGCTTGAACTTTTCAAGAACTTTTAAGGTCTGAGTAAGATTAAAAAGTCAATTGAAATTTCAATAAAAATGTTAATAAAACTAAGATGTCAAGACAGAAATAATATTGGTTTCAGATAATGATTCCCATACATCATTCACTACAGTAGCCCATATAAGACATGATGGTAAGTTTGCTTAGATAAGGAGTTGGAAAATTCTTTTTATCTTTTAGAAAAAGGTCTATTTATTCATTTTACGTATGAGTGCTCTATCTGCATGTATGCCTTTATGCCAGAAGAGAGCATAAGATCCCACTATAGATGGTTGTGAGCTACCATGTGATTGCTGGGAATTGAACTCAGGACCTCTGGAAGACCAACCAGTACTCTTAAGTACTGAGCCATCTCTCCAGGCCACAAGCAAATTATAATCCACAGAACCAGAACCAATCTTGCCTCCTGTTTCTGTAAATAAATTTTTACTAGAACACCTGCACACACATTCATTTATGTATATTTTTGTGATCTGTGGCTACTGCTACTTTATAAAATTAGGATTTAGTTGCAGACAGATTATATATGTCTCAAAAATAGCTGAAAATATGCACTGAATGATTTTACATAAAAATAATTTTAGGCCCTGGCCTGGATTATAAGCAGTGAAGGCAGGTATAAATGAATGTGCATATTATAATTTGGAAGTTGAACACAAACAAGCTTAGTATTTTCTAGGAACAGAAGAAAATACCATTGTGGGATTTTTTTTTCTATTTAGTATCCTAACACATTGTTCCTAGGTTATTTGGTTGTTTGGATTTTGGCCTTTTGTTTTAGACAGATTCTCATTATGAAGAAGTGACTAATCTCAAACTCATGATATTCCTGACTGGGTCTTTTTAGTGCTGAGATTACAAGTCTGTGAAATTATGCCTAGCTGTTCCGAGGTTTGAATCCATCCATATATTTACTCATTCCTAAAATATGTTCTGCGCCATACAGTATGTAAGTTCATACACTATGTAAGTTGTTACACACACACACAAACACACACACACATGCACACATAATCAAGAAAGTCAACAAGTAAATAATTTCAATGCTTTCCTTCCTTCTTTTCTTTCTTTCTTTCTTTCTTTCTTTCTTTCTTTTTCTCTTTCTTTCTTTTTGAGACAGGGACTTTCTATGTAGCCCTGACTGTCCTAGAACTTGCTATGTAGAGCAGGATGGCCTTGAATTTTACAGAGATCCTCCTGCCTTTACCTTCCAAGTGCTGGGATTAAAGGCATATGCCAGCCACCATGTCCCCTGACAAGAAACTTTTCTTCTACTATCCATTTACTATTGATCAAATTGTACTTGGACTCTGTCTTGCCTGGTTATTCATACTTTCTCTATTTCAGCCACTAAAATATACTGTATTTTAAGATTACTATCTTAACAACAGATAATACTAACACTGCTTGACAGACATAACTTTACATGCATGGTCTCATTTAATCATTATAATCTTACGAGATGGATACTAGTATTATACCCACATATGAAATAGGACATTGAGGTTCAGAGAAGCAAAGCCTTTTGACCAAATTTGTAGGTGTGTTCCACATAGATGCATTTAGGGTATCTAATTTTCCTCCCTTATTTGTTCTGTTTCTGGGGAGCATCATGTACCAAAGGCACCCACCATCACTGCTGCTAAGGCATAGGTTTATAATAGCAATATTTGAGTCCATGTATTATTTTCTGGAAGCTCTTAGCATAGTTTATTACAGACTGATGTCAAGTATCTAGAGCCAATGAAAGTATTTTTTTCTGAAAGAACTCTTTTTAGGTTTAACTTGTTTTTTTTTATTATAGTTCCAATTGTATATGATTTACTTAGGTTTTAATCTCATCTTGGAAACTCATTCACTACTGCCAGGTTCCTTCATATTACCAGACATTAGATCATGCTTTCCTTCTATCTGGAATATTCTCCTTTTTCTTATTTGCCTGGTCCCCACTGATTTGTTCTTTAAGCTTAAAACTACAAAGGCATGAACTATGTCCTAGTTTTGATCATCATTTTGTACTCAGAGATCATTGCACAGTTTGACATATATTAAGAATCCATACTCGTTGCATGAATGAATAGCAGTCAGATTAAATCTAGATTTTCATTTTATTTAGTTATTCTTAGCATTAATTCACATTTTGGGTATAATCTTTAGTGTGTATATTCAGTGACCTTAGGCAATTCTTAACAGATATTAAAGAATACATCTTATGCTTGAAAATCAAGTTTGAAAAAAATTTTTTTGTATTTGAAAAATACAAAAGTTCAAAATGCTGCTTGTTCACTGCAAAGTAGAGATATGCAGAAAGAGAAATTATAGTCCAGAATAATTGATATGTGAAGCATATGGACTCAGTGATAAAGTAGAATATATATTTACATAGAAAATAACAGTGCAAGAATCACAGAGGAATACCTAAATTGAATTTTTAAAAAAAGAATATCAATTTTCCAAATAAACAACTGCAGACAGAAAGAATTCCAGGATAAAACCATAGAGAAATATTAAAAGCCTCAGTAATAATAAAAATGTTTTCTTCTTCTGTTGATGTTGGATTTGCAAACTATTTTTGTATCTTTATGACATATTATTTCATGATTCATTTCTTAGTTTTTTTTATTATGCATTATTATTAAGTTTCATTCACACAAGGTTGCTCATTCCTTGTGGTTTATTCCTCTTCTAAAGCTCACTATATTAGCACTGTAACTGGGCCTTTGATTCAAAATGCTCTTCCGAATGTATGGAAATTCAGTAGTGAGGGATAGAAAGATAATATAAGAAATTTAGTTCTTACAAAACCTCGATAAACTACTATTAATATTAGCATAACCAGATTATAGAAGAGCACAGAAATAGCAGGAAGGCAACCAGAATTTTACATGCATTTTAATATCCTGGACCCGTCTTTCTCTTATTATACCTCCAAACCTGTTCAATGAAACTAGAGCACTTGACTGATCTTTCTGGAATCTAGTCTTTAAAGGCGCCCCCGTGAGGCTCCCACTCCTGCAAGACCGGAAGGAGAGGAGCAGGGCGGGGCCTTAAGATTCTCTGCAAGGCTAGAGCAGGCTGGGGGAGGGGGAACGGGAGTCAGTCTGCCTTGGGGGCTGGGTAGTAAAAAGCAAAAGGAGTGACTAGGCTGCCCTTCAGCCACTCTTTGCTTGATTTTGTCTCCGCCAACTTCTGAGTCGCAACCTCCAGCACAGGTAGGTGCCGCTGCTCGGGTCTGGGAAGGGGTGTCTTAGGTGGCCAGCACCCACGGGTTCACCTCATCTTGGGCTTTGGGGCCTGGCACAGTGGGCCGTCGCGGCTCCAATCCCCATCCAGGCTGATAATACTAACCTTACACTGACTGAGGAAAACATTTCTTTCCTTACTGCAAGGCTGTTCTCACGATTTGTGCTGGTTTTGCGACACAGTCCTGGCGATCAGCATAGGGCATTTTTGGGCCTACCTAACACTGTGAAACAGCTGAAGCAAGCTGCGTTTGAGAATGACACCCAGTATACATGTTTTCAAACTCGGTTAGACCTTCCAGCCCTGAATTCGCCACTCATTTGGTCTCTACAGTTTAGCATGCCTCATTTTGCTCAGCCATGAAGCTGAGGGAGGAAACTTGCTTTTGCAAGAATTTACAGCGCTGCTGTCTTTCTCTCATTTTCACTAATGTTCTCTGACCAGATTTTACCCTTAGTGTGCCCCTCTTACCCAGATCAGGGCTGTCAATGTAGTTGCAGAATAAGTCTTGGGAGAAGGTAGGCTAGAAACCTTTCTTTCTGTTCTGAAAAAAACTATGAAGAACCTTTCTAAATTATTGGAAATATTCATTTAGTGCACGAATTGAATATCAACTCTAAAATGCTCTTATGAATACTTTATTAGTAAAAAATTTAAACAAAATTATAAATGTTATGTACTGAATGAACATAATATACCACCAGTAAGTTTCATGAAAAAAAAATAGTTTTAAGTTTCACTATTTAATTACTGAATAAAAATGCTGAACTCTCCTATTTAGGAGCACTTCAATAATCCATTCTCCTACAGTGGATTTATTTTATTGTTGCATTTTAGCAGGATACACTTTGGTTAAAACTTAAAAGCAGTTCATTTTACATTAGGTAAGTGACTACAAAGATACAGAAGTAATATGAACTCTTTGGACAAATATCGGGTCTTCCAAGTCGTCCTTATTGTAGAACAACCATGAAAAGAAGATATAATTTACCACAATTTAAAGAAGTTATACATTATCTCATAGACAGTGTGATGAACAGAATGTTCGCTCTAGTAGAGTTTGAGGACTTCTACTGTGTGATCCTCCCACTTCTTTCTTGGAAATAAAAACTGGAACAAATAGCTTCCTTGTCTTGGTGTCTGTCTCAGGAGTCAGTACTACTCTGCCTCTGTTTGTCAACTCTGAGAATGGCAGCAAAATATCCATTCAGTGTCTAAGCTTTTTCTAGCAGCTGTGTTTTCTGCCTTTTAAAACCGAGGCTCCTATTGTTCCATGCAAAGACTGAAAGCAATGAGAGAATCTTGGGAAAGCCCAGCCTGTGCCACACCTGCGAGTTCTAGGCAAGAAGTGGCTGATAAAGAAGGGAGATATTCTTCTGAGTAAAAAAGTGGACAAATGGCTTCTTGAATGGTCTCAGGAGGGTGGCGCTGAACATTTGTTGAATGGTCTTGAGGGTGACATTAGGCTTGATTGTTTGGAAGGACCCACTGGTGACTGTTTTGTTAGCCATATTTTTGCTCTTTTAATCTGTTTTCCTGTATTCCTCATACTCCGTTAAGTAGTGAATGCCTACTCTGTGCTAGGACAACCCACTTACTGTCCTTAGGAACATAGAAATGCAACATAGGAGGGAGACAGGAATTGGACCTTAAACGTGCTCAGTTATGAGGCATCCTCTCCCTTCTCCATCATCTGTTTCTAGCCAGTATAGAGTTTTGTCACTTCCACATCATGAATATTTTAAAAATCATTCCATTTCTCTTCTACCCTCCAAATTTCAAGCCAGCAAAATGTAATCAAAACACATTATATTCATGTATAATTATATATTGAAACTCCTTTGTATAATTTGCCAGACTTTTCTGAAAGGGCTGCAACATTTTTTACATTCAGAATAATAGACTTTTCTGAAAGGGCTGCAACATTTTTTACATTCAGAAAATTCACATTAACCACCATCTGTGTATGAGAAATTTGAATTATTTTTGCTCTTCTCAATTATATTATTTTTCCTTTTCAAAAACAATTATATTTTTTTCTTGTAGTGTGAGCTAGTATACAAATAGACATGTAGACAAATGGAATACAATAAAGGCTCCAGAAAGAAACATCTAAATTTTGCTTTTTTTTTTTTTTGGTTTTTCGAGACAGGGTTTCTCTGTGGTTTTGGAGCCTTAAATTTTGCATAAGGAATCAAAACATATTGAAGAAAAGACAGCTTTTTTGACTGGAAAAAACTATCCACATGTAGAAGAATGAAACATATTTCTCCCCTGTATGCAAATCAATTCAAAGTGAACCAAAAACCTTAAAATAAAGCCCAAAAATTGCTAGAAAATAAAACAAAGGGAAACACATCGGTATATAGGTATAGGTAAGGACTTTCTGAAAAGGACTCCAATAGCACAGGGAATAATTCCAGGGATTGGCAAATAGAATTATATGATACTAAAAAAAGCTTCTGCTCAACAAAGGAAACAATTCCTACTCTATCCTCTTGGGTCTTACACTCTTTCCACCTCTTCTTCAAGGAACCCTGTGGGGAAGGATTTGATGGAGACTTCCCATTTAGGGCTGAGTGTTCTGAGGTCTCTCATTCTCTGCATATTGCTTGACTGTGGGTCTCTGTCTTTGTTTCCATCTGCCAAAAGAGGAAGCTTTAATGATGACTGAACAAGGCACTGATCTGAGTATAGCAGAATATCATTAGATGTCACTACATTGTTGTTTAGACCAGTAGTATTTGGTTTTACCCTAGCTCTCAGCTATGGGTTCCATCTCGTGGAATGTGCCTTAAGTTAAATTAGATATTGGTTAGTTACTTCCACAAGCTTTGTGCCACCATTGCCCTAGCATATCATTCAGGCAGGATAACATTGTATATCAAAGTATTTGTGTCTGGATTGGTAATATATTTCTCTTTTGGTAATGTGCAAGTGCATTCCTGTACCAAAATTACTAGAACATAGGAGTGAAGACTCTATGTAGGCCATCAGCTCAACTTCTCTATGTTCAGTGAGTTATGTTGGTTTTGTCCTCAGCAATTGGGTCTTGCTGTCATTTTGTGGAGAACAACAAATAACCTTGGCAGCAGCCTGGGTTGTTTGAGGATTGAAAGAGACCCCTTTGGCCAAGAGCTTAGTTGTAAGCCAATCCCAGTGCTTCATTTGGTGACAAGCGATGGCCAGATGGGAGCTTTGTTTCCCCATTATCTGGTAACTTTCTTCAGATGACTTTCATATATGTAAATATTTTAGGAAGTCTCTACTGTATGAAGTTTCCATACTATTCCTCAAGTAACACTTAATTTTAGTTATCTCTCCCCATATTACCTCCCTTAGCCCCCTTGTTCCTCCAGTCCCAGCCCCACCTCTCAACCATATTGTCTATTTTATTTTTCTTTTCTAACAAGACCTATCTGTACTGTACCCTCTAGTTTCTTCCTCTATATCTAACCTCACTGGATCTGTGGATTGTAGCTTGGTTATCATTTACTTAGTGGCTAACATCCACATTCAAATACATACATGCAATATGTATCTTTCTGGGTCAGGGTTACCTCATTCCAGATTTTTTCTAGTTCATCCATTTGCCTATGAATTTCATGATGTCATTATTTTTAACAGCTGAGCAGTACTCCATTGTGTAAATATGCCACATATTTTTAAATCTAGTCTTCTGTTGGGAAACAACTAGGTTGTTTCTAGTTTCTGGCTATTATGAATAGAACAGAAATAAACATGGTTGAGCAACAGTCTTTGTGGTAGGATGGAGCATCCTTTGGGTTTATGTCCAAGAATGATATAGCTGGTCCTTGAGGTAGTTCAATTCCTGTCTTCCTGAGGAACCATTGCACTGATTTTCACAGTGGCTGTACAAATTTGCATCCCCACCAACAATGCAAGACTGTTCCCTTTACTCCACATCCTCACCAGTATGAGCTATAATTTGTTTTATTGACCTTGGCCATTCTGTTGACTTGTGTAAGATGAGATCTCAGCATAGTTTTGTTTTTCATTTCCCTAATGGCCAAGAATGTCAAACATTCTCTAAGTGTTTCTTAACGATTTGAGTTCCTCTTTTGAGAATTCTCTGTTTAGATCTGTACCCCATTTTTATTATTTATTCTTCTCTCATACAGTATATCCCAACAGCAGCTTCCCCTACTTCCACTTCTTCCAGTTCCTCCACCTCCCCTCTCCCCCAGGTTCATTCCCCTCATTAACCCCCGCCAAAAAAAAATTATAGCCCTTCTAGGGACATCAACCAAGCACTGAATAGCAAGAGACAATAAGATCAGGAACAACCCCTCACATGAAGGTTGGGCAAGGCAACTCACTAGGAGAAAAGGGTTTCAGGAGCAGGCAAAAAAAGTCTAAGCTACCCCCACTTCGACTGTCAGGAGTTATCCCAAGAAACCAAGCCAACAACCATAACATATAAGCAGAGGACCTAGCATAGACTTACGCGGGCTCTGCAATTGCCACTTCAGTGTGAGCCCCCCTGAACCCTGCTTAGTTGATTCTGTTAGCTAGGCTCTCCCACTGTCCTCAATCCCTCTGGCTCCCACACAATTCCTCTTCACTTTCTTCCACAGGTGTACCCCATTTTAGCTGGATTTTTTTGTTTTCTTGTTATCTAATTTTTGAGTTCTTTATATATTTTGGATATTAGCCTTCTATCAGATGTATAGATGGTAAAAATTTTATCCATTCTGTAGGCTGCCACTTTGTTGGAATGACAGTGTTTTTTTGCCCTGCAGAAGCTTCTTCGTTTCATGAGGTCCTATTTAGTAATTGTTGATCTTAGTGCCTGTTCTAACAGTGGTCTGTCCAAAACATCTTTTCCTGTGCCAATGAGTTTGAGGATATTCTCCACTTAATTCTTCTATCAGGTTCATTGTATCTGTTTTTATGTTTATGTGTTTATCCATTTGGAGTTGAGTTTTGTAGAGGATGTTAAGTATAAGTCTATTTGCTGTAATGCTCTTTCTCTATTCATTTGGGTATCAGAATAATTGTGGCCTCATAAAATGAACTGGGCAGTGTTCCTTCTGTTTCTATTTTGTGGAATATTTTGAGGAGTATTGATGTTAACTCTTCTTTGAAATTCTGATAGAATTCTGCATGAAAACCATCTAGCACTATGCTTTTTTTTTGGTTAAGAGGCTTTTTAATAACTACATATATTTCACTAGGATATAGTTTTATCTAAATTGCTTGTCTGATATTGATTTAACTTTGGTAAGTGGTGCCTATCAAGAAAATTATCAATTTCTTTTAAATTTTTCCAGTTTGATGAGGTACAGGTTTTTAAAGTATGTCTCCATGATTCTTTGGTTTTCCATGGTGTCTGTTGGTATGTCTCACTTTCACTCCTAATTCTATTAATTTGGATATTTCCCCTTTGCCTTTTAGTTAATTTGGATAATGGTTTGTCAATCCTACTGATTTTTCTCAAAGAACTCTTTGTTTATTGAATTTTTGTATTTTTTTTTGTTTCTATTTCATTGATTTCAGCCCTGAGTTTATTTGTCTGTTGAAAGGTATTTAGATTGTTTCCCTTTCCTGGCTATTGTGAATAGGGCCTCTGACCTCCATATGTGCACCCCCGACACACACACACACACACACAGTAAATGAAATGCTTTTTTAAAAGTGTACCATTGACCATCAGAAAATATAAATATCTGTGTTGTTTATGCAAGGTGAGGTTTGGAATCATCTTTGAAGAATGGAAATTTTATAAAGAGTAAACAGTAGGGATGAAGCTTCCAATTGGGTAGCAGCTAGAGTTCTTGATGTTCTATAACTTAGGTATGTGGCATCTTCAGTAAGTATCTTTAGTGGGTCTTAGTGACAAGGTCTGGGGCATGGGGGTTACAGTAGCATTGGTTGCATATAATGTTTGGGGATCTATGGGACCTTGTTAGCCAACAATTATAAAAGAGGTAACTCTTAAGTCCACTCAGTATTAGAGCATGCTCTTAGGATTGAAGGGGGTGGGGTGAGAGGCTATGTGGAGTGGGTGGGACAGGAGGTGGAGGAGGGGAGGGAGTGGGAATTTGGATTGGTATTTTTTTAAAGTAATAAAATAAAATAAAAGAAAAGAAATGCAAAAAAAGGAGGTAACTCATTCTTGGTAGTATGTGTGATAGTGGTCTTGTACCCTGTGAAGATTTGTCACTTGTATTGGTTTAATAAAATGCTGATTGGCCAATAGCCAGGCAGGAAATATAAGTGGGGTGACCAGGCAAGGAGAATTCTAGGAAGATGAAAGGCTCAGCCTGCAGTTGTCACCCAGACTCAGAAGAAACAAGATGAGGATACCTCACTGATAAAAGGTACCAAGCCACATGGCTAACACAGACAAGAATTATGGGTTAATTTAAGATGTAAGAATTAGCTAAAATTATGCCTAAATTATTGGCCAAACAGTGTTGTATTTGATATAATTTCTGTGTTATTATTTGGGTCTGGGCAGCCAGGAACCAAACGAACAGTCTCCATTTACAGTAGTAGGGGTTTTATTTGGTAGTGTCTGGTATCTAGTTGTGATTGGCCCCCCATTATAGGGTAACTTCATTTAAACTCCATATGTGAATATTCATTCTCTCAGTTCTATTCTTCTTTAGAACCCTGGCTAATATACTTGGTAAGAAACTTGGCAATTACCTATCATCTATAGGTATTCTAAATAAAACATACATATCTAAATCTTTAAAGAGAACATTCGTATTTGAGGGAAAATATGATATGCTTGTCTTTTTGATTCTATGTTACCTTACTCATTATGAACTAGTTAAGGAGCTATGGGGAAGAAGAAATCTTTCAACGAATGGGATGGTGTGGGAGGTCCTTCTGTCTATGTTTTGCTTTTGTTGGTTAATGAATAAAGAAACTGCCTTGGCCTGATTATAGGGCAGAACTTAGGAAGGTGGGTAAAAACTGGACTGAATACTAGGAGAAGGAAGGTGGAGAGAGAGAAGCCATGGAACTGCCAGAGGCAGACGTGCTGAAACTTTGCTGGTAGGTGACAACCTAGTGGTGATGCACAGATTACTAGAAATGGGTTAAATTAAGATGTAACAGTTAACCAATAAGAAGTCAGAGATAATAGGCCAAGCAGTGTTTTAATTAATATAGTTTCTTGTGGTTATTTTGGTTCTGGGCAGCCAGGCCAAACAAGCGGCCTCCTACTACAATGGGAAAGAGAATATATTGTTATGATGTAGGATTACCCTCTGTATGCTGTGAATACCATTGGTTAATAAAGAAGCTGTTTTGGGCCTGTGATAGGGTAGAACAGAGCTAGGTGGGGGAAAGTAAACTGAATGCTGGAAGAAAGAAGGTGGAGTCAGAGAGAAGCCATGACAGATGCTGGAATTTACCTAGTAAGCCACAGTCTCATGGCGATACATAGATTAATAGAGATGGGTTAATTTAAGGTATGAATTAGCCAGAAATATGCCCAAGTTATTAGCCAAACAGTATTGCAAATAATATAGAATTTGTTTGTGTTCATTCTCTTCCTTCCACCATCCTTCCCCTTTCCATTGGCACCCTTCATCTCCCAAAATAGTTCCCTTATGATTTCCTAGTGTGTGTATTGTGTGTACTCTTTTCTCATAGTAAATTCTCATCATTAAAGTATATGTAGTAGTATTTATTCAGTTAATGCCAAAAAGATCTGAGCTCTGCTTTTGTCAGTTGTTATCATTAATTTCTGTTTTTTTAAACTTCATTATATATTATCCTATAATGCTCGAAGACAGTTTGCTTTATCTCATGGTTCTTTTCTTTTTGGATTGTCATTTTTCTCCTCCATACCATGAAACTATTCTGGCATTGTGTTTGTTTTTTTTTTTTAATTTTCGAGACAGGGTTCGGCAGAGGCAGGTGGATCTCTGTGAGTTCAAGGCCAGCCTGGTCTACAAGAACTAGTTCTAGGACAGGAATCAAAAAGCTACGGAGAAACCTTGGCATTGTGTTTTATTTACTTTGAACAAGTATACAACCTACTGAGTCTAGTTATTATTACTTATATGTACAATCATTTAGGACTGATCACTTGGGATTGCTTATTAGGAGAAAACAAGATTGCAATACTAGAGAAAACTTATTCTCTTTCTCTTTCGCTCTCTCCCTCTTCCCCCTTCTCTCTCTCTCTACAGCCATTGATTGTACATAGCTCTGCATCTAGGGGGTAAGTGAAAATTTTCTCAGTCCACATTAGTATGTCAACTGCTGTTGTTTCATGCTGATCTTGTTTAGGTGACCATAATCTGAGATTTCAAGGGTATAGCTTCCCTATCATACATAGATGACACTGTTTTGTAGCATATGTCTTGGTACTCTGGCTCTTACACCCTTTCCACCCTTTTCTCCTATGATATTCCCTGGATCTTAGGTATAGGGGTTGTGTTGTAGACTTATTAATTGGGGTTGGACACCACATACTCATTTGTTCTCTATATTTGGACAAGTTGTAGATCTTTGTAGAAACTTTTGTATGCTACAAAAATAAGCTTCTTTGATTGGGGTGAGAACTAACTACACTTACCTATAAGTATTTAGAATACAGTTAGAGATTGTGATTTAGGAAAATGGCAGTGGTAGGTTCTCCAGGGTCTATGATCACTCCAGCCATGGATAATTGACTAGCTTTACAATACCAGTCATGATTTTCCTCTTATTGAGTAGGTCTATTGGTTACCCTCAAAATATAATTGCCATTATTGCACTAGTGGGGATGTCATGCCAACTGGTCATTGTCCTGGTTTGCAGGCTTAACAGCTAGGTGGGGCTATTGATTCCTTTTCTCCCTTGACAGCTTGCATAGCACCTTCTGATACGATGAGAATTTGTCCTCAGGGAGGAGGCTTCTATATCATTTCCAGTTCAATCCCTGCAAATTTTGTGTCTAAAGTATGCAGTGTCTTACACTCAAGTTCTGGTAGGTGATCAAGGGTCTATGTTACTTTATTAGTCTCTTAGATCTGCTCTTACCAACAAGTTGAAGGGAAGTTTTCCATGGCTGGCTTCTTTGTTTTATTGTTTGTTGCTTGTTTTACAATGGTTGTTGGGGAGAGCATTATCATCCCATGTGGCATATTTCTATTTAAACTGTGTGTGTTTGTGTTTAAGTAAACTTTTAAAATGTTTTATATGTTTTTTCAAGCATCTTTAGTGTTATTTATCTCTCTTTCCTGCCTTTCTTTCTGTATTACCCTTACTCCTCCACAATTAAAGCCCCAGCCTGTTTTCTCCTTTCCCTCTTCATAGAACTAATATTCTATTATACCCCACACCTAGAGCTCTTATCCCCTACTCCCTCCATGTTCCTTTTCTACTTTTCTTGCTTCTTCAGTTACTTCAGGTTATATATCCAAATCTAAAGATTTGGAACAAGGATCCACAAAAAAGAGAGAACATGTGACATTGCTCTTTCAGAGTGGGGGTTACCTCAGTATATTTTCCAGATCCCTTTATTTTCCTGAGTCTTTCATGATTTCAGTTTTCTTTACAGCTGAATAGGATTCCACTGTATATGTACCACATTTTCAGTATCTGTTCATCAGTTAAAGATCATTTATGTAGTTTCCATATCCTAACTATTGTAAATAGAGTGATAATGAACATAGCTGCATAGGAGGAAATCAAGTTCTTAGGATATAAAGTTTTTAGTTTTATGAGGTCTTATTTTTCAATTATTGACTTTAATTCCTGAGAAAATACAGTTCTTTTAATAAAGTTATTTACTATACCTTTATCTTGTAAGGTACTGGCTATGTTTTCTTCTATTGGTTATAGTGTTTCAGGTTTCACATTAAGGTCTCTGATCCATTTGGAGTTGATTTTATGCAGGATGGTAGACATGGCTTTAATTTCATTCTTCTACATATGAACATCCAATTTTCCCAATATCATTTGTTGAAAATGGTGTTTCCTTCCTCCAGTGTATATTTTTAGCATCTTTGCCATATCAGAAGATTCTAATTACATTCACTCATGTTTGAGTGTTTTATTATGTTCTGTGGGTCTACATGTCTGTTTTTTTGCCATCACAATGCTTTTTTCTTTATTACTATAGCTCTGTATATAGCTTGAAATATGGTATGGTAATCCCTCCAACATTGGTCCTTTTGCTCAGAATTGCTTTGGCTATGCAGGGGCCTTTATTGCTTCCATATGAATATTAGGATTTTTAAAATTCCTTTTATGTATTTTAGTTTTCATATTTGCTTTGTGGTTTAATTCCTCTACTTTATCTTCAAGTCTGTATATTCTATTTTCTACTTGATTGATTACTGCAAAGCATTCTTCTGAGTTTTCTACTTGGGTTATTAATGTTTTTCAACTTCATCTTCATTTCAGCTTGAATTTTCTTCAGCATTTCTGTCTCTTTTTGAATGCAGTTTTAAAATCCTGATCTTTTTCATTTCCTGGTGTTCATTTAGTTCGGTGGTTCTCAACCGTTCTAATGCTGTGGCCCTTTAATATAGTTCCTCCTGTTTTGGTGACCCTCCAACCATAAAATTATTTCATTGCTACTTTATAACTTTTATTATAAATATCTGATATGCAAAATATCTGATTTGCAACCCCTAAAGATTGCAATGACAGCTTGAGGACCTGACCTAGGTAATTGTGATTGAGTCATATTTCTACAGGACTGGTGAATATAAGGAGGAGAATACTATCTTTTTCTTTTATAGTATGTGTGTGCTTGCTTGCACACACGTTGATCTGGGTTTGTGGATTTCTTTCATTGATTATGGGTCTGATGTGAGATTCTAGACTGACTCTGTTATATGGAAGTTTGATTTGCTTTTGCTGTTGCCCAAGCTTGTATGACTTAAAATCTAGTATGAAGAGTTAGTAGATTAGTCCTGTGGCCACTTGGTACTCATTGTTTATTGGTGTTGTAGGAGTTATTTCAGTTCAGTGGTAATGAAGAAAGCATGCAAATGTGACTCCCAGTTTGATCTGCCTCAGCTAATGCACAATCTGTACTATCTGATATAGGCTTGGGAGTGTGAAGAAAGTTTGGGTGGGAATCTGGGACATTCACCAGACTGAGCTGGTACACAGTATGCGTGACCAGGGATAGGTCTGGGAGTGGGGAAACAGCTCAGGGAAGGAATATGGCAGTGCATTTTAAAATCCAAATCAGTTAATTTTGTGTGTGTTCTAACTTTGTACCTTAAATCTTACTGCTTGTGCATTGATGGGGAAGCATTTATTAGTGGCAAGAACAGAGGCTGATAGATGGCCCTATTAGACTTCATATAGCTTGAAGATATGTTTTTGGCCCATAGTGTTCTGGCAACCAGTGTTGAATTTAGTTCTTGTGGTGACCACCATAAAGTGCCTCTAAAATGTCCAACCAAAAAGAGTGTAGCTGGCCAAGTGCCCAACTTCTGCATTCTTTAATCCATTATTATTTTCCTGCCAAGGCCACCGTTTCCATGGATGGCTCCCAAGTACTGAATGAGCAAGGCAAGAATACTAATGAAGACAATTCCATGGAGACCTAGATTCTTCTAATGACCATTTTTGGCTTGAAGATTCTCCAACAATTTTGTTGAAACTATACAACTGCATTGCAGTCTAAGACCTTGCTTACATCTTCTTCTTCAGAAATTAGCTCTGCATCATGATATGATGGCTGTCCCAGTTTTAAAACTCTCTCTGCATATTCTTTCACATGATTTACTCCAATAACTTTCTTGCATGTGTATATTTCTATTTTGGCATCTTTTGTTTTGTTTCATTTTGAGACCATGTCTATATATACCTGCCTGTCCCAGAACTTGTCATTTAAACTAGGCTAACTTTAAACTCACAGAGCTCTGCCTGTCTCAACCTCCTGAGTACTGGAATTAAAGGTATACATTACAATGCCTGGCTTGACATCTTGTATTTTAGAAGATTTAAATCAATGTAGCTGTCAGCATTACAATTGTGGAAGTTTTATATGTAAACTCTGTATATCTCATATCTAGCTCTTCTCTAGTGATTATTTTCAAACAGGCTTGGTCTTGCTGGATCATCACTGCCCCCTTCTCTCAACAAAAATTGTTGTTTATACTTTACTTACTTCCTTACCTCAATTCGGACTTGAATTATGAGAACTTGATGAAAATGAATTGTAGCCAGAGACTGCTTGTTCATTTCCCAGCCACCCAGATCCAAATAATCACACAGAAACTGTATTGCAATACTGTTTGGCCTATTAGCTCTGGCTTCTTATTAACTAACTCTTACATCTTAAATTAACCCATTTCTATTAATCTGTGTGGCACCACGAGGCTGTGGCCTACCAGTAAGGTTCTGTAAGGCATCTTTCTCATTTGGCAGCTACATGGCATCCTCCTAAATCCACCTACCCTCTTTCTCTATCTCTGTTTGGATTTCACACCTGGTTTTGCTCTGCTAAGCCATTGACCAAAACAGTTTTATTCATTATCCAATAAAAGCAACATATATACAGAAGGGCATCCCACATCATCTCTCCTTTTCTGTCTAAATAAAAAGAAAGGTTTTAACTTTAACATAGTAAAATTACATATACAAAACAGTTATTAAACAAGAATTATAGTTACAATATTTAGTCCATTTACATTTTGCAAATTAAGGAAAATACTCTTATCATCTATCCTGTCTTTGTGAGTCTAAAGTTTCATATCTAATTTATCTTTTATCATAACTAAGGAAAACTATAACTATCTGTCTTCAATTCTTCAGAGGCCCCAGAAGGATATATATTATTACCTAAGTAAACAGGAAGTGTATTGTAAGCAACTTCCAAAGTTCTCAAATTGACAGAGACATCATGCTGCCTGGACTGTCACCCAATGTTCTTCTGCAATGTTGGGGTATCCATCTATAGCCTACAGCCCCATAGTATCTTCTGTGTCTGGCAGACTCTTTCGTGAAGTAGGAACCCTGAAGGACTGTTTCTATTTCATTAGGCAACTTCAGCAGTCATGTTTTTGTGGGTCCTGCATGTTCAGTTCATACAGCATATCATCAAGTAATACAGGCAAGCACAGTTTCTTGCCCAAATGACTAACAAACTCTATAAGGAGCTTCTTCAATGCCCATCATCCTCTTGAAGTAGATTGGTATGCCTGTTGAGAAAAGTCTAAATTCTTAAAACATTTTAAATGCCATATTCCATAGGTCTTTGAAGCACTGAAGATTATCTAACTGAAATATATCTCTTTATATCTAGAAAACCTAACATGACTGGAAATTTGATTATTATAAATGATTATGAATCTGTAATTTTTAATTATACATTACATTTTTAAATGAACTGCATAAACACAATACCCTAAACACGAGTAGAAGTATATATACACAGTGTAACAAAATCTACCTTAAATTTGTATCAATAGACCAAGATCCATACCAATGCAAGTATTCATCTCTGTATCACCCCCCCCCCCCCCGCCTATTTTGGAAAATGACTATGACCATTAAACATGTATAACCAACCATTTTTAAATGAAAATAAACATTTATAAACAATTATTTTGAGAATTTGGGTGTAGTTTTCTCCAAGGTGCTTCTTGCTGTCTGTTGGGCGGGGTAGTTTTAGGGTTCGTGGAGACCTTTCAGGGGTCTTATTCCATCAAACCACATTAGCCTGGAAGGAATCTACAGATTCTTGTCTTCTGTGGAAACAAAAGCAGAACCTCTTTTCCAAAGTAACATATGCTTAGACTCAAAATTTTGAAGTCAAGATACCTTTATATCTAGAAAACCTAACATGACTGAAAATTTGATTTAGCTTAGGAGCCCCCAGAATCAAATATCTATCTACAGTCAAAAATTCAAAAGAAACACCATAATATACATAATCCAGGCTCTTTGTGTATTTTCCATATTTATGTGGCTTTTTAAAAACTCTATTTCTTGTTTTTTTTTATTTTTTAATTTTCAGTTTTTTGAGATAGCATATCTCTGTGTATTTTACTCTGTAGACCAGGCTGTCTTTGAACTCACAGTGATCGGCCTGCCTCTGTCTCCCAAGTGCTGTATTAAAGGTGTGTACCACCACACCCTACTACTCTCTTTTCTTTTTTTAGGACTTTCTCTATCGCTTTTCTTTTCTCTTCCAAACCTACGTATATTTTTAAATACACTGTAAACCATTTATAGGTGTTTAAAATGTAAATCTGTTTTTACTGTATATCTCTATCTTTTTCTGAGCACATGAGTCTTTAATTTGCTAAGTGATATGGCTAGGAATAAATTTTGAAGTAGATTGGTGCTGCCGGGACCAGATGTGTCTCACTGTCATGAAAAGTCCTGAATTTTTAAAACATTTAAATGTTATATTCTGAAGGTCTCTGAAAGATTTGAAAAATACCTAAGTAACTGAAATATATCTCTGTATATCTAGAAACCTAACTAACATGACTACAATCTTGAGTATTATAGATGACTATCTATTAACCTATATTTCTTAATTATACATTACATTTTAAAATGAACCATACAAGCACAATACCTTAATCAAGAGGAGAAATATAGATATAACAAAATTGACCTTAAATTTGTATCAATAAACCAAGATCCATACCAATGCAAAGTATCCATCCCTATACTTTAAATGTAAAGAAACAATTATAAACAATATTTGGGAATATGGGTGTAGATTTTTTTCATACTGCTTCCTGCTGATTGGGGGCACTGTTAATCAGGTCTTTTATGGTATATCCTGTGTGCTAGGTTCATCTCAGTCAGCAGTTGGGTGAACTTAATTTTTTGAGGGTGTTCATGGTAATCTTTCAAGGGGACGTGGTCTATCAAACCATATTTGTCTGGAGTATTCCACAGGTTCTCACATGTGGAAACAAAAGAAGAACTTCTTTTCCAAAGCAACTTATTATTAAGCCCAAATTCTGAAGTCAAGATACCTTTATAATATACATGGTGTTTTAGCCTAGCAGCCCATATAATGAAATGTCTCTCTGTACTTAGCCCCTTCACAGTCAAAAATTCAAAGATAACACAATAATATACATAATCCAGACTTTCTGTGAATTTTCCATCTTTATGTGACTTATTTGTCTTTATTCCTTTTAATCCATGACTATCTGTACTCTGTCTCTTTAAAGACTTTACCCTTTTTAAGCATTAACTTTATTTTATGACTCTCTATACTCCTTTTCTTCTATCTTCCAAGCCTACGTACATTTATCCAACACTATGACTCATTTAGAATTCTTTTATGTCTGAATCTATCCTATTGTGAATCTGTAATTCTTTACTGTCCAGGAGCACTTTTGCTTTGTGCTTTTAAAATGCTAAGTGCTTAAGAATCTAAGCTGCAACATTACTAGGTCAAATAAGGTACCGCCTGCTTGCCCTGCCCAGCCCAGGATGGCAGAGCCACTCACACCTCTGAGAGCCAAGCACAGTGTCCCAGTTCCAGGCACACAGCCATTCCATGTTGCCATTAAGAAAGCTGCAGCAGTCTGCTCACAAGCCCCATTCAAATGGTCTGTCTCCTCAAAGAGCCAGAGGTTGCAGTAGCAGCATACCCCAGAAAGCCTGCATTTCAAAACAGCATGCCCCCCCACCACTGTTGCTGGATCAGGAAAATCTCTCCAAAAGAAGCTGTGGCACACTGCCAGCAAACAGCAAGAAGCTGTGTTTAAACTCTGTATTTTTTTCATCTAGAATTCCTTTTCAAGCCCTCTCAGGTTTTACGTGGATTTAGTTGTCCACATGGGCACCAATCTGTAAGAGGAGGCCTGCTTGTTTGTCCTGGCCACCCAGCTAGCTTAGGCCTGAAATAACGACACAGAAACTGTATTAATGAAATCACTGCTTGGCCCATTATCTCTCCAGCTTCTTATTGGCTAACTCTTATATTAATTTAACCCATTTCTATTAATCTGTGTATCGCCATGTGGCAGTGGCTTACTGGGTAAAATTCCCAGTGTCTGCTTCTGGTGGCTCCATAGCATCTCTCTCTCACACTCTGCCCTTCTTCCTCCCAGCATGACATTTAGTTTTTCGCACCTACCTACGTTTTGCCCTGTCAAGGAGCCAAGGCAGTTTCTTTATTCATTAACCAATGAAAGCTGCAC
The DNA here is from genome assembly GCF_037038515.1 of Microtus pennsylvanicus. Classification (NCBI taxonomy): domain Eukaryota; kingdom Metazoa; phylum Chordata; class Mammalia; order Rodentia; family Cricetidae; genus Microtus; species Microtus pennsylvanicus. Next base: position 20,502,383 of record NC_134601.1, on the reverse strand, counting down.
ATAGAAGAAGGAACTCCCACACCATGCCATCTCTGGGACTGCTGGGTGGGAGCTGTGCTCACCACCTCAACTCTGGGAAACACTGTGTAGAACAGAAACCTTTTTATTTTTTTGTCTGAGTAAAAGCTAAATTTTTCATGCAGCATGTTGTGTGGTCTGGAAATGTCTCTGTGTATGACAGGAGGAATCCACCATGTTCTCCTGTTTGTGCACATCTGGCAGACACCATCAAGTTGGTTGCCCAGGCAGGGAGTGCTGAGCTGCTGAGAGGCTCTCAGCTACTTTCTTCCTAACCCTGAGCAGGCATATAAGCACCCAGATCCAATGTGGGTGGCAGCCACATGAGCTAGCCCCAAATGTAGAGGCACCATTATGTAAATGGAGACTGCTCGTTCATTTCCCGGCCATCCAGACCCAAATAATCACACAGCAACTATATTAATTACAACACTGTTTGACCAATAAGTAAGGCATATTTCTAGCTAGCTCTTACATCTTGAATTAACCTATTTCTATGAATCTGTGTATTACCATGAGGCTGTTGCCTACCAGTAAGGTTTTGGCAGACATCTTTCTCCTTTGGCAGCTACATGGCATCTCCTGACTTCACGTACTCTCTCTATCTATGTTTGGATTTCCCACCTGGCTTTACTCTGTGAAACCATTGGCCTAAACAGCTTTATTAATTATCCAATAAAAGCAACACATATACAGAAGGACATCACACATCAATGAACATTACTTTAGTTCATATAACCCAATACATTACTTGGTAGTTATTACTAGATACTGGTAATTTTGAAGAAAATGACATCATCTTTGCTCTCCTTGGATTTTGGTTTCTTGCAAAAAACAATCAATTAACCACAATAATTTGAACTAATAAATGTATAATTATGTTTTAGAGTGCATTTTCAGAAAAAAAGTAAAAATGATCCTTGAGGAAGTATTTAGGATATTGTAGATCCTCTTCTTCTCCCTGTATCCACCAATTACATTGATGGTTTCATTCAGTGACTTTTAATAATAATGGGCAACTCCCAAATTTGTATCTCTAGCTCATGTTTATTTCTTGATCTCAAAATGCATATATCTAGCTGCCTTTCTGATATTTACACTTATAAATCAAGGATATATCTCAAATTTAACATCCCTATCAAATCCTTATCTTTTTCTGCAAAGCTATATTTTCCTTATATTGGTTAATAACAATTCTACTCCCTGTTTATCAGTCCAATCAACTTGGATCATTATTTCTCATTTTCCCCATTATATATCTAATTAATCATCAAATCATATTGTCTGTACCTTCAAACGTGTACAGATTTGGTTTCCTTTTCATCATATCTGCTACTACCACCCTAGTCTACATTACTATTTTTTCTGCATTTCTGCTGCAAAAGCAATATTGCATTAACATACAAATAAATCTCTCTCCTTTCTTTAGCCATTTTATAGTTTCTTAATACAGCAACCTGTTAACTTATTTTCCTAAAAAAAAATAAAAACAAACAAAAACAACCTAAAATGGTCTTCCTTTTCTGTCATAATTATTTTTTTAATCTAATCTGGCCCAACCAGCCCCCTTTCTCACTTCTCTATTCTTATTGAACTTCAGCCATATTGTCTTCTTTGTTACTCTTTGGTCCCAACAAATGATCAGAACTTAGAGCCTTTGCACTGGTTGTCATCTAAAACTTGCTTTACCTCAGATATCCTCATTATTAACTTTTCTTTTGATCCTCTTTTTCTCCTGTTTGTCATCCTTCTTAGTGAGTTCTACCCCGACCAAGATAGTTAAAAGTCCAACTCCAGTGAAAATGGTTTCCTATAGAAAAGATTGGCCTTGGACTTACAAGGTAGTCAAGGATGATTTTGAATTCCTGATCCCCTTTACTACCTTCTAACTAATGGGTAAACATATGCTACCATACCCAGATTTGTCTTGCTCTTTTATTACCTTTTAATTACTATATAATTTATATATTCTACTTATTTTTATCTACTTTCTTTTTAGCAGGTATGTCCAACCCATGGCCCATGGACCACATATGACCTGGGATAGCTGGGAATATAGACCAAACACAAAATCATAAACTCACTTAAATGCTGGATGTTTTTTCTCACATATAGATTCTAGCTTCAAATTTTTAGATTTCTGTGGTTTAAGTTGGATTGTTTGTAGCTATCAGGAAGTAAGAAAAGAGCCATGAGACAAAAGTAAAAAGGAGGCCTTAGGAGAATGGATAGTAAAACATGTGATATTAAAGCAGTTGAACAAGATTACTAGGCATGAAAGGTTTAAATGCTATGGTAGTTAAAAGGACAAAGTGGGATGGAGGGTTAACTGAAACTAAGGATGCATGAAAAAGTCATATCAAAAACTATATTTTATAAGCTGACTAGAAAATATAATTTGTAGTCAGAGGCCGCTCGTTTGTTCTCACAAACACCCAGACCTGAAATTATCACACAGAAATCTATATTATTTGCAATACCATCTTCCCAATAGTTTAAGCATATTTTTAGCTAGCTCTTATAGTCTAAACTAACCCATCTCCATTAATCTGTGCATCACCAAAAGGTTGTGGCCTATGAGCAACATTTCAGCATGCTCTGGCAGGGGCATCTGTCTCCTGTGGTGGCTACATGGCTTCTCCCCAACTCTGCCTATGCTTTCTCTACATCTCTGGATTTTTCTGTCTGACTTTACTCTGTTAAGCCATTGGTCAAAAGCAACATTATTTATTAACCAATAAAAGCAACACATAAGACAGAAGGACTTCCTACACCAATAATTTCAAAACAAATTTGAACAGAGATACCTTGCATGAGTAGACAATGCTACTCCCAGAAATCATGGTTATTAATGAAAATTTCAGTGTCAGGTACAAAATGCTTCCTTGTGAGTTACTGGTCAAAACAATACAGGCTACTGTTGTCACTCTTCGTTACCCACTAGAACTAGATTTTAAGACAACATTGCTGAAGGAACCATACACTTACATATGTTATAGGACATAAATAAATTAAACTGGATACTTCTATCCTACTGGGTAGTTTTCATAGTGACAGAAGATGTCATTCACACTGCTGAGGGAAATACTTAGCAGTTTTATCCAGATGTGGACACTGTATTTTACAATACGACCTGCCAGACAAGAATTGTACACTGGTGCAATAATGATGATGGGGACAACTGACTGCTTTCTGAGTGGAGTCAAGACCTCCTCCGCAGAAAGGAATACATGTCTGGTGCTGTAAAACTAGTTAAAATCCTATTGCTAGGAAAGTCACAAACCCTAGGGAAAACCTACTACAAATGTTTTACCTAATAGGATATGTTCTGAAACTTCCTTCTGAGTACTTATATTTATACCCATAGACAAGTATTGTTCTCAGCCTGTTAGAACAGCTTCTTTTATTAGTGGGCAACAGTTACTGCAGACACTCATAACTAATCAAAGTGCTAAGAATAATTGATTGTTGAATATTCAGCCCTAAACAAACATCTATATCTCTAAGCCCCAGAGAACTTCATGTAAGAGGAGGCAGAAGGATTGTAAGAGTCAAAGGATGGGAAGAAGTGTTTTATTCACTGATATATAGCAAGTGTTGGATGGAAACAATGCTGGATACTAGTTATGTGCCTAGTAAGTGTTAAAATTAATAGACTAATTAATTTTACATATTTATTTTAAAATTTAATTTAATTTCAATTATATATAAAATACAAAATTATACATATTTAATGAAGTACTATGTGATATTTAAATAAATACTTAAATTGTATAATCAACCTAGTAAAGAATATTTTCTCAAATAATTAGTTAATGAGACTGTTAGGAAAGATTTGTCAGTAAATTGGTGTTTAATCTGAAACCTGGAGGATAAGTAGAAAGAATGAAGGAGAAAGATCAAGGATCTTTCAACAACAGTTTCAACAACAGTTTCCTCGATTTTCTTTTGCCATTTTTAGTTAGATCCTTGAGAGAAGATACAGGTTTGGCTTAGCCATTTTCAATGTCACTGAAGAGTTCACAAACCTGTTGTTGAATAAATTGAAAAATCAGTATTAAGTGTATGCACAGAAAGGCCTGTAAAGACACTGAGTGGGCAGTTATTCTTCCTAAGAGAGCTGGGAATGTGTTATAAATATGGTGACATTTAAGCTAGTTCTTAGGCAGGAGAGTGACATGACATAAGTGTTTTAAGAAGATTAATCTGGCAATAATATAGAAAATGGATTGGAATGTGAATGGACTGGAGGCAGAGAAACCATCTAGTCTATGGCAGTAGTCCAGGTATGAGGTGATGAAGGTATCTATAAAAATGGAAAGAGAAGGGCAACTCTGAAAGACATTTGGAAGAAAAAAATGACAGGAGTTAAATGGTTTCTTGGCTTAATGCCTTTCAGAGATAATGGTTCTTCTTTCATAATAACCATGAAAAGATCCCAATTGACCTATGTTGTAATTGTCTACCCTGACTAGAATTTCTAGTTATGGCTATTTTCCAAAAATTTCTGTTATTGTGATTGATACTTATTGGACCTTAATTTACATTAAGATAATGTTAATCCCCAAAGTTAAGAAGTTCTCAAAAGTAATTTTGAATATGAAATAGCAAATCATTTTTTAAATAAAAAAGAATAAATTTATAGGATTGTGTTGAAAGTTTATAATAATCTTATAGTTCCATGTCTGTCTGGATATGTGTGTGTGCAAAAGCAAAAGGATATAAAATAAGGATAAATATAAGTGACATGTACCAAAATGATTGGTATTTGAAAGAAGTACTCTATGATCTTAGAAGAATCATGGTCTATTAACATGGGTAACTTAACTCATATGATGCTATTAAACTATTCTCATTGATCAAAGAAATTAAGTAACAATGCTATATGACTAGATTTCTGTAAACATATTACCAAATTTAACAAAGAAAAAGTAGAAATCTTCAGTCTATTAACCAAGTGAGCTGAATATCACTTAAGTTAAATTTTAGGACAGATTTTCAATAAAAAATTGCAAGGGTATCAATTTAAACCTCATTTTTATTTGTGACAAGTTTACTACAGATTGTTTATGGCAATGTGGCATAATACATATGTATACTTATATGTATATATAATGAATAAGTAAATATAATTTTATTAACATTTCTTTTATGATAACCCTCGAGGCAACAGAATATAGGTTATATAATTAATATAATTGTGTGTTAATAAATGATATTCAGATCATGCTAATTAATAGTCTATAGGCAAAACAAGAATTTGTCGATGACCTGTTCGAATCCTTACCTTGGCTTGACCAGTCAGTATTTTTATCACTTTTTAAGGTAAAGATTTAGAGCAAACAGCCTATCAGTTTTAAAGAGTCCATTAAACTGGAAGAGTAATTCAGTCCAGTTCCTGTAGTTCGAATTGTAATTGGTCTTAATAATAAAATCTCAGGAGTTGGAGAGATGGCTCAGTGGTTAAGAGCATTGCCTGCTCTTCCAAAGGTCCTGAGTTCAATTCCCAGCAACCACATGGTGGCTTGCAACCATCTGTAATGACGTCTGGTGCCCGCTTCTGGCCTGCAGACATAAACACAGACAGAATATTGTATACATAATAAATAAATAAATATTTTTTAAAAAAGAAAAAAATAATAAAATCTCAGAGTCAGATATTAGAGGGTGAAAGCTGAAAGATCAGAGAAGCAGAGCAGCCAGCCACTAGTTCTTACCTCTACAAAATCCTCAGACTGAATGAGGTATTCTATCTCTTTTAAGACCTCAGATTGAATGCATGGGTGAGAAATCCTGTCTCTACTGATCCTCTGTCTAAATTCAATGAGCTCCTGTCTCCTCCCACCTTATATTCCTCTATCTGTCCAGCCATATCTCTTCCTGTTTTCACCTCCCTAATGTTGAGAGTAAAGGCATGTGACTCTCAAGTACTGGGATTAAAGGTGTGTACCCCCACCACATGGCTCTGTTTCTCTTTGAGGCTGGATCGATCTAGTGTAGCCCAGGATGGCCATGAACTCACAGAGACTGGTCTGCCTCTGCCTCCCAAGTGCTGGGATTAAAGGTGTGTGCCACCACTGCCTGGCCTCTATGGCTAACTAGTGGCTCATTTCACACTCTGATCTTCAGTCAAGCTATATTTGTTAGAGCACAAATAAAATATCATCAGAAATTCCTATAAACCTATTAATTTCTAGAAACAGTGTTAGGTGTTTGAGTACAGAAAAGAATGAGGGGCTGAGGAAATGGATCGATAAATAAGGTGCTTGCTATACAAACATAAGAACCTGAATTCAATCCCCAGCACCCATATTAAAGGTTAGGCATAGTGATACATGACTATTACCCCAGTGCTGAGGAGACAGAAACAGGAGGACCTACAAGGGCTCACTGGCCAGGCAGTCTAGACAACCAGTGAGCTCCAGATTAGTGAGTGGGAGACCTTGTCTTAAAAAATAATGTGGCAAGTGATCGAGGAAGACACCCAAGCATCCACACAGGCTTTGATTGTAAGAAAACAGGGGTTGGGGTACTTGGGAGAGGTTAGAGGGAGAAAAGCAGAAAAGAAATTATATAATTGTAATTGCAAAAAAATTTTTTTAAAAGAAAGGCAATAATGTATTTTGGAGTAGCTAAATAGGCATAATGAGATAATTAGGAAGATGTGAGGATTAAAGGTATCTATATAGTAGGTGATAATATAAAATATAAGAACATTGAATCTTATCCTAAAAGGCCTAATGATCCTTTCAAAGGAATCTATTTTTTTTTTGTTTTTTTGGGTTCTTTTTTTTTTTTGGTTTTTTGAGACAGGGTTTCTCTGTGGTTTTGGAGCCTGTCCTGGAACTAGCTCTTGTAGACCAAGCTGGTCTCGAACTCACAGAAATCCGCCTGCCTATGCATCTGTTCAAATATATCTATTTTAGTTTAGTTTATACTTTCTACATACACTATACAAAATAAGAAGGAAAGAGTGGGTAATAGATCAGTTTCATCCTTTTTGAGTGAGAAATCATGATGACCCTGGACTAGTATTATGACAAGTAGTGATATAATTAGGGTTCAGAATCATTTAATGGGTAAAAGTTCTCATGACTGGATAATTGACTTTGAAGAAGAAATTTTTAAAAAGAATGTGCCAGGTTTGAGACATTGATCTCTGGCATATACAGCTGATTGAATTGAATTGTAATTTACATGAGGAAAAATTCTATGGTGATGCCAGTTTATATGTAGGGGAGATTATTAAAAGTTATTTCATGAGTATATGAATATTTATTTCATTTACTGATGTAGTTCCAGTACCTATATGTTCCTAGCACCCAACATGTCTAAAGTTTTGATATGTTTAAAATAAATGTTCTGAATTAACAGGAGAGAAAATGGTACAACAAAATGGTACAGAAACAATTACTTGAAGAGGTAAGTGGCTACATTGTCACAATATCCAGGATCCAAGGATAATGGATTACACATTATATTAACATTTAAGTACAGTGCATCATTTCATATGCAAAGGAAACATGTGCCTCATGTTCTGAATTTTATTTCAAGTCTTTTATTAATTGCTTTCAGTCTTAATTTCTTTGGTTCCAATGAATTCCTAATGTGAATTCTTGCACCAAAGAGACTAGAACATGGTGGATGAATCCTCCATTACTAGGAGTCCTCACTGGGATAAACCTCAAACTGCACACTGCCATGCTCCCTATCATGATAATAATTGACTAAACCTCTGAAACTGTGAGTCATCCCAATTAAATGTTTTCTTTATAAGAGTTGTCATGATCATTGTGTCTCTTCACAACAATGAAAACTCTTATTATAATGGGTATAATGTATTCTTACCTAGTTATTCATCTACTCCTGTTACAAAATTTATTGTTTTATGCCCTTGTGATTGAGACACTCTTAAGAATTCATTATACACTACTGTCATCTTGCTGGTCATAAATTGTTTTAGGTTGTTTTTGTCTAGAGATATCTATATTTCTCTATATTAAAAGCATGATTGTGAGGAGAATCAACACAGAGAGACACACATACTTCCATGCTTCCATGGTCAAGTGAGGCCTTTGGTCCATTCTCAACAGATGGAGCAACTGATTTTATTTTTTGTTTTAGAGGCTTATCTCAAGATAAAATGACTCCTAAGGGTAATATTCTCAACTGGACTTAATAGTCAAAAAGAAAAAATGCTTAATTTTTGGCCATCTCCATGGTTTTATATACCCAAACAGGAAATTATAACCAAAGATTAAAATGGCTCTTTTCTTAGCAGCCCATGAAATCACAAATCTGTATGAGATGCTGTTTAGACAATATTTTTCTCATTAAGGATTTTCTTCTTAATAAAGAAGATGCTGCTCATATATAGAACATTATGACCTTGGCTCAGATTCTGAGTTCATCACTCTGGAGTCCAGCATTGGAGAGCAATGAAAAACCCTTGAGAAAAGTCCAGTGAATAGACATTGTAAGCCTATCAAGAGATGCTAATGAACTTTAATTCTGACATGTGAAAATGTCCTTTGTTTGGGCCTCTTTTGGTTCTCTGCCTAAGATTTGGATTGCTAATATAACCTTATTTTGTCTTATAAAGGAAAACATTTCATCGGAGTTTTAGTCTATTATCATGATGACAAGAAGCATGGTAGTATGTAGGCAGACTTGGTCATGGAAATGTAGCTGAGAATTCTACATATGGATCAGCAGGCAGAAGGAAGAGACAGGGAACCACTAGTCTGTGGCTCCCCTTTATTTTCACAGCCTGTTAGCTACTAGTCAACAAGGACAAGGGGTAGAAGCAATGATAGAAAGCCTTGAACAGCCTGTGAACATGAGGAAGACAGCTGTCCAGGAGACTACTTCAGTGACTCTGCTCAACTTTACTCCAGAGTATAGGGAATATATAGGATTGGGAACAGTAGTTTGGAAATCACCTAATTTGCATTAAACAATATGCTCCTATCATAAAGTTCCTAGTTACAAGTCTTAGTTATCATATGTGGAAGTGTGGTCCTATTGTAATATTCCTAGCACAATGTCTAATTACCATGTGGGCATCAGGGAGAAGAGTTTTTGCAGAGAACTGCTTCCAGGGTCATATTAGAGATAAGTCAGGCATCCAGTTCTAGAGACAGTTTCCAAATAAGGTCTACCAGAAAACAGGGTGCCTTCCACCAGGGAGAGGAAGTTATCCATGTTGCCCAGCTTGGAGAGAGCTGCCAGTCCATGATAGACTGCAACCTCTGAGTAGCAGGACCTCCCAGGACTAGGCATGGCTTGAGCTTTTGAAACCTCAAATCCCTCTCCATATGACACACTTCTTTCGACAAGGCCACACCTACTCCAACAAGGCCACACCTTCTAATAATGCCTTTCCCAGTGGGGCTAAAGGGGCCATTTTTATTGAAACCACCACCTGGCCTCCATACACCTGTAGTCATAACATAGTGCATAATGCATTTAGTCCAACCTCTAAAAGCTCTCATAGCCTATAACAGTCTCAAACTTGTTTAAAAGTTCAAAGTCTCTTCTGAGATTCATGCAATCTTTTAACTTTAACCCCTGTACAATCAAAACAAAAAAGCAGATTATCTATTTCAACATATAATGGCACAGGATATTCATTACTGTTCCAAAAGGGATGGAGGGAAACATAATGAGAAAATATTGAACCAAAGCAGGACCAAAACCCAGCTGGGTAGACTCCAAACTCTACATCTCCGTGTCTGATGTCAAATTGCTCTTCAGATCTCCAGCTCCTTTCAGCTTTGTTGATTGCAACACACTTCTCTCTTTTCAACTGGTTCTACTTTCTATTAACAGCTTCCCTAGGCAGGTATCTCACAGCTCTGGCATTTCCAACACTTTAGGATCTCCAAGGCAATCCAGGCTTCAACTTCACAGGAATGCTAACTCTTGCCTTTACTTTCTTATATTACTTTATAGGCACCAGCCAAGGAGTTCCTTTCCACCTTACATATAACAATTATTCAGATAAAACCACTGATGAACATTCAAGGTCCCTTAGAAAGAAGCACTGCAGTAGTACCCCAACTGCTGCACCTGACAACCCTACTCAACTTTAAAAGGCTATGTAGATCATGATCCCAGTTCCCTAATGAAAGCTAATGTTACCTCTTCAGAGGAGGGAAAGATGAGGACAGGAGATAATAATAATAATAATAATAAAAACAGGACATACTATTTACGTATTGGGGCCTCGATTCATGCCCTTGGCCACAAATTTAAAATGTCCTTGGTTCTGTACTGCCAGAGGCCAGAATTGCCAAAAAGTATTTGTGGGCTCTGATCCCTGGTCTGACTCCTAAATGATTTCAGCGTTACTTCTTTAGATGAGGAGAATGATGAGAACAGGAGACAGAAACTGGTCTGGTAGGGTTAGGACCTCAAAGCAGAAGTTCCATACATTCCTTTGCTGGAGCAGTGCCAGAGTTAAACAGTTCTTTTTCTTTATTATCCCCTAAGTGAGTGCTTTTGCATAAAGCCTCTATGTGACTACATTGAAGGCGTAAGTCACAAACAATCCCACACCAGTTTGGAATTATGATTAATAGGATGGTTATTTATTTAAGGGGGGAAAACTTAAAGATCACCATCCCAGACAACAGCCCTCTGCGCAATCAGGAAGGGAGCCTAGTCGCCAGAAGCGGAGCCAGAAGCCAGAGAGAGCAAAGGGAAGTGGCCGCTTTTTTAAAGAGAGAGAGACAACGCTCCAATGGGCTGGTATCTCAGCAGCTATTGAATGAAGGAGCAAAAGGAGCTCCCGCAACAACACATGACTGAAACTGAGAGGAGGCACATAAACACCTTGCTGGGACAACTGAACTAATCAACTCATACTCCTCCCATACTTCATCCCAGTTTCTGCCATTAGTCCTTTAAAAAGGCCCCAGACTAACAACTTGATGTTATCCTGTCTCCTGGGACCCTTCCTCTTATACAAGAGCCCTGTTCTCTGTCTATATTCTTCCCTCCCTCCTCTCTTTTGACTCCTACCTATAAATCTATAATAAACTTTTATGTTTATATTAAACTCAAAAATATGTTTTCTCAAGATTGCAATCTTGAGTGGCAATTGTTTACTTCCAAGGATTGAATATACCATTCCTTGCTTTCCTGGTTTTCATCATTGCTTATAAAAGGTATACCTGTGCTTTGTCCACCCACAGCTATAGTTTTCTTTCTGTTGTTCTGAGTAATTACATTTTCACATATAATTTTCAGTGTCTGAGGCTCATATTTAACTTTTCCAGTGGATGTCCTCCCACCTTGACCCTGGTTGCTTTTCTACCCATCCCTCAGTTTGTGCCTGAGAATATCTGTGTCTGCGAGTCTGTCAGACTCAGTTCAGTCCTTATAGTTGTGTCCTTGTTGTTTTCCAAGTTGTATTGGTATGACAAAATATCTGACAAAACCACTTTTAAAAATAAGTATTTATTCTGGCAAATGATTTAAGGAAGTCCTGGCAACAGGCACAACTAACTGTAGCTTTGGTAGCAGGAATAAGCAAGCAAAGAGAGATAAATTCTGGTATATATTTAATATGAGTTAATAGTTATTGGGAAAAATAAGTAATGAATGAATTTACAACTTCTCAAGAGTGGATTTGGAAGGACTTATTTTATGTTGCAGGGTATATTTGAATAAAAACTAAGTATTAGACTATGGGTTATGATCTTTACTTTGAAGAGATGGCAAATATTTTAGACTTTACAAATCACATTCTACCTTCATCTACCTTCATTTTTATGTTTTTAACATTTTAAAAATAGAAAATCCATAACTCATTTATGGAGCCCATCATATATAATACCTCTCTGCATGAGGTGAGAAACAAGAAACAGTGAAGAAAACAAATATAATCCATATGCATATCAGTAGAGGCCTTTTATCATTCTCCTCTCTGCTCTCATCCACAAAAGCTCAAAAAATTTAACTTTAGTCACCAACTTCATAGCCTGTTATTTCAGAATGCTCCCAAGAAATCACTAAAGTCTTTTGAGTCTCTACCTATGGTATTTATATGTTATTAGTTTCACCCCATAAATAAACATAAAATTCAGTACATATTATCAAACCTACATATAAATATACATATGTGTGTGTACATATATATATATATATATGTACACATACACAAGTCAACTCAAAATTAGTTTTTTGTTTTTACTAACTTTACTACATATTTGCCAGGTCATTAAATAGAGTCACCTGAAGAACCACATAGACTTTTTTTGGTTACATGGCTTTCTTCATCTTCCCATACCACAAATTAAGATAACTATGCTTTTCAAATTATCTGGTTTGTCTTATTGAGATCATTAAACCTATTGTTTTATAATACATATAGCTATATTTATAATTGTATCATTATTCCCATGGCCTAATAAAAATTATGTTACTCTCTCTTGTCTTCTAGGATGTGGTGCCATAAGTTGTTGCACCTACAAAGCAGGCTGCAGAATTTGATGAAGAGAGGAGACATAGGTCAAGCTCTTCACCTGTCCAACTTTAAAAGTTTATTTTCCTTATCCATCCATTGGTGCCATACATCTTCCAAGTCTGTGAATTGTACTTGGCTCCAACATGAAGATCATTTGGGTAAGAGATGTGTAGGGACATATTAATTTTTAATTGTGGTAAAAACAGATAGCACACTAAAATCCCATCTTAGTTAGAGATAACTCTGCAGTGCTCCAGCCAAACTTCATACCCTGTATCATCTAAGAAAAAAAAGAAAGCCTCAATAGCCATGGTAAAATGTTTAACGCATACAGACTAGGAATATTACAAACACAGAAAGTACTACAAGGTAAAGTGTAGAGCGAGCTTTACCCATTGTATTGATTCCTAAGGTTTCTGAAAGGATTTCAAACTGAATAGTGTCAGAATACACTCCAAGAATGGAGTTGTATGAGGGAAATTCTGAGTGCTTGTGAGAAAACTCCAAGAAAACAAAAGTCTTGTGACCTCAGTTTCTTTAAAAGCACAGAATTGTTCTTGGGATTTGCTTTTGTGTTCCTACTAGTTGTAATGAATAAATGTAAGTTTGTTTCAGCTATTGTTATTCATATGCCTCTATGAAAAAACATGTTTTTGCCACATGTGGCTTGTCCTGGTAATTGTATACTTTACTCGGGTGATTCTTCTTAACCCTCAGAGTATAAATTATCTTATATTCTGAATAAAGTTGGCTATATACATGAAACTTCAGAACACTTCATTTTTAGGCTCACTCTTCCAGGTTGACATGGCCAACTAGAGAAGTAAACAGAGCGAATAAAACATAGAAATATATTTTCTCACAATGTCCTTGGAAAATCATAGTATTGGCAAGGCTGCACTGCCTTCAAAGGTCTTTGACAGAATCTTCAGTTAACCTATTCTATTTTCTTTTAGATGCCAGAAATTCTTGGCTTTTTTGTTTCTTTGCTTGCTTGCTTATAGAATCATCACTTCAATCTTGCTTCCATTACATTGTCCTCTACATTATTTTGAAGTAAGCCTCTCCTTATAAAGATGGCAATCATTATAACTTTTAAACTTGATTATATCAGCAATGACTACAGATGCTCCAATGATATATTTATTCTGTATTCTCAAGTCTTTCATCAATGTTTTATAGTTTTGGTTACAGAGATACTATTTTGTTGGCTAAATTTATTCCTAGGTACTTTATTTTAGGAACTAAATGAATGGAATATTTTTCTTGACTTTTTTGTAGCTAATCAACTTTAAACTAATTTTCTTGATGTTGGTAACTTGTTTCTTTTCCCTTTTATCTTGACTAACATGGCTAAAGATTTATTAGTTTTATTTCTTTCAAGGAAATCATTTTTGGGTTCATTGATTTTTTTTCTTATCTCTCATTTTCAATCTATTTCTTATCCATTTTTGACTATTCATTAAGTTTAATTTGTTCTTGTTTTATTTCTTAATGTTATAACTTAGGCTATTAATTTTAGATCTTCTACTGTATGCATTTATTGCAATATATTTCCTTCTAATCACTTCTTTAGTGCTTTCTTGATGGTTGAGAGATTTGACGCTTAAAAAAGGAATCCCACACTAGCTCAGAACTAAGAAATAGACTGGCATTTATTAAGGGGTAAAACTTACAAATCAGGATTCCCTGCTTGAACCATAGATAAAGATGAGATCCAAAACAAACCAAATTCTAGGCATCATAATAGTTAGCCATAGAGACCAGGTTGTGGTGGTGCATGTCTTTATTCCCAGCACTAGAGAGGAATATAAGATGGGAGGAGACAGGTCTTGTGCTCAGTCTCAATCTGAGGATTCATGGAGGCAGGATCATTCATTTTCAGTCTGAGGTACAGGTAAGAGCGAGTGGCTAACTGCTTTGCTTTTCTGATCATTATTTTGAACCCCAGTGTCTGTCTTTGAGTTTTTATTATTCATGCTACATCTGGCATCCAACATTTGGGGTATGAATTCATGAAAGAGCTGTTTCCTTGTGACTTTACAGCCACCAGCATAGCTCGGACCTACACATTGCTGGAGTCACTGCTGTACTGGCTAGGTTTTTCTTTTTTCTCTCCTTACGGGCTCTCCCTGAACCCCTTTCTTAGGCTGCTGCCCAACTAGTTAGTTGCCTTGAAATTCAGTCAAGCTTTTATTGTTCTGTGCAACAGCAATAAGCCTCTCATCTTCATCAATGTCAGCAGAACATTTGGTAAGAAAATTGGGAATTCTTAAAAAGATGAATTAGTAAAAAGAGTTTTTTCCCACATTAAAAATGGGGAAAACCATTACAATGGAAGGATTTGGATGTCTGTATGATAATATGCTAGACCATTTGAAACGGGAATTAAATGAGAGCATAACTGATTTAGATGAGATTTATGTAATGTCAGTTTTAAACATTATCAACTTTATCATTTTTGGTTATCACTAAAATGTTGGTTCATCTGAGAGCTAAGATACAGCCCTTAGAAAAACCTAGTAAAACAGGTTACACAGCTATTCAAATCCAAATCCAGACAGAGGAATTTAATTGAGAACCAATTTCAGCATTGCATTATAAGAATAGTGAGGAAAAGTCTAAAGTTTTCAAACAAACAACCTTAAGATATCCAATAACTTTATAGTAATTGCCAAATGTCAAAAATTCCATTACAGTTAACTGGACTCCTGTGCCAGTGTTAGATTTAAGGGGATTTAAGGAAGCAATAGTCTCATGAGGCATGAATTCACCTTTTGTGAACCAAATGTTAAACTCGTGGTCAGTGTGTAATAGAATTACCCCTAAAAACTAGATAGAATTGGTTAAAGGTGTTTTAGAGCCTGGTTCACAATTACAATAGAGTACCTTGTTCAGAGAAGAGGAAAAGATTATTGAATAATAGAGTAAAGCTAAATGTATGGAAATATCCCGAAATCAAATTCTTGAAGAAGGAGATTATGCTACTATAAAAAGGCAGTCTGTATATGATGACCACAAACTGGATTTATGCAACACAGCAGCTTTGAATGCTTGAGACAGAATTGGAGAAATAGGAAAGAAAATTGAGTAATATAACTTTAGGTTATACAGGACTGAAAGGAAGGCTACAGATTTCTTACAAAGATGGACTTCAGCAGTAAACAGAATGATACCAAATTCAGAAGCAAGAAAAATAATAATCAAATCACTGGCTTTTGAAAATGCCAATCTTTATGCAAAAGGATAATTAGGCTCTTAAAGCCTAGGTCAGCACCTTTATAGGAATGGATTTGAGTTACAAGTAATATTGAATGTCAGGAGTATGATGGTGCATGGATATGAGAGGTGATTTCCAGATATTTGAGGAAAATAGAAATGTCACATGTTATAATTGTGACAAACAAGGATTATAGACATGGTATTACTAGAAACAATGTGTTTTCTAAGAATAATCCATTTAGAACTCCCCTAACTTCTGGATTATGCAGAAGGTGTGGTAAAGTCAGGCATTGGACTAATGAAGGTAGGTCAATGAAGAATATTCAAGGTAATCCTTTGCCATCAGGAAACTCTATAAGTGGCCTCTTGCAGGCCCGTATGCCAAATTCAGTTCAATAGTTTCCTGCCATCTTAGAAGAAACTCCTTCCCAGAGAAATTAAAGAACCTAATGCCCATTGTAAGAGACCATACTGTTCTGGATAATAAAACCACTATACAAGAGACAACAAAAATTCAGGAAAAGCCATAAAGTGAGTATTTTGGCAAGCTTCTATTAATGAACAAAAACTAAAATTAAAAATATAACTACATAATGTCATCATTGAAGGTCTAGTAAATACAGGTGTGGATATAACAATAGTTTCATCAGAATCTTGGCATCCAAATATCTTCAGGACATAAGTGTTTGGGTTTTAGGGATCAGAACTTTATCTCAGGTAAGGCAGAGCACAAGATGGGTCAAATGTATAGGGACAGAAAGTTAGGGAGGAATATTTAACCATATGTGGATAACATAGCAATGAATTTGTGGGGATGTGATTTGTTACTGCAATGGAATACTCAGATTAACATTTCCCCATTTCAGAAACAAATAATAAATTACTGTATGTTTCTGAGAAAAAATATTAGAAGGTTTTATAAAGAACAGTCAATGACCATTCAGGTGGTACAAGAACAGGGCACAACAGCTGCTGATATTTCAAATGCACCAACACCACTACCTTTAAAATGGTTGACAGACAAACCTCTCTGGGATAGCAGTGGCCTGTAACAATAGAGAAACTGCAGGCTTTAGAATAGCTGATATAGGAGCAGCTAGATGCTCAACATATTAAAGAATCAGCTAGCCTTTGGAATTCTCTTCTAATTGTTGTTAAAAAGAAATATGGAAAATGGGAGCAGATCTAAGAGCTGTTAATAAAGTGATTCAGCCAATGAGCTCTCTACAGTCTGGAATTCCTTTGCCTTTTCTATTACCTAAAGGATGGCCTCTTAGAGTTATTGATTTAAAAGATTGTTTCTTCACTATATCTTTATAAGAAAAAGAAAAATTTACATTCATAGTGTTTACTTATAATAATTCTTAGCCTGCTAAGAAATAGCAATAGAAGTTTCTCCCATAAGGAATGTTAAATACTCTCACCCCGTGCCAATGTTTTGTAAGTCAGCCATTGTCAATGATACATAAGCAATTTTCTGAATTTATAGTTTCCCCTTACTTGAATAACATTTTACTATCTGATCCAAATGTAAATGCTTTAGAAACAATGATTGAAAAAGTAAAGAAAATTTTGCCTTTTGGGGATTATAAATTGCACCTGAAAAAAATACAAAGAGGAGATTCTATTAATTATTTAGGTTATAAAATAGATTTACAAAAACTTAGATCCCAGAAGGTGCAAATTAGGATCAATTACAGACTCTTAATTACTTCCAAAGATTTCTATGAGACATTTCCCATCTATGGTGTGTGTTGACTGAGGTTTCTGTCCTATCTTGTTTCTGCAGTTGTTAAGTCCCAAGGAAATCACACAGAGGTCTACATTAATTATAAACTGGTTGGCCTCCTCACTTTTCTCTCCCCATATCCCCTTTCCCCCATCCCACCCCACCCCCAGTTACCAGTTTTTACCCAGCAATCTTGTCTACTTCCAATATCCAGGAGGATAACTATATGTTTTTCTTTAGGTTCACCTTCTTATTTAGCTTCTCTAGGATCACCAATCATAGGCTCAGTGTCCTTTATTTATGGCTAGAAACCAATTATGAGTGAGTACATCCCATGTTCATCTTTTTGGGTCTGGCTTACCTCACTCAGGATAGTGTTTTCTATTTCCATCCATTTGCATGCAAAATTAAAGATGTCATTGTTTTTTTTTTTTTTTTTACTGCTGAGTAGTACTCTAATATGTATATATTCCCTGTTAGGTAGGTATTAGGTTGCTTTCAGTAGTTTGGTACTATGTACGATGGAGAATACAAATTGTTTGTTTCTTAGTTCCTGACAGAGTTACAAAAATGTTAGTACATTTTTGAGTGAAAGGAAGATAACTGTTAATATTGTAATTTATAGGAGTGGGAGTAGGGTAATCAAGATTGTGTAAGGATGATACGAGTTACCAGAAAGACCAAACACAGGGTTGCAGGACTGAACATTTCAGCTATCTGACTTCCAGGGACAGGTCAACAGGAGTGCATGGCCAATGTTTGTTCAGTCTTTCATAATGAGAGCTTTATACATTACTTAACACTAAATTTGGTTTAGTTTCTGAATTAATAAGCTCATTGATAATTCAGTAGGCTGGGAAGGCCTGAATGCGTCTTATATTCTCCCAGACCATACCTTACCCATCTCTCTGGCTCTTTCCATGTTGCATTCCACCTAATAAACTGTATTTATTTGTTCAATAAAAATAAATAAATAAATAAAAATAAACTGGTTGGCCTAGTAGCTCAGGCTTCTTATTAACACTTATAACTTATATTAGCCCATAATTCTTGTCTGTGTTAGCCATGTGGCTTGGTATCTTTTCCGGTGAGGCAGTCACATCTTGCTTGCTCTGTGTCTGGTTTCCTCTGTGCCTGAGTGACAACTACAGACTGCAGCTTCCCTCTTCCCAGAATTCTCATTGTCCCACCTCTAATTCCTGATTGGTTGCCCTACCTATACTTTCTGCCTAGTCACCCCACCTATACTTCCTGCCTGGCTACTGGCCAATCAGTGTTTATTTAAAATACAAGTGACAGGGTACAGACCATTGTCCCACAGCAGGTATGCTATTGGGATAAAACCTGATAGACTGATTATTTTAACCAAAACCTTAGATAGTGACAAGGATTTACATAGCCCCAGGTAATTATCAGCTGAAGCTGAGAGAGAATTGCCTTTGATTGACGAGAAATTACAGAAGGTGCACATGGATTGGGTGGATCTGAATCTTTACAGCATTCTGGATATATTACCCTCCAAACAGTCCCCACAGGGATTTTAGTGCAGAAGAAAGATATTATCTTAGAATGAATCTTTTAACCACACATGCCAAGTAAGAAATTAAAAACTTATGTGGAAAACATCTCTGAGTTAATTTGAAAATGAAGATTGAGACTTCTTAATTAGCAGAAATAGCAGTAACTATTGGACCTTTTAATAATGATGAAATTGTCAAATTATGGACAGAAAGTGAACCCTGGCAAAGAGCCTGTTGTAGATGGAGACTGCTCATTTGTTTCCTGGCTGCCCAGACATGAATAATCACACAGAATCTATATCATTTACCACACTGTTTGGCCAATAGCTTAGGCATATTTCTAGCTAACTCTTACATCTTAAATTAATCCATTTCTAGTAATCTGTGAATCACCATGAGGCTGTGACTTACTGGTAATGTTCTGACTGGCAGCTGGTGCCTTTCTGCTTTGGCAGCTTCATGGCGTCTCCTTAACTTCATTTACTTTATATAGCTCTGTTCAGATTTCCCGCTTGGCTTTATTCTTCTAAGCCATTGGCTGAAACAACTTCTTTGATAACTAATGATAATAAAACATATTCATCACATACAGAGGGGAATCCCATATCATTTCCCCTTTCTGTCTAAATAGAAATGAGGGTATTAACTTTAACATAGTCAAATTGCATATAACAAAACAGGTATTAAGGAAGAATTACAGTTACAATATTTATGTCTATTTTACCTTTTATCATAATTAAGGAAAATTATAATTATAACTATCTATTCTTCAACTCTATAAAACTCCCAAGAAGGATATAATATTACCTAATTTAAAAGGAAGTGCATTATAAGCAACTTCCAAAACTCTAGAGTTGACAGAAATACCTTGCTGCCTGAACAGTCACCCAAAGTTCTTCCATAACATTGTGGTATTCATCTTCAGCCTAGAGGGCCATAGTATCCAGAAGACTTTTCCATGAAGCAGGAAATTTCAAAGACTGTTTTGCCTCTATTGGCAGTTTTCCAGTCACTTTCTTCTGTATCCTGCAGAATGTCTGGGAGACTCTTTTATGGAGCAGGTACCCTGAAGGATTGTCTCACCTTTAGGGTAAGTTCAGCAGTCATTGCTCCATGGGTCCTATATGTCCAATTCTTTCAGCATACCATCAAGCAGTCCAGGCAAGAGCAGTTTCTTGCCCAAATTGCTAACAAACTCCATAAGGAGCCTCTTTGATGCCCATCATCCTCTGAAGTAGATTGTGCTGCTTGCAGCAGATGTGTCTCATTTTCATGAAAAGTTCTAAGATACATTTTAATGCATGTTTTATAAGTCTTTGAATGGTTTGAAGAATACCTATCTGTCTGAAATATATCTCTGTGCATCTAGAAAACATAACTAACATTACTACAAGTTTGACTATTATAGATGACTATTAGCCTGTATTTCTTAATTATACATTACATTTTTAATGAGGTGCATGAACACAATAGGTTAAACAAGAGCATAAATATACATATAACAAAATTGATCTTAAATCTGTACCAATAAACCAAGATCCATACTAATGCAAAGTATTCATATTTATAGCATATCCCATTTAAATGTAAACAAACATTTATAGACAATTATTTAGGGAATTTGCGTGTTGTTCTCTAGACTGTTTCCTGTTGATTGGGGGTACTGTTAATCAGGTCTTACATGGGGTATCCTGTGTGGTAGGTCCATCTTATCCAGCAATCCTGAAGCTTTCATGGATATTGGATCATATGGGCCATTGCTTCAGGGGGTCTTGTTTGATCAAACCATATTAGCCAATAAGGAATCCACAGATTTCTATCCTCTGTGGAAACAAAAGCAGAACCTCTTTCCCAAAGCAGCATATTTTTAGACCCAAACTTTGAAGTCAAGATACATTTAAAATAAATATGTTGGTTTAGCTTAGCAACCCATATAATGAAATGTCTTTTTGTGCTTATCTCATTTATAGTCAAAAAATTGAAAGAAGAGTATGCATGATCCAGACTCTATGTGTATTTTGCATCTTTATGTGACTTTTTTTCTTTATTCCTTTAATCTGTCTGTATTCTGTCTCTTTAAAGACTTCGTTTTATTTTTTTCAAACTATTTCTTTTTATAACTGTCTAAACTTTTCATCACCTCTCTCCCAAGCCTATGTAAATTTTTTAAACACACTGTGACCTGTTCAGAGGTTATTTTTCTGTCTGAATCTGTCTTTATTGTGTATCTCTAATTATTTTCTGACTGGAAGCACTTTAAAATGGTAAACAGTGTGGCCAAGACAACACTGGATGCTGACTCTGCCTCTCTTGGCCCTCTAACATGGCAGAGGTAGTTCACCACCAGCTCTGGGACTGCCAGATAGGAGCCATGCCCATCACATCAACTCTGGGAAGTAGTTGGCCCATGCTGCCAACTAAGTAACTTGTGACATATTGCCCACAAACCTCATTCAAGTGGTCGGCCTCCTGAAAGATCCAGAGCTGTTCATGAACAACAACTAGCATGAACCAAGAAGCCTTCTTAAATGAACTATGCAGTTTTTGCTGCTACCACTGAGTCAAGAAGCCTTCTCTTAAAGTAATCTTGCCTCTACTTGCTTCTAGCAAACAGATCAAATCTGAAAAAAAAATACAGCTACCAAGAAGTCATGATTAAATCTGTTCTTTTGTGTTTAGAATTCCTTCTCAAACTCTCTCGGGTTTTATGTAGATGTAGTTGCCTCATGTTCGTGTGCAATTTTGTAAACAGAGACTAGTCATTTGTTTCCCAGCCATCTGCATGCAAATAATCACACAGAAACTATATTAATTACAATGCTGTTTGACCAATAGTTTATGCATATTTCTAGGTACCTCTTACATCTTAAATTAACTCATTTCTATTATTCTCTAATTACCATGAGGGTGTGGCATACTGGTAAGGCTCGACTAGCAGCTGGTGTCTTTCTCCTCTGGCAGCTACATGGTGTCTTTTGACTGTGCCTCCTTTCTCTCTATATCTTTGTTCGGATTTCCCACTAGGCTTTACTCTACTAAATCATTGGACAAAACATCTTCTTTAATAACCAATGGTAATAAAACATATTCATAGAATATAGATGGGAATCTCACATCAACTTGAAGTAATTTTGGGAGAGATAAGCAACAACTATCCCAAACTCAAGAGAATTCAACTTATAAAAAGAGCTAACTGAATCATTCCTCGTATTTTATAGGACACACTAATAACTGGAGCATCTATATTCTATACAGATTCAAATAAGTCAGGAAATGCAGGTTACAAATCAGAAAATTTAAGTAAATTGGATCAAAGCCCTTGTCATTCTGTCCAAAAGTCAGACTTATATGCTATTCTCATGGTACTAAGTAAGGGATTTTAAAGAACCTCTCAACATAGTTACTGATTTACGGTATGCAGAAAGAATTGTTTTGCATATTAAAATCACTTAATTTATACCAGATGATACATAATTGAATATTATTTATTCAGTTACAAAATAAAATCCAGAATAGGACTCATCCCATATATATAAAAACACATCTGATCCATATATGTCTGCCAGGTCCTTTAGCACAAGTTAATACAGAAATCAGTCAATGATTGATTGTAAATATGCTGAATGCCTCAGAATTTCATTTTAAAGAACCATCTTGTCAATGGCAAAAGTTTAAAAAGAAAATTTTCTGTAACATTGCAACAAGCCAAGGAAATTATAAGGAAATGTACTACTTGTTCTTTTACAACCAAATATCACTACCTGCAGGAAGTAACCCAAAAGGTACTCAAAGGAATGACATCTGACAGATGGATGTGTTCCATTTGTAGATTTGGACAACTAAAATATATACACCACACTATTGTTACCTATTTAGATTTTCAATAGGCAACTGCTTTGAATTTGGAAAAGGATGATTCAGTATTCACACATTTCCTAGAAGTTGTGGCTGTCACAACTATACATGAACAAATAAATACAGATAATACCCCAGCATATATCTCTAAGAAAATGAAACATTTTTTGCTTTTTATAATATAAAGCATGTTACAGGTATAACACACAATTCTACAGAGCAGGCAGTTATAGAAAGATCAAATCAGACTCTAAAGGATCTGTTAAATAAACAGAAAGGGATAATAAAGACCCCCAGAAATAGGTTGCATAATGCTTTATTAACTTTGAATTTTCCAAATGCTAATGAGAAAGGAACAACAGCTTCAGAGAGGCATAGGATAGTTTAAAAAAAAAAAGAGCAAGAGAATTTAATCAGCCAATATACTTTAAAGATGTACTGACCTCAGAATAGAAACCAGAACATGTGTTATGCTGGGTAAGGCATTTTGCTTTTCTTTCCACAGGAACTCAAAAGCTAGAGATACGATCAAAACTGATACAGATTTTAGAGGAACGAGTGAGATCTCTTAATTAAAAGACATGATTGTTCATTAAACACTATGGCTATTTAATCTAAACTAACCTATAAAACTAACAAATGCTTTTCATTTGATCAGACAGAACTTTCCAAAAAAAAATTTTCTCCTCAAATTTATGGTTATGGAAGGTTTTGATTTCTTTCTTCCATTGTATAATTTTAGCTCCTTTGTCGAAATTCAGGTGTTCATAAGTTTGTGGGTTAATATCTAGGTCTTCGATTCGATTCCATTGGTCGACATCTCTGTTTTTATGCCAATACCAATCTGATTTCAAGTTGATTATTGTCTTCTCCAGATCTGTGAAGAATTTTGATGGGATTTGGATGGGGATTGCATTGAATCTATAGATTGCTTTTGGTAGAATTGCCATCCAAGAGCATGTTACCCCAAGATACTTTATGCTATTTTTGGCTATTGTGAGAGTTGACGTTTCCTTGATTTCCCTCTCTGCTTCTCTATCCTTTGTGTATAGGAGGGTTACTGATTTTTTTGAGTTGATCTTATATCCTGCCACATCACTGAAGGTATTTATCAGCTGTAGGGGTTTTTTGGTAGAGTTTTTGGGGTAACACTAACCAAGGAAGTGAAAGATCTATTTGACAAGAACTTTAAGACTTTGAAGAAAGAAATTGAAGAGGACACCAGAAAATGGAAGGATCTCCCATGCTCTTGGATGGGTAGAATCAATATAGTAAAAATGGCAATTCTACCAAAGGCAATTTATAGATTCAATGCAATCCCCATCAAAATCCCCCAAAATTCTTCACAGACCTTGAGAGAACAATAATCAACTTTATATGGAAAAACAAAAGACCCAGGATAGCCAAAACAATCTTATACAATAAAGGAACTTCCGGAGACATTACCATCCCTGACTTCAAACTCTATTACAGAGCTACAGTAATGAAATGGATATATATATTGATATAAATTTGAGATTAATTTTGTTAAAACATACTGTATATACATTTCTAATCTTGTTCAAGATAGTGTACCTATACAGCTCACTTAACAATGCAATGCAAATTTCTAGTTCTTGAAAATTATTATTACCATCTGTTTAGGATAAGAAAATGCGGGTTAGTAGCTAATCATCTATTAAAATCAAATTTGTAGTTACATTAAGTATGTTTTCAAGTTCAAAGATATATTTTAGAAAGGTTGTTTACAAACATTTTAGAGATCTGCAGAATATGGCATTTAAGATGTTTTAATAACATAGAGCTCACTAGAAATATGCCTGAGTAATCAGCCAAGCAGTGTTGTAATTAATATAGTTTCTGTGTGATAATTCAGGTCTGGGTGGCCGGAAATTAAATAGGAGTCTTCTATTACACTTGGGTCTCTGAGCGAGTTGATGACTAGATAGTTATAGTTTTCCTTGTTTACCAGACTCAGAAAGCAAGTTATGATAGAAAGGAAATTAAATGCAAACTTTAGACTCATAAAAAAGGGTAGATATGGAGTATTTTCTCTGAATTTGTCAAATACAAATGGACTGGACATTGCTGCTGTATTTGTTGCTTGTATATATTGTATATATTTATTGTACTCATTGTATATAGTTTTTCTTATATTAGTCATAGCTTTCTTTTTTAATTTTAGACAAACAGAAGCTATAGTGCTATATTATTTGTGTTTTCATAAATAAAGCATGCCTCAAGATCACTGCAAAGCAGCCACACTAGTCAGCCATACAAACCAGGCAGTGGTGGCACACACCTTTAATACCAGAAGCCACAATAGTTAGCAAGTAGAGGCTAGGTGGTGATTTTGCATTCCTTTAATCCCAGCACCAGAGAGGAATATAAGATGGGAGGAGACAGGTATCAGCTGAATCTCAGTCTGAGGATGTTTTGAAGCAGGATCACCCATTTTCTGTCTGAGGTAGAGGTAAAATCCTATGGCTGGCTGTTTTGCTCTTCTGAACTTCTGGTTCAACCCTAATATCTGTCTCTGGGTTTTTCTTATTCATGCTGCCTTTTATTCTGCATTATGTCCTGCAGAACAATCTAGGTCATGGCAAATAGCAGGATTTCCATTGTTGTCTGTCTTTCTATCTGTCTGTCTGTCTGTCTGCCTGTCATCTATCCATACATCTATCATTTTTAAAACATTGTCTCATTATGTAGTACAAACTAACCTAGTTCTCCTTATGTAAACTCTGTTGGCCTCAAATTCAAGATCCTTTTATCTCAGCTTCCAGAGTGCCAGGATTATAGACCTGTGCCTTAGGTAGTTAGCACTGATGAAAAAGAGAAGTGAGAGTTGGAAGCAATGAGGACTTAGCTAACTGTGCTTTCTAGTTTTATGTCAACTTGACATAGCTAGAGTCACCAGAAAGGAGGGAATCTCAATTGAGAAAATGTCTCCTTAACAGTTATCGGCAAGCCTCTGGAGCATTTTCTTAATTAATGATTAATGGTAAAGGGTACAGCCCATTGTTCTTTTTTTGCTCATGATAGCTTTGACTATCTGGGATTTTTTTCTGGTTCCATATGAATTTTAGGATTCTATTTTTATTTCTGTAAAGAATGTTGTGGGGTTTGGTTTGGAACTGTATTGAATCTATAACTTGTTTATGGTAGAATGGTCATTTTCACAATATTGAGTCTACCAATACATGAACATGGGAGGGTCATTCCATTTGCTAGTATCTTCTTCAATTTCTATCTTCAGAGATTTAAAGTTTTCATTTTATATATTTTAAACCATCAGAAGTTGATATCTTAATGATAAGAATTTCCTGTTCCCAGATGATTTTTTCACTGTCATTTTTAGTGAAGTCAATCTTTCTTGTGCTTTTATAAAATGACACATTTTTTATATGCCATATTTCCATGTATTTATGGGTCTAGTTGGGAATGCCATTCTGTTTTCTTGATCTATTCTGTACTATTATATGTAAAATACAATTTTATAATGTGCTTTTAAAGCTGGTGTTTCATACTCTCTTTTGCAAAAGAGTAACTTTATCATTTTTCAAAATGAGTTTTAGAATTTTTTTAAATATATGAAACTCTCTAAGATATAGATTGGTACATGAAATTTGTGCATTGATTTCTAAGTGAATTTATCTCTTCTAGTTTTGAAATTGCCTATATGTGAACATGGTATTTCTATGGGTTGGCTTCCTTCAAGTCTTCTAGAATAATTTAATAGATTTCTTCATATTACTTTTCTACATTTCATTTCCAGACATAGAGTTTCTATTGCTTTTGTAAATTCTACTTTCACTAAATAGGTAAACTGATGTGTAGGTAAGTAATTTACTTTCTGTTGATTCCAATTTTTTTTATTTCTTTGACATAATACAATTGCTAGAATAGTACAAAATACATCTTGTGCACTCTCTCCTATTTAAATATACATCTAAGCCTTCTCTAGTCTTATGTGCCTTGTATATCAAAATCATACCATTTGTATCATAGAAATTGTATAGTATTTTTGGGGGAGCCTAGGCAGTTTGGATGCTCACCTTATGAGACCTGGATAGAGGTGGGTGGTCCTTGGGCTTCCCACAGGTCAGGGAACCCTGATTGCTCTTTGAGCAGATGAGGGAGGGGGACTTGATCGGGGGAGGGGGAGGGAAATGGGAGGCGGTTGCAGGGAGGAGGCAGAAATCCTTAATAAATAAGTAAATTAAAAAAAAGAAATTGTATAGTATTTTTAACAACTGCCAAGGGACTGCCCTTTGTTACTCTAATTGTTAGTAAAAAGTCTTTTAAAAAGAATGTTTTTACTATTGGTATTTAATTTTCCTAAATAAATAGTTCTGTTAAATCTGATCTTTCTCTTAGAGCTGCAATATGCTAATGCTGTAATGCGCTTTGATTATGTCTGGCTTCGAGACCACTGCCGCTCAGCGTCGTGCTATAATTCTAAGACTCATCAACGGAGCCTGGATACTGCCAGTGTGGATTTATGTATCAAGCCAAAGACCATTCGCCTGAATGAATCCACACTCATCTTCACTTGTAAGTATACAGGAGTTTGTTGGATTTCTTAGGTCTTTTTCTAAAGAATAATGATTTTATTAAAAAAATAGTTTGGCTCTTTCCAAATTAGGGTGTGTTTTTTTAGTTAATTTCTCCCCTTGTTTTAGAAGCAATTTCAATAACCTTTTGATTTTGTTTAGTTTTGTTACAGCTAACATCATACTTAATTTTCAGACAGGATAATTTCTAACTAGGAAACATTTCAAGGATGGCTGCTTTTGTCACTCTTTGTTTTGCCTTTATTTGTTTTGCACTTTATTTTTAAGACAATATCTTGTAATATAGCCCAACTGTCCTTTAATTTACTATATAGATCAGCCTGGCCTCATACTAGTGATTCTACTGCTCCAGCTTCCTGAGTGCTTGGGTTTCACACATAAGGACTAACATTCTCAGCAGAAAGTAAGGAGACCTTGCTTCCCTTGCTTAGACTAACCCATACCTCCTTGGGAACCGCCTGTACCAGCCTGAATGGTCTCATTCATACCATTTCCCCTGTTGAAAGCCCTCTTATGCCTTCTGTAAACCATACTTCAGGTGCTACCCACTGCCTTCTGTACTAGGCCTGCCTATAGCTCCCAAGATTTTTGCTCCAGGATCCCAGCCTGCATATCCTCTGTAGCAAGAAGAAGACCAGGCTTTCCCTACTTAGGCCCACCCATATTGTCCCTCTTGCACTAGAGAAGAACTAGGGCCTACCCTTCTTAGGCCTACCTATATATCCAGGAGCCACACTTAAGGCAAGGACCATGAACTGCTACACTGTGCTGACCTATAGCTCCTAAGAATTTTGTTTCAGTGTGGGAAGAAGAGAGAGCTGCTTGTTTGTTCCTGACTGCTTAACCCAGAAATAATCACTTAGAAACTATATTATTTAAAACACTGCTTGGCCTGAACTGTTAGCTCTAGCTTCTTTTTGGCTAACTCTTATATATTAATTTAACCCATTTCTATTAAACTGTATATGGCCATGTGACTATGGCTTACCGGCAAAAGTTCTGGCATCTGTCTCTGGCGGGGCTACATGGCGATTCCCTGACTCCTTCTTTCTC
This sequence comes from Microtus pennsylvanicus, assembly GCF_037038515.1. Classification (NCBI taxonomy): domain Eukaryota; kingdom Metazoa; phylum Chordata; class Mammalia; order Rodentia; family Cricetidae; genus Microtus; species Microtus pennsylvanicus. The sequence goes on along the minus strand of NC_134601.1, from coordinate 20,473,937 downwards.
CCAGAATTCTGTCTAGTTTTCCCCACCTACCTCTATCCCTTTATGGCTCTGCTATAGGGCCAAAACAATTCTTTATTCATTAACAGTAATCACAGCATACAGAGGGAAATCCCACATCAGTTTCAGAAATACAACCAACATAGCCTTCTTCAGAAAGAAGATCTGACTTAGTTTACTTGAGCCTACCTACACCACTCCAGAACTTCTTTCATAAGCCCCACAGAGGAAAATGAGCATTTCGACCTTGTGAATTTCTCTGCTAAATGAAGGAGAAGTTTTAAAAGAACGACATAGGGAAAACATGAAAAACATTGACCAACATACTACTTAAGATGTGCAAGTCCCAGAACAGGAAAAAAAATAACAAGACAGTATGACTCTTCCATAAAGTGCTAATTACATAATAATAGCACCTAAATGTAAATGACCTGGAAAAACTTCCAGGCAGAGAACTTTTTTTTAAATTTATTTATTTATTAAGGATTTCTGCCTCCTCCCCGCCACCGCCTCCCATTTCCCTCCCCCTCCCCCGATCAAGTCACCCTCCCTCATCTGCTCGAAGAGCAATCAGGGTTCCCTGACCTGTGGGAAGTCCAAGGACCACCCACCTCTATCCAGGTCTCGTAAGGTGAGCATCCAAATTGCCAGGCAGAGAACTTAAAAGAATAATTGCAACTGTGTTCAAACAACTCAAAGACATGAATGTACTCCAAAAGAATGAAAACAAAAACATAAATGAAATGCAGAAGTCAACCCAAGATATAAAAATAAAATTTAACAAAAATAATTGCTGAACAAAAGCCAAACTGAAATTCTGGTAGAAATGGAAAAACTCAAAATGTTAAAAACAAAAACAAAACCCTCAGTGGAAAGACTCACCAACAGAATGGATCATGTAGGAAGCAAAAGAATCAGGGGCAGAAAAAATAGAGAAATTAGGTAACTCAATAAAAGTCAATGAGAAGTTTTAGAAAATATATTAATAAGTAAAAGCTAGAGTAGCAGGGAGTTTGTTGTGAGATTCTGTCTCTTAGTAATGTCAAACACACTCCTAAAGTCTCACCAATATATGACTGCTTACACATGAACTAAACAAGGACAACAACAGTAGACATGCTAATATGGATGAGGAAAAGCCCAGAAGATCTCAACCCTATACAAAGAACCTAAAGCAACAAGGGAATGCTGGAAGTTGGAGGAGAGGTAGTCCACACCAGAGAAAGAATACCTCAACTGGTCTTCCAATACCAAATGGTCAACCCTGAAATCATACATAAAAGTAACATCATATAATTATACATGTTATATTTATGTATTTAGGGAAATATACATATAAAAACAGTGAAAAAAGCCATAAATATGGAAGGTGGGTCATATATCGAAGGGTTTGGATTAAGGAAAGGGAAGGGAGGAAATGATATAATTATATTATAATCAAAAAAATAAAAGAATTTTTTTTAAAAAAAATATTAGAACAGGCCATGGAGAGATGGATCAGTAATTAAGAGCAGTTGCTGCTCTTGACGAGGATGTAATTTGGCCAGTTTCCTTTCATCTGTAATCCGAGTTCTGGGGTTGGTCTATGGGCACGAAACTCATACACAGTACACTCGTATACATGCAGGCAAAACACTTATACACATTTAAAAATGTGTGTATATATATAATCATTTATGCCCCAGCATATTTTTTTTTTTTTTTTTTTTTTTTTTTAGTATTTTGAGACAGGGTTTCTTCGTAGCTTTGGAGCCTATCCTGGAAATGGCTCTTGTAACCAGGCTGGCCTTGAACTCAAAAGGTCTACTTGCCTCTGCCTCCCGAGTGCTAGGATTAAAGGTGTGCACCACCACTGCCTGGCTGCCCCGGCAATGCTTAAGCTTGCATGGGCAGCCCTTTTATGGTAGCTCTCTAGTTGTTCCTATCCTAAATGTTCGTGTTATTGTCATACCTAAGGTTCAGCAGTCTTTCTTTATGCTGTCTATCCAACATTTTGTTTTGTTTTGTTTTGTTTTTGTTTTTGTTTTGGTCTTCCTCTTCACCTTATCTTGTGCATTCCTCCAAGCAGTGCTGTCTTTGGGTATCTGCTGTCATTCATTCTGATAACATGGCCCAAGTGTCTCAAGCACTATTGTTGTATCCTGTAGTTTACTTATTTCCATAGATGGAGGTGTTTCTTAAAGTTATTATTGTACAGCCTATCTCTTTGTGTGGATGTCTAGAATCCTGCTGAGACATGCCATCTCAAACACCTAAAAGTTGTATCAGTATACAAAATGTCCTAAACAGAGATAGAAACATGCATACATACAATCTGACAAAATAACTTTGCATAGGTGTACAAATATAAACAAAAGTAACAGATATAATTTGAACTTGTGTTAATATACAAAAACTATACCATTGTAAATTATCCATAAATAATAGCTCACAAGTATTCATTCTATTACCCACTATTACTCTCTCCCCCCCCCTTTTATAACCCTATATAGTTTTCATCCTAACCCTCTATCTAGTATAAGTAATAATCAACAACCCCTAAACAGTGTTTCCAACTCTATAAATAAACTTTTCTTGGGGGGGAGTCGTCTTCTAGAATTGCTTCCTGCTGTCATGGGGGCAATGTTGTCTTAAAGGGATCCTGCAAATTAAAGTGATGGTTAAGTTTCAAAATTACTGTCTAGTATAGTTGCAAATAATTTCCAAGTAGTCTATAGAGTTTTCTTTTTCCAAGTTCTTATTTGAAGTTCTGGCCAGAATGTCATGAGATGGTGTACCATTTCCAAATCTGGTACCCAAAAAAAGCGGTCTTATAATAGCACTGTCTGCATCACAATGTCATCTCAACTAGGTAGAGTTGTTGCTGTGGGGCCCCATCTTCTTCCTGGAAACTTCAAAGATTACTGCAGGAAAAGGATCTGTAGGAAAATCTATGTTCATCATGAAAAGCTTAAACATTATTCATATAAGCATACATTCAATGAAGAATATGATATAGACAAAATAGGCATGGAGAAAGTAAAATTGTTCCTAGGCTTTCTTCTGTCCCATACCAGATGGCTCCTGATGTGAGACAGAAACTCGGCATCTTCCTTTTAACAACATACTTGGATTTAGAAAAGTACAGAGCCATTGTCCAACTCCAAAACCAACTGAATATATTAATGTGTGTGTGTGTGTGTGTGTGTGTGTGTGTGTGTGTGTGTATGTGTGTGTAGGGGGTACTTGTACTCTTTGATGAACTTTATAAGAGCAGTACTTGCTGGACATGACAAGGCCTTTGCACACAAAACACAGTTTTTGTGACTTTTGGCACATAATAAAGCCAGTCAAAATTCCCAGCATGGATGAGGGAGAGACTCATGAAGTAGACTCAGTTGTTTAAAAATAGTGCACATCAAGATTTGAGTAGAAAGTGATGGGCAAGAACAGTTGGAGGGGAGAGAATAGGAGGTGGATTTGATCAATATATGTGCATCTATAAAATTATCAAACAATTAAAAATGTAAGACAAATGTTGACAAAAAATAAACATTTTAAAGTAGTAAATTGTTGTCAATATTTCTAAATTTTATTTTAATCATTTTTTTCCTCCTAAAAAGGGCCAGATGGTCATGTGACTAGATATGATCTGGATTGGCTGGTGAAAAATAGCTATGAAGGGCAGAAACTAAAGGTAATCCAACCTAGAATATTATGGAATGCTGAACTCTATCAGCAAGCCCAAGTTCCATCTGTAGATTTCCAGAGTTTCTTAGAAACAAATGATGAACTGAAGAAGTTTCTGCAGAACCTTCTGCTATATGGAATTGCATTTGTAGAAAATGTCCCTCCCACTCAAGAGCATACAGAGAAGTTGGCGGAAAGGATCAGTTTAATCAGGTAATTTACTAACTCTCTGAAATGCACAATAACTAATGTCTACATGAGCACCAATTAAAAGACGTAAAAAGATCTAGCTCATGAAGCATCTGCCTCAAAAGTACTAGGCCCAGGTTCAGTCTCCAGTACTGCCACCCCCCCCAAAATAATCTCTCTGTCCCTCCCTCCATCTCTCTTTACCTTTCTTTCCCCCTGTCCCTCACTCACCTTTACATCATGACTTCCTCCCTGTACTGCATTCTGCTTTCAAAAGGGGCCTGAATTTGTACTGTATTTTAAAAATAGAGATATTATAAAAATCACCCAGTTTTCATCTTCATAGATACCTAACTCTCAATCATAGATTGGCTGTTAATACTTCATTGGATACATTATATTGCATTTAGCATATTCACAACCTATATTGTATTTTGGTCTGCAACCCTTTTAATCATATTTTATTGTCTGTTCCTCACTGATAAGCACCTGATTCTAAGATCCAATCAGTGACTTTTCCAGGATCACTGTGACAGTAAGCAATATACTTCTGGTTTATTTATCTTAAATAAAGTGTTCTTTTCATTACTAATTTCCATTTCTCATACAGATTTATCTTCTGTAGCATTAAATGTGACATAAATTTACTTACAAATAGTATTTGTTTTTTATTTAATAAAATGTATGTCTAACTAGTTCATTGTGTTACCCAAAGTACCAAAGTATGCTAGGTCATGAAGACAGTGGGAGTAGAACATAATAAATAGCATTTGTGAGCCATTTAGTTTGAAACACAATTTCAGAGCTCTCAAATAAAAGAAACTGTTGCTAAGCAAACAACTGAGAAAGTTTGGAAACTTTTGTTTCAAGAGGAAAAGCATTTCCTGTTTGCTCTTAGGTTTAAGGAACTCTGAAAGCTAAACGATTAAAGTATCCTTTCCTCAAATCTAGGTGTTGTGGCACTGTCCTTTAATCCCAGAACCTGGGAGGTGAATCTCTGAGTTACAAGTCAGCATTGTTTACAGAATGAGATTCAGGACAGCCAGGGCTGCACAGAGAAATCCGTCTTGAAAACCCAAATCAAAAAAGTATCTTTTCCTCAGATCTGAACCTACTGAGAAAATAAATGCAAAATCAAATCTATTATCCTGCAGGAGAAATTTAATATAGCAAGTCTCATAATTGTAACAAAAATACCATTTTCTCTTTTTCTTATTCCTCTGTGTTCAAATAATTAAATGAAAGCAAACACCTCTATGACATATGAATAATATGAAAACTCTCTCTCACACTTGATTATTAGATTTTCTATATTAGAAAATGACTGTTGTTGAAAAATCTGAATATTAATGAAAGACAGTAGTTGTTATATAAATTAATTAAAATTTTCACTTGCTGTAAGCAGCCACATCATCATTTCTATAAAAAGAAAATAAACCCAGGGGATAGCCTTGAATGAAGAGGCTATTAAAATAATCAGATAAACAAAGGGCGGTGATCCCTGAGCTTTCAGAATGTGCATTTTAGTGATTTTCAGTTCATATTCCTAGAGTATTAATTAGTGACAGAATTTCAAAGATTGGCATCTTTAACTGTCAATTTCATCTATATATAGCAATCTGTAACAACAATTATTATATATATTAAGAATAAACAATGATGAATAATATTACAAATATCTAATAGTTTTTTCTTGATTTTACTTGTCAGAGAAACCATCTATGGAAGGATGTGGTATTTCACTTCAGATTTTTCCAGAGGTGACACTGCCTACACCAAGCTAGCTCTAGATCGGCACACTGACACTACCTACTTTCAAGAGCCCTGTGGGTAAGTATATTAGACTTTTCCAGTGTAGTGTTTTTCTATTTGATGGTTTTGAATAGTTTCTTAATTGTCTTCCATTCTATTTTAGTGAAGATCATGTCTACTTACCGTGGACATAGATGAGTGTTTCTTTATCCTCCCTGGAAACATAGTCATTTTAAAATATTCTAGTTTAGTCTTCATTAAACTTTTATGAATAAAAGTTGTATTTAAAATATAACACATATACATGTGTGTCTGTGAAAAGAAACAGATACTGGCTTATGCTGTAGCGTAGTTTGCTCTATCCTAGAACTTGAACTCAGAATGTAGCCGAGACTTGAACAATCCTCTTGCCTCAGGCTTCCAACCCACTATATGGGACTACAATATTTTCTCAAAGTAATTACAACTCACCAAAAAAGTTAAATAACTATAAGTTTTAGAAATAACATTTTTGGCATGATGGTAGAGATCTTTAATTCCAGAACTCAGGAGGCAGAGGCTGGTAGATGTTACTGTACTCAGAGATAGCCTATTGATAGTGGTGCAGAGTTAAGGCTGTGACATCAACTAGACTGTAATCTGCAATGCAGTCTAAACATGTATTATTAGCTTTTTGGTGTTGAGCATGTAAGTTAAAATCTCCAAGTTTCCATATCTTCATCTGTAAAATGAGATTAGCAATACAGTCTATCCATTTATGTTGAAAATGGATTAAATTTTGTAAAAAATTTAAAGCACTTAACATTCTTTTCAACACATACTAAGTATTCAGTAAGGATTAGTTGTCAATCACCACTATCATCTTCATTATTAAATGCATATCCTTTCTGAAGCCACTTTTGCTCTGAATTTCATCGTTTCAACTGGAGATTTGCTCCTATCTTTAGCCTTTCCATACCTGTTGGCTTCCTAGCAGTCAATTTTTATTAATTCTCTGCTTTTGTATACTTGTTTAGACTCTATTTTCTTTTTTTTAAATATTTTTATAGCTAACCTTTTTTTAAAAAATCTGCATGTAATACCTTATGAAAATTATTATTAGCATGCATTAAGTGTAAGGGGGGTCTTATTTTGATAGTTCCATACATGCTTATAATGTGCTTTAAACATATTTATCCCTTCTATTATTCTTACCTATCTATACTCCCTTCTCCCTTTCTATTTTATCATCCCTAGTAGCCCCCTCTCAGTTTCATATCTTCTTTCTCCTTATCTACCATATGTTCACTAAAACATGTAATACTTGTAATGACTTACTTTGCATTACATATTGATATCAAAAATATTAATGTGTGAGTGTATAGGTTGCATTGTGTATGTGTATATGTATGTATGTGTGTGTATGTGTGTGTGTGTGTGTGTGTGTGTGTGAGAGAGAGAGAGAGAGAGAGAGAGAGAGAGAGAGAGAGAAAATTTCTTTATCTACTCCTCTATTGATTAGGCATGTATTATAATTCAGTTGCTGTGAATAGTATGACAATAAATACAGATCTGCAACTGTCTCTGTGGTACACTGACTTGGTTGTTTTGGGTATATTCTCAGGAGAGCTATAACTAGATTATTACATTCTTACTATTTAAAATGTAGTTTTTTTACATAATATATCCTTAGTATGGATTCCCCTCCCTCTACTCCCCCCAGTTCCTCCTACTACCCCTCCCAACCAGTCTACCCTCTTTCTGTCTCTCAATAGAAAACAAACAGGTTTCTAAAGAATAATAATAAAAAAGATAAAACAAAAACTAGCTCATTGGAATAGGAAAAAACAAACAGAAAGAAAAGAGCCCAAGAAAAGACACAAGAAATGTATATAGATGCAGAGACCCACTCATTTGCACACACAGGAATCCCATAAAAATCACTAAACTGGAAGCCATAATATATGCACAAAAGGACCTATGATGTAAAAAGATAGAGGAAAAACATAATTAAAATAAAGGATAAAAAATAAGATTTTTTCTTTAAAAAAGCCTTGACATGACATTATAAGATAAAAAAATAAAATCTCCAAAGATGTCATTGAGTTTGTTTTCTGCTGGTCATCTACTACTGGGCATGTAGCCTACCCTTAAGAGTAGATTATTTCTAGTGAGATACCTTTAGAGAAAACTCATTTCTTATTTGCAAGTGGTTATCAATTGGCGATTGCTTCATGGTTAGAAATAGGGGCATATGTCCACTTCTCATATAAACACTAGGGTCCCATCTGATTCAGACCCATGTAGGCCCTGTGCATGCTGCCTCAGTCTCTGTGAGTTCATATGTGCATCAATCCTGTTGGTTTAGAGGGCCTATTGTTTTGCTGTTCCCCCATCTCCTCTGGCTCTAACACTCTTTCTTCTCTTCTGAAAGGAAGCCATAATACATTACATAAAGGACCTGATGCAGACCCATGCAGGATCTGTGCTGCCTCAGTCTCTTCTCTTTGAGTTCATAAGTGTTTTATTAGAGGGATTTGTTTTCATAGTGTTCTCCATCCCCTCTGACTCTTAAAGCTTCTGATGGTGTCTGAGGAGGGCACTTATCTATGAGTATAACAGAATGTCTTTAGGAGTCATTGTATTGTTGTGTTCTTTCAGTAGAAGAGTAGTATTTTATTTTGCCCTAGGTCCCTGGGTTGTCTAGTCTCAGGTTCTTGGTCATCTGAACAGTGTCTAATATGGGTCCTTCTCCTGGAGTGGGCCTTAAGTCAAATCAGATGCTGCTTGGTTACTCCTACAAGGTCTATGCCACCATTTTCCTAGCATATCTTGCTGGCAGGATATCACTGTAGATTGAATGGTTTGTAGGCAGGTTGGTATTTACCTTTCTCCTTTTGTAGCATGCAGACTGCCTTCCCATACCATGATCAGTAATCAGTAGGGGTGAAGGCTTTATGTTGGCACCAGGTCATCTTCTCTGTCTTCAATGAATTGTGTATATATTGTCTTCATTAGTGAGCCCTTGCTATCAGTTTTTGAAGAGCAACCATTGTCTTGGCAACAGCCTGGGTTGTTTGGGGATTCTTATGGGACCCCCTTTGACCAACAGTTCAATTTGATGTAGACCATTCCCAGTATTGGAAGCTGCATTTAGTGACAAGAGATGTCCAGATGGGGCTTTCTCCCCCATTATTTAGCAATTTCCTTTAGATCACCTTCATATATGTATATTGTAATTGTCTGTCCTGTCCCTTTAAGAAACAAGCCCCGCCCACTCCCTCCCCAGTCTGCTAAAGCAAGTAGATCTTCTTTCCACTTCCAGCCTGCTAGTCCTTCCTTTCCATCTCTCTCCTGAAGAGGCAGCTTCTGCCTCTCTTCCTTCTTTGCCCTTCTCCCCTTCCCTCTCCTCCTCCCTTCTCTATCTCTAGTTCTCTTTCTCTCTTTCTCTCTGCCTCTCTCTGCTCTTCCCCCTTCTCCCCTTCTCCCCTTTCCCATTCCCTTCCATAACCCACTAAATAAATATCCAACCTCACTTTGCATTGCATGTGCCTATCCTTCTCTGTCTGTCACCCGCCATGCAGCTCTCTGCCTGGGACTCGCTGCCCCTCAGGGAATGGTACCGTTTTACTTTTACCATAAAATTTTGTGCCATGACTCAGACAGGCTCTTTCCACCTTCCCTCCTGCCCGAGGTGGGCCAGCTGAGGACACATCTCTGTCTCTCACCCGCTGCATGGCTCCCTGCCAGGGACTGGCTGCCTTTGTGGCCCATCATAGTCTTGTGGCCTGATGCCCGCTGCAGCCACTTGGGGAATGGCACCATTTTATTTTTACCATAACATTTGGTGAATTTCTCTCTCATGCTGCCTTTCATAGTCTTAAAGAGACTTTTCATTATGTAAAAATATCTGCCACAGCCATTATGACATAAATATACTACTGTTTATATAACATATATGTCTAAAACTTATATTTTCACAAACCCAAAGAATTCTTGTGAGTTCCAGGGAGCCAAATTGAAGGATTCACCTTAAACAGGTTATATACACCCCTCTCAATTCCCTGGTTCTAAATTTTTTTTCCTAAACTTCACTTTGTCCTCTGTTCTGCCAGTACCTTAAACAGGTGTAACAGACACCAGACATTTCCATACCACAAACACCAGACAGGAACAAACAGACCAGCTACACCAGGATGTGACCAGCACCCAGCTTTCTCAGGTTCCGCCCAAAGGCGATGCCCACAAATAAGCAGAAAGAAGTCTTGAGAATCCACTCCCCCAAATTATTTAACATGTTGTGCCTAACCTCCCACCTTTTTATTATAAAAAAGAGATGAGAATGTAATGGTCTGTCTTGTCCCATTAAGAGACAAGCCCCACCCACTCCCCCCCCATCTGCTGAGGCAGGGGAATCTTCCTACTGCTTCCAGTCTGAGTTCCTTCCTTTCTGCCTCTCTCCAGTCTCCCCACTTCTCTCCCCTTCCCCCCTTTTATATATATATGTGTGTGTGTGTGTGTGTGTGTGTGTGTGTGTGTGTGTGTGTCTCCCTCTCTGTCTCTCTCTGTTTCTCTTTCTCTATCTCTGCCTCTCTCTCTCTCTCTCTGTTCGTCTCCCTTTTCCCTTCCCCCCTTTCCCTTTTTCCTCCATAACCCACTAAATAAATATCGACTTTCTCTGCATGGTGTGCCTAATAGGTCTCTGTCTCTCAACCGCTATGAAGCTCCCTGCCTGGGACCTGCTGCCTTCATGGCCCTCCGTGGTCTCATAGCTGCCCACTGCCACCATTCAGGGACCTGCATATATATGGTATATAAATATATAAAATATATACCATAACATATATATTTTTAAGAAGTTTCTACTATGTTAGGTTTCCATATTAGCCCTCAAATGGTGCTTAATTTTAGCTGTCTCTCTCTTTATTCCCTCTTTTTCCTCTCCCCACCCCAATCTGATCCTTCTCTTCCATATCCTCATTCATCCATAACTGTCCTATTTCCCTTTCTTAAGGATATCTATCTGTCTCCCTTAGGGGGTATTTTTTATGAATAGTAATGAGTTTCATAATAACATTATTACTGTTCCTCAAGGCTTTCATACTTAAGCCTTCCAAATGACTTCATTCAGTTTGTTGCTTTTTATCACCTATAGATCACAAAACCTACCTCACTTCTGAGTTAAACATTTTTAAGTGACTACTAAATAACCCAGACCTAGAAGTTTCAGAGAAAGTTCAATATGGTCAGAAATTACTTTTCACATTTTAAGTGCATTTCTTTTAGATTCTTGATTTTATTCCTTTATCTTTCCTTATGTTTCTTCCTTGTTTTACTTTGTGATATATTTTCCTGTATTTTTACATGTTTCATTAAATTGCTATTAAGTTTTATATTGAAGTATAATTACATTGTTTCTGCATTCCTTTTCTACCCTCCAATCCCTCTGATGTACTCTACCCCACTTTAAACCACAGCCTCTTTTTCTTTGTTATTATTATATAAGATTTGTGCTAGATTGAGTTAGAATGTTGCCCCCCCCATATGCTCATATATTTCAATATTTGGTCCCAGTTGGTGGAACTGTTTGAGAAGGATTAGGGGATATAGCCTTATTGGAGGAAGTATATTACTGGGGATGGGATTTGAGGTTTAAAAAGCCCATGCCATTCCTACTTATCTCTTTCTCTGTGTGTATGTGTCTTGTGCTTGTACATCAAGATGTAAGCTCTTAGCTACTTCTCTAGTTCCATGCCTGCCTGCTGCCATGCTTCCCAACATGTTGCTCATAGAATAACTCCTTGTAACCATGAGCCCCAAATTAAATGCTTTCTTTCATAAGTTGTTTTTGGTCTTTCAAGGCAATAAAAATGTAACTAACGTCCTACTGCAGCCAGGGTCAATGTTGATGTCCATGGCCCATGTTGCCACCAAAGGCCACAAGGATGCCTGGCCTCTGGGCCTCCACCTGTAGCTATGGGGTCCAGGGCCCTTCTGATACCAGGTCTGTGATAACCTGAATCATCTGCACTGCTACCAAGGGCTATAGTGTTGTCCAGGACTGAGCTGCTGCCAGGGGCAATTTTGGGGTCCGTGGATCTACCATAGCCAGGGTCTAGGTTGAGATCTGTGGTTTCTGTTACCATTGAAGGCCATGTGACTTCTCATGGTCTGGACTACTTACTACCTGGGCCAAATTGGAGTCCAAGGACCGTGTTGCTGCTGATTGTCCTTGGTCCTGCCACAACTGGGTTCTATGTTGATGTCTGATGCCCGTGTTACCACAGGAGCCCATGTGAACCATGTGTTGAACCATGTGTTAAAGTACAAGGGCCATGCTAAACTGGTCCTGCCCTCACTAGCCCAGGAGAGCTAACCCCACTCCTCATCAGCCCTGAGATACTGGAACCCAATGACCCAGGCACTGAGAGCTGTCCCCATCTTTAATAGAGTTTCCCACACACCCCAACCCCTGCACTTGGGAAAGCTAGCCCTACTTCCTCACCATGGTCAAGGGAGAGCTATTTCTGCACCTGATGGGGCTAGTCCCAGCATTCCAGTCAGAACAACTCAGCTACTACCATCCAGGGCTTTATGTTGGCACTAACCCATCTATGACCTACTGGAAAAAGTGACTGGTCCTACAAAAACATAGCCACAGGATAACTTGGGGCAACAGAATGATATCTAAAAGGAGCTTCAATGAGGGTCCAGTATTGTTGTTACACCAGAAGCCAGAGGCCTTGAACCTGACTAACAACATATTATACAATGAAAATTTATAAGTAAAGCTGTTTGGACAAAAAGGTATACTGCTTGATATACAACAGAGCCCAATGCCACTAAGACAAATGAAGAGGTACAAAAGACAAAGGAGTAAGGTGGTATTTTTTGCTTGTGTTTCTTTGTTGTTTGTTTTTAATTAATATTCTTATTTGTATTTTTATTTTTTTACTTTTTATTTTTATCTTATTTCTTTTTTAGTTTTCTTATGTGGTGAACACTACAAGAGTGAAGAGCAAATATGAAGGGACTAGGAAATGAGTGGGTTTGGGGTGAATGATGTGAAATTCCCAAAGAATCAATAAAAACTATGTTAATAAAAAAGTGACTAAGACACTATCTTAATTAGGGTTTCTATTACTGTGAAGAGACACCATGACCATGACAACACTTATAAAGGAAAAACATTTAATTGGAGTGTCTTACATTTTCAGAGGTTTAGTCCATTATCATCTAACCATGGTGGCATACAGGTAGACATGGAGCTGGAGAAGTAGCTGAGAGCCCTACATCTTTACTCAAAGGCAACAGGAAGTGGTCATGAGATGTTGGCAAAGTCTGCTTATTTGTTCCCGACTGCCCAGACCCAAAATAATTACACAGAAACTATAATATTTAAAACACTGCTTGGCCAATAACTTAAGCATATTGCTAGATAGCTCTTATATCTTAAATTAACCCATTTTCATTATTTTATATTTTACCATGAAGCTCATGGTTTACTGGTAAAGTTCCCAGGCATCTGTCTCCTTTGGCATCAGCTGTATGACATCTCACTGATTCAGCCTACTCTCTCTCTACATCTCTGTTTGGATTTCCTGCCTGGCTTTACTCTGTTAAGCCATTGGCCAAACGTAGCTTTATTCATTAACCAATAAAAGCAACACATACAGAAGAACTTCCCACACCAATGAGACAATGGGTGTGGCTTAAGCATATAGGAAACATCGAATCCCATCCCCACAGTGATATACTTCTTCCAACAAGGCCATACCCACTCCAACAAAGTCATACCTCCTAATAGTGCCACTCCCTTGGGGGCCATTTGCGTTCAAACCACCACATGCACATACACAGACACACACACCTGGGTATATAAATATAACTGCTCATTCTCCCAGTGTTATTTGTATGTATATGATTTCAGGACTAGCCAACCACTTAGTCCTGTATAAACGAATTAAGTGTCTCTTCTCTGGGAAGAAGTATTTCACCTGATCTCAGCATTCTTTAGTTGCCACTTCTTTGTTTAGGGTTAGGACTTCATTAGATTTCCCTCTTCCATGTTAGCTTGTCTAATTTTGTTTTACTTCTTCAGGTCTTATTTATGAAGTATATTGTTGAGGTCTCTTGGATTCAGTTCCCCGTCATTTTAAGGAGACACAATCTCACATCAGATTTCTTGATTCTCTGGCTCTTAAAGGATTTTTTGCCTCCTCTTCTCTCTTCTGCTATGTTGCCTAGGCTTTATATACAGAAGTTATATTGTAGATGTATCAACTGAGACTGGGCACACCCCATAATCACTTTTCTCTGCATTTTGGCTGGTTGTACTTTTCTGTAATAGTTTCCATCTGTTGCAAAAACAAGTTTCCTTTGATTTTGTTTCTATTCGTGTTTTTTTTAGAAGGTGAGAGCTACACTTATCTGTGTATATAAGAATAAATATGTAGAATACGCTTAGTAATTATGTTGGTTTTGTAAAGTGGTGATAGTAGGCTCTCCTATAAGATCTACAACCTCAATAACCTTAGGTAGTTGATGAGGTTTCTAGTGCCAGGTATAATTTTTTTCTGAGAGGCCTTAAGTACAATTAGAAAGCTGTTGGTTACACCTAAGATTTAAGTACCACTGGGCGGTGGTGGCACATACCTTTAATCCCAGCACTCGCGAGGCAGAGGTAGGTGCATCTCCGTGAGTTTGAGGCCAATCTGGTCTACAAAGAGAGTTTCAGGACAGCCAGAGCTGTTACACAGAGAAACCCTGTCTCAAAAAAAATTAAATAAAACAACAATGTTGTAATAGGATCGGCGGGGCTGCATCCCCAGCACCCCGGCCGCCTGGCTAGCTTATGCCCCAAAATAACAACAAACTGTATTCTTTTAAACACTGCTTGGCCCATTTCTATCTAGCCTCTTCTAGGCTAATTCTCACATATTAATTTAGCCCATTTCTAATCATCTGTGTAGCACCATGAGGTTCACTTACCAGGAAAGATTCAGCATTTCTGACCTGGAGGCTGGCTGCATTGCCATCTGCCCAGGAGAGAGGAGCTATGGCGTCTCTGAGATCACTTCCTCTTCCTCCCAGCATTCTGTTCTGTTTACTCCTCCCACCTATGTTTTAACCTATCAGGGCCAAGCAGTTTCTTTATTGCTTAACCAATGAAATCAACAGATTGATATATGACACTCCCACATCACAACAAAAAATAACCGTTAAGGTTATTGTGCTATTATAGTCATCCTTATGATTCATAGGTGTGACAGCTTAGTGGGAATATTAATTGCTTCCATTTCTTGAAAGCTTGCATAGCACCTTCTTGTTTCTGAAGTGCATGGTGTCTTCAGCAATAGGAAATTATCCTCAACCTCTGTGAGGCAACCAAGGGCAATAGTAATAGCCTATATTGCATTGAGAGTCTCTTAAACTCCCCTGATGAATAGCCCCAAAGGGGGTTTCTTATGCCTGATAGTGGGATTTTTGGTAGTCAGTATTGTAGTGATATTTAATTTGTATTTTAATAAATAAAGCTTGCCTGAAGATCAGGAGTTACCTGAAAATCACTGGTAAGCCTTATAGACCAGGCGGTGGTGATACATAACTTTAATCCCCATAGCCACACTAGTTTGCCATAAAAAACAGGTGGTAGTGATGCATGCCTTTAATCCCAGAACTAGAGAGGATTATAAAATGAGAGGAGACAGCTCTCAGACACAGTCTCATTCTGAGATTACCAGAGGCAGGATCTCCATTTCAGACTGAGGTAGAGATAAGAGCCAGTGGCTGGCAGTTTTGCTTGTCTGACCTTCAGGTTGAACCCCAATATCTGTCTCTGGGTTTTTATTATTTGTGCTATACAGTATCTCTTGGGAGGAATATTGTTATCCCAAATGAGATAACGTGTGTGTGTGTTTATAGCTATATGTGAATAAACAAATTGCTATAGGTGAATAAATAGAAGTGTTGTTCCTTATGGCCTTTAATTTTTTATATTATTTCTCCCTACCCTTTCCTCCCTCTAACCCCCACCCATATACCCCTTTATGCCTTCTTTCAAATTCATGGCCTCTTTTTCATTAGTTGTTGTAGCATGCATATGTGAATATTCATGTATGTTCCTACATACAAGTTTCTGAGTCTGTTAATGTTACTTATATGTATGTTTTCAGGACTGACCATTTGGTATTAGATAATCAATGAATGTTTTAGACATCCTTGTTATTTTACCCTCTCTTTCTGTATTGATCCCCTTTCCCACTCCACAATTAAACCTCCCTTCCATTTTACCCCCATTTCCCCCTTCAAATCACTTGCACCTTTCTATTCTCCTAGATAAATATCTACTATCTTGCTGAAAACAACAAGAAAAAACAAATTCTAAATGGATCAAAAACCTTAAAGTGAAACCTGAAACCTCTAGAAGAAAACATAGGCAGTACTCTATGAGATATAGGTGTAGAAAAGGAAATTCTGAATAGGACTCCATTTGCCCAGAAATTAAGGTCAACAATTGACAAGTGGGAACTCATAAAACTAAAAAGCTTCTGCACAACTAGAGAAAAATCAAGTGAAGAAATGCAAAATTTTACCAGCTATTCAGATGATTAATATCTAGAATATGTAAATAATTCAGAAAACAGTCAACAAAACAAAGAACTCAAGTTTTAAAAGGGGTGGGACAATGGGTCTGAACAGAGATTTTCCAAAAGAAGAAATAAAAGTGACTAAGTAATATTTCAAAAACTGTTTATACTCTGTCTTAAGGCTTCTAATGTTCTTATAAAACACCATGACCAAAAGTAACTTGAGGATGAAAGAGTTTATTTGATCACAGCTTATAGTTCACTATCAAGGAAAATTAGAGCAGGAACTCAATACAATACAAGAACCTGGAAGCAGGAACTGATGAGGAGGCCATAGATGAATGCTACTTACTGGCTTGCTCCTCCTGGCTTTCTCAGTTTATTTTCTTATACACTCTAGGACCATTTACCCTGGAGTAGCACCATCCATAGTCGTCTGAATCCTCCCCCATCAGTCCTTAATCAATAAAATGCCCCACAGGTTTGCCTACAGACTAATCTTATGGAAGTTTTTTTCAATTCAGATTTGTTCTTCTCAAACCACTGTAGGTTGTGTCAAGTTGGCATAAAACTAACCAGAGGAAATGTGATATTTAAAAAAAAAAAAAAAACTTTGAGATTTTATCTTACTCCAATCTGAATAGCCAAGGTCAACAAAACAAAATTTAAAAAAAAAACACACACAACAAATGCTGGGAGAAAAGAACCCTCATTCACTCTTGGTGAAATTGCAAACTGACCCAACCCTTCTGGAATCAGTGTGGAGAATCCTGTAAAAGCTAAATATAAATCTATCATAGGATCTAGTTGTACTCCTCCTTGGTATATGTCCAAAGGACTCAACCTCCTACTCCACAAATAATTACTCAGTCATGTTCATTGCTGATCTATTCACGATAGTTAGGAAGTAGAAACAGCATAAATGTCCTTCAACCAAAGAATGGGTAATGAAAATGTGGTACATGTACACAGTAGAATACTATTCAACTGTAAAGAAAAATGAATTCATGAAATGTGTAGGTAAATGGAGAGTATTAAGAAATATTATATTGAGTGGGGTGACCAAGACCCAGAAAGATAGACACCATATGTTTTCTCATATCTGTGGCTCTTCTCTCCAGATCTTCAGCTATGACTATATAATATCTGGAGTAAGCACAGAAACCAGAGAAGTAGAGAGAGGGACATGGAGTGACGGACACTAAAGAGAGTACTAGCAGGATATAAATACTTTTAACTTTATTTCTCCTCATGAATTTCAAAATTCTACTTGAATATTTCAGACAATTAATAGTCACCTTCCAGAACTTTTTTCTGTTAACATATTCAGATATACATTCAAACCTTCATTATCATCTTATCACGTGTCTATCTGTATTCCAAAGAGCACTATCATCTTTAAGGTTTTCCAAGTTAGAAACTTAGAGTTGATCTCAATTCCTCTCTATACTTCAAACTGTACATGGTTTTCTAAGTTATTTTTATCACCTTTATTCCCAACAGATTTTAGTACTATTGACAAATCAATGTTTTAAATTATTTTTGTCTATAAAGCAAAATAACAAAATTGAGATTTCATTAAGGAAAGGTGGGGTTTGGTTAGTGGTTATTTTGTTTTGTTTTGTTTAGACAGGGTTCTATGTGTCCCAGATTGGCCTCAGATTCACCATGTAGCTGACAAGAATGCCCCTCTTAAATTCTGGAATTACAAGCATATGTCACCACACATGAATCTTACTGATGCTGGGGATTAATCCCTGGGCTTTGTGTATAGTAGGTAGGTATTCTACCAACTGAGCTACACCTTAAAACAAAATCTTTTTTTAGTTTTACTTCTTTGTGTGATGGGGCTATTTGTGTTTGCGTGCCAATGCACACAAAGGTATGTGAAAAGATAACCTGTGGGATTCACTTATCTCCTTGTACTATATCTTAATTAGGGTTGCTATTGCTGTGAAGAGACTCCATGACCACAGCAACTGTTATGAAGAAAACCTTTAATTGGGGTGGCTTGCTTACAGTTTCAGAAATTCACTCCATTATCATCATGGTGACAAGCACGGAGGCATGCAGGCAGACATGGTGCTGGAGCTCAGAATGCTACATCTTGACCAGAAGGGAACAGGAAGTCAACTGAAAGTCACACTGAGGGAAGTTTGAGCAAAAGACAACTCAAAGCCCACACCCATAGTGACACACTTCCTCCAACAAGGCAACACTTTCTAATAGTACCACTCCCTTTGGGGGCCATTTTCTTTCAAACCACCACATAGTTCATGGTTTCTAAGGATCAAACTCAGGTCATCAGGCTCAGAGGCAAGTACATTTTACCTGATGAGCAATCTTGCCAGCCACACTAAACTTTTTTGTTTGTTTTTCTTTTTTTCAGATTTTATCTTTTTTATTAATTTATTTATTTATTAAAGATTTCTGTCTCTTCCCAGCCACCGCTTCCCATTTCCCTCCCCCTCCCTCTTCAGCCCAAAGAGCAATCAGGGTTCCCTGACGTGTGGGAAGTCCAAGGACCACCAACCTGCACGGAACTCAGGACCACGAGGGGTGCACACTAAACTTTTAAAAAATGCCAATATTTAACAATTTAAGAGAATTCTGTGGTTGTCTATGCTATGACAACAGGTACTTCATACTGTTTTCCTTGAATATGCCTTGTGGATTTACAGTACCATATTTGGTTATGGTTTGCCTCTTCCTAGGGTCCTTTCTCTGTGATTCAATATCATTTCAGTTCTGTTGATGGAGGTTGTTCATTCATTCCCAGCTGTCCAGACTCAAAGTAATCACACAAAAACTATATTATTTGTAATACTGTCTGGCCAATAGCTTAAGCATATTTCTAGCTAGCTCTTATATTCTAAACCACCCCATCTCCATTAATCTGTGCATCACCACAAAGTCGCCTTACCACCACAGTTCCCACAGGGATGACTATCTCCTACAGTGGCTACATGACTTCTCCCTGAGTCCACCTTTTTTTCTCTTCTATCTGCTTGGAATTCGTCCTTTGCCCTATTCTGCTAAGCCACTGGCCGAAACATCTTTATTCCTTCAATAAAAACAACACATACACAGAAGGTCTTCTCACACAACAGTTCAATTCCTGTTCATTATTTAAGACTAGGCAAAGCTATTCCTTTCGTCACTCAAAAACATTTCTTTATACAACACCTTACTAAAGTAAATATATTTCTTTCTTAAGGAGATTGTTACATCTTGTGTAAAACTTTTTTATTCAAATGTTATTTGTAGTTGTTTCATCTCTTCTTACTAGATTATAAGATTCTTCAAAACAGAGGCCATATTTTGTTTATGTCTATATTCCCATGTCTTCCCTGGCATATATATGTGTGAATATATAACATATTATACATCTTTGAAATAAATGTGTAGTAATGGTTAATGCTCTAGACTTTGAATCAGTGATCTGAGTTCATATCTCAGTGGAACCTGTGCCTTGAAGAAGAGACCTGGTCAGTCATCCTCATCAACTCAGACCATGAAACCCAATATAAACAGGCTGCCCATGCCTGCTTCAGCATTGCCAGGGGCATGTTTCACTTTCAATATTATTTAAGAGTAAAAACAGTACAACTTTCTATGAGGGAGAAACAATTAGTAAATGGATTTTTTTCTTCATTAAAATCACCAAATTAGGTTTAGTAATCATTTCAGATATAATATACTATAATTTTAATATATTTTATTTTATCCACTGAACAAAAGAATTTGTTTTGCTTTCTTTAGCATTCAAGTTTTTCATTGCCTTAAGCATGAAGGAACAGGTGGCAGGACACTGTTAGTGGATGGATTCTATGCAGCACAACAAGTCCTTCAAAAAGCACCTGAGGAATTTGAACTCCTCTGCAAAGTGCCATTGCAGCATGAATATATTGAAAATGTTGGAGAATGTCACAACCACATGATTGGGATTGGGCCAGTCTTAAATATCTACCCATGGAATAAAGAGCTCTATTTGATCAGGTGAGTACCAAACAACTGTTCTTCCATGTTATATATTTATTATATAGTAAGTTTAACTAATGTATCCACCTATCTCTTGGAATTATCATTTGACTTTCTTGTAGAACATACAGTGCATCATATTCAAAATCTAGTTCAGAGGCTCCACACACCTTAAGCTCACCTCTCTACATATTCGCTCATGTTTCATTGGATGATATATCGACGAAATTGCCCAAAGAAAAAACTAAAAGCCACCTTCAACAAGTCCATCTCCCTCACACTATGCAACCAATCTAACCAGGTTACCTAAAAATTTTTCCACAAAGTACCCAGTACTTCCTATCTACTTTTTGTGTGAGAACACCATCACCTTTACACAGTGCCATTGATCACCCTTACCCACCTTCTATCCGTTTTATGTGCTGTAGCTAGAGAAATATTTTACAATTTTATTTATTATTGTGTGTATATATTTATGTGTGAGAACATGCAAGGGTATATATACCATTGCACATGTGTGAAAGTCACAGGAACATTTTTCAGGGCTTGGTTCTCTCAGAATTGGATCAATAAATCAAACTCAGACCTTGTGTGTGTAAATATATTATATAATGTATAAATATAATGCATCTAAAATATATTGTATAATATGTATATGTTTGTATATTTGTACAGCAATTGCCTTTACCTGCTGAGCCATCTTACAGGACCTAAAGTAATTTTTGAAATACAAATCTTACTTACTTTATCATTCTCTTGTGAAAAGTCCTACATCCACTTAGTATCTTTCAAAAAAAACCGTTATTCTTATAACTTACAC
Source organism: Microtus pennsylvanicus (assembly GCF_037038515.1). Lineage (NCBI taxonomy): Eukaryota > Metazoa > Chordata > Mammalia > Rodentia > Cricetidae > Microtus > Microtus pennsylvanicus. The sequence continues at coordinate 20,452,961 of NC_134601.1, read as the reverse complement.
AATTTTGCATGTTCTTTCCCCTTCTTACTGTTGTAGTTTCAATTCATACAACTCAAGTTTCTATACAAATTCAGCCTAAGATATGTCATGTTTCTTTAGATTTTAAGTTGTTTTCCATGTTGTAGGCAAAAAATTTTATGTTATTTTAATTCATTTAAGCTAACATCTACAGGGCATTGTTCTTCCACAAACATTTTTCGAGTATCTCCAAAGACACAGGCACTATTTTTGACACCAGAGTTATAACTGTGAGAAAATTCATGGCTGTCATATAATTCCCATTCTAATAGAATAACCTGTTTTATTTTTATAAAGCAAATATGTATTACACCAAAGGGTAATTAAAAATAAGGAAGGAGATATAGAATACAGAGGCAGCTTGATAAGAACTGCAAAAGGTAACAATGTAGTACAGGAAAGGTAAAATCCTATCATTCAATGCTTTGCAGCTTTGACCAAATCACCTAACCCGTTCGTCATGAGTCTTTGGGTTTCAATAATAATACCAGCCATACACATTGTTAAAAATAAGTTGCCATCTCTATTCTTTAACCTGGAAGGAAGAGGAAATTATGTCAATAGTAAGCCACTTTTCTTGGATAAGTTCTTCCTAGAAATAATCCCTCAGTCATCTCTTGTATACCTACTACATAAAATAAGTATGTCCAACATTTTGTTTTGAACACCTTAACAAATTGAAAGACTAAAATCATTTAGAGTGGGAAAACCTTAGCCTGCCACCTACATCCTACCATTAAGATATTACTATTTTTGTTTTATCATGGAACCTTCTATTTCTCTCTCCATCTATTGTGGTTCATTTTGATGTCAACTTGACACAAGTTAGAAGTCATCCAGGAGGAGGGAACCTCAGTTGAGAAAATACCTCCATAAGATCCTGCTGTAGGGCATTTTCTTAACTAATTATTGATGTGGGAGGATCCAGCCCATTGTGGGTGTTGCCACCCCTGAGCTGGTAGTCCTGGTATCTATAAGAAAGCAGGCTGAGCAAGCCATGAGGAGCAAACCAGTAGCAAGCACTCTTCTAAGGCCTCTAGCTTCAGCTCCTGCCCCCAGGTTCCTGCCCTGTTGAATTTCTGCCCTGACTTCCTTTGTTGATGAGCTATAATGTGGAAGTGTAAGCTAAATAAAATCTTTCCTCCCCAAGTTGTTTTGGTCATGGTGTTTCACCATAGCAAAAGAAATCCTTACTAAAACACCATCTATCCACCCACCAGTTGATCATGTTTTTTGAACCATTTTAAGGTATATTACAGATATGAATATATCTCCCACTAAAATACTTTAACATTGATATAAAATAGAGTTCAATATGGTTCTATACCTGTCCATTTTCAAGTGAAATATACATATAGTGATGTTTTAAAATGTTAAATATAAACTTATGGAGGTTTCAGAAATGAATATGAATATACTTCTGTGTCATGAATCTATATCAATATATAAAATATTATCCTTAATAGAGGAAGTACTTTTCTATTGTCCAGTCAAACCCTGCATATATACCCCCAAAGGAAGCCACTGTTTGGTTGGTTGGTTTAAATAATAAGATATAAATAATATATAAAAATTATGTCTACATTGTTTCTAGTTTGATTTCATTATGATTGAAATTGCTATAAAATTTTCCATAAATGCTTTTGTGAATATATATTTTCATTTCAATTAAATGAATACATAGGGATGTGTAATAGTTACTTTTCTCATTGCTCTGACAAAATGCCTAAAAAAGCAATTCAGGGAAGGAATTTATTCTGGTTCATAGTTAGAGAGTGAGGTAAAGATTACAAGCCACAGTCGGGGAATAGAGAGATATGAATGCTGGTGTTCAGTGCACTTTTTCTTTTGTATTTAATCCAGGGCTCTGGCCCATGAATTGGTGCCACCCACATTCAAGGTGGGGACTCCATACTCAGTTACACCTCTCCAGAAACCCCCTCAGAGACTTTCCCAGAGGTTTATCTCTTAGGTGGTTCTAGAGTCTATCAAGTTGGTAATCAGTGTTAAGCATCACAGGATAGTACAGATATGTCAGAGTCCACAAATGTTTAGTTTTAGTAAACAATCTTTTGCCAAATTAGTTGTACCATTTTACATCTTCATATAGAAAGGATGAAATTGCATCTGCTCCAGTTCCTTACCAGTGCTGTCAGTTGTATTAATTTTAACTACTGTTATAGATACTTTTTTAGGATAGCCTTGTGAGTAAGTGTTAACAGAAATTAGATAATTCTATCTGTACAGTACTACCAACAAATAAAATGTTAAAAATATCCAATTACCTAAAATAATAAGCTGTGACAGATTTATTCTTTCCAAGTTGTCTTATGTGTAAAAGGTGGCTAATAAGAAGAGAAATAAGTCAATAAAATAGTATTTATACAGCTACCAACTATAAAGGACTGATATCTCTAGAAATAATATTAAGTGCCAACACCCTGTTGAAGACTGTTTTCTCACTTTTGTCTGAGGTTTCTGTCCTGCCTAATTCCCACAGTTGTTAAGTTCCAAAGTCACAAGAGGTCTACATTAGTTATAAACAGATTGGCTTAGTAGCTTAGACTTCTTATTAACTCTTATAACTTATATTAGCCCATTATTCTTGCCTATGTTAGCCACGTGGCTCGGTACCTTATTTGGTGAGGTAGTCACATCTTGCTTCTTCTGTGGCTGGGTCAAGACTGCCAATTAGGACTTCCTCCTTATCAGAATTCTCCTAGTCTCATTGACCCACCTCTACTTTCTGTCTGGTTGTCCAGCCTATACTTCCTGCCTGGCTACTGGCCAATCAGTGTTTTATTAAAATATAATTGACAGAATACAGACCATTGTCCCACACCACCTCACTGTCTTCCTCATATGCGCATGGCTCCTAAAAGCCTGGGAGGAAGCACTATTCATTATGGTTTGTCATTTGGTACTCTGATAGTAGTTCTGTGAGATCTGCTAAACAGGTGCTTATTTAACACATGAGGAAAAAAGAATATTGGTTCTGTTTATGCTGTGTACTAAAACTAAGAAATGCCATGTGATATCCAGAAGAGAACCATTATTTCTCTTTGAAAGAAAGACTTTTTAGCAGTGTCTGCTAAAATCTGACAATATAATACATACCTGTAGTAAAATGTAGGTTTTTTTTTAACTCTATGTGGGCCCTCCACCCTGCTTCCAAATAGATACATGGAGACTTATTGTTGCTTATGAATGCCTAGCCTTAGCTTATGAAGTTCTAGCCAGCTTTTCTTAAATTATCCCATCTACCTTTTTCCTTTGGGCTTTTATCTCCAATATTCTATATGTCTGTCTTTCCTTCTTATTCCATGGCTGGTTGTGTGGCTGGGTGGCAGGCCCTCGGCATTCTCCTGTCCTACGTTTCTCACTTTTTGATCTCTTTTGTTCTTCTTTCTCCCCCTATTCTCTCTGCCTGGTAGCCCCGCCTATCCCTCTCCTGCTTAGCTATTGACTGTTCAGCTCTTTATTAGACCAATCAGGTGTTTTAGGCAGGCAAAGTAATACAGCTTCACCGAGTTAAATAAATGCAACACAAAAGAGTGAAACACATCTTTGTATCATTAAATAAATACTCCATAGCATAAACAAGTGTAATACATCTTAAACTAATATTCTACAACATTTCCCTTTTTTGTCTAAATAAAACTGAAGTTTTAACTTTAACATAGTAAAACTACATACAACAAAAACAGTTATCAAGTAAAAATTATATTTACAATATTTAGTCCATTTTATATTTAGCAAATTCAGAGAAAAGATTCCATTATCTATTTTATCTTATTGATTCCAAAGTTTTATAGCTAATTTACTTTCTATAACTAAAGAAAACTATAACTCTAACTATTTAGACTTTAACTCCATCAGAGACCCCAGGATGTAATATTACCTAACAACACAGACATCTGTCCTCCTGGACAATCACCCAAATTCCCTCTGCAACATTGTTGCATCTATCTTTGGCCTACAGACCTAGAATATCTGGCAGGCTTTTCAGTGAAACAGGAAATGTGAAAGAATCTCCTGCCTTATATTGGCAAAGTTCATCAGTTGCTTACCCCTGGGTCCTGCAGATTATCTAGCAGGCTCTTCTGTGAAGCACAAATCTTGAAGAACTCTCTTACCTTGTCTTGGCCAAGTTCAACACTTTTTTTCCTGTGTCTTGTTTGTTGAGTCTGTACAGCATACTATCAACAGTCAAGGCAAAAGCCGTTTCTTGCCCAAATGACTAGCCTTGCCACATTGAAAGCAAACTGTATATGGAGTGGGGTTTTTTTTTGTGCCCATCATCCTTTTATGAAGTAAATTAGCGGTGCCCTGAGAAGATGTGTCTTATTATCATGAAAAGTCTTAGGCTGTTAAACATCTTTAAATGCTATGTTCTATATGTCTTTGAAGTATTTCATCTATCTGTCTAAAATATACCTATTTGACCTTGAAAACATACCTAATATGACTACAAGTTTGATTATTATAGATTAAGTACCAACCTCATTTCTTAATTATGCATTTTCATTTTTAAATGAGCTGCATAAGCACAATACCCCAAACAAGAGTAGAAACATATATACAGTATAACAAAAATAACTTTAAATTTGTATCAACATACCAAAATCCATACCAATAAAAAATTATTGTTGAGATTAAAATTTTTCTTTTTCTTCTATATTTCTATATTCCCCTAAATGATAACAAACATCAATAACTCATCAAATAACCAACTAACTACCCTATCTCTTGGTAATGTGGGCATCAGGTTCTCCAGACTGCTTCCAGTTCTCTAGGTGAAGGCATCTTTAGGGTCCCTGTGAAAATTGAGGTAATGACCAAGTCCTGGGAAGACCAGCTGTAACCTTTGTTGATAGGTATCACCTGTCAAGATTCAGGAGGTCTCCCACCATGAAACCTGATTTGTATCAACCCTGAAGAAATCCACAGCCTCTCATTTACTGTGGAAATAAAAGCAAAACCTCTTCTCCAAACAATGCATTTTTTGAGTTCCATTTTAAAGTTAAGACATTCTTAAAATATCCAGGCTGCTTTATTTCAGTTGTTCCTCTTTCAATCCCATGTCTCTTAGCAGCTGTTGTTTGCTCATCAGCAATCAAAAAATTCAAAATCAACACAACACTATATAACATTCAGACTCCCTGTGTATTTTCCATTGTTATGTGGCTTTTTTATAATACTTTTACTCTTTCTTTAAAGACTTTATTATTTTTAAACTATTTCTTCCTATAACTGTCTATACTCTTTCTCATTTCTTTCTTAAGCCTATGCACATTTTTAAACATACTAGAACCTGTTACGAGTTTTCTTCCATACTGACTTTGTCATTTCTGCTTATCTCTATTATTTTCTGACCTCATGAACAAAGGAGCAGCTAGGAACTCCACTAAGGCTTTGGCACTGGCTCCACCCTCTTCTTAGTTTCATAGAAGCCAAGCCTAAAGCTCATAAACCCGGTTGGATATCTGTGACCCAGTACTACATTCAGTCCCCCAGCTCTGGAATGCCAGTGTTCTGAATGTGTCAGGCATTTTTTACTTAGATTTTTGTTTCTACTTAATGTACTGGCTGCTCAAGGGTTCACTGTACATCAGAAACTCTTAAAGGAGCCATGTCCTTTTAAAAAAGCTTTCTCAGCCTTCATCTGGCGATGGATGGAGATAGAGACAAAGACCAACATTGGAGCACCGGAATGAGCTCCCAAGGTCCCAATAAGGAGCAGAAGAAGGGAGAACATGAGCAAGGAAGTCAGGACCGTGAGGGGTATACCCACCCACTGAGACAGTGGGGCTGATCTATTGGGAGCTCACCAAGGCCAGCTGGACTGTGACTGAAAAAGCATGGGATAAAACCGGACTCTCTGAACATGGTGGACAATGAGGGCTGATGAGAGAAGCCAAGGACAATGGCACTGCATGTACTGGCTTTGTGGGATCCTAGTCTGTTTGGATGCTCACCTTCCTAGACCTGGATGGAGGCGGGAGGACCTTGGACTTCCCACAGGGCAGGGAACCCTGACTGCTCTTCGGACTGGAGAGGGAGGGGGAGAGGAGATGGGGGAGGGGAGGGAAATGGGAGGCTGGGAGGAGGCAGAAATTTTTTAAATAATAAAAAAAGCTTTCTCAGGCCCTATGGAAAATCAAGCTTCACATTGGAACGCCAAAATGTAGTTGGTTGGTTGTTACTCTTTTAGGGACCTGCCACTCAGCTCCCAAATAAATGCATGGAGACTTATCTTACTTATGAATGTCTGGCTTTAATTTGATTTGTTTCTATTAAGCTTTTCTAACTTAATTTAATCCATTTTTCTTCTTCTATGTTTTGCTTCTAGACTTTTTACCTTATTCTGTATGTCTTTCTTTACTTCTTACTCCATGGCTGGCTGTGTGGCTGGGTGTTTGGCCCCTAGCAACCTCCTCTCCTTCTCCTTTTCTCCCTCCTCCCTCTTCTTCTCTTGTTTATTTCTCCTGTCTAGCTATTGGTTGATTAGCTTTTTATTAAACAAATCAGATGTTTTAGGCAGGAAGAGTAACACAGCTTTACAGAGTTAAACAAATGCAACTTTAAAGAATGCTACACATCTTTGAATCATTAAACTATTATTCCACAGCATATACCTTACAACCCAGAAATTCCATTCTTAACTTTATACCAAGCAAAGTAAATACATACATTTACCAAGATCCATAATAGAATGTTCATGGAAGCACTAGTTATGAGTTCCAAAGTAGAAACTACTCAAATGTTCATTAACAGAATGAATATATTATGGTATGATCATGCAATTAAATTCCATAAATCACCAATAATGAATACTTCTAAATGATAAATTTCATGAATATAATATCAAATGAAAGATGCCAGATACAAAAGAGGAGATACCATATGATTTAATTTTTATAAAATTTTTATAAACAATGTTTAGTGCTAGAAATCAGGAAGGTAATTACCCTTGGCTAGAAGAAAGAATGTGACTGGAAAGAGGCTCAAGAAAATGCTACAGTGTTATGGTAATAATTGGTATCTCATTAGTAGTGATACGAATGTCACCCCATCATGAAAATTCATCAAAATTTATTTTCTGTGTTTTTCTATATGTAGCATACTTCAGTAAAAATTAATCTCCCTTATTCTTTTTCTTTTAGACAGGGCACAACTATGTAGCCTTGGCTGACCTCAAACTGAAAGAGATCCACCTGCTTCTGCCTCTTTAATGCTATGATTAGAGGTATGTGCACCACAGCTGGACAGAAAAACATTGTCTTAGTTAAGGATTTTTAGTGGTCTTCATACTAAGTGTAGAAGGAACAGCGGGCCACTTCCTGCCACCCAGCTCCCAGCCACCGGCTAGCTTTAGCAAAAATAATTACACGGAAACTGTATTCATTTAAACACTGCCTGGCCCATTAGCTCTAGCCTCTTACTGGCTAACTCTCACATCTTGATTAACCCATTTCTATTAATGTGTATCGCCGCTTGACTGTGGCTTACCCGCATGAATCTAACCACCATCCATCTTGGGTAGGAGAAGCATGGCATCTGTCTCTTCTTCTTCCCACAATTCTGTTCTGTCTTCCATGCCTATCTATGTTCTGACCTATCAGGCCAAGCAGTTTTCTTTATTAATTAAGCAATGAAAGCAACAGATAGATAGAAGACCCTCCTACATCAACTAAGCAGATAAATTCCAAGAATTTACCATACCCTACATGACTATATATATATATATATATATATATATATATATATATATGATCTTGCCCCTAGCTACTTCCTCTATTTGATTTCTTCAATCATAATTCTCCTTACTTATTTAATATATGAGGGGCTGTTTGTTTGTTCCTGGCCACCTGGCTAGCTTAGACCCAAAATAATAACACAGAAACTGTATTCGTTAAATCACTGCTTGGCCCATTAGCTCTAGCTTCTTATCAGCTAACTCTTACATCTTAGTTTAACCCATCTCCATTAATCTGTGCATCACCACGAGGTTGTGACCTACCAGCAAAGTTTCATCACGTCTCTCTCCAGTGGCTCCATGGTTTCTTTCTCTCTGCCTTCCTTCTCCCAGCATTCAGTTCCATCTTCCCCATCTACCTAAGTTCTGCCCAATCAGCAGGCCAAGGCAGTTTCTTTATTCATTAACCAATAAAAGCAACACATAGACAGAAGGACCTCCCATACCATCACATGGCCTGCCTGGTGGTTTGTAAACATAATAACGTGCCATTGTAACCCAAAACTTTGTATTTGCTATTCTCTCTGCCTAGTCTGCACTTCCTTCAGCTTGTCAAATACTGGATTTCTATTCATACAGGCACCAGCTCAAGTGTCATTTCTCCTAAAATTCCTTCAGTACCCAAAAACAAATTTTCCAGTTACCCTTAAATACATGTCACTGTGTTTTCACACAGTATCTGTAGCTAACTGAAGCTATCTTATTTATATTTGTTGTATTTATAAACTTGCATCTTCAATAGAATATAAACTTCCCAATAGCTGGGATCATGTCTCCTATGTTCATCATTGCATATTTATTTTTTAATAAACTCCTTGGCAATGGCAAGTGCTCATGTAAGTGCCAGTGTTGAATAAATGACAGTCTCTGTTAAGATCTCTGAGTAAAACTGTCTATTGTGTTATAGCTAGTATTTTTCCCACAAAAGGAAATACTTGTGGAATTATCTCGTTCTGTTTTGTTAAATATCCTTGTTTATACAGCTTATTTTGCCCTCCTTAGTTTAATATAAAAAGTTCGAATCTCCTTTTGATTTTATGCCCTTTGACAAAGAAGTACTTTCTCCATGAAACACATTTCAGATTAAAAAAAAAAACATATTATGAGTTGGGAAAAATCAACTGGAACTTAATTTTGACTCCCTGCCACCAGAATCTCCAAAGAAAAACAAAATATGACCAGTAGATAGTAAAATTCTTATCTCTGGTGCTGTATTCCTAAGTATGTATTGATTCATTGTTGTTTCAAGTGTGGAACATAGACAGTATTATCTAAAACAGTTAAGTAAACAGTAAATGTCTTTATCATGTGTCTGAGATCTTTATTTCTCATGATTCCATATAAGGTACAACAACTATGACCGGGCTGTCATCAACACTGTTCCTTATGATGTTGTCCATCGTTGGTATACAGCACACCGAACCCTAACAACTGAATTGAGAAGGCCTGAGAATGAGCTTTGGGTGAAACTGAAGCCTGGAAAGGTAGTCCCTAAATTCTATAAATATATCAAATAAACTTGCCATATAAGATCAATGAAGAATGATACTTGTTTAATATGCATCACCATATTACAATATTTTTTCTTATGTCTCAGGTACTGTTCTTGGCCCTGCCATTTATTCACTGATGATCTGTAAACAGGCACCATGTCATCTCTAAACGTCAGACACTTATTGTAATTAGGAAGGGATTTAACTAAGATCCTTTCAGCTTAATAATTCCATTTTAAGCATTGATATTTCCTCTAAAGAATAGCTTCAGCTTTACACAAAACATAATTGAGAAATAATAAACTGAGGATTATAGAAAAACACAATTTCATAATTAACTTTGAAGAAATGATAGTTGCACAAAGAGTATAAGCTCTCAGGTGCACAGAGCTTATAAACTATTTTCTTTTTAATTGCTCTTTAGCCTGCTATGGGGTTAGAAACATCTTATTTTCTTTTTAATTTGCTTAACTTCAAAAGAAAAATATTTCATCAAATGTAACTAATAGAACAATCTAAAGCTTTATCTTTCAGTGAGCTCTTCTGGTTTAAGTTCCCTATGATTTTCCCTAGTTTTGATTGTTTTCTCTCTCTTTTTTTATACATTCACAGGTACTGTTTATAGACAATTGGCGAATCCTTCATGGCAGGGAATCATTCACTGGTTACCGCCAACTCTGTGGCTGCTATTTAACAAGAGATGATGTGCTAAATACTGCTCGTCTCTTGGGGCTTCATGCTTAAAATTGAAAGCCCTGGGATTATGAGTACACTTGGCATCCTGCTACCAGAATTTTGTATCAACACAATAATATTATGTCCTTTCTATTCTATGAAACAGAAGATTATCCTTACTTTACCAGGAAAAACCTGTTAAAGAGAGGCTTCTAAATTACCTAATGTCATCCATCTACTAGGGTAACTGTCTTCCCAAGTTATATGATCCTCCTCTTTTCCAAACTTTTTGATGTAATTAATCACTGTAGTTAAGAAATGTAATCTCCATATTAAAAGGAAGCTAATATTATGTAATTTGTTTTCTGCTAAATCAGAATGCCATATATTCTAGAAATGACAAGATTTTGATAAAGCAACATTTGTGAAACATTTTCATCTTTTATAATACATTTGACTAATAATATGTGCTTACTTATATTTTGAATATATCCTATGATATTTTCTAGTTTCTTCCAATTTCAGCAGATGATGGAATATTGCTTTTCTATTTAATGACTGAATAGTATTCTATTGTGACACATTTTTGTTACCTGTTAATGGAAAGCAAGGTTGATTCCTTATTTTAGCTACTGTGAATAATATATTGAAAACCCTGGTCATGCAGATTTGCTATGATAAACAGATTTAATTTTCCATTGATGTGTAATATAATCAGAGAGGGCATATAAATAAAACAGTAGTTTTGTTTTTAAAAGCTTTGTATTGTTTCCCATAATGAATATACTAATTTAGATTCATATAAACAGTATAATAAGCATTCTTTTCAGTATACATAGACACTAACTTTTGTGCTTTTTGGTGTTGATAATTGCAATTCTAGCTAGTTCAAAATGATACCTCATTGTGGTTTGAGTTGGCTTCTTCCTGAATACTAGTGATATTTAGCAACTTTTCAGATACCTCTTGACCATTTTATATGTTCTTTTGAGAACTGTGAATCCAGAATTTTTGCCAACTTTTAATTAGTTGTTTGTATTTTAGCTATTGAATTTTTGAAGTTTTCTATATATTTAAACAACCTCACCATTTCAGATGTATAGTTAATAAATCATTTATCTCATTCTATAGGTTTTCTTTTAATCGTTATACTCCTGTATCTTTTGCTATAAAAAAGCACCTTAACACCCTTAAAAGTTACCACGGACCCCAAAATCTAATACTAATTATATTAGATACTGAGAGCAAGAAATGTTTAAAAGTTAAAAAGACAAAAGTTCCAGTCCATTCGTTACCAGATGCATGCCATTATAACGTGTCATGCCACCTGAAGTCTCTGTACTAGTGAGACAAATGGGAATGAAAAAAAACAAATAACAATAGTATTGCTATAAAAAATAGTTTTTAATCTTAAAAACCCATGAAAAAAGGTACCCAGGAACACCATTGTATGTATCTGTAGAAAATACTTTGATGAGTCTTGGGCTAGAGGCTTAGATCATTGGATCAGTCATTTAACTATATCAGCACATTAAAGGGCTTAGCTGAAACCCTAAACCTTCATCTTGTAGTCTACCATGAATAAAGGAGAATTTGCAGTCTCCTACAGGATATCTCCAGACACTGTCAAAATCACTTGATAGCACAGGTGTGATAATGAGATGGAAATGGAATTCAAATATGTTTTATCATCCTGGAAGAGTTGTCTCCATCTATATCATCTCTCAAGAAATTAAATTAAGAGTCATGGAAACTCTTGGAATAAAGCCGTGAACAGTTTGGTGTTTACAAGAGGAATAATTGCAAACAGCTTTCAGACATTTGAGGTCCATGCAGTTCTTACACACACACATACACACACACACACACACACACACACACACACACACATCACTGAAAGTTCAAAGGGTTACTGGGTTTGACTATTCAGGGAACTCATCATGTAGATGGTATGCCTCCAGAGTACTTGATATTTCTAAGCAAACTTGTCTTTTGGCAATTGGATAGCATTTACAAGTATAAACCCTCTTCCTCCATTTCTGCTGTTCTTTTCATATTCCTTCTCTTAAAATATTATACAAGTAAACTGCAAAAGTTTTACAGACACAATTTAGTGCTCTGTTTCCTTTATGCCTTCAGAGGTAGGGTGCATAAGCTTACAATGATTATTTTAAATATTTTATTCTTTGATCATTTGATAAATGAATTTTGATCATATTTACCCCCACTTGTTACCCTCCCTTATCTCAGGCAAATTTCTTCTCCTTGCCAACAAGTCCTCCTCCTACTCTCATGTCCTCATTGTGACCCACTGAGTTTAAGGTTAAGTGGCATAAGGATTGGATAGTAGGGTAGAAGAGAGAGTACTGGGTGGGAATAACTAACACTAAAGACATTTGGAAAAGTCACAGAAACCCGCTACTGTAGAAGCTTCCTAACATACAAATGTGTACATGCATGTGTGTGTGCGTACGTGTATATGTCTTTAAATTGAATTACCTATAATAAGAGGGACGGTGCCTCTCCCAGGTATCGGATGCCATGAAATAAAAACCTCAGTCCCAGGTATGTTTAACACTTTAAATTTCTTGGTCAGTAGAGTCTTTTAGACAACCTCCAAACATTATTTGCTATTACCATTGCTCCTGGTTACCCTCCAGAACTAGATTTTAAGACCCTATTGCTGAAGGCATCACATACTTGAGTCATAGAACATGCAGAAATCAAAATGCTTTGTACTAACTGTGAAGCTTCAACACTACTGGCTAGCTTTTATAGTGCTGAATGATACTATGCCAGCCTCCAGGGGACAAAATGAATCATCAGTCTTAACCATCTGTTAACTCTACAAGCTACAATAATGACTGGCCTGGCAAGATAATCCCACTGTTGTAAGTGCCACAAATGCTATGGAAGTGACCAACCACTTTCTGCTTGGATTTAATACCCACTCTACAAGATGGAACTGATGCCTGGTGTCATTACTGGTCAAAAAAAAAAGCCCTGTGACTTACTAGATCTTTGTCCCTTGGAGAGAACCTAATATTATTATTTTACTAAATAGATGTAATAATAAACTGCCCCATAATTTTTTGTCTTATACTCATAGATTAGTATATCTATCAACCCTTATCAGAGAAATTTTGCAGTAGATGGTTAGACCCAGAACTGATCAACATACAAAGCAAAACAGCCTGTAGATGTCTCAGCTCCAAATAAGACATCTATATCACACACACACACAAATACATGCACGCGAGCACACACACGTGTACACATACACAACATGACTCAGAAACCATCTAGGAAGAGGGGGTACTTGCACTCTTTGATGAACTTCGTAAGAACAGTACTTGCTGGACATGACAAGGCCATTGCACACAAAACTCACAGTTGTTGCGACTTTTAGCACATGATCAAGCCAGCCAAAATACACTGCATGGATGAAGAAGAGACTCATGAAGTCCCACCCATACTTGAGGAGCTATTAGCTACTCGGGGAGAAAGAGACAGTTTTGTTTTGCTGCCTGGGGCACTAAGTCAGCATACTAAGACATTTTTATCCGAAGGATAAAAGGGCAAGACACACACACTTTCTTGACGGTTTCCTTCTTTTTTCTTCTCTATTCTCTATTCTTTGTTTTCCTGGTAATTTCCTTCTCTCATTCTTGATGTTTTTGTTCCAACTCTATCTTTATTCTTTCTGTTATGGCTTATATACCCCAGCAAAATCTTTCAGGCAATATAAAAATCACAATGTGATTACATTCTATTTTTCAAGTGGATGCTTACAATAAATACAAGTAAAAAACAGTGTGTTATCCATATCCTTTAACATGCGTAAACATTTTACATATTACAGGTGTAAAACAAATTATCCCAAGAACCCACATACATTCATCCCCAAGCAACTTATTGTAGATTAACAGTGTAAGCAAGCAAGGTTTTCTTCTCAGTCAGTTCTTTCACTGAAAGGCTGCACTTTGCAGTTACAAAGAAAGAACCAATCACTTTATTGCTCATATTGAAAGGTAATCGTATAAGGAATCTTAAAAGAATCACAACTCTCAACTTTTATATAAAAAGCAGTCAGCTCTGTTTTAAAACTTTAGGATGCATACCCACTCATCAATAGCTTTTTATACCAAGAGATTGAGGGCAAAAATAGGTATAAAGAATTAACCATTACCTTTTGTCATCAACTAATCCTAGAAAGAAAGATATGTTACCTAATAGTAATTGGGCTTCTTTGTTCTTGTTCCCTGACCTTAACGAGTTTCTCCTTCAACCATATGTCTTTCTAAAACTTTAAATTGTCTTCTTAGGTTTCTCACCTCAAAGCTATTTAACAAAAACATCTTAGCCTAACTTTCAGTTATTTTCAAAGCTTTATTTCAGCCATGATGTACTCCCAAAGCTGTAAATACCTCTTCCAACATTAAGATTAAAAGAATTCAAGGCAGCCTGGCTCCTGGGACTCAATTGCTTTTCTTAATCATTAACCTAAGCCACTGTCTATATGGCTCCTCAATAGAAACTCATGTGTTCTAGCTGTATGACACTTCTTTGATTTATCTTTAATCATCAGAACTGTATTTCAACTAACATTATTATTATCAATTAGACAGTACATCTTGGGAGGAAATCATCTTCATAATAATCCACAGGTAAAAATGCTCAGTAGAATGGAATGTTTCCATGAGATAAACACACTACATTACAGACAGTGGGGAATCTCCCCATACCCATTCACACCATGCCAGATACCAGAGAAAGATGGCAGCAGCAAACATGTAAAGGCATAGCAGAAGCAAAAGACATTCTGGAGTCTGTGGACTCAGGGCCTTGCCTATAACAGATTCATCAATCAGGGATTTTGTTCTTGGTAGACTAACACCTTGAACTTCAATTGCCACCTGCTATACCTTTTACATGGCCACCGGCAGTTTTCTTCAGGAATTGGTCCCTAAGAGGCTACTCATGCCCAAGTAGATAGTCCTACACCCATGCACATTCAACTAATACTAAATAGACTCAGTGGATTTAAAACCAGAACACATCAAGGTTTGAAGGGAAAGTGTTGGGCAAGAGGAATTGGAGGGGGAGGAAATGGGAGGTGTATTTGATCAAAATATATACATGTATGAAAATTTTAAACAATTAAAAATATAAAACTCATGTTGAAAAATAAAACAAAAAATCTAGTTAACTGATAATCTGTTAGTATAAGTACTTAAAGTTTAGCAGCTTTTTGAAAAAAGTAATTTTTTTAAACTGGGAAATCCCTCACAACTTGGAAATGTTGGCCATTTATCTCACTTTCTTAATGCTATATTTTTTATTTACTTTTCTTTACCTGTTACCCTTTCGTGTGTGAATGTCTATAGATTGTAAGCCCTGTACTCCATTGTGAAAAGAAAAGAATGATTAATGAACTCTGGTATATCTCCAGGCTAGCTATATTATCGTTTGAGGATGTAGGCAAATTGCTGCTCCTTGCCTCTCTTCCTCTTTTTATTTATTCTTCTCTCATACAATACATTCTGACCTCAGTCTCCCCTCTCTCTACTACTCCCAGTTCCCCGACTCTAACAGTGGACACCAGCAAAGCCCTCCAGGGAATTCTGGTACACTCCAGGTTGTTTGAGAACCACTCAAGAACAGAGCCCTGTGCTGAATCCTTATGCCCTACCTCATCTACTAAATAACCTGAGGCATGTCCCACTCCTATGCTGAACTTCAGTTTGTTCTTCTGTAAATTTTGGATTAAACAGCTTGTAAGGATTCTGCCACTCCTCACTCAGGAAACAGAAAGAAAACAGTAATTAGGGGTTGGTTATAAATCCTCAAATCCCTCCACCAGTGACATACTTCCTCCAGCATAGCTCTACCTCCTAAACATCCTACAACCTTCTCAAATAGTGCGACCAACTGAAAATCAAGTGTCCAAACCCACAAGCCTATAGAGCACATTTCGTATTCAAACAATAATACTGTTCACAATGCTTTAAATGGGAACAACATCCCCAGACCTATTCTACAAATGGAAAACATAGAGGTAAAGGGAGATAAGGCACCTCAGCAAATGTGACAGAACAGAGTTTTAGAAGTTTGACACCAAAGCCAAATCTTATTGTTAGTATGCCATATCATATAGTAAATGTTAACTTCCTCCCATCTCTACACTTACACAGTCTTCTGTATAATCATTCACAGTATAACAATAATCATTAGACACACTTTCAATTTGTTTAGCATGGTCTTTTTAAAAGCCACATGATTATCTAGTTTGATAAATAGTTTGCAAGCATTAAAAAGCATATTCTAAAAAGTGTTATTCAACTCTTCTAGATTTCCTTCTTCCCAAAGTGGAAGCTTGGTAGAAAGATATCAACTTATTCTGCATATTTTCCTCCTAACTAGACTCCCAAATACCAGTCAGTTGTTAGATTCAAACCCATTTTAGAGGAACTGTCTTTGGCATTTGGGAGATCTACTCAAAGACAGCTGCTGGTTGAACTTATCTCCTAGTTGTGAGGCCAGGCTCTTTGTATATCCTGACCTGTACCTAGTCAGAGCTAAAGACCCTGGCAAAGGTTCTGACCTGACAGTGTTTTCTTTTTTAACTTGGTCCTTATTTTTGTAAGACCTATGGATAAGGGTTAGTGAATTTGTAAATACCTTAACTTTAAACAATGAGTCTGGCCTATATCCAGCATTTTACAGAGTATTTTTGGAATGTTATGCTTTTTAGGAGAGTAACTGCTGTCTACCACAGTTTGCTTCTAGAGCAGTAAGCCTGACACTTCAGCATGGAGATAATTATATGGCCTTTTGTTAATTTTTTGTTATTGTTAGTCCTTTTCAGCTTATCTTTTATATTTTACTCATTATTACCATATGTTTGGAACAGTGGGCTTTCCATATCATGAACTCACTGAACCTTCTTGACTGATAAATACCGTTTCCATGTGGATTTTACTCTTCCCTCATTCCTTGCACTGGACATACAACGTATGACTGTATATTTCCTTGATTTGGGCTTATCTTTGTAACTGCTTTTACTCCAGGTTATAAAGCAATATAAAAGTATTAGCTTCAGTAATAGATTCAAAACTTCCTTTCTGAAGAGGTGAAAGAAACAAGCATCTTTTACAACTCTGATAAGCCATTTTAATTCATTTTGGCATGTAGTATGCAGATTAACAGTGGTATTCTAATTTACTTCCTGTGTCAGCAGATAACTATGTCAGTTTAACTGAAGATCACATTCTGCTTAGATTTTTGCCAACTTGGCATAAGCTAGTGTCATCTGGTGAGAGGGAACTTCAATTGAGGAATTTCATCTATCAGACAGGCCTGTAGGCAAATCTGTGGGACATTTCTTGATTAATGAACCATGTGGAAGGGCCCAGCATAGGCAGTGCCACCCCTGGCCAAGTGGCCCTGGATTGTATAAGAAAGTTAATGGGGCAAACTGTAAGGAACAAGCTAGTAGGCAGAATTCCTCCATGACCTCTGCTTCAGTTTCTTCCTCCATTTTCTTGCCTGGAGTTCCTGCCCTGCCTTTTTTTCTTGGTAGAGTGTAAAATGTAAGCTGAGATAAACCCTTTTCCTCTAAAAATTTTTTTGTCAGTGTTTTAACACAGTAACAGAAAAACCTAACTTAGATAGTAATGTAGAGTGTTGCTGTAAAGAAGCTGTGTTTGGGGGAGAATTGTAAAAATGTTTAGAACTTTGGGCTGGGAAAGATATTGAGTGATCAAAATTTAGTGGGCAGTAATATAGGATATTGGAAAATACCACTAGTGAACAAAATGTAGGCATGAAGGCATGGCTAATGAACTTTCCCAGGGAAGCAAAGACTC
The DNA here is from genome assembly GCF_037038515.1 of Microtus pennsylvanicus. NCBI lineage: Eukaryota > Metazoa > Chordata > Mammalia > Rodentia > Cricetidae > Microtus > Microtus pennsylvanicus. The sequence continues at coordinate 20,435,148 of NC_134601.1, read as the reverse complement.
AATAAGGCCATTGGCATGATATATTTGAATTAAGAATCTCTGGGGTTTTTTGTCAGTTGGCTCTGAAGGATTGGCTGTGTTTAACAAGAGACCAGCACAGATCACAAGGGTTAATGTTGTACAAATATATGAAGTTAGTGTAAGTTTTTTCTCAATTAACCCATTCTTTCTTCACAGTGTACACTTTGATAGTAGCTACTTCTTCAAATTCCAGTAATTGGTGTCCTCCCTTCATCTGCTTTCTAGCTTCTTCTCTGATGTTTTCGCTGAAGTAGGCTAGTATCATGGGAAAAACAAAGAATTGCCTAGGCTTGAATTCCATTTCTGCTTCTTATTACTTTTTGAGAAGCTCTTTTCCTCCCATCAGGGTGTGCCTATCCTGTGTCTTCATGTTCAAGGGGGAGTGCTTTGGGATGTCTTTCTCTATGTTGTGAATATATGTTGCTCTCATAGGTTGATAAATAAAGCTGCTTTGGCCTATGGCAAGGCAAGAGAGAGCAAACCCAGAAATCTAAGAAGTGATACAGGAGAAGAAGGGAAGAGTCTGGGAGATTCCAGCCAGCTGCTGAGGAAGCAAGACATGTAGAAAATGAGGAAACAAGCCACAAACCATGTGGCAAAGTATAGATGAAAAATATGGGTTAATTTAAATGCAAGAGCTAGCTAATAATAAGTGAGTCATCGACCAAGCATTTATAAGTAATATTAAGCCTCTGAGTGGTTATTCATGAACTGGCAGGTGGGTGAAAAACTTCCAATTATAGGGGATCTAATGAATGCATTTTACTTGAGCTATGATAAAGAACAAAACAAATATGTAAAAATTACCTATTACAGTGAGCAGAACACAGTAAGTAGTACATAGTAGTTGCTTACCATTGCTGCCAATATTATCTAAGAAGACTGTCTCATTAGAAAGGCTATAAGAAAATGACATATATATATATATATATATATATATATATATATATATATATATATATATATATATCTCAGAGATGATAAATAGATGATGAAGCACAAATGTGATAATCTGGCATCTGAACTTCTAGGCCACAACACTTACATTAGGGATAGGAAGTTGTTTGGAGGTTTTGGTGACCTTAGGGTTGAAAACATAAAGAAGAGAAGAGTATGAGAGGCTGGTGAGACAAGCAAACTCTGAAAGAGTGGCCTGTAAGCAATGGCGTATAGAATAGATGAGACAGGCAAGAAGATGTGCATGATGATGATTAAGGTATACTTAACAGGGGGCCTATAAATTCACATTTGACTTCATGTCCTCCAGAAAACTTTTGATTAAGCTCTTAAAGGCTCTCTTTAAACAGATGGGAAGGACAGAATTTGAAGGAAAAGATTAGAACATGAGAGGAGGCAGCAACTAAGATTTACATGTTAAAGAGCAGATGAATGAGTCACAACTAACTCAGCAGATTTGAGTAGGGCAGAGTGAGGAATTATGATTTCCTTAGGGAGAAAAAGAAAATTACAAGCAAACAAAAGGGCTAGATTGATTTAGCTAAAGGATCCTTCAAGGATGCAAAGGTAACTCTGGGAGTAGGCATGAAGGTGACTGGACAGCAAAATAATGAAGGTTGAAAAGTGTTTCAGAAGTGTATTCATCAAGGATTCCTCTGGAAAATGGTACTAGTACAGTATTGGACATTGCTTTCTCTAAACATTAATCTAGAGGGTTATTCCATGACAAAAAGTAAGTGTTCCTGAATAGAACTCTCTGTATCCAGGCTAGGGTTGGAATGTTATACTAAAAATGGATGTTAAATGGATTCATACCTAAAAGAATTTTCTGTGAGTCACCTAGTCAACCAAGATGAAAACAATCTAAGGATACTGACATGGAAAATTAATTAAATAAGGAGTCAATACACATAATTATCAGATGCATACTTTGCATTCTGTGCAGAAGACAAGGACCATGACACCCAAGCAGCTGAGAGTATTCAACACCTGTATTGATGGCAAACCATCGTATCTGTTATTACCGTCAGCCTCCCATCTTATTAGTAATGAGGAACCCAAACTCAACAACTCACCACACATACTCACATAAAATATAACAGGTAGCATGAATTCTAATTGGTCTTAATAATAAAAACCCAGAGTCAGATACAGGGGTTAATGCTGAAAAATCGGAGGAGCAGAGCAGTCAACCACTAGAGAGTTCTTACCTCTACCAATGCTCAGAACAAAGGGGAAATCCTGTCTCTACAAGTCTTGACTGCATGCTGAGACTGCATTCTCAGACTGCAGAACTCATCTGAGCTCCAGTTTCCTCCTGCCTTACATTACCCTCTCTGTCTAGCCATATCCCTTTTTGTCTCCACCTTCCTAGTACTGGGATTAAAGGCATGTGGCTCCCGAATACTGGGTGGAATTAAAGGCTCTGTTTGCCTTTGAGACAGGATCAGTTTAGTGTAGCCTAGGATGGCCTTGAACTCATGGAGATCCACCTGCCTCTGCCTCCTGAGTGCTGGGATGAAAGGTGTGCACCACCATTGCCTGGCTTTTATGACTACCTAGTGGCTTGGCTCTGCACTCTGATCATCAGGCAAGCTTTATTTGTTGATCACAAACAAAATATCATTACAGAACACATCATATCACAAACAGGAATACTGGGTGTCAAGTTGGGAGTGTAGCTCCCTGCCCCTCACATCTATCCCAGCTCCCAGGCCTGGTCTGGACTCCAAATCCCAGCAGGCCAGGTCCTGACCCCACCCACGAGGGTTCAGGACCACTCCCCAGGGTATTTAAGTGATCCCCCAAAAGAGGAACACATGGTGTCCCTTTCTTCCTCCCAGGGGTCGTGTTCCAGTGGCTTCCCAGTTCCCCCCGCCACCCAAGAGCACAGATCTTCTGTTAAACCTGGATATTTCTTAATTTGGCTTGTTTTGATTTGGCTTGATTGGGAATTTTTGCGTCAGCAGGGAGCTCGCGTTAAGAAATATTCCTAACATTTTGGAGGTTTCTCCGAGCTAGGGCAAGCCCTTTCAATGCGGCAGGCCACGCGTTGAAAGGCCCCTAGTCTATAATTCGAGCTCTCTATGCCATGCTTAAAACCGGTTTCTGGGCTACAGCGGCTGCATCTTGGTGAGTTCCTTTTCTTGTCTATGCTATAGGGTTTTGGGGGGACCCATTCATACTTATTTTGTCATTTTCGGATTCCTGCTGAAGTCGTGAGCTCACTCTGGGAATTCGAGTACCAGGTGTCAGCCAATCCCATGGGATCGGGCTTGGCTGAGGCGGAGATCTGTTTGTCCTGAGTCACAGGGCATCCAGTCTCCGTGACCCCTTTTGGACCTAAGAGCCATTTTGGAGGATGCTCTGAAATGGACTTAGGCCACGTGATTGGGCATAGACTCTAAAATGGGCACTTACAGTTCAAAGCCTCTTACAAAAATCTTTTGCCCCTGTAAGCCTCTTACAAAAATCTTTTAAAATTGAGTCTGATACAAAGAAACAGAGCTTACATATATATGTCCATGGTTTTTGGTCTCTGCTCTCTCCCCCCCCTCCCCTTAGTAGCCAGTGTCTCACAGCACCAGAGGCACTGGCTGCTCCCCTACTCCCTCAAGCCTGTACTACCTAATCCCCCTCCTGCAGAGCAACATTCTTTCCCCTCCCTTTCCCAATTTGGAGGTTCAAGGTCAACTTCCACCTTCCCCTCCCCTCCTACCTCACTGCTCCACTCCTGGACCCCCTCTGCTCACTGGGCTAGCCCCTCCCACGCTCCCTTTTCTCTTCTAAATCTCTCTCAGGTAGAAAAGCGGCTAGGTTCCTTTTCTACTAATCATTCTGCTTCCTCAGTCAGTACCAGATATTAGGAAAGAGTTAAAAGGTTGAGGATGGTCCCCAAACTCCTATATGGGAATTGGTGAAAATGGTCTTTAAAGTTTTTAATGCCCGAGAGAAATCAGCTGAGTCTTCCCAACAGACAAAGCTACAACTATCTACAGGCCCAGGCCTTACCAGCTGCCCTAAGGTCACAGGAAGGGGGACAAGGGAAGTCAATCACAGAGCTCTATCAAGTGTGGCCTAAATGGTCACATAGCGTGATATTGCACTACACTTGCTCTGAGGTTGTGCCCTATCTGCCAGCAACCTGGATACTGGAAATCACAATGCCCCCGTGCGGGCTTGTCCTCTATGCCAAGCCACAGAGGTCCAGCCATATCACCATCAGCAAGTGAAACTGTGCCAGCCTTCAAACGTCTCAGCCTTACAGAAGATTGACGCTGCCCAGACTTGGTATATCCCATAGCCCTCTCCTAGCCTAGGGTCATGCTACAAGTTGCGGGTAAGTCCATTACTTTTATTCTCATCTGGGCTTTAAGTTTCCCTCACCAATTTCAGCTATGGAGGTAGATGGGACCCATTCCTCCCCATTTAAAACTCTGCCACTGCCCTACATTCTTGTAGGACAATTTTTTTCTCATCCTTTCTTAGTGATACTGGCTTGCCCACCACATTTACTGGGTGGAGATATCCTTAGCCGCTTCCACAAAGCTTCGTTCCGCTTCTTGGAGCCCCTTTTAACCCTGCCCATCTCCAAGATTTTATTTTACAGGTTCACTCCTCCTGCCAGATGTGTGCCCAGGCCAACCCACAAAGAGCTCTCCACATATACCAGCTTCATGGACACCAGCCAGGCAAAGATTGACAAGGAAACAGCAGGTGTGATGGCTCAGGTTCATGGAGCTCATGTCAGAAGTTCTGAACATCTCCTGGACAATGGAACTCATCAAACAACAACCTACCAAGCTCTCCATTGAACTAGACACCTGCGTTCTCATCTCCCCTAAGGAACAGCTGCCTGCCTTTTCCGTAATGACAGTTCATGGGATGCCTTTCCAGCCATGCCTCTAGCTAAACGTGGACACCTGGCTCTCCCCTTCCCCATGCTGCCCCGTGCCCGCAGGAAGTCGCCAGATTTGAGTCTATGCCCTTTTTTTTCCCCAAAGAGAGCCTAAATGTTTGTCATAATTACCATTCTAATTTTTTGTCACCTCTATATCCAAAGAGTCTGGAATGTCAAGTTGGGAGCATAGGCCCCTGCAGCTCACATCTATCCCAGCCCCCAGGCCTGGTCTGGACTCCAAATCCCAGCAGGCCAGGTCCTGACCCCGCCCTGGGGGTGCGGTCTTTAGTAAGAAGGAATGGTGGACTGCATTCCCACTGGATCCCAAAATAATAAATAAGCTTACCCCCAAAATAATTACATAGAAACTGTATTCATTTAAACACTGCCTGGCCCATTAGTTCTAGCCTCTTATTGGCTAACTCTCACATCTTGATTAACCCATTTTTAATAATTTGTGTAGCACCACAAGACTGTGGCTTACCAGCAAGATTCTAACCTACATCCCTCTCTGGCCAGAGAATCATGGCGTCTGCCCAACTCTGCTTTCTTTCTCCCAGCATTCTGTTCAGTCTACTCCGAATATCTAAACTCCTGTCGTATCAAAAGGCCAAGGCAGTTTCTTTATTTGACCAATGAAAGTAATACATAGACAGATGGCCCTCCTCCTCGAGGGGTCAGGACCACTCCCCAGGGTATTTAAGTGATCCCCCAAAAGAGGAACACATGGTCTCCTTTTCTTTCTCCTGGGGGTCGTGTTCAGGCGGCTTCTCAGTTCCCCCCTCGGGGCCATCCAAGAGTGCAGAACTACCATTAACCCTGGATATTTTTTAATTTGGCTTGTTTTGATTTGGCTTGATTGGGAATTTTTGCGTCAGCAGGGAGCTCACGTTAGGAAATATTCCTAACACTGGGGAAGGGGGAGATTAAAAGCCAGAGGGACATATCCTTTCTAAAAAAATGTGTAAGGACTGCAAAGAAACACACAAGAGAGTGAGGGCAGGGGAAGGGTAGAGGGCTGAGAAAATAAGCCAATGGGACACCTCCTTCCTCAAAGTCATTACTTTCAATACAGGAAACAATATACTGAGATAGCTGAAATGCCATAAAACTAACTCAGATTCCTAATTTTGTAAAAGGTTTAAAAGACCTCATAGAGGACACAAAACAACAGGTGAATAAAGTAAGGCAACCAATTCAAAGACGAGTGAAAAAAGAGACAAGCAATAGATAGCTAAGTGAATGAAATTCAGCTATTTGGAGTACAAACTCAAAATGTGGAGAAAAAACTCAACAAGGAAATTAAGACTCTGAGAGAAAAAAGAAAAATATGAACAGAAGTGTTGGAGATAAATCAGACAAATGAAAAACAGCTTAAAGCTTCTGCTGCTGCTGCCACCTGGCTGTAGGTTGCTGACCAGCTCATCTGCCCCATCTATCAGTCCTTTCCACCCAATCTTTCCCACAGACAGCCCTGCATGACTGACCGGACTCGTCCCTTCCTTCTGTTGTGTTCTTATTAAGGCTTTAGTTCCAGAACCCCATCGGTTTGCTTTCCTGGCTTTTCCTTTGGGCATGGGATGGCGTTGGGGGTGGGTGTGAGGGTGTCAGTCTGGAATGTCAAGTTGGGAGCTTAGGCCCCTGTCTCTCCCATCTATCCCAGCCCCCAGGCCTGGTCTGAACTGCAAATCCCATTGTGTGGGTAGAGGGCAAGGTGGGCCTAGTTGGAGGAACTAGGCGTGGGGGTGGTACTGGGTGCTAGTGGCCACAGGCTGGTCTTCCTCTGGGCAGGAGGTGGGAGTGGAAGGTGGGGGAGGAGGGTGAGATGGGCCTAGTTGCAGGATCACAGTAGTGTTTGGGGTGCAGGTGTGGAAGGCAGGCAGGGATGGTGGAGGAACAGCCTCTCTGGAATGGAAACAAAGAGGACCTGGGTAGGGGGTACACGACTGGGCCCTGAACCAGTGTGGGTCAGCCCGGCCAGCTGCATCAGATAGATAGCCTCCTCAGGAGACCACAGAGCAGAAGGGACCCCTGTACAAAGGTGGGCTTTTGGCTGGAGATGCAGATGTGAACATAACAGTGGCATGTGGGCTCTAGGGCCATGGAGGATTATGATTCGTTATTTATCCTGGCATTGTCAGCAAGATCTACCAGGAGGCTGCATTGGTAATGGGTGTAAGTGATCTGTAAACTACCAATGGCTCCCGCCAGGCCAGGGCCAGTTCTAGCCTGAGCAGGCTGGTCTCAGGTTGGTGGAGGCCTAGGATCCAGACGCTAGGTCCCGCCCCACAGACGGTCATTTGCATACTTAATGGCACTCGGCCTCACCCGCCTCTCAATCGGCAGCACCCAGGCCCCGCTCCCACAGGTTGTTATTTACAGATGGGTCCTGCTGTCAGACAGATACCACCTGACCTCCCTGACTAACGTAGGTAGTGGCCGGACCCGCCTCCAGCAGCGCTCTTTGCATATCACCATGGCAACTGGTGAGCGCTGGTTGCCTGCTGCAGCAAGGCGGAGACAGAGGTGACGCGGATTGCTGCGACGACCAAGATCCCAGCCTTAGTGGTGACTGTGCCAGTCCGCGTTCCCCACCCGGAAGTCAGGAGGTGCGGCCTGTCGGCCAACATGGCGGTGGGCTTAGCGGCTGCCGTGAGCAGCGGCGCGTCATGCTTTGATCCTGCGGACTTCTTGTGCCGCATCTGGCACGTGTCCAACAAGCTCAAGATCTTCCCAGGAGATGTGTTCCAGGCCGGAATTTGTTAATTACAAACATGGGAGGAGAAAGACCACCGATCTAAATAATCTTAGCCAGATTAAATAAAACCTTTTATTTTTGTAGGCAAAGTGCCTTCCTCTTAGGTGGGGTTAATGATGTCAGCATTAGATGTGGGGAAGATAGACAAGGCTTTTGTAGCTCGAAGGGGTTTTTTAATGGATTTGCCAGACAACATAGGTGGGATTATGGAGAACATAAGCATAAGAAGTTAGTTCTAACAACCCTCTCAAACAAAGACATTGCTACCAGGTAGCACAAGAAGTCCGCAGGATCAAAGCATGACGCGCCGCTGCTCACGGCAGCCGCTAAGCCCACCGCCATGTTGGCCGACAGGCCGCACCTCCTGACTTCCGGGTGGGGAACGCGGACTGGCACAGTCACCACTAAGGCTGGGATCTTGGTCGTCGCAGCAATCCGCGTCACCTCTGTCTCCGCCTTGCTGCAGCAGGCAACCAGCGCTCACCAGTTGCCATGGTGATATGCAAAGAGCGCTGCTGGAGGCGGGTCCGGCCACTACCTACGTTAGTCAGGGAGGTCAGGTGGTATCTGTCTGACAGCAGGACCCATCTGTAAATAACAACCTGTGGGAGCGGGGCCTGGGTGCTGCCGATTGAGAGGCGGGTGAGGCCGAGTGCCATTAAGTATGCAAATGACCGTCTGTGGGGCGGGACCTAGCGTCTGGATCCTAGGCCTCCACCAACCTGAGACCAGCCTGCTCAGGCTAGAACTGGCCCTGGCCTGGCGGGAGCCATTGGTAGTTTACAGATCACTTACACCCATTACCAATGCAGCCTCCTGGTAGATCTTGCTGACAATGCCAGGATAAATAACGAATCATAATCCTCCATGGCCCTAGAGCCCACATGCCACTGTTATGTTCACATCTGCATCTCCAGCCAAAAGCCCACCTTTGTACAGGGGTCCCTTCTGCTCTGTGGTCTCCTGAGAAGGCTATCTATCTGATGCAGCTGGCCGGGCTGACCCACACTGGTTCAGGGCCCAGTCGTGTACCCCCTACCCAGGTCCTCTTTGTTTCCATTCCAGAGAGGCTGTTCCTCCACCATCCCTGCCTGCCTTCCACACCTGCACCCCAAACACTACTGTGATCCTGCAACTAGGCCCATCTCACCCTCCTCCCCCACCTTCCACTCCCACCTCCTGCCCAGAGGAAGACCAGCCTGTGGCCACTAGCACCCAGTACCACCCCCACGCCTAGTTCCTCCAACTAGGCCCACTTTGCCCTCTACCCACACAATGGGATTTGCAGTCCAGACCAGGCCTGGGGGCTGGGATAGGTGCGAGAGACAGGGGCCTAAGCTCCCAACTTGACATTCCAGACTGACACCCTCACACCCACCCCCAACGCCATCCCATGCCCAAAGGAAAAGCCAGGGAAGCAAACCGATGGGGTTCTGGAATTAAAGCCTTAATAAGAACACAACAGAAGGAAGGGACGAGTCCGGTCAGTCATGCAGGGCTGTCTGTGGGAAAGGTTGGGTGGAAAGGACTGATAGATGGGGCAGATGAGCTGGTCAGCAACCTACAGCCAGGCTTATGTGGAAAAAGACTCTAAAGTAATTATAAAAGGTTTATTGAGAGTTCATCAATTAGAGGGTATAGACCCAGGAGAGATTATAGTGCCTTTTACTGCTGATGAAATAAAACAGTTATGGGAAGTCAATAAACCATGGCAAAGAGCTTGTGCTAATTTTGGGGGAGAAATTAATAGCAACTATCCCAAAAGTGATAGACTTAACCTTATAAAGAGAACTTCTTGGAATCTTCCCCAAATTTTATATGATGTTCCAATAACTGGAGCCCATACATTTTAAACTGTTGCAAATAAATCAGCAAAGGCAGGTTATGAATCAGAATTAAGTAAGGGGAACAAAGCCCTTATAATTCTGTTCAGAAGGCAGAATTTTATGCTATTCTCGTGGTGCTAAGGAATTTTAAAGAACATCTCAATAAAGTTACTGATTCACAATATGCAGAAAGAGTTGTTTTGCATATTGAAATCGCTGAGTTTATACCAGATGATACAGAATTGACTTCATTATTCATACAAGTTCAAGATATAATCAGGAATAGGCTCTGTCCCTCTTGCTATAGGCCCAGAGAAAAACAATTTATCTCAAGTATAAGACAAGGACTTTAAAATAGCAATTGTGAATATGTCCAATGACCTTAAAGAAGAAATAAATAAATGCCTCATTGAAGACCATGAAATCAAAACCTAACAGTTGAATAAAATAAGAAAAACAATTTAAGATATGAAAATAGACTTTAACAAAAAAATAGAATCACTAAAGAAAAGTCAAACTGAAATAAAACTGAAAATGAAAGATTCAGGAAGTCAAACAAAAAGTTTAGAGGTGAATCCTCGCGGTGCACATGCGCCACGTCCTTACACCGTCTCTGGGCGCCTGGGTCTGCATGGGAAGATGGCAGCGGTTGCGTCCAAGTCAGTGTTGTTCCTGTGTCTCGTAACATTTGCCGGTCACCCATTGCAGAAGCAGTTTTCAGGAAAATGGTAATTGATGAGAATGTTTCAGCTAATTGGGCCATTGACAGCAGCGCTGTTTCCGTCTGGAACGTGGGCCGGCCCCCAGACCCAAGAGCTGTCAGCTGCCTAAGAAATCATGGCATTAGCACAGCCCATAAGGCAAGACAGATTACAAAAGAAGACTTTGCCACATTCGATTATATACTATGTATGGATGAAAGCAATCTGAGAGATTTGAATAGAAAAAGTAATCAAGTTAAAAACTGCAAAGCTAAAATTGAGCTACTTAGGAGCTATGATCCACAGAAACAACTCATTATTGAAGATCCCTATTATGGCAATGACTCTGACTTCGAAGTGGTGGACCAGCAATGCCTCAGGTGCTGCAAGGCTTTCCTGGAGAAGACTCACTAGGTGGTCCTGCCACCACCATTGAGCAGCTCACTCACCAGAGCCGTGCCCAAGGGGGATGCCAGTCCTTAGCCCCGTGTCCCACCTGTCTCTTCAGCTGACTTTCTGTTTATCTTTAAAACATCTGTAGGTCGAAGTTAGGTGTATGTTCAGAAGGGTAAAAATATTAGAGTAAGACAGTGTGAGGTGTGGCTAAGTATTCTTAGATTAATTGAACCTTTCCTCTCACCTTGTCCTAATTAGAAAATAGTGGAACAAGGAAATATGGAACAAACTAGAACCCAATAAAGTAAGAATGACCTACAAGGTCTGGGTCTGCCTCTGAGCCCAGCCAGCCTGGGTGGTCTGGTCTTACTAAAGTGTGCGCATGGCCAGCACCCAGTGGTACCATTCGCTTGCCTTATACCTCTCTATCCTAGACTCTTGTGACAATAATTCCATCCATATCAGCCTTCCACTTAACACTGGAAGATTTAAACTCAGACACACTGAAGGCATTTAATATTTGAGAGAGAAGACAAACTGGATGTGGTGATACAGGCCTGCACTCCCAGCAGGCCGACCTGGGCTGTGCACTGACAATGGGAGCAACAGATGTAGGAAGTTAGCAGTGTTACTCTTACTTGGTTTTTGTCCAGTGTTTTGTTGTCCTGTTTGAGCCACTTTGCCTCTTAATGCAAAGGTGGTGTGTGCTTAAATAGTGGTGTGTCTGTAGTGTCCCTTCATCAGCGTTGTAGAGAGTTACCCGCAAGCATAAGTCATTCTAGTGCGTTGCAGGACAGTGACCTCATATTCATGGCTGTATATCGGAAAAGAATGGGAGGTAAACTGGGAAGTTAACAAATACACCTGAAGTAGAGATCTGGGGGGGGAAGGAAAGTTTAGAGGTAAGCCTCACAAATTAAAAGAAGTAGAATAGAGAATTTATTGTCATAAGGAAAAGGAAAAAATGGGTAGTTCAAAGGAAATGTTAAATCTAAAAAATTCCAGGCACAAAGTATTCAGGAAGTGTGGAATACTAAGAAAAGAACAAGTCTATGAATGATAGGTACAGAGAAGGGAGCAGAAACTCAGGTCAAAGGCACAGAAAATATTTTTTTTAAACATAGAAGAAAAATTCCCCAAACTAAAGAAAGAGATGCCTAACAAGTTGCAAGAGGCATACAGAACACCAAATAGACAAGACCATAAAAGAAACTTCTGGGATGGGAGAAAAGTGGAGACAGAGGCAGAGACCCACATTGGAGCACTGGACTGAGCTCCCAAGGTCCAGTTGAAGAGCAGAAGGAGGGAGAATATGAGCAAGGAAGTCAGGACCACGAGGGGTTGGTCCACTCCCTGAGACGGTGTGACTGATCTAATGGGAGTTCACCAAATCCAGCTGGACTGGGACTGAATGAGTATGGGATCAAACTGGACTCTCTGAATGTGGCTGACAGGGCTGACTGAGAAGCCAATGATAATGGCACTGAGATTTGTCTCTCCTGCATGGACTGGCTTTTTGGGATCCTATTCTCTTTGGATGCATACCTTCCTAAACCTGGATGTAGGGCGAAGGGCCTTAGGACTGGAGGGGGTAGGGGAGAGTAGTGGGGAGCGGGAGGGAAGTGGGAGGAGGGGAGGAAGTGGGAATTTTGATTAGTATTATTTATAAAGTAATAAAAAAGTATTCAATAAAAAATTCCCCAAAACAAGGAGAACAAAAATATTGGAAACCCTCAAGAAAGAAAGAAAGAAAGAAAGAAAGAAAGAAAGAAAGAAAGAAAGAAAGAAAGGAAGGAAGGAAGGAAGGAAGGAAGGAAGGAAGGAAGGAAGGAAGGAAGGAAGGAAGGAAGGGAAGATCCAAAAATACAAAATAATCAAAACACTAAATATAAAGAACAAAGAAAGAATATTAAAACCTGCAAGAGGATTGTGTCAGATGTGATGTATGGCTTTTATCCCAGCACTCAGGAGGCAAAAGCAGGCGGATCTTTATGAGTTTAAGGCCAGCCTGGTCTACAAAGCAAGTTTCAGGACAGTCAGAGCTATTATACAGATAAACCCTGATTCAGAGAGAGAGAGAGAGAGAGAGAGAGAGAGAGAGAGAGAGAGAGAGAGAGAGAGAGAGAGAGGAAGGACGAGGACATATGTTCTACAGACTTTGAAAGACCATAGATGAGAGCCCAAACAAAACAAAACTGTTGACTGCAATTGACAGAGAAAGAAAAACATTTCATAATAAAAATAAATATAAGCAGCTTATGTCTTTCAATTCATCTCTGCAGAAGACACTAGAAGGAAAACTTTAGTCTTGAAAGACCTCCGGAGCAGAGAGACTCTCACTCAAGTCTCTGGATAACATGACCCTCCAGGAACTCACGAGAGACCATCCTTGCTGCAATCACATGAGGTTTATTGACAGGACAGGAACCAGTACACTGGGGCCGAAACTCATTTCCCATGCAGGGATAGAGAGTTCGACCCCGAGTAGCTGGGAGAAGGGGTATTTAAGGGAAGAAACCATAACCCAATAACCCAAAGGGGGTAGGGAGGGCATCATTGGAAAATTCCAAAAATACCAGTGATCATTGAAAAATTCCGAAAATACCAGTGATAATCACAAGGGGGTAACTCCCTGTTTCTCAAGATTATTTTCAAGATTATAATCTAACTTTATCTTCAGCTAGTTCCTAAAACAGAGTCACTGAAGTGGCTAACCTAGATTTTTGGCTCTTCTCTTCCTGCTAGATTTTTGGCTCTAATTTTCCTGCTAGAAAGGGTCTGTATTTATCTGGGTCTTTCAGTCTGAAGAGAAATTTAACTACACCCAAGCAGACAAAAGAAATAAATAATCCCAGAAAAATTAAGCAAAACAGGTAAAAACAAGAACAGCAACAAAAACCACAGCAACAAAACAACAGGAATAAACATTGCTCAATAAAAACTTTCAACACTAATGGTCTCAATTCCTCAGTAAAAAGATACAGACTAACAGATTGGATAATAAAACAGGATTCATCTTTTGGCTCACCCAAGAAATACATATCATCATCAAGATCAGACAATAATTTAGGGTAAAAAAAATGGAAAAAGATATTCTAAGCAAATGTAATCAAGGGGCTATCAGGCATAGCTATTTTAATATCTGAAAAATAGGCTTGAAACTAAAACTAATCAACATATCAAAGTAAGAATATTACATACTAATTAAAGAAAAAGTCTATCAATGGGATATTATAATTATATATACATATATATCTGTAAATATGATATTATAATTCTACACATTTAGGTACCAAGTACAATAACATTCAAATTTATAAAAGAAACATAACTACAGTTAAGTTACATATTGATCCTAACACAGTGATAGTAGGTGACTTCAATACCCCATAATTAACAATAGATCATTATGATAACTTAAATGTAGTTGGCCCTATATTCATATAGAAAGTGCTACTATTAGGAGGTGTGGCTTTGGTGGAGTGGATAAGGCCTTGTTGGAGGAAGTGTGTCACTGTGGGAACAGGCTTTGAGACTTCCTGTGCTCAGGATACTACCCAGTGTTTCAGTTCACTTCCCAGTGCCCACAAGTTATAGGATTAACAACTACTCCTTCAGCAACACATCTGCCTGCATGCCACCATGCTCCCTGCAATAATAATAATGGACTGAACCTCTGAAAATGTAAGTGAGCCCCTTAATTAAATGTTTTCCTTATAAAAGTTGCTGTGGGCTCTTGCAAACTCAGTGGAACTCTGAAACACAGCTTGCTCCAATACTGAGGGGACTTAAGAGGTGAGTGAACAGCCAAAGGGCAGGATGCCACACTCTCTAGGACCTCCAGAGTGGGGAAGAAACCCCGGGTTCCTCCCCCAATTCCCTGGGCTTTTCTAGCCAGCCAGCAGGGAGTTTCCTACAGCTAAGCTCCCCAAAACCCAAACCCATCCACTGGACTCCCCAAGCTACTAGCTATACAACACCTAAGAGCTGAGAGCTTTCTATAATACGGAGGGAATCAAGAGCTTGCTACAAGACTAAGGGGATTAGCAGACAGCACCAAGAGAGCAAATCAGTAGAGAATACTAAGAGAGCAGGCTTATAGAGACTGCAGGGGCTTTCTGAGACAGACATTGACAGTACAGAGCAGATAAAAAAAAAAACCCCAATCACTCAGACAGCCTCTGCAAGGATTTGGACCAAGATGCAAAGACACTGCTGGCCTCATTTAAAGGAAGAGATGGGTAGGCACCAATGTAAGAATTCATCCAGCAATCTAAAAAGCAGCGTGGTAACACCAGAACCCAATGGTATTACAACAGGAAAACTTGATCATCCTAAGCCAGAAGAAGTAGAAGAAAACAACTTTAAATGTAACTTTATGAAAATGATGGAGACCTTTAAAGAGGAAATGAAAAACTATCAAAGAAGAGAAGACAAACAAAAAGTTAATAAATCCCTCAAAGAAACCCAGGAAAACCAAAAAAAAAAAAACATCAAAAAGTGAAGTAAACAGTTCAAAACTTGAAGATTGAAATAAAGGTAATAAAGAAAACATAAACCGAGGAAATTCTGGATATGTAAAATCTGGGTAAACCAACAGGAACTACAGAGGCAAGTATAACCAACAGAATACAAGAGATAGAAGAAAGAATCTCAGGCACTAAAGATACTATAGAGGAAATAGACACATTGGACAAAGAAAACATTAAATCCAACAAATTCTTAACACAAAACACCCAGAAAATCTGGGACACCATGAAAAGATCAAACCTAAGTATAATAGGAGTAGAAGAGGGAGAAAAACTTCAGTTCAGAGGCACAGAAAATATATGCAACAAAATCATAGAAGAAAATTTTCCCAACCTAAAGAAGAATATTCCTATAAAGGTACAAGAAGCTTACAGAACACCAAATAAATTGGATCAAAAAGAATTGCCTTACCATATAATAATCAAAATACAAAACATACAGATAAAAAAGAATATTAAGAGCTGCAAAGAAAAATGGTCAAGTAACATATAAAGGAAAACCTATCAGAATTACACCTGATTTCTCAATGAAACCATGAAGGCCAGGGGGTCTCGGATAGATGTGCTGCAGACACTGAAACCATAGATGCAAGCCCAGACTACTATACCCAGCAAAACTTTCTTTCACCAAAGATGGAGAAAAAAGATATTCCATGACAAAATCAGATTTAAACAATAGGTGTCCACAAATTCAACTTTACAAAAAGTACTAGAAGGAAAACCCCAACCCAAAGAAGCTAACTGCACCCACATAAAAACAGGCATCTGATAACCTCCACCAGTATAAAACAAAGAAGGAAAACACACAAACACTAATACCAAAAAAATAACTGGAATTAACAACCAGTGGTCATTAATATCAATGGACTCAATTCACCTATTAAAAAAAAAACACAGAGCCGGGCGGTGGTGGCGCACACCTTTCATCCCAGCACTTGGGAGGCAGAGGCAGGTGGATCTCTATGAGTTCGAGACCAGCCTGGTCTACAAGAGCTAGTTCCAGGACAGGCTCCAAAACCACAGAGAAACCCTGTCTCGAAAAACCAATAATAATAATAATAAAATAAACACAGGCTAAGAGAATGGATACAAAAACAGGATCCAGACTTTTGCTGTATACAAGAAAAACACCTCAACCTCAAAGACAGACACTACCTCAGAGTCAAGGGTTGGGAAAAGATTTTTCAATCAAACGGGCCTAAGAAAGAAGAAGGTATACATATCTTGATATCTAAAAAATTGATTTCAAACTAAAATCAGTCAGAAGAGATGGAGAAGGACACTATATGCTCATTACAAAAACAATTCATCAAGATGAAGTCTCAATCCTGAACATCTATGCCCCTAATACAAGAGCACCCACATATGTAAAAGAAACATTACTACAACTTAAATCACACATCAAACCCCACACACTAATAGTAGGAGACTTCAACACTCCACTATCACCAATAGATAGGCAAACCAGACAGAAACTTAACAGAGAAATAAGAGAACAGATGTCATGAATCAAATGGACTTAACAAACATTTATAAAACATTCCACCCAAACATGAAAGAATATACCTTCTTCTCAGCACCTCATGGAACCTTCTCTAAAATTAATCACAAAGTCAGTAACAAAGCAAACCTCCACAGATACAAAAAATTGGAGAAACACCCTGTGTCTTATCGAATCACCATGGATTAAAGTTAGAATTTAACAACAATACTACTCTCAGAAAGCCTAGAACTTCATGGAAGTTGAACAGTAAAGGACTGAACGACATCTGGATCAAGGAAGAAATAAAAAAAAAAGAAATTAAAGACTTCCTTGAATTCAATAAAAATGAAAGCACAACATATCCAAACCTATGGAACACCATAAAAGCAGTGCTAAGAGGAAAGTTCATAGCACTAAGTGCCCACATAAAGAAAACAAAGAAAGCTCACATTATTGACTTAACTGCACACCTGAAAGCTCTAGAAAAAAAAGAAGCATAGTCACCCAGGAGGAGTAGAAGAGAGGAAATAATCAAATGGAGGGCTGAAATCAACAAAAATAGAAACAAAGAAAACAATACAAAGAATAAATGAAACAAAGAGCTGGCTCTTTGAGAAAATCAACAAGACTGACAAACCCTTATCCAAACTAATCAAAAGGCAGAGAGAGAACACACAAATTAACAAAATCAGAAATGTAAAAGGGGACATAACAACAGACGCTGAGGTCTTACTACAAAAACCTGTACTCCACAAACTTGGAAAGCATAAAAGAAATAGACAATTTTTTTAGATAGATACCATGTAACAAAATTAAATCAAGCCTAGGTGAGCAATTTAAATAGACCTATAATCTGCAAAGAAATAGAAGCTCTCATCAAAAACCTCCCAACAACAAAAATCTCAGGGCCAGATGGTTTTAGTGAAGAATTCTACCAGAACTTCCAAGAAGAGCTAATACCTATACTCCTCAAAGTGTTCCACATAATACAAACAGAGGGGACATTGCCAAATTCCTTTTATGAGGCTTCAGTTACCCTGCTGCAAAAACCATATAAACACTCAATAAAGAAAGAGAATTATAGACCAATATCACTCATGAACATGGATGCAAAAATGCTCAATAAAACACTGGCAAACTGGATCCAAGAACACATTTTAAAAAATCATCCACCATGATCAAGTCAGCTTCACCCCAAAGATGCAGGGCTGGTTCAACACACGAAAATCTATCAATGTAATCCATCATATCAATAAACTGAAAGAAAAAAGCCATATGATCATTTCATTAGATGCTGAAAAAGCATTTGACAATATCCAACACCCCTTCATAATAAAGGTCTTGGAAAGATCAGGGATACAAGGAACATAACTAAACATAATAAAATCAATATATAGCAAGCCAACAGTCAACATCAAATTAAATGGAGAAAAACTCAAAGTGATTCCACTAAAGTCAGGAACAAGACAAGGCTGTCCACTCTCTCCATGTCTCTTCAACATAGTTCTTGAAGTCTTATCAATAGCAATAAGACAACAAAAGGAGATCAAGGGGATTCAAATTTGAAAGGAGAAGTCAAACATTCATTATTTGCTGATGATATGATAGTGTATAGTGTATATAAGTGACCCCAAAAACTTTACCAGAGAACACTTACAGCTGATAAATACCTTCAATGAAGTGGAAAGATACAAGACCAACTCAAAAATTGAGTATCTCTCCTATACACAAATGATAAAGAAGCTGAGAGGGAAATCAGAGAAACATCACCGTTCGCAATAGCCACAAATAATATAAAATATCTTGGGGTAACACTAACCAAAGAAGTGAAAGACCTATTTGACAAGAACTTTAAGCTTTTGAAGAAAGACACTGAAGAAGATACCAGAAAACTGAAAGATCTCCCATGCTCTTGGATTGGTAAGATCAACATAGTAAAAATGGCATCCTACCAAAAGCAATCTATAGATTCAATGCAATCCCCATCAAAGTTGCAACACAATTCTTCACAGATTTTGAAAGAACAATAATCAACTTCATATGGAAAAACAAAAAACCAAGATGACCAAAACAGTCCTGTAAATAAAGGAACTTCCAGAGGCATCACCATCCCTGACATAAAGCTCTATTATAGAGCTACAGTAATGAAAACAGCTTGGTCTTGGCATAAAAACAGAGTGGTTGACCAATGGAATTGAATTGAAGACCCAGATATTAATCCACACACTTACAAACACCTGGTTTTTGACAAAGAAGCTAAAATTATACAATGAAAGAAAGAAAGCATCTTCAACAAATGGTGCTGGCATAACTGAATGTCAACATGCAGAAGAATAAATATAGACCCATATCTGTCACCTTGCACAAAACTCAAGTCCAAATGGATTAAAGGCCTCAACATAAATCCAACCACACTGAACCTGACAGAAGAGAAAGTGGGAAGTAGTCTTCAATGCATGGGCACAGGAGACTACTTCCTAAATATAACCCCAGTAGCACAGACACTGAGAGCAACAATAAATAAATGGGACCTCCTGAAACTGAGAAGCTCCTCTAAAGCAAAGGACACAGTTAATAAAACAAAAAAACCAGCCTGGTAAATGAGAAAAGAGCTTCACCAACCCCACATTGGGCAAATGACTGATCTTCAAACTATATAAAGAACTCAAAAATTAAACATTAAAACTCAATATAACCCAATTAAAAATGGGGTATGGAAATAAAGAAAAAATTATCAACAAAAGAATCTCAAATCGCCAAAAGATATTTAAGGAAATATTCAACATCTTTAGCTACCAAAGAAATACAAATCAAAACAGTTCTGAGATAGCATCTTACTCCCGTCAGAATGGCTAAGATCAAAAACACTAATGATAGCTTATGCTGGAAAGGTGTAGAGTAATGGCAACACTATATAGACTAACAGCTGGGGAACCTGCATGGGACTGAACTAGACCCTCTGAATGTGGATGACAGCTATGTGACTTGATCTGTTGGGAGGGTCTCTGGCAGTGGCACCAGGACCCAACACAGGTACATGAACTGGCTTTTTGGAGCCCATTTTCTGGGCTGGGACAACTTGCTCAATCTTGATATGTGGAGAGAGGCTTTTTCCTGCCTCAAGTTGCTTTACAAGACCTTGTTAACTCCCCAAGGAAGGCCTTACCTCCTCTGAGGAGTGGATGGGGGATAGGAAGGTGTAGAGGGGCAGGAGAAAAGGAGGAAAGGGGAGCTAGGGTTGGCATGTAAAATGAAAATTATTTAGCATCTCTAGGATCACGATTTATAGGCTCAATGTCCTTTGTTTATGACTAGAATCCACTTATAAGTGAGTACATATCATATTCATCGTTTTGGGTCTGGGTTATCTCACTCAGTAAAGTGTTTTCCATTTCCATCCATTTGCATGCAAAATTCAAGATGTCATTGTTTTTTACCACCGAGTAGAACTCTAAAGTGTATATGTTCCACACCTTCTTTATCCATTCTTTTATTGAGGGGCACCTAGGTTGTTCCAGGTTCTGGCTATTACAAATAGTGCTGCTATGAACATAGTTGAACAAATTCTTTTGTAATACGATTGGGCATCTCTTGGGTATATTCCCAAGAGTGGAATTGTTGGGTCCTGAGGTAGGTTGACTCCCAGTATCCTAAGAAACCACCACACTGATTTCCAAAGTGGTTGCACAAGTTTGCATTCCCACCAACAATGGATGAGTGTTCTCCCTACTCCACATCCTGTCCAGCACAGGCTATCATGGGTGTTTTTGATTTTAGCTATTCTGACAGGTGAAAGATGGTATCTCAGAGTTGTTTTGATTTGCATTTCCCTGATTGCTAAGGAGATTGAGCATGACCTTAAGTATTTTTTTTGGCAATTTGAACTTCTTCTTTTGAGAATTCTCTGTTCAATTCAGTACCCCATTTTTTAATTGGGTTAATTAGAGTTTTAATGTCTAGTTTCTTGAGTTCTTTATATATTTTGGAGATCAGACCTTTGTCTGATGCAGAGTTGGTGAAGATCTTCTCCCAATCAGTAGGATGCCTTTTTGTCTTAATGACAGTGTCCTTTGCTTTACAGAAGCTTCTCAGCCTCAGGAGGTCCCATTTATTCAATGATGCCCTTAGTGTCTGTGCTGCTGGAACGTACAGTAGGAAGTGGTCTCCTGTGCCCCTGTGTTGTAGGCTACTTCCCACTTTCTCTTCTATCAGATTCAGTGTGTTCAGATTAATATTGAGGTCTTTAATCCATTTGGACTTGAGTTTTGTGCATGGTGATAGATATGGATCTATTTTCATTCTTCTACAGGTTGACCTCCAGTTATCATATAGTTATCCTCCTGGATATTGGAAGTGGACAAGATTGCCAGACAGGGGTTGGGAGCATGGGGTGGGGGTGGGGTAGGGATAAGGGGATATGGGGAGAGAGAAGGGAGAAGGGGAGGAAGGGGACAGCTTGAGGGAATGGGATGGTTGGGATGGAGGAGGGGTGGATGTGGGAACAGGGAAGTAGATATCTTAATTAAGGGAGCCATTTTAGGGTTGGCAAGAGACTTGACTCTGGAGGGGTTCCCAGGTGTCCAAGGAGATGTTCTCAGCTTGTTCCTTGGGCAGCAGAGGAGAGGGTGCCTGAACTGGCCCTATCCTATAGCCACACTGATGAATATTTTGCATATCACCATAGAACCTTCATCTGGCGATGTATGGAGATAGAGACCCACATTGGAACACTGGACTGAGCTCCCAAGGTCTAAATGAAGAGCAGAAGGAGAACATGAGCAAGGAAGTCTGGACCGTGAGGGGTTTGTCCACCCACTGAGATGGTGGGACTGATCTAATGGGGGATCACCAAGGCCAGTTGGACTGGAACTGATGGAGCATGTGACCAAACCAGACTCTCTGAATGTGGCAGACGGTGGAGGATAACTGAGAAGCCAAGGACAATGGCGCTGGGTTTTGATTCTACTGCATGGATGGGCTTTGTGGGAGCATAGTCTGTTTGGATGCTCACCTTCCTGAACCTGGGCGGAGCAGGGAGGACCTTGGAGTTCCCATAGGGTAGGGAACTCTTACTGCTCCTTGGACTGGAGAGGGAGGGGCAGAGGGGAGAGAGGGGAAGAAAGTGGGAGGAGGTGGAAATTTTCAATAAAAAAAAGTAAAAATTAAAAAAATAAAATGAAAAATAAATTTCTTAAATAAAAAATATTTAAAAAGTTGTCTCCTATGCCAATGTGATCATGGTTGATGGTCTGTTTTGGTGTGTTCTTGGATTCAGTTTGCAAGTATTTCATTGAGTATTTTTGTATCTGTGTTCATGAGGGTAATTGGTTTGTAAAGTTAAGGTATTGGGGTAACTGTGGCCTTATAAAATGAATTTGGCAATGTAGCACAAAAAATAAAACCCCGGAGACAGATATTGGTGTTCAAACTGAAGTTCAGAAAATCAAAGCACACACCCACTGGCTCTAACCTCTACCTCAGACTGAATTGGGCAATCCTGCCTCCATGAATCCTCAGACTGAGATTGAGACTCAGGCTGAGACCTGTTTCCTCCCATTTTATATTCCTCTTTAGTGCTGGGATTAAAGATGTGCCACAACTGCCTGATCCATATGGCTGACTAGTATGGCTGCTGGAATTAAATGTGTGTGGTGCCACTGTCTGGTCTGTATGGCTGGCCAGTGTGGCTGTTTTATTCTGTGATCTCTAGGCAAGCCTTATTTATCAAAACACAAATAATATACCACTGTATTTCCCCCTTATTTTCTAAAATAAAAAAGGCTATAGCTAATATAAGAAAACCTATATACAATGTATACACTATATAGGCAATAAATATATCAAAAATGTCTAGTACATTTGCATTTGACAAATACAGAGAAAATACTTCATATCTATCCTATGTTGATGGCTCCAAAAAGTTGTACCTAATTCACATTATATTCTAATTGGCTATTATCAAATTATCTTTTAATGTCTCTCAACCTTTTACATTTACAACTCTTTAGTGAGTTCCTTTTCTGAGTCTGGTAAACAAGGAAAGCTGTAACTATAACTATCTAGTTTTCAATGCCCTCAGAGACCAGAGAATGAAATAATAAATGAGTAAGCAGGAAGTGCAAGAAAGCGACTTCCAAAAACCGTGAGAAATGACACAAACAGCTGGCTGTCTGGACAGTCACCCAAAGTTCCTCTACAACATTGGGGAATCCATCTTTGGCCTACAGGCCTAGAATATTTGACAACTTTTCTATGAAGCAGGATAATCCAAAAGGTTGTCCCTCCTTGTCTTGACAAGGTTGACAGTCACTCTCTTTTGTATCCTGATTGTCCAATTAGGACAGCATACTGTCAGCAGTCAAGGCAAGGACATTTTCTTGCCCAGTTGCTTACTTTTGCATCAAAGAAAGTAAACTCTAGGGCTGGAGAGATGGCTCAGTGGTTCAGAGCATTGCCTGCTCTTCTAAAGGTCCTGAGTTCAATTCCCAGCAACCACATGGTGGCTCACAACCATCTGTAATGAGGTCTAGTGTCCTCTTCTGACCTGCAGACATACACACAGACAGAATATTGTATACATAACAAATAAATAAATATTTTTTTAAAAAAGAAAGTAAACTCTATGTGGACTTTCTTTGAGGCCCATTATCTTCTCTGAAATTGATTGGTGCTGCCAGGAGCAGATATGTCTCATTGTAATAAAAAAATGTACCTTTGCTATTAAGATATCTTAAATGCCATATTCTTTAGACCTCTGAAATGTTTAAGATGAGTTGTCTATTTAAAATATATCTCTGTTTGACCTTGAAAACATACCTAATGTGACTACAAGTTTGATTGGAATAGGTGACTATATACTAACTTGCATTTCCTTATTTTCCTAAACTGTAATAATAACTTTCAATAACTAGAAATTTGTATTACATTGTTAAATGAGCTGTAAGGTACAATACCTTGAAATTAGAAATATATGTACAGCATGCCTTAACAAAATTAATCTCAAATTTTTATCAATATACAAAATTTGTACACAGTTTAGAAAATTCCAATCCAATGTAAAATATTTAAAACTAGTAGTTGCTTTTCTAAAGTAGATTCAATAATCTACCTTTTTATCTTATCATATTTATATCATCTCTTTCCAGAGTAGATTGAATAGTCTATCCTTTTATCCTATCATATATGTATCCCCCTTTTTTCTTTTAAAGAATTCTGAATCTAATCTACTTTGTTCAACTTTTATCCTGACCATAACCAATACCAACTTGTAAACAACCCCTAAACAATGACAAATATCCATAATCATCTGAACAACCCAAAAACCACCACCCCATCTCTTTGGAATGTGGGTATCATATTCTTAAATTTTCTTCCTGCTGTCTGGGGTCAAGAGTATCTTTAGGGGATCCTGAAAAGAAAAATTGGGGTTAATTGTTAAGTCCTGGGAGAGGTAGCTTTATCATTTGTTGTCCAGTCTCTGTATAATGGGAAAGTGCAGTCCTGGCTAGAATAGTCTGTGAGGCTGGATCATCTCAGCTAGTCACCTCAAAATTGTTCTGAGCAGTTTGTATTCCAAATATCATCTTTAGGTGAACTTTTTCAGCTTAGTGAATTTATAGCACTGGAAGAATCATTGTTGTGGGGCCCCATCATCCTTTTGGAAACTTCAGTGGTTGCTGTTAAACATGCTCATGGTTCACTGAAGAAAAATGATAGATACTCAAACCTGAAATCATGTACAGGAACATAGAGGAAACCTTTTTGTAGAATTAGTTAGTATTCTATATGACCATTAATATCATGACAAAAAAATCATAGAATATACTGTAAAAAATCTGTTTAAGAGTTAATATAAAATCAAAGGATTATGAGATTAGTAACAACAAAGTAGTCCTTAAATGTTTGTTTTCCTTCTTTTTTTTAAATATTTATTTATTATGTATACAATATTCTGTCTGCGTGTATGCCTGCAGGCCAGAAGAGGGCACTAGACCTCATTACAGATGGTTGTGAGCCACCATGTGGTTGCTGGGAATTGAACTCAGGACCTTTGGAAGAGCAGGCAATGCTCTTAACCACTGAGCCATCTCTCCAGCCCCCCTGTTTTCCTTCTATCTGTAAATGGCGAATGCACTTTTGTTTCCTGGATACTCAGACCTGAATAACCACACAAAAGCTATATTAATTACAAGACTGTTTGGTCAATGGCACAGGAATATTCCTAGCTAGCTCTTAAATCTTAAATCAACCCATTTATATTAATCTATGTATTGCCATGAGGCTCTGTTTTACCATGTTCTGGTATATTTCTCCTTTGGGGGCTACATGTCTTCTCCTCAACTCCTTCTACACTATCTATCTCTGTCCCAATTTATTGGCTGGCTTTACTCTGCTAAGCCATTGGCTAAAATAACTTTATTCATCAACCAGTAAAAGCAACACATATACAAGACATTCCACATCATCTATCCCATATAAAGTGGCTCTTCTGCCATAGGACAGAGATTTGGGATTTTACTTTAATAAACAAGCTTGTATTTAGAGGAGAGAGTCACACTCCAACTCCAAAGCCAGATTTAAACTTCAACTGAGACTACAAAACCATTTGTATTATATGCCTGTAGAGAACAGCAGAAATAAACATTTGGGAAGATTTATGAAATTTTATCCTCTTGGGAATGTGATATACCAATAGGCCTATTTATGATTTGTCTTGAGACATTTTTTTCTGAATTATTTGTCTTTTTCTTCAGATGTCTCATTTGTCCAGTTATCTTTAGATTCCTGACTGGATACCTTTACTCTTCTGAAAAGACAGAAAAAGACACTTGCTCAATCCTTATTTTGGGGAAGATTCTCTTCCAGTAAGTTATATATAATCAAATGAAAAGCATTTGTTGGTTTTATAGGTTAGTTTAGATTAAACAGCCATGCTGTTTGATAAACTATCATCTCTTCTAATTAAGAGGTGTCTCTTGTTCAAATTGAATATTTATCAATTCTGATGATATCCATAGCTTTTCTTCTCTTGTGAAAACAAAAGCAAAACCCCTTTCCCAATGTAACACATGTCCTGGTTTCCATTCTGAGATCAGTGCATCTTTAAAGTATATTGGCTGAAATAATTCTGTAGTTTTTTTCTACTACCCAATGTCTCTCTGCAGCTGTTTCTCCTTTCTCATTAGTATTTAGAAAATTCAAAGTTAATAAAGCATTATACAAAGTATTTCCAAAGGTCCTTATCATCATTTTATGTTTATTTAACAGATCCTTTAGTGTTTGATTTGAACCTTCTGTAACTGCCTGGCCTGCAGGACTGTGTGGTATACATGTAATATGCTTTACATTATAATAAGCAAAAAGCTGTTACATTTTCTTTTTTTAAAATGTTTATTTATTATGTGTACAATATTCTATCTACATGTATGCCTGAAGGCCAGAGGAGGGCACCAGATCTCATGTGGTTGCTGGGAATTGAACTCAGGACCTTTGGAAGAGCAGGCAATGCTCTTAACCGCTGAGCCATCTCTCCAGCCCCCTGATTCATTTTTTTAAAGACATATGCTGGAGCATTGACTGCCTTTATTTGTACAGGTATAGCTGTGATGGCCATAACTTTTAGCAAATATGTGATCACCAAATCAACCTTTTCCAAACACAAAGCAGTTGCCCATTGAAAACCTGAATAAATTTCAATAGTATGGTGTACATATTTTAGCTTTACAAATTCTATGAAATAGAACACATCCATCTGACAGATTTCATTTCTTTGATTACCCTTGGGTTACTTCCTGCAGGTAGTAGTGTTTGGTTGTATAAAGAACAAGTAGAACATTTTTTTCTCAGCCAATTTATTTTATTTTTTGTTTATTTTTTTTTTAGTTGTTGAAAAAAATTTCTGCCTCCTCCCTGTTTCCCATTTCCCTCCTCCTCCCACACCTTGTCCCTTCTCCCACTCCCCTCCCCCTCTTCCCCTCCCCCCCCACTCCATTCCCCCTCCATCTCCAGAATGAAGAGCAGTCCAAATTCCCTGCCCTGCGGGAAGTCCAAGGTCCTCCCACTTCTATCCAGGACCAGGAAGGTGAGCATCCAAACAGGCTAGGCTCCCACAAAGCCAGTTCACGTATTAGGATCGAAACCTAGTGCCATTGTCCTTGGCTTCTCATCAGCTTTCATTGTCCTCCACGTTCAGAAAGTCCGGTTTCATCCCATGCTTATTCAGTCTCAGTCCCGCTGGCCTTGGTGAGCTCCCAATAGATCAGTTCCACTGTCGCAGTGGGTGGGTACACCCCTCGTGGTCCTGACTTCCTTTCTCATCTTCTCCCTCCTTCTGCTCCTCATTTGGATCTTAAGAGCTCAGTCCGGTGCTCCAATTTGGGTCTCTGTCTCCATCTTGATTCCTCTCCAGATGAAGGTTCTAAGGTGATATGCAAGATATTCATCAGTATGGCTATAGGATAGGGTCATTTCAGGTTCCCTCTCCTCAGTTGCTCAAGGTACTAGCTGGTGACATCTCCCTGGACACCTGCGAGCCCCTCTAGGTTCAAGTCTCTTGCCAACCCTAAGGTGGCTCCCTTAATTAGGATATATATTTCTCTGCTCCTGTATCCACCCTTCCTTTATCCCAACCATCCCATTCCTTCAAGCCCCCCCCCATTCCCCCTTTCTTTTATAAAGACAGGCAGCTATTAAGTGAAGGGCATCAGGTCAGAGTCCAACCATGGTGTCAGATCTAAAGGAGAAGGGACTGGGACAAGGAGAGACCTTCCTCTTGAATGGTGAAGCAATTTACCTCTCCTGGGAACAGAGGGGTGCCTTATGATTCTTAGGTCGAGTGAGGACCAGGTCTTTATCCCCCTTACCCGTCCTAGGATTCCCAGTATCCTGTCTTAGGTTGGGGAATGTCCTGCCACAAGTCACCCATCCTTGGAGCTCCTCAAATGAAAGGTATCTAGCGAGATTTAAAGTAAGCAGATCACAGGGCGCCCTGTCTTAGGCCATGTGGGTGCACCCCTCATGCCTGGCACCATGCCCATGTTGAGCCGGCCAGTACAGCCTCTGTATGGTGTGCTGTTCAGGCGAGGGTCCACAATAACTCCCGTCATTGGGCCCCTGCGTCTATCATTAATGAAAAGACTGTGAGTAGCTCCTCAAACAAAATATAATGATATAATTTTGGGCACCAATAACTCCACCTTCCAGACAAGAAGAAAAGGCATTTTCCAAACCCAGTATTCACCTTTTAGTCTGGCCTTTGGTATATCTCCTTTCTAGATGCCTACTCCACATAAAATTATGAGTGCTGCCTACCAAAAATTAGGGCAGTGTAAAAGGGGTCTAAATCCAAAATTTTTAACATATGCATTAAACCCAAACACTTTACAGCTTGTGTTAAACCTTTCCCAACATCTATAAGCAGTTATAAGTATCAGGTCAATTGTAGTAAGAGCACAATGACCTACATTGTTGTTATCAAATACCACCAGTTCCAGTCTCTGAGCAACAGTGACAGAACCCCCAATCTTTCCCCTTCTTAAGTGAAGAGAGGTTAATATTTTAATTAAAATGAGTTCTGTGTCCCAAAGATTAAAAGTTGTTTAGTCTGTATCAGAAGCAGCTTAGCATTTGTGCTTCAGGGCAGGTGGGATTCCTGAGTGAGGTGAGCTGGATTCAGCAACCTGAAGCACATCCTGGCAGTTATCTCAGGTGGGTCTCCCTGGACTCGCTAGGGGCAGAATTGACACCCTGCAGAGTGGTGTAGCAGGTTCTGTTATCAGGCACTCCTCTCCTTGGGGGCAGGAAAGGCCTGACCAAGGACCTCTCCCCAGTCGCCTCTGGAACTCCTCTGTGGGGCGTCTGCAGCCTCGACATCAGATCCAGCTTTTATTTTCTTTCTGTGAAAAAAGCATAAACATATCCTCTACCCCAAATATATATAGGTCAGGTTTTTTCATAATGCATTGCAAGGGCTTTTTCACCTTGCCTTAGCAAAAGTCAGCTTGGTGTTATCACGCCAGATCCATTTGCATCAAGATCTGCTTGCAACTTTTTATGAGTTGCTTTCAAGGAGCCTTGTTATGTTCCACAATTTTTTTTTATTTTAACCATATATGCAGTTTTTCCATTGGAAAAGCCATTTGTAAAATTTAGCATAAAATCCTTTAAGGGATTTTTTGCTATAACATTAGTAAAATACAGTTGTGTGAACTGCAGCAATGATCTAGGAAAAGATTATTGTTTTTTGGCCTTTGAATTGAGCAAAGGCAATTGTCCAGGAATCAATCTTAAAATTATCAATGAATTTATTGTTTAGTATAAGAAGTATTGATCATAGTCAATATTTTGTCGAACCATTTTTCAGATTTTATCCTGCCCCTTTTGTATCAGACAGGCTACTGTTTTAAATTAAGAGTTTAATATCTTAACTAGCAAAACTGAGAAGGTTTAGCCATAAACAGCATTTTTTATAAAACTGTTGTAGAATAAGTTTTACATTTAATACACATACTTGTCATAGCTGAATTATAATTAATATACTGTATTTGTTGATTATTGTATACTTTACCTGTTGATTTATATTTTACCTGCTTGAGTACCTGTCTGGCAGCTCTGATAAGCTCTCTATTGGAAACTGTTTTTTGTAAGAATTTTACCTAGCAGCTCAAGGTCTTTCATAAGAATATTATAACTAGGGCTTTAACCATTGTATATCTAATTAAAAGTTTGTAAGTTATCCTCCTCTTAAGTTTTAAGTCTGCCTTGCAGATAGGAAAATGGAAAAAGGAAGCATTTTAACTAATAATGCTGGCCTCATTAGACACCAACATGTAGAAAAATGAAAATAGATCTACATCCATCTCCATGTACAAAACTTAAGTTTAAATGAGCCAAAGGCCTCAGCATATAAAAATTATGTTGAACCTCACAGAGAAAAAATTTTTGAAGTACACTTTGCCACATCTCAAACACAGCCTCAGTGGCATAAACATTTGGAGAAACCATAAATCTCCTGAACTGAGAAACTTTTGTATAGCAAAGTTATATAGTGGGAAAAGATCTTTATTTATCATAAATCCATTCCAAAAATATATGAAGAACTCAGGAAATTAGTTATTAAAATTTAATCCAAAAAATATTTGTTACAGCTAAACTGAAAACTCTCAACAGACAAACTTAAAATGACTGAGAGACACTTAAAAAATGTTTAAATATAATATCCTTTAGCCCTCAGAGAAATGCAAACCAAAACTCTGAGATTTTACCTTATCCTTGTAAAAATGACCAACATTAAAAATTACTGCTAACAATTTATGTTTAAGAAAATGTGGTTAAAGAAAAAACTTTATTGCTGGAAGTGTAAACTGGTGTTGGAAGTGCATACTGGCACAGCCACTTTTGGATCATACCTAGTATTAAAAACCCTGGATGAATCCAGACTCTCCCAGCAGGAAGAGAAGAACCAAAAATCCAGGACTAGCTGCTCCAGCAACCCTGCCCTAGGAACCAGCTGAAGACAAAGCCAGACCTTAATCTTGAAAAACAGGTTTTCCAGCTGCAATTTTCACAGTACTGTTTTAGGAACTAGGGGATTATTGGGAGTGGTCCCGAGAGGCAGAGAGCAGTCCTCCAGAGACCACCACTGGATTTTTGGAATTTTTTTATGACCCTCCTGGACCACTGGGTTGTGGCCCCTTTCCTTAAAAATTCTTTCTCCCGGTCACTGGGGGTCGAACTCCTCCCCCACCAACCAAGGCCACGTGTGCGACCTCAGCAAGGATGGTCTCTGGGCCGTGCCATCCCTAGACCCGAGTGAGAGTCTCCCCAGCACTGAGGGACCCTCATTCTGTCTATTTTTTAAAATTAGGCAAATATCTACCTCAAAACTTAGCAATACCCCTTTTGGGCCTAAATACAAAGTTGTTTAACCATACCACAAAGACATGTGCTCAGCCGTGCCCAGAGCAGAACCACTTTATCATAGCCTAGAATCTGAAAATAACCCAGATGTACCTCTTTTACACCTAGGATAAATGAGACATCATCCTTTTAAATATCCATGAATACCACAAAATATCTTGGAGTAACTTTAAGCAAGAAGGACAGAAGTTTTGGGTCCTGTTATCTCTGCTTGTGAAGGCGGAAATGTTTTTTTTTTATTCTTAACCATTATCACTTGTTATCCTGCCCTTGATAAATTTAATTAAGAGGCCTGAGGCCTGAGTCTCAGCATTCCACCCTGAAGCCACACCTGGCAGCAGGAAAGGACCTCAAGCTGAAACAATACCTCCCACCCAAGAGCGGGCCGTACAAAAGGAAAAACTTGTATAAGAACTATAAATCTTGAAAGATCCCCTACTTTCTTGGGAAAGCAGAAGAAACACAGCAAAAATGACAATTTCACTGAAAGCAGTTTACAGATTCAGTGTAAATGTCCATTAAAAATTATAGCAACATTTCTCACAGAACTCACATACAGATTTTAATGTAAATGTTCATTAAAATTAGAGCAAAACTTTTCACAGAACTCAAAAGAACAGTATAGAACTCAAAAGAACAATCTCCAACCTTATACAAAAGAAATAAAAACTCAGGATAGCCTAAACAATTCTAAAAATCCTCTGAATGTATCACAATCTTTGATTTTAAAACTTTCCTACAGAAACACAGTACTGAAATTAATCTACCTTAGATATAAACTTATACATCTACAAACTAAAGATTTTTAACCAAGAAGCAAGCTTTTTAAAATGGAAAAGAAGTATATTTACTGTCCTGAATGAAGCTGCAGCTTTTTTTTTAAATTTATTTATTATGTATACGATATTCCGTCCCTGTGTATGCCTGCAGGGCAGAAGAGGGCACCTGACCCCATTACAGATGGTTGTGAGCCACCATGTGGTTGCTGGGAATTGAACTCAGGACCTTTGGAAGAGCAGGCAATGCTCTTAACCTCTGAGCCATCTCGCCAGCCCCGAAGCTGCAGCTTTTTGAGTCTAGATTCCTTTATAGCAAACCTGCCTGTGGCGCTTGAACCAGTGACTCGGAGCACAGCCAACTACCGGACGACGACGCGCAGTCCCGGGACAACAACAAGAAGATTCTGCGGCTGTAGAATTCAGACAGACATGCAGAATGAGGTAGGTGCAGGATCACTGTCATCCAAAAAGATATGGGACTTTCAAAGGAAGAGAAATTCATACAGGAATTTAATCAATCAGGGAGAGAGGAGTAAGAGTCAAAAACAGAGATTCATGTATTTGCTTTATGTGTTTGCTTGCGGACTCAAAAGGGAGTCCCTCATTATTAAAAGGTACTCTAATTTCTGATAGGTCTATTCCTGCTAATTAACAAAGTCTCAATTTTCCTTTTAGAATTAACTCAGAGAACTTTTCTACATAAGTTTTTTTTTTTGTTTTTTTTGGGTTTTTTTTGTTTTTGTTTTTTCGAGACAGGGTTTCTCTGTAGCTTTGGAGACTGTTCTGGAACTCCCTCTGTAGACCAGGCTGGCCTCGAACTCACAGAGATCCGCCTGCCTCTGCCTCCAGAGTGCTGGGATTAAAGGCGTGCGCCACCACCGCCCGGCATTCTACATAAGTTTTTAATTTTTAACTCAGTTCATGCAATAAAAAAGATTCATTCTATGATAATATCTTCCCCCTGCATTAAAACTTCGTTAGGGGAACATTTGAAGGGTAATATTACCAGAGTACAGTTAAGAATTGGATCCACATGTGCTTTCTGTAATTTCTGTTCTATCAAAACTAATTCTCTCTCAGCTTGAGCTGATAATTTCCTGAGACTATTTAAGTCTGTGTCACTATCTAAGGTTTTGTTTGAATTAATCAGTTCATCAGGTTTTATCCCAATAGTGGGCAGTAGATGGGAAATATCTCTTGAAAGTCATTTGATGTCTGTAATCAATCTCTCCTAATTTGTACCTTTTGGGGTCTATTTTTTTTTTATTGAGAAAAGGAAAAAAAAGTTTCCGCCTCCTCCCAGCCTCCCATTTCCCTCCCCCTCCTCCCACTCTTCTCCTCCTCCCCCCACTACCCTCGCCCTCCCTCTCCAGTCCAAAGAGCAGTCAGGATTCCCTGCCCTGTGGAAAGTCCAAGGTCCTTCCCCCCTCCGTCCATGTCTAGGAAGGTGAACATCCAAACTGGCTAGGCTCCCACAAAGCCAGAACATGAAGTAGGACCAAAACCCTGTGCCATTCTCCTTGGCATGCTTTTTATCCCATGCTTTTTCAGTCACAGTCCAGCTGGCCTTGGTGAGCTCCCAATAGGTCAGCCCCACCGTCTCAGTGGGTGGGTGCACCCCTCGTGGTCCTGACTTCCTTGCTCGTGTTCTCCCTCCTTCCGCTCCTCATTGGGACCTTGGGAGCTCAGTCCAGTGCTCCAGTGTGGGTCTCTGTCTCTATCTCCATCCATCACTAGATGAAGGTTCTATGGTGATATGCAAGATATTCGTCAGTATTGCTACAGGATAGGGTCATTTCAGGTTCCCTATCCTCAGCTGCCCAAGGAACTAACTGGGGACATCGCCTTGGGCTCCTGGGAGCCACTCGAGGGTCAAGTCTCTTGCCAACCCTAAGGTGGCTCCCTTAACTAAGAATTGTGCTTCCATGTTCCCCATCTAGCCTTCCTTTATCCCAATCATCCTGTTTCCCCAAGTTTCCCCCATTCTCCCCTTCTCACTTTTCTCTCCCCATCTCCCTTTACCCCCATTCCACCCCACCCCCAAGATCCCAATTTTCTCCCTGGCAATTTTGTCTACTTCCCATAGCCAAGAGGATAACTATGTGTTTTTCCTTGGGTTCACCTTCTTATTTAGCTTCTTTAGGATCACCAATTGTAGACTCTGTGACCCTTATTTATGGCTAGAAACCAATTATGAGTGAGTACATCCCATGTTTATCTTTTTGGGTCTGGGTTACCTCACTCAGGATGGTGTTTTCTATTTCCATCCATTTGCATGCAAAATTCGAGAAGTCATTGTTTTTTTACTGCAGCGTAGTACTCTAATGTGTATATATTCCACACTTTCTTCATCCGTTCTTCCATTGAAGGACATCTAGGTTGTTTCCAGGTTCTGGCTATTACAAATAATGCTGCTATGAACATAGTTGAACAAATGCTTTTGTCATATGATAGGGCATCTCTTGGGTATATTCACAAGAGTGGTATTGCTGGGTCCAGGGGTAGGTTGATCCCGAATTTCCTGAGAAACCGAAACACTGATTTCCAAAGTGGTTGCACAAGATTGCATTCCCACCAGCAATGGATGAGTGTACCCCTTCCTCCACAGCCTCTCCAGCAAAGGCTATCATTGGTGGTTTTGATTTTAGCCATTCTGACAGGTGTAAGATGATATCTCAAAGTTGTTTTTGATTTGCATTTCCCTGATTGCTAGGGAGGTTGAGCATGACCTTAAGTGTCTTTTAGCCATTGGGGTCTATTTTTTTTGTAAACCTATTTTTTAGCCTAAATAATCAATATAATCTCTTTGTATTTTTAGGAGTAATTTGTAATCCCCCCAAAGGCAAATTTTTCTTTACTTCTCTGAACTTTCTAAAATATCTACATTTATATCAGATAGTAAAATATTGTCCCTGTAATGATAAACAGTAAATTCATGAAATTGCTTATGTATCATTTCCAAAGGCTGACTTACACAATATTGGCACTGGGTGAAGCTATTTTAGCAGCTGTGAATTATTATAAAGAGGCACTGTGAAGGCAAATATTTTGTCTTTTTCTTACAAAAATGTAGTGAAGAAACAATCATTTAAATCAAGAGACCATCCTTTAAACAATAGAGAAGGCAAAGTAATTCCAGACTGTAGAGAGTCCATTGACTGAATCACCTTATTAACAACTCTTAGATCTGTTACCATTCTCCATTTTCCAGGTTTCTTTTTAATGACAAATGCAGAATTCCAAAGGCTGGCTGAATCTTCAATATGCTGAGCATCTAGTTGCTCCTGTACCAGCTGTTCTATGGTCTACAGTTTCTCTGTTGTCAAAGGCCATTGTGCAACCCAGATAGGTTTGTCTGTCAATCATTTTAAAGGTGGCACTGTTGGTGCCTTTGAAATATCAGCAGCTGTTGTACCCTGTTATTAAAGCAACCTGAATGGTTGGTAACTGTTCTTTATAATATCTTGTAATATTTTCTTTAGAAACATATGTCAATTTATGGTTTGTTTCTAAGATTGGGGGAATGTTAATATGAACATTCCACTACTATGACAAATCACATCCCCACAAATTCATTGCTATGTTAGCCACATACAGTTTAATATTCCTCCCTGACCTTCTAGACCTAAGCATTTGACACAGCTTGTGTTCTGTTTTACCTGCGATAAAGTTCCAGTCCTTAAATATTGAACACGTATGTCCTGAAGAGGCCCATTTGGAAGCCAAGATTCTGGTGAAATTATTGTAACATCCACACCTATGTCTACCAGGCCTTCAGTGATAACATCACTTATTCATATTTTTAATTTTGGCCTTTGTCATTTAGAGAATTTTGCCAAATACTTGCTTTATGTTTTCTCCTGAATTTTTGATTCTCTCTTCTATAGCTATTCGATTATCCAAAGTAGCCTTGTTTCTTACAATCGGCATGAGTTTCTTTAATTTCTGTGGGAAAGGGTTTCCTCTATGATGGCAGGAAATGACTGAACTAGATTTGGCATAGGGGCCTGCTAGAGATCCTTCAAGGAGTTTCTTGACAGCAAAGGATTACCTTGAATATATACCCTGTTGACTTATATTCATTAGTTCAATGCCTGTCTTTGTCACACCTTCTGCATAATCCAAAAGGGGGGCATTCTGCATGGATTATGCTTAGAAAAAACACTGTTTATAGGAATGTCCTGTTTACAAACCCTTTAACAGTGACCTGGTTTACTACAACTGAAACAACTGACATTTTAATTTTTCTTCAACCCTCTTGAAATCACCATTCCTATCCAATTATCATCATGGTCATGAGATTCAATATTGATTGTATCTCACATCCAGTCCTCCAAGGGTGCTGATCTTGCCTTTAATGGCCTAATTATCCTTTTTTATTGAGAATTTTTGTTTTCAAAAGCCATAGATTCAATTATTATTTTTCTAGTTTCTGAATTTGGTATAATTATATTTACTACTGATGTCAATCTTTGTAAGAAATCCATGGTGGTTTCTTTAAGCCCTTTATGACTTTAGTAAATGAGTCAATCTTCTTTCCTACTTCTTCAATTCTGTCCCAAGCATTCAAAAATGCTGCATGGCATAAAGCTAGGATGTGATTGTATATAGGGATTGTATTTCTATAGTAGCATAATCTCCTTCTCCAAAAAAAGATAATTTTGGAAGATTTCTATACTTCTAGCTTTACTGTAATGTTACTAGATATATTAAGGTTGGTTGTTTGAAAACCTTAGGTTGTTCCTCTCTAACTTTATAATGTAATGCTGAAATTAATTCTCCATTAAATTTTTCTATCTGGATTTATGATCTGTTTTATTAAGTTTTCTAAAACTTGTATTAACTTTTTATTGATAAAACAAAAATGATAAAGCTGATGTTTACAGTTGATATTAGAGGGGATTTATATTCCCTCTAAAGTAGTTATCCTCTAATTTAATCATTCCATTTTCAAACTATCCTGCCTATTATCATACAAAGACCCAAACCCCTCCATTGTAATGGTTTTCCCCATTTTGTAATGTGGGAAAAGCTCTCTCTTTCATCTAATTACTCCATTTAAGAATTCCCAATTTCCTCACCAAATCTGCTGTGGACAATGAAGATATGAGGCTTATTGCTGCTGCATAGAACAGTAAAAGACTGACTGTTATGGTTTTGGTCTCTTTAAGAGGCAAGCCACGCCCACTCTTGGCAACCCTCTCGTTGCCATCTTAGATTCTCTCTGTTCCCTCCTGGCGTGCACATGTATTTCCCCCACTTTTTTTCTCTTGCTTCTCTCTCTCTCTCTCTCTCTCTCTCTCTCTCTCTCTCTCTCTCTCTCTCTCTGCCCCCTTCTCCCTTTCCCCTTCATAACCCCCTGAATAAATATTAAATCTTACTCTACATGTTGTGTCTATCCATGTTTCTGTCTCCTGCCCACCCACCATGTGTCTGCCTGCTGCCAGGACCAGCCACCACTGCCTGCCATCACATGGCCCCTGGGGATCTTGCAGGGACCCACAGTCATCTCTGCCTTGGGACTAGCTGCTCCCAGAGTCTGCTGCCTGCCTACAGCTGCTCGGAACTCGCCAACATTTTTAAATCATAAAACTGACTAGATTTCAAGGCAGCTGCTTAAGTTGGCAACAGCCCAAGAAGGAGGTTCAGGGAAAACCCACCAGCAGAGAAATAAGAAAAATGACTCTAGCTGTATGTAGCTTCAGCCTGTGGCAGTAGTTATAAAGTCACAGGCAAATGGCTTTTTTGTAAATTCAAATTGGGTGCCAAATATAGCATGAATAATAAAAAACCCAGGGACAGATATTGGGGTTCAAGCTGAAGTTCAGCAAAGCAAAACAGCCAGCCACTGGCTCTTAATTCTACATCAGACCATTCTACATTCTGCCTCTATGAATCTTCAGACTGAGGCTGAGACTGATACCTGTCTCCTCCCATCTTGTATTCCTCTCTAGTGCTGGGATTAAAGGCATGCACCACCACTGCCCAGCCTCTATGGCTGACTAGTGTAGCTGCTGGCATTAAAGGTGTGTGCCACAACTGCCTGGTCTTGTGTGCTGACTAGTGTAGCTGTTCTGCATTCTGATCTTTAGGCAAGCTTTATTAAAATTCAAATAATATACCACTACAGGGCAATGTTCTTTCTGTTTCTTTTTTATAAAATAATTTGAGGAGTAAAGGCACTCTTGTTTGAAAGTCTGGTGGTATTCCCTGCTAAAACTGTCTTGTCCAGTGCTTTTCTTCATTGGGAGATTTGTAATGACAGCTTCTTTTTCACTAGGAGTTATAGGTCTATTTAAATTGTTTCTCTGATCTTGATTTAACTTGGTTAAATAGTGCCTATCAAGAAAATTATTTATTTCTTTTAGATTTTCACATTTGGCAGAATACAGGTTTTAAAGTGTGTTATTATGATTCTCTAGATTTCTTAGGTGTTTGTTGCTATTTCCCCCCTTTAGTTTCTGGTTTTATTAATTTGAATATTCTCTGTGTCTTTTAGTTAGTTTGGATAAGGGTTTGTCTATCTTGTTCATTTTATCAAAGAACCAACGCCTTGATTCATTGATTACTTGTATTGTTCTCTTTTGTTTGTTGATTTCCGCCTTCAGTTTAATTATTTCTTGATATCTACTCCTCTTGGGTATGGTTATTTCTGTTTATTATACAGCTTTCATATGTGCTGTTAAGTTGCTAGGGTGAGATCTCTTAAAATATTTAAATGTAGACACTTAGTGCTGTGAACTTTCCTATTAGTACCACTTTCATTGTACCTCATAAGTTTGAGTGTGTTGTGTGTTCCTTTTCATTGAATTCTAGAAAGTCTTTAATTTATTTACTTATGTCTTGCCCCAGTTTTCATTCATCAGAGTTGTTTAGTATCCATGAGTTTGTAAGCCTTTATGTTGTTTCTGTTGTTGATACCAGCTTTAATCCATGGTGGTATGATAGGATGCAGGGAGTTATTTCAATTTTCTTATATCTATTAAGACTTTCTTTGTGGCTGAGTATGTGGTCAGTTTTGGGGAAAGTACTGTGAGGTGCTAAGAAGAAGGTATATTCTTCTGTGTTTGGGTATAATGTTCTGTAGATATGTTTTAGGTCCATTTGGTTTATTTATAATGTCAATTAGCTCCAGCATTTCTCTGTTTAGTTTATGTCTATATGACTTGCCCATTGGTGAGAGTAGGGTATTAATGTCTCCCATTATCAGTGTGTGAGTGTCAATATATGATTTGAACTGTAATAGTGTTTCTTTTACAAAAGTGAGTGTCCTTGTGTTTGGGGTTTAGATGTTAAGAATTGAAATGTCATCTTGGTGGATTTTTCTTTTGATGAGTATGTAGCATCCTTTCCCATCTCTTTTGATTAATTTTGGTTTGAAATCTATTTTGTTAGATGTTAGAATATCTACACCAGCTTGCTTTTTAGTTCCATTTTCTTAGAATATCTTTTTCCAACCCTTTACCTTGAGTTAATGTCTATCCTTGATGCTGAAGAGTGTTTCTTGGATGCAGCAGAAGGATAGATTCTGTTTTCATATCCATTCTGACAGTCTGTATCTTTGTATTGGGGAATTAAAGCCATTGATATTGAGAGGTATCAATGACCAATGATTGCTAATTTCTGTTATTTTGTTGTTGTTATTAATAGTGGTGATGTATGTGTTTCCTTTATTTGGATTTGCTGGTGTGAGATTATTTC
Source organism: Microtus pennsylvanicus (assembly GCF_037038515.1). Classification (NCBI taxonomy): domain Eukaryota; kingdom Metazoa; phylum Chordata; class Mammalia; order Rodentia; family Cricetidae; genus Microtus; species Microtus pennsylvanicus. Next base: position 20,396,179 of record NC_134601.1, on the reverse strand, counting down.
CTGTGTTTTCATAGGTGTAGTTAACCTTCTTGGCTTGAAGTTTTCCTTCTAGAACATTCTGTAGGATTGGATTTGTCAATAAACAAAATTAAATTATTGTTTAAATTTGATTTTATCAAAAAATATCATATTTTCTCCATCAATGGTGACTGAAAGTTTTCTGGGTATAGTAATCTGGGCTGGCATCTGTGGTTTCTTAGAGTCTACAAGATATCTGCCCAGCCACTTCTGGGTTTTAGAGTCCCCATTGAGAAGGCAGGTATAATTCTAATAGGTCTGCCTTTATACGTTACTTGACATTTTTCACTTGTAGTTTTTTAAATATCCTTTCTTTTTCTGCATGTTTGGTGCTTTGATTATTATGTGGTGAGGGTACCTTCTTTTCTGTTCCAATCTATTTGGTGTTCTGTATGCTTCTTTATCTTTATAAGCATGTCCTGGTAGGTGTGGCCCTGGAAAAGACTTTCTGAACACGATCCTAATTATTTAGGCATTAAAGCCAACTAAAAAGTTTCTGTACAGCAAGGGACACCAGAGTTTGAGCAAAGAAACAGCCTATAGAATGGGAAATGGGTTAGTATCTAGAATATACAAAAACAACTAAAAAAAAACTAAACATCAAGAAAACAAAATTACGGTTTAAAAAATAGGATATAGAACTAAACAGAGAAGATGAAACACACAAGATGAAATAAAAATGTCTGAGATACAATTTAAAAATTGTTCAATACTATTAGTCATCAGAAAAATAAAAAATAAAACCCCTTTGTAATTCCATCTTACCTCAATCAGAATGGCTAAGACTAATAAGACAAATGACAGCAGATATTGGTGAGGATTGAGGAAAGGGAACATGTATTCATTGCTTGTGAGAGTAAAAACTGGTAAAGCCACTGTGGAAATCATGTGGAGGATTCTCAAAATATTAAAATGGATCTACTGCAAGTTCCAACTATTCCTTTATTGGACATGTACCTAAAGGATTTTATATCTTACTACAAAAATACTTACTCATCCATGTCCATTGCCACTCTATTCATAATAGAAACTGGAAAGAGCATAAATGTCTATGAACTGATAAATGAAAATAGAAGTGTGATTCATTTACACAATGGAATATTATACATCTTTTATGAAAAATTAAATTTGTAGGTAAATGGATGAAACTAAAAACACTCATTCTGAATGAAGTAACCCAGAATTATAACGACATGTTTTCTCTTCTCTGTGGAAGTTACCTTTTAAGCTACAAATATGTGTGTTTTATTTAGAATACCCACAAAATTCGTTAGCTCATAAAGGACCAGAGGTAAAGAGGGAATCTTCAAAGGAAGGGGTAATAGAATATAGTGTTATAAGTAGATAAAGGAGAAATCAGATTATGAGAATTAAACAGGGAGAAGAATGGGAGGACACTGATATGGGATTTCCCTCTGTACACGATAAATATGTTTTATTAACACTGGTTATTAAAGAAGTTGTTTCTACCAGTGGCTTAGAAGAGTAAAACAAGGTGGGAAATCTGAACAGAGATATAGAGAGAAAGTAAGCCAAGTCTGGGAGACACCAAGTATCTGCCAAAGGAGTAGCATGCCAGCACCAGTAAGCCACAGCCTAGTGGTGATACACAGATTAATAGAAATGGGTTAGTTTAAGATGTAAGAGTTAGCTAAAAATTATGCCTAAGCAGGCTGGAGAGATGGCTCATTCCACATGGTGGCTCACAACCATCTGTAATGAGATCTGGTGCCCTCTCCTGGCCTGCAGGGATACATGCAGACAGAATACTGTATACATAATAAATGATTAAATCTAAAAAAAAATATGCCTAAGCTATTAGTCAAACAGTGTTATAATTAATATAATTTCTGTGTGATTATTTGGGTCTAAGAGGCTGGGAAACAAAAGAGCAGTCTACGCCTTCAAAATGGTGCACCAATGTGGTGCAGCTACACCCATATAAAACCTGAAAGAGATTGGGAAGAAATCCTAGACACAAAAAGAAAGCAGTTAAGCACAGCTTCATGGTAGGAGCATTTTCTCAGGTAAACTCTGTTTGCTAGAAGCAAGAAGAAACATGATTCCTTTAAGAGAAAGCTTCCTGACTCGGCAATATCAGCAAAATATATGTAGCTCCTTTAAGAAGGCTTCCTGGTTTGTACTAGTTGCACAAACAAATATCACTCTTTCAGGAGGCCAAACACTTGAATGGGGTTGTTGGCAGTATGCTGCAAATTATGGCTGTTATGGTTTAAGTAAAATGCTGCAGGTTCCTGAGTGGCAGCAGTGGGCAGTGGGCCATGAGACCAAAGTGGGCCATGAAAGCAGCCAGTCCCAGGCAGGGAGCCACGTGGTGGGAGAGAGACAGAGACATAAACAGGCATGCCATGCAGAATGAGACTGGATATTTATTAAGTGAATTATGGATGGGAAAGGGAAAAGGGGAAAGGGGAAAAGAGAGAAGAGCAGAAATAAAGGCAGAGAAAGATAAACAGAGAGGGGGAAGGGGGAGAAGTAAGGAGAAGGGAGAAAGGCAGAAGCTGCTCTTTGGGAGACAGATGGAAAGGACAGGACTCAGACTGGAAGCAGTAGGAAGATTCCCCTACCTTGACAGTGGGGGGGGGGGCTTGTCTCTTAAAGGGACAGGACAGACCATTACATTCCCATCTCTTTTTTTATAATAAAAAGGTGGGAGATCCTGACTTCCTTGCTCATGTTCTCCCTCCTTCTGCTCCTCATTTGGACCTTAGGAGCTTAGTCCAGTGTTCCAATGTGGGTCTCTGTCTCTAGCTTCATCCATCGCCAGATGAAGTTTCTATGGTGATATGCAAGATATTCATCAGTATGGCTATAGAATAGGGCCATTTCAGGCTCCCTCTCCTCAGCTGCCCAAGGATCTAGCTGGGGACATCTCCATGGACATCTGGGAACACTTCTAGAGTCAAGTCTCTCACCAACCCTAAAATGGTTCCCTTAATTAAGACATATACTTCCCTACTCCCATATCCACCCTGCCTCCATCCCAACCGTCCCATTTCCCCAAGCTTTCCTCATAATCCCCTTCTCACTTTTTTCTCCCCATTTCCCCTTATGCCTACCTCATGTTTCCAAATTTTGCCTGGCAATCTTGTCTCCTTCCAATATCAGGATAACTCTATGTTTTTCTTTGGGTTCACCTTCTTATTTCGCTTCTCTAGGATCTCATAGTGTAGGCTCAATGTCCTTTATTTATGGCTAGAAACCAATTATGAGTGAGTACATACCATATTCATCTTTTTGGGTCTGGGTTACCTCACTCAGGATGGTGTTTTCTATTTCCATCCATTTGCATGCAAAATTCAAGATGTCATTGTTTTTTACCACTGAGTAGTACTCTAATGCATACATATTCCACACTTTCTTTATCCATTCTTCTGTTGAGGGGCATCTAGGTTGTTTACAGGTTCTGATTTTTTTTTGTTTTGTTTTTTTGGTTTTTCGAGACAGGGTTTCTCTGTGGTTTTGGAGCCTGTCCTGGAACTAGTTCTTGTAGACCAGGCTGGTCTCGAACTCACAGAGATCCACCTGCCTCTGCCTCCCAAGTGCTGGGATTAAAGGCGTGCGCCACCACCGCCCGGCTGTTTACAGGTTCTGGCTATTACAAATAATGCTGCTATGAACATAGTTGAACAAATGCTTTTGTAGTATGATATAACATCTCTTGGGTATATTTCCAAGAGTGGTATTGCTGGATCCTGGAGTAGGTTAATCCCGAATTTCCTGAGAAATCGCCACACTGATTTCCAAAGTGGTTGCACAAGATTGCATTCCCACCAGCAATGGATGAGTGTTCCTCTTACTCCACATCCTCTCCAGCATAGGCTATCATTGATGTTTTTGATTCTAGCCGTTCTAACAAGTGTAAGATGGTATCTCAAAGTTGTTTTGATTTGCATTTTCCTGATCACTAAGGAGGTTGAGCATGACCTTAAGTGTCTTTTGGCCATTTGAACTTCTTCTGTTGAGAATTCTCTGTTCAGTTCAGTGTCCCATTTTTTTTAAATTAGGTTAATTAGCATTTTTTAAAGTCTAGTTTCTTGAGTTCTCTATATATTTTGGAAATCAGACCTTTGTCTGTTGCGGGGTTGGTGAAGATCTTCTCCCAGTCAGTGGGTTGCCTTTTTGTCCTAATGACAGTGCCCTTTGCTTTACAGAAGCTTCTCAGTCTCAGGAGGTCCCATTTATTCAATGTTGCCCTTATTGTCTGTGCTGCTTGGGTTATATGTAGGAAGTGTTCTCTTGTGCCCATGTGTTATAGAGTGCTTCCCACTTTCTCTTCTATCAGATTCAGTGTATTTAGATTGATATTGAGGTCTTGAGTTTTGTGCATGGTGAGAGATATAGATCTATTTTCATTCTTCTACAAGTTGACATCCAGTTATGCCAGCACCATTTGTTGAAGATGCTTTTTTTCTTCCATTGTATACTTTTAGCTCCTTTGTCGAAAATCAGGTGTTCATAGGTTTGTGGGTTAAAATCCGGGTCTTCTACTCGATTCCATTGGTCAACATCTCTGTTTTTGTGCCAATACCAATCTGATTTCATTACTGTAGCTCTGTAATAGAGTCTGAAGTCAGTGATGGTAATGCCACCAGATGTACCTTTATTGTACAGGATTGTTTTGGCTATCCTGGGTTTTTGTTTTTCCATATAAAGTTAATTATTGTTCTCTCAAGGTCTGTGAAGAATTTTGTTGGGATTTTGATAGGGATTGCACTGAATCTATAGATTGCTTTTGGTAGAATTGCCATTTTTTACTATGTTGATGATCTAATGGGAGCTCACCAAGGCCAGCTGGACTGGGACTGATGGATCATGTAATCAAACTGGACTCCCTGAACATGGCTGACAAGGAGGGCTGACTGAGAAGCCAAGGACAATGGCACTGGGTTTTGATCCTACTGCATGTAATGACTTTGTGGGAGCCTAGTCTGTTTGAATGCTCACTTTCCTAGTCCTGGATGGAGGGCGGAGGACCTTGGACTTCCCACAGAGCAGGAAACCCCGACTGCTCTTTGGACTGGAGTGGGAAGGGAAAGGGGATGGGGGGAGCGGGAGGGAAATGGGAGGGGAGGAGATTAATTTTTAATTAAATAATAATAAAAAAGAGAAAAAAGTAAAAAAAGGTGGGAGATCAGGCACAACAGGTTAAAGGAATTGGGATAGCAGATTCTCAAGACTGCTTCCTGCTTATTTGTGGGTATCATCTTGGGGGGGACCTGAGAAAGCTGGGTGCTGGTCACATTCTGGGGTAGCTGGTCTCTTTGTTCCTGCCTGGTGTTTGTGGTATGGAAATGTCTGGTTTCTCTTACACCTGTTTATGGTATTTGCAGAACAGAGGACAAAGTTAAGTTTAGGGGAAAAAAATTAGGACCAGGGAATTGAGAGGGGTGTATTTGACTTGTTTAATGTGGATCCTTCAATTTGGCTCCCTGGAACTCACAATCCTTTGTGTTTGTGAAAACGGAAGTTTTAGACAGTAGCATACTTATATCAGAATGACTGTGACAGATATTTTTGTGTAATGAAAAGTTTCTTTAAGACTATGAAAGGAAACATGAAAGAGATTTGATAACTTGTATTTATTGAAATTTGTTTGGTGAGGCTGTCCTTTTAAACAACAAAACTTCTCAGCTGTCAAACTGCATCATAGATCTTTGAGAAGGATTAAATTTTACTTGAGTTGTTGATTAAAAAATGACAGAGAACTTACTTGGTTGGCACCTAAAGCTACTCCTCAGGGTTCTCCATGATTGCTGAGGGTTCTAATTATGTTTTGCTGTTTAGCACAGGGCCTGCCAGGCTCCAGAAGATTCTGTGGGCTAAGAAATCTGTAGGAAGATAAGCTCACCTTGACCTGAGCATCTAGGCTGTTTAATACAGCGATTCTGTCCATGTCTGGAGATCTTCAGTTTAAATGAAAGGCAGTTTTGCCAAGTGGCCAGCACTTGGCAGTTGAAGCAAATTGCAGATGGACATTGTTTTGTGCCCATTTGTCTTCTATCTTCTTTGGTGGAAATAAAGTGCTGTTAGGAGCCAAACTGTCTCTTTTTGTTATGAAAACTTTTTTTTTAAACAGAAACTCCTTTTATTATAATTTGTTCAACAAATACCTCTGCGTCTCGGCTATAGGATAATTTGAGGGTTCACAGGGATGAGTAAGTCATTCCAGTCATGAGCTTCATGGCTATGATCTAATATGGCTGCACCCTAGACCTCTGACTTGCAGTGCCCTTGAGATTCAGAAGAAAGCAAATTCATGGGAGATGTTTTCTCTGCCACATGTACAGTCAGTCACAAAGGAGGTGACCTCAACCACACAGTTTATAGACATAGATGTAAGAGTTCCAGGTGCCATGTAGACCAGGTTCTTTTTATTTATTTATTTATTTATTTATTTATTTATTTATTAAGGATTTCTGCCTCCCCCCCTCATCCGCCTCCCATTTCCCTCCCCCTCCCCCGATCAAGTCACCCTCCCTCATCTGCTCGAAGAGCAATCAGGGTTCCCTGACCTGTGGGGAGCCCAAGGACCGCCCACCTCTATCCAGGTCTCCAAAGGTGAGCATCCAAACTGCCTAGGCTCCCCCAAAGCCAGTACATGCAGTAGGATCAAAAACCCACTGCGATTGTTCCTGAGTTCTCAGTATTCCTCATTGTCCTCTATGTTCAGCTAGTCCAGATTTATCCCATGCTTTTTCAGACCCAGGCCAGCTGGCCTTGGTGAGTTCCCGATAGAACATCCCCATTGTCTCAGTGTGTGGGTGCACCCCTCGCGGTCCTGAGGTCCTTGCTTGTGCTCCGTCTCCTTCTGCTCCTGATTTGGACCTTGAGATTTCTAATAATTAAATATTTACATTCCATATTACCCATATCTATGAGCAGTTGAGGGCTGTTTATTAGGTATCACTACAGTATAGAATCTGCCTGGAGAGTAGTGTCTGAGCTTGACTCTACTGGCTTTCAACTTAACAGGTAATATTTACATTCATAAAAAGACAGAAAGAATAAAACTGCTTACAATAGAAGGTTAACAGCAGAACATACAATAGTAGAGGACAGGTAATATATTTTAAATTAAGGTTGGATTAAAATATGCCTTATTTTTTGTAAGAAACTTAAAAGTACATACCAGTTTAAAATATGAAAATTATTGCTTTTGTAGTCTGAAATGAGATGCAACAAACAGACAATTATAACATTTAACAGTAGACATTGGTGTATTTAAGTACATGTATACCCACACACAGTGAACAGGAATTGTGCAAAGTTGATGCTCTTGGTGGGCCCTACCAAAGGCATGCAACTGTGCAAAACACACATGTAACAGAGTTAGCATCAGGGAACCAGATAAGGAATACCTCAGTAAAGATGGTAGAACATGGTCACCTGACCTGGCTCTCAGTTAAGATGGAGGTGAAGTCACCTGACCTCAGTCAAAATGGCAGCAATCACATGTTGTATGGAAAAGCCATGATTTTTGAGACCTAGAGGCATGATCTGCCCTGTCATTGAGCTGCCATTCCACAAGACGTGGAGGGGAACAAAGGCTAGAATTGAAAACAGCTGCCTCGTGGATCCAGCCAATCTTGTCAGTAGTGGTGGAAGGGACAGTTTGAGGAAAAATAGAACCTGCAGGATACCAGTGGAGCATAGTTTGAAGGTTTATACCATAGTTGAAAATGTGAAACCCCACGAAAAACAGGGCCTATAGAAGAGCATCCTTTCTCTATAGGCAGGGTGTGAAATGGCAGTGAACACCTCGGGGCTTATAGAAGAGCATCCTCTCTCTACAGGCAGGGTATTAAAGCATGACTGGCTCCAGTCCAGGCTACTCAGAAGCCAGAGAAGCTTAGAGGCCACTACAAGTGGTCTGTCACAGAAGGGACCACTTATGACGGGCTGAAAAGAAAAAGGAGAAAGACTGGATATTTATTTAGTGAGTTATGTAGGAGAAAGGGAAAAGGGGGAAGGGGAGAAGGGAGAAGAGCAGAAAGAAAGGCAGAGAGAAAGAGAGAAACAGAGAGGGGGAAGGGGAGAAGTGGGGAGAAGGGAGAGAGGCAGAAGCTGCTTCTTTGAGAGAGAGACAGAAAAGAAGGGACTCAGACTAGAAGAGGAAAAATGAGCCCCCTACTTCAACAGTGGGGGAGGGAGTGGGCAGGGCTTGTCTCTCAAAAAGATGGGACAGACAATTACAGTGGCAGCATGAATCAAATGCTTCCCAGAGTTTAAGAGATGAGGACGGCTCCCACCCAGTGGTCCCAGAGCTGGCAGTAAAGGTACCTCTGCCATATTGAAAGGCTGAGATAGAGACAGAGACAACATCCAGGGACACTGAGACCAATCTGCTTACCATTTTCAAAGTGTGCCTGGCCCAACCCAGAGACCTTTGCCAGAGTAGACCCGAGGCAGTGACTTCCACAGAAACAGGTACAAGGGAGCTACCGCAGATGGAGCAGACCCAAGCCAGAGACCTCTTCAGGACTGGGCACAAGTCAGGGACCTCCAAGGGAGCAGCCATAAGCCAGGGACATCTGTGGGAGCAGGCCCAAGACTGCAACCTCAGCCTGAGCAGGCCTGAGGCAATGACCTCAACAAAAACAAGTACAAGGGAGCCACTATTGAGGGAACAGGCCAGAGCCAGAGACCTCTGTAGGATCAAGTGTGAATGAGCAACTTCCAAGGGATCAGGCCTGAGCCTGAGCCAGAAACTTCCACTGGAGCAGACCTGAGCCAACAACCTCCACTGAAGCAGACCTAAGCCAGCAACCTCTGCCATAGTAGGCCCAAGTCAGAGCCCCAACCTGTGAGAGCAGGGCTAAATGACCCCTGAGATTGCAGAGTGACCCCCTGGAGAACTGAACAACATCCAGGAACACAAAGTGGCCAACAGGGTGACTGGAACCATGGCCTTTACTGCACCACAAGGAGTAACCATCTGAACCTTGGATCCACATGGAAGATTGATCAAAAGAGCCACAGCCCCAACTGTTGTGAAAAAGATGGGTAGACAAAATAAGAACACACTCAACACCACAAAGAGCAATACAACCCCAAAAAAGCTATTGAGCATGCAACAGCACAACTTGAACACTCAAATAGAACTGAAGCAGAAGAAAATTACCTAAAAAATAACTTTAGGAGAATGTTTGAGGCCCTTAAAGAGGAAATAAAAAAAATCCCTCAAAGAAATGGAGGAAAAGACAAACAAAAAATTGGAAGAAGTCAACAAATCCCTTAAAGAGAACCAAGAAAAAGCAATCAAACAGATGAAAGAAATAATTCAAGACTTGAAAACCAAAATAGAGACAATAAAGAAAACACAAACTGAGGGAATTGGAGAAAAAGAAATTATGAGAAAAAGATCAGGAATCACAAATGTAAGCATAAATAGCAGAATACAAGAAATGGAAGAGAGAATCTAAAATGATGACGATACAATAGAGAGAACAGACTCATTAGTAAAAGAAAACATTAAATCTAATAAAAGCTTAAAACAAAATAGCCAGGAAAAAACACCAAATATGAAAAGACCAAGTGTAAGAATAACAGGGATAGAAAAAGGAGAAAAAGTTCAATTCAAAAGCACACAAAATATATGCAACAAAATTCATAGAAGAAAACTTTCCCTACCTAAAGAAAGATATGCCTATGAAGATACAAGAAGCTTACAGAACACCAAAAAAGAAGTCCCCAAACCACATAATAAACAAGACATTAAACATACAGAATAAAGAAACAATATTAAGAGCAGCAAAGGAAAAAGGTCAAGTAACATATAAGGGCAGACCAATCAGAATTACACCTGACTTCTCAATGGAAACAATGAAAGCCAGAAGGTCCTGGTCAAGCATTATGCAGATATTAAGTGACCATGGATGCCAAACCAGACTACTATACCAAGCAAAACTTTCAATCAGCATAGAAGGACAAAACATATTCCATGACAGAACCACATTTAATTAAGACATAGCCAAAAACCCAGCCCTACACAAAGTACTAGAAGGAAAACTCCAACCCAAGGAAGTTAGCTACATCCACAAAAATACAGACAATAGATGTTCTCACATCAACAAATCCCAAAGGAAGGAAAGCACACACAATAATATCATAACCAATGAAAACTAAAATTACAGGATCAAGCAATCATTAATCACTAATATCCCTTAATATAAATGGACTCAACTCACCTATAAAAAGACACAAGTTAACAGATTGGATACAATAACAGAATACATCATTCTGCTGCATACAAGAAACACACCTCAACCTCAAAGACAGACATCACCTCAGAGTAAAGGGTTGGGGAAAATTTTCTAATCCAATGGGCCTAAGAAACAAGCTGGTATAGCTATCCTAATATATAACAAAGTAGATCTCAAACTAAAATCAATCGAAAGAGACAAAGAAGGACATTTCTTATTAGTCACAGGAAAAATCCATCAAGAGGAAATATCAATACTGGACATCTATGCCCCAAATACAAGGGCAACTTCATATATAAAAGAAACACTTCTAAATCTTAAATCACACATTAAACCACACACACTAAGAGTGGAGGACTGCAATGCTCCACTCTCACCACTGGACAGATCTGTCAGACAGAAACTTAACAGAGAAATAAGAGAACTAACAGATGTCATGACTCAAATGGACTTAACAGACATCTATAGAACATTCCATCCAAACATAAAAAAATATACTTTCTTCTCATCACCTCATGGAAGCTTCTCAAAATTGACTACATACTAATTAACAAAGCAAACTTCAACATATTCAAAAAATTGGAATAACCCCATGTATCTTATTTGATCACCTTGGCGTAAAACTAGATTTCAACAGCAACACTAATTCCAGAAATCCCACAAACACATGGAAATTAAACAATGCTCACTTGAAGCATCAAAAGGTCAAGAAAAAAATAAAGGGAGAAATTAATGACTTTTTAAAATTCAATGAAAATGACCACACAACATACCAAAATTTATGGGATTCAATGAAAGTAGTGTTAAGAGGAATGTTCATAGCACTAAATGCCTACATGAAGAAGCTGGAAAAATCCCACACTAGTGAGTTAACAGAACATTTGAAAACTTTAGAACAAAAAGAAGGAAACTCACCCAAAAGAACTAGGTGGCAAGAAATAAATTGAGAGCAGAAATAAAAAAAAATAGAAACAAAGAAAACATTACCAAAAATCAATGAGACGAGTTGGTTCTTCAAGAAAATCAAAAAAATAGACAAACCTTTATCCAAACTAACCAAAAGGTAGAGAAAGAATATCCAAATTTAAAAAATCAGAAGTGAAAAGGGGGTATAAAAACATACATATCCAGAGAATCATAAAGTCATATATCAAAAACATGTACTCCATAAAATTGGAAAATTTAAAGAAAATGGACAATTTTATAGATAAATATCACTTACCAAAATTAAATCAAGACCAGATAAACAATTTAAATAGACCTATAATTGATAAAGAAATAGAAACAGTCATCAAGTCTCCAAACAAAAAAATAATAAAGCCCAGGACCAGATGGTTTCAACATAGAGTTCTAAAAAATTTTCAAGGAAGAACTAATACCAATACTCCTCAAATTATTCCACACAATAGAAACAGAAGAAACATTGCCAAACTTTTTTATGAGGCTACAATTACCCTGATACCCAAATCACACAAAGGCATAACTAAGAGAGAGAATTACAGACCAATCTCATTCATGAACATTGATGCAAAAATATTCAATTAACTACTGGCAAATCTAATCCAAGAATACATCAAAAAAATCATCCAGCATGATCAAGTAGGCTCCAGCACAGAGATTAAGGGATGATTCAACATATGAAAATCTGTCAATGTAATCCACCATATACATAAACTGAAAGAAAAAAATCACATGATCATCTCATTAGATGGTGAAAAAGCCTTCAACTAAATATGACATCCCTTCATGAAAAAGGTCTTGTTGAGATCAGGGATACAAGGAACATACCTAAACATAATAAAGGCAATAGACAGCAAGCCAACAGCCAACATCAAACTAAATGGAGAGAAATTCACATCAATTACACTGAAATCGGGAACAAGACAAGGTTACCCAATCATATCTATTCAATATAATTCTTGAGGTTCTAACAAGAGCAATAAAACAACAAATGGAGATCAAGGGGATACAAATCAGAAAAGAAGTAGTCAAACTCTATTTGCTCATGATATGATAGTTTACATAAGAAACCCAAAAATTTCTACCAAGGAACTTCTACAACTCATAAACACTTTCAATAATGTAGTAGAATACAAAATTAACTCAAAAAAATCTGTAACCCTCCTGTACACAGATGATAAATGAGCTAAGAAAGAATTCAGAGAAACATCACCCTTCACAATAACCACAAATATAAAATATCTCAGAGTAACTCTAACCAAACAACTGGAAGACCTGTATGACAAGAACTGTAAATCTTTGAAGAAAGAAATTGAAGAAGACACCAGAAAGTGGAAAGATCTCCCAAATTCTTGGGTAGGTAGAATTAACATGGTTGTAGTGATGAGTTGAGCAGGCCTGCTTTTCGCCCCCCCCCCCCGGGCTCCCACACAGCTAGCTTTACACCTGAAATAATTACATGGAAACTGTATTCTTTTAACACTGCCTAGCCCATTATATCTAGCCTCTTCTTGGCTAACTCTCATATCTTGCTTAACCCATTTCTAATAATCTGTGTAGCACCGCAAGGTGGTGTCTTACCAGAAAAGATTCAGCATGTCTGACCTGGCAGCTGGCTCCATCGCATCTGACTCACCTCCCTTCTTCCCAGCATTATGTTTGGTCTACTCTGCCTATCTAAATCTTGCCCTATCAAAAAGCCAAGACAGTTTCTTTATTAACCAATGAGAGTAACACCTAGACAGATCATCATTTCCTCCATCACATGGTAAAAATGGCAATCTTATCAAAAGCAATTTGCTGATTCAATGCAATGCCTATCAATATCCCAGCAAAATTCTTCTAAGACCTCTAAAGAATGGTACTCAACTTCATTTGGAAAAGCAAAAAACCCAGGATAGCCAAAACAATCCTGTACAACAAAGGAACTTCTAGAGGCATCACAATTCCTAACTTTAAACTCTACCACAGAATTACAGTACTGAAAAAAGCCTGGTATTTGCATAAGAACAGACAGGAGGATGAATGGGAATGAATCAAAGATACAGATATTAATGAACACACCTACAAACACCTGAGTTTTGACAAAGAAGCAAAAAACATCAAATGGAAAAAAGAAAGCATATTTAACTAATGGTGTTGGCATAACTGGATATCAACATGTAGAAGAATAAAAATGGATCCATATCTATCACCATGCACAAAACTCAAGTTCAAATGGATCAAAGACCTCAACATAAAGCCAGCCACACTGAACCTTATAGGAGAGAAAGTGGGAAGTACACTTGAACACATTGGCACAGGAGACCACTTCCTAAATATAACAAGAGAAACAATTAATAAATGGGACCTCCTGAAACTGAAAACTTCTGTAAAGCAAAGGACATGGTCAACAAGACAAAATGGCAGCCTACACAATGGGAAAAGATCTTCACTAACCATACATCAGACAGAGGTCTGATCTCCAAAACATTCAAAGAGCTCAAGATACTGGTCACCAAAAGATCACATAATCCAATAAAAAAATGGAATACAGACCTAAACAGAGAACTCTCAACAGAGGAATCTAAAATGGCCAAAAGACACTTAAGGAAATGATCAACAGCCTTAGCCATCAGAGAAATGCAAATCAAAACAATTCTGAGATTCTATTTTACACCTATAAGAATGGCCAAGATCAAAAACACTGATGACAACTTATGCTGGAGAGGTTGTGGGGCTATGGGAACAATCCTGCATTGCTGGTGGGAATGCAAGCTGGTACAGCTCATTTGGTTGTCAGTGTGGTGATTTCTTAGAAAATTAGCAAACAACCTTCCTCAAGACCCAGAAATACCACTTTTGGGTATACACCCCAAGTATGTTCAATCATACCACAAGGGCATGTGCTCAACTATGTTCATAGCAGCTTTGTTTGTCATAGCCAAACCTGGAAACAACCTAAATGCCCCTCAACCGAAGAATGGATAAGGAAAATGTGGTACATTTACACAATGGAGTACTATACAGCAGAAAAAATTAATGACATCTTGAATTTTGCAGGCAAAAGGTTGAATCTAGAAAACATCAGTTTGAGTGAGGTAAGTCAGACCCATCTACTCACTCATAAATGGTTATTAGACATAAAGCAAAAAAAAACAGCCTACAAATCACAATCACAGAGAACCTAGACAACAATGAAGACCCTAAGAGAGACATATATGGATCTGATCTACCTGGGAAGTAGAAAAAGACAAGATCCCCTGAGTAAATTGGTAGCATGGGCACCATGGGAGAAGGTTGAAGTGGAGGGGAGAGGAAAGGAGGGGAGTATAGAAAGATGTACAGCTCAATAAAATCAATAAAAAGGGAAAAAACAGAATTCATTAAAATTGAGGAGTTTCTAGAGCAGATACTGGCTCCCCCAAGGTACAGTGTTTTATAGAATATTATTATACTTAAGAATTTTTGGTCTATTTATTCCAGATTAATTTTTTATCTTTAAAAATTACATTTATTGATTGGTTATATGATGTGTGTGTGCATGTGTGCACACACACACGTGAATGCCGTAGCACATGTGTGGAGACTATAGCAAAACTTGTGGGTGTCGGATATTTTCTTCCATTAATTGGGTCCCAAGGATCAAACTCAAGTCCTCAAATTTGGTTGTAAGTACCTGTACCCACTGAGCCAACTTACCAGTACTAGATTGTGGATTCTTGCTTACTCAAAAGTGCTTTGGGAATCTGGGCATACAATAAGAAATGTACATAAACCACTTCCTTCAAATACATAATAGATATAATGTTCCAAATGATTTTTTAAATTCATAGCAGGTTTTAAAACAGAAAAACACATTTTATGTGAACTTGAAATAAAGAACTCATGGAATGGGAGTGAGGAAACAAGAGTATTAACACTGTATAATTCATAAATGCTAGTTATCTTGCTTAGCAGAGTATCTTGGACTCCTGTGACCAACAAGTTGAAGAGAGGTATGGTCTACCTGACAAAGCCATTTTTGATAGATAGTCCATCACTCCTGGGTAGAGCATTACACTACCATGGAATAACTATTTCTAAATAATCTTGCATTGTAAATGCCAGGAGCCATTTCAGGCTTCTTTCTCACAACTCACAGGGCCTTGAAGTAGAAACTTTGAGACAGAAAACTTAAAGTTAACCAAAACATTACGTGCTAACCTTGGAGACTCAAGCTCTGGAAAGCACCACAGAGGTGTTCTAGCCACTGACCTTGCAACTGCCCCGCTTAGCTGCCAAGCCCTGCTGCTGAATCCCTTTCCCCTTCCCCCTACCCCCTTCCCCAGTCCCCCCTGCCCGAGTTCCTCACTGAGGAGTATTTAAGACTAACGCTTGCTTCAATAAAGGAAGACCTTGACAAATTGAGAACAGAATTCTGTTTTGCCTGCTTGGTCTTCTTTCCGTTTCTCACCCATGTTCTTTCAGGTAGTGCCCCTTCAGACCCTGGAATAACTGGACCTGCTGGTCGGGTTACATGTAAATATAATAGGTTTCCCCTATGGCTTTTCCAAATATCCTTTGTTTTTTATCCCTCCCCCTCCCTCTCTATATGAACTGTCCCCCATATTAATTAGTTTTCTAGCATTGTGACAAAACGGCATGACCTATGCAACTTATTAAAGAAAATGTATAATTGGGTTTATAATTTCAGAGGATTAGAGTCAATGATGTTAGAGCAAAGGCATAGTGGCAGACATAAGTTGTGACAGCATTATCCAAAATTGAAGAGGGGCAGAAGGAAGGCTGGCTGGTTCATGGAGGAACACCATGCTCTTTGATTGGTATATGTGCATAAAACTGGAGATCCTGTAAACATCTTGGAAATAGATGACCAAAGAATCACAATTGCTGGTGCTATGCAAAAGGATAGAATCATTTTAGGAGGATAAGCAGAGCAAGAAGAGAGAGGGTTCCTCTGTGAAGAAATTGCAACAGAGAATGGAACAAGACCCAACGGTACTTTAGGAGATGATGTTGGACGAGGAAAGGAGGATGATTTTAGGTTTAACAGGACATGGATGTACTCATTAGATAAGAGGAAAGAGCTAACAGAGACAAAGCAATAGATTATTCAGGGGTATGTTCGTCAGGGTTTTCTAGAGGAACAGAGCTAACAGAATGATTATATATAGGATTTGTTAGAGTGGCTTACAGGCTAGAGTCCATCTAGTCTGACAATGACTTTATACCAAAGGAAAGTCCAATAATTCAGTAGCTTTTAGTCCATGATGCTGTATGTCTCAGCTAATTTTCAGTATATGCCAGAATTCTGGAGAAGTAGGCTTTTGTGCCAGTGAAGAAATGAACTTGCCAGTGAAGGTGAAGGCAAGCAGGAAAAGAACAAGATCTTCCTTCATCTGTGTCTTTTATATAAACGGCCAGCAGGTGTGGCCCAGATTAAAAGTGGATCTTCTCACCTCAAGGACCTGGATTAAAGGTGGGTCTTCCCACTTCAAGTGATTTAATTAAGAAACATCCCTCACAGGTATAGTGATATTTTTTATTAATGTTTTAATAAATAAAGCATGCCTGAAGATCAGATTGCAAAGCTAGCCACACTGGTCAGCCATACAGGCCAGGCAGTGGTGGCACACACCTTTAATCCCAGCAGTCACACTAGTTAGCCATAGAGGCCAGGTGGTAGTGGTGCAGACCTTTAATCCCCGTACTAGAAACAAGTAGAAGGCAGGAGGGGACAGGAACTCACTCTCTTTTTAGCCTGAAGATTTCATAGAAGTAAGAGCTCTCTAGAGACTTGGCTGCTTTGCTTCTCTGACCTTTCATCTTGAACCCTAATATGTATCTCTAGGTTTCTATTAGTTGTGCTATACACAGATGCACTGAGATTCTTGGGTTGTGGTTAATTCAAGATGTAGTCAAAATGACACCAAGAATAGCTATCATAAGTCCACCCCTTGTCAACCTAACACATAATCATATCTTCTTATATCATGCTTAATTTTCTTTTTTTTTTTTTTTTGGTTTTTCGAGACAGGGTTTCTCTGTGGCTTTGGAGCCTGTCCTGGAACTAGCTCTTGTAGACCAGGTTGGTCTCGAACTCACAGAGATCCGCCTGCCTCTGCCTCCCAAGTGCTGGGATTAAAGGCGTGCGCCACCACTGCCCGGCCATGCTTAATTTTCAAATGAAAACAATAACCACCTAACATCATAGAGCTAACCCAAGTACAGTCACAAACACATTATAAGTTTTAGAATAAGTGGCATTGTCCCTGGAGGAACATTCTTTTGGTATCTCAAAATTTAAATATGATAATCACTGATATTCTCTTAATTGATGTTACATTACATGATAAAGAAATTGAAGGAAAAACACAAATATATGTATAAGCATATCCTTAACAAAATATGATAGAAACACTCATATAAATTCCAATCACTATTTCTGCAATTGGTGACATGGTTTTAGTTGGTATTTAGAACTACCTTCCTCTACTACCCCATTCTGTATTTCCCCCACCCTCAGGAAGCAAAGCAACTCAGCAGGTCTTGGTTCTTTTCCTGGAGGAGTACCTCATACCTTCATTCCTGAAGTGTCTGTGCCCTTTGTCATCCTGCATGGATTAGGCTGTTCGAATTTCCCATTGGCTTCTATTGCAGGACATGGTAGCACCGAGAGACACCCTAAAGCATCTTTATTTTTGAGACTATTTTAAATGGTATTGTTGCCTTGATTGCTTTGTCAGTGTGTTTGTTACTTGTATATAGGAAGACTACTGATTTTTTGTGTGCTAGTTTTGTATTCTGCTACTTTGCTGAATGAATTTATCAGCTGGATGAAGACGTTAGGTTCTTTTTTTTTCCATTCAAAAATTTACACTTCCTCCCCTCCTCCCATCCCCCTCCTGCTCCCCCACTCCCCCTCCTTCCTCCCTCTCCCTCCTTAAGAGAGGGCAGGGTACCCTGCCTGTGGGGAGTCCAAGGCCCTCCCCACTCCATCCAGGCCTAGGAAGGTGTGCATCTAAATAGACTAGGGTCCCAAAAAGCCAACACATGCAGTAGAAAAAAGTCTCAGTGCCATTATCGATGGCTTCTCACACATTCAGAGAGTCTGGTCTGATCACATGCACGTTCAATCCCAGTCCAGCTGGATTTGGTGAGCTCACATTAAATCAGGCACACTGTCTCAGTGGGTAGACCAGACTTTAGGTTCTTTATGAAGAGAATAATATCATCTGAGAATAAGGATATTTTGATGTCTTCCTTTCCTATTTGTATCCCTCTTGTCTTATTGCTCTATCTAAGACGTCAAGCACCACACTGAACAGGTATGGAGAGAGTGGACATCCTTGTCTTGTTTCTGATTTTAGTGGAAATACTCGAGCTTTTCTCTATTTAGCATGATGTTGATTGTTGGTTATGGATTTGCTGTAAATTGCCTTTATTATGTTATGTCCCTTGTATCTCTAGTCTCTCTAGGACTTTAACAGTGAAGGGTTTCTGGATTTCTGTCAAAAATCTTTTCTGCATCTAATGAAATGATCATGCTTTTATGTACTTGAATCTACAAAAAAAGACATTTTACCTGCTTGTTTTCCTGACTACTTTATGAAAATGTATTGCTTTGTTCCTTGCAAATAGGAACATAAGCAAGACTCTAAAGCATTGTTGTTAAGAGCATATAAGGTTAAAATCCCAGGCCATAATTTCCACTAAATTTTAGAAACTAAAATATTCTCAGTTTGAGGAGAACACATTTCTATTGAGAGATTTCTGAATACCTTCAATTTTTGGCACAATTTGGAAATTTAGAAAAGTTCTATTCTTTATAAAGTCTAGGACACCATGGCCCTGTGATACAGTATGGGACTCATAGTGACCTGTGTTTCTTTTTAAGGTATCCTCACCTGAGTTCCAAGTACAAGGAATCTTTTGATATGGGCTGTAATCTCTTTGCCAAGTTTTCTGCATACATTAAAAACATGCAAAAGGAAGCAAATAAAAGTAAGAATTCTTTTTTTGATTGCTGATTATTCTTCTTTATTACATCTCTACCAGACAGATGAAAATGGTACTCTAAATACACAGATGAGGTATTTTCATGCTTCTGAGATCCTCTTCTGTTAATCATTTTAGCATTTACAGTTTAAAAAGTGTTGACAAAACAGGACACATTGGGTATATCTTCTATCCTTGGACTGGTACTCGGGAGGCTGACACATGATAATCATCAGTTCAAATGTAGCCTAGACTATTTACTGACATCCAGGCCAGGCTGGATCACAAGTCTCCACTTTTCTCAGTTACTTGCTCATTCTCCTATTGTTACTCAAGTAAAATAAAATTTTCACAAATATATAATCCATTTCAGGGAACAGCCCACTTCCCTTTCATTTTCTGTTCTGTCCTCTGAAATGCTTTTGCATTGAGTTTTATTACATTTAGAATCCAAGATTCAATATATCAATTACCAACACAGTTCAAATAGAGCTTTGTTGGCTAGCTGTGAACTAGTTGAAGAACTATGCCTTTGAAGTTCTTTAAACTGAAGGATCTAACATCTCCAATAAATATTCTTGAATAGGTTTGTTTTCCTGAGTCACATAAACATGCTCTTCTCTCTTGGACCTTAAGTCCAAGATATTTCACTCACAATTTGAGCTGACTGTCTCATCATTGCCTTAGTGGAAAAGAACTAGTTCAAGCAGTGTGCACACCATGAAAGCTTATTAAGAACATATATAGTTGTTACATTAACACTGGCTGACTGCAGTTTGTTAGCCAAACTGAACATTATTAAAGTGAGTTTGAGTATGAATGGCTGTATATAGTGTGAGGGGTTTGTGAGTTGGTAGTATACAGCACAGTAACCTTCCAGTAAGGGAAACATATGACTTTGTCTACATTTTATACAAAATATTAAATAATATCCTTTATACTTATTTTTAAAGTTTATTTTGTAGTACCTTGTCTTTGGGGTGTATTTCTACATAGGAGAATATAAATGATGTATTTTACTAGCAACTTTTTCCACTTTATTCTAGGTTGGTGCCATGAAGTATCATGACTTTGACATTCCAGCAGAATTCTCAGGAGTCTGGCGCTATCTCCACAATGTCTATGCTCATGAAGAATGTGCCCACATTTGTCCTGAAGACAAAGAAATTGAAAATATGTATGTAAGTCTGGCTAAACAGTAGAGAAAAGACAACTCTTTCAGGAGAAAAACTTCTCTTTGTTATTAAATTTCACTTTGTTACCTTATTAGAAATATTATTGAAAATAATAGCATGTAAATACTATTTCCTCTAATTAATGCAGTCATGGAAAAGAACTCTTAAGTTTTCTGTTATCTAGCTTGCCTAAAATCTGACCTCTTTGTACTTTACAGATCATCGTATTTTTTTACTTCATTTATTCCTATGACAGACGATTGAATCTTAAAAATATGTAAAGCATCTTTTGTTCTTTTACTGAGTTCCTGAAGATAAAATGTATGTGGATGAAGTAAAGATTGACAAAAACTGTATAATATCACCCATTTATAAACTCACAAAAAGTGATGTCACAAAAGCACATATAGTAGTTACCAAAGGCTAGGAGAGTACAAGGATAGAAAAATGGTAAAAAACTTGATCAATAGGCATTAAGTTACAACTAGATATAAAAAATAAGTTCTGGTGTTCTTATGCATTCTAACATAACTATACATAAAATATGTATTATTAGAGTAGAAGAAAAATATTATTGTTTATGTCCCGAAAATGAAAAAAAATGGAAATTAGAGTTTAAAAGTATTTTTCTTTTTGGATTTTTCGAGACAGGGTTTCTCCTTAGTTTTTGGTTCCTTTCCTGGAACTAGCTCTTGTAGACCAGGCTGGCCTCGAACTCACAGAGATCTGCCTGCCTCTGCCTCCCAAGTACTGGGATTAAAGGCGTGCGCCACCACCGCCTGGCTAGTATTTTTGAGTTTTAATAATAGCCAATATAACCCAAAAAAGAAATGAAAATAAAATGTCTGAGGTTCCAAATTATGTAAATAGAGCCAAACTTCAATACTCCTTAGAAACAATTCGATCTAAATTACTATATTAATTTTATATTTTGATTAATACATAGCTGACATCAAAGTATGACCACTTTGAAGAGGGAAAATCCAAAACAATGATTTTTTTTAATCATTAAACAGGTCAGGATAGTAGCACTTTCCTCTAATGCTAGTCCTTGGAAAAAGAGATAGGCAGATTTCCGTGAGTTTAAGGCCAGCCTGGTCTACATTGCAAGTACATAGCCAGAGACACATTGTGAGACCCTATAAATGACTAAATAAAAATCATTAAGAGATCAAGACCAATTAGTCATATGATAGCACTCAATACCTAGAAATATAATCAAATAATAGACACGAGACTATGTCCTTTGTGACCGTTTTATATTAGTATTATTAAATGAGCAGATATTCATTTGACAAAACTTAACTTTATAAAAAGAGATGAGGAGGAAAAGCATAGCAAATCTGCAAAGTCAATTGGATTTTTCATTCATATAAAAAAGAAAATGAAGAAGCTTAGTTGACAAAAATGTTTGAGATATCCATCAAAATATAATGTAGATGGAAGATGTTCATAAAGTTTTCTGTTTAATTTAAAAAGTACCATATATATTAAAAAATAGTAAATGCCTTGCATGTCATATGTCAGTGTATCATTCAAAACTAGGAACAACAGCTTAACTTGCTCCTTTGAAAGAGGAACAAGCAAAGGGGAAACTTCAAGAAAGAAAAACATGGTTACTATATGCTTTGAACAGAGTGGAGTTTACATAAAATTTAAATGATGTAGTGTTTTAATGGGTTTGAAGGAAAATGAGGCAGTGAGTCAAGAGTCAACATCAAGCCTAGGCATAAAAATGGTATAAATGGCCTTTGATAATCAGTGAAAGTAATATCATGATGTTTCTTTGTAGCATGATTAATGAAAACCCAGAGACAGATACTGAAGTTCAACCTGAAGATCAGAAAAGCAAAGCAGCCAGCCACTGGCTCTTACCTCTACCTCAGACCAAAATGTCAATCCTGCCTCCACGAATCCTCAGAATGAGACTCATCTGAGACCTGCTCCTCCTGTTTTATATTCCTTTCTAGTACTGGTATTAAAGGCGTGCACCATAATATCACCCGGCTTATGTGGTGAACTAGTGTGACGACTAGGATTAAAGGTGTGTGTCACCACTGCCCGGTCTCTGGATGATCAGTGTGGCTGTTTTACTCTCTGATCTCCAGTCAAGCTTTATTTATTAAAATACAAATGAAATATCACACTACATTTTTTTCACTGGAAAAAAATCTAAGATCTAAGAAATTGCACCTGTAATCTGGTGGAGTTGTGGCTTCTCTGAAAAGATTTGACATTTTCATTTTCATTAATATGATTTCAAAAAGTAAAGTTGTTTAAGATTTATGATTTTAAGGCAACAAAGTTTTCTCAACAAAGTTTCTGTTATGCCTTGAAATTTATAAGCTCAAGCTGTTTTTACAGCTTAGTGATAAAGTAAGATCCTGAATATAACAAGATGGGAATTTATGACAAGGAAGTGGTTACCCAACTACTCATAGACAAAAGAATTACTATCTTTTTCCATTAGGCTATTTGGGGCTGCCAGGGTCAGTTGAAGTGAAACCTAGAAGTTTCCCAGCCTCTTATCTTCTTAAATGATATTAGCAGGGCTCAATTCAGCAATTGAGCTGATTAATATGTGATTATTTTTCTATTTAATCCCCCACAACAACTCTGTGAATTATATAAAAGTACAGTTCTCTGCGAATTATATAAAAACACAATTCTCAAATGCTGTTATTTACTAATAGGAGAACTAATATGAAGATAGGCTAGACATTTGAAAAGGATAAGAAGATAAGTGTTTTTCTCTGTTGATTGTGAAAGATAGTTTTGTGATGGATAGTATCTTGGGCTGGCATCTGTGGTCTTTCAGAGTTTGCAGAACATCTGTCCCTAACCTTTTGGCTCTCAAAGACTCTGAGTCAGGTGTTATTCTAATGGGCCTTGCCTTTGTATGTGACTTGGTCTTTTCCCCTTGCCACTTTTAATATCCTATCTTTGTTCTTTATACTTAGTGTTTGATAATTATGTGTTGTGGGAAGGTTCTTTTCTGTTCCTGCCTACTTGGTGTTCTGTATTTCTCTTGCACCTTGATAGACATCTCTTTTTTTAGATTGGAGAATTTTCCTTTTATGATTTTATTATATTTTCTTTGCCTTTAACCTGAGTTTCTTCTCCTTCCTCTATACCTATTATTGTAGGTTTGTCCTTTTCACATTTCCTGTAGCTTTTATACCTGTGTATTTTAAAAGAGCATTTAAGAGGGCTGGAGAGGTGGCTCAGATGTTTAAGAGCACTGACTGCTCTTCCGGAGGTCCTGAGTTCAATTCCCAGCAACCACATGGTGGCTTACAACCGTCTGTAATGAGGTCTGGTGCCCTCTTCTGGCCTGCAGGCATACATGGAGGCTGAACACTGTGTACATAATAAATAAATATATGTTTAAAAAATAAAATAAAAAAGGATTTTAAAAATAAATAAAATAAAAGAGCATTTAACATTTCATTTGATTGAACTATTCCTTTCTTCCTTACTTCTAAGCTTTTTATTTGAATTCCTGAATTTTTGACAAGAACTTTAAGGCATTGAAGAAAGAAACTGAGGAGTATACCAGAAAATGGAAGGACCTCTCTTGCTCTTGGATTGGGAGGATCAACATAGTAAAAATGGCAATTCTACCAAAGGCAATTTATAGATTCAATGCAATCCCCATCAAGGTCCCATCAAAATTCTTCACAGATCTGGAGAGGACAATAATCAACTTTATATGGAAAAACAAAAATCCCAGGATAGCCAAAACAATCCTATACAATAAAGGATTGTCTGGAGGCATTCCCATCCCTGACTTCAAACTCTATTACAGAGCTACAGTGATGAAAACAGTGTGGTACTGGCATAAAAACAGAGAAGTCGACCAATGGAATCGTATAGAAGACGCGAATTTTAACCCACAAACCTATGAACACCTCATTTTTGATAAAGGAGCCAAAAGTATACAATGGAAGAAAGAAAGCATCTTCAACAAATGGTGCTGGTATAACTGGATGTCAACCTGTAGAAGAATGAAAATAGACCCATATCTATCACCATGCACAAAACTCAAGTCCAAATGGATTAAAGACCTCACTATCAGTCAGAACACATTGAACCTGATAGAAGAGAAAGTGGGAAGTACCCTACATCAGATGGGCACAGGAGATCGCTTCCTATGTGTAACCCCAACAGCTCAGACATTAAGGGCAACATTGAATAAATGGGACCTACTAAAACTGAGAAGCTTCTGTAAAGCAAAAGACACTGTCACCAAGACAAAAAGGCAACCTACTGACTGGGAGAAGATCTTCACCAACCCCACAACAGACAAAGGTCTGATCTCCAAAATATATAGAGAACTCAGGAAACTAGACTTTAAAATGCTAATTAACCCAATTAAAAAAATAGGGCACTGAACTGAACAGAGAATTCTCAGCAGAGGAAGTTCAAATGGCCAGTTTTATTTTAGTTTCACTTTTCTTTAGTGATTTTGTTACATTTTATTTTCATATCTTGAATTATTTTCATTATTTTACTCAACTATTAGTTTTTGTTTTAATGGTCTTCAATGAAGCATTTATTCATATCTTCTTTAAAGTCCTTGAACATATTCATAATTGCTATTTTGAAGTTTTTTCTTGGACTTTAGATTTTAAATTGCTTTTATCAAGGCCTATTGCAATAATATTGCTGACTTCTAGAGGAGGCATATTGTATTGGTTGTTTGTTTTGTTTGTGTTGTGATCTAGGAATCTAGAGTTATGTTTGAAGTGTTTCTTGATGTAGATATCTGTTCTAGTATTATTTGGATGTGTATTCTATTCTTGGAATTCAAGAACATAAGGAAAAAGTTGGTTTCATTTCAGAGATGCAGCCATGCTCCAACATGCAAAATTCATAAAAGTAATCCACCACAAGTCATGGGATTTTGGGATTGGGGGCAAAATAATAATAACCAAACTCAGAAATCTCATTTGCTATAGAAAAAAAGGTAATATATACCATAGGATAATAAAGTACACTAATTAGATACACTAATCTAGTATATCTACTTGTGAGCTATTTTAGCAACTATTACCTTCAGACAATTTACACTGCTATAGATTCTTGTATATTGATATATATGTAAAATTATTTTTATATTCCTAAGATAATTTGTATATTGATACAAACTCAAAATTATATTTTTCTTTTTTATATACATTTTTATTAATATTTATTGAGCTCTATATTTTTCTCTGCTCCCCTCCCTGCCTCTCGCCTCTCCCCTTCAATTCTCCCCCAAAGTCCCCATGCTCCCAATTTACTCAGGAGATCTTGTCTTTTTCTACTTTCTACTTCCCAAGTAGATTAGATCTATGTAAGTCTCTCTTAGTGTCCGCATTGTTGTCTAAATTCTCTGGGATTGTGGTTTGTAGGCTGTCTTTCTTTGCTTTATGTTTAAAAAACACCTATGGGGCTGGAGAGATGGCTCAGAGGTTAAGAGCATTGCCTGCTCTTCCAAAGGTCCTGAGTTCAATTCCCAGCAACCACATGGTGGCTCACAACCACCTGTAATGAGGTCTGGTGCCCTCTTCTGGCCTGCAGGCATACACACAGAGAGAACACTGTATACATAATAAATAAATAAATAAAATATTAAAAAATAAAATAAAATAAAAAACACCTATGAGTGAATACATATGATAATTGTCTCTCTGTGTCTGGGTTACTTCACTCAAAATAATGTTTTCTAGCTCCATCCATTTTCCTGCAAAATTCAAGCTGTTGTTATTTTTTTCTGCTGTATAGTACTCCGTTGTATAAATGTACCACATTTTTCTTATTCATTCTTCAATTGAGGAATATTTAGGTTGTTTCCAGGTTCTGGCTATGACAAACAAAGCTACTAGGAACATAGTGAAGCACATCTCCTTGTGGCATGATTGAGCATCCTTTGGATATATACCCAAAAGTGGTATTACTGGGTCTTGAGGAAGGTTGTTTGCTAATTTTCTGAGAAATAGCCACACTGACATTCAAAGGAATTGTACCAGCTTGCATTCCCACCAGCAATGCAGAAGGGTTCCCTTTTCTTCACATCCTCTCCAACATAAGTTGTCATCAGTGGGTTTTTTTGTTGTTGTTGTTTTGTTTTGTTTTGTTTGTTTTGTTTTGTTTATTCGAGACAGGGTTTCTCTGTGGTTTTGGAGCCTGTCCTGGAACTAGCTCTGTAGACCAGGCTGGTCTCGAACTCACAGAGATCCGCCTGCCTCTGCCTCCCGAATGCTGGGATTAAAGGCGTGCGCCACCAGAGCCCAGTCATCAGTGTTTTTGATCTTGGCCATTCTTACAGGTGTAGGATGGAATCTCAGAATTGTTTTGATTTGCATTTCTCTGATGACTAAGGATGTTCCACATTTCCTTAAGTGTCTTTCAGCCATTTTAGATTCCTCTGTTGAAATTACTCTGTATAGGTTTGTACTCCATTTTTTTATTGGATTATGTGATCTTTTGGTGTCTAATTTCTTGAATTCTTTGTATATTTTGGAAATCAGACCTCTGTCTGATGTGTGGTTAGTGAAGATCTTTTCCCATTCTGTAGGCTGTCATTTTGTCTTGTTGACCCTGTCCTTTGCTTTACAGAAGTTTTCAGTTTCAGGAGGTCCCATTTATTAATTGTTTCTCTCAGTGTCTGTGCTGTTGGGGTTTTATTTAGGAAGTGGTCTCCTGTACAAATGTGTTCAAGTGTACTTCCCACTTTCTCTTCTATAAGGTTCAGTGTGGCTGGCTTTAATGTTGAGGTCTTTGACCCATTTGGACTTGAATTTTGTGCATGGTGATAGATATGGGTCTATTTTCATTTTTCTACATGTTGATATCCAGTTATGCCAGCACCATTTGTTAAATGTGCTTTCTTTTTTCCATTCAATATTTTTTGCTTTTTTATCAAAGATCAGGTGTTTGAAGATGTGTGGATTGATATCCAGGTCTTCTATTCAGTTCCATCGGTCCTCCTGTCTGTTCTTATGCCAATACCAGGCTGTTTTCAGTACTGTAGTTCTGTAGTCGAGTTTGAAGTCAGGGATTGTGATGCCTCCAGAAGTTCTTTTATTGTTTTGGCTATCCTGGGTTTTTGCTTTTCCAAATGAAGTTAAGTACCATTTTCTTGAGGTCTTTGAAGAATTTTGCTGGGATTTCGATAGGCATTGCGTTGAATCTGTAGATTGCTTTTGGTAAGATTGCCATTTTACATTGTTAATTCTGCCTACCCAAGAGCATGGAAGGTCTTTCCACTTTCTGGTGTCTTCTTCAATTTCTTTCTTCCAAGATTTAATGTTCTTGTCATACAAGTCTTCCACTTGTTTGGCTAGAGTTACTTCGAGATATTTTATGCTATTTGTGGCTATTTTGAAGAGTACTGATTCTCTGATTTCTTCCCCAGCCCTTTTATCACCTGTGTACAAGAGGGCTACTGATTTTTTTTTTTAGTTAATCTTGTATCCTACTACATTGCTGAAAGTGTTTTTATGAGTTGTAAAGGTTCCTTGGTAGAATTTTTGGGATCATTTATGTAAACTATCATATCAACAGCAAACAGTGAGAGTATGACTTCTTCTTTTCCAATTTGTATCCCCTTGATTTCCCTTTGGTGTCTTATTGCTCTAGCTAGGACCTCAAGAACTATATTGAACAAATATGAAGAGAGTCTTGTTCCTGATTTCAGTAGAATCGCTGGTAGTTTCTCTCCATTTAGTTTGATGTTGGCTGTTGGCTTGCTGTATATTTCCTTAATTATGTTTAAGTATGTTCCTTGTATCCCTGCTCTCTCCAAGACCTTTATCATGAAGGGATACTGTATTTTGTCAAATGCTTTTTCTGCATCTAATGAGATGATCATGTGGTTTTTATTTTTCAGCTTGTTTATATGGTGGATTACGTTAACAGATTTTTGTATGTTGAACCATCCCTGTATCTGTGGAATGAAGCCAACTTGGTCATGGTGGATGATGGTTCTGATATGTTCTTGGATTCAATTTGCTAGTATTTTATTTAGTAGTTTTGCATCAATGTTCATGAGTGAGATTGGTCTATAATTCTCTTTCTTATTATTGTCTTTCTGTGGTTTGGGTATCAGGGTAATTGTTCAAAATTATATTTTGCATATTGTACATTGTTGAAGAGAACTGTGGGCTGCTTTCTGCCACCCAGCTCCCAGCCACCTGGCTAGCTTATGCCCTGAAATAACAACACACAAACTGTATTCTTTTAAACACTGCCTGGCCCATTATATCTAGCCTCCTCTAGGCTAATTTTCATGTATTAATTTAGCCCATTTCTAATAATCTGTGTAGCACCGCTAGGTGCACTTACCGGGAAAGATTCATCATGTCTGACCTGGCGGCTTGCTTCTTCGCATCTGCCCGGGAGAGGGGAGCTATCGAGTCTGAGCTCACTTCATCTTCCTCCCAGCATTCTGTTCTGTTTACTCCACCCACCTATGTTTTAACCTATGAGGCCAAGCAGTTTCTTTATTAATTAACCAATGACCTTCCTCCATCAGTACATGTTCTTATTTCTGTTTACAATGTTTTTGTACAGAGATATAAAATTATTTTTGTCATACTGTATGTATGATTCTACTTCTGATTAAGAGATTTTGTATAGTGATACAGATTAAGAATATTTTCATCATATTTTACTGTACATTCCAACCTCTGATTAAGATATTTTTATATATTGTTATAATTTTGAGATCATTATCCTTATTGTGTACATGTTTGAAGATTATTTTTAGTCCCTAAGCTATAGGTTATTAAAAATTACAGGTTAATAGTCATCCATATTTGTCATACTTACGTTAGTTAGGTTTTCTAGATGCACTGAGGAATAATCTGCATGGATAGGTAATCTTCAAACACTTCAAAGACCTGAAGAATATGGCATTTAAATGTATTAATTTAGAATTGTGTTGGTGTGAGCCATTGGCTCCTGGCAGCACCAATTTATTCCTGAGATAATGATGAACACTAAAGACATTCCATATGGAGCTTGTGTTCTTCTTGACAAAACTGGGCTATTGGTCAAAGAGCTGCTCTTGACTTGACTTCTGACAGTAAACACACTGTCCAGTCTGGACAAGCAAGATATACAGACCAGTTACTGCTGAACCTTGTCAAGACAAGGTAGGATAGTCTTTCAAATTTTCCTGATTCTAAAAATTGTCTGTCAGGTACTCTAGGCCTAGAGCCAAAGTTGGTTGCCCCAACACCATAGATAGACTTTTGGTGAATATCCAGCTAACCAACTGTTTCTTTCATTTCTTACATTTTTTCAAAGCCACTTGCTTGCACTTTCTGCTTACTCCAGTAATATTTTTCTTCTCAGGTCTTTGATGGGTTGGGGACTAGGTAGTCACAGTTACTATCTTAGCTAAGGCCTTTTAGGTACAAGACTTAGACTCCCCAGGATAAGACAACTATTAAAATAATCTCTGTTATTTGTAAATTACATATAGCCTGGACACTTAGTATGTGTTTCTTGATTGATGTTCTTGTTAGTTGTAGTTTCATTTCACCTGGATATTGTATTCTGTTCCTATTCCTCATTGTGATCTCTGAGTCTCCTTTAATAAAGAACCCTTTATTATACCATATTAGAAACTAGCATGGGATTCCTTTATTCATGCCCCCAATCTGACACATTTCTCTTCATCTGGCACCCAATGTGGGGCTGACTAAATCCATATAAAATGAGAGAAAGCTTAGAAAGGAATTCTAGACACACACACACAAAAACAAAGTTAGCATGGTTTCTTGGTAGTCAGCATCTTTTTCTGGATAGGCTCTGTTTGCTGGTGGTAAACAGGAGTGCCATGGCCCCTTTAAGAGAGGTCTTCCTGGTTCAGCATTAGCAGAAAAAAAAGTGTGGCTTCTTTAAGAGATGGCAGCTTTTTGGTTTGTGCTAGTTCCATGTACATTTCTGACTCCTTTAGGGGCCAAGCACTTAAATGGGGTCTGTAAGCAGTGTGTTGAAAAATGCTTAACAGTGACACAGACCCACTGTGACCCTGGATCTGGGATGGAGAGAATGGCTCTCAGAGGCAGTGATCATGTCTCTGTCATGTTGGACCGGGTGGAACAAGAAGGCAGGACCACACAGTTGGTCCTAGCCATGCCCACTTAGGATTTAAAAGAAAAAAAGCAGTTCTGGTTAAAAAAATTAATTACAGATACAGATACAGATACAGAAGGAAAGGACCTTTAAATGGGTCACAGTGTTGGAAAAATGTGTGTAGGCTTGGGAGAGAGAAGAAAAAGAGTACAGAGAATTATAAAAGAAGTAAATCATTTTAAAAGTAAACAAAGAGCAGGGGGAGAGGAGTGGGGGGAGAGGGAGAGGAGTGGGGAGACGGGGAGAGGATTGGGGGGGGAGAAGTGGGAGGCTGGGAGGAGGTGGAAATTTTTTTTCTAAATAAAAAAGTAAACAAAGTTTTTAAATAGAGTACAGAAATTCATAGATTAAAGGAATGAAGGAAAGAAAAATAAACCACATAAAGATAGAATATACACAAAGAGTCTAGATTATGTACATTATTGTGTTTTCTTTGAATGTTTTGACTGTGAATAAGTTAAGTACAGAGAGACATTTCATTGTATAGGCAGCCAAGCTAAACCAACACATATACATTAAAGGTATCTTAACTTCAAAATTTGGTTCTAAGGATATGCTGCTTTGAAAAAGAGGTTTTACTTTTGTTTCCACAGAAGATGAGAACCTGTGAATTCCTTCCAGACTAATGTAATTCAATAGAGCAAGAGCCCCCTGAAAGGTTTCTGTAAACCCACAAAATTACTTTTCCCAACAAAAAGTAGGAAGCAGTTTGGAGAAAACTATGCCCAAAATCTCAAATATTGTTTATAAATGTTTGTTTACATTTAAAGGGGAATATACTATAGAGATGAATACTTTGCATTGGTATGGATCTTGCTTTATTGATAGAAATTTAAGATCAATTTTGTTATATGTATATTTCTGTTCCTTATTAAGATATTGTTTGGAAGGCAGCTATGCTCACCACTATACCACCGCGGTGGTGGCGCACGCCTTTAATCCCAGCACTCAGGAGGCAGAGGCAGGCGGATCTCTGTGAGTTCGAGACCAGCCTGGTCTACAGAGCTAGTTCCAGGACAGGCTCCAAAGCCACAGAGAAACCCTGTCTCGAAAAACCAAAAAAAAAAAGATATTGTTTGTGCTGCTCACTTAAAAATGTAATATATAATTAATAAATACAAGTTAATAGTTATCTATAATAGTCAAGCTTGTAGTCATGCTAGCTAGGTTTTCTAGACATATAGAGGTGTATTTCAGTTAGATAATCTTCAAACCTTTGAAAGACCTATGGATTATGGCATTTAAAATGTTTTAAGAACTTAGGACTTTTCATGACAATAAAAAACCATATGATCAACTCATTAAATGTAGAAAAGGCCTTTGAGAAAATCCAACAATGTTTCATAATAAAAGTTCTGGAGAGACAAGAAATAGAAGAGAAATACCTCAATATAATAAAGGCAATTTACAACAAGTCCACAGCCAACATTACCCTAAACTGAGACAATTTCAAAGCATTTCCATTAAAATAAGGAATAAGGCAAACATATTTAACATAGTTTGTGAAGTCTTAGCTAGAGCAATAAGACAACTGAAGGATATCAAGTGTATCCAAATAGAAAAAAGAAGTACAAGCAGCTATTTACAGGTGATATGGTTGTATGCATAAAAGACTCCACCAGGAAAATTACACAGCTGATAAACAGCTTCAGGAAAGTAGCAGGATATAGAATTAATACAAAATACAGTGTCCTTCCTATATAGACATAACAAACATTTAGAAAGAAGTCATGGGAAAAAGTACCTTTCACAGTTGTCTCAAAAATATAAAATATCTTGATACAACTCTAACCTAGCAAGTGAAATGCTTTTCTAACAAAAAACTTTAAGACATTGGAGAAAGAAATTAAAGAAGACGCCAGAAGATGAAAAGATCCCCTATGCTCGTAGATCAGAACTACCCCCTGGTGTGGGAGGTCCTTCTGTCTATGTGCAGCTTTCATTGGTTAATAAAGAAACTGCCCTGGCCTGTTGATAGGGCAAAACTTAGGTAGGCAGGGAAGACATAACTGAATTCTGGGAGGAAGAAGGCAGAATCAGAGAGATGCCATGGATCCTCTGAGACCGACACTGGGAACTTTACCTGGTAAGCCACTGCCACATGGGGATACACAGATTAATAAAAATGGGTTAAATTAAGATGTAAGAATTAACCAATAAGAAACTAGAGCTAATGGGCCAAGCAGTGATTTAATTAATACAGTTTT
This sequence comes from Microtus pennsylvanicus, assembly GCF_037038515.1. Lineage (NCBI taxonomy): Eukaryota > Metazoa > Chordata > Mammalia > Rodentia > Cricetidae > Microtus > Microtus pennsylvanicus. The sequence continues at coordinate 20,363,482 of NC_134601.1, read as the reverse complement.
TGTGTGGTTATTTCAGGGCTAAGCTAGCTGGGTGGCCATGATGAACAAGCAGCCTTCTCCTGTTACAACTCCCAAGTGTCAAAAGAATGAAACTTAATTCAGCCTGATTTAGGTAACTGGTGGTGGGCCAAGACTTCTTTAAGTCTGACATCAGCTCATTTATTTTAGTCATATTTAAATATAGCACAGTTTGGGGGGAAAAGTTTTCAGATAACAATTAACTCAGCTCCATGAATATAACAAAAGGTTAGGACATGCTTACATGGAATGTCACTGGGTATATCAACCATATTCTAGGGCAGGATCCATGGCAAGGAGAATCTGACCAAAACAAAATGTACTCCATGGTTTTTGGTGTGCTTTTATTTTGCTTTGGCATTTTTTGTCTTATTGGGTTTTTTGTTTGTTTGTTTCTTTGTTTAGGGATTTTGTTTGTTTGAATTATTTTGTTTTACAGTGAGAGTGGGGGAGATCCTGAAGTTGGTTGGGTAGGAAAGTGGGGAGATAAGGATCTGGGGAAGCAAAAAATATGACATATATTATATAAAACATAAATAAAAAATTATGTAAATTTTTATAAAATGTAGATTGCCAGAAGCCTTAAAAAACAAGCAAACAAAAGACCTGCCAAGCCGGACGGTGGTGGCGCACGCCTTTAATCCCAGCACTCGGGAGGCAGAGGCAGGCGGATCTCTGTGAGTTCAAGGCCAGCCTGGTCTACAAGAGCTAGTTCCAGGACAGGAACCAAAAGCTACGGAGAAACCCTGTCTTGAAAATAAAAATAAATAAATAAATAAAAAAGACCTGCCAAAATACCAGGAAGTCTAATGTGAAACAATCTCTCCTAAAATTGGCTGCATAAATATGAACAGCACAGTGACACTATAAATAGACATGCTATTGTGGAAGGAGGGAATTTGCGTGGCATCCCACCTTTAGACAAAGAGCTTGCTGGAAATGAAAAAAACTTGCTTCTCCCAGGACTGAGCCTCCTTGTTGTTTATGTAATACAAAGTCATCATACATGAAATTATAAATATAAGCAACAAAATGGACCAATCAAGTTGTATTCGTGTGTGTGTGTGTGTGTGTGACAATAATAACAAAAGAGGCTATTAATTTGAGAGTGAGTAAGCGTGGAAAGAGCTAAATGGAGGTGTGATGCCTATTCTTGGTGTCAACTTGACTACATCTGGAATTAAATAAAATCTAAACAGCTAGGAACACCTGTGAGGAATTTTATTTCTTCATTAAATAACTTGAAATAGGAGGAACTATCTTTAAACTGTATCTTTTGAGGTGGGACAATCCACATTTAACCTGGGCCCCACCTATATAAAAGATATAAAAGAAGGAAACTCTGTTCTTCTCCTGCTTGCCCTCACTCTAGATGGCAAGTCCATTCATTTACTGGCATTAGAACCTACTTCTTTGGGATTCGGGCATATACTAAAGACCAGCTGAGAATTCCAGTCTTATGGACTGAACAACTACTGGAGATTCTTGGAATTTCCTTCAGTAGACAGCTGTTATTGAGCTAGCAGGACCACAGCCTGCTTGCTTATTGGAGTGGCTTACAGGCTGTGATCCTGCTAGTCCAACAGTGGCTACATCTATCTATCTATCTATCTATCTATCTATCTATCTATCTATCTATCTATCTGTCTATCTGTCTATCTATCTATCTATCTATCTGTCTGTCTATCTATCTATCTATATATCCACGTGCGTGTTTGTGTATGTATAGAATGAGTATATTATGTGCTATGTAATATAGAATATTAATACATTGGTGATATATAATAAATATATTTTAAAATACACATTTTCATTTGTTACATATATTTGATATAGATATATATTCTATCAGTTCTGTTCTTCAAGAGAACCCTAATACAGGAGGGTATCTGGGAGAGGTTAGAGGGAAGAGGAAAATTATATAAATTATTTTTATTTAAAAATGTATTAAGAATAAGTATTACATCATAAAAATTTTTAAAGACGTCTTTTAGACATGCCATGTCCATTGTTCTCATAAATTCACTGGAGCTGTGGTTACTCACCGAGGATTTGCACAAGATTGAGCCCATCAACATTTGTTGTTTGTATGATCTTCTATTGCTGAAGTGTGGCTTTGAATCCTCAACTATTATTGTATTGCAACAAAAACAATATCATATTTGTAGCAATACTTCCATCAAAAGCTATTTTGAATGAATATGGGAGAGACTCATAAACACACACACACACACACACACACGTGCGTGTAAGAGAAGGAGAAACCTATTCTGGGGGGAAAAGGTTACAAATGAAAAAGGAGGAGTTTGAAAAAAACTTGAAAATGACTAAAATTCCTTATAAGCATGTAAAACACTGTCAATAATAAAAATGTAACAAAAGCAACACCATCTGGATAGGCCAAACAGAATAAAGAGACCTCAGCATTTAATTATAATCTAGACCAAATGAACCTAAGAGATATAGGCAACTGCTTCCAACAACTGCTAAATACACATTTTTATCAGAACGGAGAATATTCTTGATATTCAAGATAGATCATATAATAGGTCACAAAATAAGTCTCAACACGTTTTTAAATTGAGATTACGCTGAGTATCTTTGCTGACAAAAATACAATAAAGCTAGAAATCAATAACAAAATACTTTAGAATTATACTAATACACAAAAAAATCAATGTATCATTGGGCATTAATAAAGCAAGGAAAAATCAATAAGGAATTTTTTTTCTGAAAGATGTGGATGGAAACAGAGATACAACATATCAAAACCTCTGGGAAGCAGAAAAATCTAGACAAAAAGTGACATTTGTGGCAATTTAAAAAGTAAAAAGACATTAGATAAATAATCTATCACTGCATCTCAATGAGCTAACAAAAAACAACACATTAAATTTAAAGCTATTAGAATAGATAACAAAAGAACAAAATATCTAAACTAAAACAAAATAATATGAAGGATCAATGAAAAAAAGAACCATCTCTTCCAATAACTAAGTTAAGAAAAGAAAAAAACTGAAACAGAATAAGTGATGAAAAGGGAAATAGAGTTAATATCACAAAATAGTCATTAGAAATTATGAACACATGCAAAGAAATGGTTGCTCTAGAAGAAACTTGCAAATTACTAGATACATACACTTTATCAAAACTGAATCAGGAAAAATTTGAAAACCTGAACAGGCAAATAAAATATAATGAGATTGAATCAACTGGGAAAAAAACCTGTCACAAAAAGTAGGCCAGAACCAGGTGGTTCCATCATTAGATTCAACAGAACATTTAAAGAGTTATCCCCATCCCCCAAAAGAAAGCAATTCTTCTGAATACATTCTATGAAGCCAGCATCACTCTGAAACCAATAATAGATAAAATCATAACAAAAATAAATAAATGAAAAAGAAAGAAAACTACAAAATACCCTTGGTGAACAAAACTCAACAAAACACAACCAAATCTAATACAATAGCACATTAAAAAGATTATTCACAGGGTTGAAAATATGGCTTAGCAGTTAAAAGCACCGGCTATCTTTGCAGAGACCGGATTCAATTTCCAGCATTCACATGTCAACTCACAACCATCTGTAACTCGAGCTCCAGCAGATCTGCCATCCTTTTCTGGTCTCCAAGGGCACCCAGGACAAAGATACAGACATATATGCAGACAAAAAAAGCATGCATACAAAATAATAATAAAATTTCTTAAAGATTATTCACAACTAAATAGTATTCATCTAATAATGCAACGATAGTTCAATATATACATATCAATGAACACAATAAACAACATCCAGAGATTTAAAATCAAAAACTACATGTTCCTCTCAATTGATACAGAATAGTTATCCACTAAAATTCAACATCTTTCATCTTTAAAATATTAACCTTCAGCAGGCGATGAAAGGAGACAGAGACAGAGACCCACATTGGAGCACCGGACAGAAATCTCAAGGTCCAAATCAGGAGCAGAAGGAGAGAGAGCACGAGCAAGGAACTCAGGACCGCGAGGGGTGCACCCACACACTTAGACAATGGGGATGATCTACTGGGAACTCACCAAGGCCAGCTGGCCTGGGTCTGGAAAAGCCTGGGATAAAACCGGACTCTCTGAACATAGCGGACAATGAGGACTACTGAGAACTCAAGAACAATGGCAATGGGTTTCTGATCCTACTGCATGCACTGGCTTTGTGGGAGCCTAGGCAGTTTGGATGCTCACCTTACTAAACCTGGATGGAGGTGGGTGGTCCTTGGACTTCCCACAGGGCAGGGAACCCTGATTGCTTTTCGGGCTGAGGGGGGGGGGACTTAATTAGGGGAGGGGGAGGGAAATGGGAGGCGGTGGCGGGGAAGAGACAGAAATCTTTAATAAATAAATAAAATAAATCCTGAACAAATTAAGTACACAAGTAACTTTAACATGATTAAGACCATTTTAGAACAAGCCATCAATTAATATTATATTGAATTAGGAAAAGTTGAAAGTTTTCTTTATGAGATCTGGAACAAAACAAAAATACCTACTTTCACTTTTATTCAGCACAGTGCATGAGGGCCTAGATAGAATCGTCAGAAATGAGGGGGGAAATGTTATCCAAATTGGAAAACAAGTCAAACTGCTCTGTTTATAGATCAACCAAAATTATAAGTAATAAATGAGATCATCAAAGTTGTAGGATATAAAATCAGTACTCAGAAATGGTAGTGTTGTTAGTTTTAATCACACTTTTCAGTGGTTTAACAACTATCTGATGCAGGAAGGGGGAGGAAAGATTTATTCTGTCTCATAGTTACAGAGTTTCTCCATTCTATCATGGTGGGTGGGGGTGGGGTGATAGTGCAGAGCAGCTCACATCACATTGAGATTACCAGGACAAAGAGAGAGAGAAAAGAGAAGAGGAGAAAAGAAAAGAGGGGAAATGGGATGAGACAGGTGAAAAGATGAAATTTTCTGTTAGTTAACCCTGTCTGAAAATACCCTTCAGATTCACTCTGAGATATGTTTCATTAATCTCCTAGGTAATTCTCAAACCAATTAAATTGACAATAAAAAATTATCACATACCAGTGGTAAATTACTTGAAACAGAAATGAAGAAACAAATCTTATTCATAAGCTCTGCACAAAGTAAAATACATACTAACAAATTTAGGTGAACGAGCTCTAATCTGAAAATTATAAAACATTATTGAAAGAAGTTGACAAAGGACACAAAATTTTATAAAATATTCCTGGATTGAAAAAAATCAATATTGTTAAAATTTCTACATTAAAGAGTTACAGATTGAATGTAATCTTAGCAAAATACTAATGACATTCTAAGTATCTGGAGAGATGGCACTATGGTAAAGAATACTTGCTGCTCTTGCAAAGGACTTGAATTTCAGTTCCAATAATCCACATTAGGTGCCTGCTACTCCAGCTCCTGAGGAGTTTCTAGCCTCCTTGAGCACCTACACACATGTGCCATTCTCTCTCAGAGATACACACATGCACACTCAAAGAAAAAAAGATTTAAAATACCAATGACATTGTTCACAAATTTCAAAAAGTAATCTAAACTTCATATGGAATCACAAAAATAATAGGACAAGCAACTTTTTGCAAAAGGAACAAAGCAGAAAGTGCAATGCTATCTGGCTTTGAAAAGTTGTAATAAAACACCATGGCATTTTCATAAACACAAATACATACAGCAATAGAACAAAAGATAGCTGAGAAGTAAATCCATGCATCTCAAGCCAAGTGATTTTGACAAAGATGGTAAGGACACACACTGAGAAAAAGGATTTTCTTTTTCAATAAATAGTGCTAAAATATTAGATATTCAAATGCATAAAAATGAAACTAGTTTTCAATTTCTCACATTACAAGAATCAACTCAAAATGTATTGAATACTGACATGAAGTACTTGAAATTATTAATCTTGAAGAAAACACAGGGAAAATGCTTCAGAACATTGCAATGAACAATGTTCTTCTTTAAAGCCTCCAAAAGAACAAGAATCAAAAATAAAAACAGACAAATAAGTTATATAAAGTTAAAAAGTTTTCATAAAAAAAGAAACACTTGATAAAGTGCAAAGACAGACTACAGAACAGGAAGATATTAGCAATGCATACCTCTGACAAAGAGTTGATATTCAAAATACAAGAGGGATTTAAAAAATCAGTATCAAAATAAAAAATTACTCAAAACTAAGCATTAAATCTAAACAGATGTGTCTCAGAATGAATGCAAACGATCGTTAAAGGATATGAAAATTATTCAATATAATTAATCATAAAATGTAAATCATAATAGAATGTCACTTCAACAAGGGAGGAAGGACTATTATCAAAAAGATAAACAGATACTTGTCTGGGAGAGGAGATACCATGATCACTAAGGTGGTCTACCCAGATGAGGCTTATCCATTGCACTCAGGATGTGCTGACTCTCTGCGATTTCCCCAAATGTGGGAAAACTCAACTGTATAATTTGTGGTAATGGGAGCACTGAGTTCATGCTCTCCATGGGGCTGAGGGAACAAGACTAAAAATAACAAGTGCCTGTGCAGATGTGGAGTAAAAGGGAACCCTTGCACACTGCTAGTTACAATGTAAATTAGGAGCGCTATTAGGGAAAACAATATGGATAGTCTTTTAAAAATGAGTTGGAAATAGAGAGATGCCTATGATACTTTGCTATTTACACAAAAGGTATCAGATTAAAAGTATATTTTGTATGTTTTTTAAAGAAATAGCAATAAATGCACATGCATATGCATGAATAATATTTTCATGTTTGAGCATAGAAATATTTAGACAATTATTTAATTAAGGACTTTTGTGTTTTTTATTTAACTTTAATGAAAAGGAACTATATTTGTAATTTTAACGGCAGAGAAATATTTAAATTAGTAGGAGATGTTTATGTTTGGTGTAATCAAGAAGGGAATACACTAGTCTCCTGTCCGTTTTTTCGTGCGCTCCTCTTACAAACAGTGTGGTGGAGCTAGTGTCGCATCTACGCGAAGAATTACAGTAACCCGGTTTTTGGTGATGAGTCAGAGTGCGTGGTGCTGATGCTGCTGCCATTTCATCACCTTTGCGAGCACAGCATCCATCCTTCCGCTCCCATAGCGCCTGGGCCTACCTTACTTCGGGCTACTGGGCCAGTGATGTGCTCGCGGCCAAGCCAAATAAGGGCTGATCGGAGCTAAGGCCTTGGTGGGGCGCCCCCTTCCGCCTCCCCAGGCCCGGGCCGAAGAGTTCTGCCAGGCCACGGACATGGAGGCCATTTGGCTGTACCAGTTCCGGCTCATTGTCATCGGCGATTCCACGGTGGGCAAGTCCTGCCTGATCCGCCGCTTCACCGAGGGCCGCTTTGCTCAGGTTTCAGACCCCACCGTGGGGGTAGATTTTTTTTCCCGCTTGGTGGAGATCGAGCCAGGAAAACGCATCAAGCTCCAGATCTGGGATACAGCGGGTCAAGAAAGGTTCAGGTGGGAGTGCAGCACGGGCCCGCGCGAGCAGTTGGGGGAAGGGGAAGGGGGGTGTCTTTGGTGCTCATCTGGCCCCTGAGGAGAAAGGATTTCCTTGGTTCTTTTCGTGATGTCGCCGAGGTGACAAGCAAGGTTCCTGGGGCTTCTGCTCAAGCTCACTTTGAGCTTGCTAGGAGTTCAGTACAGGAAAAGAAGCACCCAAGCAGGGAAGGCCATTCATTATTAACACATTGTTTGCACCACAACTCCATCAACCTGCTTTTTGGTAGCTAATGAATCGTCTGGAATTGACTACTATATAATTCATCAAAATCAGAGCCCATGTTCCATAGTTTATAACAGTATTTTCAAGTCATCTTAATATGACTGGAAGCTGTAAGTAGGTAACTAGGTAGGTATGTAGGTAAGTAGACAAACTAGATAGATTAGATATATATTGATGTCTTTTTATATCTCTATTTATATTTGGGAGGGAGAGAGAGACAGAGACAGAGAGAGAGAGAGAGTGAGTCCTAATAAAGGAATTAGAGACTGATCAATTGATTCTCTCTTGGAACCACCATACATTCAATTTCCAGAGAATGAAACTGTTTCTGAGAAAATAGCGTGAGGTTACTCACATAAGAGAATGCCATATAATATAATATAATATAATATAATATAATATAATATAATATAATATACAGAGCCCCTGACCTTTTGAGAACTTCAGTACTACTATAGTTGGAAGGAATACATACAGAGGCAACACACAAAAGAGCGTTTTGTTGTTTGTATTTATATGCCACTCCCTACTGTACCACTGGATACTTATTGGGCAATCAGTGAGTATGGATATTTTTCTCTCACAATTCTTTGTTCTTCCTTTTAGTCTGTATTTGTGATTTTATGTATGGATACAGAGTTGAGAAGTTTAACTGGAGAAGGTGAAGCCCAAACAGAGATAGAAAATGCCCAGAGATGAGAAACAGCATGAATAAAAACAGAACTGACAGAAAACAAACTACATAAAAAGTTTGCAGAGAACAGTTTAAACTAAAGTAAGGTAGAGCAGCAGGAACCAGAGCAAAAGGATTCTATACCCCTATATTTATATCATTTACTCATTTTCCGCTGAACATTAGTTGAGCATAGAAGGTACCAGTTAGCTCACTGAAGCAGGATACAGGTAATAAATACTCACAAACTTAAGTTGCCTCTAACTTCTCACTTGTACAAAGCTTTGGCAAATACTTTATACAAGTTCTCATAAATAAAGAAAAGTATCTTGTATATGTTTACTGGGGTCTTTGTTTGAACAGCTTGTTTATATTTATTACTCATTATGTATTATGCAGCATTGATTTTAGGACTTCTTTATATACTAAAAATAATAACCCCAACACCAGCAGTGGTGGCACATGTTTATAATTTCAGCCCCCTGAATGCTGAAGCAGGAGGATGATGAGTAGTTGAAGGCCAGCCTGGACTTCTGTCTAATAAAAATATTAACCCTTTTATGTCATTTATGTTGTAAGATATTTCCCCAGTTTGTCATTTATTTTTTCATGTTATGATTTTTTTTATTCAGGGAAGAGGTCTAGTTCTGTGTGCTCTATGTTATGCCTAAAACATTTTGATACTTTCTGTGCTAAATACAAATTACTAATGCATAAATATATTCTGGAGCTTTGACTGATTGCTAATTGATTTCTCAAAGCAACATTTTCACAAATTAGAACTTTTTCTGATATAACTATCTTTCTGAATGAATCTTTAAACATAAAGGAATTAGGAATATTTTAATTCCCCGGGGTTAATCTCGCTGGTTCTGGAGACTTGAACTCATTTGTAAGGCCTCCCCATACCATCTTTTTCTTGGACTGCAATTCCCTAGATATTTCTCCATTAACATTGGCCATTTTTTCATAAATTTTCAGCCATAGAGCTTTTCATTATTTATCATACCCATCTGAGAAGACAGAAATCCTAAATATAAACATAGATTTCAAAAATTGCAATAGTCTAAAACAAGTGATTATAGAGGCAAATTGTTCTACATCTTTTCATAATCTCCTACATTCTTAAGCAAAATACAATAATATATATTTATAATGAGGCTCATCAACTCAAGAAATTAAATTATGTGATGTTTCTTCTGTTTGAGAATTACCATAAATATACAAGTAGGCTTTAGAAATAACCTAATTACATGATTCAAATTAAATAATATAACTTGATGGAAATGCTTTGACTATTTTGGCGGATTCTCCCAGCTAGTACCTCCTCAACCAACCTCTCTGAATTTTGTCAATGAGTAGTGATGTTAGGCATTTTTCTCCAGAACAATTTTTAATATTTATTATTTTATTTTATGTGTATGGGTGTTTTGGCTACATAGATGTCTGTGAATCATGTGAGTGCCTGGTGGCCATAGAGGCCAGAAGAGGATGTCAGATCACCTGGAACTGGTGTTAAAGACAGTTCTGAGCTGCCATGTGGGTGCTGGAAATCAAGTTCTAGTCCTTTGGAAGAGCAGTCAATGCTCATAACTACTGAGCCATCTCTCTAGCCATGGTCCAGAACATTTTACCATCCACATTTTTTCATTCCCACATGGCTTGGGAAATAAAACAAGATTGTTTTTTCTCTTCATAGAAGTTATTGGTGATATCTGATAGAAAAAATTAGCAATAATGAAAACAAAGAAATGGAGTAATGGTAAATAGAAAAATGAAATATCTTGCAAGATATTTTTCTTGGTTCATCAATTATATTTATAATCTCTATTCATTATAGTAAAATCATCTTATTCTTGAAAATTCTTTTAAACTACTAACACTTGCCACATCAAAAAAACACTTTAATGCCCATTATTTCATTTTGCTTTATGATTACTCTATAACTCAGATGCCTTATTTTGCAAATTATGTTTTAGTTATTCAGATTTGAAAGCAGGGGAAATAATTGTGGTGAAAAAATAGAACTCAGTCATTTCCTAGGGGTTCTTTCAATGTCTGGATCAAGGGGAAACACCTGAAAGTTCATGAGCATTCATTTCTAGAAAGGGTTATCTTAACATTTTACCCAATTGAAAATTTATCGTTATTGTTATAGAATGGCATTTATATTTACTAAAAGACTGTCAGTAACCAGGAACACTAGCATACACTAAGTTCATTGGAGTGAAGGAGTTTGGGCACGAACTTTATTCTTTACTTCTTTCTTGTGTTTTAGATCCATCACTCGCGCCTACTACAGGAATTCAGTAGGTGGTCTACTCTTATTTGACATTACCAACCGCAGGTCCTTCCAGAATGTCCATGAGTGGTTAGAAGAGACCAAAGTACACGTTCAGCCCTACCAAATTGTATTTGTTCTGGTGGGTCACAAGTGTGACCTGGATACACAGAGGCAAGTGACTCGCCACGAGGCCGAGAAACTGGCTGCTGCATACGGCATGAAGTACATTGAGACGTCAGCCCGAGATGCCATTAATGTGGAGAAAGCCTTCACAGACCTGACAAGAGACATATATGAGCTGGTTAAAAGAGGGGAGATTACAATCCAGGAGGGTTGGGAAGGGGTGAAGAGTGGATTTGTACCAAATGTGGTTCACTCTTCGGAAGAAGTTATCAAATCAGAGAGGAGATGTTTGTGCTAGTCAACCCTTATATTTTCAAAAAAATACTCTCCCATTTGAACTTAAAAGTTACCGAAATAAATAGAATCCTTATGTGACTGAAGAGAACTCAACCTTTGAATAACAAATGAGCCTTCTTCCTAGGGGTGGAGCTCTGACAGGTTCATGTGTGGGTAGATAGGGAGTCCAGGTGCTGTGATTGAGGGACTAGATTGCTGACATGGGCTAGATTAGACATTGTTTTATGGCCCAGGCTTGGCAATGATTGCTCTGTGTGCCCTTTGTGAACCACATATTAAGGGTCTGGGGTTTTGGAAGTTAGGTTCCAGGAAAACATACCTACAGAGAGAAAAACTGTTCCTTGGTATTTTAACTTTGCAGATGTGGTGACCATAAAGAAACATGTAGAAGGAAATCAAGTATCAAATTGAGGACAATTAGAATAACTGAAAGAAGAGTATGGTATCAATTTATTCAATGATAATACCATGCCAGATGTGTCCTGAGTTTGATACAAACACACTAATTCACTTTTAACAGTTCAACTGTAAAATGAAAGGCCCATATGAATTATCTATTCAGTAAGGCCCTTACAAGATCTAGTCTAGTAAAAATGATGTGATTATGAAAAGGGAAGTCATTCACACCTTGTTATTAATCACATTTGAGAAAGTGTACACTCTCAAGATAGAGTTACGAACTGTGTGAAAGAAACTGTCCCGTGTAAAATGACCGTGTATGTCCTCTAACCATACCTGGACTTTCACTGCATCAGCGAACTACAATCTGAAAGGAAGCACACTGTCTGCTTCTTTAGGCACTGACAGTGACAACACAGACATTGTCTACAAAGAACCCTGAGTCAAGTCCTTGATCATTGGTTCTGTACTGAATATTTGCTCAACATGTGGCCCTGGAACCCTTAAAAATCCTGCATATTGATTTACTTCACCTATTTGATCACCGTAATAGTCCTGTGAGATTTTTATTTACCCCATTTTACAGAATAAGAAAGCAAAAACCAAGTCTACCTGATTCCTAGCCTTTTTTCACTGGATCATAATGCTGTTACATGAATAAATAATTAGTTACCTTTGGAAGTCATGTGATTATAAATTAATGTTCTCTACATGATAGGATATGTTTTCCTTATTGTTTTACAGCTCAACTATAATCCTGCAGGAATCTAGGAATGAATCAAAGGTAAAGCCCATTCAGGTATTATTGACAAGAGGGCATTAAATAAGGGATTAACTGCACATCTGAAAACACATTAAAACTGTGTGGGTTTCTAAGTGTTCTTCTCACAAATTAAACATTTTGTTGAAAGGAACCAAATACAACAATGGGAAGTGGGATGCGGATAAAGTACTCATCCCACAATAACCTTGGCCACCTGTCTGCTATGTACCTACACTGGGTTCCTGTCTACCCGAGAGAGTCAGCTCTTAATTCTCAGGTGAACAGACAGCTAACCACATCAGCAAATTAGAATGGCTGACATGAAAATTTCATTATCTTCTTGAAAAGAAGTGATGCTTTAAATTACTTTTTGGATTGTAGCCAGTTCAGCTAGGCAAAAGCCATACTTTTCACAGTAAGAAAACTATTCTGATTAGAGTCAAGTTTCTCATATCCGTTGTGGTAGAAAGATCGGCAAACTGTTTTTGCAATATCCTATTCAAGTTCAGTATGAATATGTGTGCATCAAAAAGTCTGGGAATTTGTTTCAGCTAAAATAAACCAAATAATAAAAATTATGCAAGAGCATTCTGCCACCTTTGCTCCAATTTGGATAACCAAATCATCTTAGACCAATTCACATCATCAACTAACTGCAGGTGAAGTGGTCATTTATTCTATATTCATTTCACACAGTTTAAATTGCCAGCTTCTTGGTTGTAGAAGGCAAGGCAAACAACATTTTTTGTGAGTTGACACAAAATTTCAACAATTATACTTGTGTCTAGATGGTTCCAAAGTTAGGATTATCCTGTGGATAAATGAGAGTTGACTATATTCTTGTCAACTTAGAAAAGGGGGTGGGGTGTAGAAATAAAACATGTCTACAGCTTTCTTGACAAAACTACATTAATATACTTTCCCATTCCTTACTTTTTTAAAATGCGGGTTTCAAAATACCCAACATAGATGCAACAGAGGTGGCTGAATTTAACTGCTTGAATAAATTCTAGAAAAATCTTAAAATCATTTTAGTAGAATTCAGTACTATTGTCACTGCAATAAATGGGTTTTAGAAAATAAGTGTGAAAAATCAGGTGTTCATAGAATACTGAGGATAAAGCTTTAGAAGCTATTTTCCTACATAGGTAAAGAAAAGATTAACTTGTAACAATGATCACAACTGCATGTTGGATTAGACTGTCTTATATACCAGAACAAAATGTACTGTATTCTTTGCCTCACTTTGTTGTGCACTGTAATGAAATGTGAAAAATTCTTTATTTAGCTGTATGTGAATGAAAATGCTTGTATTTAGTAAAATGGTTGATTATGTGACTGTGAGATTCCACATGTGTGTTGTAGCTATTTTTAGAATGTGTCCTTTTATTGTAGCAAAGAAGGATACCAGTAAGATACCAATCAGATACTGTAATGTATACTAATATGATATTACATACTTTGCATAAATAGAGTCATCAGTATCTGAAAGCCAAACAGAGGACACAATTTATTAAAGGTATATGATCCTCATGTTGAAAACCACAGAAATCTCACTACTTCATTTTTAGCCCAAGCCTCTATGTAAAAAATTGAATCTGTGAAGCATAAAACTTCCAACTTTCACCAGGTGAGTAGTTAATTACAACTATTGTCTTCACTGAAAATTCTTTTTCAAGCTAAATTGCTTTGGTTTTTTTTTTTTAAAAAAAACTACTGTGGCACACTGTATCATATAAGGAACACTGCAAGTGTTGGGACCAGTTGAAACATAGTCATCTAGCACATTTTCCAAGGTGGATATTGCACATCTGAGAAAAATAGAAGAGAAATCTTTGATTCTGGATCTAGGCATACACAGGCTAATCTCAGCACAGCTTTATCACTTTTACAGTCAAATAAATTAAGTGGGGATGGGGGTGAGAAAAAAAGAAGTAATATATTAACAAAAAACAGCATTTCATAGTTTTCTACTCTCTTAAAATTTTCTCTAGGCTTTGTCATCTTTTCTTCATTTATATCCTTTGGTGATCTCAGCCATTCTGTGGTTTAAAAGACCATCTGTAAGCCAGTAAGCCCTGGACTGGTATGTCCAGCTCATTTATTACCCATGGACTCAAGACTTTTTTATTTTACATACCAACCACAGTTTCCCCTCCCTCTTCTCCTCCAGTCCCCTCCCCCTACCTCCTTTCTACCGTCCCCCATCTACTCCTCTGACTCCATTCAGAAGGGGTAAGGTCTCCCAAGGGAGTCAACAAAGCATGGAATATCAAGTAGAGGCGAACCAAGCTGCTACCCCTTGCGTAAAGGCTGGGTAAGGCATCCCACCATAGGGATTAGGTTTTAAAGAGCTAGCTCATGCTTCAGGGACAGGTTCTGGCCCCATTGCTAGGAGCCCCACAAAGACCAAGCTACCTGTCACCCACATGCAGAGGATCTAGTTCGGTCCCATGCTAACTCCCTTGCTGTCGGTCCAGAGTCCATGAGTTCCCACAAGCTCAGGTCAGCTGTCTCTGTGGGTTTCCCTGTCATGATCTTGAACCTCCTTGTTCATGAATTCCTCCTCCTACTCTTCAACTGGACTCCTCGAGCTCAGCCTAGTGCTTGGCTGTGGATCTCTGCATCTGATTCCATCAGTTACTGAACAAAAGCTCTATGATGATAATTAGGGTAGTTACCAATCTGATTACAGGGGAAGGGCAATTCTGACACCCTCTCCACTATTGCTAGGAGTCTTACCTGGGGTCGTCCTTGTGGGTTCCTGGCAGTTTCCCTGGCACCAGGTTTCTCCCTGACAACATAATGGCCCCTCTATCAAGATATCTCTTTCATTACTGTCACCCTCCCTCCTGCCCCCAACTCAACCATCCTGATCCCTCATGTTTCCCTCCCTTTATTCCCCCCTCTACCTCAACGCCCAGTTTACCCAGGACATCTCATCTATTTCCTCTTCCCAGGGAGATCCATGTGTCCCTCTTAGGGTCCTTTTTTTTTTTCCAGCTTCTCTGGAGCTGGAAATTGTAGCCTGGTTATCTTTGCTTTATATCTAGTATCCACTTATGAATGAGTACATACCGTGTTTGTCTTTCTGGGTCTAGGTTACCTCACTTAGGATGTTTTTTTTTCTAGTTCTATCCATTTGCCTGCAAATTTTATGATGCCATTGTTTTTTTCCACTGAGTAATACTCCACTGTGTAGATGTACCACGTTTTCTTTATCCATTATTTGGTTGAGGGGCATCTAGCTTGTTTCCCATTTCTGATATTATAAATAAAGCTGCAGTGAACATAGTTGAGCAAGTGTCCTTGTATATTAGAGCATCCTTTGGGTATATGCCCAGAACAGTATCGTTGAGTCTTGAGGTAGATTGGTTCCCAAGTTTCTGAGAAACTGCAATACTGATTTTCAAAGTGGCTGCACAAGTTTGCATTCCCACTAAGAGTGTAGAGTGTTCCCCTAACTCCCACATCTGCTCCAGCATAGACTGTCATTAGCATTTTTGATCTTAGTCATTCTGACAGGTGTAAGAGTCATTTTGATTTGCATTTCCCTAATAGCTAAGGATTGAACATTTATGTGTATCTCAGCCATTTGAGATTCTTCTGTTGAGAATTCTCTGTTTAAATCTGTATGCCATTTTTAATGGGATTGTTTGGTATTTTGATGTCTAGTTTCTTGAGTTGTTTATATATTTTGAATATCAATTCTCTGTCCAATGTGGGGTTGGTGAAGATCTTTTCCCATTCTATAGGCTGCCATTTTGTCATATTGACAATGACATTTGCCTTACAGAAGCTTTTCAGGAAGTCCCACTTATTATTTATCTCTGGGTCTATGCTGTTGGTGTTATACTCAGAAATTAGTCTCCTGTACCAATGCCTTCAAGGCTACTTCTCACATTCTCTTCTATCGTAGCTTCAGTGAAACTGTATTTATGTTAAGGCCTTTGATCTGCTTGGACTTAAGTTTTGTGCAGGGCAAAAAAGATATGGATTTATTCGTATTCTTCTACATGCTGCTATCCAGTTATGCCAGCACCATTTGTTGAAGATAATTTTTTTATTCATTGTATATTTTTGGCTTCTTTGTCAAAAATCAGGTGTTCATAGTTGGGTGGATTATGTCAGGGTCTTCAACTCAAATTGATCCATGTATGTTTTTATGCCAATACCAAACCGTTTTTATTACTATAGCTCTATAGTAGAGCTTGAAACCAGGGATGGTGTTAGCTCCAGAAGATCCTGTAATGTACAGGATTGTTTTAGCTATGGTGGGATTTTCATTTTTCCATATGAAGTTGAGTATTGTTCTTTTGAGGTCTGTGAAGAATTGTGTTAGGATTTTATGGGAATTGCATTTAATCTGTAGATTGCTTTTGATAAGATTGCCATTTTTACTATGTTAATCCTACTGATCTCTTTCCTAATTTCTTTCTTCAAATGCTTAAAATTCTTGTCATATAGTGTAGCAGGCTTAACAAAAATCCAGAGACGCACATTGGAGTTCAACCTGAAGGTCAGAAAAGCAAACAGCCAGCTACTGGCTCTTACCTCTCTCTCAGTCTGAAATGGTCATCCTGCTTCCAGGAATCTCAGAATGAGACTGTAACTATGACATGTCTCTTCCCATTTTGTATTCCTCTCTAGTGCTGGGATTAAAAGCATGCACCACCACTGCCCAGCCTCTATGGCTTACTAGTGTGACTGCTGGGATTAAAGGTGTGCACCAACACTGCCTGGCCTGTATGGCTGACTAGTGTGGCTGCTATGCACTGAATTTCAGGCAAGCTTTATTCATTAAAACACAAGTAATATACCACTATATTTCCCCTTTTTGTTTAAAATAAAAAGAAAGGCTGTAACTAATATAAGAAAAGTGTGTGTGTATATATATGTGCAATAACTATATACAATATATACAAGCAGTAAATACATCAACAATATCTAGTCCATTTGCATTTGAAAAATTCAGAGAAAATACTCCATTATCTATCCTATCTTGGTGAGTCCAAAGTCTTGTACCTAATTTACTTTCTATCCTAATATGTTTTCTGTGTCTGGTAAACAAGGAAAACTATAACTATCTAATCTTCAACTCCCTCAGAGACCCAAGAAGGAAATAATATTGAGTAAGCAGGAAATGTGAGCAAGCAACTTCCAAAACTTGTGAGTAATAACAGGAAACAGGTGACTGCCTGGGAAGTTACCCAAAGTTCCTCTGCAATTTTGGAGCATCCATCTTTGACCTACAAGCCTAGAATATTTGACAGACTTTTCTATGAAGCAGGGTTTTTGAAGCACTGTCCCTCTTTGTCTGGGCAAGATTTGGCAGTCACTCTCTTTTGTGTCCTGCTTGTCCCATTAGGACAGCACACTGTAAGCAGTTGAGGAAAGGGCACATTCTTGTCCAGTAGCTTACTTTTGCCACAAAGAAAGCAAACTCAATGTAGAATTTCTTCAAAGCCCATCATCTTCTCTAAAGTAGATTGGTGCAGCCAGGAGCAGACATGTCTATTTGTCATTTAAAAAAGAACCTATGTTATTAAAACATCTTAAATGCCATATTCTGTAGATCTCTGAAGTGTTTGAAGATGATCTGTCTATTGAAAATGTATCTTTGTTTTACTATGAAAACACACCTAATGTTTAATTACAAGTTTAATTGTAATAGGTGACTAATTACTAACCTACATTTCCTTATCCTATACAGTTGGTAATTATAACTTTCAAGGACTAGAAATTTGTATTACATTGTTAAATGAACTATCTAGGTACAATGACTTAAACAAGATTAGAAACCTATGTATAGCATGTTTTAACAAAATTAATCTCAAATTTGTATCAATATATAAAATTTGTATACAATATGCAAAAGTCCAATCCAATGTAAAACAATTAAAACTAATAGTTGATTTTCTAAAGTAGATTCAATAATCTATCTTTTTATCTTATCATATCTATATCCTTCCTTTTTTCTTTTCAAAGTAGATTCAATAATCTACCCTTTTATCCTAGCATAGCGATATGCCCCTCTTTTCAAAACAAGACCCTTGAATCTAATTTCCTTCGTTTAGCTTTTTTTCCTTATCATTACCAATAACAACTTGTAACCAACCCCCTAAACGATGACAAATATCCATATCTCATTGAATGACCAAAAACCACCCACCCTGCCTCTTGGGAATGAGGGTATTTTATTCTTAAATTTATTTCCTGTTGTCTGGAGGTGACAGTATCTTTAAGGAATCCTGAAAAGAAAAATTTGGATTAATTGTCAAGTCCTGGGAGAGGTAGCTATATCATTTTTGCACAAGCTCAGTGTAATGAGAAAGTGCAGGGCTTGTCTCAAGTTCTGACTAGAGTAGTCTGTTAGGCTGAATCATCTCAGCTAGCCACCTCAAAATTATTCTGAGCAGTTTGTAGTCCAAAGCCATTCTAATTTAGGTGGTGTTTTTCAGCTTAGTGGTGTTATCATAGTCCTAGAGGAATCATCATTGTGGGGCCCTGTCCTCTTTTTGGAGACTTCAAAGGTCGCTGTTAGGTGTGCTCATGGTTCACTGTAGAAAACCGATACTCAAACCTAAAATCATACATAGAAAGGTGTATGAAACTTTTTTCTAGAATTAATTAGTACTCTATATGACCATTAATATCATGACAAAATGTTTAAAATATATAAGAGGTAAGAGCCAGTGGCTGACTGTTTTGCTCTTCTGACCTTCAGGTTGAACCCCAATATCTGTCTCTGGGATTTTATTAATCATGCTACAATATAGGTCTTTCACTTGTTTGGTTAGAGTTACCCTGAGATATTTTTATATAATCTGTGGCTATTGTAAAGGGTGCTGTTCCTGTGATTTCTTTCTCAACCCATTTATCATTTGTATAGAGGAAGGCTACTGATTTTTTTGTTAATTTTGTATCCAGCCACATTACTGAAGGTGTTTACCAGCTGTAGGAATTCCCTGGAAGAATTTTTGGGGGGTCAGTTTTGTACACTATCATATCATCTTCAAGTAGTAAAAGTTTTACTTCTTCCTTTCCGATTTGTATCCATTTGATCTCCTTTTGTTGTCTTATTGCTTTAGCTAGAACCTTGAGTATTATATTGAATAGATATGGAAAGAGTGGGCAGCCTTGTCCCTGGCTTTAGTGGAATCACTTTGAGTTTCTCTCCATTTAGTTTGATGTTGGCTATCAGCTTGCTGTATATTGCCTTTATTATGTTTAGGTATGCTCCTTGTATCCCTGTTCTTTTCAGAACCTTTATCATGAAGGGGTATTATATTTTGTCAAATGCTTTTTCTGCATCTAATGAGATGATCATGTGATTTTTTTTCTTTCAGTTGTTTATATAGTGGATTACATTGACAAATTTTCATATATTGAACCATCCCTGCTGAATCTCCGGGATGAAGCCTACTTGATCACAGTGGATAATTTTTTTGACTCCAGAATTTTATAACCAGCTATTTACTATCATCTCCATTTGATTGTTCATAAGCAGCATAAGTTTAATATGTCCCAAATCAGGCTCCTGATCTACTTTAAGCCATGCCATAACCTTCTCCTGGGTAAATGATAAATTTTTCCTATGTATTCCTGACAAAAGCTTAGTCATTCTTCTTTCCCTCTCTTTTTTTACTCCACATTTGATTTAACTGAAAATTATATTGGTATAAGAATGTAACAATAACCTGACAACTTTTCAACATCTTCAATGTTAACACACTGGTGTTTTCCAATGTTACTTATCACCCAAGTTATTGTGATAAAACTGGTCTCTGTATAGCCATTTTTGCTACCCCTTCCCTACTACAGTCTGTTATCCACATCGCAGCCCAAGGAAGCCTGATTAAAGCATGAGTTGAAAACAGCCACCTGCTCATAATTTCCCAGTGGCTATGAATTTTACTCAACCTAAAGCACAAAGTCCTTTCAATAGTCTGCAGAAAAATCAGTAAAAATGAATTCCATCCCATCATCTTTGCAACCTCATTTCTTACAGCTTATCACTTGTTCCTTTCACAGTAGGTAGTTTCCTTTCTTGTTCTTTATTTTAAATTATTTTTTTCATTCATAATTATGTGTATACATGTGACTCTATATGTGGGTGTGTGTTCTGTTCCTCAGCAACCAGAAGAGGTGGACAGGTTACCTGGAGCTGGAGTTACAGGTAGTTGTGATCAACATGATATGGGGACTGAACTCATTTCCTCTACAAGAGCAGTATGTACCCTTAATCATTAAGCCATCTCTCCAGCCCCTTCTATTTTGTTCTTCAAACATGCCAAGAGTATTTCTAACTCAGGGCTTTTGTGCTTTATCTCCACGTGTTTGTAATTCTTTTCTGAGATAGTTACATGGATTGCTTTTCACATCCATCAAGTTATCAGACCAGCAGCTTCCAAAATCTTTGAATAGCTTACTGATACTAGGGAACACATCCATCCATCTGGATATCATTGCTGACCGACAGCCCAGAATCCTGCTCTTTAGCCTTACCTATGGAACAACTAAGATTCTGGAATACAAAAATGGGAAGAAAAAAAACTAAAACAGCAGTTCTCAATCTGTGGTTGTAACCCCTTAGGGGGTCAAACAACCCTTTCACAGGGGTTGCCTAAGACCATCTGAAAACACATATTTGCCTTATGATTCAAAACAGTAGAGAAATTACAGTTATGAAGAAGTAATGAAAATAGTTTTATGGTTGGGGGGTACCACAGCATGAGGAACTGTATTAAAAAGTCACAGCATTAGGAATATTGAGAACCACTGACCTACAAGGAGATCACGGAAACCCTAGACAGTAGTGCTGTCATAGCCCAGCAGTGGGTTTAGGGGAAGAAATGAAACAAATTGTTCTTAAAGGATTTGTTGATAGAATGACTTCTGATTAACTAAGCTTTTCAGGAAATTGTATGGAAAGGCAATAATCTTCCTTTGCTCTTCAAAATCTCTCCTTCACAATCTAATCCCTTCATGACTTCAATTGTTCTCTTCTTTGCAAAGTAACTCACCCCGCTATTTTGAACATCAAGCAAAGGCAGTCAATTTGCTTAAGACATACAGACATAAATTTCTCAAACTCAGACCATTTTCCTCCGTCTTCACTGTTATCACCATTGTCCAAGCCATTACTAACTCTAATTGGAACTAATTCAACATCTTACCCCTCTCCCGATTTCTGTTCATTCACACATCCATGACACATTCCCAAAATGTGTAGAGTTATTTTATCATACCATGTCTGATTAAGTCATTCTCCACCCAAATCACACTCTACTCATGACTACAAGGTTCTCCATCATGTCCAGTTGTGAGTTCTATAAAAATAGTAATATTACTTTCTTCACCAAAGTTTCTCCAACTTATAGAGCAGATATATTCATGAATAATCAGTAAAAATTTATATGATTTTCTCATGCTACTTCAATCCAATAAACTTAAGTTTCCAGAAAACATATACAAGATTCTGATCTGTAGCCTCTGGAATTATCTGATTATAAGATCTAGTTGTGACTGTCTCCCACAAGGCCTAATTTAAAAATCTGTAACAACTTTAGGCAATCAACCATGGTGCACTACTAGTTTATCAATACAGGCCATTGTTTTTCTTCCTCCTTTTCTTGACTCCTGTCATCAACTTCAGTTAATTATCAATTCTTAAAGAGAATGTTAGTTTTTTATTTCATTTGAGATTTTTAAATTTACTCTTCCAAATGTTGTTTAACAAATGCTGTTTAACAAAAGATTAAGAGTATGGATTTTTTTTAATAAGACAAACATAGATTCAAATTCTTACTCTACCAGAAATTAAGAGTAAATCCATATCTATGAGCCCTACTTTATACATGTATAAAATTGAATGGTGATATTCAACTCATCAGGTTGTTGTAAGGATGAAATGAGACAATCTATAAAGAAGCACTTGAACATAATTGTCCTAAAATGATGGGTTTATATTTATACATAAACAAATCTCTTGCACATATGGTATCATATAACACACTGCTCTGTTAATTTTTTCTTATACAGTGTATTTTCTATAACTACATGAGGGCAGAGACTATGTCCATCTATGATAATTACTATATAACTACAGTCAATCAGTGCATGTACATATTTATTGAATGTAGTCAAAAGAAAAGGTAGTTAAAACATGGCAGAGCAGAGACTCAAGAAAACTGGGTCTTTGACAATATAGTTGAATTACAGATTTCCCTACACTGGAGCCAGCCTGTATTAAGATTCTTCGAAACATTAGATAATAAATCTCTTTTTGATTTATGCCTTTCTCCCACTTTTATAGTTGAAAATCTCCTAACTGGTACAATAACATTCACTGCATGAGCATGTGATATTTTATTTAATCTAGTCTCATTAAATATATGCATTGTGTATTTGACTAATTATGCCAAGTTAAAATTCTTAGAAATGAAATTTGTGAATCAAATATTATACTAACCTAAATTTTTTATAATTCATTAAATTATGCTCTATAAATATTTTACTGAACATTCATGAATAGTGTATGGTAATATCTATATTAGGTATTACTGTAATTTTTAACTCTTTGCAGACTTGGGAGGTTAATAATAAACCAACATTTTAGTTTTTAGTGAGAGATGTATGACATAGTCTCTCTTTGTAGCCCAAGCTGCCCTGAAGCACGTTATACAGACTGAACTAAACCTCATGGAAACTCTCCTGCCTCACACCAATATTTTTAAATGTGCATATCTTTGATTATTGAATTTCTGTGCTTGAAGTTAAAAGTAGTTCCAACTAATAGTGATGACCTTTTTTCTTATGAGTAAAACCACCTTATACATGAAAATTTCTTCTCTGATCTTCATATGTGTCAAAAAATTCATAATTAAAAACATTCTGGTGTTTGGTAATACAGAAGTCTCTAAGATTTAGCAATAAAATCTATTATCTGAAAGAAACTGGAATCAACCTTTGTCTCAGAATTGATTAACCAAATAGTTGGAAGACATGCTGGAAGAATTACTTTCCACTGAATAACAAGTTTCTATCATTTAAAGATTTTGTAAATATTTGTTGTTGCCTTTTTCTAATTGTGTGTTTGTGTGTACACATATGTACATTCATATGTACATTTGTGCCAGTGCCCATGGAATCCAAGAGAGGGCGTTGGATACCCTGGAGCTGAACCTACGTGCTGTTGTGAATCACCTGATATGGGTTGGGGGAACTGAACTCAAGCCCTCTAAAAGCAGCAGTGCTCTTAACCAGTGAGCCATCTCTCTAGCCTCTCCCCCATGTGCCTTGGGTTTTATATCATGTAATTTACATAATAGTTTTTACACAGTATGTTGTCTTGATATTTTGTAGCAATAATGTTAGGTGCAGATAGGCCTAACCTAGAAAACATCTCCATCTAAAAGATGGAGATGGATTTCAGATTTCGTCAGGAATCATCAGGAATCGCCATGTCTAGCCATTGATCTATTTTTCTACTCCTAAAATAATGCTACATTCTTTTAGCTTGGGTAACTCAATCACATTTTTCAAATTACTTTTTGTCTCCTCAAATTTGTCTTTGATACGTTTATGAAGAATTTTAGAACTTGAACACAAATGTTTCAACTTTTTGCTGAGACAGGGTTGGAATTTGATTGAAATCTATTTTCATTCAACAAAGAAAGATGGTAGACACACTCATCTTTGCAAACTTTACATAATATATCAATCCTTTAATGCTTTGTTCCTGTTAGTAACTGTTGTTTTCTCATTTTTAGTCATTTTCTTTTTATTCCAAGGTTTTTTTTTAAGTTCTAAATGGATTGTGTCATTATACTGGTTTTAATTGTTCTAACATCGCTTCCAGCATGTAGGAAATCTATGGATTTGTTTATATTTAAAGCGTATAAAAATATTTATTAAACTATTATTCAAATAATTTTCCAATGGGTTGTCTACTTTTTAGACAGACATCATAATCCATGTTTTCTTCCTCTAGTGTCTACATTTCATTTTTTCTTATTACAATGATTAAAATTGAATTAACATGGTAACAGCAGTAACAGTAAATGTCTTTTTCCTGCTTCTAGCATTTTAACCTTATTTTATTATGCTACATAATTTTAGCATATATTTTTACATATTCTACTAAGTATTTAGAGGAAGACTATGTTTAGGTTTTCAATTGTCTTTCTGGTATTCATTGAGAGAATCAAATGGTTTTCAGTCATTAACCTGTTGATGTAATTATTTCAGTAAAGTTGTTTTCCAGGCATTAGTGTTGCACACCTTTAATCCCAGCACTTGAAAGGCAAGAGTAGATGAATATCTGTGAGTTCAAGGCCAGCCTGTTCTACAGAGCAAGTTCCAGGACAACCAAGTCTATATACAGAGAAACCTGTCTTTAAAACCAAACAACAAAACATTTTTTCACATACTTAGACTAAACACAGTTTGTTTTTAAAATACTGCCTGATGTTTATTGACTATCATTTAGGTTATTTATATTTGTACTCATGTTTTTGACTGGTTTATAACAGTATTTCCAGCTATGTAGTCCATGGTGCTAAATCTGGTGGTGGTAGGAGGCATGTACACTAAATAAATTTGAAAAACCATAGATTAAACAGAGTTAATAATATTCTGTAGGACTACACTATTATAGATTTGAACTACCCATCTGGTGTCAATGGGCCATCTTCTCAATCTCTGTGACAACAGCTGTATTTTATAGAATATCAGTTTTCAATAAGATAATATTTCGTTTTCCAAATATATTCATTGCTCTTTCCTGAAGTAGGATTACCTCTCCCATGAGGCAGGCTTCACTGTGGACTGAGAGTTCCCAAGCTAAATGGTTTTCTAGCAACAACATGGATTCTGAAGTTAACAAACAGCAACGACACTCTTGGCTTGGAGTGGGCATGTGGCCACTAGGATTGGGAATGACTACAAGAACATTATGTAGACTGTCAATGCATATATTCTCATGGGTAAATTTTAGTAATATGTATCATCCTTGAAGATAACATATTTCAGGTGAATTTTTACATGTGGTATACAATTATACACTGTGTAATTAAGAAAAATTGTATGAGTAGATAGAAATTCCTCTCATTTTCATATTCATTTGTTTTTATTATTCAACATTATTAAATGCTTACTTTTAATTAATAATTTCAAAGAATCAGCTCTTGATCTTAACAGTTTTGCTATTTCTGAATTATATTTTTGTTATTTACATAACTCACTATTTGACTTTTCATGTGAGTATGTCTGTGGTTATTCACATGAAAAGTACTTTTTACTATACTCCATACATTTAAATATAATGGATTCATATTATGCAATTATGTGATTATGATCCTTATTTAAATCTTCGAGATCCTTTGTGGGTTATAATTCCAATGTCATTTAAACTTTCAAAGCCACTTAGCTCTTTCCTGTGTTGATTTATCATCATGTGGCCAGTCTGGGAACTGGGCAGGATCTTTTGGTTTAGTTAGAATAAAAAAATGGAGTTAAGCTTTTATACTGCAGACAGGAGTCTGAGAGTTCAAAATAGACACTATGGGGTCACTTTCCAGACTTTATTTCCACGTTACTTTCTCTGGTAGTCTCCATTCTCCTTAGGCACCCTCTGGGAATTCTAGGGAAAAATATTCAGAGTTTTAGTTATCTGGCTTTGCCATGATGTCAGGTTCACAGCAAGGTTTATAGGTATTAAAGATTATCTTGCACTTTCCTGATGCTTCACTGATATTTTCTGCTGTGGGATAATGCTTTTGTACACTGTAAAGATTTGTCATTCATATTGGTTTAATAAAATACTGATTGGCCAGTAGCCAGTTAGGAATTATAGGTAGGGAAACGAGACTAGGAGAATTCTGGGAAGAGAAAAAGCAGAGAGTGAGTCACCAGCCAGACACAGAGGAAACAAGATGAGAATGCCTCACTGAGTAAGGTACCAAGCCATATGGCTAAACATAGATAAGCATTATCAGTTAATTTAAGTTGTAAGAGCCAGTTAATAACAAGCCTGAGCTAATAGGCCACACAGTTTATAATTAATATAAGCCTCTGCATGTTCCTTTGGTACTAAATGGCTGTGGAATCAGGCAGGACAGAAACTTCCGTCTACAATTTTCCTTTTAGTGACTGAAATACTTGCTCTGTAATAAGTCTTTCTCTGTCCCCTCAGCCAGTTCCCAAATGAAAACATGGAGACTTGTTAATTATAAAAGTTTGACTATTTGCTTAAGCTTTTCCCATTAGCTCTTATAACTTAAATTAACCCATACTTTATTAATTTATGTTCTACTAAATGGCTTGTGGCTGTTACCTCTTCTCTCACATGCCATGTTTGTTCTGTGTCTCCTGGTGTCTTTATCACATGCCTAACTAAATTCATCCTCCTCTTCCTCTCTCTCTCTGGAAATGTTGTTTATATATCCTGCCTAACTATTGTCATTCAGCTTTTTATTAAACCAATCAGAAGACATGTTGGCAAAGATACATCTTTACAGTGTAAACAAATGTTCTGCAACATTGCTCCATATATGTTGTCTACAATCAGTGAGAGAGTGAAATTTTCTCTAGCATGCCTACACATTAAAATCAACTCAATTTTTGAGAGGTTAGCAACATAAATGCAGACAGGATAGTATTTTTAGTATTAATTTATATTATTCTGAAAATTTTATATTTATAGATCTAAATGTAACATATATAAAAGAGAATTTTCATTATTGGAAGTTGTGGTATACATTGAACACCAAAATTGGAAGTTGTTTGGCTTAAAATTTCTAAGATATTTGATGAAATATTCAGCTACTCCTGGAAGAAAATAATACTACGCATTTTTATAAATTATGGTGATTTGAATAAGCATGGCCCCCAAAGACTCATATTTGATTGCTTAGGGAGTGGCATTAAGAGGTATGGCTTTGTTAGAGGAAGTGTGTCACTGGGTGTGGGCTTTGGGCTTTCAAATCCCCAAGGCAGGTCCAGTGCTTCCTGCTGCCTATGATCCAGATGGAGAACTCTCAGCTCCTTCTCCAGCAACATTCCTGCCTGTATGCTTCCATTCTTCCTGCCATGATGACAATGGACTAAGCCTCTAAACCTATAAGCTAGGAGCAATTAAATGTTTTCCTTTATAAGAGTTATCATGGTAATGGTGTCTTATCACAATAGAAGCCCTAATAAGAACATTCAAGACTCAAAATCAAGTATTCCAGCCAGAAATTTACTCTCCTATTGCCCACATTTTCTTTGCTGATACTTGTTTTGTCTAAGGATATTTTTAATAAATGGGGCTGAAAGTTGGGTATAGTGGTACATGCCTTTAATCCCAGAACACAAAAGGCAGAGACAGTTGGATCTTTGAGTTTGAGGCCAGCCTGGTCTAAATAGAGAATTTCAGGACATCCAGGGCTACATAGAGGACCTTATCTCAAAAACAAAACCACAACGAAAATAATGCTGAAAGAATTGAGAATGCTTATGCAAATAAATGAACCTTGACTTTTACTTCATACCATATACAGAAATTGGATAAGAGCTAAAATCAAAACTTCTAAACAAACCTAAATAGAAAGCTTGACATCTTGGGGCATGCCTACAATCCCAACACTTGAAAGATGGAAGCATGAGGATCTGGAATTTAAGGTCAGTCACAGCTACACAGTGAATTTAAAGCCAGCCTGGAATACATGATACTCTGTCTCAAAAAAGGAGGGAGTGATAGAGAGAGGAGATAATAAACCAAATAGGAATATATATATATATACACACACACTTTTTGTGGTGCTGGGAATCAAATCCAGGCATCAATGTACTAGGCAAACAATCTAGCACTAAACTACATTTCCAGTGAAAAAACAGAAATGTAAATAAAGGAAATATACTAGACAGTTTTAAAAACTAACAAGTATAACTTAATCAAAATTGAAAGGTTAGGGAACTGGCTTAGTTGGTAAAATGCTTGTCTTGAAAGCATGAGGACCTGAGTTCAATCACTAGAACCCAAGATACTGGAAATATAGAGACAGACAGGTCTTCATGGCTCATTGACCAGTCAGCCTAACCTAATTCATGAACTCCAGGCCATTACAAGACCTGGTGGATGGCACCTGAGGAATGATACCTGAGGTTGTTTGCTGGCTTCCACATGAATGACCATACACATGCATGTACACACACACACACACACACACACACACACACACACACACACATACACATATATATATAATGAAAATTATTTGGTCTTTAAATGACTCTTTAGAAAATGGAAAGGCAAATCATAGACGTGGAAGTAATATTTGCAATATTTAATTAAAATTTATAACTAGAATATATAAATGGTTCTCAAAATGAAATATTTATTTTTAATTAAAATTTTAAATTAATGTTTAATGAAGATAAACAATCCAAACACTATACACGATAAGCATTAATAGGAAGGCACATAAGAGAAATACTCTGACCTCCACCCCATCGATCAGAGCCTATAAGCTGTAAGTCCCACAAACCCTCCTATGCCCAGCAACCTCAGAGGAACTCTGAAACACAGGCTACAACTACACAGAGAGGACCAAAAGGTGAGTGACCATCCACCCAATGATGCACCCTACTCTCTAAACCCTCCATACCGGGGCAAAACCCCAGGGCCCTTCCCCAACCTGCCACAGCTTCTCTAGCCAGCCAACAGGCAAGCTTCCTGTAGGTAGAATGTTCCAACACTCCCACCCCATTGATTGGATCCTGTAAGCTACAAGTCCAATTCCACCCCCAAACCCTCCTATCCCCTGGGACCTCAGAGGAACTCTGAAGCACAGGCTGTGACTACACAGGCAGGACGAAGAGAGGAACTCTGAAGCACAAGTTATGGCTGCACAAAGTGGACCAATAGAGCAAACCAAGGGAGCTGACCAAAAGATTGGATGAAGAGAATAGGGGAAGAAAGATCTCAGTGGCTCCCTGAGTCACCTACAGCAACACTATAGAGCAGACCAAGAACAATTCCCAAAGTCACAGATAGCTACTGCTGTCTTTGGACCAAGAGGCAAAGACACTACAAGCATCAACTGGAGGAAGTGATGGGTAGGTTCTAATGCAAGAATTCATTCAACCAAAAATTCAACATGGTAACACCAGAAAGCAGTGGTAATACAACAGGAAGACTTGGTCATCCTAACCCAGAAGAAGAAATTTTTAAACGTAACTTTATGAGAAAGATGGAAACCTTTAAAGATAAAATAAAAATTCCCTTAAAGAAATGTAGGAAAAGATGAACAAAAAATCGTAAGAAATACATAAATCTCTTAAAGAACCACCACCCCCCCCAAAAAAAACAAGAAAAAACATTCAAACGGGTGATAAAAATTCCTTAAAGAAATGTAGGAAAAGATGAACAAAAAATTGGAAGAAATACATAAATCTCTTAAAGAACCACCCCCCCCAAAAAAACAAGAAAAAACATTCAAACAGGTGAAGCAAAAAATTCAGACAATTCAAGACTTGAAGACTGAAATAAAGGCAATAAAGAAAACACAAACCAAAGGAATTATGGAAATGGAATGTCTGGGTAAATGAATGGGAACTATAAATGAAAGCGTAACCAACAGAATACAACAGATGGAAGAAAGAAGCTCAGGTGTTGAAGATACTATAGAGGAAATAGATTCATCAGTCAAAGAAAACATTAAATCCAACAAATTCCTTATACAAAATCTCCAAGAAATCTGGGACATCATAAAAAGACAGAAGAAGAAAGAAGAAGAAGAAAAAGAAGAAGAAGAGGAGGAGGAGGAGGAGGAGGACGAGGAGGAGGAGGAGGACGAGGAGGAGGATCAGCAGACCAGCTCAAAGGCACAGAAAATATATTCAACAAAATCATAGAAGAAAATTTCCCAATCTAAAGAAGAATATCCCTATGAAAGTACAACAAGCTTACAGAACACCAAATACACTGGACCAAAAAAAAATCCTTTTCCATATAATAAACAAAATGCAAAACATATAGAATAAAGAAAGAACCTTAAGAGCAGCAAAGGAAAAGGGTCAAGTAACATATAAAGGCAGACCTATCAGAATAACACCCAACATCTCAATGGAAATCATGAAAGACAGAATGTCCTGTACAGATGTGCTGCAGACACTAAGAGACCACAGATGCAAGCCCAGACTATACCCAGCAAAGCTTTCAATCAGCATCAATGGAGAAAACAAGATATCCCATGACAAAACCAGATTTTAAAAAAATACCTATCCACAAACCCAGTCCTACAGAAAGTACTAGAAAGGAAACTTCAACACAAGGAAGCTAACTGCACCCCCCCCAAAAAAAACCACATACACACACAGAAAACAGATAATCTCACACCAGTAAACCCCAAAGAAGAGAAACAAAAACTATCATCAAAAATAACAGGAATTACCAATACTGGTCATTAATATCTCTTAATATCAATGGACTCAATTCACCTATAAAAAGACACAAGCTAGGGAGGCCTGATCTCTCGGCCCCAGGAGAACCAGCGTTGGGGTGAGTTTCTGGCCGCGGCGCCAGCCAGGGACAGGGATCTCGGGGGTCCCTTGGCCTCCTGTCTTTCTTGGGCTCTCTGCAGGACCTCTATTCCCTGGGTACTGCCTCTTTCTTCCTGGCCCACCCAGCTTCCGTCCAGAGCCCTCCCCACTTGCCCCCCCCCCACCCTCTTTTGGCGCGTGGCATTGGGAGCTGGATCCCAGTCCTCCGGGCGCCCGGGCGGGCCGCACTTCCTTTTTTTCTGTGGCCTGCCTGCACCAAGGAGGGTAGGCGCTTTGTTTGCGAGCTGCCCAACCAGCACGGAGGTCTGATCTCTCGGCCCCAGGAGAACCAGCGTTGGGGAGAACCAGCATTGGGGAGAATCAGCATTGGGACGAGCCAGGGTTGGGCACGGAGACCTGATCCCTTGGTGCCAGGAGAGCCAACATTGGGGAGGCCGCGTTGGGTAGGCAAGGAGACCTGATCTGGTAAAAGAAGATCCATAAGGGAGTATTTGGAAGAAGAGATGGGCAGACGACAAGGCAAGAATTCGCCCAACAAACTGAAAAGCAACATGAAGCCACCAGAAACCAGCGACCTCACAACGGAAGGACATGAACACCTTAATCAAGAAGGAGAAAAGATCGACTTCATGAAAGTTATTGACGCCTTTAAACAGCATGTAAAAAACGCCCTTATAGAAATGGATGAGAAATATGACAGAAAGTTTGAAGAATTGAAT
Source organism: Microtus pennsylvanicus (assembly GCF_037038515.1). Classification (NCBI taxonomy): domain Eukaryota; kingdom Metazoa; phylum Chordata; class Mammalia; order Rodentia; family Cricetidae; genus Microtus; species Microtus pennsylvanicus. The sequence goes on along the minus strand of NC_134601.1, from coordinate 20,331,903 downwards.
AAATCAGTGAATGATACCCTAGAAAACCAAGGAAAAACAATCAAACAGATAATGGAAACAGTTCAAGACTTGAAAACTGAAATAGAGGCAAAGAAGAAAACACAAACAGAGGGCCGGCTGGACATGGAAAATCTAGGTAAACGAATAGAGACTACAGAAACAAGCATAACCAGCAGAATACAAGAGATAGAAGAAAGACTCTCAGATTCTGAAGATACCATAGAGAAAATAAACACACTGATCAAAGAAAACAGCAAGTCCAACAAACTCTCATCACAAAACATTCAGGAAATATGGGACACAATAAAAAGACCAAACCTAAGAATAATAGGAGTAGAAGAAGGAGAAGAAGTGCAGCTCAATGGTCCAGAAAATATATTTAATAAAATTATAGAAGAAAACTTTCCCAACCTAAAGAAAGATATACCTATGAAGGTGCAAGAAGCATACAGAACACCAAATAGGCTGGATCAAAAAAAAACATCCCCTCGACATATAATTATCAAAACACAAAGCATTCAGAATAAGGAAAAAATATTAAGAGCGGCAAAGGAAAAAGGCCAAATTACTTACAAAGGTAAACCTATCAGACTTACACCTGACTTTTCCATGGAAACCATGAAAGCCAGAAGGTCCTGGATAGATGTACTGCAGAAACTGAGAGACCATGGATGCAAGCCCAGATTACTATACCCAGCCAAGCTTTCGTTCACTATAAATGGAGAAAATAAAATTTTCCAGGATAAAAACAAATTCAAACAATATGCAGCCACAAATCCAGCCTTACAGAAAGTAATAGAAGGAAAATCACTAACCAAGGAGTCCAATAATGACCACAATAACTCAAGCATCTAGAGACCCTTCATCAACACAAACCAAAGAAGGGATACACACAAACTCTACGACTAAAAAAAATGACCGGAGTTAACAACCACTGGTCATTAATATCACTTAATGTCAATGGTCTCAACTCACCTATAAAAAGGCACAGGCTAAGAGATTGGATAAGAAAACAGGATCCAACATTCTGCTGTTTACAAGAAACACACCTCAACCACAAAGACAGGCACCTACTCAGAGTAAAGGGTTGGGAAAAGGCCTATCAAGCAAATGGACCTAAGAAACAAGCAGGTGTGGCCATACTAATCTCTAACAAAGTTGACTTCAAACTTAAATCAATCAGAAGAGATGGAGAGGGGCATTTTATATTCATAACAGGAACAGTTCATCAGGATGAAGTCTCAATCCTGAACATCTATGCCCCTAATATAAAAGCACCCACGTACATAAAAGAAACATTGCTAAAATTCAAGGCAGCCATCAAACCGCACACACTAATAGTAGGAGACTTCAACACTCCTCTCTCACCAATGGACAGGTCAATCAGACAGAAACCTAGCAGAGAAATAAGACAATTAATGGAGGTAATGAAACAAATGGACTTAACAGACATCTATAGAACATTCCACCCAAATAGGAAAGAATACACCTTCTTCTCTGCAGCTCATGGAACCTTCTCGAAAATCGACCACATAGTCGGTAACAAAGCAAACATCCACAGTTACAAAAAAGTATTACTAACCACCTGTGTCTTATCAGATCACCATGGATTAAAGTTAGAATTCAACAACAAGGCTACCCCCGGAAAGCCCACAAAGTCATGGAAACTGAACAGCCAACTACTGAACCATACCTGGATTAAGGAAGAAATAAAGAAAGAAATTAAAGTCTTCCTGGAATTCAATGAAAATAAAGAAACAACATACTCAAATTTATGGGACACTATGAAGGCAGTCCTAAGAGGAAAGTTCATAGCACTTAGTGCCCACTTAAAGAAAACAGAGAAAGCTCACATTGGAGACTTAACAGCCCACCTGAAAGCTCTAGAAAAAAAAGAAGCAGACTCACCTAGGAGGAGTAGGAGACTGGAAATAATCAAACTGAGGGCTGAAATCAATAAAATAGAAACACAGAGAACAATCCAAAGAGTCAATGAAACAAAAAGCTGGTTCCTGGAGAAAATCAATAAGATTGACAAACCCCTATCCAAACTAATCAAACGTCAGAGAGAGAATTTGCAAATTAATAAGATCAGAAATGAAAAGGGGGACATAACCACAGACACAGAGGAAATTCAGAGAATCATTAGATCTTACTACAAAAGCCTATATGCCACAAAACTGGAAAATGTAAAGGAAATGGATACTTTCTTAGATAAATATCATTTACCAAAGTTAAATCAGGACCAGGTGAACAATCTAAATAGACCTGTTAGTCGCGAAGAATTAGAAGAGGTTATCAAAAACCTCCCTACCAAAAAAAGCCCAGGACCAGATGGTTTCAACGCGGAATTCTACCAGAACTTCCAAGAAGACCTAATACCTATACTCCTTAATGTATTTCACAATATAGAAACAGAAGGGTCATTACCAAATTCCTTTTATGAAGCTACAGTTACTCTGATACCAAAACCACACAAAGACTCAACCAGGAAAGAGAATTACAGGCCGATCTCACTCATGAATATCGATGCAAAAATCCTCAACAAAATACTGGCAAACCGAATCCAAGAACACATCCGAAAAATTATCCACTATGATCAAGTAGGCTTCATTCCTGAGATGCAGGGCTGGTTCAACATACGAAAATCTATCAATGTAATACAGCATATAAATAAACTGAAAGAAAAAAACCATATGATCATTTCATTAGATGCTGAAAAAGCATTCGACAAAATTCAACATCCATTTATGTTAAAAGTCTTGGAGAGATTAGGGATACAAGGGTCATACCTAAATATAATAAAAGCTATATACAGCAAGCCGACAGCTAACATCAAATTAAACGGAGAGAAACTCAAAGCCATCCCGCTTAACTCAGGAACACGACAAGGCTGTCCACTTTCACCATACCTCTTCAATATAGTGCTGGAAGTTCTAGCAATAGCAATAAGACAACATAATGGGATCAAGGGGATTCGAATTGGAAAGGAAGAAGTTAAACTTTCGTTATTCGCAGATGATATGATAATGTACATAAGCGACCCCCAAAACTCCACCAAAGAACTTTTACAGCTGATAAACAGCTTTAGTAATGTGGCAGGATACAAGATCAACTCCAAAAAATCAGTCGCCCTCTTATACACAAAGGATATGGAAGCAGAGAGGGAAATCAGAGAAGCTTCTCCATTCACGATAGCCACAAACAGCATAAAATATCTTGGGGTAAACCTAACCAAGGAAGTGAAAGATCTATTTGACAAGAACTTTAAGGCATTGAAGAAAGAAATTGATGAGGATACCAAAAAATGGATGGACATCCCTTGCTCTTGGATTGGGAGGATCAACATAGTAAAAATGGCAATTCTACCTAAGGCAATTTATAGATTCAATGCAATCCCCATCAAGATCCCATCAAAATTCTTTACAGATCTGGAGAGGACAATAATCAACTTTATATGGAAAAACAAAAAACCCAGGATAGCCAAAACAATCCTATACAATAAAGGATCTTCTGGAGGCATTACCATCCCTGACTTCAAACTCTATTACAGAGCTACAGTAATGAAAACAGGGTGGTACTGGCATAAAAACAGAGAAGTCGACCAATGGAATCGTATAGAAGACCCGGATTTTACCCCACAAACCTATGAACACCTCATTTTCGATAAAGGAGCTAAAAGTATACAATGGAAGAAAGAAAGCATCTTCAACAAATGGTGCTGGCACAACTGGATGTCAACCTGTAGAAGAATGAAAATAGACCCATATCTATCACCATGCACAAAACTCAAGTCCAAATGGATTAAAGACCTCATTATCAGCACGAAAACACTGAACCTGATAGAAGAGAAAGTGGGAAATACCCTACAACAGATGGGCACAGGTGATCGCTTCTTAGGTATAACCCCAGAAGCACAGGCATTAAGGGCAACATTGAATAAATGGGACCTACTAAAACTGAGAAGCTTCTGTAAAGCAAAGGACACTGTCACTAAGACACAAAGGGAACCTACTGACTGGGAGAAGATCTTCACCAACCCCGCAACAGACAAAGGTCTGATCTCCAAAATATATAGAGAACTCAAGAAACTAGACTTTAAAATGCTAATTAACCCAATTAAAAAATGGGGCACTGAACTGAACAGAGAATTCTCAACAGAAGAACTTCAAATGGCCAAAAGATATTTAAGGTCGTGCTCAATTTCCTTAGCAATCAGGGAAATGCAAATCAAAACAACTTTGAGATACCATCTTACACCTGTCAGAATGGCTAAAGTCAACAACAACAAGGATAGCCTTTGCTGGAGAGGCTGTGGAGGAAGGGGTACCCTCATCCATTGCTGGTGGGAATGCAATCTTGTGCAACCACTGTGGAAGTCAGTGTTTCGGTTTCTCAGGAAATTTGGGATCAACCTACCCCTGGACCCAGCAATACCACTCTTGGGAATTTACCCAAGAGATGCTCTATCACATGTCAAAAGCATTTGTTCAACTATGTTCATAGCAGCATTGTTTGTAATAGCCAGAACCTGGAAACAACCTAGATGCCCTTCAATGGAAGAATGGATGAAGAAAGTATGGAATATATACACACTAGAGTACTACGCTGCGGTAAAAAACAATGACTTCTCGAATTTTGCATGCAAATGGATGGAAATAGAAAACACTATCCTGAGTGAGGTATCCCAGACCCAAAAAGAAGAACATGGGATGTACTCACTCATAATTGGTTTCTAGCCATAAATAGGGGTCACAGAATCTACAATTGGCGAACCTAAAGAAGCTAAGTAAGAAGGTGAACACAAGGAAAAACATATCGTTATCCTCTTGGATAAGGGAAGTAGACAAAATTGCCGGGGAGAAAAGTGGGATCTTGGGGGTGGGGTGGGAAGGGGGTAAGGGGAGATGGGGTGAGAAAAGGTAGAAGGGAAGGAGGGGGGACTTGGGGAAATAGGAGGATCGGAATAAAGGAAGGTTGGATAGGGGAGCACGGAACCACAATCCTTAGTTAAGGGACCCACTTTAGGGTGGGCAGGAGAATTGACCCTAGAGGGGCTCCCAGGTGCCCAAGCTGAGGTCCCCAGTTAGTTCCTTGGGCAGCTGAGGATAGGGAACCTGAAATGACCCCATCCTAGCGCAATACTGACGAATATCTTGCATATCATCTTAGAACTTTCATCTGGCGAGGGATGGAGATAGAGACAGAGACCCACACTGGAGCACTGGACTGAGCTCCCAAGGTCCCAATGAGGAGCAGAAGGAGGGAGAACATCAGCAAAGAAGTCGGGACCACGAGGGGTGCACCCACCCACTGAGACAGTGGAGCTGATCTACTGGGAGCTCACCAAGGCCAGCTGGACTATTACCAAAAAAAGCATGGGATAAAACTGAACTCTCTGATCATGTCGAACAATGAGGGCTGATGAGACGCCAAGGACAATGGCATGCAGTTTTGATCCGACGCAATCTGCTGGCTTGGTGGGAGCCTAGCCAGTTTGGATGTTCACCTTCCTAGATATGGACGGAGGGGGGAGGACCTAGGACTTACCACAGGGCAGGGAACCCTGACTGCTCTTTGGACTGGAGAGAGAGGGGGAGAGGAGTGGGGGGAAGGGGAGAGGGGTGGGAGGAGGGGGAGAAGAGTGGGAGGAGAGGGAGAAGAGTGGGAGGAGGGGGAGGGAAAGGGGAGGCTGGGAGGAGGTGGAAATTTGTTTTTTTTTTCTTTATTCTTTTATCAATAAAAAATGTTTAAAAAAAAAAAAAAAAAAAAAAAAAAAAAAAAAAGACACAAGCTAAGAGAATGGATGCGAAAGCAGGATCCATCCTTCTTCTGTATACAAGAAACACACCTCAACCTCAAAGACAGATACTACCTCAGAGTAAAGTGTTGGGAAAAGTTTTTCCAATCAAATGAACCTAAGAAACAAGCAGGTGTACCTATCCTAATATCTAACAAAATTGATTTCAAACTAAAATCAATCAGAAGATACGGAGGACACTTTAAACTCATAACAGGAACAATCCATCATGATGAAGTCTCAATCCTGAATATCTATATCCCTAATACAAGAGCACCCATATATGTAAAAGTAAGATTACTAAAACTTAAATCGCACATCAAACCCCACACACTAATAGGAAATTTCAACAATCCACTCTCACCAATGGATAGGTCAACCAGACAGAAATTTAACAGAGAAATAAGAGAACTAAAAGATGTCATGAAACAAATGGACTTAACAGACATCTATAGAACATCCCACCCAATCAGGAGAGAAAATACCTTCTCAGCACTTCATGGAACCTTCTCTAAAATTGACCACATACTTGGTCACAAAAAAAACCCTCAACTGATTAAAAAAAATTGGAATAACACCCTGAATCTTATCAGATCACTATGGTTTAAAGTTAGAATTTAATAATGACAATATTTGGATAAAGTCTATAAACTCATGGAAATTAAACATGGAAATACTAAACTACCCCTGGGTCAAGGAAAAAATAAGAAAGAAATTAAAGACTTTCTAGAATTCAACAAAAATGAAGGCACAATGAACCCAAACCTATGGAACACAGTAAAAGCAGTGCTAAGAGGAAAGTATATATCATTAAGTGCCTACATAAAGAGGCAAGGAAGTCCACCTTGGGCTAGAGCAGTCCTGAGGCAAAAAAAAAAAATCCACAGGAGTGAGTGGTAATGAACCAGCTACTTAGGCTGGAGTGGGCCTGAGAAAGTGAGCTCCATCGGAGCAGAAGCAGAACCAGTCCAGGGACATTGGCAGACCAGGACTGAGCCAGTGACCTGGGCCAGAGCAGACCTTAAACAGTGAACTCCACAGGAACAGATACAAGGGAGCAACCACTGAGTGAGACCAAGACAGAGACTGCTGAGGGTCCGAATGTGAATCTGGGACCTTCAAGGGAGTAGACCTAAGGCAGGACCCCTGTGGGTCTGGGTGTGAGTCTAGGACCTCCGAGGAACTAGGCCTGAGCCAGAACCTCTGAAGGTTTGGGCATGAATCTGGGACCTCCAAGGGAGTAGGAAGAAACCAGAGATCTCTACATGTCCAGGCATGAGTTTGGGACTGCAGAGAGGGTACGTCTAAGCCAGAACTTCTGTGGGTGTGCCCATTGGTCTGGGACATGAAATGGAATAGGCAGGAATCAGAAACTTCTGCAGGTCCCAGTGTGAGTCTGGGAACCTCTCCTCAGAGTAAGCCTGTGCCAGGTCCTCTGCGGGTCTGGGCGCACCCAAGCCTGGGAACTCCCAGAGTAGGTCAGAGCCAGAGGCCTTTGCAGGACCAACTCCAAGCCAGGAACATCTGCAGGAATGGATCCAGACCAGGGACATTTATAGAAATAGGTCTGAGCCAACATCCTAGGATGGAGCAAACTCCAAAGGAGTGGAGCAAAGCCCTGGAGCACTGAGCAACCTCCAGGAACATAGAGTGACCAAAGGGGTAACTAAAACTGTGGCACTGACTGTACCATGAGGAACAACCATTTGAGCCTGGTTTTTAAACTTAGAAGATTAAGTAACAGAATCACAGACAGCTCCAATCACACCTATTAGAGGAAAAGATGAGTAGAAAAGGTAAGAACACATGCTACACCACAAAGAGCAACATGACACCATTAAAACCTAAAGATCCTTCAACAGCAAGACTTGAAAAACCAGATATAGATGAAGAAGAAGAAAATGACTTAAAAACTAACTTCAGGAGAAGGTCTGAAACTCTTAAAGAGGAAATGAGAAACTTCCTCAAAGAAATGGAGGAAAAGGCAAACAAAAAATTGGAAGACATCAGCAAATCCCTTAAAGAAAACCAAGAAAAACCAATCAAACATATGAAAGAAACTATTCAAGACTTGAAATAGAGACAATAAAGAAAACACAAGCCAAAGAAATTATAGAAACAGAAATCATGAAAAAACTATCAGGAACCACAAACACAGCATAAACAGCAGAATACAAGAGACAAAAGAGAGAATCTCGAGCACTGAGGATACAATAGAGGAAATAGACTCATCAGTCAAAGAAGACATTAAATCTAACAAAACCTTAACCCAAAATATCCAGGAAATATGGAACACCATGAAAAAAAAACCTAAAAATAGGTATAAAACAAGAAGAAACTCAACTCAAAAGCACAGAAAATATATTTAACAAAATCATGGGAAAAAACTTTCCCAACCTAAAGAAAGACATGGCTATGAAGATACAAGAAGCTTACAAAACACCAAATAGACTGGATCCAAAAAATATACTCTCAAAACATAATAATCAAAACACTAAACATACAGAGTAAAGAAAGAATATTAAGAGCTGCAAAGGGAAAAGGCCTAGTAACATAAAAAGGCAGACCTATCAGATCATTCATTATGAAAGAAATAATTTAGTAGAGTTAAGATTAAATATCTTTCATTTACTAGGAACTAACAGTGCTCATGAAACATTATTTATTGAATGATTAACTTAATTTGTACTGTATAATTTATTGTTACCACGCGGCAGTTTTCTTCACATTCCTTACATTAACTACAGATTCATATTTAATCTTTCTAGATATTTAAAACAAAATAGATGTTTACGGAAGAGAAACACCATTCCTATATTAACAGGAACACCCTGTACCAATATATCTACTACTACAGAGTGGGAAAAATAGTATTTACATTCTTCAAATTCTAAAATTTAAAAAATTCATAAAAGAGAAACTAAACCAAGAAAGTTTGGGAGGAGTTGAGGGATGGGAAAAACATGATCAAAATATATTGTCCAAAAAAATTAGTAATAAAAAAAGAAAGTTTGGTATATTTCAGATTAAAATCTTATTTATCTGTATTCCTTCCAATGGGATTTTTGTTGTTTCCACAAAAAAGCTCTTAACATATACTAGTTAAGTACATGTAAATGAACCCCATAAAATGTGAAAAGACCTATGTTAACCTTAGATATCATCTGAAATGTTTTTCTCATGTTAAAATATAAGTGCTAATACCTCAAAGTATTAGGATGAATGTGGGAAGTTAGAGAAATGAGTACATCATGAGGGCTCTGCCCTTGCACTTCAATTGAACTTACCAATCTCCAGACCCATACAATATAAATGCTTGTTTTACCTGACTTTTGGTATTTTCCAGAAACCTATACAGATTAAGATAAAGATTAACATGAAAAAGGTATCAGGCAACAGTTTGAATATAACTGTTTTAATTACATGAAATACAAGTACAAAACATCGTACAAGTATACTTTTTACTACATGGAGATAGAATAACATGCATCTATTTTTACCAGAATCTGTACCACGAAGTACTTTTACCACAGTGCCAATGGCTTTCCACCGATTTTATCATTCCTATGCAATTTTATCACAAATAAAAAAAGCTTACAACTCTTTTGAACCAATGCAGATTTACATTTATGTTAATAGTCCTGTTCAAGGTGCTTTGGAGAACTGTTACATAATATAAAATTATCTTAGCATAAAGTTTTGAATGGGTAGTGTTCTCTCACATTGATCAAGTCTCCCTTATACTGGCATTGCAAAGCGTACTTATTTGGGGTCAAAATTTTATATATGTCAATAGCCCTCAAACTGTGTATGAAAGTAAATAATCATTTTCTGAAAAGATTAGAGTATCATAAAAGCTATTGGTTAAGCAGAAATGCATGAAACCCCATTTATAGAACACAACAGTAACAAAGGATGATATCCTACAAAAACTAAAGAAAAACAAGTTTACAAATATTGAATTGTCTTTCTTGCCTCTAAAAGGTTTACCACATTAAGTGAGAGTAACATCAAGCGATAAAGAAAAAATTGTGTAAACTGTGCTGGTGCTCAGCATTCAGCAGCCTCCATAGCATTCCTCACAGTTTTCGGCCATTTCAGTTAAGAGTTGTCTTATAACAGATAAAATAAAACAAAAGCAGCATTACTTTGTAGGGAAATATGAAAAGAATACTGTTAATTTCATAAAATATTTGAAAGTAATTTTTGTTTTCATAAATAAATAAAATGGTGTCCTTATGTTTTTATTATTTCTGCTGTGAAAAAAAAACACTCAGTTACATCAATCTTTAAAGATAAACACTGGCTTATTTAACATGTTTGGAAACCTGAACTACATTTTCAATTCTGGTGTTATGCTTTGTTCTTGGTAGAATCATCTTTGTTTCTTCTTTTTACATCCCAATTATAAACCCTGGCCATATCTGCAAGAATTGTCAAAGAAAATGCAAATATAATGCTAAAGATAACAAATGAAATTATCAGTAACTCATAAAGTGAAACAAAGACACAGAAATCACACAAACAAAAATATTAGTGGCAACTACTATTGACAGCCATGTTGTTATACTATCAATTGCTAAGAAAATTCTGGAATTAACTTCTAAAAAATCAAGACTTCCAATCAATAACTGCTTAGCATATCTAGTCAACTATAACACTACACTTAATGAATATATGCTAGATACTCTCAACAAATTTGAGACATATTACAATACTACCCAGGCTTTCCTGAAACTCATGGGTTCAGACTAAAACCCCAAACTCCCAAGTATATGGAACTGTAGTGTACATACCACTATGTCTAACTCATTTTTTCTATTATTTTATTTGTCAAGTTTTAAAACTAATTCTTCATTCACAAAGTTTCAAAAATCTCTGACTCTATATCCCAGCACAAAATGTTAAAATGAGTACAATTATTAAAAATTTTATATCTTACAGTTCTCTGGGCTTAACAGATCCTCTAGTTTATTAAGTATCTGTGTGACTAGGTACTCTACACATACTTGAATTAGCTAGTTGAAGTCCCTTCCTTCATGGAGTTTAGATTCATCAGAACTTATTCTAATGTCTGTCTAGCACTCTAACTTTTCCAGTTTATACATTACTATATCAATGATAAATGGCATTTCTCCAGGTTTCTAGGATTCAACTTAGATGACTTCTTTCATTGAATCTCATTTTCTCCCACAATAACACCTTTTCTTTTCCATAAAGTCTAGCTCTCCTAGAGCCTCAGAATCTCACAGCTGAATCAAGTATTCACTAATCAGATGATCCTGGCACTAAACCTCAAAAAAAAAAAAAAACCTATCTTGCAAGAACATACCTACTACATGCTACATGTTGGGAGAGACTGTAGGTCCTACAATTGAAAAGCTTTGGGTTAAGCAAGAAAAACAAAGTATTATATGTACAGTGGGGGACTGCTCTGACAGAATTAGAAAGAGTTGAGAAATTCTCTGATGTTTAAATTGAAATGTGAAGGATAAAGGATTACCATCAAGTATAAAAAGAGAAATCATTCTAGGTAGGAGGAACAGATGAAGGAAAGAACAAAAGGAAACACAAAATGCCTGTGGTATTTTAGGGGTGAGTAAAATAACACAGAGGACTTTTAAATGTTTGTGAAATTAAACTATTTGATTATAACAGTGGCAGGAGGGCTGGGGACACATGATTGACAGGTTTGGGAGCTCAGTCGGAACAGAGAATAACAAACAGCTCATGTTCTGTGACATAGTACAATGACTATGGTGGACATTTTATTGTATGCCTCAAAGTAGCTAGAAGAGAATTTTTAATGTTTTTTTTAACTGATTAAGTCAATTTATTTGAAAAAACTTACTGAGCAGTGGGAATCTGCTTGCTGTTCATGTCTCTATATTTCAAATTTATTATTTTATCTCTAAGGTTTTTGATTCAAATAAGATAGCCATTATCTTATACATTCTCCAACTTCACATTTATTTAAGAATAAAGTCATGGAGGGACTGGAGAGATGGCTCAGAGGTTAAGAGCACTAGCTGCTCTTCCAGAGGTCCTGAGTTCAGTTCCTAGCAAGCACATGGTGGCTCACAAAGCATCTATAATGAGATCTGGTGCCCTCTTCTGGAGTGTAGGCAGAACACTGTGTACATAACTAACTAACTAAATAAATAAATAAATCTTAAAAAAAAAGAATAAAGTCCGTCTCCCCATAAAAACAACATAGGAATTTAAAAAATCTCCTTCTCTTTGCCTATTTCTTAAAAGGATACTGACTTCTGTAGTAGTAAATTGATCTCGAAGAAAGTCAAGGTCTTCCTCAAGAGAATCCAGATTCTTTGTGGCAGTTGATAAATTCTTTTCCAACAATGCCTGAGCTTCATCAATATCGTATTCAAGCATTACATTAGCCTAAAGAGAAAAAAGTCATGACAATTACTTAACAATCTCCATGTTAACGCAAATGTCTGCAAACTGCAGCCCCTGAACCAAACCAGCCCACTGTCTTATACTGTGCTACAGCAGAGCATAAGACAAAGACCATACAGCCTTAAAAAATAGAAAATATTACTATTTGAGCCTTTACAGAAAACTTGCTGACCCCAGAGTTACAGATATGTAGAAAATGAAATATCAATACACATAATCACAACACACATTATGAAATGGGAAAAAGAATAGTGTGTGTTACCATTTCTGTAAAAGGGCAGATGGATATGGTCTTTACCTATGAATGTATAAAACTTTTCTTGAAGGTACTGTGGGACAATGATTTTACCCTATAAAGATATGCTTCTTGTACTTGTTTAATAAAATGCTGATTGACCAGTAGCCAGACAGGAAGTATAGGTGTGGTAACCGCGACCAGACAGGGAGTAAAGGTGGGGCAACAAGAATTCTGGGAAGAGGGTAGTTTCAGTCTGTAGTTGTCACCCAGACAGAGAGGAAGCCAGACACAGAGCAAACAAGATGTGACTGCCTCAAAAAAGGTACCAAGCCATGTGGCTAACATAGACAAGAATTATGGGCTGATATAAGTTATAAGCACCCACTGAGACGGTGGGGCTGATCTATTGCGAGCTCACCAAGGCCAGCTGGACTGGGACTGAAAAAGCATGGGATAAAACCGGACTCTCTGAATATGGTGGACAATGAGGACTGATGAGAGAAGTCAAGGACAATGGCACTGAGTTTTGATCCTACTGCATGTACTGGCTTTGTGGGAGCCTAGCCTGTTTGGATGTTCACCTTCCTAGACCTGGATGGAGGGGAGAGGACCTTGGACTGCCCACAGGGCAGGGAACCCTGACTGCTCTTCTGACTGGAGAGGGAGGAGAGGGGAGTGGGGCATGGGGAGTAGGGGGAGGGGGAGGGAAATGGGAGGCGGGGAGGAGGCGGGAATTTTTAATAAAAAAAAGAATTAATTAATAAGAAGCCTGAGCTACTAGGTCAACCAGTTTATAATTAATGTGGACCTCTGTGTATTTCTTTGTGACTGAACGGCTACAGGACCAGGTAGGACAGAAACCTCTGTCAACAGAAACCTCAGTCAACATGAAGGATACCAAGAAATAGACTACTGGTTACTTTAAAGGCAGGTACACTGTGCTAAAGAGAAGTAGGCTCTTCACAGGATATCTTTGCTATAGATTTGTCTCCCAGAATGAAAAGTACCAAACACATAATATACTAGTAGAATTGAGACAGGGTCTCTAGGAAGCCATCAGATTTAGATGACATCATGAGGAACTTCCATGATGGCATTAGTAAGCTAGTATGCCTTACAGTTTTACCAAATGATCTCTTCTACCATATGACACAGCCTATGGCCCTCACCAGATGCTGGCACCATCCTCTTGGACTTCCCAGTTTCCAGACATAGCAAACAGACCTAATTCTTTATAAATTACCCAGTCGGTGATAATTGACTCATAGAGAAAATGACTAAGATGGTGCTTTTATACCTTTTAAATTACATATAAAAATATTATCTGTCAAACAAGTATTAAAGCTTAACAGAGACTTGTGGCTATAATCCTGGAATGCAGGAGGCTGAGGAAGGGGGAATCTGAGCTCAAGACCAGTCTGTGCTATATAGTAAGAGTTTGTCTCAGGAAAGAAAAACAGAAAAAGTCACATCTATTCTAATACTCAGGAGGCAGAGGAGATCAGTAGTTCATGGTCATCCTCAGCTACACAGTTTGTTGCAAGCCTGGGATACAAAACAATCTGTCAAAGAACAAAGAAGCAAAAAGCATTAACCCATCACTTGCTAGTCTGAGGCAGGAAGAGTGGGAGGTCAAGGCCATCCTGGGTCACACAGGAAGGCCTTGTCTCAAAAAAACCAACCAAACAAAAAACAAAAAAAAGAAAAACAGCAACTGGGGATGTATTTCATTGGTAAAACACTTGAGTAGCTTATGCAAGACTCTGTGTTCTGAAAGAAGATGGGTGGCTGCAATGGTAATTACTGAACCTCAAATAACTAAAAAACAGTACTTATTGAACTTCAATTAACTAAAATAACAGTAATTAAAACAAAAAACACAAAACTAACATTAATAGTTGTACATAGTGGTTTATGCCTTTAATATCATAATTTTTGACAATGAGCAAGGAAGATCTCTTATGAGTTTGAGGTCAGCCTAGTCTAGGAAAGCCAGGACTACATAGAAAGACTCTTTATCAAAAATCAAAGAAAGAAAGGAAGCAAGCAATCAAATTTTAAAAGCCAGGACACATACATAACTCAAGAACACTGAAAATATATATTGGCATGAAAATTTATTCACAATAGCCAAAAAGGAGAGATATACCAAATATCTATTAGTTAATAATGAATGGACAAGATGTGGCTTATACACAAAACAGGGTATTTTGGGCTATAAAGGAATGAAGCCAATACACAGAGAAAGGATGTAAATTAACAGTTGCTACGCTCTCAGCCATCTGGTAAAAATCAAGTACAGTGGATACCAGAGGAAAGGAAGTAGCAAAAGGAATGTAGAATGTTAATAGAAATGGGTTTTTTTATGGGGTAAATAAAATGTTCTGGAATAAAAAGAGATCAGAGTTGCACATATACACTAAAAACTATGAAACTGTATACTTTTAAATAGTAAATTTTACCTTAATTGTTAAAAAAAAGAGAGACAGTATCTTCAAAGAAATGATTTGGGACCTTTACACACAGCAACAATGTGGTACACAGCAGATAATGGGAGCTCTAAATTAATATCAGTAACCTAACTAGAACACAAGATTTTAGTCAGACACAAAGGAGAAATATAGCAGGCTACCATATTACATGTAGATGCTTTTTAAAAATGAATGCATAATGATTATCAGAGACTAGGAGGGGTTTTGAGGTAAGGTTAGAGGGAATTTGGTAATAGATACCAAAGCACAGTTCTAGTGTTCTAAAGAACAGTTGTGTTAACTACAGTGTAGTGATATTTTATTTGTATTTTAATAAAGATTGCCACAAGATCAGAAAGTAAAACAGCCATACTGGTCAGCCTTACAGACCAGGCAGTGGTGACCCACACCTTTGATCCCAGTAGCCACACTAATTTGCCATAGAAACCAGATGATAGTGGTGCATGCCCTTAATCCCAGAACTAGAGAGGATTATTAGACGGGAAGAGACAGAGATTACCAGAGGCAAGATCACCATTTTCGGACTGAGGTAGAAGTAAGAGCCAACAGCTGGCTGTTTTGCTTTTCTGATCTTCAGGTTGAACCCCAATATCCGTCTCTGGGTTTTTATTAGTTGTGCTACAATACTCTACTATTTCTATATATTTGGAGGAGGGGTGTTGAGACAGAGTCTTATCCCATAACCCAGGCTAACTTTGAACTTGAAGAAATTAGCCTACCAAAATGCTAGGACTATACGTATTGCCATAAAGCCTAACCCTTAGAGCTTAATGACTCTAAATTCAAAGTAGTAAAAAGATGATAATATTAAGTTGCCCTTAGTAGATCAGTATACATTGTATATACATACTGAATTACCACACTATACCCTACAAATATAACAATTAAAATAACAATTAAAGGGTTGGTGTAAGTCAGACATACAGTAACTGCCTAGCAGACATAAGTCCTCTGAGTTCAGCCCTAGTAAAACTAACTAAGCACATCTCTCTTTTGAGAAGTTGAGAACCGTGCCTTGAGGGTGCTGTACTTTTCCTAAGCACCTTCTCTCTCTAAACATTCCCACTTAGATTTGAAACATTTCTTACAAATACTTCATAAACTTTGCTTCGTGCTGACTTAGCCCTGAGTTATTGTATGCAGCATAGTCAAAGACCCACTTTTACCTAGTAGCAGTCCCTAAAGAGGAAGAAAGACCCTCAGGCTACCAGCAGCAGTGCTGCAATGTATCTCCCTACCACCACCGACACTAGGACTGAAGGGTGTTTGCTGAGGAATGTAACACAAGGGTATTTTGGAATATTTTGCACTGAAATGTAAATGACACTTGTATACACACCTCTTTTCAACTATACATTCCAGTATATCATACAGGAATGATCAGAACACTATATCATTGAAAATCAGCAAATATTACAAATAAAGGTCTTTCCTCCCTAATTGTTCACCATTTTGTACCTAAATTGATTGCCACTTGCCAGCATACCAATGAATATACTTTGAAAATAGAAGAAAAAAATTTGATTACATTAAAACTACTGGTAATTCCCTAGGGACTCTACCTCTTAGTGTAAGCCTAGGGTCTCCCTAGTTCTGTCTCCACCCCTTTCAGCTTTTCCTTCTAGACCCCCCATTTCTTTGTGAAACCCAAGACCTGGGACCACAAATATATGTATTGCCTTTTCTATGTGAATTCTCAGTATTGAACTCGGGTTTTCACGCTTGTAAAGCAAGTATTTTACCAAATGAGCCATAGCCCCTCCACTCTATCTTCCTTCTGCTATATTTTGAAAAGACAAAACAGTAACTGGAGAAGTAGTTGGACATGGTGGCATGACTGCAATCTCAGTAGTGGGTAAGCAAAAGTAGGAGGATTAGAAGTCAAAGGACAGTCTGGGCTACATATGAGATGTTGTCTTAGAAAAACAAAGGGATGAGGAATGCGGATCCATGGTAGAGTGCTTTCCTGGCATACTCAAAGCCCCGAGTTCACTCTCCACCCCCCACCTCCCCCCATACACATACACACACAGCTGAAGAGTAGGTTTGGTCAGGTTTGCTTGAACTGTAAAAAACATTAAATGTGTGTATTCTTTTAAAGACACTCCTAATTCCAGTCCATTTCTAATAAAAGACCATTTGAACTCTACACCTTCATTCTTTCTAAACCAAAGAGAGATAAAGACATTACATCTTAAGAAAAAAAAAGTTTTGCTGGTCAGAAAACATTGTTTTACAAATACAGTGAGTAGCTGTGTCTATAACATTTACTTACCCCCAACCACAGGCACACTTTATCAGTAGGAGGAACAGAAGCTTTGCAGTACAGGTTATCTGCCAGTAAGAATCTGGTCTCCATTGAATTGGTGGAGTCCTTTAAAATATGACAGTACCACAGACAGGTCAGGTTGATATCAAGGTTATAAAGGAGGGATCCCAAGACATTTAAAAGAGTACCAACATGAAGACTTACTTAGTAGTAAAAAAAAAAAACAAATAGCTATTATATAATGAATGGCTAAAATGACTTGGCATGGACTCTGATTCAGCTCCTTACTAGCTGTGTAAATTTGGCATGTCACTATTCATCTATGTCTCAAGTTCCTCATCCATAAAATAAAATAGTTCCTATCAAGGTTATAATAAGCCTCCAAGAAGTACATCTTAGTTTCAAAGTTAAGCAATGCCTAAGAGTAAAAGGATGAGCAAAACTACTTAATCAAATGGAACCCGGAAGCAAGCAGATGTCACTATCCTAGTATCTGACAAAATAGACTTCAAACTAAAATTAATCAGAAGAGATAAGGAGGATATATCACTCTAAT
This sequence comes from Microtus pennsylvanicus, assembly GCF_037038515.1. Classification (NCBI taxonomy): domain Eukaryota; kingdom Metazoa; phylum Chordata; class Mammalia; order Rodentia; family Cricetidae; genus Microtus; species Microtus pennsylvanicus. Next base: position 20,314,128 of record NC_134601.1, on the reverse strand, counting down.
CAAGGGAACAGTTAACCAAGAAGATATTATTATCCTAAACATATGTGCAAACTCATGGATGCCCAATTTTATTTTTTAAAAAAAATCTACTACTGGATTTAAAGATGCAGATTAACATCAATCCATTATTAAGTAGGTGATTTTCAATACCCCACTTTCTCCAATAGACAGGTCATCTGGACAAAAGAAAAAGAGAAACATCAGAATCAACTGATATCATACATCAAATGCACCTAACAGATGTCTACAAAAATTCTATCCAAAGACCAAAGAATATACATTCTATTCAACAACATATGGAAGCTTTTCTAAAATAGAGCACATCTCTGAAACACATTGAAAGCAGTCCCATGAGGAATATTCACAGTTCTAAGTGCCTACACTAAAAAAAAAATAGCACAAACAAATGACTTAATGATATAATTCAAAAAGTTGGAAAATCTAAACTCAATCAATGTAAAAAAAAATAAAACTCAGAGCAGAAATCAACTAAATAGAAACAAAGAAAACAATATAGAGAATCAAAAAAATCTAAGATCTGGTTCTTTGAGAAGACTAACATAACTTAGATACCCTTAGCCCAACTAACCAAAAGAAAGAGGGATCCAAAATAACAAAATCAGAAATGAACAGGAAAACATTACAAAAAAGAAATGTAAAATATTATAAGGGAATATTTTTAAAACCTGTATGCGATTAAACTAGAAAATCTAAAAGAAACATCTGAATTCAGCCAAACCACCAAAATTAAGCCAAGAAGTCAATGACTTAAGTAGACTCCTAAGAAATAAATGTATGAAATAAAAGCCTTCCTTTTGGGACCCTAGTCTATTTGGATGCACACCTTCCTGAGCCTGGATGGAGCAGGGAGGGCCTTGGACTTCCCACAGGGCAGGGTTCCCTGCCCTCTCTTAAGGAGGGAGGGGGAGGAAGGAAGGAGAGTGGGGGAGTGGGAGGGGAATGGGAGGAGGGGAGGAAGTAGAAATTTTGATTCTTATTATTTATAAAGTAATAAAAAAATTATCAGAGAGGGCTGGAGAGATGGCTCAGTGGTTAAGAGCATTGCCTGCTCTTCCAAAGGTCCTGAATTCAATTCCCAGCAACCACACGGTGACTCACAACCATCTGTAATGGGGTCTGGTGCCCTCTTCTGGCCTTCAGGCATATACACATACAGAACATTGTACACATAATACATAAATAAATATTTAAAAAAATTATCAGAGAAAAAAAAGAAAAAGAAAAAAAGCCTTCCAGCTAAAATGAAGTCCAGGACCAGATGGATTCACAGAAGACTTATACTAGACATTCAAAGGAAAGATCTATAGCCAATCCTTAAACTATATAAAAAACAAAACAGAAACAGAATGATCACTCCCAAACTACTACTATGAAGCCAATATGCCAGTAGTACACCCATAAAAATTAAGTGAAAACATTCTTAAATTTTGCTACCTTAGAATAAGACATTTAAAAAATACCCAACATCATTTCTAATTAAAATTTCACACACAAAGTAATTTAAGTGAGGAGCTGAGAATTAAACTTGATTTTAAGGGAAGGCCACAAAGCCATCTTTTTGACGTAAGTATACTGTTTTTAATGTTACTGTAGGTAACATTAACAAGAAGGTAAAGGTGAATCCTACTGCATAAATGAAGTACCAGTACCAAGGAGTCAAGGAAATCAAGTCTCTGTCAAAGAATTCTGATCCACTTATACTTGCAAACAAAAATAGACTTACTTTTTTCTTCTGCATGTATTTTAGAATTTCCAAAGTCTGTTTAATTTCAGGAATCTGACCTTTCAGTCTGTGAGGAGGGATAAAAAGGTTAATATAGTATTTTACAGGCAAAAATAAACATCAGTACTATCTTAGTAGGCTTGCAATTTTCAACTGATATGTCCTTAAAAACTATTTATAAATATAAAAAGTTAAGATATTTCCTAAGATTTAAATATTTTAGATATAAGAGAAAATATTTATGATAAATATTACAAAACAAAGTATATTTAATAAGCCATATAGAGAATATTAAGAATGTAAACATTTGATTACAACATTTAAGGGACCAAAGAGATTACTCAGTGGTTTAGAACACTGTTCTTTCAGAGGACCCAAGTTCAATTCCCAGCACACATGTGGTGGTTCATAACCATCTATAACCCAGTTGCAGATCTGATATCGGTTCTGACTTCCACAAGCACCAGGCATGCACACAGTACACAGACATACAGACAGGAAAACATTCATATGCATAAAATATTTTTTAAATTAAAAAGTAAGATAATATGTAAACTATGGATATATTCAATACATAGTGTAAAAAGTCTTATTTCATGTCTAATTCCCTGTTGCTAACATTTCTAGAACAGGCCACATTCTGTAGAAGTGATACACAGGCTCTGCATTTGATTATAAGCTTAAATTTAAAAGATCGATTTTATAATTAGTTTTAAAAACGACATGTATCCAAATATATCAAATTCCAAATCTGAAAACATCAATCACCTGTGTAGTACTATATGAGGCTGTTATAGGTAAACATACTCAGCACAAATAAGCTATAGTAAGCTAACTATCAGGCAAAGCACAGTGATGTCTTCTCAGTGTATACATTTGTCATACTGGTTTTTTTTAAATGTACAAATCATCTAGATGCCCTTTGAATCACCCAGTGTGAATTATTAGCTACACTATCACAGATACAAGGTAGAAAAGTATATATATGATCTCCAGAGGTAGAGAAAGGGCCAAGTTGTAAAGCTGATACATACAAATTCTGATCTCCTGATGTGGGAGTCCCCTCTGTGTGCTGTTATTACCATTAATGAATAAAGAAACTGCCTTGGCCTGTTGATAGGGCAGAACTTAGCTAGGTGGGGAGGACTGGACTGAATGCTGAGAGAAAGAAGGGCAGAGTGAGAGCCGCCATGGAGCTGCCAGAGTCAGACATGCCAAATCTTTGCAGGTAAGCCACTGCTACGTGGCGATATACAGATTAACAGAAATGGGTTAAATTAAGATGTAAGAGTTAGCCAATAAGAAGATAGAGCTAATGGGCCAAGCAGTGTTTTAATTAATACAGTTTCATGTTATTATTTCAGGGTTAAGCTAGTCAGATGGCTGGGACAAACAAGCAGCCCCTTCTCCCAACAACCTCCACTTCATGCAAAGATGAAATGCAAATTAAAACTACAGAGATTTCATCTCAACAGAGTCAGAATAGCTATCCATCAAAAATACCAGGCTATGCCTGGTGGTGTAGGCCTGTCATCCCAACTATTTAGAAGGCAGAGACAGTAAGATTGAAAGTTCAAGACTTACCTGGGCAACTTAAGAACCTATTTCAAAATAAAAAAATATTAGAAGGGCTAGCAATATAACTCAAAGGTAGAGCACCCACCTAGTACACATGAGGCCTTAGGTTCAATTACCCAGTATGGCAGGAAAAAGTAAAGCCAGGCCTTATGGTACATACCTGTAACTCCCTACACTTGGGAGGTGAAGGCAGAAGGATCAGAACCTCAAAGTCACCCTTTGTTAAAATCAAGACCAGCCTGTGCTATATGATACTCTGTCTTAAAAATAATTAATTAATTAGCAATACTGGCAAAGATATATGAAAAAAGGTACCTTATATACTGCTAACAGGAATGTAAATTATAATACCTCTTATATATAACAATATAAATACTCCTCAAAAATATAAAAATGACGCCAGAGAAATGGCTCAGCAGGTAAAAGCCCTTGCTGATAAGTCTCTCAACCCAAGTTCAATCCCTAAAACTCACAGAAAAATAGGATGCAGTGGCTGTCATTTGTAATCTCAGCATGGCAAAATGAGAACTACCTAGAAGCTAGCCTGAAGTATACAAAGTATTAGAAATAGCAAGAGAGACCCAGCCTCAACAAAGTGGCAGAAGAGAACTGATCCAGAAAGTTATTCTCTGACCTCCACACATGCACTATGGCACATGAGAACCTATGTTTGCACAATGGCATGTATGAACCTGAACATACATGTGCATACAATATAATTGGGAAAACTAAAAAAGGAAATACTATCTGATTCAGTTATATGATTGCTGACTGGATACCCAAAAGAAAACAAAGCAACCATGGAAATGTTGTGTGCATACTAATATTCACTATGGCACTATTCACAATAGCCAAGAACAACAGATGAATGGATAAGCAAGTATTTGTGCATGCATTCCACTTATGTGGAAATGAAACATTATACAACAATTAGTAAGAATGAAAACATATCATTTGCAATATAATTAACAGAACTATATATGTCATCATGCTAAACAAAATACACCAGACTAAAGGAAAGGAAAGGGTGGGTGGCATCAGGGAAGGTGAATATGATCCAGACACAATATTTGTATGTGTGACTATATCAGAATAAAACTCATTGGCTTGTACAACTTATATAATTGATAATTATAATAAAGTTTTTTAAATGTAGAAATTATTTTGATTACCTCCTTTTCTTTTGAGCAAGGTTGAGTTCCATAAACTTATACTTCTGATATTGTTCATCCAGCTTCTTTAACACTGTATCTGCAGTTTCATTCCCAGGCTGCTTCATGAAAGAATCTACATCTTCCTTTAATATGAAAAATAATATAAAATCTTAAATTTATATCATAAATCTGATTTTCACTCTGTTTATAAAATGCAAAAGAACAAGTTTTCTTTTTTTTTCTTCAAAGGCTTGTTTTAATTTTTTCATAAAATATATCCGCCCCCAACTTCTCAAGATCCTCCCACCTTCCCAACTCCATACCATTTCTCTCTCTTTAAAAAACAGGCAAACAAACAAAAAAATCACAGCATAATTTTAAAAAGAAAGGAAAATATAAGAAACATACACACAAAATCCATAAAAACAGAAAATCTGAAATAACATTCAAGTAAAAAGCCAGTAAGAAAAAAAATGCTCAAACAAAGCAATGAGAAAAGTCTACAAAAATACCATTGAATTCATTTTGTATTGGCAATCTACTGGTGGGCATGGAGCCTACCCTTAAGTGTGTCTAATAGACTCCAGTAGCAAGAACTAATTTTACCAAAGGCTTATTTTTAATAAAAAACATAATTATAAAAAGTCAAACACAGGTGGATTGGAGCTCAGTAGTATACCACTTGCCTACCAGACATGAAGCCCTAGGTACTGCCAGAAGAAAAGTTATAGATAAGCTAGACATGATAGTACAGGCCTATAATCCCAAAACTCATGAAGCAAAAACACAAAGATCTGAAATTCAAGACCAGCCTAAGACATACAACAAATTTGGGTTATCCCAGGTTACATAATGCCTGTCTCAAAAAAAAAAAAAGACAAAAATAAGTTAAAGAAAGACAATTTGGGGCAGCTCACTATATTATGTAGTTAATTTAGTCTTTTCGTTCTAATTCTGATTCATATATAGGTTGAGATGTTTTGTACATTTCTCCTGTAGTAAATATTAAAACAATTGACTGGGTGGTGGTGGCGGCACATGCCTTTAATCCCAGCACTTGGGAGGCAGAGACAGGTGGATCTCTGAGTTCAAGGCCAGCCTGGTCTACAAGAGTTAATTCCAGGACAGGCTCCAATGCTACAAAGAAACCTTGTCTCAAAAAAACAAAGAAAGAAAGAAAGAAAGAGAGAGAGAGAGAGAGAGAGAGAGAGAGAGAGAGAGAAAGAAAAACTATTAGCAATGAAAACACACTGTCTATTCATGTTCCCTAGTCAAAGAATTGAGCACATTGTGTGCCAAATTTATCATATTTCTTACTGCTTTAATTCAGTTGAACACGTTTTATTTTTCACAGTAACCCCATAAACATTGCCATCCATATATACTCAAAGCTAGGCAGCAAGTGGGAAGGCAGGGCAGGATTCAAATACTCTCTACTGTAGAATTTTATATTGCTACAATATCATGCCACTGCTATTAGTTTTGGAACATCAAAATAATTATGTATATATAGATTGGGCTGCTTATTACATCTTATTGGTATATTTAACCATATGTAACAATTTTCTTTAACCATAAAATTTTAGAACCAGGTGTCACCGTGTCTGTCTTTAATCTCAATGCTTGGAAAGCAGAGGTAGGAGGGTTGCTATGAGTCTGAAGCTAGCCTAGTACACACAGTGAGTTCTAGGCCAACCTGGGCTACAGTGTGGGGCTCTATCTCGATAGATAGATAGATAGATAGATAGATAGATAGATAGATAGATAGATAGATAGAAAGATAGGTTTAGATTAAGATTATAATGCCCTCAATTAAGGTTGGTATTCATTAAATCAACATCTGAAGTTACCTCTGACTACTGTTATATTTAAGACACACGGGAATTACACTCTCACACACATACATACACACAAACACACATATATATACATACACACATATACATACATACATACACACACAGTCTTATGTATAAGCATTGTGGTAGGATCAGGAAAAATACCTAACCCCTAAATAACAGAGCACAACCAGAGGTTCTGAAGACCTCCTGTCTGCTCATATGTGAAGTCTGGATAGCTCATTTATATCATGTGTGATCTGGGATAAAATATTCAGGAACAATATTTTCTTGGTTTCTTCACAAAATAGGTTCCTATCTACAAAATAGGAACAACAGCCACTCCCTCCTAAGTTTTACAAAAATCTCTTAAAAAATTTCTGAACCTCAGAAAATATTATTTCCTGTAAAGGCCACTTGAAAGATACCTTTAAAAGCATGGCACACTGAGAATACACAAAACAATTATTCCACCAGTAAATTAAAATATACAATATAAAATGTGATTTAAGTAAAAGAAATGGTTCTTTTGAAGAATATCAGACAGAAGGGAGTATATACACTTTTGGTATAAAACAAAAGGTCAAGGAAAATTCCACTAACTAAGATTATAAAGCAAGCAAGTGCTTCAGCACAAATAAGTGATAAAATATATACAACTTCTACCTTCTCTTTGAATTTGGGTTGTTCTCCCTGTTACCTGAAACCTTCCAATTGTATTCCTCACAATTCTCACAACTGCATAGAATTTGTTGTCTCCCCAAACTGCTTGAATGAAAAACCAAATATAAAATGGTTTCAGACACCTAATGACAGCCAGTTATCCACTGCACTGCATAATCCCTCAATTTCTAAAAGCAAGACACATAAGGAATTCACATTCGTGATAACTAACATCTACTTTCACGGCAGTCTACTTCCATTTCCAAGGAAACGGACCACGACCCTGCTTAAAGTGACTAGGTGTCACTCAGTTCCGCCTACTCACTATACTAAGCAAGTTTCTACCCATTACCTATCTATGTCTCCAGCACCACACCACCGCTGTCTTGTGCTCCTCAATAATCGGCCCTATTTTGGGGGGGCGGGGGGCAAAGGACAACCGCCTAGCATCCGGGTCCTGCTCCGCAGTCCTCCCCCCACTCCCTCTTCTGGCCACTCTTCAAAGCCATCCCCCGGCAGGGTCTGAAAAACCAGGATGCGGGCCGGATGGGGAAACAGACCGGGCATTCCCTCCCGGGACCTTTCAGCTCAGCTCCCCACCTTCCCCCAACAACGCAGACCTGTGTGGCGACTGAAAAGTAATCAACCTAGGACCAAGACGCCAAGGAACAGGATTTCTTACCACAAACACCGCTTCAGGAATCCCTAGGTGGAGCCGCCGCCCGTTTCCAGCAGCAGCTTCTAAGCCACATCCTTCCTTAGCCGCAGCCATCTTAAGAAAGCAGGAACGCGAATAACTGCCTTCCGAGGCGTCTGCCGTTGGCGTCAGTGATTGGACCGTTTGTACGTGAAGGCCCGCCTCTCTTCCTGCGAGTCTGTGTATTCATTGGTGCTTATGTTTAGTGCTGATTGGCTAAACGCGTATGAGTGACAAGTTCAGAAGAGATTTGGTCGAAAAGCGGGAGCTGCTGGAGGACCAATACCGACGTCTGGGAAAAGGACTGTTAGAGATTTAGGGAATGAGCAACCTAAAACATTGGGAATCCAGACTACGGCAGACCTCGCCACTACCTGTACCTCAATAAGGAGCACATTTTCCAGAGTGGCTTCCGGGTCGATCCCAATTCCCTCACGCAGACGGATGGATCCGATTCAGAGTATATCATAAATAACCCGCCGTTTGCACCAGTGTCCCTCAAAGGGCACCTTCAGTGAGAATCTTTCCGCCCTCTGGGTCAAAACCTTTCAAATGTTTATAGTTTACCTGCAAAATCCCAAGAACTGTGGCTCTTTCGTAGGTCCAAGGACTTCCCCCAGCGTTGCCCTTCATAACAACCCTTTTTTTTAAATAATTCCTTTTATTTAAATTTTTTTTTCATTTTATATACCAAGCCCAGTTCCCACTCCTTCCCCTTCTCCCAGGCTGGGAGGAGGCGGACATTTTTTTTTCCTTTTCTCATTAAAAAATAAATAAAATAAAATTTTTTTTAAAAGAAATACAAAAAAAAAGATATCCCACCATAGGGAAGGGGCTGGAGAGATGGCTCAGCCGTTAAAGGCTAGGCTCACAACCACAAACATAACAACCCTTTAAAAGTAAATGTATTGATAAACGGGTTGTGCTGGCATAAGCACTGCATGAGACCCTGTTTGCAAGTCAAAGCAAATGTAACGTATAGAACCAAGTAATTATTTTTTTTTTATATTTATTTATTTATTATGTATACAATATTCTTTCTGCGTGTATGCCTGAAGGCCAGAAGAGGGCACCAGACCTCATTTCAGATGGTTGTGAGCCACCATGTGGTTGCTGGGAATTGAACTCAGGACCTTTGGAAGAGCAGGCAATGCTCTTAACCACTGAGCCATCTCTCCAGCCCAGAACCAAGTAATTATAAGTTGCTATCTTTTTATCTTTTTTAAAGGTGCGGGCGCGCAGGCGCGCATGGGGGAGGGGAATAATAAAGCAAGACTTCTAGACACCCTTAGGGAACGGGTGGGGTTAGAAGAAGCCGACTGGATAATTGGTTGAGTTGCTGTGAAAAAATAAAGCAAGACTTTATTTTTTTAAAGAGAACTGAAGAAAGCTGGTTGCATTGTTAAGTATATATGTTCAACACACACATGAAATCAGAACAAATAAAGAAAAATTTAAAAGAATGCTTATAGCAGATTGTATATGTATATAATTCGGTTTAATTAAAAATACGTATAAGGAGTGAGATCGATCAGTGAACAAAGGCTCGTTGTCAAGCTCGAAATTTCCAGGAGCTAAATGGTAGGAAGAAGAGAAGCGACACCAGCAAGTTGTCTTCTGACCTCCATATCTACTTTTTGGCATGTACCCCTGTGCATGCAACCCCCATAATACGCATATTAATAAGTAAAATTAACTAATATCTCTATCATTAGCATATAATTACAGCCATTTAATATTTGACAAAAAGGATGCCAAATATACACACTGGAGAAAAGATAGAATCTTCAACAACTGGGAAAATGAGATGTTTACATGTAGAAGAATGAAATTGGGTATATATATATATATATATATATATATATATATATATATATATATATATGTTGCCATCCACAAAAATCAGTTTCAAGTAGATCAGAGACCTCAATGTAAAACTTGAAACCCTGAAACTCCTAGAAGAAAAGATTTAGGTGTGGGATGATAGTTTCTGAATAGGAATTTTATTACTTTATTCACTCAAGGAGTAAGGCCAACAACTGAAAAATGGGAACTCATAAATCTAAGATGCTTCTGTACAGCTGAGGAAACAATCAACCTAGTGAAAAGGAAATCCACTAGCTGGGAGAGAATCTTTCTTTGTAAGATAGATATCTGATAGAAGGTTAATATCCAGAATCTATAAGAAACTCAAGAAACCAAGAGTCAAGAAAACAAATAACCCAATTTAAAAATTGGCTATAGAAAATGGAAAAAGAAAGCATCTTCAACATAGTGCTGGCATGATTGTATATTGACATGTAGAAGAATGCAAATAGATCCATACCTATCCCCATGTACAAAACTCAAGTCAAAATGAATCAAAGACCGCAACATAAAACCAATTTAATCATTATTAGTATATAGACATACTGCTGATGTTTTTGTATTATCATTGTATCCTGCAACTTTATTTTTTTATTTTATGTACTACGCACGTGTGTGTGTGTGTGTGTGTGTGTGTGTGTGTGTGTGTGTGTGTAGGCAGAAGAATGCTGTAGTATCCATGTAGAGCTCAGAAGAAAACTTATGGGAGCCAGTTTTCTTTTTCTGCCATGTTTGTTCCTGGACTTTAACTCGGGGCATCAGGTTTGAATCAGCATCATTCATTGAACCATGTTTCTTGTCTGTGCAACTTTAAAGAGCTCATTTATTAGCTCTAGTAGTTTGGTGTGGTAAAAGACACCTGATTGTCCCATTAGCTCAGGCTTCTTATTAACACTTATTACTCATATTAGCCCATAATTCTTATCTGTGATAGCCATGTGGCTCCATACATTTTTCAACAAGGCAGTCACATCTTGCTTCTTCTGTGGCTGGGTCAGAACTGCTGAGGAACTTCCTTTATCCCAGAATTCTCCTGTTCTCATTGACCCACCTCTACTTCCTGTCTATTTGTCCTGCCTATACTTTCTGTCCAACCAGCATTTATTTAAAATATAACTGACAGAATATAGGTAATTGTCCCACACTACTTCCCCCCTTTTTTAAATAACAAGAACTCTAAATCTAATATCCGTTGTTTAGCTTTTGTCCTGACCATTGGTCATAACAATTTGTGAGCAACATCCTAAATGAAGGAAAATATCCATAGTCCATTTTCGGGGAATGTGGGCATAGTTTTCCAGGCTACTTCCTGCTGGTTGGGGCGCTGATAATCTTATAGGAACCTAAAAAAAATTAGAATTATGACCAAGTCCTGACTGGAGTATCCTGTGAGGGTTGATCATCTCAGGCAGCAGTCTTGAATCTGTTCTAGATGTAGAACTCAGACATCTGGGCCATCTGCTCCTACTGGAGATTTCTCAGGTGGTCTTCCTTGATCAAACCTGATTTTTCTTAATTCAGAATAAATCCATAGCTTCTCATTTTCTGTGGAAACAAAAACAAAACCTCTTCTCCAAAGTAACATATCTTTTGACTTCAATTTTGAAGTCAAGGCATTTGCAAAATACCTATCTTGATTAATTCAGCAGCATTTATAAACAAATATCTTTTAGCAGCTGTTGCTCCTTCCTCAGCATTCAAACAATTCAAAGAGAACACAACATACAGTATCGAGACTCTGTGTATTTTTCATCTTTATGTGGCTTTATTTTAACCTCTATTTTTTTATTTTTAATTTTTGGCTTTTTTTGAGACAGAATTTATCTGTGTATCTTTGTCCTGGAATTTACTCTGTAAACCAGACTGCCCTTGAACTCACAGAGATCTGCCTGCCTCTGCCTCCCAAGTGCTGGGATTAAAGATGTGTCACACCTCACCTTGAACTCACAGGGGTCTGTCTGCTTCTGTCTCCCAAGTGTTGGAATTAAAGGTGTGTACCACCACACCCAACTACTCTCCTTTTGTTTTTATTTTAAGGACTTTAACCTTTTTCTTTTCTCTCCCAAGCCTGCATATATTTTTTAACACACAGTAAACCATTTAGATGTTTTCTTCATCTTTGGATCTGACTTTACTGTATATCACTCCTTTTCTGACCACATGAGTCTTTACAGATTCACATTCTAAAATTTAGCTCCTTTGTCGAAAATCGGGTATTCATAGGTTTGTGGACTAATATCTGGGTCCACAATTAAATTCCACTGGTCAACATCTCTGTTTTTATGCCAATACCAGGCTGTTTTCATTAATGTAGCTCTGTAATAGAGTTTGAAGTCAGGGATGGTAATGCCTCTAGAAGTACTTTTATTGTATAGTGTTGTTTTGGCTAAACTGGGTTTTTTGTTTTTTCATATAAAATTGATTATTGTTCTCTCAAGGTCTGTGAAGAATTTTGTTGGGATTTTGATGGGGATTGCATTGAAGCTATAGATTGCTTTTGGTAGAATTTCCATTTTTACTATGTTGATCCTACCAATCTATGAGCACGGGAGATCCTTCCATTTTCTGGTATCTTTTTCAATTTCTTTCTTCAAGGACTTAAAGTTCTTGTCAAATAGATCTTTCACTTCCTTGGTTAGAGTTACCCCCAGATACTTTATGCTATTTGTGGCTATCTCTCTCTCTGCTTCTTTGTTCTTTGTGTGTAGGAGGTCTACTGATTTTTCGGAGTTGATCTTGTATCCTGCCACATTACGAAAGGTGTTTATCAGCTGTAGGAGTTCTTTGGTAGAGTTTTTGGGGTCGCTTATGTACACTATCATATCATCTGCAAATAATGAAAGTTTGACTTCTTCCTTTTCAATTCAAATTCCCTTGATCTCCTTATGTTGTCTTATTGCTATTGCTAGAACTTCAAACACTATATTGAAGAGGTATGGAGAGAGTGGACAGCCTTGTCTTGTTCCTGATTTTAGTGGAAGGGCTTTAAGTTTCTCTCCATTTAATTTGATGTTAGCTGTCGGCTTGCTGTATATTGCTTTTATTATATTTAGGTATGATCCTTGTATCTCTAATCTCTCCAAGACCTTTATCATAAAGGGTGTTGAATTTTGTCAAATGCTTTTCCCACATCTAATGAAATGATCATATTTTTCTTTCTTTCAGTTTGTGTATTTTGTTGTTAAATCTATATTGGAAATTCCTAATAATATTTGAAAATATTCTCCCACCTGCCTAATAGTCCTCAGATTGGAATTTCTGGAGTGACTAATTTTCTACTTAGAGAATGTCTCCGAAGTGTGCTGGAAGTATGGGAAACAGTCCAGCACTAAGGTCTGTAACAGGGAGAAAGATATGTCTTTGTGTTTTCCTATGTATCACCTTGATGAAGGGATGCAGCAATGAATTTCAAGTAAAACCCTGGAGCTTCTGAGTTCTCAGACTCTACAGTAGTGAATGGCAGTATGAGGTCCCAGAAGTTGTTTTATCCACTGACATGCAGCTCAGAACTATCATACTCAAGGGTTATTCATAGGTGAGCTCTGTTTCTGGCCACTAAGGGAGAAGATATTTTCTGTTAGCCTTACTGAGATGAGCTTCTTGTTGTCTTTGATTTGTTAGTATCCAGCTATTCTACCACCTGCAACTCCCTCCAGAGTTGTCACTCACTCTGGAGCTGAGGCATGTTAAATTTAGGATCCCTGGTTTGTGATTGTTTCCTGTTTTCTTGTCCCAGGGTAGTTCAGTTTTTAAGTTTTCTTAAAATGACACTAGTCCACTGCAATGAAGTCTTACAGAGCGGTAAAATGTTTTCCTCTCCACTGCTGACCCATCCAACAGAGGATTCACTGCCTTGCCAAACCTACAAGATTTGAGGTTTGTGAGGGCTATAGGAGTGTTCTGAAGGGAGAACTATAGTGATATTTTATTTATTTTTATAAATAAAGTTTGCCTGAAAATCAAAAAGTAAAACTAAGCCACTAGAGGCCAGGCAGTGGTGACACACACCTTTAATCCCAGAACTTGGGAGACAGAGACAGTTGGATCCCTGTGAGTTCAAGGCCAGCCTGGACTACAAAATATCAACGCAGAAACAGACCTAGGTGGTGGTGGCTCACACCTTTAATCCCAGTACTAGAGAGGTCTATAGAAACCAGGATGAGACAGAAACTCCTTCTCTTTCAGTCTGAGGACTTCTTAGAGGTAAGAGCTCTCTAATGACTTGGCTGCTTTGCTTTTTTATAAAAAAACATAAGTATCACTATAGAAAAACTACCCATCTATTTTCCTCAATGTGGCCTAGATTACCTCTTGAAGAAGGCTTCTGCTTCTCTTCCCCTTGCCAGAGAGTAATGAGGGTGGAGTTGCGTTCAGCTTGGCTTCTTTACAGTGCACCACCCAATTTTTAAGATGTTCTATTGTTAACTTTGTGGTTTATAAAGCTCTTCCTCTCGTTGGAATAATTATTTTATTCTCACTCTTCATTAGGTCACACAGCTGCTAGTCTATCATTTCTTCAGAAGACTGGGTATACATTTTTATTCTATATAGCTATCAATTGGTATGATTTGTCTACTTCTGAATTGGCTGCTTTTTTGCTGTTGTTAACTGAGTTTTTATATATTCTGGATACTAGATTCCTTTTTTCTTATTTATTTATTGATTGATTGATTAGTTTATCAAAACAGAGTTATTCTGTGTAGCTTTGGAACCTGTCCTGGAATTCACTCTGTAGACCAGGCTGGCCTCAAATTCAGAGTTCTGCCTGCCTCTGCTTCCCAAGTGCTGGGATTAAAGGCATGTGCCACCATTGCCTGGCTGGATACTAGATTCTTAGATAAAGTATTTGTAAAGCTTTCTGAGCTTTCATTTTTTATTTTGAGTTTTCTTTTTTTATATTTTTAATCTACATTTCTAAATTTTCATCAGGTCCAACAACTATTTTTTGTGATTTTTCTAAAATGTCATTGCTAACACCAAAGTCATAGAGATTTGCTGATGTTTTAACATTTTAATAGTTACAAATTCTTATATTTAAATCTTTAACACATTATTAGTTAGCACTCATGCATGCTATGGGGTGGGGTCCAGTCCTGTGCAGATATTAGTTGTCAAATCACCAGTTGTTAAAAGGACTATGCTTTCTCCCGTTCAATTGTCTTGTCATTTCTGTTAAAAATCACTTCACCATATACATATGCATTTATTTCTGGAGTCCATCCTATTCACTGTTAGTGGAGAATAGTACTTGAAGTCCAGCAACTTGGTGGCAGGTGTGTTCATTAGCTACTGAAGTGGCATTTCTAATCCCCTCAATGCTCAGAGGTAAGAATTGGAGGTATACAGGTATACCATTCTCTCAATTGACACATGCAGTTCCCTTTTAAAGCAATCATATCAACTTTCTATTTCCATTTAACATCATGGGGGTAATTTCACTCTTCTTTTTTACGTATCTGTAAAAAATGTCTCAAGCATGAAAAAGCTTGCTTCAATTTTCCTCAACGCATTTACTTATTTGCTCAATTATTTTATTTAATGTAAGAGATCATTGTCTCTTTACTGTGGGGGTACTGACACAGGACAACTTTCACTAGATCTTGATCCTGCCCTGCTACAAAGATAAGAACTCTTAGGCCTTCATGAAGTAATCCTAGCCACTAGGCCCCATGCATTCCTCCTCATACATACCTATTCTATACATTCCAACTCTGATTAGATTACAAAAAAATCCAAATTGTTATAACTCTGTCCCAATGCAAACAGTTAAAAAGGTGACAGAGATATTGAGGTTGCCTGCTTGGATTCCAGTTTGTGCATATGGATGTTCCCCTTCACTGAGGTAAGAAAGTAAAAAAGAATATAGGTTGAACCATAAACATATTAAATTTAGATTTATCAAATTCAACGTGGTAATAAGACTGCTTACTGGAAATATATAATGGGTAGCTAGAAATCTAAGTCTGGAATTCAGACAGGTGTAGAGAGAGAAATGGATTTGCTTGTAACTGCATGGAGAGGGATATGAATGAATTTTTAGAGGGGACAGATAGGGTATAGAAAATAACACAATACATGATAACAAAGTGGTAAATTTGGAAGAAGAACCAACTGTGTCAAGCCACAGGTTTATTAATGGCAGTTTTCAAAAAATAAATAAAAGAATATGAGTTTGACTATGTGTAGGTTATCGGTAACTTTAGGAGGAATGGATTCAAAGGCAGTGTAGACAAGCTCAGAATGCAGGTTCCAAGTATAGGAAATAAGGAAGCAGTCAGGCATGGTGTTTTATGTCTGTAATCTTAGCATTCGGGAGACAGAGGCAAGAAAACTTCTAGATTGAGGCCAATGTGAGCTGTAGCATAAGACCCTATCTCAAGACAGGCTTAAAAAAAAGAGGGAGAACACACCTATCTAAACAAGTACCTTTTGTTCCAATCAGTTTTGATTGTGATTGAAAAGGCAGAAGGGATACAAGGCTGTGTATTGGAATGCAATATTTTGTGTAAAGGTAATTACTTAGGTGTAATTGGGAAAATAATCACATCTCATGCAGATCATTGTTCTTTCTGATGATCAACATTTTTAAAATATGAACACTGAAAAGTAACCTTCATGGTCTACTATAATCTCATTTTATCTATGAAAATGAAACAAACATGTATTCATAGTTGGCCTAATATACAAATCATTTTATTTCCCCCTCCAAGGTCTTCTTTATATTACCTTCCCTCCTCCCCCCCTTTTTTTCTGAGACAAGGTTTAGGCCAACTAGCTGGCTCTAAACTTGTGATAAGTCTCCCACCTCAACCTCCTGAGTTCTAGGATTACAGGCACGTGCCACTACACATGGCTTATCAATCAGTCTTATTTCATAAGAACCTTACTTCTTATTATTTAAACCTATAAATTTTTATTTTGTAATAATTATAGACTTACCAGAAATTGTAAAAAATAGTACATAATCCCATGTACCCTTTACCCAATTTGTCCTACTTGTAAGATCTTCTACAACTATAGAACTTCAAAACCAACATTATGGTAATGGTATAATACTGCGGAATAGGCTACAGACGTTATTCACTTCTACCAGATTTAACATGTACTGATTTTTATGTATATAAATCTGTAAAATGCTAGCACAGGAACAGATTTATGTACTAAACACTAAATTTAAGATACAAAACTGTTTCATCAGCCTAATTGAACTCTTATGTCACACTGTAACAACAATGCATATATAATGCCCAGCCCCTGACTCTGGGAATCATTAATCTGTTCTTTCTTTTCATTAATTCTGACGTTTCAACAACACTTCAGAAATGCAACCATACAGTAAGTGACCTTTAAAGACTCATTTTTTTTCATTTACTATATGTCCCAAGGCTCATCTAAATTATATAGATATTAGTAATATGTTCCTTTCCACTACAGAGTAGTATTCCATGGTAGGAATGGTTTGTTTAGACATTTACCCACTGCAGAACATTTGGGTTACTTCTAATTTACAGCTATCACAGATAAAGTTGCCAAGAAAAAATTTGTAAAAGTTTTTGTGCCGAGGCAGTATGACAGCTGGCTCATGGTAAGTGTATGCTTAACTTTATAAAAATTTCCACTCTTCTACCCAGTATCTGTATTTTCCATTCCTGTCATTGTTTGCATTCTCCACAGTACTTAGCATTTTCACAATTTTCTCTTTAGCAATTCTGATAAGTATATACCATACCACACTGTAGTTTTAATTTACATTTCCCAATGACTTATGAGGGTCAATATATATTCACATAATTACTTCTATTTACCCTCTTTAGTAAAAATGTGTCTTTTTTCATTTTCTACTGGGATTATTTTTGAGTTTTGAGCATATTATCTTTTCCATTGATCAGATATTACATGGTTTACCTTTCCTCTTCTTAAGATTTTGTGGAATAAAAGTTTTAATTTTGATGAAGTCCAAATATCTACTCATTTTCTTAAAGATGGTGCCTTTTGAGTTGAAGATTAATACCTGACTCCTAAAAAATTTTTAAATGATTTTTTCCCTTAAGTTTTCCAGCTTACATTTAAATTCATGACACATTTGAGGTACTTTTATAAGATATTTTGTTAATTTGTGAAAATTTAATTTGTTGAAATGACTGTCCTTTCTTCTTGACCATTTAAGCATATTATTGTGTGTTTATTTCTGAATTTTCTTTCCTGTTCCATTGATTTATACATCTGTTCTGCGAATATCATAGCGTCTTGATTACTGCAGGTATATAGTAAGTCTTGAAGTTAAATAATGTGGGCCCTCCACCTTTATATTATTCAAAATTGATTTAGTTTAATAAATTGTACACCCAGTATTTTCATATGCCCTATAAAAAAGAAAATGAATAAAGAACAATTATGGTGGAAGGAAATTAGAGAAAATACAGCATTTACATTCCATATGCCCTAAGAATATTTGTTTTCAAATATAAGTATGCCCCAGAATCAGCTGAGTAGGTCATATAGATTTCTGGGTTCTAGCCTCAAAGATTGAATTTGAACTTTGAACTGCAAGTGATTCTGATGCAAGTATTTCTGGGATTTTGAAAAACAATAATCTATGGGAAAATAAAAAGACAAACCAAAACCCCCAGTTATCACTATGGTTGGGACTGATAATGTTTTCTTTCCTTATACTCTTTTTTCCAATTCCCACTTTCGTTTCCAGTATGCAAAAGGCTCAACATTTTTCTGAATACACAAATATACAATTAGTGGCTACATATGAATGAATAATAAAATACAATCATCATATTTTTGAAGTATGATTTCTACTATAACCTAAATCCTAAAAAATCATGCTCATATTATAATTGAATCTTAGATATACAGGATCAGTAAGAATTTGCTTTAGACTCAAATAAGCTAGAACTCAATTGTTTGCTTAAGAGTGCATCCACACAGAATTCAAGTTTAGCTATCCCATAACATGTGTTTAGAGATCAAGAAGGAAGTCCTAACACATGATTCTAAGTGAGAATAATCAACAGAGGTGGGTAGCGATGAGCCCTGCATGTCTTTACATTAACCCTACAGTACTTATGATTCACTTGCCTAACAAGAATATCACACTATAAAATGAAATACCAAGTGTTCTTCCTTTAAATTATACAGGATGGATATCTGAAACTAAAAACAAAGACTTAAAATTCTAAAAAGTTTATGTTGCTGGTGCACATCTTTAATTCAGAGGGAAGTGGATCTTTGTGAGTCCCAGACGTGCCACAGCTACATAATGAGACATTGTCTCAAAAAAAATTTATGTCAGGTATTTTCATTGAGAATAGGCATTTAATGCCAAGCATGGTAGGTGGTGCACATCTTTATTCCCAGCACTACAGAGGAAGAGGCAGGTGGATCTCTGCGTTTGAGGGCAGCTTAATGAGGTATACATAGTGAGTTCCAGGACAAATAGGGATGCATATTGACACTTCGGCTCAAAATTAGAATAAATGTTCTTAACATTTAGAATAAACTTATCAAATATTTTATTCCCAGATATTCCTTGCTAATGCATCTCTTATAACCCTTACAAAATAACTTTCATATTCTGTAAATCATCCTGCATGTTTTCTTTTACAGCAACTGTAGGCAAGAGGATTCTATACACTCTGGAAAAGTTTTAGGAAGACATCTTGTATTTTTATATACATAAAACTATCTGTTGGGATATAAAAAGTGCTCCTGAATTATCTGCCTACATAGGAGTTGTATATAGTTTTGAACCATATTCAGCGCACAAACCGAGAAACAATATTATCACATTTTTGTCCTCTTGCTTTATTCTAGGGAAGACAACTCTTCCATAAGCTCTTCTTTTTCTTGTTGCAACTCCTGCAAATGCTGCTGGTTTTGCTCCAATCTGTCCTCCAACCACTGCAGTAGAGGCCCACTGACTGCTGACATCTGACTGCACAAATTCTTGGTAAACACTTCAATAAGAAAAGAGAAAAAAAATATAAGATAACTATAAAAAGAACTATACACTGGCATGTTCCTACTATACTACCAACAATATCTTAGTTTTGGGCACAGAAAAAAAGGGCTTGAAGAAACAAGTTTCTAAAGTACTAAACTAAAGTTCTAAAGTAGAACTGGTAAATGATTTCCAGTAGTCAACAAGGGGGAAAAGAGCTGAGCAAAGCAGGTACATATTCTGAAGCCCTAGATCCATAAGCCAAAAAGAAATCTATGTAAAAAAATAAAATTAAATTTGAAAAAGGAAAAAGATAGCTAGCTCTTCATTTCTTCATGTTAAAGGGCTAAGAAAGCACAGACGGGACTGGAGTCCCGTCTCCAGTAGGACTCTACTGTTTCCTCAAATGGAACAGAATTAAGTCCACAGAATCCAAGCTTGTCTCTTCTGATCAGCACTTTAGGCTTATGCTTAGAAGGTTATCTAGCAGGGAAAGGGTACTTAAATGGCTTTTTTGGATGAATAAACAGATGAATGATGATATTTAGTGACTAACCTACCTCTCACTAATTTCAAAGTTTCAATTAAATATGAATTCTTTCATATACACGCACCTGTCTTTAGGCACTGCCCAGGTACATTGATCAGTCTGATTACTTTTGAGATGTTAGTATATTTTTTTTAAATTATTGTGATTTTAGAATATGGTTATATACCAACATTACCAATCTTAACTCTTTGCCATGTTTTACTGAGATAAAAATGATGAGATATAGCTTCCCTTTTTGTTTTCACAAAGAAATTATCTACCAATCAGAAACCTTTTATGATTGTTGCAGTGTATACATTTAAGCCCAGCACTTGAGAACATAGTAGTCTACATATTGAGTTCAAGAACAGCCAAGGCTACATAGAAAGACCCTGACTCAAAATAAACAAATAAATACATAAAATAGAAAAGAAAGCATTCCAATGTTATTCACCAGCAATTTAGTCCATAAATGTTTTGTTGTTGTTTGTTTTAGTTTTTTTTTTAAGTCACTCAGTAGCCAGGTTTTATTCTGGATCTCTGTGTAAACTTGTCTGGCCTCAAACTTATGGCAGTCCTCTTGCTCCTGCCTCACCAGAAATGGCACTAGAGACATGGAACGCCCTACTCTGTTTAGTCATTAAATAGGAAAATCTGGGTTAGCTGAATGGTAGATGTAGCTAGAGGTACGTGTATGTTGAAGAAAATAAATTGGTACATATATACTTATTTTTTGATCCTTCGACTTACCCAGGAATTCCTTCTCTATTTATTCACATGGAAAATATCCTGCCTGATGTATTCCCTTTCCTCTACCTGCTTGTCTCTGCTACAAGACTAAAATAGGTCGGTAGTAATGTGATAAAACCAGTTCATAATGGCATATTTCTAAAATTTCTGGAAGTTATTAAACATCCACGCTATGAAATACTATGGCAACTGGGATTCCCTAAGAGATAGTGTTTAAACATACCAGCACACTACTGAGCTAGTCTATAAAAAAGCTTTTCTAGCTTTCCTTCTGTCTTATCATAAGACCACATTTATAGTATTTAAGTGTCTATAGGGTTTCAAGGAAATGTAAGGAGCAAGATTAGTTAAATTTCTAGAGAAGGAAACTGGAAACTTTAAAGATGAATTAAAATTGCTTCTATAAAATGAGTATTTCAGAAATCGCTCCATATACTCCAGAAAAAAAAAATCTTACCCGAGCCATTATGGATCTTGGTTACTGAGTCCAGATGTGTAAGGCTAAAGGGATAAGGTACTTTAGGTTAGCAACAACGCAGAATCAAAATGGTCAGGTGTTTAACAAAATCATAACCTGCATTAGAACTTTGCCAATTTGATTAGATGATCTGAGTTCCCACTATGGTTAACTTTAAGTTTAATTTGGGAGATTTGATTTATTAGAAAATTCAAAAGATAATTCAAAGACATAATTATGAAACTACTATCTCTTCTAAAGCTCTTGATACATTACACATTTAGTAAATATGGCCCAGTAATACACAGTGGGATCACTAGGATGTTGTGGTTTCTTTTCACAACCAGAAAAGGAAATGTGTTTTGTCTTGAAGAATCCAAAATATATGAGGCAAGATAGTAAAGAGATCATTATAATATAGTGTGAGAAAGATGATTTGAAGCTGCTGTGAAGCTCTCTCCCAGACAGGTAAAAGGAAAGGGGCCTCAAAAGCTGAGCTGCTAAAGATAAAGGGTCTTCACTGAAGTTAACAACAGAAACACTGAAGAAGTGTTACCTATGAATCCTTCTATATGCATCCTGTTCTTCCTGACATAGGATCTTTGGCAGTTCTACTGCTGATTCAAGGCATACCTTCCCAATAGTGATATGAGGTACAATATGGATTGGGATTTCAATTCTCTCATACCTGTAAGACAACCAATTAAGATCACATTTTATCCTTTAATTAAAATAAGTTATTTACACTTTAATGAGTTTGGAATAT
Organism: Microtus pennsylvanicus; assembly: GCF_037038515.1. Lineage (NCBI taxonomy): Eukaryota > Metazoa > Chordata > Mammalia > Rodentia > Cricetidae > Microtus > Microtus pennsylvanicus. Next base: position 20,292,134 of record NC_134601.1, on the reverse strand, counting down.
GGAATGCTTCAAAGATTACATATTACTATAATTCATTAAGTTACTCAATTTGAAAGTAGACAGAGTTCAAATTAGGCTTTTCTGGAGAGCAAATTAGAAGTCTATTTGTGCACTCATTATTCTCTAGTCCCTTAGAGATTATGAATCCAGTTCTGTAAATTTAACATAAGCCTTTAGGAAACAACTAATACTGCTTTTAGTCAAAAAGTTGCATGAATCTGAATAAACTGACTCAAATGCAGATACTTCAGTGACAATATCAGATTCATTTTGTAGATGGAATTACTCACATAAATATCATCCCTCAGTTTTTATTCTCTTCTATGGATAAAACTAGGTAAGATATTTACACATACTTCCATTTCTTGGTAGAATGGAAGGTACAGACAGGCTTGTCTAAGTTCAGTCAAGTTCCTTGTATATATTTCTCATTCCCAATATGCTTAAAGTCTACATTAACAGTGGGGTCAGTGGATGATCCAGTCTGGGGACCCTCTACATTATGAAATCCATGGATACATGGCAGTAAAGTAGAATAAGATCTAGTTTTCTGCTGCCTTCTCTTCCTATCCACTAAAAGTGTCTTTTGGTCCTATATCATGATTTAGATGAAACATACAAGAAATTACAACTATCTTTCTTTTATCTATATTCACATAATTAGGGGAGAGTTAATGAAACAACATACAATAGTAGCCTTTGGGGAGTAAAATACAGTGATTAATATTAATGATGGGTCCAGAAACACTAAAGAAGTCAGTAGGCTACTCTTAGTTCTCTTAACAAGGTTTCCAATTAAATTTTCTGGGTGTATAAGCAGAAATGGTCTCAACAGTATACAATATGGAACATACATTTCCATAAATTCATGAAAGAAACTGCAGAGTTTCTGTCAGTTGACTAAAATTTAAAACCTAGAACCAGGATAAAACCATAAGTATCTAAAGCTAATGACAGAGATTCTGCCTCTGATAATAAACTAGTTTTTATAACAAGTTTTCCTACTAAAAACAATTAAAACACATTAAAGAAAAAACTGTCTGACAGTAGTCACTGGAGAGTTGCCAAGACAATAAGTAATGGGGCCAACAGGGAGAAAATTTCAGAGGTGATTCTCACAGATCCAATTTTCCCAGAAAAGTATGATTCTAAACAAGGAAATTTATAGGATTAGAAGTTGCAAATAGTTTTCAAAAGTACTGGTGAGTTCAGGATGACAAAATTATAGCTGAGAAAATGCAAGGGTAGAGAAGACCTGTAAACTATTCTCAGGCATATGATGGTAAACATACTAGGAACAAAAATAGAACTCCATCAGTATACTGACTGGTTTTGTGTGTCAATTTGACACAAGCTAGAGACATCATGGAAGAAGGCACTCCCAGTTATGGAAACGCCTCCGTGAGATTCAGCTGTAAGTCATTTTCTCAATTAGTGATCAATAGAGGAGGTGAGTGGTGCTATTCCTAGGATGGAGGTCCCGTTCTATAAGAAAGCAGGCTGAGCAAGCCAGGAGGAGGAAGCCAGCAGCACTCCTCCATGTCCTCTGCAACAGCTCCTGCCTTAGGTGATGCGGGATTCTCCTCTGTATGCTGTGAATATGTTTTTTTTTTTTTACCATTGGTTAATAAAGAAACTGATTTGGCCTATGGCAGGGCAGAATAAAGCAAGGTGGAAAATCCAAGGAGAAAGAGGACAAAAGAAGTTTGAGTCATGCAAGCACCATGTAGCTGCTGAAGGAGAAAGACGGCAGAACCTTACCGTTCCAGGAAGTCACAGCCTAGTGGTGATACACAGATTAATAGAAATGGGTTAAGATGTAAGCGCTAGCTAGGAATATGCATGAGCCATTGGCCAAATAGTGTTGTAATTAATACAATTTTTGTATGGGTGGCTGAAAAATTAAATTTCAGTCTCTGATAAAACTTAGGATCCTGCCCTGTTTGAGTTACTATCCTGATTTCCTCCAATGATGGACTATGATCTGGAAGAGTAAGCCAAATAAACTCTTTCCTCCCCAACTTGCTTTTTGGTCATGGTGTTTTGTTACAGCAATAAAAACCCTACCTGAGACAACTATATAGGAACTAAAAGCCTAGACTTGACTTATCCCAATTCCTAACTAAATACAGAGTGATCTGGTAGTTATACTAGCTAGAATTTAGAAAACCACCCAAACCTTCACTATAACGAAAAATATCAAATAATGAGATATAAAGGAAAAATATCTATTAACTGTGAAAATAAAAGTAATTTCAAATAAATTATGTTCTAGAAAGAAACAATGAATAGATTATGAGTAGAGATCAGTGACCACTCTTTCATTTGAGAAAGAGAAAAAGTACATGATAGGCTTTGCCTAAAACTTAATTTTGCTACAAGTAAGGAGAAATGAAGAAGGCATGTAATTATACAAGAGTATTGCTAGACTGAAAAATATAGAAACCTTAAGCATAGAATTAATTCAACTCGCCAGGCGGTGGTGGCGCACGCCTTTAATCCCAGCACTCGGGAGGCAGAGGCAGGCGGATCTCTGTGAGTTTGAGACCAGCCTGGTCTACAGAGCTAGTTCCAGGGTAGGCTCCAAAGCCACAGAGAAACCCTGTCTCGAAAAAGCAAAAAAAAAAAAAAAGAATTCAACTCCATCATCAAATTTAAACCACAAGCTTTGCTAAGAACACGGAGAATGAGATTTGAGCTGAAAAGCAGAGAAATCTTCAGCATTTTATATTTCTTAAATCTAAAACTCATGCTATACACGGAAAATGTGATGACCATTGGGCAGATGTCATCCTGTGCTCATATCCCAGCAATAAAGAGAGAAAGGAAGAGAAAGAGAGAGAAGAAATAAAAAGAAAGAAAAAAAGGAATTTAAAAAAATGAAGTAGGAATATAGTTCTGACCCAAATAACTTCTGAATGGATGTAAATTATGTCTTAAAATTTATATAATGAACTAATTCTCTTTTAAAAAATTTAGACAGGGCCTCTCGATATAGTTCAAACAGACCTGAAACTCACTTAGTATCTCAGGTTGGTCTGAAACTTGTGATCTTTCTTTCTCAGGCTTCCTAGTGCTGGGATTATAGGCTTGCATTATCATACCTGGTTCTTATCTATTCTCAAATGTACATGGAATGCTCTCCCCAGGATAGACCACATGCAAAATTTAAAAGTAATTTTTTTCTGATTATAGCATAGGAAACTAGAAATGAATGGCATAAGGAAAAATAGAAAATCCATAGATGAATAAGTTAAACAAGATACTCTTAAACAATAAATGGGTTAAAAAAAACTCATAAGAGAAATTAGAAGAAAACCTGAAACAACTGAAAATGAAAATCTATTATGAAATGAAGCAAAAACAATATGCTGAAGAAAGTTAACCCATTATTTATAGCCATAAAATTTTCATAAAATGAAAAAAGAATTAACAGGGAAAGATGGCTTAGTGGGTAAAGGTATTTGTTGCACAAGCATAATGACCTGAATCAGATTTCCAGGACCCAAACAGTAGATGGAGAACTGCAGAAAGTTGTTCTCTAACCCTGACATGTATACCATGGTATAGCACACCTCCACATATAATAAATATGTGCATGCAAAACACAAACATGCAGATAAATCCATAGCAACAGCGTTTTCCAGCCTCAACTTCACTATCAGTCATAGGTATTCCGAGTCTGAGGTAGCAGACATAAGATCTGCATAGGATCAAAATGTACAAAAGCATTAAAACCCAAAACAGAGAAATCTGGTGTGTTAATTACTTTTGTGGCAAGTACGTAACACCAATCTGTCACTAACAGTAAGAAACTGATTTCCAATAAAGCTCATGCCTGGCCTCATGGCGCATAGGGAGGAATGGGCTGACAAGAAAGGAAGAGTAAAGTACTAGAGTTTGTATATTCCAAAATGCACAGGAAATGCAAACAAAGATTGCAGAGTTGAACCTGTTCTAATAAAAAAATAACACAAACATGTACATATGTGTGATAAATATTTTTTAAAGTTGGGCATGGTGGCTCACGCCTTTAATCGCACTTAGGAGACAGAGGCAGGTGGATGTCTTTGAGTTCAAGGCCAGCCTGGTCTACAGAGTGAGTTCCAGGACAGTCAGGGGTACACAGAGAAACCCTACACCAAAAGCCCAAAACAAACAAACAAACAAACAAATAAATGTTAGGCAGTGGTGGTGTGTACCTTTAAGCCCAGTATTCAGGAGGCAGAGGCAGGAGGATCTCTGTGAGTTTGAGGCCAGCCTGGTCTACAGAATGAGTTCCAGGACAGTGGGGGGTACAACAGTGAAACCCTGTACCAAAAAGCCTAAACAAACAAATAAAATGAATGAATGCCAGGCGGTATTTGTGCATGATTTTAATCCCAGCACTTAGGAGGCAAGAGGATCAAACTTAAGATGCTAGGCTTAATAGCCTTGGTCCACATGCTGGGACTTTAAGTATGAGCCACCACACTCAGCTCAGCAAGGTTAACCTCTAATTACAAAAGTATTAATAACAAAAAATAAATAAATAAGACAAAAAAGTTTAAGTGCTCACTTTGGCAGCACATATACTAAATACAGAGATTAGCATGGTCCTGAACAAGGGTGACATACAAACTCATGAAGTGTTCCACAGTTACAAAAAAATAAATAAATAAAAGATAATAATTACCCATATGCTCATAATTATGGGGTACCAGAGTCGCTAATATTTATGAAACACTACTATGTGCCAAATATAAATATGGAAAATATTTTGTCTGCATTAAGTCTCACAACAGGCATGCAATATCACTTCTGTCTTATTTATTAATCTATTATTTTTTACTTTTAAAGCTTTTTTTTATGTGTCTGAGTGTTTTTGGCTACACGTATGTCTCTTCACAGTATATTTGGTACCCAAAGTGGTCATAAGAGGACATCAGACCCCCCGGAACTGGGGTAGCAAAAGATTGTGAGCCATTGTGTAGGTGTTGAAAACTGAGCCTAGGGACTCTACAAAAGCAGCAAGTGCTCTTAACCATTGATACACTTCTCCAGCCCATTACCTCTTTTTTACAAATACAAAAATCAGATGTTTAGCTGGGTATGGTGGCACATGTCTTCAATTCCAGCACTTGGGAGGCACAAGCAGAGGCAGATGGATATCTGTGAGTTTGAGGTCACCCTGGTCTATATTTTGAGTTCCAGGAGAGCCAGGGGGGCTACACAGTGAGACACTGTCCCAAGAAAAAAAAGGAGATGTTTAAAAAACTACACTAACTTTGTGAGTTCACAGTCACAGGGCTAAGTAGACAGTATATTTAATCTTCAAAGTCAGGTTGGACTCCAGTGTGTGAGTTATAACTGCCACAACACACTCATAATTTTTTTTTGTTTCCATTCTGGCTTGTATCTAACACAAATGTAACTGTTAGAATTTTGGGCCATGTTTGTATATGTAATCTCAACATTCAGGAAGCAGGATGAGGAGGATTGCCACAAGTCTGAGGCCAGCCTGGTCTACACAGTGAGACCTGGCATTAAATAACAATAAAATAATTTGTCCTTCAGAAAGACTAGAACAGCTGGGAGTTCCATTTACCACCAGCAATACAGAACAGCAGCCACATCCAAACTGAGCAATATTTAAAGCAAAAGTAAAACTATGACAATTTGACAGGAAAAGCAACATGTTATCACTAAAAATCACTTAAAAATAAAACATTTGTTTTTACAAATAATTTCTGTCATCTATTTTCATCCATGTTTTCATTTTGTTTACAGATTTTTTGAACCGCTATATGGTCAAACCTACCAGTCTTCCACCAATCACCATTCCCCTGATATATTTAGAAAACCTACCAGTAATTCATATGTTCTTCAGTTCTTCACTTAGAACCATCTAAACCATCTAAATTTTAACAGCCAGTTAAAATTGAAACTCATCTGTAGACCACTTTCAAAAGACTATGAGAAGACAAACACTTCTACCTTATATCTTTCTAATATCTTATAAAAAGTTCAAAATGGGAAAAACCTAACAATTTTCTATGAAATATTTGAAGAGTTCCTCTATTGACCTAAAACAGAAATAGCCATCAGATTGGATGAATAAGTAGAATGGAATTTCAGTATTTTTTTGGTCTTATGTCAACATCTTCTTAATTGAGTCAAGTTTCTACAATATATTGTTAACTATCCAAAATTTGTTAAAGGGATGTTTGGGATCCCCTGTAGCTTTTTCTGACTGAAAGAGTTTCCAGGTGTCATTCATCACATTCTTCCCATGTTCTGAATTAACTGTATTCACCTCTCTATCTTTACAACTAGAATCAAACAAGGGGCATAGGAAAAACTAGCAAACCTGTCCAGGGTTCCTTCTTGTTGTCCACCGAAAACATTAAAATAGTAATTGGTGCATTCTCTGCTAAGAAAAGACACTTTGGTTCCCATCATGTTCACTGAGAAACTGACTATATTCATTTTCTTTATGATATTTACCAAACAGCGTATATTCAAAAAGTGACTTAAGCCAGAAACATTTGGAGAGTCTAACAATTTATGTTCAAAAGTACTGCTGATGACTTGTCTATGGTGGGATCACTGATCAGAGTCACTCTGATACCACTGGCCAGTTTTAGTCCATGACATTCTTGGTAATCTTGGTCTTCTATTCTCTGGATAGGAGTATTATATAGTTTGCTATGGCGGCATCTCCGTAGTTCCTTATTACTGCTTTTTAAAACTATCTATAAATATATAGACATGTCAACAATTTCATTATTATATTATTACATTGGTGATTCCTGTTTCTCATTTCTTTACTAAGACAGTCCCACTCTGTGGCCCTGTCTGGCCTAGAACTCACTATATAGTCCACACTGGCCTTGAACTCATAGAAATTTACCTAACTCTGCCTTCTGAGTGCTAGGATCAAAGATATGCACCACCATGTCTGGCTCACTCATCTTTTTATTGATAATTTGTCTTTATTGTTTTGACGTTTAGCCCAGGTTGTCACTGAACTTGCTCAGCAGCCAAGGTAATCTTGAACTTCTGATTCTCCTGCCTCCACCTAACAAATACTGGTAGATTATAGTGATTTACCACCAGATCCAATATTAAGACTTGTTTGAGACAAAGTTTGGCAATGATGTCATGGTGTGGCCTAGCTGAACTCATTATGCAATTGAGATTTTCTTCTAACTCACTGCAATCCTCCAGAATCAGCCTCCTAAGTGTTAGGATTACAGGAATGAACTATCATGTCTAATGTTAAATTTTTCTCCTAATATTCCAGATAGTTTACCTTTTTAAAAAAATATTTATTTATTTATGATGTATAGTGTTCTGCCTGCATGTATGTCTGCAGGCCAGAAGAGGGCACCAAACCTCATTACAGATGGTGGTTGCTGGGAATTGAACTCAGGACCTTCAGAAGAGCAGGCAATGCTCTTAACCGCTGAGCCATCTGTCCAGCCCCTAGTTTACCTTTATTAGTTATAAAATTGGCAAATATTTTCAATCTTATAGGCTGCCTTTTCACTTTCTTAATATCTTCTCATAAACAAGTTCTGTTTTACAAATGTATCTATTCTGTTATTCATGTTTTGCTGTCACATCTATGAAAACTTGTCATATTGCAAAGCTCAAATGTCATCAGATTTAACCTACGTTTTCTAAGTATTTATGGTTTTAGATTACATATTTAGTTCACTAGTTTATCTGTAGTTAATTTCTATATATGCTGTGAAGTGGGGGTTCCAACTTTACTGTTATGTATATATAATCATTAAAGCACCACTCAGAAGAAAATATTCGCTTCTCATTCAATGACATTGGCACCCTTGCCAAAGGTTGATTTGGTTTTATTTTGAATCATTCAGTTCATTCCATTGGCATATATATATATTAGTTTCACACTATGCAAGCTTTATATTAAGTTTTAAAAACTTATTTATCTGATTTTGTCTTCTTTTTATCAATATTGGTTATTCCATACATCTTAGATTTTATAATTATCTTTTCCATGTATGCAACAAAAAGGACCTTTGGAATATAAGTATTTCATTGACTCTAGATATCTTTAGGGACTACTATCATTTAACAATATCAAGTATTCTATATATCACTGTTTTAGTTTTTGTTAACTTGACACAAACTCAAGTAACCTGAAAAGAGGAAACCTTAATCAAAAAATTGCATTCATCAAATTAGTCTGTGGGAATATCAATGAGAGAAATTTATTGATTAATGATTGATATGGGATGGCCCAGCCCACTGTAGATGGTACCACCCCTGGGCAGGTGGTCCTGGGTGTTATAAGAAAACAGCTGAGCAAGCCAGTAAGTCACACTCCTTCATGACCTCTGCATCAGTTTCTGCTCTAGGTTTTTATCTTAAATTCCAGCAATATCTCCCTTTAATAGTAAGCTATAAGATAAAAGATGAAACAAACCATTTAATCCCCAAACTGTTTTAGCATTGTTTTATCACTGAAATAAAGAAGCAAACTCAATCACATACATATACATATAAATATGTATGTGTAAATTCTTTTATTTCTTTTAGTACTTTCTAGTTCTAATGCATCAAATTTCTTCTCGCCTTGGTTAAATTTTCTCTTGTATCTTTTACTAAACTTAATGCTATTTTAAATAAAATTATTACCCCATATTTCATTTGTAAAATGCTGATAAATACAAACAACTGATTTTGTGTTTTGAACATGAACCATGAAACTTTGTCTAACTTTGATGTTGAACCTCTTGCTCTGGTCATAATTACCAGTTCAATGTTGAGTAACAGTGCCAATTGTTTATATTATTTCTGCTGTTATGTGGCAAACTTTTCTTTGTCAACAATGTATATAACATCTAATTTACAGTTTTAATAAATGCCCATAAATGTTGTAGAAGTTCCCTTCTATTTCTAGTTCTCTAAAGAGAAAGGGAGCAAATATAGAGGGATGGGGGGAAAGAAATTGATGTGTCCTACTAAGAAAGAGAAAGTTGTGAGAGAAGCTGATAGTGGACCTGCTTCTGCTAGGATGTCAAGTCCATAAGACAGGAATGTGTTAGATAAGTTAAAGAGAATGCTAACCTTGAGTTCAGGACTTATGCCTCAATTCTCATAACTATTATTAAGAATAAAACAGCCGGGCAGTGGTGGCACACGCCTTTAATCCCAGCACTCGGGAGGCAGAGGCAGGCAGATCTCTGGGAGTTCGAGGCCAGCCTGGTCTACAAGAGCTAGTTCCAGGACAGGAACCAAAGCTACAGAGAAACCCTGTCTCGAAAAACCAAAAAAAGAATAAAACATTTCAGAGAAGTGGGACTCAGAAAAAAAGTCTCACCATTCTTAGGAACTTACTAGAGGATCTCTCCAGAAAAATGACAATAAATCAAGAACCCTACAATGGATAAAACTCAGGAGAATAAATAAAGAAACAAGCCCCCCACCACCCTGGATATCAGTTGAGCAGCAAGCCAAAGTGAGATGTCAGATCAGGTTAGGATGGTTTCATGGAATAATCCTTCAAATGTGGAGATTCCAAATGTTTTCACATTATTCCTAAGAGTTTAGAACTTAAGGAAGTGATAAAAATGAAGGAAAAAATCTATTCAAAACATTATGTAAAAGCAAATAAAAAGAAAACAAAACAAAATCTATGCAAAAAACATCATTAATAATACATAGTTCATATTAGTTGATGAGGGAATAACATTTACCTAATTGTAATGATAAAATTTATTTTCTATTATGATTTAATCAATACACAAAACATATACAATGAAATTATGTTTATAATCTTGAGCAGAGATGCTTGTAACTATGAAAATTTAGTAATCATGGAGAGCCAAATCAATATTGTCTAATGTCAACTGTTAATAAAATATAAAGGCAAACTTTAGGTGGGTGTGGTAGCCCATGTCTGGAAAGCTCAACACACAAGGAGGAAGATCGTGAGCTCAGACTGGAGTACATAAGACCCTGTCTCAAAACACAAAAATAAAAAGAATCGAACTTTATTAAAGATTAGAAAAGTAACCCCCAAAAATGAAAACATAATAACTACATTTTTGGAGAATGGAAGTGGGATGGTATCAGTGACTATCATCTTTATTTGTGACAGCAAAAAAACAAAAAAAGTAGACAGAGTTTTGGTTGTTTGTTTTGATTTCGTTTTGGTTTTTTGTTTTTTAAGATAGGATCTTATTTATGGGACTCTGGGTTCAATCCTTAGCAAAACTGAAAAAGTTTCTGTAGCAACAGAGAATTATCTATAAAAATCTCTAAATTTCTTCACTTTTGGTCTTTGTTTTAGAACACACCAGAGAAAGGAAAACTAGCAGTACAACACAATTTGGGAACTATGGACCAAGATTATGTGTCTGACTTCAGCTTCCTAGACTTTCAGAATACACAAACTACTAAAGAAATTCTATTTTTTTAAGAATTGTTAGTAGGGGGCTGGAGAGATGGCTCAGAGGGGAAGAGCATTGCCTGCTCTTCCAAAGGTCCTGAGTTCAATTCCCGGCAACCACATGGTGGCTCACAACCATCTGTAATGAGGTCTGGTGCCCTCTTCTGGCCTGCAGACATACATACAGACAGAATATAGTATACATAATAAATAAATAAATATTAAAAAAAAGAATTGTTAGTAGGTAAGAGTAGAAATATAGTACTATTAGTGCCTTACTAATGAGAAAAATTAAATGAAACAGAACAATCAATTTCATGACTAGGAGTCCATAAATAATAACATCTCTGTCATACTTACTCTGAGCTTTTTTGGGCTTGTATGGATTGGAAGCAAGTGTAGAGTACCCGACCAGTCTATTTAAAAAAATAGAAATGAAATGTAATACACAAAAGGATTTTTTTTTCTTGAGACAAAATATCTGGATATCTTTACAGAGTACATTATAGTATTCAATATACATATACAATGTATAATAACTGACTCAGTATAACAAGCATTTCTATCTTTAACTATTAATCATTTTGTTTGTTTTTTTAAGACAAAGATAGCCTAGGCTGTCCTGGAGCTCGATCTGTAGACTAGGCTGTTCTTGAACTCACAGAGATCCACCTGCCTCTGTGTCCTGAGAGCTAGGATTAGATTAAAGGCATGAGACACCATCACCATGTGTACCATTAATCATTTTTGAGTTGGAGATTTCATAGCAATTTAGTAGACTCTAACTTAAAGCTCAAAGGCTTTTATGAACATACAAGGCTAAAAGAGATTCCAAAGGTTATAGAATATGCCATAATAAATCAATTTCTGTGAGAAGGATCACATACACAATTAACATAAATCACAGCCAAACATCTTCTCATGAAACAATTACTAACAAATACGAGAACCAGGAAAGTGATTAACCTCATTTATTATTTGAGGACAATACGCAAATTAAATTGTGAAAAAAACCAAAAGCATTTCAAAAAAATTATAAAGTTCCAGATATTGAATTCTAGTGTTTCTGAATTCATGGAAAATATTCATTATTAGCATACTTATCTTCTACACACCATGATTAAAGCTTTATTATCTTTTGCCTAGATTACTGGCAATATCTTCCTAACTGGTTTCACTGATGCCATTAATTTTACCCTTCTCACTCCAATCCTGTCCAGTCCACTAGCAATATAATACCTAGAGTAATTCTATTAAGATATAAAGCCACCCTGTAATGGCTTCCCCAACTCAGAGGCAAAGTAAAGGCCTTTCAAGAACTAGTTCCCATTACATTTTGGTCCTCTTTAAGGATAACCAAACCAGAAGACTTTCAAGAGACAAAAAAGGCTAGTGAAACAGAGCATTGTAATATAAGTATAAAAATTGAGACTGAGGCAAATTGGAATACATTGTCATCATCTTCCCCTCTATACTATAGTCACACCAGCTTCCTCAATGTTCTCTGAAAATGCCACATTCACCATAGGGTGCTTGCACTTGCTATTTTCTCTGTCAGGGATGATCTTCCCCCAAGAAACACTCAAGACTTGCTCCCTTACATACTTCTAATCTTGACTTGATAACCCTTCCCACTGAAAACTTCCCTGACCAACCTATTAAAAATGAAAAGAGATTTTTCTCCAACTGTATCTACTCTGTGTATAAACACACACACAAATGTGTATGTACACAAACACTTATACATAAAATACCTTTGTATTTTTGTCTTCTATGAAACAGGAAAAAATAAGTCCTACAAAGCCTTGATCCATCATTTGGTACATGGCTTGGGTACGAACATCTGAAATATAAATAAAAATATTCTGTTAATAACCTATACTTAGCAGATTTTATTTAGAGATAATAGTAAGGACTAATTATTAGTTACCTTATCAACACTCATATTCTACAGGCAAAATAGAGATGTATTGTAATGATATATAAATGTCAGAGCATATTTTGCCAAGTTAGAGAAATATTATGAAAAGTTTGCTATTAAATAGTAACTCTAGGATGCTTAGCCTGAGTGGCCCTACTACAAAATGTAGCACAGAAAAAAATTAGCTATCCCTAAAACTTCCTAATTTTCTCTAGACTACAAGATAGGCTTTGGAAGTGACAAAAGAATTTCTTAGAAGTAATGCCTTCTAAGTTTCCCTTTTGATGACCATGATATGTAATGGAGGAAAAATGATATTCATTTGAGGAAAATAAACAAGCACTGCGACCTTATAACACTTACCGACATGGGAAGGCCAAACGGTTATGTGAGGGTGAGAATGATACCAGCCAACAACTCTCATGGGACGACCTGTTAGTTCAGCCAACCTGTATGTTTGTCAAGGTATTTTCAAAATAAGAAAAATCCTGATGCTTATAATAAAGGCTCAAAATACATAATTAAGGGTGAAATAAGATTGATGCACAGAATTTCCAATGTTAGTCACTTAAAGTCATTTTTTAAATATAACTCATATTTCTATTATTGTCTTATTCCAATTGTGCAAATGTTTGTTCACTCAAATCTTTACATTCTCTGCAAAAAAGCTTGTTTAAATCTTTAAAATTCATTTATATTTTCAATTTGAGAATCTTCATCTACTCCTACTTCCAGTAAAAAAATATATAAGAAATCAATGTGTGTGTACATTTATGTCCACTGGTTCACAATTTTCCTAATGCTATGGTGATACTTTAATATAGTTCCTCATGTTATGGTGACCCTCTAACCATAAAATATTTTTTGTTGCTACTTCATAACTAATTTCCTTTCTATTATGAATCATAACGTTAATATTTCTGGAAATAGAGGTTCACCAAAGCAGTCATGACCCACAAGTTGAGAACCATATATATATATACTGATATGTGTACATTGTAGGACGGAACAGACATGCTAGGCAAGTGCTCTGACTTTAAGCCATAATAATTTTTTTAATTTATGTCTATAGTAAGCTGTCAAATATTAAAAAGAGCAAAGTAAAGTGGTTGTAGGCCAAAGTTCACAATTCAGTTTCCCATGTCCTGTAAAATGATGCTTAGTTTTCCTAAAAACTACCTATATTAAAATACAACCAAATGATTGCCATTTTGACTGAAATGAAATAGGATCACAATATAAATTTGATTTGCATGTCCTTGATGGCTGGATGTTAAATACTTTAAAAAGATTTATTTTTTTATTTTATCTGTGTGTTTTACTTGCATGTATTATGTGTACCATGTGCATGCCAGGTGCCCAGAGGTTTCTTCTTTTGAGAACATGAATCATGAAGAATTGAGTGCTACTTTTTCCTAGTTTCAACTCTGTTATAGTTTCTTCTTTTTGTATAGATAAGTGAATAAAAAAGTAATTGAGGGATTAAGGAGGTTAAGAGCACTGGTTGCTCTTCCAGAAGATCTGGGTTCAATTCCCAGCACCCACATAGCTGCTCACAACTATTTTTAACTCCAGTGCCAGGGAGTTTGATACTCTCTTCTGGTCTCCAAGGCATTGCATGCACATAGAGAGTAGACAAACATGCAGGCAAAACACCCATATAATTGATAATGAAAGTTAAAAAAAAACAACTTAAGTGAAGCATTACTGCTTCAGAACGGTCATTCTAACTATATTAAGATGTATAGAGTTTTGGACTGGGAAACTGTCTGAGTGGCTAGGTTAAACTAGCTGTTTTTATTTGTGAGTTAATTGGAATAAAGTCATTTAATTTTAAAAAGAATGCACTCTCTACTAGGTTCATTGAGCATATATTGATTGGCAGCGTTTTCTGGTGTTTAATTTTTACAATTCTGTATACATTCCAGATATTTACTGCCTGTCTGAAGTATAGTCAGCAAAGATTTTTCTTCCATTCTATGTAAGGGCTGGAGAAATGGTTTAGTGCTTTAGAGCACTGGCTGCTTTCCTAGAGAATCCAGGTTCAATTCCAAGCATCCATATGGCAGTTCATAACCATCTGTAAGTTCAGTTCCAGGAGATCCGACACCTTTTTCTAGCTTCATGGGCACCAGGCACACACACACATATATAAGCAGGCAAAATACCCCCACACATAAAATTAAACACACACACACACAATACATTTTATACAACTAAGTCTGAGGAACAGTACACTAGAGTCAGGCCAGGTGGACTACCCAGAACCTAAGTGGATCATTAAGTCTGGTGGCTTTCAGGGAGAGAACATCTTCAAAGAGACAGAACCCTAAATATATCCAGTGGGTCCCAACTGAGTACTCCACAAAGCACAGAGGAACACAAGTATGTGAGGAAAGGACCTGAGGCCCAAGAAAAAGTAACTGCCCCTTACAAGGGTGATGGTAAGTAACTACTTGGCCCTGAGAAGCAGATGGGACCAGCAGTTGTTTCCCCCTATAATACCCTGCCAAGGTAGAAAGGCATCTTTTAGGAGGCAGGGGGCAGAGTGCTTAGAAGGGTCCTATCTTAGGAATAAGGAAAACTTCCTATACTCAGAGTTGCTATGCTCTCTCTACACAGTTAAACCTGAAAAGGCTCAGATGCTCTCCAAGTTGCTCAACAGCATCCTAGAACCCAGTGCTCATGTGTCTGTATAGCAAGACAGAACATGTCTCAAACAATTAAAAAAAACTAAAGTTGAAAGAAATAAAAGTATTTTAGTTTTAAAACAGAGTTTCACTACATACCACAGGCTGGTTTCTACCTTTAAGTATTGGGATTACAGGCATGTGCCATTATACCCTAGCTGACAAATTATTTTCCTGGGCAGATTAGCAATACTGAAACACAGAATAATCATTTAGATGAAGCATGACATTTGGGGACCTGTCATGTCACTAAAGCCCCAGTTTCACACAGAGATGGAGCCTTGTAGTAGCTCTATAAGCTGACAGACAGCTTTCTTCATAAAGTAATTAACAGCATTTCTAGTCAGGATATTCTCTATAGAGATTATCACACTGTTTGGGATTTAATAGATGTATGTATATGTGCATACTCTAGAAAATGTTAGCCAAGTTTTCAAAGCTTTAGTTGGTTAAAAAAATGTATCTGATAAAGAAGTATCTCAACTACTGGATCAACTGAATTACTGAATAAATTTCTTCAATAAATAACCATGCAAAGATTGAAAGATAGGGAAGATGAAATCAAGTAGGCCATGTTAGGAGAATCTGTTGATAATTCTTCCATACTAATAAAGGATTTTGATTGGCAGTTAGGGCTTGCACTTTCTGGTGGCAAAGTTGCTACATTAGGAGCTGGAGAGATGGCTTAATGGTTAAGAATCTATACCACAATTGCAGAAGATATGGATTTAGTTCCCGGCATCCACATCAGGCAATTCACAACTGCCTATAACTCCAGCTTCAAGCGATGCAATGTCTTCTTCTGAACTTTTCAGGCACCTGCATTCACATATGGCTTATATACCCACACATAAGATAATAAAATACATATTTTAAGATCGCTGAATTACAAATGAAATCATGTGAGCAACATTTTCTTGTGTGTATCCAAGGGACACTTAGGGAGTGTACTTCACACAAAAAAAACAAATATCATGATGTAAAATGAAGCAAACTATATTTTTGACATATGTAAAGACACTTTAGACTCTAACAAATTCCTTAGAAGTGGCAAATAAGATGGACCTGAAGTTTAAATATCAAGAAATGATGAATACCAACGCTATGAGATTTCAGTGCTCCAACTGATATAGAAGAGTGACTACTGTGTATTCAGAAACCCTATAATGTTTGACTGCTACACCAGGAAAGCAGCAGTGATGATATTGCCAAGTTAAAAATCTATCAATGAGGCTGGGCAGAGGTGGCACACGCCTATAATCCCAGCACACAGGAGGCAGAGGTAGGCAGATCTCTGTGAGTTCGAGGCCAGTCTGGTCTAGTACCAGGACAGGCTCCAAAACTACAGAAACCCTGTCTCAAAAAACCAAAAGAAAAAAATCTATCAATGTGAGCAAAGTGGTGGTGGCGCATGCCTTTAATCCCAGCACTCAGGAGGCAGAGGCAGGCAAATCTCTGTGAGTTTGAGGCCAGCCTAGTCTACAGAGCTAGTTCCAGAACAGCCAGTGCTGTTACACAGAGACACCCTGTCTCAAAAAAAAAACAAGAAAAACAAAACAAAATAAAATTTATCCATGTCCTAAAACAAGGAGATTTTATGGTGAAAAAGAAAATGTATAAAAAGATGAAAAAAGGTATAGGAGGGATTGAAGAGATGTTTCAGTGGTTAAGAGACCTGGCTGCTTTTCCAGAGGACTCAGGTTCATAAACTCCAGTTCCAGGGGATCTGTCACCCTCTTCTGGCCTCCTTAGGTACCAGGCACACATGTGGAACATTTACAGCTTAAAGTAAAAACAAATACAACTTTTTAAAAAGCTATAGTGGCAAAATTTTTCATAACTAATTTATCTAATTTCTTAAATACTTAAGAAATTTGTGCAAAAGTTCTACTATAAGCTAAAGATTAGTTCAAAAGTAATGTAAATGCACAAAGCATTAATATACCTGAATATGAAATTACATATGACTAATAAAGAAATATATTTTTATGTGTAATCAATCCAAGATCTTTGAAAAACCTATTTTTTTTTTTGTTTTTCAAGACAGGGTTTCTCTGTAGCTTTGGAGCCTCTCCTGGAACTAGCTCTTGTAGACCAGGCTGGGCGGTGGTGGCACACGCCTTTAATCCCAGCACTCGGGAGGCAGAGGCAGGCAGATCTTTGTGAAAAACCTATTTTAAGAGATTGTATATAAACTAGAATATTCTATCTTACTTATATTTCAAAGTATTATAAAATAACAAAATTTAATAGAGAAAAACTTGATGAGATATCAACAAAATACTCTAAATGCATATAAAAACTTTAAATCCTAAAATATAGACAAAGCAAAAAGAAAGTAACATTAACAGTATTGCTTTTTCATTTCCTGTCTGACTGGGAGACTATACTCCAAGTAATAAAATATTGTTGGGCTAGCTGGTGTTGTCTTACATTTTTAGTCCCAGTCCTTGGGAGGCAATGGTAGGTAGATTTCTGAGTTCGAAGACAGTCTTTTCTACAGAATGAGTTCCAAAGACAGCCAAAGAACTCTGTCTCAAAAAACCAAAATAAATAAATTAATTAAATTTAAATTAAATAATTAAATTTAAAAAAGAAAGAAAAAAGATACTTTTACAAAGTGTATATTTTGTTATTGACTTCCAATGAACTGTTAACACATAAATACGCTAAATTCAATATTAACAATTTATTACAAAATGAACCTATAAGACAGGAGGTGGTGATGCAGGCCTTTAATCCCAACACTCAGGAGGCAGAGGCAGGCTGATCTCTGTGAGTTCAAGGCCAGCCTGGTCTACAAAGTGAGTTCCAGAACAGCCAGAGCTATTACACAGAGAGACCTTGTTTCAAAAAACAAAAAAAAAGGAAAAAAAACAACAACAACAAAAAAATAAAAATAAAAGTGGACCTACAGAAAACAAACCAAAAAAAGGAAAATTTAAATGTAAGTAGTATACATGCGGGCTGGAGAGATGGCTCAGAGGTTAGGAGCACTGCCTGTTCTTCCGAAGGTCCTGAGTTCAATTCCCAGCAACCACATGGTGGCTCACGACCATCTGTAATGAGATCTGGTGCAGAATACAGTATATATGATAAATAAATAAATCTTTAAAAAAAGTAGTATACATGCATAACACAAACTTTGAAAAGTATACAAAGAAGCTAGATGTTATGGTAGCCATCTGCAATCCTAGCACTCAGGAAGTGGAAGCCAGACCAGACTAGGCTACAGAATAAGACCTTCTCTTAAAAATAAAAATTATAAAAAATATTTTAAAATTCATTTTCTCCAGTCTTATGTACAGATAGAACCAGGAAAAGATTTAACTTAATCCAGTTGAACAATAAACCATTAGAGGCACTAATATAAAGCTAACTTGCCACAGATAAAGTATGGAATTCAGACTACAGGAAACAAATAATTCTTTGGTTATCTTTTTTTTTTTTTTTTTTTGGTTTTTCGAGACAGGGTTTCTCTGTGGTTTTGGAGCCTGTCCTGGAACTAGCTCTTGTAGACCAGGCTGGTTTCGAACTCACAGAGATCCGCCTACCTCTGCCTCCTGAGTGCTGGGATTAAAGGCATGCGCCACCATCGCCAGGCTCTTTGGTTATCTTTAACATGGAATAACGTGTTCAGTTCTCTTCATTGCATTTTTCTGAGGGAACGTTTCACAAACTAATCTTTTCAGGGATAGGAACCAAGATAATGAAGAACCTAGAAATTAGAAAAACTGGAAGAGCAGGAAGGAATGGAGTCAATGCATAGAAAGTATGATGGGAAGCAAAAGAAACTGCCTATAGAGCTCACAGTTACGGTGTTTTACCCTGGGTCTTGTGGATATTTGTAAGCATGACTGTTCAAAATATATTTCTTCCAATAAAAGAAACAAAAAGAAATGAAATTCTGATTAACCTGGGATGAGGAGAT
This sequence comes from Microtus pennsylvanicus, assembly GCF_037038515.1. Classification (NCBI taxonomy): domain Eukaryota; kingdom Metazoa; phylum Chordata; class Mammalia; order Rodentia; family Cricetidae; genus Microtus; species Microtus pennsylvanicus. The sequence goes on along the minus strand of NC_134601.1, from coordinate 20,273,181 downwards.
AGCTCAGTTTACAAGGTACTTGCATTTTAAGTACAAGGCCTTGAATTTCATCCCCAGAACTCAGAACCCAGTCAGTAAGAAAGTAACAGGCCTAGATAGATGGCTCAGTGTTTAAGATTGTTCTTGCAGAAAATCCAGGTTGAGTTCCCAGCACCTACTTGGTGACTCACAGCCATTTATCTCTAACTCCAGTTCAGGGAATCTAATGCCCTTTGACCTCTGCAGGCACCAGGCACACACATAGTGCACATATATACATGCAATTAAAACATTCATATACATAAAAACTTAATTAAAAAAGAAAAAAATTGACAAAATATGCTGGCAAGGTTATAGGGGAAAAGGAACTATTCGTGGGAGTATAAACTGATACCATGGCAATGGAAATCAGCATGAAGGCTCCTCAAACACATAACTCAAATATAACTACCATAGGACCCAGCTATACCACTCCCAGGTATATATTTCAAAAACCCCATAGCCCTGAGATATTTCCAGATTCATGATCATTGCTGTTCCATTCACATCAAGGAAATGAAAGCAGCCTAGATGCCATCAACTAATGAATGAAAAACTAAATTGTGGTGGAGTTAGAAAATATATTGAGTGAAGTAGCCAAGATCCAGAAAGACACATGTTATAAGGCATAAGTTTTTTTTTCATATGTGGATTGTAGCTTTTAATTTTTATATATGTATATTTTTGTAGGAATAAATGTGTGTAGATATGAGGAAACCAGAAAGAGGCCCATGAGGGGCAGGAATAGGGCTTTCAGGAAGCACAATGTGGAGGGTGATAGAACACATGTATAAGCAGAAAGAAAATACTGAGGACAGATTTAAGTAGGGGTGGGGGCAGGGCGATGGTGGAGCAGAGGGAATGGAGGTAGGGTCAACTGAATATAAGCATGTAGGAAAATATCATATGGAAACTTCCTACTTGGCAAAGTAAAAATTGTTAAAGGTAAAAAGTGTTTAAAAGAAACAGTACCCAAATATAGACACACACACGAGAGAGAGACAAACAGACAGAGAGAGAGAAAGGGGGTAAGAATGACTAACCAAATAATTATATCTAAAGAGTCAATATGAAAACCAGGGAACACTCACCAAGGAGAAAACTTATGAAGCCACCTAAAGTAAGATGACTATAGTCATCGCATCTGTGTGGCCCAGAAGCCCCACAAAACACAAAGCATCTAATATATTAGTAAGGATATTTCTGCCTCTGTTGAGGCTGCAGACAGCTGCTCTGGAGAAATTTCTACACGGTCCTTTCTCTTGTCAGAACGTCGCAAGATAATGACAGAATGGATGTGAACAATTCTGATGGTATCCATCTAAAGAAAAATCCAAAGAAAAAGTTATTTCTCTCTCTGGTCAATTATACTTCTCTCTCCAATTTCCTGTAATTATAGGATTACATTTTACTAAAGTAGCAGTACAGAATTTCAGTTTTGAAAACTGATGCTTTTGTTATTAATGATGCAATGTTATTTATGTGTGTATACATAAATATACATATAGTATTTCTGAGTCAGAGTTTCACATAGTTCAGCTTGGCCTCCAACATGCTTTGTGGCTGGGGCTGGACTTGAACTTCTGATATTCCTGCCTGTATCAATGCATGATATTCCCAATCGAGATATATATTTCAGAATATTCAGATCAAGGATATACTTCTTGAATAATCATCTAAGATGTACAAAATGTATTATCATATGAAGGTATATAAAAGTGTTCAAATGCTAATAATATGGTTGAGGAAAAAGTATTATACACGAAATCACACTAAAGTAATGGAGAAAAATCAATGTGAGGAAATCAGAAGAGTAACTTCATTAGAAAAAATTATTCATAGAGAAGGTAGGCAAATGTATGTATTTTTTTGATTGCTGTGTGTGGACATATAGAATTCCTGCAACTGCCAAGTGGGTATATGAGCTACAGAAGAGGTAAAGTGTGAGTAAAATGTTTGGGAAATAGATTGATTAAGTGATGTAGTTGCAGAGCTCAAGGTGGGCTGGAAGATAGGAAGTCTAAGAAAATACAGAATAAAAGCATGTAAAAAGTTTCTAATATCATGTAGTAAATTTCAAGATGAATTGGAAAGAAATTAAACACGGCCATATTCTTCTGGTAGTACTTAAGCTTAGGCTCAAACAGAGACAACAAAATTTTCACGAGGTAACAAAAAGTATGGAGACTGGGGCCAGAAGTCTGGGCCTAAATCAAGAGGGGTATCCACATTTAGAACAGTCTAGAGTTAAAGGTAGAAAATAGACAAAGAAGACATAAGGAGCAGTGAAATGTTTCAAGTTTGATTAGGGGTGGGGTGTTTGGCTTTCAATGACAGAAATGGAAAGACAAAAATAAACTCTGAGAGGAATTTTTTTATATAAGCTATGCTCACCCTACTGTACAATATAAAATGCATTAGGCACAGCTCTTAAAACGTAAAGTCTGATTTTAAATGAGCCATAAATATGATACCAACTATAATTAAAACACTTAATACAAAAAAGGAGGGTGAAGAATGTGAAATATCTCAACATTTCTTAAATATTGATAACTTTAAAAATGAGAACTAAATAAAATATACCTGTATCGTAACATTATTTTCATCCTTTTGCTGTACTTATTTATTAAAGAAAATGTGAATATAGCTAAAAGTTAGCATTTTGGTATGAATAACTATACTGAATAGACAAGTATCAAAACAAGGTATCAATTGCATAACAAATACTGACTATTCTTTTAATAAATAAAATTTTATTGAAGGAATAACATATTCTTTGTGTTGTAGCTGTTTGACAAGGTCTCACTCTATAGCTCAAGATGGCCTGCAACTTACTATGTAGCTAAGGTTAGCCTGAAACTTGCAATGATCCTTTGCCTCACCTCTTCAGTGCTAAGATTACAGGTGTGAGCCACCTGGCTTTGTAACTTGTTGAAAACACAACAGAGATAGCTCAAAAGCTTATATCTCAGAAGTCTGTTATGCTTTTGCTTTATTCAGTTACTTAGAGTTCCCATAAATCATGTGTTCCTATTTTATGGGTCAGTGGCTTTTCACACACTCTCCCTTCTGTGTAAATACTTTCACTTGGTAAGCTCTTTCATATTAAGTTCCTGACCATACGATAAATATCTAATCATTTTCCCTTTACATGTATTCTTTCATAATAGATATGCACTTATTTCTGCTAGAACACACATGGTACTCTTCACACTTTTCTCCTGTACCAGAATACAAGCTTCTCAAAAGCAGGGGCCATATTTCATTCATGATTTTCTTACCAGCAACTAGTACAATGTGTGGTGGGCATAGAACAGACAAAAAATAAAATTAGGAGCAAAGACAGATGCATCCCCTCTCAAAGAATAATGAGACATATGACTGAATTTTCAATAGGATTTATGAAAACCCAAAGATTACATCTTAGAGAAATAAAATAAAATACATGCAAACCAAGAATTCTAGAATCAAAGAATGTATCCTTTAAACTGCAGACAAAATAAAGATGTTTTCAGATGCCTAATGGAGGGAATTTATTATTAGGACAGAAACATTACAGTTCTTCAGGCAGGTAATTCCAAAAAATGAAGAAATGATTGAATGCCATAAAAATATTTGTATAAACACAATGAATACAGAATGTACAAAAAGTAATAGCCATGTTAAATAAAGCTTAACATACATATAGAATTAAAATGTATGACAATAATCCAAAAGGCAGATGGATATGAATTAAAATAAAAAATGTTTTAAAGTTTTAGTACAAATACTTCCCAACTTATGATTATTTAATAAAGGATTTTTGAACTTTACATTGATGGGAATATAGTATACATTCAGCAGAAATTGTACTTTAAGTTTAAATCTTCTCCTGGACTGTTGATAAACATGTAACATAATAGACTTTTGCAAGGCTGAGCTGCAACTTTCAGTAAGCCATACAATCATGAAGATAAACAATGGATACTGCAGTGTGCTAGGATGCTTCGTACTTTAGGTGTATTGTACACTTGGGGTCTATGATATTTTCAACTTACAGTGAATTTGTTAAGATATAACAAAGTTGTATTATTGAAGACATAGAAAAAGACAAGAAAAGAGAAAATGATTCAAAATAAAAAGGTAGATTAAACAGAAAGCAAAAGAATGGCAACTGTAACTCATATATTAGTAACTACTAAAAATAGCAAACTCCAAATAAAAAGATCATCAGACTAGATTTTTATATGCTACTAATAAGAGCTATAAATATTGGTATACAGACATCCTAAAACCAAGAAAAAACTTTACAAAAAAGTAATCACTAAAGGAATACATAGAATCAATAAGTAGGTTTTCTCTTTTTTTTTTAAATGACGGTGACTTAAGTATAGTATTTGTAGTCCAATGTGACTTTTCTTAAAGAGTTATTTATGTACTTTATGTATATGGGTTTTTTTTCCTCCATGCACATTTGTGTACCAGAAGACGGCATCAGATCCCACAGGTGATGTGAGCCACCATGTGGGTGACAGGAATTGAAATCAGGACCTCTGGAAGAGCAGCTAGTGATCTTAACCATGGAGCCATCCCTCCAGCCTGTGACATTTTTTAAATAAGAGAAGTGTTTTGGTTAATCTGGGTTGTCAACATGGCTGGACTGACAGACGCCTAGGGTAAGATTAGGGACGCTCACTTCTGGTGTGTCTGTTCTAGAACCATTGTCAGAGAGGACGGATTTCCAGGAGAGTAACGGGAAGGTCTCTCCCTGGGTGTGGATTTTCCATGCAGTAGTCTGGGAGCCCAGGCAGAATTAAAGAAGAGAAAGCCTGCCAGGGCAGCCTAGCTCCATCCTTCCTGAGCTAGAGCATGTAGTACCGTCACCATCACTCATGGCCACAAGACTCCAGAGCCTCCAGCCATCTAATGGAGATGCACAGCAGCTACAGTCCAGGGAGCTTCCAGGCCTGGATTGCGGCTACATCATTTGTTCTCCTTGAGCCGCGGCTTCCAGCTTGTCAGTTTAGCTGATACTGAATTATCCCACTGTCTGGCATGCAGAAGGCCAATGTTGGACCACCAGTCCCCAGTTGAGTAACAAATCCTATAAATTGCCCTTCATAACAAATATCATAGAAAGGGAAAGAAATAGATCCCAATTCTATTGCTCTGTTCCTCTAGAAAACTTTAACACAGGAAGAAAGGTGGTTTAAGTGGTTATGGTGAAGGAGTTTGTATATAAAGATAATAAGTAGATGCTTGGCCTAATAGCTTGGAGAAAGCATAAGAAACTATTTTTATTGTAGTTTACAGAATCATTGGGCTCTGATATATTGAAGGAAAACCTAGGTGGTTTTATACAATTAGAAAATGGCAGGAAAAGTGGGGTGGGAGGTACACTCAGGAGAAAAGGTAACAAGAATATGAATTGAACCTTAAAGTCTTAAGGGAAGTGGAAAAAAGGCTAGAAAACAGGAATGGAGTAATGCTGATCAGATTATTACTGGTAGTCAAGTAAAGTTTCTTCAAAGAATAGAAACTAGGTCACATTCTAGTGAGAATTTTCATCTGATTTTAGTAGGAAAAAAAAAACATGCTGCACAATTTCAGAGTGGATTAATGTCCTGGCTGAAATCATCAAACAGACTGCAGAAGTTCCTCCCCAACTGCATATTTCTATCATGCAAAATTTTATCATACGTACCTTTTCTGCAACTGTGCGCATTTCAGTTCCAGTGTATGTAAATTTGGAGTCACTCCTATTGGAGATAGATTAGAAAAGGGGAGAAACTGGGGTTTGGAATAGAAAAAGGAGTCAAGGGAAAAATAAGATAAATAGTTTTTGCAATGCAACCTTAGCTGAAACAAAAGAGGGAAGGGGAACAGAGTAGATTCCAGGTATTAAGGAGTGGGTTTGATAAACAATAACCTATGCTTTGCAGTTTAAACAAAGGGGACCCAAAGGTTTTACTATCTCTCAAGCTTTCATGTTACTAGGAACCTCTAAGGCTCATATCAGGTAAGATGTAACAGGACTGAAATCTAGGAACCTCTAAGGCTCATAGGGGGTGAGGTGCAACAGGACTGAAATCCACTGACAATTTAGATGGAGGAATGGATACACAAGGGAAAAGCCTCTCAATGTGTGGACATTATGTGCCACAGTGAAAGTTACTGGCATATCTCTGACAATTCAGAGAACAGAGAATGTAAAACACAAAACAAGAAAATGGAAAGCAATAGAACCAAAGTCAAGTATATTATTTCAGTCAACAAAGTTCTATCCAGGTACCTCTCATGCAGTAACCAATTGGGCTCCTGGAGCTCCAACAAAATTCTACTTATAAGAACTTTGATAGGTTCGCTTACGATGTTGGTTCCTTCAGCTAGAATTTTCCACACGGGAGCATAAATATCTCAAATAAAAGTCATAACGGGAGGCGGGGAGGAGGCGGAATTTTTTTTCAATAAAAAAGAAAAAAAATAAAAGTCATGCTATGATATAAGGTTAAAATGAACCTTTAGGATTGTGGTGGAACTCAGATTGTATTGTTGAGGGAGTTCTGTACTGTTCATGTTAAGATACAATGTGTACACACGATTACAAAAGTTGTTACAGTTTTTCACCAAGAATCAGTTTAGAGATTATAATATGATGTAAGTAAACAAATATTGTCTTACCTTATGTCATCATTCAACTGGAGTAGGAAAGAGCAGAAAACATTACTGGCACATTGTTATTTAGTTATAGAGATGCAATTTTACATGAAAATTAGGTAATATGTTCACACCACAACAACATGAAGGACTAGAGAATTCAATCTTCAGCACTTTACAACTACATTGTATTTCTTCAACTACTTTCACAGCTCTGTAGCATTTAACCACAACAGAGACTTTGGAGTCCACGAAACCATTTGACCTGAGTACTTTGCCATACTTTAGAATGCTTTAGTGATAGCTCTGCTTCCCATAAGGAAAACTGGTGGTGGAACGAGAGGGTACTGTTTGTTGTGGGCTGCTTATTTTCTAATATATCTTCATTATACCAGAATGTTTTTCTGGCCCGATTTGCTGCTTTGGTCACTGGTGTGATAACCCCCACCCCCGTGGGCTCATGCAGACCGCTGAGGGTTTGCAGGAACATAAGCACGGGTCAGAGAAAAAGGACCCCGCAACAGCATTAGAAAACGCAAAGGACCTAAATTGCGTTCCTGTGGCCTCCCAGCCGCTTCAGAGACCACTGGGTACTGATCAGCAGGATTTCAGCCAGGTTGGCCGACCTACTCACCTCCCCTATACATAGACCCATCACCTCCTCCTTTTCAGTGCTCAGAGCATGGTTGAGACAAACTAGGAAAGCGTCAGACTCGAGATGAACCGCTTGCACAGCTTGCACCACCTGCACCGCCATCTTTGTCGGTTCCACTCACATCCGCCTAGGGCTCACAGCAGCCTGGCCAACCGGGTGCTCCTACGCAGCCTTCCCAGCCTGTCGCCCGACGCTCCGCCCCAGGCCTGGCCGAGCAGCGCGGGTTTCACGAGGGCGGAGCCTGGGGCGCGGAGGCGGTGCCACTGCTAGCAGTACCTGGGAGACTCCCGGGTCGGTCTGGGCTGGCGTAACAGTGGGAAACTGGGTGGTGGCGGGCAAAGTCAGTCTGCGCCATAGTTTGGGCCGCTGGGCGGCTGGGTGGCAGGGAGGCGGTGTTTTTCTGCCGGGGCGTACGTGGGCGGTGAGCAACTCCGAGCGCAAGGGCAGATGCCTCCATAGTGCTGGCGCCCATTTTGCCCGCCCTCTGAGGAGCGCCCTACGCGGCCTACACTCGTCAGGGACAGCTCTTTGAGGCAACTTCTCCAGGAACAACGACCTCTTTTGAAAGTCGGTCCTAAAACAGTTAAGGTTTTATTTTATTTTGTTTTATTTCCAAGTCACAACCCTTGAATCTCTCTGGACCACTTCTGGCTGCTGGCCTGACTTAACTTCGATTCTAGTGACCTCGGCCCTGGATGCCCCTTGGTTTGCCCTGGGCTCACGTCGCGATCCCTGCTTGAGTGTCCCGGGGTGGGGGACCTGAAAGTTTTAGCCTAACTGTTCTGGAAGAGGAGTAATTAGTCCAAGAAACATATTCATGTGAGTAACCTTTTACAGAAACAGTGTTTTACTGTGTCTGAAAAAGCAACTTCAGTTTGCTTGCTGTTTTTTTTTTCAAAAGCTTTTAGATATGGATTTGTTTGATACAGGAAAAGAAGGACTGAGAGAGGGACTTCACATTTTATTCAGGTTCGATTATATCACATCAAGTAACTAGTTCTAGGAAATTACAAATTTCCTCTGATCTCTTTACTGGTGTCAGACATGATTAACTTATATGTAAAACTAATTTTATTTTAAAATATGTCAATGAACTAAGGGATAAATGTACAAGTCTTCCAATTTACAAGTTTACCAATTACACGAGGGATTTAGTATTTATTATAAATGAAAACAAAATATATAACACACAGTCTCCATAGCACGTAAGTTTTTGTTTGAATTTGTTTTTTTCAAATTCCTTTTGTAGTTCTGAAGCCAGACAGATATGGCAGTACTGGAAAGGGAACTTATTCAAGCTGCTACTTGAAGAGGTGTTGATGCTTTGCTCTCCTCTCCCAAGTCAGTTCCAATCAAAATCTTCCCACAAATACTGTCCCAAATCCAGGGCACTATGGTGCAATATATATGCCTTACAACCTCTCTTTTTACCTTATGTTTATGCCACATCTTTCCGTGATTAAGTTTTATAATGATAAATGTTGGAGAAATTGCAGGGGTGTATTGGACCTATCTGCATTTTCTATTTAACTTTCAATTTTATGGCATATGTTATATATTTTCAGTTATTGTTCATAGCTAACATGTCCTGCCTTGGTGGGACAGAAAGTACTGCTCACCTTATTACAATTGTGTAAGGAATGTTTTTTATAATTTATTTCTTTAGCCACCTTCAAGAAGAAAATACTTTTGTTTGTTGTTTTTAGTCTGTCTCTTATTCCAGAATGTTCATGCTACCTTTTACAGCTCCAAACATTTGACCAGAGATGGAAATAATGATTAACATTCACAGCAAGCTTATTATGTGCTAAAGACTACTAAGAATTTACATACATAGTGTGTGTAAACTACCTCAACTGGAATCAGGGTCTGCAATCTCTAGCAATGTGAACGAACTAGTGGACTGGTTATCTAATTTCTCTGTGTCTTACTTTCATTACCTTTAATTAGGTATAATACAAATGCCCATCTCATAGCATTCTGCAAAGATCAAATGGGTCAATGTACCTACACATGTTTTTGTTTCTGTTTTTTGTTTGTTTTATTTTTCGTTTTTCAAGACAGGGTTTCTCTGTGTAGCCCTGGCTGTCCTGGAACTCTCTGTGGACCAAGCTGGCCTTGAACTCAAGGGTCCTCCTGTCTCTGCTTCTGAATGCTGGGATTAAAGGTGAGTGCCACCACCACCTGACACCTAAACATATGTTAAAACATATGAGAAGTGTTTAATAAATACCTTTGCAGTCAATATGTTTATAATTTTATACCTCAGGGAAACTGAGGTAGAGAAAGATTAGATTGTCTGAGGGTTGCAAAGCTTCTAAATGGTACAAGCAGGATTCATTCATCAGCCCAGCTGATACCTGGGCCTATGTGATTTGGAAACTAAAACTATAATTGGATGAGGATCGTAAATGGTTTCAAATAATTAGCCTATTCAACCTATTGATACTATTTAAAGCTCAAATACCTCAAAATTAAAGTAAGTCATATTCTTGTAAAGAAAAAAAATACAAAACCATTCTTTCTGTAAAGGAAAAAAAAAAAGATGGTTTTGTTTAAATTACAACCAAAGAAAGCTCCTCTGTATTCTGTCATTTATTTAGAACCCAATTTACAAAATGTATAAAAATAATGTGTCTAGGTCAATATGGCTTTTGGAACCAAGGCGACTTCTATGGAGGCCATCTCTTTTAGTGGATGTTTAGCTGTAAAGTTATACAAACGTATTTTGGGTTGCAGTTGTATTTGAAACTTGTAGTATTTTTTAAAGTAAAATTTCATAGGTTTATATTACATGTATTGTATTGTACCTTGTAACTAAATTTATCCTGCAGTTTTAAGATATTCTTAGTTTGGAGAATCTTGTATTTTGTGAACAAATACAATATGCCAAAAATGTTCTCTAGTCAATTAAATTTGGGAAATGTTAAACTGTACAGTATAACTTAGTTGGAGTTTTTATATACTAATATGCTTTTATGATTTCCAATATTCCCAAACTTATTTGACCAAGGAAAATGTTGGGATCAAGTGTTCTAAAGAATCACATCTATGGAAACGATGTTTCATTCATCCAACATGTGATTTTTATAGACTTTGATCTAAATGCCTTTTGCTCAGCCTTTGCTTTTATCTAGTGAGGGTGTTGATGTTTTCATAGTCATGTGGTGGTTTATCAGTCCTTTGATCACTGCAGTTGCCTTTCTCTGGGCCCTTATGCTCTGAATGATAGGACACACAAATCCAGACTTAAGTGCTGAGTGTTGTTCCATTCCCAGGCTCATCTCATCAATACCCAGCCTGTTACCCTTTGGAGGTCACAGCAACACACTATTTCTTCTGAGAATATTTTGTAGTGCCTGATAGTAATTCAGAATATCACATACTATCTGCCTTCTCTTCCCCTGGAATTATTTCCTTCCAATGTCAGTATGACCAATAAAGTTTTGTTTTTATTCAAAAGAAATTTAAATGTCAACATGTTGGTTGTTGCTAGGACCTATCTATATCTATGAAATTGAGATGTTCTTGAAATTTTAACAGTTGGTTCCTGCTTAAAAAATGTGTGTGTATGTGCATATGTGTGTGTGCTCATTTTTATTTTTGTATTGAAATTTACTGGGGGTATTGTATGTATTTCTAAAGCTCTACAAGAGAAGCAGAACACTTGTATTTTCTAAGTGAAAAAAAAATGGCTTACAACATATATAAGAAGAGACTCATGCATTTTAGGCAGATCGAAAGCAAGAGCAAGGGTATGCAGCTTGAAACAACACTGGTATTTGAAAGAAATTTTGGCTTAAATACAGTGGTAATGGTGATATTTGCTGGAATTGCTTACTATAGGGTGTAGCAACTGAATGAGAAAAAATTCAAGATAACTCATAACTTTTGAGTGTACAGAAAATGTCATATTGCCATACAGAAAGCAGTGTTTGGTTAAGGAGAAAGGATGCTATCATAAGTAAGTTGAAAATGAGAGAGTACATCTAGGTGAAAAAGGGGACATGTGACAGGTTCAGAGTCATAATCACTCTGGAAATAAAATGGATAGCAATCATACCTATGAATTTGTCACACAAATATGACCATATTCTCTCTTTCTCTCTTTTTTGAGACAGGGTCTCCTTATGTAGTTAACCTAGAGCTAAGTTATGTATACTAGTTGGCCTCAAACTTTCTATATATATAGCCCAAGATGGCCTGAACCTTGTTCAGCCTCTGGCATGCTAGGATTACAGGCATGCACCAACATACCCGTTTTGAGACAATAGTTTTTACTCCTACTTTTCTTTTAGGAGATGAGCAGAAAAACAGTGTTGGGGGAATCATATTCAGGATGGTGTCCTTGACCAAAAAAGGACTAGGTTTAGCTTCATTCCTTTATTTTTTGCTTCTTCTCATTCCATGTGTGCTCTGGACAGTATCACTTTGAATGCCCTAACTATCTCCCAAACTATGCTTCATTTCCTTTCCCACTAATAGCTACTTATTAAGAATGGGGGGTCTCTACTGTGGGACAGATACCCACTGATGTATTTGTGCTCTGCAAAAAGTAGGAATACAGTGAATCTGCATCATGATGCAATGAGTGGTTTCCACAAGATTCTATTCATGAAAATGCATGTGAAGTTATGAGCTCAAAAGCTAGGCATAGAACTGTTATGGAGAGTTTCGTTGCTACCACAAACTCTGAGAACAGTACTTTATTTACATCTCGTAAAGAGCAGAGAAATATTTTTTTAACCTTCTAGTTTGTAGAATAAAAATTTTACAATTATACCTCTGTTGAAAAACTGGCTTCTATGACATCCTGCTTAAATGAAATAGGGAGCTAGATGGATGGCTATTATTTGCTTTCAGAAAGTCATGAAACTACACTAAATATTTTTCCTAAAATGAAAATCCCTTTCTGATAAGCCTCACTAGTATAAATAACTTTTTAAATAAAATGACAGATATTTCCTTTCCCCTTATAACAAACTTAGACTCATTTTAGAAAGCTGTATACATCATTAAGAATCTTTTTTAAAATGTAAGCAGTTGGGGAGTGGCTTTTATCTGAAGAATATGGGATGCATGTGTCTGTTTCACTACTTTTCTACCAAAATCATGTGTCCTTAGGTACACTTTTGCACATTTTCTATTGTTAACATACTACCGTTGAATACTGCTTTGTAGATGTAGATGAGAGAGGAACTGTGTCCAGCCTCCTGTAGTTCTCATCTCTCCACAGAACAAACTTAGAATTCTTGAATGCTTTGCCATAGAAAGTTAGGATTATCTAGGCTTTGCCTGTGTGTCACTTGAGTTTCTTTTTCAGAACGCTTAAGATGGCATTTGATATGTTTAGATTGTACAAATAGATATGTATGAGGCTTGGTTCTGTTTGGGTTGCTAGTCCCAGGTCACCTTGCTCACTAGTGAGTTCATCCCAACCTTAAAAGTCACACCTGTGTCCTGTGCGCGGATGCTGCAGGCTTAGGTGGAGAAAAGCAGGGCTAGAATTGGAACCCAAAGCCCAGAATGGCAAGAGAGGATGTGGGGGCTCCACCCGATCATCTCTGGGTTCATCAAGAAGGTATCTACCGCGACGAATATCAACGCACATGGGTAGCTGTGGTGGAAGAGGTAACTGCTTTCGTTTAAAATTTATTTGCTTTTGCTTTCAAGTAACCTGGTTTCTATCTAGTCTCAGTATTCTCATGTCTTTGGTTTTATATTTATCATTCCTATTAGGAGACAAGTTTCCTAAAGGCTCGAGTTCAGCAAGTTCAGGTTCCTTTAGGTGATGCAACTCGGCCAAGTCACCTTCTCACTTCCCAACTACCTCTCATGTGGCAGCTCTACCCAGAGGAGCGCTATATGGATAACAACTCTCGCTTATGGCAGATTCAGCATCATTTAATGGTACACATTTTATTCAATAATATTCCTTTGTCCTGAAGATCTTACAACAGAGTACTTTATAAACTTTCCCTTTTCTGACAGGTCAGGGGAGTACAGGAACTACTGCTTAAACTTTTGCCTGATGATTAACCTGGTATGTATTTCTATTTTTTCTCCTTCTTCCTTTTCTTTCTTTTCACTCTATTCAGTTGTAGTGATTTGAATGATTTTTTTTTTCAGGTGCTGGAATTCTAAGAAGATATGCTTCTCTGTTCAATTCATTATATGGCAATCACATCATTCACCACTGCAGTGCTCCCACCCTTGGGTCCTTGTGGGGAGGGAGTAGTTTGAAAACTGCAGATGTTTAGGAAGGGTCATGAAGAACACTGCCAGTGAAACTACAGAGAGAGGGTTACACAGGGCAGAAATCAAGCCAACAAAAGCATTTAGTCAGGAAATGTAACTTGAAATGACTCCTTTGGAAATTGCCATAGAACCTTTAATGGACTTCATCAGCTGAACCTGGGATTTGGTGAATCCCAGAAAAATCAGCACATGCTTCAGAACAAATGCCCTCATCAACAAGGACTTGGTACTGATTTAGAGAGAAGAGAGCAGCTTCTAGCAGCATCAACATGTATTTGTCACTTATTTCCCTTGCAGCAAATTCACCCGCCTTTCCTTCTTCCATCCTGTAAATACCTAAGGTTTTATTCTAGTGTTTCCCATCCCAGTACTGACGTAATTTGGATATACTGAAAACTTGAGGAGTTCTGGGAGAAAAAGGTTATTTGTACTGATGAAATTAGTTTCAAAGGCTCCTATGCCTTTCTTCTTTCTGAAACTGTGTCTTTGAATTGTTTTTACAAGATTCTCATCAAAACCCTGTGAATCTAAATTCTTTGATTACAAATATTTTACTTAGTTGGCTTCCATTTGAGCTCAAAAGATAATGTTACCTTTTATTGGCACTTTTCTCAAGAGATAATAGCAATTAACATTACTAATTCCTGGGAAAGTGTTTGTTTTACTTGTAAAGAATTTCCTGAATTAAAGCAGTCATGACAGTTTATGTACATTAAAGTAAGATTTTGCTTTTTAAAATAAGTCTTGGGCCCAGAACAGTGGTGCATGCCTGTAATCCCAGCTATTTGGAAGACTGAGGCAGGAGGATCACTTGACCCCAGGAGTTTAATGCCAACCTAAAAAACATAATGAGGCCATGTCTTAAAACAAACAAAAATCACTTGGTTATAATAGTTACTGTGTATTGAGTTCTTACTGCTTTCCAGTTACTATTCTGTGCACTTTATATATTTTATCATGTTTAGTCCTTCCGTCAGTTCTTTGAGGTATGTATAATTCTTATTGCCATGAATAGTGAAAGAAAAAGTATCCAAGAAGTTTAATCATTTACCAAGGGTTTCTTTTGTGAATCATAAAACCAGGCATTGGGGTAGGCCTTTAAAACTGTGGTGTCATTCCGACATTTGTTTACAATATTCAAGATGACTAGACTGATTTTTTCATGTCTGTATCTTCTGTTCTTAATGAGATGAAAATACAAAATATAGTTGATTTATCTTATTAATTAAGAAAGAGTATTTTTAGTGCAATCATTTTTCCAACAATTGTAAGGTCATACTATTTGCTCTAGAAGAAAATTCCATGTAGATAGACTTCAAAATCTTTATTATTAAAAAAGCAAAATTGTAATTTTTTTTTGTTTTAGTTTTCTGGATATGCCACAAAAGGATCCATGCCAGAAACAAGCCTGTGAAATACAGAAATGTTTACAAGGTAGGATATAGATTTTTTAAAATAATTTTTTTTAAACTTTACCTGTCAACTAACTATAAGAAACTAATTATGAGCCGGAGGCGGTGGCGCACGCCTTTAATCCCAGCACTCCGGAGGCAGAGGCAGGCGGATCTCTGTGAGTTCAAGGCCAGCCTGGTCTACAAGAGCTAGTTCCAGGACAGGAACCAAAAGCTATGGAAAAACCCTGTCTCGAAAATCCAAAAAAAAAAAAAAAAAGAAAAAGAAAAAGAAAAGAAAAAAAAAGAAACTAATTATGTTATCAGCAACTTTCATTAGCTTTAAATGTAACATTTCTATAATTAATCATGAATATTTTCTTCATCATATTATGAAATCTTTAGAATATTAAAAGTAATGCTTTGTAGGGAATGGGAGAATGGGAGACTGTCTTCAGTGGTAGAGCATTTACCTAACATATGCAAAGCCTCAAGAGTTCTATCGTCAGCACCACAAACACAAAAAAGTGATGTATTTAAGCTATGGGTTCTTGAGTCCCATTGTACATTAGAATTACCTAACTTTTTTGTTCTTGTTTTGTTTTGGTTTTTGAGGCAGGGTTTTTCTGTTTAACACCCCTGGCTGCCCTGAAACTCATTTTGTAGACCAGACTGGCTGCAAACTCAGAGGTTCACCTACCTCTGCCTCCCCAATGTACCTGGAAAACTTTAAAACTTGTTTAGCACATATAAAGCAAACTTCCTAGAGGTAGGGTCTAAGCAGGAATCATTTTACAAAGCTAACCAAGTAATTTTAATGCACAACCCGAGCTAAGCAAAGTCCTTCTACAAAAAGACTGGTTTGGAGTTGAGGATTTGGCTCAGGGATAGAGTACATGCCCAGAATGCACTAGGCCCTTGTTTCCATCATGAACACTGTTTATATACACAAACAGAAAAACCCAAGGATGATAATGCATACTTATAATCTCAATACCTTGGAAGCAGAAGCAGGAGAATAACAAGTTCAAGACTAGCCTGAGCTAAAAAGTGACAGCCTATCTCAAAAACTCAAAAATACATATCTACACATCATATAGACAGGTTTTAATACTAGACTTCAGGGACTAGGAATTAGCTCAATGGAGGACTAATTTCCAAGTATTCATGTGATCCTCAGTTTGATCCCCAGCCAATCAGCTTAGGGCATCTGTTTCAAAACTCAGGTGGCTGTGGTTGTGTGGTTTACTTCTGGGCCCTCTGTTGTATTCCATTAATTTTGCTCAAGACTGCTTTGGCTACTCAAGGTCTTTTGCTCTTCCATATGAGTTTAATATTTTTTTTCTAGTTTTCTGAAGAACATTATTAACATTTTGTTGGGGATTACATTGAATCTGTAGATCACCATCAGTGGTATTGCTATTTTATCAGTATCATATTTATAAGCAGAAAGAATTTGACATTCTGCTTTCCTATTTGTATTTATTTTCTTTCTTTTCTTGCCTGATTTTTCTGCTCAACATTTCAAGTACTATATTAAGTAAAGTAAAAGAGAATGGAAACTCTTTTTTAGTTGCTTTCAGTTTCCCCCTATTCAGTATGATATTCGCTATAGGTTGTATTTAGCATTTATTTAATTTTTTAAAATTTTTTTAGCATTTATTCTGTGAGGATACAGCCCTATTTTACCTAATTTCTTCAGGCTTATTTTATATGGGAGGATGTTGAATTTTATTGGGGGCCTTTTTTCCATATCTACTAAGGTGTTGGTGTGATTGTTTTTACTATATTTATATATTGTATTTATTGAATTCTGTATGTTGAATTATATTTGCATCCTTGAACTGAAGCCAACTCTTTTCATTGATGTCACTGAATTAAGCTTTGAAGTAGTTAACAGGCTTTCTACATGTATGTTCAATAAAGGATATTGGTTTCATAGAATAAATTTGGAAGATTTTTTCCCTTTATTTTACTTTTTTTTTATATGGTATTTTGGCTGCCCATATATCTGTGAATTACATGTGTGTCTGGTGCCCATGGAAGCCAAAAGAGGGTTTTGGATCTCCTAGAACTGAAGCTACAGACAGTTGAAAGCCATCATATGGGTACTGTGCATCAAACCTAGGTTCTCTAGAATAGCAGCCAATGCTCTTAACTAGTGAGCTATCCAGTTCCATTCTTTCTCTTTCTACTTTATGGTGTAGTCTAAGGACCATTGGTGTTAGTTTTTTTGCTTTTGTTTTTGTTTTTAAAATAATGGTTGTAGAGCATCTGTATATGTAATAATTGGAGCGGCAGGGCTGCGTCCCCAGCACCCCGGCCGCCTGGCTAGCTTATGCCCCAAAATAACAACACACAAATTGTATTTATTTAAACACTGCTTGGCCCATTATATCTATCCTCTTCTCGGCTAACTCTTGCACCTGGACTAGCCCATTTCTAATAATCTGTGTAGCATCAGTCTTACCAGGAAAGATTCTAGCCTACATCCATCCTGGGTCGGAGCTTCATTGCATGTGCCTCAGAGAGCAGAGCTCTCGCGTCCGCCCAGGAGAGGGAGCATGGCATCTCTCTGAGCTCACTTCCTTTTCCTCCCAGCATTCTGTTCTGTTTACTCCTCCTACCTATGTTTTAACCTATCAGGGCCAAGCAGTTTCTTTATTGCTTAACCAATGAAATCAACAGATTGATATATGACACTCCCACATCATGTATAGCATGTGCAAAGCCCTAAATTCAATTCCCACTACCGCAAACATGTCAGGATTTGTGCTTTTTGTTGATGGAAGATTTTTTTTATTATACTTTCAGCCCCACTGCTTGCTATTGATTTATTTAGATTTTTCATATTGGGGGTTCAATTTTGATAGGCCATATATACAGAAATTTGTCCATTTTCGTAGACTTTCCGAATTATTGACATATTATTTTTCAAATTATTATTTCAGTTGTTTCTAGTGTAATATTCCTTTTGTCTTCTATTATTATTATTATTGCTGCTGCTACTGTTATACTGGAAATTGAACCTGGGGCCCTGGGCAAACATTCTAACAATGAGTTATACTCTCAAGTCTCTTGTTATTTTTTAAATTTTGAAGTTAGCCTATCTAGCCTTGAACTCACTCCACAGCCCAGGTAGGTCTTGAACTTGAGATCCCCCTTACTCAGTCCCCTGAGTATTTTAGGATTATAGTTCTATGCCACTCTGAGCCTTCTTTCTTTGGATTAGTTTAGCTTGTTTGTCAATTTTGTTTATCTTTTTAAAAAGTGAACTATTTCTTTGATTCTTTGTATTTTTTGTGTTCTCTATTAAATTTCTACTTGATTTTTATTTTCTTTCCATTTTGAGTTTGGCTTGCCCTTGTTATTTTCTAAAATCTTGAGATACATTCTTAGGTATTTACATAAGATCTTATTTTTTAATATGGGCGTTTATAAATTATGAGTTAAATGCACTATAGATCAAATAGACTTAATAGACTTTTACAGAATATACTATCCAACAGCAGCAGAATACATATTATCTTCATCAAATTATGGAACTTTCTTCAAGATAGATCAGGCTGGATGGCTTAAGGGTATGTTGTTCCCCATTCCAAGAGCTTTTGGTATATACAACCAGCTTAAACCACCACTAGCTCATGTTTATATGTAGCTAAGTGAGGACTCACTTCAGGCTCTCAGTCTATATAGCTTGGAGACTGGCAAATGTCCTAGCCACACACTGCATTCGTGAGCATGGAGGCCAACCCATTACTGAGTTCTGAGCTGGGAGTGAAGGGATGCAGGTACTAGGCAATCCACAGGTGATGGTCTTGGCACTCTGAGCCTTAGAACCCATAGTAAAGCACATAACCATGGTCACCTTACCTTTATGTTTTATAAACCTAAAAAAAAATTGTCTTCCTTTTATTTCAGAAGAGGGGGGGCATTAAACTTTACATTCAAGCCAAAGTTTGCTATGAAATTATGAAAATGTGGGTTGTATGCATTTTTCTAATTCATCAATTTACAAAATGGGACTAGAGGCCACTAATCATATCAAAAACTACTGCCAAAGACACTTGAATAAAACACAAATTATATATTAAAATAGCTTTCAACCACTTATAAATTGATTTTCTTCTGATTAGAGTTTTAGATAATTATTAATGAATTCTCCTTTTACTTTTTGACCTGTTGAAGATTGATAAACAGAAAGAATTCAACAGAGTTGGGTATATCTTCCTTCTAGGTGCTAAGTGAAAAGGGTTGGAAAATTCTTAATTACCTTGTACCTTCTTAGTTTTATGATATCAGTACTAAGAGTTGTGTTTTTCAGCCAACAACTATATGGAGTCGAAGTGTCAGGCTGTCATCCAAGAACTTCGTAAGTGTTGTGCTCGATATCCCAAGGGAAGATCTCTTGTCTGCTCAGGATTAGAGAAGGAAGAAGAAAACCTGACATTGAAGTCTGGATCCAAGTAAAGTTGTGCTGAGAAGTTAAATTCTGCTTCATGTTTCCCTCAAGTGTGTTTTATTTACTACCCCTTCTTCAAGCCAGGTAGCAGCAAACAGCAAATGAAAAAATTAATTATAAGAGTTAGCAAATATGCCATCTATGCAAAATAGACCAAAATAACCTGTTAGAAAATAAATATGTATAATGTAAAATGGAACTGCTAAAATAAACCTGTTTTACATGAAAATATTGGTTTGTTACTGAATGTATTTTAAGAGACTAATAGATACCGATATTAATGGATTCTTTTTTAATCCGTGAATTCAGACTGTAATCTTGCTTGCCAAATCTTGGATCTCTGTTGAATATGGATAAGATACACAGAGGAATGTGTAGAAAACAATTTATTACAGAATAACCTGAAATATTCTAAAGAGTAAGTGGATAATGCCCAGAGATCATTATGCTAACATACTTGTTGAAGTAGGTTGTATTCTATTCATCTTTTATGTTTTTAACTTTTATTTTTATTGTATGTGGATAGGTATTCCGCTTACATGTGTGTCTCTATACCGTGTGTGTTGATTCTTCTGGGAGTGGAGTTACAGACAGTTGTGAGCTGCCATGTGGGTACTGGGAAAAGAACTCGGGTCCTCTGAAAGAGCTTTAACCCCTGAGCAGTCTCTCCAGCCCTGATTGTATACTATTTTCTAAATTTCAAGAATAGGTAGCTTTCCCAAGGGTGTTTTCCTCTCCTGGTGATTGATAGGCACATTTGGATTAACTTGAAAGAATGAGAGAACAAAGGTGTGGCTTTGTTCTTTACCAGAAAAACCCTGGCTAGATAGTAATCTTATGATCTTCCCAATAAGTCAGAATGTAATCTACCCATGGTGCTCAGATCAGATTCTTTGAATTAGTAATCAAAGTCCCACAGTTTCATTTACTGGTTTTACAAAGTGCTGATTATGGAAGAAGCCATGCTCAATAAACTTCAAGCCAGATAACATATAACTAGCTATTTAACAGGACAAGTGGTGTCAGTGATAAAGCTTAAGTTGCATGAGGCCCTCCAGCATTAGAATTATAAGACCCTTCATAGATTACATGCTACACTATTTTAAAGTTTCTTTTAACCTAACTCAACACCAATAATTCCATTGCCTTCCAAATGCCAGTAGGAACATTGTTTTTTAAATCCCTATTGCAGTGCCTAGCCACAAATACTTAATATTTCTTCAGTGTTAGGAGAAGCACATAGGTTATCCCTCACAAGGGCATCTTGGCAGTCAGGAGCAAAGGAATACCACAAAGTCATACCATGCAACAAACATCACACAAGAGATTTACACAAGAGAGACACAGAATGGCAGCTGCCTCTGACCAGAAACAGAGACAACAATGGACTGGGTAGAGAGGCGATCTTTTGAAGGGTCTATGAAGCATGCACAGTGAGCTAATAGAAAATTACAGTGCAGTTATAAGTAGATCTTGAGCATTAAGCCTGAGTCACAGAAGCAGCAAGGGGCAGGGTGAATTTCCACCTACCAATTACTGTAAGTGTTACAGCTCTGAGGGGAAATGTTTCCCCAATACAAGTGTCGCAGCTTTGAGGGGAAATGTTTCCCCAGTTCAGGTGTTACAGCTCTGAAGGAAAAGGCATCCTGGCAGTTCCGAGCCAAGGAACATCACAAAATCCCTCCACACAACAAACCTCACAACAGATTTATTGGAAAAGATATAAGAGGGTGTAACCTGATTTCTAATTGGTCTTAATAATAAAAACCCAGAGTCCAATATTACGGGGTAAAAGCTGAAAGAACAGAGAAGCAGAGAAGCCAGCCACTTGTTCTTACCTCTATGAAATCCTCAGACCAAATTGGGTATCCTATCTCTACAAGTCCTTAGACTGTGCTGAGCTCCTCTCTCCTCCCCGCTTATATTCCTCTCCCTGCCCAGCCATATTTCTTCCTGTCTCCACCTCCCTAGAGCTGGGATTAGCTTGTGACTCCCAAGTATTGGGATTAAAGGAGTGAGCCACCACCACCTGGTTCTTTTTCTCTTTGAGACCAGATCAATCTAGTGTAGCCCAGGGTGGCCTTGAATTTACAGAGCTCAGTCTGCCTCTGCCTCCAAAGTGCTGGGATTAAAAGTGTGTGCCATCACTGCTTGGCCTCTTATGGCTAAGTAGTGGGTTAGCTCTGCACTCTGATCTTCAGGCAAACTTTATTTGTTAAATCACAAATCAGATATCACCACAATAGAGTGTTGCCCTTGGTTTAGGAGCAAAGCAGCAAAGAACTAAATGGGAGACAGGCATTATATAGGGTTTCTTGGGGGCAGAGTTTTAGATTTCCAATGTAGGGACTGGTAGGACTTCAAGTCCTGATTTTGGGGCAAGCTTAGAGATTGGTGGGATTTTGAGTTCAGGTATTGGTGAGTTTTTGAGCTGAGGGATTGGTGGGTTTTCAAAACCCAGAAGTGAACTCAGACCTTTTGCCCTACAGTTACCCTACACAGTCTTCTAATGTTCAGTGATCCCTAATTTATCATGAAGGAATGGAAAAACCCTTTCATTGCAAGTCAATGGGAAGCTTAATGAAAACTGAACCAGAGAGCTACACTGAGGCATGAACTGCCAAGTTGTCTCCAAGTGAAGGGAGAGCAACCCCACAAAAAGGGGAGTTTGGAGTTTTATAGGGTGGTCTTAATTGGGTGAGAAAGCATTGTGTGAAAAGAAATTGCTGTAAGCAAAAAAAATTATGGATAGCAGGACACAGAGAAGCCTTTTGTTAGGAAAACAGGATGTTGTAGTCAAGCTGCTCTTCTGAGATAAGGGTCAGATGACTTTTGAGATGTGCAGAATGTTCCGTTCCGTTTCTCTTGAAGGGGTCAGGCCCCACCAAGATCATCCATCTTGGTATCTTCAGCAAGTCCTTCTTGGACCACCCTTATAGTCAGCATTGTGTGACAAAACAACTTTTCTGGTGAGATGAAATACATGTATCTACTCAACCCAAATAGGGAGCCAATGACAGACCAAAGTTCAGATACCACCAAATTTCAACTTGGAGAACCAATGAGTTTTATTGGAGTTAACGTGTAAGTAAGGAGCAGAAATTACTCAAAGGTGGCTGCAATCACCAAAGCCAAAAGCTGGGAATCTAGAGCACAATGCACAACCTGCAGGCAGTTCAACAGGTTGAGTTATCTCAAGTGACTCATTTGGTCTAAACCTCTTCCAGGTTGTCCAGCTTGTTTCTGATTCTTCTAGGCAGTTGGCCTGGTCTTAGGATCTTCTTTGCAGTTTTATTGCTTACTCTGGGAGGGAGAAGCCTAGTGAATATGGTCAATTTCAGGGACTTCCTAGAACTATTTTGAGTTGCTTAACTCCTTAAGAAGCTTCCTAGGGGGATAGAATGTTTCAATCTCAGAGGAAACTGTTAAACAACAGTCAGGCAGACAGTAACAAAATTAAGAATTTTAGGTAGCTTAGGTAGGCTTTATTTCTTTATAACCAAAACCCTATAGAAGATCCAAATACTATAAAAACAAAACTTCTGAAGGAAACCTTTTGATAGCTGGCAGCTATTTTATATCCATTTGCTTCCCTCAAATAAGTGTTATTATTACTATTGCCCCTTACATCCCCCAAAAAAAGATGCCTTTTGGGGCTGAGTATGTAGCTCAGCTGGTAGAGTACTTGGTTAATGTGTGCAAGGCCCTGGGTTTGACCCTCAGCACTGCATAAACCAGGTGTAATACAAACCTGTAATCCCAGCACTCAGGTGAAGTTGGGAGTATCAGGTGGTCATCCCCAGGTACATAGAAAGTAAACTACACTATGTGTGACCTATCTCAAAAAAAAAAAAAGGAAAAAGATGCCTTTGTAAGAACATGAGTGTACTTCCTTGATATCCAAATAACATTAGTTGATAACAAATTTTTTTTTTTAATTTTAAGTGTGTATGTGTTGTTATGCCCAAATCCGCAAAGTCCCTGCAAAAGCCAACAAGGTGATGGAGTCCCATATGTAAAAACAAAGAGCCTTTATTTTAATCAAGTTTGCAAATTTGGTCTCTCTGCATGTCCAGCATATTGGAATAATCAGAGAGCCCGAGCTCAATTAGAATTGGGTTTTTATAGTAGTAAAGGTGGGGGTGAGGGGTTTCTGAGGTTCAGGATCCCTGATTGGCTGACATTTGTCTAGGGGTGTCCTGTTGAATGTGCACTAGCAAGTGATCCTATCTACAGCGGTTGGAATGTTAGGAATTTCCCTTGAATGGTCTGTTCTTGGGCAGTGATTGGGTAATCTCAGCTTGTGGTTCCTCCTGCAACCAGGTATTGATAGCCTTTGCTGGAGAGGCTGTGAAGAAAGGGGTACCGTCATCCATTGCTGGTGGGAATGCAATCTTGTGCAACCACTTTGGAAATCAGTGTTTTGGTTTCTCAGGAAATTGGGGATCAACCTACCCCTGGACCCAGCAATACCACTCTTGGGAATTTACCCAAGAGATGCCCTATCATATGACTTGAGCATTTGTTCAACTATGTTCATAGCAGTATTATTTGTAATAGCCAGAACTTGGAAACAACCTAGATGCCCTTCAATGGAAGAATGGATGAAGAAAGTGTGGAATATATACACATTAGAGTACTATGCTGCGGTAAAAAACAATGACTTCTTGAATTTTGCATGCAAATGGATGGAAATAGAAAACACTATCCTGGGTGAGGTAACCCAGACCCAAAAAGATGAATATGGGATGTACTCACTCATAATTGGTTTCTAACCATAAATAAGGGTCACGGAGTCTACAATTGGTGAACCTAAAGAAGCTAAATAAGAAGGTGAACCCAAGGAAAAACATATAGTTATCCTCTTGGCTATGGAAAGTAGATAAAATTGCCGGGGAGAAAATTGGGATCTTGGGGGTGGGGTGGGATGGGGGTAAGGGGAGATGGGGAGAGAAAAGGGAGAAGGGGAGGATGGGGGGAACTTGGGGAAACAGGATGATTGGGATAAAGGAAGGTTGGATAGGGGAGCATGGAAGCACAATTCTTAGTTAAGGGAGCCACCTTAGGGTTGGCAAGAGACTTGAACCTAGAGTGGCTCCCAGGAGCCCAAGGTGATGTCTCCAGTTAGTTCCTTGGGCAGCTGAGGATAGGGAACCTGAAATGACCCTATCCTATAGCAATACTGACGAATATCTTGCATATCACCATAGAACCTTCATCTGGTGATGGATGGAGATAGAGACAGAGACCCACACTGGAGCACTGGACTGAGCTCCCAAGGTCCAAATGAGGAGTGGAAGGAGGGATAAGATGAGCAAGGAAGTCAGGACCACGAGGGGTGCACCCACCCACTGAGACAGTGGGGCTGATCTATTGGGAGCTCACCAAGGCCAGCTGGACTGTGACTGAAAAAGCATGGGATAAAACCGGACTCTCTGAACATGGCGAACAATGAGGGCTGATGAGAAGCCAAGGACAACGGCATGGGATTTTGATCCTACTTCATGTTCTGGCTTTGTGGGAGCCTAGCCAGTTTGGATGTATACCTTCCTAGACATGGACGGAGTCGGGAGGACCTTGTACTTTCCACAGGGCAGGGAACCCTGACTGCTCTTTGGACTGGAGAGGGAGGGTGAGAGGAGTGGGGGGAGGGGGAGAAGGGTGGGAGGAGGGGGAGGGAAATGGGAGGCTGGGAGGAGGCAGAAACTTTTTTTTCCTTTTCTCCATAAAAAAAAATGAGGTACTGTTGTAGGAGCTGTGGGCCGCGTTCCTGCCACCCCAGCTCTTGGTGGCCTGGCTAGCTTAGTCCCCAAAATAACAACACACAAACTATATTCTTTTAAACACTGCTTGGCCCACTAGCTCTAGCCTCTTACGGGCTAATTCTCATATTTTGCCTAACCCATTTCTAATAATCTGCGTAGCACCACTAGGTGTGCTTACCGGGAAAGATTCAGCATGTCTGCCCTGGCAGCTGGCTGCATCGCGTTTGCCCAGGAGAGGGGAGCATGGCCTCTGAGCTCACTTCCTCTTCCTCCCAGCATTCGTTTCTGTTTACTCCTTCCACCTATGTTTTAACCTATGAGGGCCAAGCAGTTTCTTTATTTTTTAACCAATGACCTTCCTCTATCAAGGTACAGAATTAAACAGATAATTTTCAACAGAAGAATTTTAAATGGCCAAAAGATACTTAAGGAAATGTTCAACTTCCTTAGCTACCAGGGAAATACAAATCAAAACAACTCTGAGATACCATCTTACACCTGTCAGAATGGCTAAAATATAAAACACCAATGATATCTTATGCTGGAGAGGATGTGGAGTAAGGGGAACACTCATCCAATGCTGGTGGGAATGCAAACTTGTACAACCACAGTATGGCAGTTTCTCAGGAAATTGGGAATCAACCTATCTCAGGATCCAGAAATACCTCTTTTGGGAATATACCCAAAAGATGCCCAATCATACTACAAAAGCATTTGTTCAACTATGTTCATAGCATCACTATTTGTATTAGCCAGAACCTGGAAACAACCTAGATGCCTCTTAATGGAAGAATAGATAGAGTGTGGCACATCTACACATTAGAGTACTACTCAGCGGTAAAAAACAATGACATCTTGAATTTTGCATGCAAATGGATGGAAGTAGAAAGCACTATTCTGAGTGAGATAACCCATACCCAAAAATATAAATATGGTATGTACTCATTCATTAGTGGATTCTAGCCATAAACAAAGGACATTGTTCATGATCCATAAACAAATGATATAGTTCACGATCCTCGAGAAGGTAAGTAATAATGTGAACCCAAAGAAAAACATATAGATCCACCTGGAAATTGGAAGCAGACAAGATTGCCAGGAAAAAGTTGGGAGTATGGGGGTGGGGGTTGGGAGAGGAAGGGGAGAGGGGGAGAGAGAAGGGAGAAGGGGAGAGCTTGGGGGAGTGGGATGGTTGAGATAGAGGAAGGACGGATATGGGAGCAGGGAAGAAGATATCTTAATTAAGGGAGCCATTTGGGGGTTGGCAAGAGGCTTGGCTCTAGAGGGGTTCTGAAGGTGTCCATGAGGATGTCTCTAGTTAGGACCCTGGGCAGTGGAGGAGAGGGTGCCTGAACTGGTCTTGTCCCATAGTCACACTGATGACTATCTTGAATATCACCATAGAACCTTCATCTGGCGATGGATGGAAATAGAGACAGAGACCCATATTGGAGCACTGGACTGAGCTCCCAAAGTCCAGTTGAAGAGCAGAAGGAGGGAGAATATGAGCAAGGAAGTCAGGACCGCGAGGGGTTGGTCCACGCACTGAGACAGTGTACCTGAGCTACTGGGAGCTCACCAAATCCAGTTGGACTGGGACTGAAGGAGCATGGGATCAAACTGGACTCTCTGAATGTGGCTGACAATGGGGGCTGATCAAGAAGCCAATGATGGCACTGGGATTTGTCTCTAATGCATGTACTGGACTTTTGGGATCCTAGTCTATTTGGATGCATACCTTCCTAAGCCTGGATGAAGGGGGGACGGCCTTGGACTTCCCACAGGGCAAATTGCCTTGCCCTCTCTTAGGGCTGGAGTTGAGTGGGGGGAGGGAGTAGAGGGGAGTGGGGGGAGGGAGTAGAGGGGAGTGGGGGGAGGGAGTAGAGGGGAGTGGGGGGAGGGAGTAGAGGGGAGTGGGAGGGAAGTGGGAGGAGGGGAAGAAGTGGGAATTTTGATTGGTATTATTTTTAAAATAATGATAATAAAAAGAAAACTGGGTCCCAGGAATCCACAAGGATGACCCCAGCTAAGACCCTAAACAATAGGGAAGAGGGTGCCCGAACTGGTCTTGCCCTGTAGTCAGACTGATGAATATCTTAATTATCAACATAGAACCTTCATCCAGTAACTGATGGAAACAGAGGCAGAGAACCACAAAGGACACTGGACTGAGCTCCCAAAGTCCAGCTGAAGAGTGGGCAAAAAGGTCAAGACCATGATGTGTACACCCACTGAAACCGTCTACGTGAGCTAACAGGCGTTCACCAAGGCCAGCCAGATTGGGAAAGAACAAGTATAGGACCAGACTAGTCCCTCTGAATATGGTTGACAGTTGCATGGCTGGGGCAGATTGAGGAACCTTTGGCAGTGGCACCAGGATTTATCCCTACTTCTTGTACTGACTTTTGGGGACCTATTCTCTTTGGATGGATACCTTGCTCACCCTAGATATAGTAGGGAGGGTCTTTGACCTTCCCCAAAGCAATGTGCCTTACCTTCTCTGAGGAATAGATGGGGGTGGGGAGGTAAGTGGAAGAAATAGGAGAAAGGGAGAGAGTAAGAACTTAGACTGGTATATATAGTGAAAAAAGATCGTTTGTTCTCTGTTTAAAAAAAATAAAATGGAAAAATGGTAATAAGAAAAAAGAATTAGTCAATAAGAAGTCTTAGCTAATAGGCCAACCAGTTTATAATGAATGTAGATCTCTGTGAGTTTCTTTGGGACTGAATGGCTGAGGGACTGGGAGGAACAAAACTTCTGTCAACGGGGGGGGGGGGATCTTGTTAGCATGTTATCAGAATGATGACACAGCAATGAGTGGGTGACTCTCACAGGTAGGCAACCCCTGGGTTTCTGGTTAAAAAAAAAGGATTTCACAGAGCCTTGGCTAGAGTGAAAATGTTGGAATTTATCTGTTGAGCAGAGGCAAGCCAGAAACAAGTGCCTCTGCCATGACCCGTTGACCTTCTGTCTGATGGAGAATATCATAAACATTATAATTCTGAAGCAGTACCCTCATGCTATCCTGTCTGTCATGGAACACACACTTGGTCAAAGGGTTGTCCAGAGTAGTAAGGATGCAGGACATAGCCAGAGCCCCTGAGGGGGATCAGAAGTAAACTAGGGACTATAGGGAACTGATGGAATGCAGTGTTCCTGCATTTCTTCTAGGGGAAACATCATGTTTCTCAGTACCTTATATATTGACAATGTTTAACTTCTCCATCAAAGAAAATCAGTTCTATCACCTCTGGTAAAGAGGTTATCATGTTAATTGACTCTGATTACTTGAAACAAATCATGTGCCCTGACAAACATGTCTTGTTTATCAAATGAAAACAAATGCATTCAATGCTATAAACTGCCTAACCCTGATATCATTTAGGTCATGCATAGAATGACAGCTAATTTTTTTCAGAAAACTTAAATATCCCATTTAAAGCCAGGCCTTCTTGGCTCTTTTTCTTGCAAAGCTGGGGATTGAACCCAGGACCTCACACATACTAGGCAAATGCTCTATCATTGAGCTACATCCTCAGTAATATCCCATTTAAGATGAAGCAAAGATGCTGACACTATGAGGCATCAGTAGGGGTTCCCAAAATGTTTGCAGCTATTTCAGTGACCACTGAGCTAAACTGGAACTTGAAGTGTGCACATTGTGACTAATCCTTTTCTGCACCAGCTCTACACAAACAGAAGTGACCACATGGACCCTAACCAAACTTCAGGATAGACCTATAGTCCTTATTTCAGACAATGAGTGTAAAATCTGAGTCTAGACCATTACCTATTACAATCTTTCAAAGCAACTCCAACCTGCTAATCTTTATTATACTCACCAATAATCACAAAGAAAGCAGATGGACCAGAAGTCAGTTACCAGTTCACCAGAGAAGTAGTAGATGACCACTCCCCATTACATACCCAAAGGGGCATTGCAATAGCTTTTGCTGTCACCATACCATTGATGTGGGTAAGACATGGGGAAAGTGACAGCTACAGTCAGAATAATCATAAATGGCATACATAACTCAAAGAAGAATATAGGTAAAACAGATGATGACTCACAGTTATCAATAAATATACTAGACACACAAAAATTACCTAAAACAATGTATGTGTTTCATACTAAAAGATTGTTGTTAAAATTTTCTAAAATAATGAGGTATTATACCTATGATATTTTTAAAAGTATACCTAGCTTTAGTGTTAAAGACATATTGGAAACAATAAAATGACTCTGGTATTTTACAATAATTGACAAAACAAATATAATTTCATGATTGCAATAGGCAAACAATTGATACTTTGGGAAATCACAGTACTATACTCTCTTATGCTTCCACAATAAATAGTGAAAAATCAGTTTTAAATTCTTTTAGAAAAATATGTACCAAGGAGAGTTATACCACCATGTAAAAGGATGATTAATACATATTACAAATAGAATAACTTATATTGGCTTAAGTAATATAAAAATGTAATAAGGAAATACAAATAGGTGAATCCTAAACAGTTTTACACATCCACTGGTAATTTCAATCTTACAATTCAATACATCATTGTCAAGGTATGTCAAAAAGTAATTATCTTTAATGTATGACCTTAAAAGCACACTATTACACATGGGTTCATCTACATATCTAAGAATTCACTTGCATCAAACTAAAACTTTAACAGGGGAGAGTTTTCTTTATACAAATAAATATATTCAATAAATATTTGAAATTTATTAAGTAGTAAGTCCTGTGGGTTGTTGTAAGGAGCAGCGGGCTGTGTTCCTGCCACCCCAGCTCCCGGCCGCCTGGCTAGCTTATGCCCCAAAATAATTACACGGAAACTGTATTCTTTTAAACACTGCTTGGCCCATTAGTTTTAGCCTCTTACTGGCTAACTCTCACATCTTGCTTTAACCCATTTCTAATAATGTGTGTAACACCACGAGGTGGCTTACCAGGGAAGATCTTGACCTGCATCTGTGTCGGGTGGGAGAATCATGGCAACTGTCTGAAGCGGCTTCTTTCTCCCAGCATTCTGTTCTGTTTACTCCACCTACCTAATTTTCTATCCTATTAAAGGGCCAAGGCAGTTTCTTTATTGATTAACCAATGAAACAACAGATTGACAAATGACCTTCCCATATCAGTGGGTGCAATGAAGATGGAAGACAGCTTTTGGACGATGATTTCTTAGTTGGAATTGAGAACATGGTAACAGCCATTATAGCAAAATCTGAAGTGCACACAGACTTTTATTTTAAAGAATAATTCTATAGAGATTGCATTTGATGGAAACAATTTATTTCACATATGGTATCATTGTCTTTCTAAATTCTGAATGTGTGGAACATCTCTTTAAAATTCTGGCTTATATGTTATATTTCATACTAACTGAATAAAGAAACAGTACTTCCATAGAAGAATACTGCTACTTTAACAAAATTTCAAACCACAGAAAATTTTCTATGAAATACACGTCTAACAGTTTCTTCTTTCTCCCACATAAATTACTTGAAAACAGGAGATGCAGTATGTGGTAATGGTGGAAAACATTTCTGGACTGGATTTTAAAACCTACAAATGACTCATCTGACCATCCAACAATGAATTTCTAGTAGTTGGTTTCCATAAAGACCCACCTACCAAGTCCAATACCTACATCACTTCATACATCTTTAGCAGAAGTTCATTTCATAGTCAATCTTTTCAGTCATAGTACTTATACTATCATATTGGCAGGATAATTATAGCATGTATAAGTACCTCTCTTTCTATAATCTAAAGTCAACTAAAAAAGAAAGCACACACCAAGATTCCAAGATCTTTCATGCTTAAAGGCAACTGTATTCATTCCTTTCCATGTATATACTAAGGTAAGTATATGCTGCTTTTCCAAACCAAGTTTGGAAAAGGATCTTACATAGCAGAAGGGAATATTTTTTCTTTTCTTTTTCACTTTTTTATTGTTTTTACTGCATTATACATTTTCTCTACCCTCCTCCACACCTCCCCTCTTTCCCTTTTACCCTCTGCCATGACCCCCGTGCTTCCAATTTACTCAGGATATCTTGTCTTTTTCTCAAAAGGAAACATTTTTACTAAGCTACTCATTGATCAAGTCATGAGGCATATACTGGGAGAGTCAACATCTATTGTCTTTTCCAACATGTCAAACTTATGAGAAGGCCTGTATTAACTTTGTACCAGGAGAAGCCTATGGAAGCCATTCAGATTTGCCACAACAGGGGAAAAGGTACAGGACAAGAGGAGCAAGAGGAGTGCTGATTGTCCTATGTTTAAGTGCAGAAAGTGCTGGCAAGAAAAAATAAAAAACAATGGAGTAAAGTTGTATTTCTTATGATGCCATGCCAAGCAAAAAGCCTCCAAAAAATCCTCCAGTTACTAGAACATTCTTCTTTACAAATGACACAACCTGAAAAACAGAAGATTTTGATACAATGAGTTATTTTGCTAAGGATGCTGATCATTTCCATTACTGACAACTATAGGAAAAGTCTTATTTCCTTATTTTCCTAAGCTCCTACCTCCCCTATAACTTCCTGAAAAAGTTTCTACTCATCTGAAGTTTGGTGCACATACGGATAAGTACCCTGTATAGCTTTCTTATCAATTTATTATCTCTTCTGGCCACTTCCCTTACAAAGTAAATGAGAAATGATATATCCTACATCCTGACTTAATCATTTCTTTTTGTTTTTGCATTATGCAGTATGCGTGTGTTTGTGTATGTGTATTTGTAGTACATGCATGTACATATGAAGGCCCAATATTGATAGGTGTCTTCCTAGATGACTCCCACCTTATATATTGAGGCAGATTATCTTGCTGAACCTAGAGATTGCCATTTGGGCTAGTCTGGCTAGCCAGCTTGCTCTGGTGATTTTGCAATAGCCTTGAGACTGAAGGCAGGCCACACTGGCATTTACATGAGCGCTGGGGATCTAAAACTCTGGTCTTTAGATTTGCATGGTAATCACTTTACCAATTAAGCCATATCCCTGGTATAGTCAAATCATTTCTTGAACTTAAGCACAGTGTCTTCATTTTCCAATTGAGTAAGCCGTTTGCAACATTACATTCCCATCACTGTCCATTCTCCTTGCACCATTATGCAAAGTCAACAGTGTCTCTTCACTACCACTGTATCTAGAGATCTTGATTAGCTTTAACTGTCAACTTGAGACAACCTCCAATTATCTGAGAAGAGAATATCTCAATTAAAAAATTGCCTAAATCAACAGTTCTCAACGTGTGGTTCACAAGTCGCCCAAGACCATCAGAAAACACAGATATTTACATTAGAATTCATAACAGTAGCAAAATCATTATGAAGCAGCAACAAAAATAATTTTATGGTTGGGGGTCACCACAACATGAGGAATTATATTAAAGGGTCGCAGCATTAGGATTAATCTGGGCACGTGTGTAGGAGACTGCCTTGATTGTTAGTTGATGTAGGAGAGCCCACCATACTGTGGGCGGCACTGTTCCCTAGGCAGGTGATCTTGAACTGTATAGAAAGCTAATTGGCATAAGCCTGTCTGCCAACCAGCAAACAGCATTCTCTGTGGGTCTTGCCACATGCTCTTTGGCTGTGAATTAAATTCCTTAGTCAGAGGTAATGCTGTATGGGATAGCAAGCAGGCAGCAAAGATACATTTGTTTCTCTTTGTGTTTAGTTGCCCAAGTTCCAGCCCTGATTTTCCCTCAATTATGGCCTGAACCTGGAACTGTAAATTGAATAAATCCTTTCCTCCCCTAAGCTGCTTCTGGTCAGAATATCTTATCCCAGAAACAAAAATGAAGCTAGGACATTATGTCTCCTTGCCCTGCTTCCACTTAACTTTCCAGGACTTCCACATTTATTTAAACAAAGTACTATCAGAGGGAAGCAAAAAAATTTCACTTACATTATTTTATATGTATATCTGGGGAGATATGTATATATGAGTACACATTCATGTGTATAGAGGCCACATATCATCTATGGCTATTTTCACTCTATATGAGGAAGTCTGATTGTTGTGACAGAGACCATAACTCAAAAACTGAAAACATTTACTACCTGGCTTCTTCAGAAAAAGTCTACCAACCCAATATTTAAGTATTTCTATTAGTCATGTGCAGAACTCATGGAGTTTGGATATTTCAAAGATACGCAGGAATAGAGATAAAAATGTAACTCAAAATGTTCACATTGGCAGTACACCCCACCCATTATGGTACACCTATTCCTATAAGAACTAGTTAACATGCCAGGCCTTCAATCCCAGCATTTGGTGGCAGAGACAGGCAGATCTCTGTGAGTTCAGGGCCAGCTTGGTCTACAGAGTGAGCTCCAGAACAATCAGGACTGTTAGACAGAGAAACCCTGTCTCAAAGAACAACAGCAACAAAAAGCTTTTTAACACGACTACTATCTTCATTTCCTTTGTTTTCTCACTCACAGACAAAGGTCACCAAATATTTGAATTACTAAGGTTTACAAGAGGCTGGAGAGACAGTTTAGTAGTTAAGAACACTGGCTGTTCTTTCAGAGGACCTGAGTTCAATTCCTAGCAACCACGTGGCAGCTCACAACCACCTGTAACTCCAGTTCTAGAGAACCTAATGCCTTCTTCTTGCCCCTTTAAGCACTAGGTATGCACATGGTGTATAAATATACATGTAGGCAAAACACCCATACACATAAAACAAATAAAGTAAAATCTTTTTAAATAAAAAATGCCTTCATGAGAGTGAGGTAGCACATGCTAGGTATCGCAGAACTCAAGAAGTTGAGACAGGAATTTAAGACTTTGTCTCCTAAAAACTGTTTCTACAGTAATGGTATTCTAAGACTGACATACTGAATATAGCTTTTGTCTCACTGCTCCAAGTTCTTTGTAATTATAAAACTTTTTATACTGCTGAGACAGTTATGTGTTCCATTTTTTCTTTTTAAATTTTATTTAAATAACACTTTTTCCTTTTATTTTACATACTGACTGTTTCTCCTCCCTTCTCACCTCCCAGTACCCCCTTTCCATTTACTTCCCTCCCCTTCTACTCTTTTCTACTCTTCCTCTATCTCCAATCTTCATTCAAAAAGTGACAGGCCTGCCATGGGCTTAAGTAAAGCATGGCACATCAATTTGTGGCAGGACAAGTTTCTCCCCTTCTGTCGAGGCTGGGCAAGATAATCCTGCATGGATAACAGGTTCCCAAAAGCCAGCAAAGCACCAGGGAGAGGTCCTGATATCACTGCTAGGAGCCTTACAAAGATACCAAGCTATACAATTGTCACACACATGCAGAGGGCTAGGTCAGTCCCATGGAGGCTCCTGACTATTGGTCCAGAGTCCATGAGCTCCCAAGAGCTGAGGTCAGCTGTTTCTGTGGGTTCTCCAACATGACCCCCTGGCTCAAATAATCTCTCCTCTCATTCTTCAGCAAGATGCCCAGAGCTTGGCCCAATGTTTGGCTGTGGATCTCTGCACCTGCTTCTATCAGTTACTGAATAAAGTGTCTCTGACAACAATTAGGGTATTCATCAATCTGATTACAGTAGATGGCCAGTTCAGGCACTCTCTCCACTACTCCTATGAGTCTTAGCTGGAGTTATCTTTGGTGTGGGACAATTGTCTGTATTGTGTCAACTGTATTTTAAATAAATGCTGATTGGTCAGTAGCCAGGCAGTAAGTATAGGTGGGACAACCAGACAGGAAGTAGAGACAGGTCAATGAGAACAGGAGAATTCTGGGAAGAGGAAAGCCCATTCCTCAGCAGTCCTGGCCCAGCCACAGAAGAAGCAAGATGTGACTGCCTCGCTGAATAAGGTACTGAGCCATATGACTAACATAGACAAGAATAATGGGCTAAATAAGTTATAAGAGTTAATAAGAAGCCTGAGCTAATGGACCAATCAGTTTATAACTAATGTAGACCTCTGTGTGATTTCTTTGGGACTTAACGACTATGGGAACTGGGCAGGACAAAAACCCCTGACAACAATCTTTGTGGGTTCCTGAAGGTTTCCCTGGCACCAGGTTTCTCCCCAAACCCAAAATGCCTCCCATCAAGAAGTTTCTTTCATTACTCTTCCCCTCCATCCTACCTCCAACCTGCCTCCTACACTCAGCCCACCCAAACCACTCCCTCAAGTTCTAATCCCTCCATCTCCCCTCCCCTGCCCTGTATCCCATTTTGTACACAAAACTGTTTGTACTTTTCATATACTAAATCTGAACAAAGCAAGTCTTACCTCCTCAGCTTTGCTCTTGACCTCAGTTGGTATTTGGTTATTCTTACGAATCTTCAACTGCTCTTTGGCTTTTTTCATGTCTTTCTCTACTCGTTGCCAGTCAACTTTGATGTACCCAGTATGGTTTGCCAGCTACAATTTTAACAGTGATAAAAGAAAATAAAAAACATGGTCTTTGGTATTCTTTTTTTCAAGATAAATTATGAAAGAGGTAATCAAAATTCTTTTGATTTTCTATTTTTGGAGACATTTGCTATTTGTTTTTTTTTTGTTAAATAATCTTCAGGCAAGATGTTTTATATTCAAGGTTCAAAATACTATATTCAAGGTTCCATGCCTAGTAATGGAAATAAACAATTGTCTCCAATTGCTGGTAATTCTTTAATGTACATGCTGAACTTTCCTTTATACAGTTTTAAGTGAGATTTAAAAATAAGACGATTAAACTCAAAGTAGTAAGTTTAATTTTTCAGAAATTAAAAAAATAAACACTTTTTCAAGATTATGTATAGAATGAAATTGATTCAAGCCAGGTGGTGGTGGCACATGTCTTTAATCCCAGCACTTGGGAGGCAGAGGCAGGCAGATCTCTGTGAGTTCAATGCCAGGTAATCTCCAAACACTTCAAAGACCAACAGAATATGGCATTAAAATGTTTTAATAACTTAGAGTTGTCTTGACATGAGATGTGTCTGCTCCTGGCAGCATCAATTACTTCAAAGAGGATGAGGGGAAACAAAGAAACTCATTATTGAGTTTGTTTTTAATGTAGCAAGGCTAGTCCTTTGGGCAAAATCTGTTCTTGCCTACACTGCTTGACAACATGCTGTATAAACTGGACATGAAAAACCCACAGAAAAAAAATGACTGCTAAACTTTGCCAAAACAAGGCAGGATGCTCCTTCAGGGTTCCTGCTTCACAGAGAAACCGCCAGACATTCTGCAGGACACAGAGGAAACCAATTGACGAACTTTGCTAAATAGGCAAGACAGTCCTTCAAACTTCTTGCTTCACTGAAAAGTCTGCTAGATACTTTAGGCTGTAAGCTAAAGACGGATGACCCATTGTTACAGAAGAACTTTGGGCGACTGTCCAGACAGCCAGATGTCTATGTCATTTCTAGAGTTTTGGAAGTTGCTTGCAATGGACTTCTTGTTTACTCAGGTAATATATCCTTCTAGGGGTCTTTGATGGAGTTAAAGACTAGATAGTTATAATTATAGTTTTTTCTTAGTTATGATAAAAGACAAATTAGATATAAAACTTTAGATAGGATAGATGATAGAGTATTTTCTTAATTTTGTCAAATACAAATAGACTAAATATTGTAATTATAATTCTTGCTTGATAACTGTTTTGTTATATGTAATTTTACTGTTAAAGTTAAAACATTACTTTTTGATTATATAGAAAGGGGGAAATGATATGGGATGTCTTTCTGTAGACTGTATACACACACACACACACACACACACA
This sequence comes from Microtus pennsylvanicus, assembly GCF_037038515.1. NCBI lineage: Eukaryota > Metazoa > Chordata > Mammalia > Rodentia > Cricetidae > Microtus > Microtus pennsylvanicus. The sequence goes on along the minus strand of NC_134601.1, from coordinate 20,236,251 downwards.
CACACATATATATATATATATGTTGTTCTCAATGGTTGATAAATAAAGCTCCATGGCTTATGGCAAGGCAGGATAGAGCCAAGTGGGAAATTCTAGAAGAGATACAGGAGAAGAAGGCAAAGCCTGAGAGACACCATCCAGCTACCCAAGGAACAACACACCATAGCACCACCAGTAAGCCACAGGTCACATGGCAATACACAGATTAATTGAAATGGGTTAATTTAAATGTAAGGGCCAGCTAGTAATAAGCCTGAGCCATTGGCTAAACATTTATAATTAATATTAAGCCTCAGAGTGGTTATTCTGGAACTGGCAGGCAGGAGAGAAACCTCCAGTGGTTAACAGCATTCAAAACAGTATACAAAAACAAAGGTGTATACTATTTTAGGGCATTATAGCCAAGGCTGCAATTTCTCACAATATGTTAATAGGCAAGAGGAATTTCCAAACATCTAGGAAACTTAATAGACAAACCTGAAGTATAAAGAATCCACCTCCTACAGCTGTTGCAGCCAATTTTCCAACTTTCTGGAATATGAAACCAGTGCACCTGTAAAACCAAACCAATATCAGACAAAGTGACAGGCTGTCAGATGCACACAAACCTGAACTGACAATGCTCATATTCTACATACCTTGAGATGATCTAGTTCCTTCCTACCATCTAGAGAAACAGAAAGCCATGCTAGCCTCCAGGCTCCTATAGTTCCTATTGAAAAATACCCATTATACATTTCAAAGTCCACACTAGCATCCTGGCCCATCTCGCCTTGCCCTCTACCTTAAACCTCTAGGCTGTTTCAGTTAACATGTTTTCCTCCTTTTCGACACCCCTTTGTTCTCTATATAGACCAGGTTTTCACTTGTTCTCACTGTTCCCACTGTTCTATTTTCTTTCCCTGCCATCTCTACTACTCTCTTTTGCTATTCCCCGCTATTTTTCCTTCTCTCGCAGATATGACCATGTCCAATCTGCTTCTTTTTCTCTTGGTTTTAGACTCTTTCAGATGGCTCTAGATGTTCTTTCTCTTTCTTATCCACAATAAAAATCTCCCCCACTGCCAACCACTGAGCGGACATTCCAGCGGTTTCTTTACTGCATCCTTCACATATACCAAGAATGTACGCATGTAACATCATATGAAGCTTGTAAATTAAAAATATACATACAAGCTGGGCATATTTGGGTACACCTTTTATCCCAGTACTCAGAAGGCAGAGGCAAGTGAATCTCTGTGGGTTTCAGGCCAACCTGGTCTACATAGAGAGTTCCAAACAGCCAGCGCTATGTAGAGAGACCCTGCCTCAAAAAAATATATTCAAATAGTCTAAACACTCTATTCAAAAGGAAGAAATTTTAAACTGAATTTTTAAAAGATTCAGGCTGAGGAGATAGTTTACTGAATAAAGTACTTGCTATATATACATGAGGACTTGAGTTCAAATCCATAGAACCTATATAAAACTGGGTGTTTTAAAAGAGTAAAATCTATATGCTACAACAAACCTACTTTAAATAAAAGACTCCATAAGTGACAAGTGGGAAATCCATTCATGTGTTTCTGCTGGCTGCTGCCCTGTGTGCTTCTTTCCTTGTCTGATTATTGTTGTGAAGTTTTAACCCTAAATGGGACCGCTCTGAATACTATAAATCTTCCCAGAGCACTAATTTTCAACCTTTCTGATGCTGTGATTCTTTAATACAGTTCTTCATGTTGTACTTACCCACAACCATAACATCATTTTCATTGCTATTTCATAATTGTAATTTTGCTACTGATATGAATCATAATGTAATTATCTATTTTCCACTGGTCTTAGGCAAACACTATAAAAGGTTATTCTCCTCGTGATGCTGCACACATTAATAAAAATGGGCCCAGGACCAGATGGTTTCAATGCAGAATTCTACCAGAACTTCCAAGAAGAGCTAATACCTATACTCCTTAATGTATTTCACAATATAGAAACAGAAGAGTCATTGCCAAATTCCTTTTATGAAGCTACAGTTACCTTGATACCAAAACCACACAAAGACCCAACCAAGAAAGAGAATTACAGGCCTATCTCACTCATGAATATCGACGCAAAAATTCTCAATAAAATACTGGCAAACCGAATCCAAGAACACATTAGAAAAATTATCCATCATGATCAAGTAGGCTTCATCCCAGAGATGCAGGGCTGGTTCAACATATGCAAATCTATCAATGTAATCCACCATATAAATAAACTGAAAGAAAAAACCATATGATCATTTAATTAGATGCTGAAAAAGCATTTGACAAAATTCAACACCCCTTTATGATAAAAGTCTTGGAGAGATTAGGGATACAAGGGTCATACCTAAATATAATAAAAGCTACTTACAGCAAGCCGACAGCTAACATTAAATTAAACGGAGAAAAACTCAAAGCCATCCCACTAAAATCAGGAACACGACAAGGATGTCCACTCTCTCCATACCTCTTCAATATAGTGCTTGAAGTTCTAGCAATAGCAATAAGACAACATAAGGGGATCAAGGGGATTCGTATCGGAAAAGAAGTTAAGCTCTCGTTATTTGCAGATGATATGATAGTATACATAAGCGACCCCAAAAACTCTACCAAAGAACTCCTACAGATGACAAACACCTTTAGTAATGTGGCAGGATACAAGATCAACTCCAAAAAATCAGTGGCCTTCCTATACACTAAGGATAAGGAAACAGAGAAGGAAATTAGAGAAGCCCAAATGGATTAAAGACCTCAATATCAGTCCGAACACACTGAACCTGATAGAAGAGAAAGTGGGAAGTATTCTACAACACATGGGCACAGGAGACCACTTCCTACGTATAACCCCAGAAGCACAGACATTAAGGACCTCATTGAATAAATGGGACCTCCTGAGGCTGAGAAGCTTCTGTAAAGCAAAGGACACTGTCGCTAAGACACAAAGGCAACCCACTGACTGGGAGAAGATCTTCACCAACCCTGCAACTGACAAAGGTCTGATCTCCAAAATATATAAAGATCTCAAGAAACTAGACCGTAAAAGGCTAATCAACCCAATTATAAAATGGGGCACTGAGCTGAACAGAGAATTCTCAAGAGAAGAAGTTCAAATGGCCAAAAGACACTTAAGGTCATGCTCAACCTCCTTAGCAATCAGGGGAATGCAAATCAAGACAACTTTAAGATACCATCTTACACCTGTCAGAATGGCTAAAATAAAAAACACCAATGATAGCCTTTGCTGGAGAGGTTGTGGAGAAAGGGGTACACTCATCCATTGCTAGTGGGAATGCAAACTTGTGCAACAACTTTGGAAAGCAGTGTGGCGGTTTCTCAGGAAATTCGGGATCAACTTACCCCTGGACCCAGCAATACCACTCTTGGGAATATACCCAAGAGAGGCCTTATCATACAACAAAAGTATATGCTCTACGATGTTCATAGCAGCATTGTTTGTAATAGCCAGAACCTGGAAACAACCTAGATGCCCTTCAATGGAAGAATGGATGAAGAAAGTATGGAATATATACATATTAGAGTACTACTCAGCAGTAAAAAACAAGCGCTTCTTGAATTTTGCTTGCAAATGGATGGAAATAGAAAACACTATCCTGAGTGAGGTAAGCCAGACCCAAAAAGAGGAGCATGGGATGTACTCACTCATATTTGGTTTCTAGCCATAAACCAAGGACATTGAGCCTATAATTAGTGATCCTAGAGAAGCTAAATAAGGAGAACCCAAAGAAAAACATATAGGCATCCTCCTGAATATTAATCTTCATTAGGCGATGAAAGGAGACAGAGACAGAGACCCACACTGGAGCACCGGACATAAATCTCAAGGTCCAAATCAGGAGCAGAAGGAGAGAGAGCATGAGCAAGAAACTCAGGACTGCAAGGGGTGCACCCACACACTGAGACAAAGGGGATGTTCTATTGGGAACTCACCAAGGCCAGCTGGCTTGGGTCTGAAAAAGCCTGGGATAAAACCGGACTCTCTGAACATAGCGTACAATGAGGACTACTGAGAACTCAAGAACAATGGCAAAGGGTTTTATCCTACTGCACCTACTGGCTTTGTGGGAGCCTAGGCAGTTTGGATGCTCACCTTACTAGACCTGGATGGAGGTGGGTGGTCCTTGGACTTCCCACAGGGCAGGGAACCCTGATTGCTCTTTGGGCTGACAATGGAGGGGGACTTGATGGGGGAGGGGGAGGGAAATGGGAGGCAGTGGGGGGGGGAGGCAGAAATCTTTAAAAATAAATAAATAAATAAATAAATAAATAAATAAATAAATAAAAGAAAAAAAGACATGGAATTAAAGCACACCTGTTCCCTTTTCATGTTTTATGTTTAGATTGTTTCTACTTTCAGGTATTACAAATAAAACTAGAACATCTGTATCAAAATTTTTGTATAAAGCATCTGCTTTCCTTTATTTAAGTGCCAATGAATAGTGTGCCTGAGGCATATTACAAGTGTGGAGGTATACAACACTACTTGGGAGACAGAGGAAAGAACATCACAAGTTCTGGGCCATGCTGAGCCATAGACCCCTTTGGAAAAGAAAACAAAACCAAAACGCACACAAAAAAAAGCCTCTTAAAACTCAATACTACAAAAAAAAATGACAATTTCACAGGGAGAAAAACATGAATTTAATAAAAGACAAAATTTAAGTAATAAATATGTTTCTAAGATTGATGGATTAGTCATTGACTCACTAAACTGGCTACTATTATGATAAAAATATCAACAAATGAAAACTGCCACATTAATATGTGACACAGCTAATATAAGTGTGTAGTGGCATTTCGACTTTTTTAAAATAAATAAAGTCGTCCTGAAGATCTGAGGGTAAAACAGTCCCACTGATTAGCCTTACAGACCAGATTATGGTAACGCAGACCTTTAATCCCAGTAGCCACAATAACACACACATTTAATCCCAGTAGCCACAATAACACACACATTTAATCCCAGTAGCCATAATGACACACATCTGTAATCCCAGTAGCCACACTAGTTGCCATAGAAACTGGGCACTGCATGCCTTTAATGACGGTGGTGCACGCATTTAATCCCAGCCCTAGAGAAGATTATAAAATGGGAAAAAACAGCTCTCAGACACAAATCTTATTCTGAGATTCTTGGAGGCAGGATCACCATTTCGGATTGAGGTGGAGGTAAGAGTCAGTGGCTGGCTATTTTACTTTTTGGACCTTCAGGTTGAACCCCAGTTTCTGACCCTGAGCTTTTATTATTTGTGCTTCATAAGTAAGTGGATAGCTTCTTAATCTACCTCTTGCTGACTATGTCGCCTTGATCTAGAATCTAGATAAACATTCTGAACCTCAGTTTCTACAAAAAGTACAGAATTTAAAAAAGTACCAAGTTCAGAGTCATTTTAAGAAGAAAATGAGATACCTATATATTTTTAAAATAGTGCCTGATTTGCACCAAGTACCTGTATGTAAGGGTTTTGTCACCAGACATGTTATGGTTAAGGGAACAGTATTTATTGTAGATATGAGAGAAAGAACAGCCAGGGGCATCTGGAAGAGTCCAGAACAGAAAGAGAAGTAGATTAAACACGTCCAGCAGACTGGATATGGCCAAGGCTTCTGGAGAGAGAATAGCAGGGGATAGAGAATAGAGAGAGCAGAGTAAGAAGAGCAAGATCAGAGAATAGTCAGAATAGCCAGATTATAAGAAGGGTGAGTAGCTGGGTGGGGAGGGGTGAAAGGCTAGGAGATTGGTATGGTGGCTTTGAAATATTTAATAAGTACTTGTGAGTAAAAGACCAAGGAAGCCTGGAGGTTAGCATGGACCTTGATATGCTGATAGGTGCTGCTGGTATATGTTAACTGGAGTGCCATGTGTCTCTTTTGCCAGAGGTAAGGGAAATGATTCCTTTCGGCAGAAGAGAACCAACTTCACAAGTTCTTGAGGAATGCTAACTTTTACCTAACCACCAGAAATCCTCCTATAGTTCAGGTAGAGTTCATTTTTAGATATTTGGACTGCTTTTTGGAGTTTGGAGGATTAGAGTGTCCTTTGGGCCTGACAGTAGCATGCAAAATTATCAAACAGTACTTTAATTTAATGGTTTATGACATGTGTTGGCCAATTTCAGTGAAGTCAATGTGTTTCAAATAATTAGAGAAGACAGTTTATGTAACTATACTACCAAATCAGGCACAAAAGAACTGAAAATCTTTAACATCACTTACCATCCAGTAACACCTCCAATTAACAGCTGGGTTGCTACACTATACTTTTCAGCGGATGGCCCAGATTCCTGCCCAAACAGCTTACGCCACCATGGTTGCTTTTTAGTAAATTCTGCAAGATCCAGTGCCTCAAATTTTCCATCAAAGTTTCCTATAAGAGAATTAAGATTCCAGTTAATGGTTGCTGAGGAAGGAGAAGACATTTTTTTTCAGTGGTATAGCTAATGGTAAGGTGCCACGCTCTAGTAAATAAACTCTCATCCATGTTTCTGTAAACAGTCCTAGTGAAACTCAATGGGTCATCAAAAATAAAGTATAGTGAAGACAAGACAACAATTGAAGAGGGTATTTTGGAAAAGGATAAGGATCAGCAGAAATTGGCAAGGACAAAAAAGGGTTACGGGATGGGTATAAATATGATCAAAACACATTATATACAAGTATGTAAAGTCATAATAAAATGCATCACCTTTATGATTAATATAGGCTAATAAAAAACTAAGAAAAAAATATTTACTTTTATAATAATTTACCACCATTTCTAACTAGATTAAGAGATTTTAAAACAAACAGTTATAATAAAAAATATACAAATGTTCTATTTCAAATAGTAAATTACCTCTGAAATTCTGGGTTGGAATTTTGGAAAAACTGTCTAAAATAAACAAATTTGAATATCTAAATTATGTCTGAAATTCTGGGTTGAATTTTGGAAAATCTGAATAAAATAAAAAAATTGAATATCTTTATTGGTCTTCTATTGTTCTTCCTCTCAAATTTAAAACAAATTAAACTGACCTAGGAAAAACAAGTACTATTGGATAAAAGCATTCTAAATATAAATATTTTCAATTTACCTCTTTAGGTAATACCAATTTTCTGTATTATATGGATTTCCAGTGAATAAAGCAAACAATGTTTGAACGAGTGCTTACTAATTTATAAACTTAGTAACAAACTAAATGCACAGAAAAATGTAGGTACCATTTATTAATCTCATTTTGTAATCAGGAAACAACACACTTTGGAATGTAATACTTAGATCAGGAAAGGAAAACAAGACAACAAAACATCTTGTTTGTACAAAAATCCTTCCCTGAAAACATGTATCAAGACAACAAATGTCAAAAACTTACTATCCAAGACTATGTAGAAACAAAAGAAAAAGGCAAGAATTGTCATTTAAAAATAAAATAAAAAATAGAGGCAAAATCAGAGATGATCAAGATATTAAGTTAAGCAAAAATCTTCAGAAGGTTACATACATATCCAATTGGAGTCCAAAAAGATTACTGGGATGGGAGAGAAGTAACATTATAATATAATACTTAGATTTAAAAAATGTCCATTACAGGTTAAGGCAGAGGTTCTCAACCTGTAGATGGCAAGCCCTTTGGGGAGGGTTGTACATCATATATCTTGCATATTAGATATTTACATTATAATTCATACCAGTAGCAAAATTACAGTTATGAAGTAGCAATGAAAGTAATTTTATGGTTGGGTTCACCACAACATGAGGTACTGTATTAAAGGGTTACAACATTAGTAAGGTTGAAAACCACTGAGTTAAGAAATCCTAAAATTTATATAGACAGACAAAGGACCAATAATAGTGTTCCAGTTACAAAAGTTGTACAAGAAAATGCCCCCAAACATCATGAAACAAAGCTAAGATATCCAGTTCTTTGCACGTGGAATTCAGTCACAGCATTAAGACTTCTCTATTATTCTGTGATATCTGAGGCTTTAGCTAGATAACTTATTGTGCAGGGTCTAAAGCAATCTGAGAAGTCTACAGTTACAGGTACAGACTACTTTTCTCAGAGGCTAGAGTGGGTTACCTTAATACCACTGTAATTAGCTCCCTCACAAATGGAGGAAAGATTAGGGACCTGGAAAAAAATACTCTCATCATTTTAAGTCCTGGCCTCAGAAACCATGCAGTTTTACTACCATCAAATTAGACTAGAGTAGTTCCCATCCAGATTCAGGAATAAGAAATATAGACTTCAAGTTCTACTGAGAGGGGAATATCAAAGTGGCCATGTGGGAAAATATATCTTCTATATGATACATGGCCACAATAATCTTAGTGGGAAAGTTTAAGGGCATTCAAAACTTACAAGAGCCACTTAAACTTAATTTAAAGATTTATAAAGCTACAATAGTCAATAAGATGCTACATCGACCCAAGTATACACAAAAATGTTAGTTGAAATCAAAGTCTAGAAATAGATTTATACATACTATTATGTCACTTTCCTAACAAGGTATATCCAGGTAATTCTACAGTAGAAAGCAAGTCTTCTCAGTTTTGTTAGAAGCAGTATTCATGTGTTTTTTTTAAACAAATGATCTACCTTATACCATACACAATAAAACAATCTATGTAACATAACAATAACATATCACCACCATGTTGAAGAAAATATCGCTGAAAACAAGTCTTTTTAATGTAATTTTACCAAGCCCATCCACACAACAGATGGCTCCAGTCAAACGTGGAATTAAGTTGATGATGGTGGATGAAGTGGAGTGAATAAAAATCAGAGTGCCCTATAGCCTACCCAATTTCATCAGTTGTTCATTAAGTACTGCTAAACAAAATTTAGAAGCCTCGTCTATGGGCCAAGGAAAACAATGATAATTACTATAAGAAACTACAATTCGTGTAAGCCTCGAGATGTCTCAGAAATTCCTAGGTTCTCTCTATAGCAATTGCATCGCATGTGCTGGTTACAACCTAAATTTAATGAATCGACTGACTTAACGTTAACCAAATTAGAGTAAGAAGAATAACTTAAATGAATCGCTGCACTGGAGTTTTGTTTTTCAGTAGGATGACTAAAAGTACCATCCCATACCTCCTTCTAAATAACGAAAATGAGGACTGCCAGAAATTTGAGAGGCACATCCTAAGAGACAAACACATTTTTGACAGAGAGCCAAAACGCTTGAGAACAGGAACTGAATCTCTGTAGGATTCCTCGGTAGGGGCGGTGCTAGAAGCCCGGAGGAGGTGAGCCAAGAAAATGTCCCAGGACAGCTCTGCAACCAGTCTGAGCATAACCTTGGCCAGGGGCCGAAAAGTCTCCAAGCCTCTCTGGGCGCTACTGAGGCTCCCTGCCGCAGTAGGAATGCGGCAGGCCCTCGGCTGTCCCTCATCCTAAACCAGGAAGGCCGTTCCACCCTCGACCCTCCGCGCGAGCTTCTGCCTTTACCTTGACTCGTGGCGGCCATTTCGGGGGAACTAGTATCGCGAGGACACAGTTGCAGATCGCGGGACCAAGGACAGGCATTAGTCATCCGCAACTGGCTTCCGGCAAGTGGGGCAGATACTTCCAGTCCCCGGGCAGCAAAAGAGGGCGGGCCTGGCGCAGTGAGACAGCTTTTCTGTCCCAGAGCATTGCTTCACCAACCTAAGCTGCAACCCCACACTCAACGCAGAAGAATGCTTGCTATTCCTGCAGAAAGTCTGTTCGCCTTAGGAATGCCACGGTTTATTTCAGCTTTATTTATTTATTTATTTATTTATCTATCTATCTATCTATTTATTTATTTCAGATTGTTCGTATTTATGTAAGCAGTGAGCAGAATGCTTGCTATTCCTGCAGAAAGTCTCTTCGCTTTAGGAATGCCACGGTTTATTTCAGCTTCATTTATTTATTTATTTCAGATTGTTCGTATTTACGTAAGCAATGCGCATATGTTAATTCCGGTGCTCATTCCAACGCTGTTTCATATCTTACACTTCTTTTTGGTATTTCGAGACAGGGTTTCTTTGTGCAGCCCTGGCTGTGCTGGAACTCGCTCTGTAGATCAGCATGGCCTCGAACTCACAGAGATCCGCCTGCCTTCTGCCTCCTGAGTGCTGGGATTAAAGGTGTGCGCCACCACTGCCCGGCTATTTTACACATTTTTAAAGCATTCCAGCCACATCAATAATGTACACTTGTATTATAATCGTTGCTTCTTGCTCATCTTTAAAGTTTACATATTTTTAAGAGATTTATTTTTACTTTATGTATATAGATGTTTTGCCTACATATATGTCTGTGCAGTATGTGTGTGCAGTCCCCAATTAGGTCAAAAGAGGGCATAGAATCCCCTGGAACTGGAGAGGGGGTGTGATACAGATATCTCAATAACAGCTGAGCACTTCATTGTCTCTTATTCTCTGTACATTTACTAGTTGTGAGTCTATTGCAAAAAGAAGCTTCTCAGATGAGGGTTGAAAGATGCCCTATTTTACAGGTATAATGGTAAGACATGGGGGCAGTTTATTTCTATGTCCATTTAGGAAAGCAGTAATATTAGGTTCTGCCCTATGTCTTAGGCAGCTATGAGGTTTTGGCCCTATAAAAAGTATGAGTTGTATCCTGTAGAGTGTCAGAGCCTGCTCCAACAAAGTCAGCCAGGGTCCCTGGAAGGGGGTGCTGAGGCTAAGGAAATGTTAGACTGAGAGAAATTGAGACAGAAAACGCAGGATAGATTAGGGGAACTTCCAGCTTACTCTGGACATCCCCAAGTTTATTTCAGAGCCTGCTTGTATAGAAAAGCAGAACAAAGCACAGCACAGACAGTGAGTGTCTAAGACCATTCCTGTCCTTGAGCAAGCAGTTTCTTTTATCTGGATGTTCCCTAAGGTCTAGCATCAGCAGTATTCTTTCTACTAGATAGTATGTTCTTTTCTCATGGGCTGAATGCTCTTTTCCGTATATCTTCCTTCCCACGGGCTTAATCAGAACTTTCTCACAGCCCTCAAGGATACTGGAGCAAGCAGAGCAGGCAAGCTTGAACTCAAATGGCTTTTAAGTCAGAATTGATTCCAAATGGAAACTGAGTCACATGTGGGCTCCCACAGTAGAGTGGGCCTTAAATACAGCATGAAGTGGTTGGGAGTATCTTGCCATGACACCCATTATCATAGCTCACAGGGTTCATAGCTGCTATGTAAGACTTTTTGATAACTTGTCTCCCCTAATAGCATGTATGTAGTCTTACAACACTGTGAAATCTTGTCAGTGGGGGTAAAGCTGGGTTTCCTTCCCTTTCTTTTTTTCTTTCTTTCTTTCTTTCTTTCTTTCTTTCTTTCTTTCTTTCTTTCTTTTTCCTTCCTTTCCCCTGCTTCTATTTTTGTTTGCCAGGTCTGTGTCAGTTTTATGACTCAGATATGTTATATCTTCAGCAATAGGGTCTCACCATCCAGTTCTGTAGAATAATTGACAATAACATTAGCTATAGCCTATAATGTTTGGAAGTTTATGGGGCTAACAACTCCAAAAGAGGCAACCATTCCTGGTACTGGGCTTGATATTTATTAGCCTGTAGTGAATTGTCACCCTGTTGTAAGTGACATTTGAACTCCATTTGAACTCTTATATATGTATACATGTGTATTTTAGAAAGTATCTACAGTAGTAGGTTTCTGTATGTCTTTTTCAAATACCTTTAGTGTTAGTAATCATTTCCCATACTCCCTTCTTTTTCTAGTCCTCCCATCCTTATCCTTACTTAACACTTCTTGTTCAGTTAGACCTCTTTTCTTTTCATACCCACTTCCCTTGAAATCTGCCTTCCCTTGCTGGCAAAATGCTCTTTCCTGTGGGATTAAACAGAACTTTCTCATGGCCCTCAGGAAATTGGCCTAGTTTTCTGATATCTATGGATACTCCAATTTAAAAACACATATCTAAAGATTCAGTGTTAACATTCACATATGAGAGAGGACTTGAAATATTTGTCTTTCTGGATCTAGGTTACCTGATTGAGAATGATTATTTCCAGCTCTATGCATTTACATGTAAATTTGATAATCTAATTTTTCTTTACAGAAATGGAATAGTATACCATTGTGTGAATGTACTGCATTTTCATTATCAATTCTTCAGTTGTTGGACATCCGGGCTTTTTCCAATACTTGGCTATTGTGAACTGGATAGCAATGAATATGGATATGCAGGTATTATAATAAGATGTAGACTCCTTTTGGATGTATGTCCAAGAGTTATATAGATGGGTCATATGGTAAGTTTGTTTCTAATTTTTTGGGGAAGAAGGGTGTCTTAGTTAAGGTTTCTATAGCTTTGATAAAACACCATGACCAAAAGCAATGTGGGGGTGATAGGGTTTAATTCAGCTTGTGCTTCCAGATAACAGTCCGTCACTGATGAAGTCAGGGCAAAAACTCAAGCAAGGGAGGAGCCTGGATGCAAGAACTGAAGCAGAGATCATGGAGGAACATTGCTTAATGACTTGCCCTTTATGGCTTGATCAGCCTGCTTTCTTATACAACTCAGAACCACCTGTCTAGGGGTGGCTCTGCCTATAGTGACCTGGGGCCTCCCATATTAATCATTAAATAAGAAAATGTCCAACAGACTTTCCACAGGCCACCTTATGGAGACATTTTTCCAACTGAAACTCATCTTCACAAATAACTCTGGTATATGTTAAGTTGACAAAGCAGAAACAACAACAACAAATAGGACAGAGGACACAGGTGTCTTACCTGGGTCTCTAGATCAGGTGGGCAACTGGAGAGTTGCTGTGGGGAAAACGAACTGGGATCTGGTAAATCCAAAAGTTTCTTTGCTGCTGGTACTGAGGAAGAGACTTTTAGAACAGTCTAGGAATCTGAGTACAATTGAAACCTCTTCTTTAGTATTCTGTACCTTTTTTCAAGGCCTCAAACTTGGTGGGATAATCTCAGAGAGGAATGGGTTAAGCCTTAGCTCAGCCACCCTTTTCCTATTCCAGTTTTTCCGGTGCCTGCTTTGCACTGCCAAAAGGAAGTAATCCTTTTCAGCTCTGCTTAGTGCTGATGCTACTGTCACTCTCAGAAGATAAATTTCCAGAAAATCCTCTGCAAAATATTTAGGACTTTTCACTAAATCATAAATGTTTTGCATTTTTTCTTCTTGAGAGCTAAAGATATTTTAGAGAAGAGTTAATTTTTCACTTTTCTAGTTGAGCACTTTCTAGGAATAAAAGCCATGCAAATCGCACTCTTCACTTGCTTCTTTCTTAGCCTTTTCTATTTCTGCTCTGGTGCCACCAGAAGATATTATCTAGGTGCGGTGGAAGTGTACTGGAACTATAGGCAGAGTGACTTACTCAATGTGCTGCACACGGACACAAGGTAAATATGCTCTGTTGAATGGAACATTGTGAGGCTATGTCTTTGACTAGAAGATGCAGACACTAGGCAAAAGTGGATGACTAATACTTTGTTAAGTCCTTCAAACATTTGCAGGTAAGGTGTGCATGCAGTCTGATTATTTACACCATGTTGCTTGCCATTTCTTCTCAGGGACCTAATTTACTCATTGATTTTTGTTGCTTGATCATTGATTTTTTTTTGTTGCATGTTGGCACTGTGGTTTAGAGAGAAGGATGGGATGAGGGAGAGTGAAGATGCAAGGAGCATGGGAGAGAAAGAGGAGAATTCCCCTTAGCTTACCCTAACCTTCCATAGAAAGAACTAGAACAGTGAAATTCTCAAAAGTATGCATATGGTAGACTTTTGTCTGATATTTGCCATTGCATCAGAAGCTTTTCATCTTTAGGAAGGGACTCGGGTTTATTTGATGTGATTAGACCATTAAACGAACTCCTCAGTATTATAATTGTCACTGACTTATTTCAATTTTTCTACCTCTTCTTAAATCTATTATACCTTGATTTGATAAGGTATTGAAACTGAATTATATGATAGTCTATTATTTTGTCAAAGTACTGTCTGTACTATATCTCCCTTGTCATTCTTGACATTTCTCTCCCTCTACGTCCTTCCATCTTTTTCTCTTTCTCTTTTTAAAAATAATACTTACAGAACATTTCCTGATTTCATTAGGAAATAAAACAAATATATTTTGGGTTTATTTATTAATTTTTTAGTCTTTCTATTACTACAGTTTCTGTTTCTCAATTTCATTCATCAATTCTAATTTTATTTGGATCACTTTGTTCTATTTTTGCTTATGAAGTTGAACGCTGAAATTACATATTTTATGTTTTGCTGTGTTTTTTGTTTTGGCTTTCTTTGTTGTTGTTTTGTTTTGACACAGAGTTTCTCTTTGTAGCAGTTTGGGCTATCTTGGAACTCACTTTGTAGGTCAAGCTGGCCTCAAATTCACAGATATCCACCTGCCTCTGTCTCCTGAGTGCTGGGATTAAAGGTTTGTGCCACTACCACCTGACTATTTTTTTATAATTTTTATTTTTTTGTTTTGTTTTGTTCTGAGACAAGGTCTCACTTTGTGGCACTTACTGTAATGGAATTCACTTTGTAGACCAGGCTGCTCTTGAATTCACAGAGATCATCCTGCCTCTGCCTTTTAAGTGCTGGGATTAAGGGCATGCACCACAATGCTGGTCTTTCACTGTGTTTCTTTAAATGTGTACTATAAAGTTTTAAACACAGCCAGGAATGTGAAAGCAGGAAAATCAGGCACTCATGTCCAGATTTGGCTACATAGTGTGTTCATTGCCAGACCGAACTACTGGTGACCCTATCTCAAAATACCAAAAGAGATGAGGAGGATTTAAATACAATGTATATATTGTATTAATGTGAATGCTACATAGAGTCATATCATAGATACTGCATAAGTATTTTTGGTTGTTTGTATTTCACTTCCTCATTCTTCTCCCACATCACCCAGTCTTATTCAACACACAGTGTGTGCATGCACACACACACACACACACACACACACACACACACACATACACACATTACTAATTTTTAAAAACTAGAATACTATACATACTTTGTTTACTTTTTCACTCAGAAACACCTTGTAGAATTGTCTATAGGTCAGTAGACACAACCTTAATACATTCCTTTTAATATCTGTATAAGAGCTGTGTCATAGAAGTAAACACATTTATATCATTATCATTTTGGAGGGGGGGTTCTATCCAATATCATAGTGTACTGATGTAGTCATTCATCCACTTAGGCTTTCACTTATCTTGTTGTGTTTGGGGTGGACTTCAGGCCTCCTATTTTATTCACGAGTGCCTTATCCCTGAAATACAGTCCCAGACATGTTGTTATTTTAGCAAACAGATTCTCTGGTGGTCTTTTGCTGGAACAAATGAAATAGTTGTTTTGTTTTTGAGACAGGTTCTCTCTATATATCTCCAGCTGTCCTGGAACTCACTTTGTAGACCAGGATAGCCTAGAACTCATATTCACCCGACTCTGCCTCCTAAATTCTGGGATTAAAAGTGTGCACCACTACAGCCAGTCGTTTTAGTTTCAATTTCTACAAAGTTCAAGACTCTTCATGAGTATATCGTATTTGCATCATTTTACCCCCTTATTGCCCTACAACTTTTCTCATGTCCCCCACCCCCAACTTCCTCTCAAATTTGAGTTCATGGTAGAACATGCCTGTTCTGTTTAGTAGGTACTATCAAAAACAGTCATTCTGGTCCTCAAGATCTTACAATCTTTCTGTCCGCTTTTCCATGCATGATGTTTCCTGAACCCACTTAGTTATAGATGTTGCATTTGGGACTGTGTCCCCATGGTTACTTATTCTCTGCATTTTGACAAGTTGTGGTTCTCTCTAATAGACTCCATCTATTTCAAAAGGAATCTTCTTTGATGAGATGTCAGAACTGTACTTATCTATGCTATAAGGATGGATGTTTAGAAGGCAGGTGGAAACTATATTACTTTAATTACAGGATAGTTGTGGGTTCTTTGTAGGGCCTATGATCTCTTCAGTCACAGGTTCTTGTCTAGGTTTACATACCAGGCAATGAGTTCCCTCAAACTAAATTGATTTTATATCCAATCTAGGCAGGTGTTGGTTACTCCTAAAATACAAGTGCTACTATTTCACTACTGAGGCATCTTGCTGGTTTCATTGTTGTTGTTGCTCTTGGACTGTACAACTGGGTAGGACTGAGAATAACTTTTCTTTCCTGGTAGCTTGCATAGCACCTTCTGACAGTATGAATGCTAGTCCTCAGGAAGGGGGATTCCAGATTAATACTAGCTCAATTCCTCCAAGGTCCATGAGCAAAGTGTGTGGTGTCTTGAACAATAGGATGTTGTGTGTGGTGTGTTCAACAATAGGATATTATCTTCATATTTTGACAGGTAGCCAAGAGCAATGACAATTGCCTATATTGTTTTGGAGAGTCTCTTGGACCCCACCCAACAACTCAAACACTCTGGGGTTTTTATTAGTCTATAGCTCCCAGGAAATATTATTTCACTGTGTAGGATAACTGTATTAAAATGTGTGAGTATGTATGTGCGTATGTGTGTGTCTGTGTGTGAGAGAGAGAGAACATATGTATTGTATGTACTTTTTTCTTTTTGATTTTTTCAAGACAAGGTTTCTCTGTGTAACAGCCCTGGTTGTCCTGGAACTCACTCTGTAGACCAGGCTGGCCTCAAGCTCAGAGATCCACTTGCTTCTATCTCCCAAGTGCCGGGATTAAAGGCATGCACCATCACTGCCCGGCTGTATTTGCATCTTTAAATAAGATTATAAAGTAATAAATTTTATTGTGACTTTTCCAAACATCCTTAGTGGTATTTATCCCCCCTTCCTTCCTTTCCCGCTGTTTTCCTTCTTCCCCTTTCCCAGTTAAGTCCCCCTTTTTTTCCTTTCCCACAGTATCCTGCTATCCCTATTTCTAGAGCTCCTTCTTCACCCTCTACAAATTGTCCCTTTGTTTGTTCCTGGTTTCTACAGTTATTCCAGGTTATACAATCAATCCTAAAGATTCAGATCTAGGATCCACAAATAAGAAAGAATATGTGACATTTGTTTTTCTCTTTCTGGGTTACCTCATTCAAAATGATTGTTTCCAGCTCCATCCATTTATCTCTGACTTTCATAGTTTCATTTTCTTTCTTTTTATTTTTGTTAATTTTCTTTCTTTTTTTCCTTTTTTTTTCTTTTTTCGAGACAGATCTTCTGATTGTCCTGGAACTTGCTTTGTAGACCAGACTGGCCTTGAACTCATAGAGATCCACCTGCCTCTGTTTCCCAAGTGCTGGTATTAAAGATGTGCACCACCACCACCCAGCTCAATTTTTTTTATAGTTAAGTAGAATCCCATTGTGTATATGTACTACATTTTTATTATCCATTCATCAGTTGGTGGATAGCTAGGCTAATTATGTTTCCTTGCTATTGTGAATAAAGCAGCAGTGGACATGGGCATGCAAGTATCTTTGTAGTAGAATATGGAGTCTTTTGGGCATATACCCAGGAGTGGTATATCTGGTTTATATAGTAGTTGTATTTGTAGCTTTTTTAGAACTTCCATACTGATTTCCAAAGTGGCTGCATCAGTTTATTCTCGATGGAATAGAGTTTCTCTTTCTAAACATCCTCACCAGAATTTGTTGTCATTTGATTTTTTTTTTTGATGATAGGCATTTTAACTGGGATGAGAGGGAATGTCGGTGTAGTTTTAATTTGAATTTCTCTAATTGCTAATGGTGTTAAACACTTTTAAAGTGTTTATTAGCTTTTGTATTTCTTCTAGTGAGGACTTTCTGTTCAGTTCCACAGCCTTTTAAAATAATGAGTTTTCTCTCTTTTTCTTATACCTTTTTTATTTTACTTTTAAAAAGATTCTAATGAAATTACATTTTCCCTTCCTTTTTTCTCTCTAAATCTTCCACTATATTGCTGTATTTAAAATTCATGGTCTCTTTTATTCATTAACTGTATTGCTTGGATATATTATATGCATGTGCATATATATTCCTAAATATAACCTTCTCAGTCTGTATATTGTTACTAATATGTATTTTTTCAGGGCTGATCATTTGGTATTAAATAACAATTGATGTGTTCTTTTCCAGAGAAGACTTTTTCTTCTCTTGTCATTCCTTAGTTGCCTATAGTTCTTTGTATGGGTTTGAGATCTCCTGTACTTTTCCTAGTCCACTTTGGCGTGTCTATTGGTGTCATCCTTGTTTAGTTCACATTTGTTAAGTTGTGTCCATGAGATCTTTTGAATGTAGTTTCTGATATTACTAGGAGCCACAATCTCACAGCAAGTCCCTGTTCCTCTTGCTCTTACAATCTTTCCACTCCCACTCCCCAAACCTTCCCTGAGCTTTAGGCATAGGAGTGTTTTATAGATATCCACTGGGACTTTGCATATTGATTGATTCTGGTTTTCTTTTATGATCTCCATTTGTTATGAAGAAAAGTTTCCCTGATGAGAGGTGAAGACTAAAATTATCTGTGGATATAGGAAAAATGTTTAGTCAGGCGGTGGTGGTACATGCCTTTAATCCCAGAACTCAGGAGGCAGAGGTAGACAGACCTCTGTGAGTTCAAGGTCAGTCTGGTCTACAAGAGCTAGTGCCAGGATGGACTCCAAAGCTACAGAAAAACCCTGTCTCGAAAAACAAAAGGAAAGAAAGAAAGAAAGAAAGAAAGAAAGAAAGAAAGAAAGAAAGAAAGAAAGAAAAAGAAAGACAGGAAAAAATGTTTAACATTTAGTAAAGTAGTTGTGGCAAGTTCTCCTCTAATGTCCATGACTTCACTGGCAATGAGTAATTAGCTAGGTTTCTATTACCAGGCATGGTTTCCCTCATGTTGAGTGGGTCTTAAGTCCAATCAGAGAACTGTTGGTTACCGCCAAGGAAAGCATGCCACTACTGCGTTCTTAAGGTTATCATGCCATGCTCGTCACTAATGTGATTAATAGGTGTCATAGATGGGTAGGACTTGGTTGTCTCTCTCCTTTGGAATGTTTGTTTCTTGTTTATTGTTTGTTTTACTTCTTTGTATATTCTAAAATTATCTGTTCAGTGTATAGCTGGCAAAGATTTTCTTCTGTTCTGTAGGCTGTCTCTTCACTTAATAGATGGTTTGTCTCCACTTGATAGATGGTTTCCTTTGATGTGCAAGTCCCATTTGTTGACTGTTGATTGGCCTTATTTCCTAAGCAATGAGAATTTTTTTTATTCAGAAAACCTTTACCTAGTCCCATATCTTTAAGTGTGCTTCATACTTTGTCCTCTAGCAATTTCAGTTTCATATCTAATATTGAGGTCTTTGAGCTATTTGGAGTTTATTTTGTATGGCATGAGAGATAAGGATTTTGTTTCTTCTACATGTAGATATTTAGCTTATCCACACCATTTGTTAAAGATATGATCTTTTCTTTTGTGCATTTTTTGGGCCCATTTGTCAAAAATCAGGTGACTGTAGAATCATGGACTTATATCGGGGCCTTCTACTCAATTTCATGATCTGTCTTCTTTTGTGCCAATACATGGTTTTCTTACCATGTCTCTGCAATATAACTTGCACTTGTAATCAGCTATAGTAGTAACTCCTGCAGTAAGTATTCTTTTTGTTCGAGTATTTCTTTGGTTATGGGGATCCTTTTTGTTTCCACATGAATTTTAAGATACTTATTTTTATATTACTATGAAGAATGTAGCTGCAAAGCTAATAGAGATTGTATTGATTCTGTAGATTGTTGTTGATAGTATAATTTTCATAATACAGATTCTTCCAGTGCTTGAGTGTGGGAGACCTTTCTATCTTCTTTTCTTTTCTTTTTATTTTTTTAAAAAAGAAAACAAACTATCTTTTTTCATCATACATATCAATACAAGTTCCTACTCCCTCTCCTCCTCCCATTCCCTTCACTTATCCCCCCACCTCATCCACTCCTTAGAGAGGGTAAGGCACACTGCTTTGGGGAGGGTCCAAGGCCCTCCCTACTATATCTAGGCTGAGCAAGATCCATCCAAAGAGAATAGTTTCCCAAAAAGCCAGTACAAGCAGTAGGGATAAATCCTGATACCACTGCCAGTGATCCCTCAGTCTGCCCCAGCCATACAGCTGTGAACCACAGAGGGACTAGTTTGGTCCTATGCTTGTTCCTTCCCAGTCCGGCTGGAATTGGTGAGCTCCTGTTAGCTCAGATAAACTGTTTCAGTGTATATACTCATCATAGTCTAGACCTCTTTGTTCATATTCTCACTCCTCCCACTCTTCAACTGGACTTTGGGAATCTTCTTTAATTTCTTTCTTCAGTGTTTTAACATTTTGCTGTATAAATCTTTCACTTCTTTTGTTAGATTGATACCAAGGTAATTATTTAGAACACATTTATGGATTTATTTATTTTATGTAAATAAGTGTTTTGCCTGTGCGCATGTCAGTTCACCACTTCAGTACCTAGTACAACAGTCAAAAGAGGGATCCCCTAGGACTGACATTCCAGTCAGTCGTGAGCCACCACGTGGGTTTTGGGAACCAAACCTTGGTCATCTTTAAGAGGAGTCAGTGCTCTTAACTGCTGATCCATCTCTCCAGTCCCCATCCAAGGTAATTTTTGTTAATTAGATTATTATTCTGCTTATTTTCTGTTACATTGATTTCTGACCTTGTGCTAATTAGTTTTATGTCAACTTGACACAATTTGTAGTCATCTGAGAGGAGGGGACCTCTTATGGAGAAAATGTCTCCATAAGACTGGGCTGTGGGCAAGCCTGTGGAGTGTTTTATTAATTAGTGATTGATGGGGGAGAGCCCAGCCATTGCGGGTGATTCTGTCACTGGGCTGGTGGCCCTAGGTTCCATAAGAAGGTTGCTGAGCAAATCATAAAGGGCAAGCCAGTAAGCAGCCCTCCTCCATGGCTCCTGCTTCAGCTCCTGCCTCCAAGTTTCTCTTGAGTTCCTGCACTGACATCCTTCAATGATGAAGTGGAAATGTAGTCAAATAAATTATTTCCTCACCAAGTTGTTCTCATCATGGCAATAGTACCCTATGACAAATTGATACTAGGATTGTGGGGTATGGCTGTGACAAACCTGATCATGTTATTTTGGGGAGGATTGTTGAAGAACTTTGGAACTTTGGCCTGAAAAAGCTACCGAGTGTTCAGACCTTGGTGAGCTGTTCTGTGGGAGTATGAGAGATAAAAATGTTAAGAGAAATCAGAGAATGGAATTCTGGCTTGTGGAGTTCCAGAGGGACGTTTTAGAGTCACATAAAGACTCTATCAGGGCCATTGCATATTTTGAATTAAGAATCTGTAGTTCTGGTCAGCTAGAACTGTATAGTCAGGTATGATTAACAATAGATCAGTACTATTAAAGTCAAATCTTTGTGTTACTGAGAACTTGATGCTGGTTAACTGGAACTGAGAAATTAGTGGGGGTTAGAAAGAACATCGTTGAGGTAAAATCTTCTGGGAGGTGTTTCCGTGGAGTCATCACACGGAATCTGTGCTCTATAGGTAACCTAGCTGTACCTCATGTTGACAGCTTAACTTGGTAATATAAAAGTAATACAGGTAGTACTGGTTTTAAAGGCATAAAGGGGTCATGGAGAACAACTGAGACTTGGCACTGTGAGTACCAGGAGAGGCCATTAGTGAAGATACAGCCTCAATAGCATTTGGAAGTCCAGGATTAAAGGATTCATGCAGGGACACTGAGGCTTGCTACCATGAAGAGAGCCTAAGAGAGGCTATTAGTAAAAGTGCGTGTAGATCTTTGCACCATGTGTGTTACTGGTGCCTGCAGAAGGCAGAAAGGGCATCTGATCCCCTGGAGTTACAGATGGTTGTGAGCTGCCATGTGGTGCTGGCAATCGAACCTGGTATCTCCGGACGAGTAACTAGTTCTCTTAACTGCTGAACTATATATTTCCCCAGTCCCTGCATTGTCTTTAATATTTAATATTTTAATATTGAGATTTAAAAGTTCTTTATATAGTCTCAATACTACAACTTTATAAGATTTATATTATGTAACTATTATCCCATGCTGTGGGTAATCTTTTCACATTACTAATAGTATTCTTTCAAACTCAAAGTCTTTCATTTTGATGAAGTTTAATTTATCTGTTTTTTTTACCTTAGTTACACCTAGTTATACTTTTGACATAATACGTAAGAAATATTTGCCAGATCTTAGGCTTCATTTTCTTCTATGCAGTTTATATTTTTAACTCCTACATTAAGGTCTTTGATTCACTTAATACTTGTTTTTTTGTGTATGGTATAAGAAAGGGATACAGGTTCATTTTATTGTTTGTATAGCCTGCAGTTGAATACCCCGAGTAGCAGCCCAGAGGACCAGGTACCTGGTATCATATTGAAAAGTTGGTACCTTATCTGTTTGTTCTTGTTAACAATTAATAGCGAGATGATTATACATCATGAAGTGCTTTGTATTTTAGTGTAATCTAGTAGCCTGGCACAATGAATAATACTTTTGGTATAAAATTTTATTTAGGAGGGTTGGGAAGTGACTCACACAGTGAAGTGCTTGCTTTACAAGCATGAAGAACTGAGGTCATATCACCAGCATCCACATAAAGATTCTAACACTGGGGAAACAGAGATATGCAGATCCATGGAGCTTACTGTATAGCCAACTTATCTGAATCAGTGAGCTCCAGGTTGTCTAAAAAAAAAAAAGATGGAATCCTGAGAGATGGCCCAGTGGTTGAGTTATTTCTGCTCCTACACAGGACACAAATTCAATTCCTAGCACTAACATTGTTGAACTTCAGAGTCCAACTACTGAAGAGGAGTCACCCCAAGAATACACTGTCACACCTCAATTGATGTAAAAGCAAGAGGATTTTAATTCTGCTGTGGTAGGGTCACTTAGCATTCAATAGCATTCAATGCCAAGGACCCCGAATGCCTGTTACAAGCCATTTTTTTTAAAGCGAAAAGCCATAGAAACAAGGGTGGGGGACTCGGGAGCAGTTTTCCAATTATTAGGATTGGCTTATTCAGAGGGGCTTCTAATAACAAGTGGTCTGAGCCAGGGCTGGAGAGTGGTTGCCAGATCAGACGAGGCAACAGGGAACATCTGGGGATCATTCTGATTCCTTTTCAGGGACCAAGTCAAAACATTGGTAGACATCTGTGGGTTATCTTGTTTCAATTCTAGAAACAGAGCTCTATTTGGAGAATATCCGCAAGGTCATAGGAGAAGTTTCCAATATTTCAGTACATGCATGTATTCCCAGGGAGGTGTGGGGGGAAGCACTAAGGCACTCAGAAATGGCCTCAAAATTGTCTTAAAGTCCTACAGCTTGATGGCTCACCACTTGTGACTCCAAGTCTACAGGATCCAAAGCCATCTTCTGGCTTCTGCGGGTACCTGCACTCATGTGGCATACACTCACACAGACACATAAAGATAGAAATAAGATAGAGAGAGATAGAAGACACCCAACATCAACATCTGACCTCTATATTTACACACACACACACACACACACACACAAACACAAGTACACACATTATACCACTCACACTAAAAATGAATCTAATGAAGTAAATAATTCATTAGCAGGATGTCACATGTATTTACTAGAAAAAAGTAGATTCTTTGTTTTAACATTAGCATTTTGTAATCTAGATTATTTTGACAACAGGATAAACGGACTCTAAACACATCCTGACATACTCTGCCAAAGTTTAAAATAAACAGCTAAGGAAATTCAAATTTACACTATCTGTTCCTGCAGCTGCTCAACTTCTTCTAAGCAAAGGTCAGAAAGTATAATGGTTTTCCAACTGGTTTTAGATAAAATTTGAAAGAACAATTCATGTCAGGAATAATTATTGCCAAGTACATTTGGCAGACTTTATATATCAAATTCCAACGGAAATGCAAACAGCACTCCCAAATGTTAAGAGGAAGCAAAGTTAGAATGGATTTAAAACATTTTTTCTATGATGTTTTGTGCTTCTTCAACAGTGGAAATTTTCCATATACTTAACGTGTAGTATGAAGATCTTCTTCTTACACTCACTAATATGTCTCTATCCCAGAAAGAAAACAAAGATATTTGTTGCTGAACACAATCTTATATAACAGGAATAGTTTGTATATAACCGAACCCTGTGCAATTTTTCTTTTAATATATTGAACAATTAGTATTGGTTAAAGTTTGGCCCATTGGGAGGCATTATTTACTCCACCATTATATATCAATGCCACCAACAAATGGATTGTGGTATACCAATAGTCAATTTTTTATACTAGTGTATGATGTTGACCTATCTATAAAAGGCCAGGTGAGTGCCTCTCCCGGAAACTAGTCATCATCAGGTATCTCCTGTAAGGCCATGAGTGTGATGAGGCAAAAAGGGATTAGAGGGGTTCCTAGCCTCCTGTTTATACAGTTATCTTAGCTCTCTAACCATGAAGTTCCCCCATGCATTTCTCTGCAAAGAAATTCTATTTATTGGAAGAATTTCCTTAAAAACCCCTGGTCTTTGGCCCACAGCCACTATAGAATGTCTTTTGTCAAGGCCTTCAGTTGGCAGAGCAAGTCAACTGGGTCTCAGGTATCTTGGAAACCCTGGAATGGAGTGAAATTCAGGGCTAAGTGGAAGAGTGGGCCAGAAGAATATGATACGGGTGAAGCCAGCCCCACTTTGCCCTGCTTGGTCAGAGTCCTTGACAGAGGTCTCTGAAAAACTAAGTATCAGTTCAGATATTTGACTGTTAAGAAGACTGTTAAGCATTGAAAGCCAGCAGAGTCCAGCTCTGCTGACTTCCTCCCAGGGTTTGGTTAGGTTGCCTTGGAGGAGTAGCAAAAGGTACTTAGAAAATTTCTAGTCTGAGGTTACAGAATGAATTCACATGATTGCAGTTCCAGTTATGTCTCTTTATTGTTCTGTTTTAATTCTAATTTTCTTGTCTTGTCTATAATTTCTTAGCTCTAATTCTCTGTATCAATTCTAATTCCAATTCTCTGTTACAAATCTCTATTTCAATTTATTCTTGTTCTAATTACTCAATATTCTTCTTCTTTTTCTTCATTTTCCTTCATTCTTTATCCTTCTACATTCTTTACTCTTCCAGTCTTCTTTTTTCTGCTGGTACAAATTCCCAAGCATATACATATACACATATACATGCATACATACACATACACACATGCACACATCCATTTATTAGAAACTTGTTAGTAATAAAAATCTGCAAGGAAAATTCTCAGGGACACAGGTGTTTTTTGAAGATAGGCAGCAAAATTGATCAGCTAGTTTGTAGCTAACCAGAGCTGCAGCTGTGAGGAGGTTTGGGCCATCTCTTAAAGGAGCCACTACAGGTTACAAAGGGAGAAAACTAAAACATTGAGAGATCTAAGGAAGAGACAGAGACTAACATGGTTAGTCAGTTGGGTGCTATTGGTCTCTTGAAGGACTATCAAATAACAAGGCCAGACACCTGCAATACCACTCTAATTAATCATAAATCTTTCAAGGACTTAGATCTAGTAAGGCCAGACACCTGCAGTTCAACTCTGTGGAAGTTCCTCCTGTGATCTCTCCACAAGGACTTTCTTCTGGTCAAATAATCCTGCTAAGGAATTAATTATAAAGAACAGACTTCTAAGTTGTTTTTTATTGCAGTGCGGGACAAAAGGTTTGACTGTCTTATTTTATTTGCCAGATTAGTTTTTTTTTGTGGGGGGGAGTCATCCTAACAGAACACAGGAAAATTGTGCCCAACATATGAGGAATACACTGCTTAAGAGTCACAAAACTGAGTTAGAAGTGGAGCATGTTATCACACAACAGAATTTGCAGTTAGAGACAGCCAGCTATTCAAAATGCAATATTTTTCATGGCTGTGCTTATGTGAATTTAACCTCCATCATATGTGTAAATGTCTGGTGGACTGGCCTTCTAAATGTCAGCTAATTTGCATAACCTTGCAGATCCCATGATTTCCCCCTTTTTCATTTAATAAATGCAGTTTATGAATTTCTCTCTGGGGAATGTATACTTCAGGTCCTAAGTGTCTGAGGATAACTGGAAGAATGATAATGATGTTGAAATTAATAATCAACAATCTATATTGATAGTTAATCAATAATTTGTATTTATAATCAATATTTATAATTATCAATTTATGTCTATAATTAATAATAAGTCAACAATCCAGAGGACTAGTTTAACCATCTTGTAGTTGTATATGAATTCATAATATGTCTGATTTATAGTAAGGCAGAGGAGTTATATAGGAATCTACAATAATTTGTATGACATGGTGTGGTTAAACATGTCCAAATGTTAGGATTTTGAGTTATCAAAAAAGAATGGTTGAACATAGAATGTTAGTTTTATTAGTCTTTGGTTAATTGTATTAGATTTGATTAATTTGTATTTTGATTGAGCATTGTTAAAGGGTTTTTATTAAATGTTTTATTCATTTAGTAGACTGAAAGTATATAGATCAAGAAGATATCTCCATTAAAATCAGAAGCATTTTTAGTTTATATTTAAGAAATGACCAAAGGGAATATAGAATCCTAAGCTCATAACTGAATAGCAAGAATCATTGTTCTGTCAGTTTATTAGAATTTTATTAATGTTAAAATTTGAACCTTTGAAAGCTTACTATAACAATATCAAAAATGAATGATCTTTTCTTTTCTTCATTCAGATTTCTTCCTAGAATGCCAACATCTTTTCCATTCAACACCTCCATCATGTACAAAAAGACGGTATTTGTAGAGTACATGGACCACCTTTTCAGCATTGCCAAGCCCAGGCCACCCTGGATGGGTAATGAAAACAATAGTAAATGCTAATTATGATGTTAGTTAACTCATTTCCTAGCAAATATCCCTCACCTCAGGGCTGTACTTAGAAAGTGTGGTCACCAAAGGATATATTCTTTAACCAGATGTCCTTAACTGCTACTTTCAGGAAAATAAACTGACTGAATTTTATGTCTCCTCTACTTGGCTTCTACAAGCTTGGTCTTGGATTATTTCCTTTTCTTTTTCTCTTTAATCCAGTTTTATCTTCTATAGTTTTGAAGCTTTACATTTTTGTCTGTTCTAATAGCTCCACTTCTATATTTAATTTTGACCCATTCTAAATATCAACTCTTTATCTCCACTTAGATGTCAAATAAGCATGTAAAAAGACAAGATATTTATTGCATTAACAGTGTTTTTATCAATGCTAGAGATCTAACCTAGGGTCTTGCACATGTTCAGCAATTGCTTTACTACTGAAAAACACCACCATTACCTGTCTTAGAATTGATGCTGAGAATTTTTTTTAAATATTTATTTATTTATTATGTATACAATATTCTGTCTGTGTGTACGCCTGCTGGCCAGAAGAGGGCACCAGACCTCATTACAGATGGTTGTGAGCCACCATGTGGTTGCTGGGAATTGAACTCAGGACCTTTGGAAGAGCAGGCAATGCTCTTAACCTCTGAGCCATCTCTCCAGCCCCTGATGCTGAGAATTTTATAGATGACAAATACTCTCATATTTGAAGTCTGAGCCTTGATTGAGATTCTTTTCATATAGTAGGCATAAACTGTTCTTCAACCGTTGGCCCATGACCCCTCTGCAGCCTATATGAAAGAAGGCTAGGAATGTGTAAGATTTACCTTTGAGGATTTCTTTGGAAAACATTTTTGGTATGTTCCCTACTGAAAGATGGGAGGGAGGCCACTTGAGAAGAAGGATTAGGAAAAGAAGCCGGGAAATGTATGAAGCTGCCAACAAAAGTACTTTTACTTACTGAAGTTTTTTGTGGAGAGGCTCTTCAAAACTTAGCAGGAGGATTAAGGGAGCTTTAAGATTCAGAAAGCATCGTGCTGCAGAGATGGATCAGAAGGACAAGTGAGATTGTTCAGAGGTTAAGAGCTCTTGTTACTCTTGCAGAGGCCCTGGGTTCAATTTCTAGTACCTACATGGTAGTTCACAAACATCTGGAACTCCACTTCTTCGAGAAGATCCCGCACCCTCTTCTGACTTCCTTGGGCACCAAGCACACATATGGTGCACAAAGGCTTGCAAACAAAACACTCATACACATAAAATAAAACAAATAATAAAAAAGATTCAGAGGACATCAAAGTTTGTCATTTAAAAGGAAAGAAATTGTTAACATCTACAAACATTAGTGTCTGTTAGTATTTGGACATTACTAGAAAAGATTTAGGCTTGATCAAAGTGCAAGAAAGAAATTTCACAGAATGCAACTAAAAATTGTGGTCATTTTGGAAAATCAAAGCTATTTCATATTTTCATGTCACTGACTCCAACTCATTCAATAAACCATTTATAAGTATCTTATAAAGATATCCACAGACTATAACTCTTAATTTCCTCTTGATTTCTGTATTTTGGACTATCTATCCATTTGTCATAACTGAAATTAAATCATAGGAATCACCTATGATCTCTTCATTTTTCTCCCTCCCTTCTTCCCATAAGGTCCTACATATTATGTTCCCTGTATACATCTCTAATCTTATTTTTTATTATTGTACTGGTCATTCACATAAATTCAGTCATACTATTCAACCATGCCAGATTTATTTATGCCTCAAGACTTTTGCATGTGTTTTATTTGCTTTTAATGTTATTCTCCTAGATCGTTGAATTAATGAAACATTGAATGACTTATCACAAATAATTTCTCAGAACAACCCTGAGGCTGAACTAAAGTTAGTAGAAAGCATAACTGCTATTTATCAGTTTCAAAGTGGCATGCTTTTCCACTGTGACTTTAATTCTCTCTTTTATAATGACAGGCTCTCTGGTATGTTATCTTTCAAGTAATTTTTGAGGGACATCTCATTTTAACAGGCCTGCTGGGTCCTACCATTTGGACTGAGGTTCATGACATTGTGGTCATTACACTTAAAAACATGGCTTCTCATCCTGTCAGTCTTCATGCTGTTGGTGTTTCCTACTGGAAATCTTCGGAGGGTGAGTCAAATTCTTTCCTATTGTCCTGCCGTTCCAATTATAGAAAGATGAGAAGCATGTTCTTGGTAATAAGGGCCATGTTTCTCCATTTTGGATTGCTATGAAATAAACACTTATCTGGACACCTTACAAAGTAAGAGGATTATATAATTAATAGTTCTGAGTTCTAAAAGCATCAGCCTTCATGACATCTTCACACCATATAGTATAATAAGTGATCATAAATATAAACTTATGAAACAATGAGCCAAAATTAACCTTTCCTTCTTAAATGTCTCAAAACTATTACATTGGAACCAAATATCCAATACAAGAAACTTAGAGGACATGTCTAAACAGTGTTATACCTGGAATTGTATTAATTCTTTTGTGTATAAATATATTGAAATTTAATCATCATAGTAGCAGTAATTACTTATATGTACTACATTCAAGGCCATATGCTTTCCAGTGGCAGAATCAGGTCCATAAGTGGGCCTATCTAACCCTAAAACTTGTGCTCTGAACCACTATTCCACAGTACAAGGATTTGTATAGATAATGCTGAATTTTTGTTTATATAACTAGAAAGTTCCATGAAATGAACTGGGTGTGACTGGGGACCAAGGATTCAATGATACCTTCAGCATCATTTTTCTCACATTTTTTGCTCTATATTCCTTCTGTTTTGGTTTTATTCGTGGCCAGACTTCTTTAACATTATGACAAATGTAGCTACTGAAAACTTGCTTTGAGTTTTACAGATGGTGATGATGATAATGAAATCTTTTCCTATATGTCTTGACGTTGAGCAATATGGAAGGCTTTAGAGGAAGAAGGAACATCAGCCTATCAGCCTTATTTAACCTGCCTATGGAAAGTTCTTGTCACACGAGATAGAGAGTTTCACTAATATAAACTTCTATAAGTAGTTCCTGAGAAAGGCAAAGACTCAAGAAGCAAAGTGAACTGTAATTGAGGCTTCCAGCATTTACAATCTGATGTTAGTTCTACCATTCACATCTCAAAGTTACTAGAATGTAAATATTTCAAAATAGGTTCATTGTATACATTTGTTGTTTCTCTAGCATGTAACGTAATATCTAGTATATAGTCCTTGCTCTACATAAGAACAAAGGTATAGAAAACACCATTTTCTTTATGTTCCTCACTCATTAGAATTACTTCTTATGGAAGCAGGGATATAGCTTAGTGATACAGCACTTGTCTAGCACATGTTTTATTCTTAATATTGGGAATAGAGAAGCCTCCAAAGAATTGCTAATAAAGCTTGATGGTACACACCTCTAATCTCAGCATTCATGAGATTGAACCAGGAAGATCACTGTAAGTTCTAGGCCAACCTGAGCCGTAAAATAAGACCCTGTATTTAAAAAAATTGCCCCTTCTAACTATATTTCAAACAGAATATGCTATTTTTTAAAGTCCAAATCTCCATGGTCTAGGTGATTGGTCTAGAGATAAGCAGTTGATCCATGTTTCCCATCTTATTGGTCACAGTTAATTGGCCTAGAGATCAGTATCTTACCTAATTAAGCTAGGACAAAGACAGACCCTTGTTTAGGACTTTAAAAATTTTGAGAAAGGTTCTATTATTAACAGATAACCCTGTAAGTTTTAGGACAAAGTGAAGTTCTTAGTTCTTCATGGATTCCATGTTACCCCCAAATGGCCATTATGAAATTCAAATCATGAAAAATGTCCCCCATAGTCTCCAGTATTTGACCACTTGATCCCCAATTGGTGATGTTAGGGGAGGTGATGGAACTGTTAGGACATAGAATCTTTCTGGAGGAAATATCTCGCTGGAAATAGGCTTTGAGAGTTTATGCCCTCACCCCTACCTCTAGTTAGCTCTACTTCCTTTGTGCAATTTAGATATGATCTCTCACCTATCTTCTATGGATGCATGTGTCAATATATTACCTTCCATTATTGACATTTAGCCCACTGGAAGCATAAGCCAAAATAAATTCTTCCTTAAGTTATCTTTGTTCATGCTATTTTATCATGAAAAAAGGTGACTCTGGTTGTGTCAAATTGATAATAAAACTAACCAGGACAGATGGTGTATGCTAAACATCCACTATTACTATAATGTTGCTGTAGTTAATGTTTTTACTCTTTGGGGGCCCACCACCCAGCTCCCAAATACATACACAGAGACTTATTCTTACTTATGAATGCCTGCCTTTAGCTTGGCTTGTTTCTAGCAAGATTTTCTAACTTAAATTATCTCATTTATTTTTAACTTTATTTTGCCTTTGGGCTTTTTAGCTTTCTTATATTTTTCTTTCATTCTTACTCTATAGCTGTCTGGGTGGCTGGGTGACTAGACTCTGGTATCCTTCTCTCCTCTTTTTCTCTAGATTTCTCCTCCTATTTATTCTCTCTGTCTGGCAATCCCATCTATCCATTTCCTGTATAGCTTGGCCATACAGCTTTATTAGATCAATCAGGTGTTTTAGGCAGGCAAATTAACACAGCTTTACAGAGTTAAAAGATGCAACATAAAATAGTGCATCATTAAGCAAATATTTTGCAGTATAAACAAATATATCACATTTTAAACTAATATTCCACAAAACTTTGCTATTTATATTCAAATCCCTGTGTTCTCCCTTTGGAGCCAGACTGAGAGTCCTAAAACTCCTATTGTGTCTGTCTTCCTCTGCCCAGAAGTTTTCTAAAGAAGATCAAATCTCATAGTTTGGAGATGAAATAGAATTCTCATTTTTCTTTAGATTCTGACTTTTCTAAGGAAAGGGCTTATGATCAGTTAAGAGCCATATAGCAGAAGATCAAGATGAGATCATTAAAATAATTTGGCCTTGGCCCCCACTCCAGCTAGCTTCTGCTTAACTTCACAGTGTAGCAAGGAGTGACTAGGATGCCAGTACTATCAATATAGTCTATAACATTTTAAAATCAAGGAAATCATTAATAATTATTGATGCATGTGTTCTATATTACATACTCTAAGTTGTCATTCTGAAATGGAAAGGCCTTAACTTGGAAATTTTCAGACTAATATGACCAGATAATAAAGAAACTTCCTTCCCTTTGGTGATGCTTAATGAAAGGGATGGAATTTGAAAAAATTCTTTAAAGAAAGGTATATTTGTATGCTCCTGAAAATTTCCCTATTTTTACTGTAGAAACTTCCTAGTGCATAAATCTAATGAAAGGCACCTGCTAGGATAGTGGTTTGTCAATTTTGTTGATTTTTTCCAAGAACCAGCTTTTTGTTTCATTGATTCTTTGGATTGTTTTCTGTGTTTCTTTGTTGTTGATTTCAGCCCTCAGTTTGATTATTTCCAGTCTTCTAGTTCTCCTGGGTGAATCTGCTTCTTTTTTTAGAGCTTTCAGATGTGCTGTTAAGTCTCCAATGTGTGTTTTCTCCATTTTCTTTATGTGGACACTTAGTGCTCTGAACTTTCCTCTTAGCACTGCTTTCATAGTGTCCCATAGGTTTGGGTATGTTGTGTCTTTATTTTCATTGAATTCAAGGAAGACTTTAATTTCTTTCTTTATTTCTTCCTTGACCCAGGTGTGGTTCAGTAGTTGACTCTTCAGTTTCCATGAGTTTGTAGGCTTTCTAGAGTTAGAATTGTTGTTAAATTCTAACTTTATTCCATGGTGATCCGATAGTACACAGGTGGTTACTACAATTTCTTTGTATCTATGGATGTTTGCTTTGTTACCAATTATGTGATCAAATTTTGAAAAGGTTCCATGCGATGCTGAAAAGAAAGTATATTCTTTTCTGTTTGGGTGGAATGTTCTATAGATGTCTGTTAAGTCCATTTGGTTCATTACATCTGATAGTTCTCTTATTTCTCTGCTAAACTTCTGTCTGGTTGACCTGTCCATTGATGAGAGAGGAGTATTGAAATCTCCTACTATTAGAGTGTGGGGTTTGATGTATGCTTTGAATTCTAGTAATGTTTCTTTTACATATATGGGTGCTTTTATATTAGGGGCGTAGATATTCAGGATTGAGACTTCCTCCTGTTGAATTGTTCCTGTTATGAGTATAAAGTGTCCATCTCCGTGTCTTCTGATTGATTTTAGTTTGAAATCAAGTTTATTAGATATTAGTATAGCCACATCCGTTTGTTTCTTTGGTCCATTTGATTGGAAAAACCTTTTCCCAACCCTTTACTCTGAGGTAGTGCCTGTCTTTGAGCTTGAGGTGTGTTTCTTGTAAACAGAAGAATGTTGGATCCTGTTTTCATATCCAATCTCTTACTCTGTGCCTTTTTATAGGTGAATTCAGTCCATTGATATTAAGTGATATTAATGACCAGTGGTTGTTAACTCCGGTTATTTTTTCTGGTGGTAGTTTGTGTGTTTCCCTTCTTTGAGTTATGCTGGTGGAGGGTTGTCAGATGCCTGCGTTATTATTATGGATGTTGTTGGCTTCCTTGGTTTGTGATTTTTCTTCTAGTATTTTCTGTAAGGCTGGGTTTGTGGCTACGTATTGTTTAAATCTGTTTTTATTCTGGAATATCTTGTTTTTTCCCATTGATCGTGAATGCAAGCTTTGCTGGGTATAGTAGTCTGGCCTGCATCCATGGTCTCTTAGTGTCTACAGCACATCTATCCAAGACCTTCCGGCTTTCATTTTTTCCATTGAGAAGTCAGGTGTAATTCTGATAAGTTTCCCTTTATATGTTACTTGACCCTTTTCCCTTGCAGCTCTTAATATTTGTTCTTTATTCTGTATGTTTTGTGTTTTGATTATTATATGGTGAGGGGATGCTTTTTTTGATCCAGTCTATTTGGTGTTCTGTATGCTTCTTGTACCTTCATAGGAATATCCTTCTTTACGCTGGGAAAGTTTTCTTTTATAATTTTGTTGAATATATTTTCTCGGCCTTTGAACTGTAATTCGTCTCCTTCTTCTACCTCTATTATGCTTAGGTTTGGTCTTTTCATGGTGTCCCAGATTTCCTGGATGTTTTGTGTTAATAATTTGTTGGATTTGTTGTGTTCTTTAATCAATGAGTTTATTTCCTCTATAGTATCTTCAGTGTCTGAGATTCTTTCTTCTATCTCTTGTATTTTGTTGGTTATACTTGTCTTTGTAGTACTTGTTTGTTTACCCAGATTTTCTATATCCAGCCTTCCCTCGGTTTGTGCTTTCTTCATTGCTTCCATTTCACTTTTCAAGTCTTGAACTGTTTCCCTTACCTGTTTGGTTGCTTTTTCTTGTTTTCCTGGGTATCTTTGAGAGATTTAGTCATTTCTTCTACCTTTTTGTTTGTCTTCTCTGTTTCTTTCTTTTTAAAAAAATATTTAGTCATTTATTTTATATATATATACATATATATATATAATATTCTGTGTTCATGTATGCCTGTAGGCCAGAAGAAGGCACCAGACCTCATTACAGCTGGTTGTGAGCCACCATGTGGTTGCTGTGAATTGAACTCCAGACCTCTTGAAGAGCAATGCTCTTAATCGCTGAGCCATCTCTCCAGCCCTCTTCTCCATATCTTTAAAGCAGTTTTTCACATCCTGTTTAAGGTCCTCTATTATTTTCATAATGTTACGTTTAAGTCATTTTCTTCTACTTCTTCTGGAATAGGGTGTTCAAGTCTTCTTGTTGTGTGATTCCTGAATTCTAGTGTTATATTGCCTTTCAGGTTGTTGGAGGAATTCTTGCATTGGCGCCTGCCCATCTCTTCCTTCAAATGCAGCCAGGAGAGTCTTGGTATCTTGGTTCAATATATGCTGTGACTGACACTCTGGGTAGATCTCCTCAGTGTAGGAGCAAGAACTGTTCCTGGACCAAGGATCTTGCAGACAATAGGGCAGGTTTGGGGAGGCAGGGTCATGTGCAGCAAAGAAGCCCCTGCAGCAGGAGTTGGAGGGGCCCTGTGCTCCATTCCCTGACCGTCTGCCCAGGGATGGCACACACTCACCAGTCTGATTTGATCTCCAAGAAATATTTTAAAAATACGTATCCAGGGCATATTTGTTATTCAATTGAGTTGAATTAGGCTAAAGATGCAAGAATGGAGGCAATATTACTGGCTTACAGAATCCGGAGGTCTCAACAAGAACATAATTTTCACTACTTGCTTTAGGATTGGGGGTCAAGCACCTCTGGAAGATATAAGATTTTATAGTTGCTCCTTTTTTAATCATTCAAATGTCTAGTGTGTGTGTGTGTGTGTGTGTGTGTGTGTGTGTGTGTATGTTCATGTAGGTACATGTGTGTGCTAAACAGGTCATAGGCCCTAGGAGAGAACCTAGCACTTTTCTACTAAATAGACATACTGATCCTTCTTCTAATGACTTAATGATATACCCATATGTTAGTGCATCTCTCAGGGAAGCTTCCTTTTTTTTAGTAGATGGCTATTAACACAGAGACCCATACTGGTCAAGGTGCAGAGAATGAGAGACTGTGGAATGCTCATCCCTAAACATTGCCTTCATCCAAGACTCAGGGAATATTGCAGGAAAAAAAAGAACAAAAAGCTTGCAAGAGCCAGAGGCAGTGAATAACTACAAGGAAGGCTGTTGTGCATATGAATTCACAGTGGTTGTGGGTTGTGACAGCCTATCTTTTTGTGTTTTGTTTTGTTTATCGAGACAGATTATCTCTGTAAGCCCTGGATGTCCTGGAAATTGCTCTGTAGACCAGGCTGTCCTTGAACTCAGAGATCCACCTGCCTCTGCTTACAGAGTGCTGGGATTAAAGACATGTATCTCCACTGCCTGGCTGAGTTTATCATTTTTTAACAGTAATTTTGGGCATAAAAATTAGGTCCTCATGCTTTTTTTAATATAAAGAGAATTTTTATTGACAATGTTGCTGTATTTGGTGTTTTTAATCTTTGGGGCTTCACCATCCACCTCACAAATAAATACACGGAAACTTATTCTTACTTATGAATGCCCAGCCTTAGCTTGTTTCTAGCCAGCTTTTGTAACTTAAATTATCCCATTTCCCTTTAACTACATTTTGCCTCTGGACTTTTAGCTCTTTTTATTCCATATATTTTTCCTTCCTTCATACTCCGCAACTGACTAGGTGGTTGGACCCTGGTGTCCTCCGCTTCTCCTTTTCTCATTCCTAGATCTTTCCGTTCTTCTCCTATTTATCCTCTCTGCCTGGCAGCCTCACCTCTCCCTCTTTCCTACCTTGCTTTTGACCATTCAGCTCTTTATTAGACCAACCAGGTGTTTTAGTTAGGCAAAGTAACACAGCTTCACAGAGTTAAACAAATGCAACAAAAAAGAGTGCAATACATCTTTGCATCATTAAACAAATGTTCCACAGCATAAATGAATGTAACACATCTTAAACTAATATCCCACAAGTTGCTTATGTTTTGGAGGTACAGTGTAATGTTTTGACACAATGTGGTTTAAAACTTAAAAGTTATTTTGTCATATATATATATATATATATATATATATATATATATATACTAAATAGTAATGGTATAGTATATGATGTTTAGTATAGATATATATTGTGGAATATTTAAAACATTGAATATATCTATCTCCTTGAAAAATTTATCATTCTTTATGGTGAGAGCTTTCAAAATCTTGGAAGTCTATTATGTAGACTCTATTATCATCTATGAGTGTAACATGTTTCTGAGTTGACAATAGACACACACACACACAAAAAATAATTTTATGCCTTCTTCCTTTAGGAGCTGAATATGAAGATCAGACAAGTCAAAGGGAAAAGGAAGATGATAAAGTTTTTCCTGGTGAAAGTCATACATATGTATGGCAGGTCCTGAAAGAGAATGGTCCAATGGCTTCTGACCCTCCATGTCTCACCTATTCATATCTATCTCATGTGGATCTGGTGAAAGATTTGAATTCAGGCCTCATTGGAGCTTTGCTAGTGTGTAAAGAAGGTAATTAAATTTAAATTCTTTGCTCTGAAAAGGGGGGGCCTTCCCCCTGGACATACTCATAGAAAGGATAATAATCCAGTTTTTTAAAGCAATAATATCTATTCTGTGTAATTCAATGAACTCATTCTATGTAATACAGTGAACTCTAGCTCAAGAACATCTGTGATCTGCAATTAGGTCGCTACTTCCAAATAATTTCTTTATTCCACTGAAATCTGTAGGTTATCTCAGCAGGGTTTCTTCTCTCCTTTACTTTTTGAAAACTTCGAATTTTCTTAAAAGTTTCTTGGAGGCAAAGCACGTTTGTCTTTGTGATCAGTGACATATGGACTGGTTCAGGTGGTTATTTTGTCAACCAAAGGTGTACACAAATATGAGAAAATATGTATTTACTCATGACATGTTATTCTAATATTGTTTATAGTTTAATAGCATAAACTTATAAAAGTTATTATATTTTGATTTTAATTATTTTGTGTGGAAAATCTGCTTAATTTGAGCTTTTTTGTTTTAGTTATCTATTGCTCAATAACTCCATAATTTGGTGGAGCAATAATAATATTATTTCTGATAGTTTTCTTTGACGCCATGGAATTTGAAACTGTCTTGTGTATGGATATAATAGTATTATAGTAAAAAATGGTCAGAGCTGAGATTACCTCAAAAGAATTTCATATGTCTTATATCTATGATTGATAGGCTTAATTAAGATAATCTCCACATGGTGTTTTTAGAGTAAGCAATACACCCTTGTATTTTATATGGTCTCAAAAAAGAGTTCACTGGAAAGATGCATTACGTTTCTAATCACTTCTTTTTCATTCTGTTATGTCATACCACTAAAGCTGGTCCATAGGACTCCATATTTTTATGGGGGATGAACAAAGAATCTAGGAACATACTGTTTCTGAATAATAATGAATGTGTTTCAGAAGAGGGGGAGAAGACTATAGTGTATAATTACTTCATTTAGAAACTTGACCTTTCTTATATTGAGTTCAGTTTAATAGCCACAATTAATGACAAAGCCCATAATGTGTTATTTGTGTGATGTAAATAATGATGACACATATAACATACAAGTAAGTTTACAAGCAAATAGTTTGACAGTTTGACAGAATTAAATTATCACTAGAGGTCTAGTTCTGGATAAGATGGAGCAAACACATTTTGCTCTTTGCCTTTGACTACGTTCAGTTATTTGATAAAAAATTGATAAAAATTACAACCTAACTCTTTGAAACTTCCAAAAGTAAGTAAAACACTTTACAGATAAGGGAAAACACCAGAATTCAAAGGATCAGCAAATTGATAGACCTTTTTCTTCTTGTAGGATTATATAACCTGTATTAAAGCATAGCTTGATACTTGGCAATGAATACTGTGCTTCCAGGAACTGGAAAGGTATCTTTTAGTGCTCAGAGGATGGGGAGAAATAACTGTTTTTAGTCATTTCCTCCATTCTTTCATGCACCAACTCCAGCTATGTCCATGGCAGAGACAATGGCTGGCAACAGAAGCCTACAGGAACCAAAATCAAAAAACAAGGATATGGTTAAGATGGAACAGTTGACATCTTCTGATTAAGGAACCAAAAAGAGATAGCTCTGAAAAATAAAAAAGATTAGAAAAAAGACCCCCATACCTTCTCCCTTCATCATCTGTTTCTAGTCCCCTTTCTCAACATATCTTTTTTTGCTTCTGCTTTCATACACACACATATATTAAACACACACACCCAAAAGACAGAAAACTTGCAATATTTGCTTTTCTGAGTCTGGCTTATTTCCATTGGCATCCATCTTCTTGCTGATGACATAATTTTATTCTTTTTCTTTGTGGCTGAATAAAACTCACAAATATACCACAAAAAATAATAAAGGAAAGATTTCACACCCATAAAGGTATGCAAAAGAATTTGAATTTGCCTCCAACTAGCATATAACTCATGTAAATGACAGTGAAAACTTAAATATGCATTTTAATATCTCAAAGAACCAATAAAATATTATATGATGCTATATAATAAAGTTAAAATAGAGAAATTAAGATGTTAAAATAAAACATAAAAGGTGAAAGAAACAAAAATGCAAGAAAAAACATAAAAAGATGACAAATTTATATCTAAACATAAGTAATTGTATGAAATGTAAATTATCTAAATACATTAAGACCAGAAACTATCACACTGTACATAAAAAGCATGAACTGCTTTTATATTTTGTTTCCCAGAAGCACATTTCAATAACAATAACATAGGTTACAAGCATAAGGATGGGAAAAAGACATACAAAGTAAACATGAATATAGAGAAAATTGGAATACTGTGAATACTTATGGCAGAGGGGTACTGCCATAAGTATAAATATAAAGATCTATGCAATAAAAATGAGAGTTCAAAAATAAACCCATAAATGTATGGTCATTTGATTTGGTAGATGCTAGCTTCTTTACAATGTTGGAAGATCTGGCTATACCCATGAAAAACAAATAATGAAATTGGGCTTTTTCTCATATTGCATACAACATTTAACCCAAAAGTAGATCAAAGATATAATACAAAAAAATTAAAAGAAAACACAGTGTCAAAATTTCATAACTATAGTTTTACCAATCATTTTTAGATAACCCATCAAGCTTTTGAACTTTAAAGTATATTAAGAAAATAACAAAGATAATGCTTAGAATACGAGAAAATATTTGAAAATCATGTTTGATAAGTGAGTTATAACTGGATTATGCAAGGAAAACTTAAAGTCAATGATAAGACAACTTGGTTTTTTAAATGGGTAAAAGATCTGTAAGGATATGTATCCAAAGAAAAAGTGCAAATAGTCTCTGGAGATTTATCTCAGTGGTAGAGCCCTTGCATAGCATGTGAAAGGCCCCTAGTTTCCATCCCCACCACAACAAAAATAAATAAAAGAATCAAAAAATATAGAAATGGCCAGCAAGCACACAAGACACCAATACCATTAGCCATTAAGGAGAACTAAATCAAAATAAAAATGAGATACCACTTCACACCCACTAATATGGATCTACAGTTTTTAGAATAAGAAAAATAAAGGCTGGAGAGATGACTCAGAGTTTGCTGTTTTTGCAGAGGACTTGAGTTTGGTTCCCAGCTCATAAACCTGTGGAATCTCTTGCTCTAGAGGTATTCAGTGATCTCTTCTGGATTTCATGGGGACCTGCATTACATATAGCCACACAAGTACACATAATTAAAAAATGAAATCTTTAAATAATAAGAAAAACAGTAAATATTGAGGATGTGAGAAATTTTAAACATAAAATTGCTTTAGAAGATGGTTTGGTGGTTCCTCAAATTTTTATAAACAGAATTAACTTATAATCTAATAATTTCTAAATATAAGCACAAAAATGCCCAGAAAAACATATATTTAAAAAAAAGCCATGTATATAAATGGCCATGGCAGAGCTAATCACAGAAGCTAACTAGAATGGGCAATAAACTGATTAAAAAAAAAAAAGAAGGAAGGAAGGGAGAGAGGAAGGGAGGGAGGGAAGGAGGAAAGGAAAAAAAGTCTCTCAACTAGCAATAGAAAGGTACTTCTCAATCTGAAATCTTAAGACAAAATCCTCCAGGTCAAACCAGTAGCAATGGTATATGTCTATAATCCCAGAATTCAGGAGTTGGAGGCAGGAAAATCAGGAATTGATGGCATCCTTGTTACATAGCAAATTGAAGGCCAGCCTGAGATACTTGAGCCTTATCTCAAAAATAAAATTTTAGAAGATCAACAAGGGTTCACCAGAGGAAGGCGAGTCTCTTTCTGTTCCCAGTGCAGCAATGGCTCGTGGTCCCAAGAAACATCTGAAGCGTGTAGCAACTCCAAAGCATTGGATTCTGGATAAACTAACTGGCGTGTTTGCGCCTCTTCTGTCCACTGGCCCTCACAAGCTGAGGGAACGTCTGCCTCTGATCATTTTCCTGAGGAACAGGCTTAAGTATGCCCTGACTGGCGATGAAGTGAAAAATATCTGCATGCAGCGCTTCATTAAGATTGATGGCAAACTCAGGACAGATATGACCTACCCTGCTGGGTTTATGGATGTCATCAGCATTGACAAGACTGGAGAGAACTTCCGTCTGATCTATGACACCAAGGGTCACTTTGCTGTTCATCATATTACACCTGAAGAGGCCAAGTATAAGTTGTGCAAAGTGAGAAAGATCTGTGTGGGCACAAAAGGAATCCCACATCTGGTGACCCATGATGCTTGCACTATTCGCTACCCTGATCCCCTCATCAAGGTGAATGACACCATTCAGACTGATTTGGATATGGGCAAAATAACTGACTTCATCAAGTTTGACACTGGTAACTTGTGTATGGTGACTGGGGTGCTAACTTGGGAAGAATTGGTGTGATCACCAACAGAGAGAGACATCCCGGCCCTTTTTTGTTTTGTTTTGTTTTGTTTTGTTTTTCGAGACAGGGTTTCTCTGTGGCTTTGAAGCCTGTCCTGAAACTAGCTCTGTAGACCAGGCTGGTCTCGAACTCACAGAGATCCGCCTGCCTCTGCCTCCCGAGTGCTGGGATTAAAGGCGTACACCACCATCGCCCATAATCCCGGCTCTTTTGATGTGGTCTATGTGAAAGATGCCAATGGCAACAGTTTTGCGACCCGGCTTTTCAACATTTTTGTTATTGGCAAGGGCAACAAACCATGGATTTCTCTCCCCCTAGGGAAAGGAATTGCTGAAGAGAGAGACAAGAGGCTAGCGGCCAAACAGAGCAGTGGGTGAGACGATCTCTAGGAGACATGCTGGAGACCTATTTGTATTCTTGCTTACAAGCCTTTCTAGGCAACCATGCTAGATTAAAAACAGCATGATGAAAACAAAACAAAACAAAACAAAAAAGATCAAAAGATCCTACGGTTAATCTCACAGTGATGAAAAACTAAGTGCTTTCACACTAAGACTTGGAACAAGACTCTTTAACTACTTTTATTTGATATAGCATTGACAATCTTGCCTATGATAATATAAGATTATAAAGCATAGATTGCATTATTATTGTCCCTATTTACATAAAACATAATTGATTATGTCTAAAAATCCCAGAGAACTTTTAAATAAAATTCCTATAAATAACAAAGTTGGAGAGGCTTGCAGAACTCGAGATTAACAGATAAAAATCAGTTGTACTCCACATACCATCAAAAAATAATTAGAAATACATTTTTTACTATGATTGATTTTACTGAGCTATACATTTTTCTATGCTCCCCTCCCTTTCTCTCCCCTCCCCTTTTACCCTCTCCTCTTGTCAGAAGTTCTGTCCTGCCTGGTCCTGCAGTCCTTCAGTACCAAAGAAACACACACAGGCCTACATTAATTATAAACTGATTGGCAAATAGCTCAGGCTTCTTATTAACTCTTACATCTTAAATTAGCCCATAATCCTTGTATGTGATAGCCATGTGACTCAGTACCTTTTATCAATGAGGCATTCTCATCTTGCTTCCTTTGCATCAGGATGATGATTGCAGACTGAAGCTTTCCTCTTCCTACAATTCTGTTCTGGTCACTCTACCTCTACTTCCTGCCTGGCTACTGGCCAATCAGCATTTTATTAAACAACTGATAAACCTTTACAGGGTGCAAGACCATTGTCTCACAGCACTCTTCTATGGTCCCCATGCTCCCAATTTACTCAGAAGATCTTGTCTTTTTCTACTTCCCATGTGCATTATTAGATCCGTGCCTATCTCTCTTAGGGTCCTCGTTGTTGTCTGGGTTCTCTGGGATTGTGAATTATAGGCTGGTAAAAATACATTTTTAAACGCATTTAAAACACATTTTTAAACAAAATATGTACAATTGCTTGCAAAATTAAAACTACAAAATGTAGGTGAAAGAAATCAAAGAAGACTTAAGTGGAGAAATACACTAAGCTCATAGATGTGCTAATTAGTTTTTTGTCAGCTTGATGTGAAGTAGTCATATGAGAAAGGGAACCTCATTTGAGAAAATGCCTTCTTAAGGTTGGCCTGTAGGGCATTTTCTTAATGATTGTTATGAGAGAACACAGCTAACTGTGAGTGGTACCATCACTAGCAAGTAGTTCTGGGTGCTATGGAAAAGCAGGCTGGACAAAGTAAGGTTGGAGGTTGGAGAGCAAGCCAGTAAGCAGTGCTCTTCCATGCTTCCTGCTTCGGTTTCTGTATCAAGGTTTCCACCTTGAGTTCCTGCCCCGACTTTCTTCAATGATGGACTACAATGGTAAGCTGAACACCCTAATTTACTTTTGGTGTTTATCACAACAATAGAAAGCAAACTGTAACAGTGGGCTACAAGATTCAACACAGTAAAGATATCTGTTCCCACCAATGTACACATTTAATGTAATACCAGTCAGACTTCAAGTATAGCCTTTGTTGATGTACACAAATTTAATCTAAAATTTCTGTAGAAGGTCAGTTGCTAAATTAAACATATTTTACAAAAGAATAGAATTTATTAATTACTCTACCCTAATTTATAGCTTACTATACAGCTGAACTATTATTGCACATTCCTCAGAAGTTAATGAAACAGGATAGACAGGCCAGTAGATCCACAAAAGTCTGATTTGGTGTAAATACAATCAATGGGGAAAGGGCAATTTCTTCTACAAATGGTGTTAGAATAACTGGGCATTCATATGCAAAAATGAATCACAACCTAAATTATACTCCTTATAAAATAGTAACTCAAAACAGATTAAAGTCTTAAAATGTAATATGTAATAACTTAAAATTTTTTAGGAAACCTAATAGGAAGTATAATTGTTGGGGAAAAGAGAAAGGTCTAAAATTGGCTCCAAAAGCTATTAAAAGTCACACTAAAAAGAAAACATGAAAGTGGAAGAGGGACTTGTTGGAAGGAAAGCAAGCAGAGAATGAGATGAGGGAGTGGTGGTTAAAAATAACTAATATTCATATACATGTATGAAACTGCCAACAAATTGAAAAAATGTGAGTGTATAAACTGGACTGTGTCAAAATAAATAACTCTGTGAAATATACTGTTAAGAAAATGAGGGAGAAAGCCAGGCACAGTGACACATCTGTACCCATGTACAAATGTATACACACACATACACAAACATATATTGAAGCCAGGCAGTGGTGGTGCACGCCTTTAATCCCAGCACTCGGGAGGCAAAGGCAGGTAGGTGGATCTCTGTGAGTTCAACACCAGCCTGGTCTACAGAGTGAGTTCCAGAATAGGCTCTAAAGCTACACAGAGAAACCCTGCCTCGAACCCTTCCCCCCCCCAAAAAGCTATATTGATACATGTTTAAAATATAAGTTTAGTTATTTTTTTACCCATAACTTTTATTCATTTGCAATTACATAAGTATAATGTTACAAGAGAAATAGAAGATTCCTACATTAATTGTCCAGATACACATGTCATTAACAAATTTTCTGCTGTGAAATCTGTCTATCTATCTATCTATCTATCTATCTATCTATCTAT
This sequence comes from Microtus pennsylvanicus, assembly GCF_037038515.1. NCBI lineage: Eukaryota > Metazoa > Chordata > Mammalia > Rodentia > Cricetidae > Microtus > Microtus pennsylvanicus. Next base: position 20,191,873 of record NC_134601.1, on the reverse strand, counting down.
CTATCTCCATGTGTTTTATTTGGGCTTGTATTTTTGTATTTTAAATTCCATTTTCTAGGAATTCAGGGTTTTTTTTTTTAATTTTACAAAAGTAATGATTTAGAAGAAATTGGAAATTTGCATAAATACATGTTAAGTTTCAAGCCCAGGACAAATGGCTGAGGTACCTATTTAACATATCAAACAGGACCTGGCCTCCAGGTTTTCCCAGCATCTCTCAGTCTCTACCTTTTACAAGGTATGGCTTGCATACCCTACCCTTTACCCTAAATTCTCCAGGCCAGGGTCTGGGCTGCCCTTCCCCAAGAGGCTCTTTCCAATATAATCCAGACATTTTGGTTACTTGCCCCTTTTGGACCTTTAGTCTCCTGGCTGCTGCATCTGGTTCTCCTCCCGCCTCTATCACGTGGTTCATCTCAGTTTGGTCATGTCCATTAATGACTCAGATGTCCCTGCCTCTGAGGCCTATGCTCTCCCACATGTCTATAATAAACTTTCTTCTCCAACATACACAGGAATATTCATGTTTTTTCCTTTTCTTTTGTTTTTCATTTAATAACCATATTTTTCATTTTAGAAACATCATTTTAGAAGACCTTACACCAAAGAACATTACAGAAAAGTTAACCGTAGTCAAAGGACTTCATTTTTTTTATGCTCAAATGGTTTGTTATGAAATGGCTCCTCCTTGTGGCAATTTTCAACAAAGGCATTTTAAATGGACGATAAATACTCTCACTTCTTTTTCAGGAAGTCTGTCGAAAGAAAGAACACAGATGTTGCACCAATTTGTACTACTTTTTGCTGTGTTTGATGAAGGTTAGTGAGCTTCAGTCAGATATTTGAATTCCTAAAAGAAGTCAAATATGTAACCAGTACATTGATCCTATGTTGGAGAATGTGGGCTGATATGTTCAGAAAAAATATTGAGTATAGGAAGACCACAAAGTGTATTACTGTTCAGGAGTGTAGGAAATGGGGGGACAGGAGGGACTCTAAGACAAAAATGCAACCTAAGTTCAAATTGCATCTATGAAGTAAAACATAGAGCAGCCTGGGTTTAGGTAATAAATACTTTTGTCTCTACTTCTTAAATATCTTCTGAAGCATTAATCTAATTAATCTTATTAATAAAAAATCAGGAGTCAAATATTGGGGTAAGAACCTGAAAGATCAGAGAACAGGGAGCAACCACCATTGCTTACTGTTGTAATGAGAGCCGCGTGTTTTTTCCCTACTGCTCAGCCCTGAAATAATCACACAGAAACTATATTATTTAAAACACTGCTTGGCCAATGACTCTAGCGTATTTCTGGCTAACTCATATCTTAAACTAACCCATCTCCATTAATCTGTGTATTGCCATATGGCTGTGGCTTACCAGGCAAGGTTCCATCTTGTGTCTGTCTCCAGCAGGGCTACATGGCTTCTTTCTGACTCTGCCCTTCTTTCTCCCAGCGTTCAGTTTAGTTTTTCCCACCTAGCTAAGTTCTGCACTGCCATAGGTCCAAAGCAGTTCCTTTATTCATTAATGGTAATCACAGCATACAGAGGGGAATCCCACATCAGCTTCCTACCTTTTCTGTAATTCCATCCAAAAAAGGGCTGAGATCCTCTTTCAGCCCACAGTATTACTTCCTATCTCCTCTCTATCTACAGTTATCCAAACCTCTGTGGTCAGTTAGTAGCGTGCTCCACTCTCTGACAACAAGTAAGCTTTATTTGTCAGAATACAATCAAAACATCACACAACATTGTATTGTTACTGTAATTCATATTTAATAACTGTTTTGTTGTATATAGTTTTATTATATTAAGGTTAAAACTTCCCTTTTTAATTAGACAAAAAGGAGGAAATGCTGTGGTACAATCTTCTTCTACACTATGAATATGTATTACTCTCAATGTTTAATAAAAAGCTGACAGACCAGTAGCTGGGCTGGAAGTTAGGTAGGAAAGCAAAACTGAGAATGATGAGAAGGAGAAAAGAGTCGGGAGAGATTCTAGCCAGCTGCCCAGCAAGCAACACATGATAGAGACCAGGTAAAGCTATGTTGGCAATACATAGATTAATAGAAATGAGTTAATTTAAATGTAAAAGTTAGCTAGTAACAAACCTGAGCTATCAGCCAAGCATTTACAGTTCATATTCAAACTCTGTATCGGTTATTTGGGATCAGGCATTCAGGACAGAAAATATCCATTTACAATCTTCATTTAAAATCTTCTGTTACATTTTAATTATTTATTTGTATGACTTTGGAGAGAGGGTGTCCATGCTGTGGTGCTTGAATGCAAGTCAAAGGATAACTTGTGGAAATCAGTTTTCTCAGTCTACCATGTGGGTTCCCATCAGGTCACCAGGCTTAGAGGCGGGGCACCTTTATCCACTGAGAATTCTTGCTAGCCCCTATCTTCTTTTGATAAGTATCTATTGCTAAGTGCACAACATTGGGAAAATTACTTACCTCTCTCTCTGCCTTATTTTCCTCACATCTAAAATTGAAATAATAGTATTTTTCATAGAATTGTTGTAAGAATTAATTGATTTCACTTAAGTAATGTAGAACACTGTGTGGCAGAATGGGTATATAATCCTCTCCCCTCTTATCCACTTGCACTGTAGGCCATGTCATCTTTATCCTAACTAGTCTCTCTTTTTTGTTTTTCACATTTTATTTTTAATAAAACAGCCCAAGTAATTTTCAGTGCTTCAACTTTTGTTAGTTTTGGAGAGGAGGTTGAGAAGCCTTCAAGTTACTGGGGTTTTCTTGCTACGAAATGGAATGAAGCAATTTATGATAGAGCAAGGAGTGACAACCCTTTTAATTCTATCATCTAACTTGCAAAATGAAATTCTTGTGGTTGAAACTAACCAATATTATTCCTTCTCCTAGTTCTCACTTGCCATTACTCTCCCCACTATCATAATGAAAAAATATAGGGAAAGGTAATTGGTTTGAAAAAATGTAATTTCCTTCTCAGTGACTCTGAGTTTGTGTGTACTCTGCTGACAAAAATTCAGAGTGTGAATTGTCTTTGTAACAAAGGGGGAAAAGAAAGAAGGTAAGGGGGTCTGTAATTCTTGAAATAGAGTTCAGCTGACCTTATTTCCCACCCCCCTCTCACCAGGAAAGAGCTGGCATTCAGAAACAAAGGACTCCTTCACACAGCCTATGGATTCCACATCTACTGGAGCCTGGCCTAAAATGCACACAGTCAATGGATATATAAACAGGTCTCTGCCAGGTATGTACATGACTGTTCAACAATCCTCAGGGTTTTGAGAATTCAAAACCATAACTCTTTTATACAGCTTTCAGAGAGTTTTGCATCCAAGTAAAAAACCCACTAAATTCTAGACTCTTTTTTTGTTGTTTCTTTGTTTAAATGTAGCAGCTGATTCCTCCTTATGTCACCCCAAAATTAGGGCCCTTTCCTTTTGCTTAGAGGACTTTCAGAATGAACAAACGTTTAAGAGGAACTGGAAATATGAAAACAATATCTAAAGATAATAAAAAATAATCCCAAAGGAGAAAAAAACCAATTAGAACAAATAGATGTTCACAAAATTAGCAATATGATTGTCAAAATACAAATAACGACAAGTAGATAGGGAAAATCTCCAATAAAGTCAAATCAAAAGAGTTTAAAAGATTGAAAATACACTTTAAAATACACAATAAAAACAGAAATATTAAGAAATAAAAGATATGAGTATTCAGAAATAAAATCGCTATTAGTATGAACAAAACTCCACACAAAATGATCATTGTGGCAATTCGTAGTGCATAGATGCTTAAAGCTTTTCCTGGAAGAAATTGTTCATATATGAAAGAAGAGGAATTAGACTGACAATATATTAGAGCAGTATCTTTAAAAAGAGATCTAAGGGAAAGATTATTTTCAAGCTAGAATTAAGATGATGAATCAGCTTTGGTAAATAATAGAAAATGTTATCCAGAGCTCACCAAGGCCAGCTGGACTGTGACTGAAAAAGCATGGGATAAAACTGGACTCTCTGAACATGGCGAACAATGAGGGCTGATGAGATGCAAAGGACAATGGCAAGGGGTTTTGATCCTACGTAATGTGCTGGCTTTGTGGGAGCCTAGCCAGTTTGGATGTTCACCTTCCTAGATATGGACGGAGGGGGGAGGACCTAGGACTTACCACAGGGCAGGGAACCCTGACTGCTCTTTGGACTGGAGAGGGAGGGGGAAAGGAGTGGGGGGAGGGGGAGAAGGGTGGGAGGAGGGGAGAAGGGTGGGAGGAGGGGGAGGGAAATGGGAGGCTGGGAGGAGGTGGAAACTTGTTTTTTTTTCTCATTCTCAATAAAAAATAGATTTAATAAAAAAAATCATACAAATTATAAAAAAAAAAAGAAAATGTTATCCAACCATGGTAGGCCTTAGCAACCACTGAATATGTACTACAGCAAAACTAAAGAGTAAATTAAAGAAACATGTTCATGTTACGTAGCAGTATGACAGTCACTCATGGCTTTGGCAAAAGCTGTTGTTTGATAGTGTCATGACTAACTTCCTTGGTAACTTTGTTAATGTAGCATTAAAATTTGTAGGGTCATTTTACCCGTCCTATTCTAGCAAGTACTTACAGTTTCAAGTTCCCTATTTCTTTGCCACAGCTGCCTAATTTCATTTTACAGGTCTGATTGGATGCCATAAGAAATCAGTCTACTGGCACGTGATTGGAATGGGCACCACCCCTGAAGTGCATTCCATATTCCTTGAAGGTCACACTTTTCTCGTGAGGAATCACCGTCAGGCTTCCTTGGAAATATCACCAATAACTTTTCTTACTGCTCAAACACTCTTGATAGATCTTGGAGAGTTCCTGCTATTTTGTCATATCTCTTCCCATAAACATGGTACTACTATTTTGGATCTTAAAAAACAAGTATTATAAAATATTCTGTTTTAATCTTAATGAAATTTCCTGGGCAGTGTACAGTGCAGAAATACCATTATAGAGTTAGGATTATGTTAGACTTTAACTGAAATCTTCTAGTGTAAAGATTTTTATCTTGAGTATATAAGGACTTTACTGTTAGTATTGTGTAGTTAAATATCTGCAACAGAAGGAAGAGACATAGTTTAGGAATGAATGAGATAGGAAAATGAAGGTTTCTCAGCCTGACCCCATTAACTAGGATTCAGTACTATGGGAAGAGATTTAGAAATGTTTCCATGAGAAATATAGGGAAATGGGGTATCACATGAAGTTTTCAAGGACTGTTTGATGGAGGTTTTGCAAAGGCACTAAGATCCTGTATGAACAAATGTGCCTACAGTATCAATTCCTGGTCATATGATGTTTTAGGTAGTTGTTCAGATTCACATAGAATTCTTTTGCTTCCATTTTCTTCTTGTGTATTAACTTTGTTTATTTTTTGGTCTTGGATCAACCTAGTAACTCTTTCTTAGTTATGTCCATTTAAGGCTTAGTCTGTTATATTGCCAGAACAGAATATCAGAAATCGAGTAATTCGTAATAAAGTTATTGTCTCACTCAGTTCAAGAGGCCAGAAAGTCAAATATCAAGATACTGTCATTTAATGGGGGCTTTCTTTCTGTGTTATAGTACAGGAAAATGATACATATGGAAGAGGGGTAAAAGAGAAAAAAAAAGATATAGGGAGGAAAAAGAGAAGCAATGTCCTGAATTGTTTGGGTTGTCTGACTGCAGATGGCATGGAAGCTTATGTCAAAGTAGATAGCTGCCCTGAGGAACCCCAATGGCAAAAGAAAAATAATGAAGAAATTGAAGATTATGATGATGATCTTGATTCAGAAATGGACATGTTCATATTAGATGATGACAACTCTCCTTTTATCCAAATTCGCTCGGTTGCCAAGAAGTACCCTAAAACTTGGATACATTATATTTCTGCTGAGGAGGAAGACTGGGACTATGCTCCTTCACTTCTCACCTCAGATGATGGGTAAGCACCTTTGGACTCTTGTTACTACCCTCCCTTAATCTCAAATTCTTCTTACTTATTCAAACCAATGAATCCTTAAGCCATATTTAAGAGTTAGTATGTCATGGGATCAAATGGTAAGGATGTTTTGCTAACCACCATTTCATCACTGTGGCAAAATACTGAAATTAACAACTTTTAAGTGGGAAAAGTTTGTTTTGACTCATAGAATTTTGTTTTGGGCTTGTGACAGCACAGAAATTAACAATAAAGTGCACAGTGGACCTTTCCTGTTCCATACACAGCTGTCAAAAAACAAAGGGGGCCTGAGGTTCCAATATCATCCATTCAAGGGCGTACCCCCAATGACTAAGTTCTCACTAGACTCCAACTACTAAAGGTTCTATCACCTCCCGCTAGCTTCATATCCTGGTGTCTAAGCCTTTAATACATGCACCTTCTGTGAAGATTCATAGAACATTAGGTATTAGCATAGGTAAGCCTAAGACTATTTATAATTATCTCGCTCTTTGCTTTGAGTAAATCATGTGAGAATTGGATTTTTGGCTATCTAATATTTTTTTGTCCTTACCCCTCACCTTTTGCCTCCTGTACAGAAGTTATAAAAGCCAGTATCTGAGCAGTGGTCCTCATCGGATTGGTAGGAAATACAAAAAAGTCAGATTTATAGCGTACACAGATGAAACCTTTAAGACTCGTGAAACTATCCAGCAAGAATCAGGAATCTTGGGACCTTTACTTTATGGGGAAGTTGGAGACACTTTGTTGGTAAGTCAAGGGAAAATATGAGATTGCTTCAGAAAAAAAGAGAAGTCTCAATGTGTTAATTTCAGTGGTTAAGAACACTTGTTATTCTTGCAGAGGAACTGGGTTGGACTCTCAGCACTCATGTGGAAACTCACAACAATCTGTAACAGGGAATCCAAAGCTCTCTGCTGACCTCCATAGGTACTGGGCATAATATCATACACCTACACACATACAGGCAAAACACTCATATACATAAATAAAATCTTTTTTTTTTAAAAAAGAAAAGTCTAGGAGGATTTAAGTTTCTGTGATTCTTCAAAATTCAGTCTTATCTTCTTTTTTGCATGTTAATATAAATGTATTTCATTTTTATTAGATTTTAAAAAATACCAATCCAAATTTCCACTCTCCCTTCCTCCCAATTCCTCCACACCCCCTCCCATCCCACTCCCCTCCAATCCTAAGGGAGGATAAGGCACTTTGCTTTGTGGAAGGTCCAAGGCCCTCCCTACTACATCTAGGCTAAGCAAGGTATACATCCAAAGAGAAAAGGTTCCCCAAAAGCCAGTACATGCAGTAGGGATAAATCCTAGTGCCACTGCCAGTGACCCCTCAGTCTGCCCCAGCCATACAGCTGTCAACCACATTCAGAGGGACTAGATTGGTCCCATGTTTGTCCATTTCCAGTCCCAGACAGAATATTTTAAAAATTATGAATGTTGCACAAACAAAATATACTCATATATAGTAAGTATATGGAATAAAATATAATGTGACCAATCACACTCTCAACTTCTTTTAACTACTTACTATTTAGACCGATACATACAGTGTCACCTGCCACCATTGCTTGAGGCTATTTATTGTCCTCCTTGTTATACCTGCTTATTAAGTGATAAATCTTATAACCTGGACCACCGTCTCCTCCAGTGTTAAGGAAATAAGTGCTAAGAATTCAGAAAGTCTGAGGAAAAGTAATGTCCTTAGAAGACACCAAATTTCACTTCATGTGGGAGATTCAATTACTGAAGTCATTGAAATTAAAAAGGGTCATGACAAAACTAAGTTTCTTTTTCATGAAAGGAATGAATATATTGAATTTTATTAAGGGCTCAGACTTCTGTAATGTAAATATAAGAAGCTTTTGATTTTCCAGAACTAGGCCACAGTTTTCCTGTTGATCCTAGTCATTTTAGGACTTGATCTCATATCTCACCTATACTTTCAGATTATATTTAAGAATCAAGCAAGCAGACCATATAACATTTACCCTCAAGGGATCACTGATGTCAGCCCTCTACACTCAAGGAGATTGCCAAGAGGTAAGTAGTATCTCAGTTTATAAGTCTTTTTTGATGTAGATACACTTGAGGTACAACTTCAGCTGTTGACACACAATCTTTACAATAATTTTACATAAGTCTTCTTTGTTTTCTATAAACAATTATTCTAAAGATAATAAATACAAAAATAGTACTTGTATGATTTTAATAATGCAAGGTCATTTTATCGATATATTTGCCATAGAAGTAAGTGATATGCTATGGTTATTTTCTTGTCCATATCCCTAATCATTTTATTATTAAAATAAAGTAGATTCTTCTTCTATATGTAAGAATATGCAAATATTATTATTTCTATTTTTTGTAGTAAGAGGTAAACTTATTCAAATTTACATGTTAAAAAAGCATGACATAGGCAAGGGAGAGATGTCTGCCCCCCAACCACCCAAACCCCACCCCTACTCTACCCACCTTCCTCTTGAGGTCTGTGGCTGATGAGAGAGCAGGTCAGAGGTCATGAGAGCAGGAGATCTAGTCCTGCCCCTCACTAGCCGCAGCACTTGGGAGTGGCCCCTGCACCTCAACTGGGCAACACAGTAGAGCTGGCCCTCGTGGTATAGGTGTGGGTGAACCAGTGCTGAGGGTGTCAGAGCTGGAGAACCTGTCCTGTCCCTTGCTGACTGTTGCATGTGGTGAACTAACTAGGGCAGTGCTGGAGAGCTCCCCCTGGTGGTGAGAATGGGGGAAAACTGGCAAGCTGACCAACCCTGCAACCACCCAGGCCCAAAACCAGGGCTATGAGTTGGCCCACCCCAACATCCACCCCATCTATGATCTTCTGGAGACCCAATGCAGGATCTCCATGACACAGGGCAACAACCAGATATCCAAGAGGAGTCCCCGTGAGGGCCCAGTATTGATAGTGTTGTAGAAACCAGAGATCTTGAACCAGACCAATAACTCATTGCAGTGAATACTTGCAAGCAAAGATGTATGGACTAAAGGGTATAATGCGTCACATTACAGCTTCCATGACAAGATTTTCCTTTTTTCTTTTCTTTTACTTTATATTAGTTTGAGAGAGAGGTTTCAAGGGTAGAGGGTGGATACAAAGGGATGGGAAGATGAATGGGATCAAGATGCATGATATAAAAACCACAAAGAACCAATAAAATGGTTTTATGGATTAGTAGTTCCCTTGAAATAAAAACATGATTATTGTTAAAAGGGAAACATTAGTTACACTGAACTTGATAGACTTTATTTGAGAAAAGTAATAATTCTTGAATTTTGGACTACAAATGTTTTAGAATGTTCCACCTCACCACACTTACACAGAGACTGTATTTACAGACGGAACAGAAAATGACATAAAAATAACCTGATTAAATGTAACTAGCAGTTGTCTTATATGATGGTTTCACAGCTTCAGCCTTAAAGGGCCTGGAGGTTCAGCTGTTATGATTTGCTAAGACTCAGCTAAGTGTTTCATGAGTATACTTCCAAGTTAGGTTAAAATTGTTTATATACCAAGTTGGGTTGCCTTTTCTATGCATAGGAACCTTTAATACAAAGTTGAAACATGTATAGAAACAGATTTAGGCCAAATTTAATACAACATTGCTAAATATGTAGCTCATTACACTCAATTGATCTATCTCTGCTTTGGGTGTGGGTAGGCATAAAGCATGTGAAAGATTTTCCAATTCGTCCAGGAGAGATATTTAAGTATAAATGGACAGTTACTGTAGAAGACGGACCAACTAAATCAGATCCACGGTGCCTGACCCGCTATTATTCAAGTTTCATTAACCCCGAGAGAGATCTAGCTTCAGGACTCATTGGCCCTCTTCTCATCTGCTACAAAGAATCTGTAGATCAAAGAGGAAACCAGGTGAGATCTTTCCTTACCAAGTATTAAGTTTGAAACTAAAAGTGGAATAAAATGCCTATGGACTTATAGATATTGCTTATACTCTTTTAATATAGGTACCTCTATAACCTGTAGAAAATCTAATCCAATAAAAGTGATTAAACTGAGTTCTACTTAGCTTTTATTAAATTTGAGTTTTCCAAGAAACTTGCCTCTGGATAAACAGAAAAGCCTGGACCATAGATTCTTTCTATAATACTCAGTCCCAATTTGGGGTTTTGCTTTCCTCCAAGGTTCTTGCCCATTTTTACCTGTCCAATTGCCACCTACATTTAAATGACTAATTTTATTTGAGACAGAGTTCCAGGTGTCCCAGGCTGACCTCAAACTCCTTACATAGTTGAATATGGTCGTTGACTTCTGGTCCTCCTACATATACATTGTGAATAATGGGATTTATAGGTACGTGTCGGTTTATGCCCAGTTTATGCAGTACTGTATTTCAGACCTATGACTTGGCATATGCTAAGCAAACTGAAATGCATCTACCAACTAAAATACTTTCCAGAACAATATAATTTTTTCAACCTACAAATTTATATCTGCAGCCTATGTTTCTTTCCTGGAAATCTCCATTATGAATTAATCAAAAACACCTTAAAATTAGCCTTGTAGGTGATACATGCCTCCAGTCTCAGTACAGGGAGACTGAGTTAGGTGAATTTTGAGTTTAAGGCCAGCTTGGAATACATAGGAAGTTCTAGGCCAGCTTCTCCCATGAGGAAAAACTGTGAGAAAACAAAAGCAATGCATATGTAGCATCTACAACACTATGTGACATTTAGTAATGGGCCAATATTTGTTGAGGAAAATATAAAATTATTTTGATTATGGTTAGATTTAGACTATTTCTGCTGCTTTAGAAGATTATCTGAGCTGGGAAGTGGTGGCACACACCTTTAAACCCAACACTTAGGAGGTGGATTTCTGAGAGTTTGAGGCCAGCCTGGTCTACAGAGTGAGTTCCAGGAAGCCACGACTGTTATACAGAGAAGCACTGTCTGAAAAAAAAAAGAAAATTGTCTAAGTAAGAAAAACTTAGTTCTTTTACAAAATCTAATTTCTTGACTCCAGAAGAACTCATTGCTATATTTTGAGGCTTGACGGTGCGCTTATTTAGGCTATTTAGGATGCACAAATCCCTACTCATTGGAAGGGATTCATAGGTTTAATGATCAAAGGACTTGAATACAGGTATAACATATGGTATACAAATTCAGAGTAGTGTGACTTTGAACTTAATATTTGGATATGACCAAATATCTTTCCTGAGAATGTTTCCTAATTATACTTTTTTCTACCAGCTTTTGGAAGGTGACGGGAATATATATTCTCCAATTTCCTCTTCAGCATTTTGACTTTTCAACTATAGGTTATACAAAATGAAATTTACACATATGAGGTTTAGATATAAAATTTTATACTCAATTAGCAGGCTACTAACTCATGAATTTGGCTTACTATACAAAGTACTATTCTAAGATACTGGGTTCTTTAGAACAAAATCTTTATGGTATTAGTATTATTCAGTGTTCATCCTATCATATATAAATTCCTTTTTATTTTATTTATTTTTAGTTTACTATAAGCTGGTAGCCTTATGTAAAGTTAGTTATAAAATAGAAACTTAGAAATTGTATTGATTTTATTTGACTTGAATGACTTATCTTTAAGATCTATATTTCTCTACATTAAACATGGAAAAAAATGAGGCTATAAACTGTATCGGTAATATGATCTTGGGTCCAGGAAGAATGAAATTTACTACATCAACCTACCTTCCTGCCTTAAAGTTACATTAGTTCAAAACATATACTCATCACTCAAATGCTCATCTCTGTTCCAAGACATGCCATAATAGCGACTGTTCAGAGGAAGTGAATTGAACCAAAGGGTTAGTATATGCCTCCATCCTGGTTGCTAGCTCCTACCTACAATATGAGTGGCATTTACTTCTCCCTTTTAATATATGTTATTAACAGATGATGTCAGACAAGAGAAATGTTATCCTGTTTTCTCTATTTGATGAGAACCAAAGCTGGTACCTCACAGAGAACATGCAACGCTTCCTCCCCAATGCATCTGATACACAGCCCCAGGACCCTGAGTTCCAGACCTCCAACATCATGCACAGTGAGTAAAGAATCACTTGTAGCTGGGTGGTGGTGGAACATGCCTTTAATCCCATTACTCAGTAGGCAGATCTCTGTGAGTTCAAGACTAGGCTGGTCTACGACCAGGCTGGTCCACAGAGTGAGTTCCAGGACAGCTAGGGCTGTTACATAGAGAAACCCTTTCTCAAACAAACAAACAAATAAAAAAGAATCATCTTATTTAATGCACATCTGGTAAAGAGAAATAGATGGCCCCAACTGATGTCTAGATAATATGTGCTATGTATATACTATAAATAAATATGTAACTGTGACTTATATAATGCATATTTTAAAAATCCACCAACGACTTTTCCTTTCAATGTTTATTTGGCTACCCTGTCCTTTTAATTTGTATTTTATCTTCTATAATACTCCTTTTTGCCAACCATTCCATACCAAGATAACTCATTTCAGATTATTTTCTTATTATTATATAACCATATCCTACATACATAGTAGCCTTTCTAAAATGTTAGATTTATCTCCTCATTGTCTAAGATCAAAGTGTCAGAAGACTTAGTTTCTTCTTTAATCTATCTTTAGCTTTTAGATCTTGCTTGATCTGTATGTACTCTTGCATGATCTTTTCTTTGTACCTGTCTGTAGACCGAGTTTCTGTCCCACTTGGTCCTGCAGTCATTCAGTCCCAAAGAAACACATAGAGGCTTATATTAATTATAAACTGTTTGGCCTATTAGTTCAGGCTTATTACTAACTAGCCCTTGCAATGTAAATTAACCCATAATTCTTGTCTATGTTCAGCCACCTGACTCGGTACCTTTTTTCACTAAGGCATTCTCACCTTGCTTGCTCTGCATCTGCCTGGTGACTGCCTTTCTGCCTTTCCTCTTCCCAGAATTCTCCTAGTTTGGTTGCCCTGCCTATACATCCTGCCTGGCTCCTGGCCAATCAGCGGTTTTTTAAACCAATACAAGTGACAATCTTTAGAGTGTACAAGAGCATTATCCCACAGCACCTGTCTTTCTGTATTGTAATAATCTATTATAAAGAATTTAAGTTCTGGGGCTGGAGAGATGGCTCAGAGGTTAAGAGCACTGGCTGCTCTTCTAGAGGTTCTGAGTTCAATTCCCAGCAACCATTTGGTGGCTCACAACCACCTATAATGAAATTTGGTGTCCTCTTCTGGTCTGCAGGCATACGTACAGGCAGAACACTGTATAATAAATAAATAAATAAATAAATCTTAAAATAAAATTTAAAAAAAGGAATTTAGGATCTACACTAATAACCTTATTTTAACTAATTTTCTCCTTAAAGATCCATTTCCAAAAACAGCCACATTTGGAAGTATTGTAGTTTCAAGCATCAACAAGAAAATTTGGGGAACACAATTCAGTATATAAATTATTTATATGTATTGTTTATATATAAACACAGATCTGAGGAGCCAAAACATAGTAAAAGTTTAATCTTACTGTACTACTAGGAAAGGATTCTATCAGTAAGAGAGATAACATGACATGCCTATCAAACTGCAAAACTAGGAGACCATTATTGCTAGTGGGTATGGGTAAAAGGGGACTGTCATATATTACTAGTAGAAAACACTAATTATTCTTTTGAAGACTACCTCATATATTAAAAATTTAAATATATGTTTTTGAAATCCTGATCCTCACTTGGATGGAATAAGCATATATCACCCTGTCTATTTCATATAATATAACTAAAATACCTAGCCAAATCATGGAAAAGCTGCCTAAGAACAGAACCTTGAAAAGGTATGTTGTAAGTTATACTCACCTTCCGGGATGTGCCTTCTATCAGAATTCTATGCCCCTTAGCTCATAGTATTGGTCCTCAGCTTCAAGTCAACCTAAGCCTCATATTTAATTTTAATTTCTGGTAATAGTTGCCTATTATATTCCCAAGCCATAGTACTTTATTCTCCCTTCTTCTAAAACTTTTGGTGTTTATAATCCCTTCAATTGCATTTATATTTTTTCATGTACTCAAAGACATGGGTTGTTTTGTAAAGAATCTGATTCATAATATTTAACTCAACACATATTTTTTCTTCCTCTTCACTCTAAGGTGGTCATGATTTTGTTGTTGATTTTCCCCACCTGACAGAATATTGCATTTTATTGTTTCCTTAATGTAGTATAAACTAGGTATATATGATTTTATATTTCTATCCATCACTTCTCCATTTCCTACTATAGCTTATTTCAAATACTAGGGTAAGCACATGTCTGGATAGTGAAAGCATATTATTTTAATAGAGACAATATTTAAAGTAAGAGAGAGATTGTTACTTAGAATCTTAAAAAAGTGAAACAGGTGTATTAGTCAGAGTTCTCTGGAGTAGCAGAACTTATAGAATATATATATCCTTGGGAGCTGTGAAGAAATATAACTGTGTGATTTCAGACTCCTACTCTGTATATTGTTATGACATCTTCAGCAGGCTAATGTAGTAGTAACATTCCCCCACCACCAGTTGTACATAGTTCACAAGGACCTTTATTAATCCATGTGAAAGCTACTTTTGCTAGTGATGTGAAATGTATTTTTCCAAATATTTCTCCAAATTTCATTTTTTTTAGATTCTGTGAAGCCATCTCTCTCTTGCTTTAAACATTGTCTATATTAAAATAATATACTTTCACTGCCCAGACAGGTACTTCTTACCCTAGTGTTTGAAACAAGCTGTAATAGGAAATGGAGAAGCAATGGATAGAAAAATAAAATCATAGATATCTAGTTTGTATTACACTAAGAAAACAATAAAATGCAACGGACAGTTGTATTTTTCATAATCATTTACCAACTAGCTCATTATTTTACTTATTTTCTGAGATACTGCCCTTCTAATATGTATTTAATTTCTACTTATATTTATGTCAGTTTCTAAACTCTATATTTAATTTGATATATTTGCTTACATTAATAATGCATTTAAGGGAGATGGAAAGATGGATATTCTAGTTTTATATTGTGTCTATGATAAAACAATCTGACCAAAAGAAATTTGGAGAGGAAAGGGTTTATTTGGCTTACACTTCCAGACCATAGTCCACCACTGATGGAAGTAAAGGCAGGAACCTGGAGACCGAAATCATGGAGTGAAGCATGATTAAAAACTCAGGGAGAGAAATTGGGGTTCAACCTGAAGATTTGAAAAGCAAAACAGCCAGATACTGGCTCTTACTTTGACTCAGTCTGAAATGATGATCCTGCCTCCAGGAAGCTCAGAATGAGACAGAACTGTCTCCGCTCATTTTATAATCCTCTCTAGGGCTGTGATTAAAGGTGTGATTAATGGGATTAAAGGCATGCACCGCCTAGTTTCTATGGCAAACTAGTGTGTCTACTGGGATTAAAGGTGTATATCACCACTGCCTGCTCTGTAAGGCTGATCAGTGTGGCTCTTTTACTCTCTGATCTTCAGGCAAGCTTTATTTATTAAAATACAAATAGAGTGCCACTACAATAGAGGAACATTGGTTACTGACTCCCTCTCTGACTCATACATAGCTAGCTTTTTATATCTCCTATGATGGCCTGCTTGAGGAATCACACTGTCTACAGTGGAATGACTGTCCTACATAAATTAATAATCAAAACAATTCCTCCCAGATGTATCCACCATATTAGCCAGGGTTCTCTAAGAGAACAGAATTTATTGAGTGAACCTATAAATAGAAAGGGGATTTATTAGAATGGCTTACAGGCTGTGGTCCAGCTAGTCCAAAAATGACTGTCTATCAAGGGAAGTTCAAAGAATCTGGTAGATGTTCAGTCCATAAGGTTAGAAGTCTCATCTTATCTTTTATAGCAGGATTAATAAAAACTCAGAGACTGTTATTGGGGTTCAACCTAAAGATCCAAAAAGCAAAGCAGCCAGCCACTGGCTCTTACCTCAACTTCACTCTGAAATGGCAATCCTTCTTCCAATAATCTCAGAATGAGATTGAGACTGAGAGCTTTCTCTCCCAGTTTATAATCCTCTCTAGTTATGTGATTAAAGGCATACACAACTGGGATTAAAACACGTACTGCCCAGTTTCTATGGCAAGTAGTGTGGCTACTGGGATTAAAGGTGTGTTACCACTGCCTGCTCTGTAAGGCTGATCAGTGGGGCTATTTTACTCTCTGATCTTCAGGCAAGCTTTATTTATTAAAAGATGATTGAAATGCCACTACAGCCTTCAGTATACATCAGAATCCCAAAAAGGCAGGCTCTAATAGCAGTGAAGAAATTGACTTGCCAGAGAGGCAAAGAAAGAAGGCTTCCTTTTTCCATTTCCTTTATATAGGCTGACAGCAGAAGGTGTGACCCAGATTAAAGGTAAATCTTCACATTTCAAAAGCTACAGATTAAAGGTTTATCTTCCCATCTCAGAAGATCTGACCTAAAAGTGGGTCTTCCGAGTTCAAATAATTTAAGAAAATGTTTTCACAGGTGAACTCAGCCACTTGGGTTTTAGTGTAATCAAGTTGACAACCAAGAATAGCCATCATGCTAGTAAACCAACCTGATTCAGGCAATTCCTCAGTTGAGGATTCTCTTCTTGGATGACCACAGACTTTGTCAGATTGACAATTAAAGCTAGCAAGAACAATTGCTCAGCAGTTAAGTTGATGTTCTGCTTTCAGAGAACCTGAGAGTTTAGTTCCAGCATCCCATTTGGGCAGCTCACAACTGCCTGTAATTCTAGCTCCAGGGTATCTGACATCCTCTTCAGGCAGCTGCACTCATGTACACACTGCACATACACACACCCCACACAAACATACTGAAAAATAAAAATCTTTAAAAGTGATACATTTAAATTTTCTTTTGTGTGTATGTGTGTATGAGAGAAAAGAAAGAGAGAAAGAATAGAGACAGGGAGAATGAATGTGTGCTGGTATGATTGCACAGTACATTTGTGGAGGTCTGAGAACAATTCTCTAGAGTTGGCTCTTTACTCATAGTAATTATTTTCCACTTGAGAATAGGTTAGAGACATCATGCCCAATTGCTTTTAATAACTCATCATGTATTTCATTTGGATAAAGATGTGTGTTGTCTTAGATAAGCAATATCATGAAATTCTGAACACTTCACAGTGATACAATATATAGTGGTGTCTATATTCTAGTTGCGTCTGCCACTGCATTTTCTCCATGTGGTACAGAAATTTAGAACAAGTATTTAGTCTTTTGTTTCTTTGGATCTGAAGCATAATACAATGCTAACACTGATCATTTGTTTTGGGTTTATCTATGTAAGTTACTCTTTTTTCCATTGCAACTATTAATTTGTAGGAAAAATGCTTCGAGATTTTACAAATACCTTGTCCCTCATCAAACTTCCCAAAGTGTATATCCAAATCTCTCTTTAAATGTCTCCTTACTTTAGGATTGGAGTTGGGTGATTAAATATTAATAGTCTACCTGATTTATAACTGTTCTCTGTGGTAAGCTGATGAGCATAATATATGATAATTTTCTAATTGTATCCTAACAATCATAATCCAAAATAATAAATTCATGATACAACTGAATCCCTTGTTGTACATTGCTTTTGTAGGCATCAATGGCTATGTTTTTGGTAGCTTGCAGTTGAATGTTTGTCTGCATGAGGTGGCCTATTGGTACATTCTCAGTGTTGGAGCACAGACAGACTTCTTATCTATCTTCTTCTCTGGATATACCTTCAAACACAAAACGGTCTATGAAGATACACTTACCCTGTTCCCATTCTCAGGAGAAACTGTCTTTATGTCGATGGAAAACCCAGGTCAGCTATTTATATTATCATTTCAGTAACCACTGTGAGTGTTTCATTGTTTGTTTGCCTGGTACCTTGTATTTGGACAGACAGTAAATATTTCAAGTGAATTTGATATGTGGCTTTTGTAATAGGAAAGTATTTTAATGAGGAACAAAGAGCGTAGAATTTGGTTGAGATATAAATAATAAAGATATAAATACATCATGAACATAAATATTTCTTCTACATTTTACTAGTATGTTTATAAATAATTTTGCCAATTGTACCTTTGTATATAATCCTTATGTATAATACTTTCAAATGTATGTTTCATTTATTTTTAAAAAATATTTATTAAGGATATTCGTTTTTTATTATTAAAAATTTCTGCCTTCTCCCCACCTCCGTTTTCCCTCCCCCCTCCCCTCCCCCTCCCTCTCCAGTCCAAAGAGCAGTCAGGGTTTCCTGCCCTGTGGGCAGTCCAAGGTCCTCCCCCCTCCATCCAGGTCTAGGAAGGTGAGGATCCAAACAGACTAGATTCCCACAAAGCCAGTACACGCAGTAGGATCAAAACACAGTGCCATTGTCCTTGGCTTCTCAGTCAGAACTCATTGCCCACCACGTTCAGAGAGTCTGGTTTGATCCTATGCTTTTTCAGTTCCAGTCGACCTGGCCTTGGTGAGCTCCCATTAGATCAGCCGCACCGTCTCAGTGGGTGGGTGCACCCCTCGCAGTCCTGACTTCCTTGCTCATGTTCTCCCTCCTTCAGTTCCTCATTTGGGCCTTGGGAGCTCAGTCCGGTGCTCCAATGTGGGTCTCTGTCTCTATCTCCATCCATCGCCAGATGAAGGTTCTATGGTGATATGCAAGATATTCATCAGTGTGGCTATAGGAAAGGGCCATTTCAGGCTCCCTCTCCTCAGCTGCCCAAGAAACTAGCTGGGGACATCTCCTTGGACACCTGGGAACCCCTCTAGAGTCAAGTCTCTTGCCAACCCTAAAATGGCTCCCTTAATTAAGATATCTTCTTCCCTGCTCCCATATCTACCCTTCCTCCATCCCAACCATCCCATTCCACCAGGGTCTACCAATCCTCCTCTCCTCACTTTTCTCTCCCCATCTCCCCATCTTCCCTTACCCCCACCCCCACCCCCAAGATCCCAATTTTGCCTGGCAATCTAGTCTACTTCCAATATCCAGGATGATAACTATATGTTTTTCTTTGGGTTCACCTTCTTATTTAGCTTCTCTAGGATCACGAATTATAAGCTCACTGACATTTATTTATGTCTAGAATCCACTTATGAGTGAGTACATACCAAATTCGTCTTTTTGGGTCTGGGTTACCTCACTCAGAATAGTGTTTTCTATTTCCATCCATTTCCATGCAAAGTTCAAGATGTCATTGTTTTTTACCGCTGAGCAGTACTCTAATGTGTATATATTCCACAATTTATCCATTCTTCCATTGAAAGGCATCTGGGTTGTTTCCAGGTTCTGGCTATTACAAATAATGCTGCTATGAACATAGTTGAACAAATGCTTTTGTAATATGATAGGGCATCTCTTGGGTATATTCCCAAGAGTGGTATTGCTGGATCCTGGGGTAGGTTGATCCCAAATTTCCAGAGAAACTGCCACATTGATTTCCAAAGTGGTTGCACAAGTTTGCATTCCCACCAGCAATGGATGAGGGTACCCCTTCCTCCACAGCCTCTCCAGCAAAGGCTATCCTTGGTGTTTTTGACTTTAGCCATTCTGACAGGTGTAAGATGATATCTCAAAGTTGTTTGGATTTGCATTTCCCTGATTGCTAAGGAAGTTGAGCACGACCTTAAGTGTCTTTTGGCCATTTGAACTTCTTCTGTTGAGAATTCTCTGTTCAGTTCAGTGCCCCATTTTTTAAATTGGGTTAATTAGATTTTAGAGTCTAGTTTCTTGAGTTCTTTATATGTTTAGGAGATCAGACCATTGTCTGTTGCGGGGTTGGTGAAGATCTTCTCCCAGTCAGTAGGTTGCCTTTTTGTCTTAGTGACAGTGCCCTTTGCTTTACAGAAGCTTCTTAGTTTCAGGAGGTCCCATTTATTCTTTGTTGCCCTTAATGCCTGTTCTGCTGGGGTTATACATAGGAAGTGGTCTCCTGTGCCCATGTGTTGTAGAGTACTTCCCACTTTCTCTTCTATCAGGTTCAGTGTGGTCAGATTTATATTGAGGTCTTTAATCCATTTGGACTTGAGTTTTGTGCATGGTGAGAGATATGGATCGATTTTCATTCTTCTACAGGTTGACATCCAGTTATGCCAGCACCACTTATTGAAGATGCTTTCTTTCTTCCATTGTATACTTTTAGCTCCCTTGTCGAAAATCAGGTGTTCATAGGTTTGTGGGTTAATATCCGGGTCTTCTATTCTATTCCATAGATCGACTTCTCTGTTTTTATGCCAATACCAAGCTGTTTTTAATACTGTAGCTCTGTAATAGAGTTTGAAGTCAGGGATGGTAATGCCTCCAAAAGTTCCTTTATTGTATAAGATTGTTTTCGCTATCCTGGTTTTTTGTATTTCCATATAAAGTTGATTATTGTTCTCTCAAGGTCTGTGAAGAATTTTCCTGGGATTTTGATGGGGATTGCATTGAATCTATAGATTGCTTTTGGTAGAATTGCCATTTTTACTATGTTGATCGTTCCAATCCAATAGCAAGGGAGATCCTTCCAGTTTGTGGTATGCTCTTCAATTTCTTTCTTCAAAGACTTAAAGTTCTTGTCAAATAGATCTTTCACTTCCTTGGTTAGAGTTACCCCAAGATATTTTATGCTGTTTGTGGCTATCGTGAAAGGTGATGCTTCTCTGTTTTCCCTCTCTGCATCCTTATCCTTTGTGTATAGGAGGGCAATTGATTTTTTTGAGTTCATCTTGTATGCTGCCACATTACTAAAGGTGTTTATCAGCTGTAGGAGATCTTTGGTAGAGTTTTTGGGGTCACTTATGTACACTATCATATCATCTGCAAATAGCAAAATTTAACTTCTTCCTAGCCAATTTGAATCCCCTTGATCTCCTTATGTTGTCTTATTTCTAGTGCAAGAACTTCAAGCACTATATTGAAGAGGTATGGAGAGAGTGCCTTGTCGTGTTCCTAATTTTAGTGGAATGGTTTTGAGTTTCTCTCCATTTAATTTGATAGTAGCTGTTGGCTTGCTGTAAATAGCTTTTTATTATATTTAGGTATGACCCTTGTATCCCTAATCTCTCCAAGACCTTTATCATAAAGGGGTGTTGAATTTTGCCAAATCTTTTTCAGCATCTAATAAAATGATCATATGATTTTTTCTTTCAATTTATTTATATGATGGATTACATTGATAGATTTTTATATGTTGAACCAGCCCTGCATTTCTGTGATGAAGCCAACTTGATCATAATGGATAATTTTTCTAAGGTGTTCTTTGGATTGTTTTCTGTGTTTCTGTTTTGTTGATTTCAGCCCTCAGTTTGATTATTTCCAGTCTTCTACTCCTCCTGTGTGAGTCTGCTTCTTTTTTTTCTAGAGCTTTCAGGTGTGCTGTTAAGTCTCCAATGTGTGCTTTCTCTGTTTGTTTTTTTTTTAAGTGGGCACTTAGTGCTATGAACTTTCCTCTTAGGACTGATTTCATATTGTCCCATAGGTTTGAGTATGTTGTGTCTTTATTTTCATTAAATTCAAGGAAGACTTTAATTTCTTTCTTTATTTCTTCCTTTACCCAGGGGTGATTCAGTAGTTGACAGTTCAGTTTCCATGAGTTTGTAGGCATTTTGGGGGTAGCATTGTTGTTGAATTCTAGTTAATCCATGGTGATCCGATAAGACCCAGGTGGTTGCTAATATTTTTTTTGTATCTGTGGAAGTTTGCTTTGTTACTGAATATGTGGTCAATTTTCAAGAAGGTTCCATGAACTGCAGAGAAGAAGGTATATTCTTTCCTATTTAGGTGGAATGTTCTATAGTTGTCTGTTAAGTCCATTTGATTCATTACCTCCATTAATTCTCTTATTTCTCTGTTAGGTTTCTGCCTGATTGACCTGTCATTGGTGAGAGAGCTGTGTTGAAGTCTCCTACTATTAGTGTGTGTGGTTTGATGACTGCCTTGTGTTCTAGAAGTGTTTCTTTTATATAAGTGGGTGCTTTTATATTAGGGGCATAGATATTCAGGATTGAGACTTCATCCTGATGAATTATTCCTGTTATGAGTATAAAATGTCCATCTCCATCTATTCTGATTGATTTTAGTTTGAAGTCAATTTTGTTAGAAATTAGTATGGGCACACCCGCTTATTTCTTAGGTCCATTTGCTTGAAAAAACTTTTCCTAACCCTTTACTCTGAGTAGATGTCTGTCTTTGTGGTTGAGGTGTGTTTCTTGTAAACAGCAGAATGTTGGATCCTGTTTTCTTATCCAATCTCTTAGTCTGTGCCTTTTTATATGTGAATTGAGTCTATTAATATTAAGTGATATTAATGTCCAGTGGTTGTTGACTCCGGTTATTTTATCTATTTATTCATTTTTTGGGGAGGTAGTAGGGTTTGTGTGGTTCCCTTCTTTGAGTTGTGGTTGTGAAGGGTCGCTAGATGTTTGAGTTATTGTAGGCATTGTTGGCAATGTTGGATTCCTTGGGTTGTGATTTTATTAAGGATATTCTGTATGCCAAGGACTATAATCATTGGTAATGTATGGCAGCGCCAGCTCAGTATTGTATTTTGATTTTCAGTAGTTTGAATATTATGTTTCTATGCTTGGAAAGAGAGAGAGAGATTAGATAGATAGGAAAGAGAAAGGTAGTATATTTTGTGTGGTGTTCTCTTACCTCATTTATATAATTTGGTGTCTTGTCAATTTTAAGATATATTCGTCTGTAGACAGAGACTGCACTTTCATTTCCCGGCTGGTCAGACCCAAATAATCACACAAATAATTTGGCCAATGGCTCTGGTGTATTCCTATACAGCTTTTACATCTTAAATTTGCATATTTCTATTAATCTATGTATCATATCGAGGCTGTAGCCTACCAGTAATGTTCTGGCATCTTTCTCCTTCAGCAGCTCCATGGTCTTTCCTTGACTCCTCTCTCTCTCTCTCTCTCTCTCTCTCTCTCTCTCTCTCTCTCTCTCTCTCTCTCTCTTCAGACTTCCCACCTGCCTTTATTCTGCTACGTTATTGGCCAAAACAGCTTTATTTATCAACCAATGAAAGCAAAACATATACAGAAGGACATCCCACATCATCTGCCCTTTTCTGTCTAATTGAAAAGGAAGGCTTTAACTTTAACATAGTAAAATTACATATACAAAACGTTTATCAAGCAAGAATTATAATTATAAAATTTAGTCCATTTATATTTGTCAAATTAAGAAAACACTATCATTTATCCTATCTAAGTCTAAAGTTTTATATTTGATTTATCTTTTATCATAACTAAGTAAAACTATAATTATAACTGTCTAGTCGTCAACTCCACCAAAGACCCCAGAAGGATATAATATTACCTATGTAAACAGTAAGTCCATTGTAAGTAACTTCCAAAACTCTAGAAATTATAGAGACATCTCTCTATCTGGACAGTCACTCAAAGTTCTTCAGTAACATTGGGGCATCCATCTTTAGCTTACAGGCCTAAAGTATCTAGCAGACTTTTCAGTGAAGCAGGAAATTTGAAGATCTGTTTTGCCTTGTATTGGCAATGTTCATCAGTTAGTCTCTTCTGTTTTCCTCAGAATGCCTAACAGTTTCCTCTGTGAAGCAAAAACCCTGAAGGATCATCCTGTCCTTTGGAAAGTTCAGTAGTCACTTTTGTATGGGTCCTACATGTCCAGTTCATACAGCATAATAATCAAGTAGTCCAGGCAAGAGCAGTTTCTTGTCCAAATGGCTAGCCCTATCACATTGAAGGCAAATTCCATAACGACTTTCTTCAGTGCCCATCAATCAACCTTTCTGAAGTAATTGATGATTCCAAAAGTAGATATATCTCATTGTTGAGAAAACTCTAAGTTCTTAAAACATTTTAAATGCCATATTCTGTAGGTGTTTGATGTGTTAAAGATTATCTAACTGAAATATATCCCTATATATCTAGAAAACCTAAAATAAAAGTTTGAGTATTATAAATGACTACCTAGTCATCTTTGTTTCTTAATATACATTACATTTTTAATGAGCTGTATAAACATACCTTAAACAAGAGTAGAAATATACATATAACAAAATTGACCTTAAATTTGTAACAATAAACCAAAAGTCCATACCTATGTAAAGTATTCATTTCTATATCATATCAATCCCCCTTTTTTTTAGAAAGACCTTGACTGTGGCCATTAACCATTTATAATAAACACCTCTTAAATGAAAACAAGCATTTATAAACAGTATTTGAGAATTTGTGCATAGCTTTTTACATGATTTTCTGCTGATTGTGGGTGTTGTTACTCAGGTCTTTCATGGGGTATCCTGTATGGTTGATTCATCTCAGCCAACAGTCCTGAAGCTATCTATCATGGATGTTGGACCACCTGGGGCATTGCTTCAGTGGGTCTCATTTGATGAAACCATATTAGTTGGTAAGGAATCCATAGCTTTCTATCCTCTGTGGAAACAAAAGCAGAACCTCTTTTCCAAAGTAACATGTCCTTAGACTTAAATTTTGAAGTCAAGATGCCTTTAAAATATATATGTTGGTTTAGCTTAGCAGCCCATACAATGAAATAGCTCTCTGTACTTAGCTCATTCACAGTTAAAAAAAATTCAAAGAAAACACAATAATATACATAATCTAGACTTGTGTATTTTATCTTTACATGGCCTTTTTTACTCAATTTTTAATTTTTTAAATTTTTTTTGAGACAGGACTTCTCTGTGTATCTTTGGCTGTCAAAGATCTCACTCTATGGACCAGGCTAGCCTTGAACTCAGAGATCTGCCTGCCTCTGCCTCCCAAGTGCTAGGATTAAAGGCACGCACCACCATGTCTGACTACTCTAGTTCTTTTTTTAAGGACTTTCTCTATTCTTTTTCTTTTTTCCCAAGCCTATGTATATTTTTAAATATATTGTAAACTGTTTAGAAGTTTTTGTTTTTGTTTTTAATTTGAATCTGCCTTTACTGTATATCTCTATCTTTTGTTGAGCTCATGAATCTTTAATCTGTTAAACAGCATGCTAGAATTAAGGTTGTAGCTTTGGCTGTTGACTCTGTCCCATTCCTTAGCTTCTGAGAGTCTAGCTTCATGGTAGAGGTACTGGCGAGAGCCATGTTTATTGCCATAACTCTGTGGAGTTTTAAGGTCCATGTCATCACCACAAAGCCTGCCTGACTACTCATAAACACCATTTAAGTGTTCAGTGGCAGAGCCTCTTAAAAGAGCTGTAAAGTTTTTGCCATTAATGCTGCATCAGCTCCTTTTAAAGAAGCCACACATTTTCTTGCCTCTAGCTTACCTACCTGAGACAATGCTGCTATCAAGAAGCCTTGCTTGACTTTGTTCTTTTTTTGTCCAGAATCCATTTTTTAAAAGATTTATTTATTTATTATGTATAGTGTTCTATCTGTCTGTATGCTTACTGGCCAGAAGAGGGCACCAGATCTCATTACAGATGGCTGTGAGCCACCATGTGGTTGCTGGGAATTGAACTCAGGGCTTCTGGAAGAGCAGTCAGTGCTCTTAACCTCTGAGCCATCTCTCCAGCCCCAGAATCCATTTTTAAAAGTTTTGTCAGACTTTATGTGAAAATTCTTGTCTCACATTGGTTTCTGTCCTGTTGACCTGTCCATTGGTGAGAGAGGAATGTTGAAGTCTCCTACTATTAGTGTGTGGGGTTTGATGTGTGCTTTGAGTTCTAGTAATGTTTCTTTTACATATGTGGGTGCTTTTATATTAGGGGCATAGATATTCAGGATTGAGACTTCATCGTGATGAACTGTTCCTGTCATGAGTATAAAGTGTCCATCTCCATCTCTTCTGATTGATTTTAGTTTGAAATAAATTTTGTTAGATATTAGTATAGCCACACCCCCTTGTTTCTTAGATCCATTTGCTTGAAAAACCTTTTCCCAACCCTTTACTCTGAGTAAATATCTGTCTTTGTGGTTGAGGTTTGTTTCTTGTAAACAGCAGAATGTTGGTCCTGTTTTCACATCCATTCTCTTAACCTGTGCCTTTTTATAGGTGAATTGAGTCCATTGATATTAAGTAATATTAATGACCAGTGGTTGTTAACTCCAGTTTTGTTTTTTTTTGGGGGGGGTTGGTTTTTTGAGACAGGGTTTCTCTGTAGTTTTGGAGCCTGTCCTGGAATTAGCTCTTGTAGACCAGGCTGGTCTCAAACTCACAGAGATCTGCCTGCCTCTCCCTCCCAAGTGCTGGGATTAAAGGTGTGCGCCACCACCGCCCGGTGGTAGAGTTTATGTGTTTCCCTTCTTTCAGTTGTGCTGGTGGAGAGTTGTCAGATGCCTGTGTTATTATGGGTGTTGTTGGGTTCCCTGGGTTATGATTTTCCTTCTAGTTCTTTCTGTAAGGCTGGGTTTATGGCTACATATTGTTTAAATTTGTTTTTATCCTGGAATATCTTGTTTTCTCCATTGATGGTGAAAGAAAGCTTGGCTGGGTATAGTATTCTGGGCTTGCATCCATGGTCTCTCAGTTTCTGCAGCACATCGATCCAAGACCTTCTGGCTTTCATGGTTTCCATTGAGAAGTCAGGTGTAATTCTGATAAGTTCCCCTTTATATGTTACTTGACCTTTTTCCTTTGCAGCTCTTAATATTTGTTCTTTATTCTTTATGTTTTATGTTTTGATTATTATATGATGAGGGGAGGCTTTTTTTTTGATCCAGTCTATTTGGTGTTCTGTATGCTTCTTGTAACTTCATAGAAATATCCTTCTTTAGATTGGGAAAGTTTTTTTCTATAATTTTGTTCAATATATTTTCTGGGTTTTTGAGCTGTAATTCTTCTTCTTCTACCCCTATTATTCTTAGGTTTGGTCTTTTCATGGTGTCCCATATTTCCTGGATATTTTGTGACAAGAATTTGTTGGATTTGCTGTTTTCTTTGGTCAGTGTGTTTATTTCCTCTATAGTATCTTCAGCATCTGAGATTCGTTCTTCTATCTCTTGTATTCTGTTTGTTATACTTCTGTTCATTTACCCAGATTTTTCATATCCTGCCATCTCTTGGTTTGTGTTTTCTTCATTGTCTCCATTTCAGTTTTCAGGTCTTGAACTGCTTCCCTTACCTGTTTGATTGCTTTTTCTTGCTTTTCCTGGGTATCTTTGAGGGATTTATTCATTTCTTCTAACTTTTTGTTAGTCTTCTCATCTATTTCTTTAAAGGAGTTTTTTATATCTTGTTTCATGGTCTCTAACATTTTCATAATGTTATATCTAAAGTCTGTTTCTTCTACTTCTTCAGGATTAAGGTGTTCAATTCTTCCTGCTGTATGTTTGCTGGATTCTGGTGTTATTGTGTTGTTTTTCAGATTGTTGGAGGAATTTTTGCATTGGCGCCTGCCCAATCTCTTCCTTCAAATGCTGTTAGGAGAGTCTTGGTGGCTTGGTCTGATCTTTGCTGTGGCTACCTGTGTACTTGGGGGTTTTTCTTGGTCTGCCCTCTCTTAGGTCCCCTAAGCACAGGAGTTGTCTCTCACATCCTCTCCACCCCAAAGTAGGCCCTCCGGATGGATCTTCTACTACAGGCTCAGGGCTACTTTCTGGCCAGGGACCTCACAGACAAAAGTGCAGGCTTGCTGGGTGCAGGCTCAGTGGAACAAAGTTAAACTCCTGCAGCAGTTGCACTCACAACTTTGTCCCCAGACCCTCAGCCTTTAAGCAGGCAGAGTTGGGGGAGCCTATGACCCTGCAGATGGGAAGGGGGTGCCTGGGGAGAAGCTGGGATGGGATAGGAAGAGAAGGCAGTAGCCTGGGAGAGAAGGCCCCACTGAATTGTTGTTATAGGAGTGGCGGGCTGCATTCCTGACACCCGGCCGCCTGCACGGCTAGCTTTATACCAGAAATAATTACACGAAAACTGTATTCTTTTAAACACTGCTGGGCCCATTAGTTCCAGCCTCTTATTGGCTAGCTCTTACATATTGATCTAACCCATTTCTAATAATCTGTGTAGCCCACAAGGTGGCTTACCAGGAAAGATCTTAACCTGCAGCTGTGTCGGGTGGGATAATCATGGCGACTCACTGACTCAACTTCTTTCTCCCAGCATTCTATTCTGTTTACTCCACCCACCTAAGGGTTGGTCTATCAAATGGGCCAAGGCAGTTTCTTTATTAATTAACCAATGAAAGCAACAGATTAGAAAGAAATCACTCCCACATCACTGAATGGCCAAAAAGTTTAGGGGATTGGAGGGTGCCTGTGCTCCCTTTCCGGGGCGAGCATCCGGCTGGCCAGTCGGGCACACACTTACTTCTCTGGATGGCTCTTCTGGTACAGGATCCGGGCCCCTTGCTGGCAAGGGACCTCACAGACCTTTATTTTAATTTCATATAATATTCATTTTGCATCTGGCTTACAATGTTCTTTTCGGGCCATAGTTATAAAACCATTCTTAGATGAATACACTTACTTAAATAATAAGTCTTCCAGATCTGATAAGATTTTCCTTCTTAATTCTACCTTGCTTTTTGAGACAGAGTTTCTCATTGAACTTGGAGTTCATTGATTGACTAGGTGGGATGGCCAATGAACTATAGGGATCTGCATCCCAACCCTCTGAGATTACAGACATGCAATTTTTTTACTTGAATTTAGAATACTAATCTAGAGATACTTTGGTTAAGGGTGGGGTGTGTTAATGCCTTCCTTTAATCAAGCATTCTGGAAACTGAGTGGGGGCAGATTTCTGAGTTTGAAGCCATCCTGATTCAAATAGTGAGTTTTAGGTCAGTCAGGGCTTACACAGGCCTGGTCTCAAAATGAGAGAGTAGTAGAAGAAGAGGAAGAGACTTTTGTTTTTAGTCAAACTACATTGCCTGACTTTTGTAATACAGCAATCTTCTTGCATTACAACTATAACTAAATATAAATGAAAAAGAAAATTTTAACTAATTCTTACATCTCAATCCAGTATCTTAAATAATAGATACTTCGGATCAGGGAAATAATCAGTGAGTAAAATACTTGTCACACAGATCACCAGACAGAACCCATGGAAAAAGCAAGGCATGATAACATACATCCATAATCCCAGTGTTCCTACAGCAAGGGAAGAATCTAAGACAGGAGAATCCTCAGAAGCATACAGGCCATCTAGCCTGGCATATGCAAAAGAAAACAGACAGATCCTATCTTAAACAAGGTGGGGGAGCAATACATGTATTGACACCAAAAGTTGACCTCTGACCTACAAACATGCACTATGGCATATGCATGCACAAGTGAGCACACACCATAGAGAATGAAAGCATATTGTATTATAATCCGAATGCCTTCAACTCTGGGATCATTCTTTCTAAACCTGAGGCTGAATTATCAGCTTGGGACTTTTCTCCACCTCAGAATCAAAACCTTGTTCCTGGTTTCTATAACTGATCAGCAATCCACTATTTTGTTGGGAAAAATTCTATAATCACTTCTTGAGAATATCTGCATTAGAAATAGTTAAATGTTACATCATTGCACATTGCAAATGCTTTTTATTATATTTGTTACTTTAATGTGTGCATATGTGTGTAGGCACATATGTCATATCACAGGTGTAAAGGTAAGAGGCCAACTGCAGGACTCAATTCTCTCCTTCTACTATGTGGATTCTAAGAATTGCACTCAGGTCATCAGGCTTGGCAGCAAACATTTTTACCCACTGAACTCTCTCAATAGGCCTCAATATCCCTTCCTTGTGATCGATCAGAAACATCCATAGCACAGTAGCAGCAATGCAATAATGACTTTTACCGCCTTTGTTGGATTATTATATATGGAGAGGATTTGACCAAATAACCTATAATGTCATTGTTTTGAATAGCATTTCTTCATTTGTCTAGAAATAAGAGAGAACACCCAATACAGAAATTACCTAGAACCTGGGTTATGAATAACCAGAGTTTTATTTTTTTCTCATTTTCAGGTTTATGGGTCTTGGGATGTCATAATTCTGACTTTCGGAAGAGAGGTATGACAGCTTTGTTGAAAGTTTCTAGTTGTGACAAGAGTATTAGTGATTATTATGGAGAAATGTATGAAGATATTCAAACACAGTTGGTGAATGACAACATCATTGAACCCAGAAGCTTTTTCCAAAATTCAAATCATCCTAACACTAGGGGAAAAAAATTCACAGCCACTACAATTCTAGAAAATTATGTAGAGAAGATTAAACCTCAGTTTGGAGAGACAGCAGAGACGTTTAAAGTGCAAAGTGTCTCCTCTAGTGACTTGTTGATGCTTTTGGGACAGAGCCACCCTACTCCACATGGTTTATCCTTATTAGATAACCAAAAAGCCATCTATGAAGCTATTCCTGATGATCATTCACTTGATGCAATAGACAGCAATGAAGACTCATCTAAAGAGGCCCAAGTTAGGTCAGAACACTATCAAAGTGGGAAAATAGTATTTACTCCTGAGCCAGACTGCCAGTTAAGCTCAAATAAAAGTTTGGAGACAACTATAGATGTAAAGTGGAAAAAACCTGATTTGCAAGTTTCTGGTTTGCAAAATAATCTAATGACCACAACAATTCTGTCAGATAACTGGACAGCAATTTCTGAAGAGGCAGATTATTCAGAATCTCCAAGTATGCCAGTTAACTTTATTAGTAAATTAAGCACCATTTCATTTGGTAAAAAAGCACGTCCCTTTATTCGGTCTCATACACCTCTGAACATTAGTGAAGGAAATAGTGATTCCAACTTGTTAGATGCAACTTTAATAAATAATCAAGAAAGTTCACTGGGAGATAATATATCATCAATAGAGAATGATAGATTACTCAAAAAGAAGAGATTTTATGGAATTGCTTTATTAGCCAAAGATAGTACTTTATTCAAAGATAATATCTCTTTGATGAAAACAAATGAGACATATAATCGTTCAACCACTAATGGAAAAGTTCACATTGACAGCCCAGCATCAATTGAGAATAGTACTGCAGTCTTGCAAGATACTGTATTAAAAATCAATAGTGAAATTCAAGGATTAGCACCTTTGATTCATGATGGAGTACTTTCAGGCAAAAATACTATAAATTTGAGACTGAAGCATATGCTAAATAGAACTGCCTCATCAAAAAATAAAGAAATATTTCACCAAAAAGATAAAGATCCTATTACACAGGATAAAGAAAGTACAATCATGCCATTTTTCAAGATGCTGTTGCCAGAATCAGCAAATTGGATGAATCAGACCAATGTAAATAACTCCTTGAACTCTGAGCAAGGGCCTAGTCTAAAGCAATTAGTATATTTAATGTTAGAAAAGTCTGTGAAAAATGAGAACTTCTTGTCAGAGAAGAAGAAAGTGATACTAGAACAAGATGGATTTACAAAGGACACAGGACTCAATCATAAGGTTTTTTCAAGCAACATGAGTATATTTCTTACCACCTTGCCTAATATACAAGAAAATGATAGGTACAATCAAGAAAAAGATATTCAGGAAGAGATAGAAAAGGAAGCATCAATCAAAGAAAAGGTAACTTTGCCTCAGGTACACATAGCAACTGGTTCTAAGAACTTCCTGAAAGACATTTTCTTTCTAGGCAGTAGGCAAAATATAAGTTTAGATGAAGAGATACCTGCACTAATACTTCAAGACATCAGCTCATTAAACAACTCAACAAATACAGTAGAGATTCAGATGGCCCATTTCTTTAAAAGAAGGGAGGATGAGGAAACAAATTCAGAAGGCTTGATAAATAAAACTAGAGAAGCAGTAAAGAACTATCCAACCCAGAAGAATATTATTACTCAACGTAGTAAACGAGCTTTGGGACAATTCAGACTCAGTGCCTCAACTCAATGGCCTCAAACCATGAACTATTTGACAAAGAGTATTATTACACAGATAGATCACAGCAAGGAAGGGGAAAAGTCCATTATTAAGTCTCCCTTATTGGATTCTACAATGATTAAAAGCATCACTCAGAAAAATAGTTCTGGATCACACATTGTAAAAACTTCAGCATTTCTACCAACAGATCCCAAGAGAATCCCATTTCAAGACAAATTTTTTCATGTTATAGCATCATCCTACACTTATGACATTAAGACAAAAAATTCTAGAGTTCAAAAAAGTAGTCATTTCTTAAAAGAAACCAAGAGAAATAACTCTTCTTTAACCATCTTACCATGGGAGAGGATCATAAACCAAGGAAAATTTGCCTCCCCAGGGACAAGTAATACAAACTCAAACACATATAAGAAACTTGGGGACATTCTTCTCTTGAAACCAGTCTTGCCTGAAGAATCTGACAAAGTTGAATTGCTTCCTCAAATTTCCATTCATGAGAAAGAACTTTTGCCTAAAAAAACTAGCCATGAATTTCCTGGACACCTGGATCTCATGAAAGAGGTCTTTCTTCAGAAAACACAGGAAGCAAAGAGACATGTGGAAAGTCTGAAAGGAACAAGAGAGAGCTCTGAAAAGACTCCCTCTAAACTGCTGGACCATCATACTTCACAGATACCAAAAGATAAGTGGAAATCCAAAGAGAAGTCACCAGAAATTATACCCATTAAGAGAGAGGATACCATTTTGTCTCTGAGCCCTCATGAAAACAATCATTCAGTAGTAGCAAATGAGAAACAAAATTGTTCCCAAAGAGAAGCCTCTTGGGTAAAGCAAGGTCAGACTCAAAGATTGTGCTCTCAAAACCCACCAGTCTTGAAACGCCATCAAAGGGAACTTAGTGCTTTTCAGTCAGAACAAGAAGCAACTGATTATGATTCTATCACTGTTGAAACAAATGAGGATTTTGACATTTATGGTGAAGATATAAAGCAGGATCCCCGCAGCTTTCAACAGAAGACGCGGCACTATTTTATTGCAGCTGTGGAGCGGCTCTGGGACTATGGAATGAGTACATCTCCCCACGTTCTACAAAATAGGTTTGTATCTATTGGTTTTTTTCTATGCTATTGTGACCTTTGATATTCTAGGTGTCAAAATGATTTTATAAAAGTCGTCATTGTCCATCAACCCTATGAGCTGCAAGAGGAATCTTTTAATGAAAACTCTGAAAGTAGAAGTGAAGTGTATGGTAAAAAAGTTGATGGTGTACATAGGAATGTTTTCTAAAATATAGGAAATCCAAAAGAAAAAAATCAATCAATTGATTTTAAGAGAGCCAAAGGAGGTTGTGCTGGAGAAGAGAAAGCATGGGCAAATTTAGAGGAAAGGCATAAGAACAATCAGTCAACAAATATAACAACACCTACTGTATGACAGATACTATTACAAACACCTGAGTACAGCATAGCAAGAGCTTACCTTCCCTTAGAACAAGAGAGAACAACTAGTATAAAAGCAATTAAGGGAGGACTAGGGTGATGGCTTAGTCAATAAAGTGCATGATGTGAAAACGTAAAGACCTAAGTTCAGCAGAGGACTCAAGTTCAGTTTCCAGCACCCGTGTCAGGTGACTAATATCTGTAACTTCAGCTCCCAGAGATCTGTTACTCTCTTCTGATCTCCATGGATGCACACCCTCAAATGCACAGATTTCCATATGCATGCACACATGTGTACATACATGCATATGCACAGAAACACAATTTTCAAAATAATAAAAATAAATCTTAAAAATGAATGTGGTAACACATACTTGTAATCCTAGTGCTGGAAATGCAGAAACTAGCAGGCAGATGTCTCTCAGGGGGCCACCTTGCCTTCACTGATGAGCTCCAGAATCAGTGAGAGACACCCATCTCAAAAAGCAATGTGTATGGCTCCTGAGGAATGACATCCAAGGTTGATCCCTGGCCTTCACAAATGTGCATCCATCTAGACACAAATACAAAAAGAGAAAGAATTGGCCTGTCAGTGGTGGTGCATTCTTTTTGAATCCCAGCACTTGGGAGGTGGAAGCAGGAGGATCTCATGAGATTGAGGCCAGCCTGGTCTACAAAGCAAGTTCCAGGACAGTCAGGACTACAGAGAAACTCTGTCTTGAAAAAAAATCAAAACACAAAAAAGAGAGAAAGAATTAAGATAATTTCAATGGTGCTCTTCAGAAAATAATACAGAACAATGACTGGTAGGTTACTTCAACCCTGATAGTCAAAGAAATCCCTTTTGAGGACTGAGACCTAAAGAAAATAAGGTCAATTGATGGAGCTCAGAAAAGTCAGAGAGAAAAATACAAAGGCTCTAAGAATGAGACATGTTTAGTGCTTTTGAGGCACAAAAAAACAAGTATTACTGGAGTACAGTGAAAAGTTCAAGGTACTCAGGGCATTAGGGTAGCAGAATTGAGCAGCCAATGCACAATACAGGCCCTGGAGAAAGAATTAAAACTGCTAATAAGTGGACCATCTATGCTTCTATATAAAGCCCACCATACAAATTTTGGACTTTATCTCATTTCTTTCCCTCTCTTAAAAAAAGTTTCTATAGAACAGTGGTTCTTAACCTTCCTAATACTGTGAGTCTTTAATGCAGTTCCTCATATTATTGTTACCCCCAACCATAAAAGTATTTTGTTATTTTAGAACTGTAATTTTGCTACTGTTATAAATTGTTATAAACCATAATATAAATATCTGATATGCAGGATATCTGATATGTTACCCCCAATGGGGTCACCATCCACAGGTTGAGAACCTCTGCTCTAGAAGTTCCTCTTTTTTCTTTCTTATACAGTCAGTTTCTCCCTCTCCACTATATTGGTATTATCAATAATATTATACATTTTTAAATATTTTAGATTATTTTATTTTATGTGTATAAGTGTTTTCCTGCGTGTATATATGTGCACCATATGCATGCCTGATGCCTACAGGTATCAAAAGATGTTATCAATCCCTTGGAACTACAGTTACAGATAGTTGTGAGCCACCATATAGGTTTAGGATTTAAATTTTGGTCCTCTGCAAGAGCAACAAATGCTCTGAACTGTTGTACCATCAGTCCATCTCCTAATCATGTTATCAATGGCCATTCCTTCATTTCATTTATTTAGACTTCAAACTTGTAAATAATTCCCAACTCCTCTTTTCCCTCATATTCAGATCTAATCCATAAGAGAATCTTGTTTATTATAGTATGTTTTTACGAAACAAAGTTTTGAAATATACTAAATATTATTCAATATAAAAATATAGTGAAATGGAAAGGTGAGGATGACTGAGGATAAAATCAGGTCACAAAACACTACATAACATAGTAAAACCACGAGCTGTTCCATCAAGTTGATACTTGGTGATGACTCATGGAGGTAGACTAAGTTCTTCACACCCCACCTGCATGCTGAATTAATTACTATCTCCATATCTCCCTGAGGTGGTTCAGATAAACTATTATATAGCCTTAAGAAGAAAATAGGCTTGCCTTCTTAAATGACTATAAGCCTGCAGTTAATCTAAATAGGAGTTTAGAGAATGAATCAATATCACTAAAAGTGAAAAGTTACCTGAATGAACTGACTTTTTACATCATAGTACGTCAAAATGCTTCTATCAGAGTCAATAAGGAGAAATCCTACCTTGAAACAAAGCCATTACATGAAAAAATAAAGCCATAAATATATAAGAAGAAAACAGGAAGTATTAATCTCAGGGTGGGCAAATAAAAATGATTAATTCAAGATACACAAAAGATTAGCTAATATAAAATCCATTTCACTGTTTTAAAAATATGAACTTGGAGCTGGAGAGGTGGCTCAGCACTTAAGAGCAGTTGCTGCTTTTGCAGAGGACCTGAACCCAAATGACAGATCATAATTGCCTGTGACTCCAGTTCCAAGAGTTCTGAAACCCTCTCCTGGCTTCCATGAACACTTATATGAATGTAACATACACACAGAGACATATATGCACATAAATAAAAAGAAATCTTTTAAAATAATTAAAATGAATAAAATTATGAAATTGATGATGTGCATCAAAAAGTATGCCAGAGAGAATGAGAATATTAACTATAGAATGGAAAAACACACCACCTTATTGATCATGGAAACATAAAATAAAACTACAATGAGACACTACTATGCAACAACCAGAATGCCCAAAATGTAAAAATGTGGTCAAGAATTTATGAAGATTTGTAGCAAATGGAATTCCTACATTTTATTGTTGTTAAAAGTGGGAAATATAACAGCTGATTTAGAAAGCAGTGTAGCAGTATCTACAAAGTCTAAAATATGCCTGTCTAGCAATTAAATTCCTGGATATGTGACCAAAGGAAATACATAAATTTGTGCACCAAAGACATATACCTGAAGGTTCATAACAGGACTATTTACAAGTCTTAAATTTAGTAGTAACTCATATGCCCATAATGGGAGTATGTTAATCTAATGGAATACAATATAACAGTGCTGTGAATAACAGATAGTACATAATCAAAAATTACATCATAGATGAATGTCTCAATTGTAATGCTTAGTGTAAGAAAAAAATAAGGATATGTACACAGTTGCACCTTAAATACTTAAAGAAACAAGCAAAAATGAACATGTTCTTTAAGAATACATGATTAGAAGAGATAAGCTTATAAAAAGCAAAGAAATAAGATTATTATAAATACCGGAATAGTAGTTACCTTTAGTGAAGAGATAGTAGTGTTTGTTGACAGATGGTTCTGTCCTTCCCAATCCTGCAGCCATTCAGTCCCAGAAAAACACAGAGGCCTACACTAATTATAAAATGTTTGGCCTATTCATTCAGGCTCTCATTAACTAACTCTTACATTTTTTTTTAATTTACTTATTTTTTTATTGAAAATTTCCAGCTCCTTCCCTCCTCACACTTCCTTCCCCTTCCCCACACCCCCTCCCCCTCCATCTCCAGTCCAAGGAGCAGTCAGGGTTCCCTACCCTTTAGGAAGTCCAAGGTTCTCCCTGTTTCCCCCAGGTCCAGGAAGGTGAGCATCCAAACAGACTAGGCTCCCACAAAGCCTGTCCCTGGAGTAGAATCAAAACCCAGTGCCATTGTCCTTGGCTTCTCAGTCAGCCCTCCTTGTCCGCACGTTCAGAGAGTCCGGTTTGATCATATGCTCCATCAGTTCCAGTCCAACTGGCCATGGTGATCTTCCATTAGATCAGCCCCATCGTCTCTGTGGGTGGACGCACCCCTCGCAGTCCTGACTTCCTTGCTCATGTTCTCCCTCCTGCTGCTCTTCATATGGACCTTAGGAGCTCAGTCCAGTGCTCCAATGTGGGTCTCTGTCTCTATCTCCATCCATCGCCAGATGAATGTTCTATGGTGATATGCAAGATATTCATCAGTGTGGCTATAGGATAAGGCCAGTTCAGACAACTTCTCCTCTGCTGCCCAAGGAACAAGCTGAGGAAATCCCCTTGGACACCTGGGAACCCCTCCAGAGTCAAGTCTCTTGCCAACATTAAAATGGCTCCCTTAATTAAGATATCTACTTCTCTGCTCCCTCATCCACCACTCCTCCATCCCAACCATTCCATTCCCTCAAGCTCTCCCCATGCTCCCCTTCACCATTTTCTCTCCCCATCTCCCCTTATCCCGAACCAACCCGCACCCCTGTGCACCCCACCCGTGTCAGGCAGTGTTGTCCACTTCCAATATCCAGGTGGATAACTATATGTTATTCTTAGGGTTCACCTTCTTAATTAGCTTCTCTAGAATCACGAATTATAGGCTCAATGTCCTTTATTAATGGCTACAATCCACTTATGAATGAGTACATACCATAGTCATTTTTTGGGTCTGGGTTACCTCATTCGGGATAGTGTTTTCTATTTCCATCCATTTGCATGCAAAATTCAAGATGTCATTGTTCTTTTACCACAGAGTAGAACTCTAAAGTGTGTATGTGCCACACCTTCTTTATCCATTCTTCTACTGAGGGGCACCTGGGTTGTTCCAGGTTCTGGCTATTACAAATAGTGCTGCTATGAACAGAGTTGAACAAATGCTTTTGTAGTATGATAGGGCATCTCTTGGGTATATTCCCAAGAGTGGAATTGCTGGGTGCTGACATAGGCTGACTCCCAGTTTCCTGAGAAACCGCCACACTGATATTCAAAGTGGTTGCACAAGTTTGCATTCCAACCACCAATGGATGAGTGTTCCCCTTACTCCACATCCTCTCCAGCATAGGCTATCATTGGTGTTTTTTATTTTAGCTATTCTGACAGGTGTAAGATGGCATCTCAGAGTTGTTTTGATTTGCATTTCCCTGATTGCTTAGAAGGCTGAACATGACCTTAAGTGTCTTTTGGCCATTTAAACTTCTTCTGTTGAGAATTCTCTGTTCAGGTCAGTACCCCATTTTTCAATTGGGTTAGTTAGAGTTTTACTATCTAGTTTCTTGAGTTCTTTATATATTTTGGAGATCAGACTTTTGTCTGATGCAAGGTTGGTGGAGATCTTCTCCCAAACAGTAGGATGCCTTTTTGTCTTAAAGACAGTGTCCTTTGCCCTACAGAAGCTTCTCAGTTTTAGGAGGTCCCATTTATTCAATGTTGCTCTTATTGTCTGTGCTACAAGGGTTCTACATAGGAAGTGGTATCCTGTGCCCATGTGTTCTAGAGTACTTCCCACTCTCTCCTCTATCAGATTCAGTGTGGTCAGATTAATATTGAGGTCTTTAATCCATTTGGACTTGAGTTTTGAGCATGGTGATAGATATGGGTCTATTTTCATTCTTCTACATGTTGACATCCAGTTATGCCAGCACCATTTGTTAAAAATGCTTTCTTTCTTCCATTGTATAATTCCATTTCTTCCATTGTATAATTTTAGCTCCTTGTTGATTTTCTCCAGGAACCAGCTTTTTCTTGTTTTTCATGGTTTTCTTGGGAATCTTTGAGAGATTTATTCATTTCGTCTACATTTTTGTTTGTCATCTCTATTTCTTTATGGCAGTTTTTCACCTCCTGTTTAAGTTCCTCTATTATTTTCATAATGTTCCATTTTTTTTAAATCTTTTTTTATTGAGAAAAAAAACAAGTTTCCACCTCCTCCCAGCCTCCCATTTCCCTCCCGCTCCTCCCACCCTTCTCCCCCTCCTCCCACCCTTCTCCCCCTCCCCCCACTCCTTTCCCCCTCCCTCTCCAGTCCAAAGAGCAGTCAGGGTTCCCTGCACTGTGGTAAGTCCTAGGTCCTCCCCCCTCCGTCCATATCTAGGAA
The DNA here is from genome assembly GCF_037038515.1 of Microtus pennsylvanicus. Lineage (NCBI taxonomy): Eukaryota > Metazoa > Chordata > Mammalia > Rodentia > Cricetidae > Microtus > Microtus pennsylvanicus. The sequence continues at coordinate 20,152,752 of NC_134601.1, read as the reverse complement.
GGTGAACATCCAAACTGGCTAGGCTCTCACAAAGCCAGCACATTACGTAGGATCAAAACCCCTTGCCATTGTCCTTGGCGTCTCATCAGCTCTCATTGTTCACCATGTTCAGAGAGTCCAGTTTTATCCCATGCTTTTTCAGTCACAGTCCAGCTGGCCTTGGTGAGCTCCCAATAGATCAGCTCCACTGTCTCAGTGGGTGGGTGCACCCCTCGTGGTCCCGACTTCTTTGCTCATGTTCTCCCTCCTTCTGCTCCTCATTGGGACCTTGGGAGCTCAGCCCAGTGCTCCAGTGTGGGTCTCTGTCTCTATCTCCATCCATCACCAGATGAAGGTTCTATGATGATATGCAAGATATTCGTCAGTATTGCTATAGGATAGGGTCATTTCAGGTTCCCTATCCCCAGTTGCCCAAGGAAATAACTGGGGACATCACCTTGGGCACCTGGGAGCCACTCTAGGTTCAAGTCTCTTGCCAAGCCTAAAGTGGCTCCCTTAACTAAGAATTGTGCTTCCGTGCTCCCCTATCCAACCTTCCTTTATCCCAATCCCAAGTTCCCCCTTCCTCCCCTTCTCCCTTTTCTCTCTCCATCTCCCCTTACCCCCATCCCACCCCACCCCCAAGATCTCAATTTTCTCCCCGGCAACTTTGTCTACTTCCCATAGCCAAGAGGATAACTATATGTTTTTCCTTTGGATCACCTTTTTACTTAGCTTTTTTAGGATCAACAATTGTAGGCTCCGTGTACCTTATTTATGGCTAGAAACCAATTATGAGTGAGTACATCCCATATTCATCTTTTTGGGTCTGGGTTACCTCACTCAGGATAGTGTTGTCTATTTCCATCCATTTGCATGCAAAATTCGAGAAGTCATTGTTTTTTACCGCAACATAGTACTCTAATGTGTAGATATTCCACACTTTCTTCATCCATTCTTCCATTGAAGGGCATCTAGGTTGTTTCCAGGTTCTGGCTATTACAAATAAACTGCTATAAACATAGTTGAACAAATGCTCTTGTCATATGATAGGGCATCTTTTGGGTATATTCCCAGGAGTGGTATTGCTGGGTCCAGGGGTAGGTTGATCCCAAATTTCCTGAGAAACCAAAACACTGATTTCCAAAGTGGTTGCACTAGATTGCATTCCCACCAGCAATGGATGAGGATACCCCTTCCTCCACAGCCTCTCCAGCAAAGGCTATCATTGGAGTTTTTTATTTTAGCCATTCTGACAGGTGTAAGATGATATCTCAAAGTTGTTTTGATTTGTATTTCCCTGATCGCTAAGGAGGTTGAGCATGACCTTAAGTGTCTTTTGGCCATTTGAACTTCCTCTGCTGAGAATTCTCTGTTCAGATCAGTGCCCCATTTTTTAATTGGGTTAATTAGCATTTTAAAGTCTAGTTTCCTGAGTTCTCTCTATATTTTGGAGATCAGACCTTTGTCTGTTGTGGGGTTGGTGAAGATCTTCTCCCAGTCAGTAGGATGCCTTTTTGTCTTGGTGGCAGTGTCCTTTGCTTTACAGAAGCTTCTCAGTTTTAGTAGGTCCCATTTATTCAATGTTGCCGTTAATGTCTGAGCTGTTGGGGTTACACATAGGAAGCGATCTCCTGTGCCCATCTGATGTAGGGTACTTCCCACTTTCTCGTCTATCAGGTTCAATGTGTTCTGACTGATAGTGAGGTCTTTAATCCATTTGGACTTGAGTTTAGTGCATGGTGATAGATATGGGTCTATTTTCATTCTTCTACAGGTTGACGTCCAGTTATGCCAGCACCATTTGTTGAAGATGCTTTCATTCTTCCATTGTATACTTTTAGCTCCTTTATCAAAAATGAGGTGTTCATAGGTTTGTGGGATAAAATCCGGATCTTCTATACGATTCCATTGGTCGACTTCTCTGTTTTTATGCCAGTACCACACTGTTTTCATCACTGTAGCTCTGTAATAGAGTTTGAAGTCAGGGATGGTAATGCCTCCAGACAATCCTTTATTGTATAGGATTGTTTTGGCTATCCTGTGTTTTTTGTTTTTCCATATAAAGTTGATTATTGTCCTCTCAAGATCTGTGAAGAATTTTGATGGGACCTTGATGGGGATTGCATTGAATCTATAAATTGCCTTTGGTAGAATTGCCATTTTTACTATGTTGATCCTCCCAATCCAAGAGCAAGGGAGGTCCTTCCATTTTCTGGTATAATTCTCAGTTTCTTTCTTCAATGCCTTAAAGTTCTTGTCAAATAGATCTTTCACTTCCTTGGTTAGAGTTACCCCAAGATATTTTATGCTGTTTGTGGCTATCGTGAATGGAGAAGCTTCTCTGATTTCCCTCTCTGTTTCCATATCTTTGTGTATAAGAGGGCGACTGATTTTTTGGAGTTGATCTTGTATCCTGCCACATTGCTAAAGCTGTTTATCAGCTGTAAAAGTTCTTTGGTGGAGTTTTGGGGGTCGCTTATGTACACTATCATATCATCTGCAAATAACGAAAGTTTCACTTCTTCCTTTCCAATTCGAATCCCCTTGATCCACTTATGTTGTCTTATTGCTATTGCTAGAACTTCAAGCACTATATTGAAGAGGTATGGTGACAGTGGACAGCCTTGTCCTGTTCCTGAGTTTAATGGGATGGCTTTGAGTTTCTCTCCATTTAATTTGATGTTAGCTGTCGGCTTGCTGTATATAGCTTTTATTATATTTAGGTATGACCCTTGTATCCCTAATCTCTCCAATACTTTTATCATAAAGGGATGTTGAATTTTGTCAAATGCTTTTTCAGCATCTAATGAGATGATCATATGGTTTTTTCCTTTCAGTTTATTTATATGATGGATTACATTGATAGATTTTCGTATGTTGAACCAGCCCTGCATCCCTGGGATGAAGCCTACTTGATCATAATGGATAATTTTTCTAATGTGTTCTTGGATTCGGTTTGCCAGTATTTTGTTGAGGACTTTTGCATCGATGTTCATGAGTGAGATTGGGCTATAATTCTCTTTCTTGGTTGAGTCTTTGCGCGGTTTTGGTATCAGGGTAACTGTAGCTTCATAAAAGGAATTTGGCAGTGCCTCTTCTGTTTCTATATTGTGAAATACATTTAGGAGTATAGGTATAGGTCTTCTTGGAAGTTCTGGTAGAATTCCGCATTGAAACCATCTGGTCCTGGGCTTTTTTGGGTAGGGAGGTTTTTGATAACCTCTTCTAATTCTTCGCGACTAACAGGTCTATTTAGATTGTTCACGTGGTCCTGATTTAACTTTGGTAAATGATATTTATCTAAAAAAGTATCCATTTCCTTTACATTTTCCAGTTTTGTGGCATATAGGCTTTTGTAGTAAGATCTAATGATTCTCTGAATTTCCTCTGTGTCTGTGGTTATGTCCCCCTTTTCATTTCTGATCTTATTAATTTGCAAATTCTCTCTCTGCCGTTTGATTAGTTTGGATAGGGGTTTGTCAATCTTGTTGATTTTCTCCAGGAACCAGCTTTTTGTTTCATTGATTCTTTGGATTGTTCTCTGTGTTTCTATTTTGTTGATTTCAGCCCTCAGTTTGATTATTTCCAGTCTCCTACTCCTCCTAGGTGAGTCTGCTTCTTTTTTTTCTAGAGCTCTCAGGTGTGCTGTTAAGTCCCCAATGTATGCTTTCTCCGTTTTCTTTAAGTGGGCACTTAGTGCTATGAACTTTCCTCTTAGGACTGATTTCATAGTGTCCCATAAGTTTGAGTATGTTGTTTCTTTATTTTCATTGAATTCCAGGAAGACTTTAATTTCTTTCTTTATTTCTTCCTTAATCCAGTTATGGTTCAGTAGTTGGCTGTTCAGTTTCCATGACTTTGTAGGCTTTCGGGGGGCAGCATTTTTGTTGAACTCTAACTTTAATCCATGGTGATCTGATAAGACACAGGTGGTTACTAATATTTTTTTGTAACTGTGGATGTTTGCTTTGTTACTGACTATGTGATCGATTTTTGAGAAGGTTCCATGAGCTGCAGAGAAGAAGGTATATTCTTTCCTATTTGGGTGGAATATTCTATAGATGTCTGTTAAGTCCATTTGCTTCATTACCTCCATTAATTCTCTTATTTCTCTGTTAGGTTTCTGTCTGATTGACCTGTCCATTCGTGAGAGACGAGTGTTGAAGTCTCCTACTATTAGTGTGTGCGGTTTGATGGCTGCCTTGAATTTTAGCAATGTTTCTTTTATGTACGTGGGTGCTTTTATATTAGGGGCATAGATGTTCAGGATTGAGACTTCATCCTGATGAACTGTTCCTGTTATGAATATAAAATGCCCCTCTCCATCTCTTCTCATTGATTTAAGTTTGAAGTCAACTTTGTTAGAGATTAGTATGGCCACACCTGCTTGTTTCTTAGGTCCATTTGCTTGATAGGCCTTTTCCCAGCCCTTTACTCTGAGTAGGTGCCTGTCTTTGTGGTTGAGGTGTGTTTCTTGTAAACAGCAGAATATTGGATCCTGTTTTCGTATCCAATCTCTTAGCCTGTGCCTTTTTATAGGTGAGTTGAGTCCATTGACATTAAGTGATATTAATGACCAGTGGTTGTTAACTCCGGTCATTTTTTTTAGTCGTAGAGTTTGTGTGTTTCCCTTCTTTGATTTGTGCTGGCGAAGGGTCTCTAGATGTCTGAGTTATTGTGGTCATTGTTGGACTCCTTGGTTAGTGATTTTCCTTCAATTACTTTCTGTAAGACTGGATTTGTGGCTGCGTATTGTTTAAATTTGTTTTTTTCCTGGAAAATTTTAATTTCTCCATTTATAGTGAACGAAAGCTTGGCTGGGTATAGTAATCTGGGCTTGCATCCATGGTCTCTCAGTTTCTGCAGTACATCTATCCAGGACCTTCTGGCTTTCATGGTTTCCATGGAGAAGTCAGGTGTAAATCTGATAGGTTTACCTTTATAAGCAATTTGGCCTTTTTCCTTTGCAGCTCTTAATATTCTTTCCTTATTCTGTATGCTTTGTGTTTTGATAATTATATGGCGAAGGAATGTTTTTTTTTTGATCCAGCCTATTCGGTGTTCTGTATGCTTCTTGCACCTTCATAGGTATATCTTTCTTTAGGTTGGGAAAGTTTTCTTCTATAATTTTATTAAATATATTTTCTGGACCATTGAGCTGCACTTCTTCTCCTTCTTCTACTCCTATTATTCTTAGGTTTGGTCTTTTTATTGTGTCCCATATTTCCTGAATGTTTTGTGATGAGAGTTTGTTGGACTTGCTGTTTTTTTTTCTTTTTGGTCAGTGCGTTTATTTTCTCTGTGTTATCCTCAGAATCTGAGATTCTTTCTTCTATCTCTTATATTCTGCTGGTTATGCTTGTTTCTGTAGTCTCTATTCGTTCACCTAGATTTTCCATGTCAAGCCGGCCCTCTGTTTGTGTTTTCTTCTTTGCCTCCATTTCAGTTTTCAAGTCTTGAACTGTTTCCATTATCTGTTTGATTGTTTTTCCTTGGTTTTCTAGGGTATCATTCACTGATTTATTCAATTCTTCAAACTTTCTGTTATATTTCTCATTCATTTCTATAAGGGCGTTTTTTACATGCTGTTTAAGGGCGTCAATCACTTTCATGAAGTCAATATTTTCTACTTCTTCTTGATTAAGGTGTTCATGTCCTCCCGTTGTGAGGTCGCTGGTTTCTGGTGGCTTCATGTTGTTTTTCAGCTTGTTGGGCGAATTCTTGCCTTGGCGTCTGCCCATCTCTTCTTCCAAATGCTCCCTTATGGATCTTCTTTTACCGGGTCAGGTCTCCTTGCCTACCCAACGGTGGCTCTCCCCAATGTTGGCTCTCCTGGCGCCGAGAGATCAGGTCTCCGTGCTGATTGGGCAGCTCGCAAACAAAGCACCTACCCCCAATGCTGGCTCTCCTGGCGCCGAGAGATCAGGCCTCCGTGCTGGTTGGGCAGCTCGCAAACAAAGCGCCTACCCTGCTTGGTGCAGGCAGGCCACAGAAACAAAGGAACTCCTGCCTGCTTGGGTGCCCCGAGGATTCGGACCCAGTGCCCAGACAGGCTGGGCTCGGTGATGTTATGTGCCGAAAGAGCAGGAGACCTCTCTTAAATGAGACATGCTTGCCTCTAGCAAACAGAGTCCATGTGAAAATGTTGTTACCAAGAAGCCGTGCTTAACTCTGTTCTTTTGTGTCTAGAATTACTTCCCAAGCTCTCTCAGGTTTTATGTGGTTGTAGTTGGCACCACCCAGATCTGAAATAATCACACAGAAACTATACTAATTATAACACTACTTGGTAACTAGCTTAGGCTTCTTATTAAGTAACTCTTACATCTTAAATTAACCCATAATTCTTGTCTGTGTTAGCCACAAGGCTTTGTACCTTTGTATCAGCGAGGCATTCTCATCTTGCTTTCTCTATATCTGGGTGGCAACTGCCGACTGAGCCTTTCCTCTTCCCTGAATTCTCCTATTCTGGTTGCTCTGCCTATACTTTCTGCCTGGCTACTGTCCAATCAGCATTTTATTAAACCAATAGAAGTGACAAATCTTTACAGTGTACAAGACCATTGTCACACAGTAATTGTTTGAGCAGAAAGGAATATATAGTTTTCTGGGTAATATCTGCCTTTCTGAATGGAAGACATTTATGTGTACGTATGTTTTAGTTCAGAACTTTAAAATATTATTTTAAAAATTTTAAAAGAGAGCCAAGGAATAGAAACTGGGCTTTCTTATGTTTAAGTTATGTTTTTAATGCCTACATTTATTCAGCATTCCACAGTAGATTGTATGTGCCTTGTATTAGATACTATCCCAACTACTGGAATGAAGCAATAGACAAAATACACAAAAATCCTCCTTTTAGTGGTCTTATGTACTAGGAAAGTCCTAAGACAGTATTTCAAAGGAGATGGAATGGTTAGCCATTATTTTGGTTAGGGTTTCAGTTGCTGTGAAGAAACACCATGACCATGGCAACTTTATAAAAGAAAATATTTAGTTGATGCTAGCTTAAGGTTCAGAAGTTTAGTCTATTATTATCATGGTGAGAAGCATGGTGTTATGCATACAGGCAAGGTGCTTGAGAAGAAACTGAGAGTTCTGCATCTTGTTCTGCAGGCAACAAAAAGTTAACTATAACACTGGGCATACCTTAAACATATATGCGACCTCAAAGCCCACCCCAAGAGTAACTCACTTCCTCCAATAAGGACAGACCTATTCCAACAAGGTCACACCTATTAGTGCCACTTCCTTAAGGTTTCATTTATTTTCAAACCACACAACCATGAAAATTATTTCTTAGCTATCTAATAAAATCAGGAAATAGAAGTTTTGTGAACTGCTTACCTCTAGATTTTTGGCATTTTCCAATTTAGTTCACATAGTGTTGAATAACCAAAACCAAAATCTACCCCTCAAGCCGGGTGATGGTGGCGCACACCTTTAATCCCAGCACTCGGGAGGCAGAGGTAGGCGGATCTCTGTGGGTTCGAGACCAGCCTGGTCTACAGAGCTAGTTCCAGGACAGGAACCAAAGCCACAGAGAAACCCTGTCTCGAAAAAAAAAAAAAACCAAAATCTACCCCTCAAGATTATCCATCTTGAAAAAGTGCATCACTATGCATTTATTTTTTCAAATTAGAAACCTGAAGATTATTATTTTTTTCTTCTAAAAGGGTCTCAGGTCCCTAAGGCTATTCTCAAATTTTCTGTGTAGCTCAAGCTGGCTTAAACTTTATAGTGATTATTTTGCTTCAGCCTCCTAGGTGGTGGAGGTACAGCCATCGTACCCAGTTTATGCTGCATTGGAAATGGAGACCAGGGTTCCCTGCATGCTAGGCAAGCACTCTACTAAGTGAGCTACTTCCTTTGCCTGTGAAAATTTTCTTTCATCTCTATTTCTTTCCTCCCTATACCATTGCATTTATTATCTATCACCAATTTTACCAAGCATATCTTAAATACAAGGAAAGCAAATGTGTGAGGCATCCTTTCTCATGGGTCCATCAAAGTAATACTTTTCTTCTGCTTTTTCTCCAGGGATCCAAGCGGCAATGCACCTCAGTTCAAGAAAGTAGTTTTTCAAGAATTTACTGATGGCTCCTTTAGTCAACCCTTATACCGGGGAGAACTAAATGAACATTTGGGGTTGTTGGGGCCTTATATAAGAGCAGAAGTTGAAGACAACATTATGGTAAGTTAAGGACAATGGAATTACAAAAAGTTCTCTATATATGGTTTGCTTCTGTTTATAAAAATAACATATACAAATGGCATGAAATTAGAAATTAAACTGTCTAGGCCAGTGGTACTCAACCTGTGGGTCTAGACCTCTTTGGGGAGTCTAATTCCTCTTTCACATGTCCCCTAAGACAATCATAAAACATAAATAGTCACATTATTATTCATAACTATAGAAAAATTACAGTTATAAAGTAGCAACAAAATTAATTTTATGGTTGGGGTCACCACAGCATGAGGAACTATATTAAAGGATCACAGCATTAGTAAGGTTGAGAACCACTAGTCTAGGTTCAACCTATAGCCTGCAAACCCACATACAACCAAATATAGATAAGCATGTCCTAGCACAAAATCACAAACTTACTTAAAGCATTATAGAGGGTTTTTTTTGCATTTTTTGAAACTCAGTTGTACCATTCTTCAGTGTGATCGTTAGTAGATAACATCATGTCACAGTGTAAAAAGGCTAGGCACACATGGTCTATGGAAACAAATGTAACCAATGGGAGAGAGGAGGAAAGGAAGGAGAAGATAGAAGAGGACTGTGTGAGGAATATGTTCATATGTACATGAACGAAAATATCCTTTTGTAACATAGTACCACGTACACCAGTTGGAAAAAATAATATGTTCTGCCATCTGAAAAAATTAAAGTACATAAAAATTGAGGAGATAAATAATCCTATAATTTTCATTTTGATGTATATTCCTCATCTGTTGCCTGGTTTTTCCCTTTATGTATTGGAAATTATACCATATGTAATATATATAATTCTGCCTCTTCAATTATGTATTATGTAATAAATATTTTACATAATTCAAATACTTCTTAAGTAAGAAGGAAGGACTATGTATATGGGCATGGTTGCACATGTCTTTAATCCTCCTTCATCTCCCACCCCCACACTTAGGATCAGAAACAGGGGCAGATGGATCTCTATGAGTTTGAGTTCAGCCTTGTCTACATATGGAATTTAAGGACAGTCAGAGTAACATAGAGAGACTCTATCTCAAAAAATAAAACAAAGAAGAATGACTACATGATATTCTATCACATGAATTGATGGGACCATAGATTACTTAAATATATACTTTGAATAACCTTTTAGATCATTTCTTTTTCCTTTTCTTTGTTTCTTTGAGACAGCATCTCACAATGTAGCTTTGTGTCTTTGTCAATGTTTTATTGCTATGAAAAGATACCATGACAAAAGCAACCTTTATAAAAGAAAGCATTTAATTGGGGGGCTTTCTTACAGAGGTTTAGTCTATTATCATCATGGTGGGGAAACTTAGCAACAGGCATAGCAGGCATGGTGCTGGAGAAGTAGCTGAGACCTATATACTGATCCAAAGGCAAAGAGAGAGACACTGGTCTTGGCATGGACTTTTAAAACTTCAAAGTCCAACTCCTAGTCACACACTTTCTCCATCAAAGCCACACCTACCCCCAACAAGGTTACAGCTCCTATTAGTGCCACTCCATATGGGCCTATGGTGGCCATTTTTATTCAAACCACTATACCTTGGTTTACCTTCTGAAACTCACTATGTAGACTTGGCTGGACCCAAACTCACAGAGATCCTCCTGTCTCTACCTCTTGAGTGTTATGATTAAAGGTGAATGCCACCATACCCATAGAATTATTAGTCAAGGTTCTCTAGAGTCATAGAACTTATGGAAAATATATATATATATATATATATATATATATATATATATATATATTGAATTTATTGGCATGACTTTTAAGCTACAGTCTAACTAATCCAACAATGGCTAGCTGTGAATGGAAAGTACAAGAATCTAATAGTTATTCAGTCCCAAAAGACTGGTGTCTCAGCTGGCCTTCCCAAAGAGGTAGGCTCCAATGCTAGTGAAGGAATAAATGTGCTGACAAGGCAAGGGCAAGCAAGCAACAAACCAAACTATCCTTCTTCTATGTCCCTATATGGGCTTTCAGCAAAAGGTGTGGCCCCAATTAAAGGTGTGTCTTCCAGCCTCAGGGTCTGGATCAAAAGCTGTGTCTTCTAGCCTCAAGATTCTGACCAGAGGTATGTTATCCTCTCACCTCAAGATCCAGATCACAGGTGTACCCTCCTTTTCTGGATTGTAGTTCATTTTAGATATATTCAAGTTGACAACCAAACTAGCCATCTTTTTCTTTGCTTTTGTTAAGTTTTTTTATTGAGAAAAGGAAAAAAAAAGTATCCACCTCCTCCCAGCCTCCCATTTCCCTCCCGCTCCTCCCACCCTTCTCCCCCTCCCCCAAACTCCTCTCCCCCCCCTCTCCAGTCTGAAGAGCAGTCAGGGTTCCCTGCCCTGTGGAAAGTCCAAGGTCCTCCCCCCTCCGTCCATGTCTAGGAAGGTGAACATCCAAACTGGTTAGGCTCCCACAAAGCCAGAACATGAAGTAGGGTCAAAACCCCGTGCCATTGTCCTTGGCGTCTCATCAGCCCTCATTGTTTGCCATGTTCAGAGAGTCCAGTTTTATCCCATGCTTTTTCAGTCACAGTCCAGCTGGCCTTGGTGAGCTCCCAATAGATCAGCTCCACTGTCTCAGTGGGTGGGTGCACCCCCTGTGGTCCCGACTTCCTTGCTCATGTTCTCCCTCCTTCTGCTCCTCATTGGGACCTTGGGAGCTCAGACCAGTGCTCCGGTGTGGGTCTCTGTCTCTATCTCCATCCATCACCAGATGAAGGTTCTATGGTGGTATGCAAGATATTCGTCAGTATTGCTATAGGATAGGGTCATTTCAGGTTGCCTATCCTCAGCTGCCCAAGGGGCTAACTGGGACATCACCATGGGCTCCTGGGAGCCACTCTAGGTTCAAGTCTCTTGCCAAGCCTAAAGTGGCACCCTTAACTAAGAATTGTGGTTCCGTGCTCCCCTGTCCAACCTTCCTTTATCCCAATCCTTCTCTTCCCCCAAGTTCCCCCCTCCTTCCCTTCTAACTTTTCTCTCCCCATCTCCCCTTACCCCCATCCCACCCCACCCCCAAGATCCCAATTTTCTTCCCGGCAATTTTGTCTACTTCCCATAGCGAAGAGGATAACTATATGTTTTTCCTTTGGTTCACCTTCTTATTTAGTTTCTTTATGTTCACCAATTGTAGTCTCTGTGACCCTTATTTATGGCTAGAAACCAATTATGAGTGAGTACATCCCATGTTCATCTTTTTTGGTCTGGGATACCTCACTCAGGATAGTGTTTTCTATTTCCATCCATTTGCATGCAAAATTCGAGAAGTCATTGTTTTTTTTACCGCAGCATAGTACTCTAATGTGTATATATTCCATAATTTCTTCATCCATTCTTCCATTGAAGGGCATCTAGGTTGTATCCAGGTTCTGGCTATTACAAATAATACTGCTATGAACATAGTTGAACAAATGCTTTTCTCATATGATAGGGCATCTCTTGGGTATATTCCCAAGAGTGGTATTGCTGGGTCCAGGGGTAGGTTGATCCCGAATTTCCTGAGAAACCGAAACACTGATTTCCACAGTGGTTGCACAAGATTGCATTCCCACCAGCAATGGATGAGGGTACCCCTTCCTCCACAGCCCCTCCAGCACAGGCTATCATTGGTGTTTTTGACTTTAGCCATTCTGACAGGTGTAAGGTGATATCTCAAAGTTGTTTGGATTTGCATTTCCCTGATTGCTAAGGAAGTTGAGCATGACCTTAAGTGCCTTTTGGCCATTTGAACTTCTTCTGTTGAGAATTCTCTGTTGACCACATACTCGGTAGCAAAGCTAACTTACACAGTTACAAAAAAATATTTGTAACCACCTGTGTCTTATCAGATCACCATGGATTAAAGTTAGAATTCAACAACAATGCTACCCCCAGAAAGCCTATAAACTCATGGAAACTGAACAGTCAACTACTGAACCATACCTGGATTAAGGAAGAAATAAAGAAAGAAATTAAAGTCTTCCTTGAATTAAATGAAAATAAAGAAACAACATACTCGAATTTATGGGACACTATGAAAGCAGTCCTAAGAGGAAAGTTCATCGCACTAAGTGCCCACTTAAAGAAAACAGAGAAAGCACATATTGGAGACTTAACAGCCCACCTGAAAGCTCTAGAAAAAAGAAGCAGAATCACCTAGGAGGAGAAGAAGACTGGAAATAATCAAACTGAGGGCTGAAATCAAGAAAATAGAAACACAGAAAACAATACAAAGAATCAATGAAACAAAAAGCTGGTTCCTGGAGAAAATCAACAAGATTGATAAACCCCTATCCAAACTAATCAAACGGCAGAGAGAGAATACGCAAATTAATAAGATCAGAAATGAAAAGGGGGACATAACCACAGACACAGAGGAAATTCAGAGAATCATCAGATCTTACTACAAAAGCCTGTATAACACAAAACTGGAAAATGTAAAAGAAATGGACACTTTTTTAGATAAATACCATATACCAAAGTTAAACCAGGACCAGGTGAACAATCTAAACAAACTAGCCATCTTAAATTCACACTTTGTCAACTTGACACACAATCATATCTCCTTATGTTATGATTAATTTCCAAATGAAAACAATACTCAGTCATAATAATGCCTAAACATAACTATCCCACATACAACTGCAAATGTGTTATATATTTAACCAGGTCATAATTATGCCTAACATGATTTAACTATACCCTGTACAACTACAAACATGGCAACTCTTATAAAAGAAAACATTTAATTGAGACTATCTTACAGTTTCAGAGGTTTACTCCATTATCATCATGGTGGGAAACATGGCAGTGTGCAGGCAGACATGATGCTGGAGAAGGATATGTGTGTTCTACATTGTGATGCACAGGCAGAGAAAGGAGACTGCCACATTAAACCTAGCTTGAGCATATAAGACCTCAGTGCTCACCTCCAAAGTGACATGCTTCCTCCAGCAAGGCCACACCTACTCCAACAAGGCTACCCCCCCCAATAGTGCCACCCCCTATGGGCTAAGAACTCAGACACATGAATCTATGGGGACCATTCCTAGTCAAACAACCCCACACAGCTTTGTTTTTCTCTATTTATAAATAATTGTTTTCCTTTTCCTAGGATAAAAGTCTAGAACTGTACTATACAGAAATTACGAATTCTCTGTCAATGTCCTTTATAAATTTATCTTTTGGGAGGGGATAATTTTATTAATATTATCTTATATATTAGATATTACAAGTGATAACTTTAATTGAAATTACTTTTATAAGTTTACTGTCTCAACTTCATATGATATTTGAAATAAAAGATTTTTAGGTAGTAACTCATAAAACTTTTCTCTTTGGTATTTTCATTGTTTTTATATTCACAAAAATACCTCTCTACCTGGAAGAGTTTTAAATATTTTCTTTTATATGTTCATTTTTATATTTAATTATTTAACCATCTCTCAGTAACTTGTGTAAAGTGTAAGTAATTTTTGATGCATTTTAAGAAACAGATTAAAGTTACTTTATCCCAGTAGACTGATAGTAAATTATAGAAGCATCTAAAGCTATGGAGTTATAGCTACATTTCTTTCTGACTTGGAATTTATTTTAATTTGTATGTCTTCTATGATAAATATGCATAGTTTTTAAATCAAAAAAGAAAATCTTTAAAAAAGAAAACAGACATTTGTGTAAAGATGTAGAGTTTGATCTTGGAGAAAAGTGGAGGTAAATAAAGTTAAAATATATTGTTTGGAATTCTCAAAGAACTGAATAAAATAAATAAAATTTTAAAATGATAATACACATCCATTTTGCTATGGCAAACCTTAAGTAGTCACTCTTGAAGTTATAGCGACATTTTCTGTTTACTTTTGAATTACTTTTAAGTAATTAAGAATTTTCACCTTCATAGTTTTCATATAAAATTAGAATTAAAAATTTTCTCATAAATTTCTCTTAAGATCTGAGGTAATAAAAATTGGATAAAGAACAAAAGATAGAGAGATATAGTTATAAAACTTTATAACTCTTTAGGATTTTATTATTATAAAAATTTATTCTTTCTGAATTTTTTTCCTCTTCAGGTAACTTTCAAAAACCAGGCCTCTCGTCCCTACTCCTTCTATTCTAGCCTTATTTCTTATAAGGAGGATCAAACACAAGGAGAAGAACCTAGAAGAAACTTTGTCAAACCTAATGAAACCAAAATTTATTTTTGGAAAGTACAGCATCATATGGCGCCCACAGAAGACGAGTTTGACTGCAAGGCCTGGGCTTATTTCTCTGATGTTGATCTTGTAAGTCATTCCTTATTAGGATAGTTATATTATCATTTAAAAGAAATGGCCTTTAAATCTTTTTTAAGTGTGTGTGTGTGTGTGTGTGTGTGTGTGTGTGTGTGTGTGTGTGTGTTTTGCCTGTGTGTATATCTGTACATCTCAGAAGGAGGTTTTGGATTCCCTGGAACTGGAGTTAGAAACTGTTGTGAGATGCCATGTGGGTGCTGGGAATAAAACCCAGATCTGGAAGAGCAGTCAGTGCTCTTAACCACTGAACCGTTTTCCAGCCTGTTTTTTTAATCCTCTATACTAAGAATTTGTTATATATCCGAAACACAATGAAAAGTTTTAAAGTGAAGAAAGTATTATCACTTCTCTGTGTTAGAAATATTACTGTGGAATCTACTGTAGAGAATAAATGGTACGTTGCCAAGAGAGAACTTACACTAATACAATTAATGCCCTCTTGGGAACTCTAGGAAAGAGATATGCACTCAGGATTGATTGGACCCCTTCTGATTTGCCACACAAACACGCTGAATCCTGCGCTTGGTAGACAAGTGGCAGTACAGGAATTTGCTCTGTTTTTCACTATCTTTGATGAGACCAAGAGCTGGTACTTCACTGAAAATGTGGAAAGGAACTGCAAGATACCCTGCAATATCCAGATGGAAGACCCCACTGTGAAAGAGAATTATCGCTTCCATGGTAACATAATCAATATATAAATATTATTCATTGTGAAATGTAGTGTACTTTTTCAAATGAGCTTTGAGCCAGACATTTGAACAGTATTGAGAAATGAAATCCTGATGAGTATCAGGATTTTCTACGGAGAACAAGGAAGGAAGCTTCCATGAACTATTTTAATAATCTTCTCTGTTCTTCTCCAGCAATCAATGGTTATGTGATGGATACCCTACCGGGTTTAGTAATGGCTCAAGATCAAAGAATTCGATGGTATCTTCTCAGCATGGGCAGCAATGAGAATATCCAATCTATTCATTTCAGTGGACATGTGTTCACTGTACGGAAAAAAGAAGAGTACAAAATGGCAGTGTATAACCTCTACCCAGGTGTGAGATAGTTTATTTATTTTTTTCTAGTTTCTGTGTGCTTTGAGTATTTGATTTAAATGGTGATATAATCAATAACAAAACAGAGAAGCACCTTTTTGAAATGTCTTTTTTTTTCTAGTAATTTTATCTTATACTGAGAGAGAAATAAATTAACAAATGAACAAGATAATTTCAAGTATATGGAAATTACTAGAAATGAATAATTAAGTACCATATAGTACTTTCCTAAGAATCTTTTGTTATTTTCCCCTCAAAACCTACATGGCACCAGTAGTTATCAAGACTAATTTGCTTATGCATGTAACTAATATATTGGTGAAGCACTAATGAAAGTGTTGATAAAAACACAATATTATTTTTAAACAGTATATTTGTGGGTACATGTGTGTCTGTGTGTGTGATTGTGTGTGTGTGTGTGTCTGTCTGTCTGTGTTTGTGTTGGTATGCACATATAAGTGCCTGGTGCCCACAAAGACCAAAAGAGATGATCAGAACCCCTGGAACTGTAATTACAGGTAGTTTTGAGCTGCCTGACATCTGTAGTATATATCAAACTCAAGAGCACTAGCATTCTTAACCTTCGAGTCACCTGTTCAGCTTCTCCCCTCCTTCCAGCTTCTTGCAACTTGAGATCCCTTTGCCTAGTACTGTGGACCCAAGATGATCTTACTATGATTTCTCTTCCCCTTGAAAGTAACATTTGGTCAATAGTAAAGACACCTATAGTATTTTTCAGAGCAAAAATGTACACAAAAAGTCTTGCACTTATTGAGAGATCTGAGAATGATGGAACTGAATTTGGTAGCTTATTGTGATAATACATATTGTAAATAAGTCCATGTATTTTATACTCATTTTTAATAAAATAATTTTTGTTTCTTTTGATTTTAAAAAGGAGTTTTTGAGACAGTGGAAATGCTACCATCCAGAGCTGGCATTTGGCGAGTAGAATGCCTTATTGGCGAGCACTTACAGGCTGGAATGAGCACTCTTTTTCTGGTGTACAACAAGCGTGAGTAAAGCTCACTAAATATTCAGTCTATTTCTATACAACTTTACTCCTTTTTGAAGTGGTGGTCTTTGTCAAGAAATAAATACAATCTTGTATTATTATTAAATTTAAAATTAATATTGCTGATAGAAACCATTAGAGTTCTCAGAGGAGGTTGAAGCTTTGTACCCTTTGAATATGAATCTATGGTATGTAACAAACTGGTGCTTAAACAGTCTTAAATTTCACAATAGTAGATTTGGGGACTTAATTTTGATTCATTTACCAATGATAACTTACAAACTTTACATGGAAGAGTTTGGGGATATAACTTTAAACAAGGTAAGAGAAACATCACTTAGCTAAAAGTAATTAATGTATCCTTGTTTTCATGGGTTCTGTGTCATTTATAGCTTCTGTGTTTGATTTCAGAGTGCCAGATTCCTCTGGGAATTGCTTCTGGAAGCATCAGAGATTTTCAGATTACGGCTTCAGGACACTATGGTAAATACTATGATAATTTTTTTCATTCCTGTTAGAGAGTTTCAAATAATCTACTTCTTTCCATGCTTTTCTAATATATATATATATATATATATATATATATATATATATATATATATATATATGTGTGTGTGTGTGTGTGTGTGTGTGTGTGTGTGTGTGTGTGTGTGTGTGTGTGTTTTGCTTACATATACATCTGTAAACCACTGGCATGCCTGGTGCCTGTGGAGACCAGAAAAGGGCATAGAATTCCCTTAAACTGGAGTTACAGGTGGTTGTGACCTGCTTTGAGGATGCTGGAAATTGAACCTGGGTCATTCCCAACAAGTGCTCTTAGTTCAGGCCACTTTCATTTCTTACCTAGGCAATGGCACTAACTCCTGAAATAGCCTTCCCACTTTATTGCTGTTCCCATGAGCTCATTATACTGAGCATAGTAGGAAGCTACATTTGCTTCTGAACAGTTTTATTAAAGCTTTAATAGAGTCTATAAAATTCTTCACACATTGTTCTAGAATAAGGGTTTATAGATCATTGTCTCTAGGTCTACAAGTGGTACTATAATATTTCTTTATCATGTAATGTACATTTATTACAGAAAAGTCAAACATTTTTAAAGAATAGTAAGAAAATAAAAGAAATAAAAAGCATGATACTTCCATCATGAAACTCTTCAAATAATACCCAAAACTCTTTTTTTCTTGAAATGGTACCTATTTTCATGAGTTAAGAATAATTTTCAGTTTTTAGTGTATATTACTTATCCAAAAGTATAACTTTCATTGTGACATTTTTGTTTTCTTATTTGAATACAATGTACTTTGATTCTACTCTATTATCCTGTCATACTTCTCTTCCCACTTTTCCGGTCTGCTTCCTTTTCCCAGATAGTTAACTTTTCTATTTAAAAAAAACCTATTACGCTTATTTATGTGTGTGTGCGTGCACATGTCTATGTGTACGTATAGAAATCAGAAGACAGCCTACATGAATCTTTTCTCTCCTGGTATGTAGATCAATCTCAAGTTATCAACCTTAGTGACAAGCACTTTTACTCATTGAGACATCTCACTGGCCCAACTTTTCCATTTTTAGATGACTTAAAAAAGTTTTAAGTGTTAAATATGACATGTTAAAATTATAAAATTCAAGTTGAAATGTCTATAAAAAGTCTTATACTGCAACACAGTCACACATTCATTTACATAGCATGTAAGGCTGCAATGGCAGTTATGTAGTTAAAAAAAAGAGACCATATAATATGCCACTCTTAAAGTACTTGCTATTTAGCCTTTGATATAAAATGGTTTGTCAAACCTCTACTTTAAAGGAGAAAGAAAAAAGAGTTTTGGGTATTATTTGAAGAGTTTCATGATGGAAGTATCATGCTTTTTATTTCTTTTACTTTCTTACTATTCTTTAAAAATTTTTGACTTTTCTGTAATAAATGTACATTACATGATAAAGAAATATTATAGTACCACTTGTAGAGTGCATATATACCTCAATGGTAGAGTGCTTGCCTAACACATGCAAGGGGCCAGGTTCATTCCCCAATATTGCCTCCCCATAAAAAGTAGAACATGGAATATGCAACATCAAAAAATAAATCCTTTAAACAGTAATCAGTACTATGATACTACAAAACTTTTACGCTTTTCTCTATCTCTTCCATGAAGATTAACCTTTCTCTAGAAAATACCGTTTTTCCAAAGATTTTAAGATAATTACAGTAGAATATATAATAATGTAATCTTTCTCTTCTTCCTTGGACAAAGGACAGTGGGCCCCAAACCTGGCAAGACTTCATCATTCTGGATCAATCAATGCCTGGAGTACCAAGGAGCCCTTTTCTTGGATCAAGGTCAGAAAACTATGAGAAATATATCAACATTCAACAAGTTCAAAACATTATATACACCCTTTTATTCTGTAGTCTCTCCTATAAAACATCAGTTTACATACGAGGAAACTGTAAAATAGAATGACTTATTAATTTGTATAAAAATATTCAAAAAGGAATTATTGATGTGGTGGTTTGAATAAAAATGACCCCCATAGGTACATAGAGAGATACACTACTGGGAGGTGTGGCACTATTAGGAGTAGTTGTGACCTCGTTGAAGGAAGTGTGTCAATGGGGGTGAACTTTATTTATTTATTTATGTATTAAAGATTTCTGCCTCCTCCCTGCCACTGCCTCCCTTTCCCTCCCCCTCCCTCAATCAAGTCCTCCTCCCTCCTCAGCCCAAAGAGCAATCAGGGTTCCCTGCCCTGTGGGAAGTCCAAGGACCACCCACCTCCATCCAGGTCTAGTATGGTGAGCATCCAAACTGCCTAGGCTCCCACAAAGTTAGTACGTGCAGTGGGATCAAAAACCCATTGCCATTGCTCTTGAGTTCTCAGTAGTCCTCATTGTCCGCTATGTTCAGCGAGTCCGGTTTTATCTCATGCTTTTTCAGACCCAGGCCAGCTGGTCTTGGTGAGTTCCCAATAGAGCATCCCCATTGTCTCAGTGTGTGGGTGTGCACCCCTCACGATCCCAAGTTCCTTGCTCGTGCTCTCTCTCCTTCTGCTCCTGATTTGGACCTTGAGATTTCAGTCCTGTGCTCCAATGTGGGTCTCTGTCTCTGTTTCCTTTCATCGCCTGATGAAGGTTAATATTCAGGAGGATGCCTATATGTTTTTCTTTGGGTTCACCTTCTTATTTAGCTTCTCTAGGATCACGAATTATAGGCTCAATGTCTTTTATTTATGGCTAGAAACCAAATATGAGAGAGTACATCCCATGTTCATCTTTTTGGGTCTGGCTTACCTCACTCAGGATAGTGTTTTCTATTTCCGTCCATTTGTATGCAAAATTCAAGATGTCATTGTTTTTTACTGCTGAGTAGTACTCTAATATGTATATATTCCATACTTTCTTCATCCATTCTTCCACTGAAGGGCATCTCGGCTGTTTCCAGGTTCTGGCTATTACAAACAATGCTGCTATGAACATAGTTGAGCATATACTTTTGTTGTATGATAGGGCCTCTCTTGGGTATATTCCCAAGAGTGGTATTGCTGGGTCCAGGGGTAGGTTGATCCCGAATTTCCTGAGAAACCGCCACACTGCTTTCCAGAGTGGTTGCACAAGTTTGC
Organism: Microtus pennsylvanicus; assembly: GCF_037038515.1. Lineage (NCBI taxonomy): Eukaryota > Metazoa > Chordata > Mammalia > Rodentia > Cricetidae > Microtus > Microtus pennsylvanicus. The sequence continues at coordinate 20,132,580 of NC_134601.1, read as the reverse complement.
ATTCCCACCAGCAATGGATGAGTGTACCCCTTTCTCTACAACCTCTCCAGCAAAGGCTATCATTGGTGTTTTTTATTTTAGCCATTATGACAGGTGTAGGATGGTATCTTAAAGATGTCTTGATTTACATTTTTCTGATCGCTAAGGAGGTTGAGCAGGACCTTAAGTGTCTTTTGGCCATTTGAAATTCTTCTGTTGAGAATTCTCTGTTCAGCTCAGTGCCCCATTTTATAATTGGGTTGATTAGCCTTTTACGGTCTAGTTTCTTGAGTTCTTTATATATTTAGGAGATCAGACCTTTGTCAGTTGCGGGGTAGGTGGGTTGCCTTTTTGTCTTAGTGACAGTGTCCTTTGCTTTACAGAAGCTTCTCAGTCTCAGGGGGTTCCATTTGTTCAATGATGCCCTTAGTGTCTGTGCTGCTGGGGTTATACGTAGGAAGTGGTCTCCTGTGCCCATGTGTTGTAGAGTACTTCCCACTTTCTCTTCTCTCAGATTCAGTGTGTTCGGACTGATATTGAGGTCTTTAATCCATTTGGACTTGAGTTTTGTGCATGGTGATAGATATGGATCTATTTTCATTTTTCTACAGATTGACATCCAGTTTTGCCAGCACAATTTGATGAAGATGCTCTCTTTTTTCCATTGTATACTTTTAGCTCCTTTATAGAAAATCAGGTGTTCATAGGTTTGTGGGTTAAAGTCAGGGTCTTCTATTCGATTCCATTGTTCCACTTCTCTGTTTTTATGCCAATACCAAGCTGTTTTCTATACTATAGCTCTATAATAGAGTTTGAAGTCAGGGATGGTAATGCCTCCAGATGATCCTTTATTGTATAAGATTGTTTTGGCTATCCTGGTTTTTTTCCCCATATAAAGTTGATGATTGTCTTCTCCAGATCTGTGAAGAATTTTGCCGGGATTTTTATGGGTATTGCATTGAATCTATAGATTGCTTTTGTAGAATTGCCATTTTTACTATGCTGATCCTCCCAATCCAAGAGCAAGGGAGATCCTTCCATTTTCTGGTGTCCTCTTTAATTTTTTTCTTCAAAGATTTAAAGTTCTTGTCAAATAGATCTTTCACATCCTTGATCAGAAAATATCCCAAGATATTTTATGCTATTTGTGGCTATCATGAAAGGTGATTCTTCTCTGATTTCCCTCTCTGCCTCCTTATCCTTAGTGTATAGGAAGGCAACTGATTTTTTGGAGTTGATCTTGTATCCTGCCACATTACCAAAGATGTTTATCAGCTGTAGGAGTTCTTTGGTAGAGTTTTTGGGGTCACTTATGTATACTATCATATCATCTGCAAATAACGTAAGCTTAACTTCTTCCTTTCCAATTCGAATCCCCTTAATCCCCTTATGTTGTCTTAATGCTATTGCTAGACCTTCAAGCACTATATTGAAGAGGTATGGAGAGAGTAGACATCCTTGTCATGTTCCTGATTTTAGTGGGATGCCTTTGAGTTTTTCTCCTTTCAATTTAATGTTAGCTGTCAGCTTGCTGTAAATAGCTTTTATTATATTTTGGTATGACCCTTGTATCCCTAATCTCTCCAAGACCCTTATCATAAAGGGGTGTTGAATATTGTCAAATGCTTTTTCAGCAACTAATGAAATGATCATATGTTTTTTTTTTCAGTTTATTTATATGGTGGATTACATTGATCGATTTGCGTACGTTGAACCAGCCCTGCATCTCTAGGATGAAGCCTACTTGATTATAATGGATAATATTTCTAATGTGTTCTTGGATTCGGTTTGCCAGTATTTTATTGATAATTTTTGCATTGATGTTCATGAGTAATATAGGCCTGTAATTCTCTTTCTTGGTTGGGTCTTTGTGTGGTTTTGGTATCAGGGTAACTGTAGCTTCATAAAAGGAACTTGGCAATGACTCTTCTGTTTCTATATTGTGAAATACATTAAGGAGTATAGGTATTAGCTCTTCTTGGAAGTTCTGGTAGAATTCTGCATTGAAACCATCTGGTCCTGGGCTTTTTTTGGAAGGGAGATCTTTGATAACAGCTTCTAATTCTTCGCAACTACCAGGTCTATTTAGATCGTTCACCTGGCCTTGGTTTAGCTATGGTATATGGTACTTGTCTAAAAAAAAAATGTCCATTTCTTTTGCATTTTCCAGTTTTGTGGCATACAGGCTTTTGTAGTAAGATCTAATGATTCTCTGAATTTCCTCTATGTCTGTGCTTATGTCCCCCTTTTCATTTCTGATCTTATTTATTTGCGTGTTCTCTCTCTGTCATTTAATTAGTTTGGATAGGGGTTTGTCAATCTTGTTGATTTTCTCCAAGAACCAACTTTTTGTTTCATTGATTCTTTGGACTGTTTTCTGTGTTTCTATTTTGTTGATTTCAGCCCTCAGTTTGATTATTTCCAGTCTTCTACACTTCCTAGGTGAGTCTGCTTCTTTTTTTTTCTAGAGCTTTCAGGTGGGCTGTTAAGTCTCCAATGTATGCTTTCTCCGTTTTCTTTAAGTGGGTACTTAGTGCTATGAACTTTCCTCTTAGGACTGCTTTCATAGTGTCCCATAAGTTTGAGTATGTTGTCTCTTTATTTTCATTAAATTCAAGGAAGACTTTAATTTCTTTCTTAATTTCTTCCTTGACCCAGGTGTGGTTCAGTAATTGACTGTTCAGTTTCCATGAGTTTGTTGTCTTCTGGGGATAGCATTGTTGTTGCCTTCTAACTTTAATCCGTGGTGATCTGATAAGACACAGGTGGACACTGATATTTTTTTCTATCTGTGGAGGTTTCCTTTGTTTCCGAGTATGTGGGTCAATTTTCGAGAAGGTTCCATGAGCTGCAGAGAAGAAGGTATATTCCTTCCTATTTGGGTGGAATATTCTATAGATGTCTGTTAAGTCCATTTGATTCATTACCTCCAACAATTCTCTTAATTCTCTATTAGGTTTCTGTCTGATTTACCTGTCCATTGGTGAGAGAGGAGTGTTGAAGGCTCCTCCTACTTGTGTGTGTGGTTTGATGTCTGCCTTGAGTTTTAGTAATATTTCTTTTACATAAGTAGGTGCTTTTATATTAGTGGTGTAGATATTCAGGATTGAGACTTCATTCTGATGAATTGTTCCTGTTATGAGTATAAAGTGTCCATCTCGATCTTTTCTGATTGATTTTAGTTTGAAGTCAGTTTTGTTAGAAATTAGTATGGCCACACCTGCTTTTTTTTTTAGGACCATTTGCTTGAAAAACCTTTTCCCAACCCTTTACTCTGAGTAGATGCCTGTCTTTGTGGTTGAGATTTGTTTCTTGCAAACAGCAGAATGTTGGATCCTGATTTCGTATCCAATCTCTTAGCCTGTGCCTTTTTATAGGTGAATTGAGTCCATTAATATTAAGTGATATTAATGACCAGTGGTTGTTTACTCCGGTTATTCTTATTTTTTTGGTAGTAGAGTTTGTGTGTCTCCTTTTTTTGAGTCGTGCTGGTTAAGGGTCGCTAGATGCCTGAGTTATTGTAGGCAGTATTGTCAATGGTTGGATTCCTTGGGTTGTGATTTTCCTTCTATTACTTTCTGTAGGGCTGGATTTGTGGCTACAAATTGTTTAAATTTGTTTTTATCCTAGAATGTCTTGTTTTCTCCATTGATAGTGAACAATAGCTTGGCTGGGTATAGTAGTCTGGGCTTGCATCCATGGTCTCTTAGTTCCTGCAGTACCTCTATCCAGGACCTTCTGGATTTCATTATTTTCATAGAGAAGTCAGGTGTAAGTCTGATAGGTTTACCTTTATAAGTTACTTGCCCTTTTTCCTTTGCAGATCTTAATATTCTTTCTTTAATCTGTGTATTTTTGTTTTGATTATTATATGGCGAGGAGATATTTTTTTTTGATCCAGTCTGTTTGGTGTTCTGTATGCTTCTTGAATATTCAAAGGAATATCTTTCTTTATGTTGGGAAAGTTTTCTTCCATAATTTTGTTAAAAATATTTTCTGGGCCTTTGAGCTGTGACTCTTCCCCTTCTTCTATCCCTATTATTCTTAGGTTTGGTCTTTTTATTGTGTCCCATATTTCCTGACTGTTTTGTGATGAGAATTTGTTGGCTTTGCTGTTTTCTTTGATCAGTGTGTTTATCTTCTCTATGGTGTCTTCAGAATCTGATATTCTTTTTTCTATCTCTTGTATTCTGTTGATTATGCTTGTTTCTGTAGTCTCTGCTCGTTGACCTAGATTTTCCATATCCACCTAGACCTCAGCTTGTGTTTTCTTTCTTGTTTCCATTTCAGTTTTCAATTCTTGAACTGTTTCCATTACCTGTTTGATAGTTTTTCTTGGTTTCCCAGGGTATCGGGGGTGAGCTTTGAGGACTCAGATGCTCAAGTCACACCCAATGTGACATTCTCTTCTGACTGCCAACAATCCAGGTGTAGAACTCTCAACTCTCTCTCTCCAGCAACATGTCAGACATCATGCTACCATGCTTCCAGCCATGACAGTAATGAACTAAACCTCTGAACAGTAAGCCAGCCCCAGTTAAATGTTTTACTTTAGAAGAGTTTCTGTGGTCATGGTGTCTCCTCACAGCAATAAAATCCCAACACACTTGGGAATAAAATTGAAAAAACAGATGTGTCCCATTTCTTTCTACTTGGATTATAAAATCACAGTGATATCTATAATTGAATTTATGACCTTACAAGACCTTGTATTCTATATTATTTTATATTTTTTAATTTATTAGATTCTTTTTTAAAAAAAATTCAAATTCCCACTCCCTCTCCTCCTCCCATTCCCTCTGCATACCCTCCCACCCCACTCCCCTCCAATCCTAAGGGAGGATAAGGCATTTTGCTTTGTGGAAGGCCCAAGGCCCTCCCTACTACATCTAGGCTGAGCAAGGTATACATCCAAAGAGAATAGGTTCCCAAAAAGCTAGTACATGCAGTAGAGATAAATCCTAGTGCCACTGCCAATGGCCCCTCAGTCTGCCCCAGCCATACAGCTGTCAACCACATTTAGAAGGATTAGTTTGGTCCTATGCTTGTTCCTTTCCAGTCCATCTGGAGTTGGTGAGCTCCAATCAGCTCAGGTAACCTGTTTCAGTGGATGAACCCTTCATGGTCTTGATCTCTTTGCTCATATTCTCATTCCTTCCACTCTTCAACTGGATTTTGGGAGCTCCGTCCAGTGTTCCAATGTGGATCTCTGCCCGTCACCATCAGTTGCTGAATGAAAGTTCTATGGTGATATTTAAAATAATCATCCTTCTGACTACAGGGCAAGGCCAGTTTGGGCACCCTCTCTTCTATTGCTTAGGATCTTAGGTGGGGTCATCCTTGTGGATTCCTGGGAATTTTTTCTAGAGCCAGGTTTCTTGCTAACCCTATAATGGTCCCTCAATCAAGATATCTCTTTCCTTGCTCTCATATCTGTTCTTCCATCTTGACTATCCCATTCCCTCAAGTTCTACTGAACCCTCCCCTTATCCCCTCCTCTTCCCCTTCTTCTCTTCCTTCTACTCCTGCCCCCATGCTCTCAATTTTGTCAGGTGATTTTGTCTGTTTCCATTTTCCAGGTGGGTCTATAAATTTTTTTAGGTTCAAATTATTACTTAGCTTCTCTAAAATCATGAACTAGAGGTTCAATATCCTTTGTTTATAGGTAGTATTCACTTATGAGTGAGTAGAAACCTTATTCATAATTTTTTGGGTCTTGGTTACCTCACTCAGGATAGTGTTTTCTAATTCCATCTATTTGCATGCAAAATTCAAGATGTCATTGCTGTTTTTACCACTGAGTAGTATTCTAATGTGTAAATGTGCCACATTTTCTTTATCCATTCTTTAGTTGAGGGGCATCTAGGTTGTTTTCAGGTTCTGGCTATTATAAATAATGTTGCTATGAATAGTTGAACATAGTTTTGTAGTATGATTAAGCATCTTTTGGGTATATTTCCAAGAGTGGACTTGCTGGATCATGAATTATGTTGATTCCGAATTTATTAAGAAACCGCCAAGAGAAACTGCCACACTGATTTCCAAAGTGGTTGCACAAGTTTGCATTCCCACCAGCAATGGATGAGTGTACCCCTTACTCCACATCCTCTCCAGCAAAGGTTATCATTGGTGGTTTTGATTTTAGGCATTCTGACAGGTATACAATGGTATCTCAAAGTTGTTTTTATTTGCATTTCCCTGATCGCTAAGGAGGTTGAGCATGACCTTAAGTGTCTTTTGGCCATTTGAACTTCTTCTCTTGAGAATTCTCTGTTCAGTTCAGTTTCCCATTTTTTAATTGGGTTAATTAGCATGTTAAAGTCTAGTTTCTTGAGTTTTTTTTATATATTTTGGAGATCAGCCTTTTGTCTGTTGTGGGGTTGGTGAAGATCTCCCAATCAGCAGGCTGCCTTTTTATCTTAATGACAGTGTCCTTTGCTTTACAGAAGCTTCTCAGTTTTAGGAGGTCCCATTTATTCAGTGAACCTTTATTGTCAGTGCTACAAGGGTTCTACATAGGAAGTGGTCTCCTGTGCCCATGTGTTGTAGATTACTTCCCATTTTCTCTTCTATCTGGTTCAGTGTGGTCAGATTTATATTGAGGTCTTTATTCCACTTGGACTTGAGTTTTGTGCATGGTGATAGATATGGATCTATTTTCATTCTTCTGCAGGTTGACATCCAGTTATACCAGCACCATTTGTTAAAGATGCTTTCTTTCTTCCATTGTGTACTTTTAGCTCCCTTGTAGAAAATCAGATGTTCATAGGTTTGTGGGTTAATATCCGGGTCTTCTATTCGATTCCATAGATCAACTTCTCTGTTTTTATGCCAATACCAAGCTGTTTTTAATACTGTAGCTCTATAATAGAGTTTGAAGTCAGGGATGGTAATGCCTCCAAAAGTTCCTTTATTGTAAAAGATTGTTTTCGCTATCCTGGTTTTTTTTCATATAAAGTTGATTATTGTTCTCTCAAGGTCTGTGGAGAATTTTGTTGGGATTTTAATGGGGATTGCATAGTCCCTTCAAGTTCACAGACATAGTAGAGTCTGACTCAGCTAGTCTGGATTCTACACTAAATTACATACAAAACCAAACTCTTAAAATTTGAATGATCTCATTAATAGAAAAGTTTAAAAGGAGCTATTTGGGGAAAAAAAAAGAGTGTTTGAGCATCTTTTAAATTAAGTAATTTGGTAAGCTTCTCAGATAAGTCTGATTCTTTGTTATGTAATACTCAGTATACTATTTACTCAATGTTATCTGTTTTTCTATAAATATGATTTGGTCTCTACTCCAGTGAAATTAGGAATAAATTTCAATCAAAAATAAAAAAAAAGAAACCACCACACTGATTTCCAAAGTGGTTGCACAAGTTTGCATTCCCACCAGCAGTGGATGAGTGTTCCCCTTACTCCACATCCTCTCCAGCATAAGCTATCATTGGTGTTTTTTGATTTTAGCCATTCTGACATGTGTAAGATGGTATCTCAGAGTTGTTTTGATTTGCATTTCCCTGATAGCTAAGGAAGTTGAACATTTCCTTAAGTATCTTTTGGCCATTTGAAATTCTTCTGTTGAGAATTTTCTGTTTAACTCAGCTCACCATATTTAATTGGGTTATTTAGAATTTTAATGTCTAATTTCTTGAGTTCTTTATATATTTTGAAGATCAGTCCTTTGTCTGATATGGGGTTGGTGAAGATCTTTTCCCATTCACTAGGCACGCTTTTTGTTTTATTTATTGTGTCCTTTGCTTTACAGAAGCTTCTAGGGTTCAGAAGATCCCATTTATTTATTGTTGCTCTTAGTGTCTGTGCTACTGGGGTTATATTTTGGAAGTGGTCTCATGTGCCCGTGCGTTGAAGACTACTTCCCACTTTCTCTTCTATCAGGTTCAATGTGGTCAGATTTATATTGAGGTCTTTAGTCCATTTGGACTTGAGTTTTGTGCATGGTGATAGATATGGATCTATTTTCATTCTTCTACATGTTGACATCCAGTTATGACCACACCATCAGTTGATGATGCTTTCCTTTTTCCATTGTATAATTTTAGCTTCTTTGTCAAAACTCAGGTGTTCATAAGTGTGTGAATTAATATCCAGGTCTTCAATTCAATTACATTGCTCAACCTCTCTGTTTTTATGCCAATACCAAGCTGTTTTCAATACTGTAGCTCTGTAATAGAGCTTGATGTCAGGGATGGTAATGCCTCCAGAAGTTCTTTTATTGTATAGGATTGTTTTGGCTAACCTAAGTTTTTTGTTTTTCCATATGAAATTGATTATTGTTCTTTCAAGGTCTGTGAAGAATCGTGTTCTGATTTTGATGGGGATTGTATTGAATCTATAAAATGCTTTTGTGTTCCCGATAGAACATCCCCATTGTCTCAGTGTGTGGATGCACCCCTCGCGGTCCTGAGTTCCTTGCTCGTGCTCTTTCTCCTTCTGCTCCTGATTTGGACCTTGAGACTTCAGTCCGGTGCTAATCCAAATGCTGAAATTATCCAGAAAATTTTAACAGATTTATTTATAATTGTTATCAAGTTGAATTGCTGAATGTGTTCACCAAACATTTTAACTTTCATTAACGCTCTACATTGTGCATTTTTATTAAAAATTCATACATAAATGAAAATGGAAAAACTGCCAAAAAATAAATAAATAAATTGCTTTTGGTTGAATTGCCATTTTTACTATGTTGATCCTTTCTATCCAAAAGCATGGAAGATCTTTCCATTTTCTGGTATCTTCTTCAGTTTCTTTCTTCAAAGACTTAAAGTTTTTGTCAAATAGGCCTTTCACTTCCTTGGTTAGTGTTACCCCAAGATATTTTATGCTATTTGTGGCTATTGTAAAAGGTGATGTTTCTCTGATTTCCCTCTCTCTGCTTCTTTATCCCTTGTGTATAGGAGGGCTACTGATTTTCTTTTTGAGTTGATCTTGTATCCTGCCACATCACTGAAGGTATTTATCAGCTGTAGGAGTTCTCTGGTAAAGTTATTGGGATCACTTATCTACACTATCATATCATCAATGACAAAAGTTTGACTTCCTTTCCAATTTGAATCTCCTTGATCTCCTTTTGTTGTCTTATTGCTGTTGCTAAAACTTCAAGAACTGTGTTGAAGCATATGGAGAGATTGGACAGCCTTGTCTTGTTCCTGATTTTAGTGGAATCTCTTTGTGTTTCTCTCCCTTTAATTTGATGTTAGCTGTTGGCTTGCTGTAAATAGCTTTTATTATGTTTAGATATGATCCTTGTATCCCTGATCTCTCCAAGACCTTTATCATGAAGGGGTGTTGGAATTTGTCAAATGATTTTTAAGCATCTAGTGAAATGATCAAATTTTTTGCTTTCAGTTTATTTATATGATGGAGTACATTGATAGATTTTCATATGTTGAACTAGCCCTGCATCTCTGGGATGAAGCCTACTTGATCATAGTGGATGATTTTTTTTAATGGTTCTTGGATTCGGTTTGCCAGTATAAGTGAGATTGGCCTGTAATTCTCTTTCTTGGTTGAGTCTTTGTGTGGTTTTGGTATCAGGGTAACTGTAGCCTCATAAAAAGAGTTTGGCAATGCCACTTCTGTTTCTATTATGTAGAACACTTTGAGGATTTTAGGCATTAGCTATTCTTGAAAGTTCTGGTAGAATTCTTTACTAAAACCATCCGGCCCTGGGTATTTTTTAGTTGAGAGTTTTTTGATGACAACTTCTAATATTTCACAGCTTATTGGTCTATTTAAATTGCTCACCTGGTCTTGATTTAGTTTCAGTATATGGTATTTATCTAAAAAATTGTCCATTCTTTTGCTTTTTCCAATTTTGTGGAGTACAAATTTTTGTAGTAAGACCTAATGAGTCTCTGAATTTCCTGTGTCTGTGGTTATGTCCCCTTTTTCATTTCTGATTTTGTTAATTTGGATGTTCTCTCTCTTCCTTTTAATTAGTTTGGATTAGAGTTTGTCAATCTTGTTGATTTTCTCAAAGAACCAGCTTTTTGTTTCATTGATTCTTTGTATTGTTTCCTTTGCTTCTATTTTATTGATTTCAGCTCTCAAGTTGAGTATTTCCTGCCTTCTACTCCTCCTGGTGAGTCTGTTTCTTTTTGTTCTAGAGCTTTCAGGTGTGCTGTTAAGTCAGTAATGTCTGCTTTCTCCGTTTTCTTTACGTGGGCACTTAGTGCTATGAACTTTCCACTTAGCACTGATTTCATAGTGTTTTACAGGTTTGGGTATGCTGTGCTTCATTTTTGTTAAATTCAAGGAAGACTTTGATTTCTTTCTATTTCTTTCTTGACCCAGGGGTGGTTCAGTAGTTGACTTTTCAATTTCTATGAGTTTGTGACTTTCTGAGGATAGTATTGTTGTTAAATTCTAACTTTAATCCCTGGTGATCCAATAAGACACAGGTGGTTACTCCAATTTTTTTTGTATCTGTGGTGGTTTGCTTTGTTACCAAGTATGTGTTCAATTTTAGAGAAGGTTTTATGAGGTTCTGAGAATATGATATATTCTTTTGTGTTTGGGTGGAATGTTCTATAGCTGCCTGTTAAGTCCATTTGAGTCATGACATCTGTTTATTCTCTTATTTCTCTGTTATGTTTCTGTCTGGTTGACCTGTCCATTGGTGAGAGAGGTTTTCAAATCTCCTACTATTAGTATGTGGGATTTGATGTGAGTTTTGAGTTCTAGTAATGTTTCTTTTACATATGTGGGTGCTCTTATATTAGGGACATACATATTCAGGACTGAGACTTCATCTTGACAAATTGTTCCTGTTATGAGTATGAAGTGTCCTTCTCCATCTCTTCTAATTGATTTTAATTTGAAATCAATTTTGTTAGATATTAGGATAGCCACACCCACTTGTTTCTTTGTTCCATTTGATTGGAAAACCTTTTCCCAACTCTTTACTCTGAGGTAGTTTCTGTCTTTGAGATTGAGGTGTGTTTCTTGTAAATGCAGAAGGCTGGATCCTGATTTCATATCCATTCTCTTAGCCTATGTTATTTTATAGGTGAATTGAGTCCATTGATATTAAGCATTATTAATGACCAGTGGTTTTTAACTCCTGTTATTTTTCGGTAGTAGTGTTTGTGTTTCCTTTCTTTGGGTTATGCTGGTGGGGTGTTATCAGTTGTCTGTGTTTTTCTGGGTTTAGTTAGCTTCCTTGCATTAGAGTTTTTCTTCTAGTACTTTCTGTAAGGCTAGGTTTGTGGATATGTATTGTTTAAATATGTTTTTGTCATAGAATGTTTTGTTTTCCCCATCAATGGTGAATGAAAGCTTTGCTTGTATAGTAGTCTGGGCTTGCTTCCATGGTCTCAGTGACTGCAGCATATCTATCTAGGACCTTCTGGCTTTCAGGGTTTCCATTGTGAAGTCGGGTGTAATTCTGATAGTTTGCCTTTATATGTTACTTGACTGTTTTCCTTTGCAGCTCTTAATATTCTTTCTTTATTTTGTATGTTTTGTGTTTCGATTATTATATGGTGAGGGGATTTTTTTGGATCCTATCTATTTGGTTTTCTGTAAGTTTCTTGTACCTTCATAGGGATATCCTTCTTTAAGTTGGGAAAGTTTTCTTGTATAATTTTGTTGAATATATTTTCTGGGCCTTTGAGTTGGAGTTCTCCTTCTTCTATCCCTATTATTCTTAGTTCTACCCCTTTTATTCTTAGGTTTGTTCTTTTCATGATATCCCAGATTTCCTGAATATTTCGTGTTAAGAATTTGTTGTTTTTAATGTTTTCTTTGATCAATGAGTCTGTTTCCTCTATAGTATCTTCAGCATCTGAGATTCTTTCTTCTATCTCTTGTATTCTGCTGGGTATACTTGTCTCAGTAGTTCCTGCTCACTTACCCAGATTTTCCATATCCAGAATTCCATTGGTCTGTGTTTTCTTTATTACCTCTATTTCAGTCTTCAAGTCTTGAACTGTTTCCATCACCTGTTTGGTTGTTTTTATTGGTTTTCTTGGGTTTCTTTGAGGGATTTATTAATTTCTTCCAATTTTTTTGTTTGTCTTCTCCATTTCTTTAAGCGAGATTTTCATTTCTTTAAGGGAGTTTTTCACTTCCTCTTTAAAGGTCTCCATCATTTTCATAAAATTACATTTAAAGTCATTTTCTTCTACTTCTTCTGGGTTAGGATGATCAAGTCTTCCTGTTGTGTGACCGCTGGGTTCTGGTGTTACCATGTTGCTTTTTAGGTTGTCGGAGGAATTCTTGCATTGGCGCCTACCCATGTCTTCCTTCAAATGAGGCCTGTTCTCTTGGTGCTCTCTCTTAATTCCCCCAGTGTTGTAGCAAGCTCTTGGTCCCCTCAGTATTAGAACAAGCTCTCAGCTCTTAGGCAGGGTGTGGTTAGTAGCTTGTGGGGGTCTAGTGGATGGGTTAGGGTTTTGGTGGAGCCCAGCCACAGGAAACTCCCTGCTGGCTGGCTAGAAAACCTGAGGGAGTTGGGGATGGGCCCCTGGGTTTTGTCCTACTGGGGAGGTTCTATAGAGTTGGGTGTCCTGCTGTGTGGCTGATCACTCATCTCTTAAGTCCCCTCAGTATTGGAGCAAGCTGTTTCAGAGTTCCACCAAGGTTGCAGGAGAATAGGCAGGTTTGGGGCCAGGGTGTATCTAGTAGTTTAGATGGTGGCTGGATGGGTTGGGTGGGCGCTAGCCACAGGAAACTCCCTTCAGGCTGGCTAGAAAAGACAAAGGATTTGGGGAATGGCCCCTTGGTTTTGTCCCACTGGTGAGGTCATAGAGAGTGGGGTATCCAGCCATGTGGCTGTTCACTCACCTCTTAAGTCCCCTCAGTATTGAAGCAACTATATTCTATGATAATATATCTCCAACCAAGTAGGTGCCCCTGAGTCTTCTGATGCTCTTCATTTTTATACAAAACAGATACCTCAGTCTTCCACCTTAAAAGCAAATGTTTTGTAGCTTCTTTTTCTTAAATTAAATCTGTCTTTTTTTTCAGGAATTTTATATCCCTTGGGTATTAGGAAGTACCTAGTTACTATAGTCCAATATGGTAAACTAGGATGGACTAATACTAGAGGCAGTTCAGCTCAATTTATTAAAATGCATACAGTCTTTTGGATTATCTCGTTTTGCTGTTTCCTCTAGAACAGCCCTGATCAATGGAAATATGTAAAAATGAACATGAGATTTATCTTTTTATTTTTAATGTTTATGCGAGTATATATGTGGTATATATGTGTGTGTATACATGCATATGTGCACCTATTCAGGGGTGAATGTCAGTTGTATTTGTTACACTCCATGTTATTTTTCACAATATTTTATTAATTCTTCAAGAATTTCATATGATGTATTTTGAACACATTTAACCCCCACTCCCAACTCCTTCCATAACCAGCCTCTCCACTCTCCCTTACCTTTCCACCTAACTTTTGAGATTTCTTCTTTTTTTCTATTTCAAGTCCAGCTTGTATTGTCTAGCTAGTCTTGGGAGCCGGACCTTCTCTGTGAATGTTCAACCTATTAGGTGTTATTCCATTGAAGGATGCTGGCTTTCCTTCTTCCAGCACCCATTTAATGCCAAAAGCCCATCAGCTAGAGATGGGATTTTGTACCTACCACCTCCCATGTTGGTTTCTTTTTTTCTAACTGGAGCTTATACAGGCCTTTTGCATGTTGTTACAATAGCTTTGAGTTCATATGTGTAACTACCCTGTTGTATTTGGAAAACATTCCTTTATTGTTACCAACTACTTCTGGCTTTTACTATCTTCCCACAACATCTTCCACAAAAATCCCTGACCTTCAGGAGGTGTTTGATATTTATGTCCCACTTAAGGCTGAGTACTCCACATTGTCTTATTCTTTGCATGATAACAAGTTCGAGGTTGTCTTAGTTAGGATATTTATTTCTGTAAAGAGTCACCATGACACCAGCAACTCTTATAAAGAAAAGATACAATTAGGTTGGCTCTCATATTTTTAGAGGTCCAGTCCATTCCATTGTCATCATGATGGGGAGCATGGCAGTGTGTGGGCAGACATGGTGCTGGAGGAATAGAGTTCTACATTGTGCAGGCAACAGAAAGTCAACTGAATGTCACACAGAGGGAAGCTTGAGCAAAAGAGACCTCAAAGCCTGCTCCTACAGTGATCAATATCTCCAACAAGGCCACACCTCCTAATAGTGCCACTCCGTTTGGGGGCCATTTTCTTTCAAACCACCAGAGGTCTCTGTGTTAATCTTCATATACTTCAAGGAGAAAGAAATACTCTGAGCTATGAATACAGCAATAAGTCATTAGGATTCATTTTAATACTTTGTCAATTTAGGAAAATAATAGTATTGAGTTCTCCCCAAGGGCCTATCACTTATCAAACCACAAGCTTTTGGACCCTTTAACAGTGTCAGGTATGGCTTCCATGTCTTAGATCCAAGCAGAAAGTAGTTGGTCACTTCAGTAACCTTTGAGTCATTATTACACCAGTGGGCATATCTTGCCAGATCAGTCATTATTGTAGCTTACAGAGTTCATAGTTGGATAAGATTTTGACTGCTTTTATCCCCTAGCAGTATGCATAGAAAATTATTGCACTATGAAAATTAGCCACTATGGATGAAGCTTCCAGGTCAGTGCCAGCTTGATTATTTCCATGTTCTATTACTCAAATGTATGGTGTCTTCAGCAATTGGGTCTTACCATCAAGTTCTAGAGGGTGAACATTAGCATTGGCAATAGCCTATAATGTTTGGCAATCTATGTGATCTTGTTGACTAAGAACTCCAAAATAAGTAACCCATTCCCAGCACTGGGGTTTTAATTTGTTATCTGTGGAATCTAGTAGCAGCATTGATGCTCCTTGTAGGGTAGGGTAACTCCATTTTAATATTCTCTCTCTCTCTCTCTCTCTCTCTCTCTCTCTCTCTCTCTCTCTCTCTCTCTCCTTTCTCCCTTTTATTTCCCAACCCCCCTCTCTGTATGTGTGTGTGTGTGTGTGTATCTTCTATAATATCTTCCACAGTAAAGTAGGTGTCTTAGTGTTCTATTTCTGTGAAGAGACATCATGACCATGGCAAATCTTAAAAAGGAAAATGTTTAATTGAAGCTTGCTTATACTTTCAGAGGTTTATTTCATTGTCATCTTGGTGTGGGGCATGGCAACATGTAGGCAGACTGGTGCTGGAGAAATAGCTAAGAGTTCTACATCTGGATCCACAGGCAGTAGCAAAGAGTGACACTGGGCCTAGCTTTTGAAATCTCAAAGCCTACCCCCAATGACACACTTCCTCCAAGACCACGCCTACTCCAATATGGCCATACCTCCTAATTCCTCTCAAGCAGTGCCACTCCCTGATGA
This sequence comes from Microtus pennsylvanicus, assembly GCF_037038515.1. Lineage (NCBI taxonomy): Eukaryota > Metazoa > Chordata > Mammalia > Rodentia > Cricetidae > Microtus > Microtus pennsylvanicus. The sequence goes on along the minus strand of NC_134601.1, from coordinate 20,117,248 downwards.
CCAAGCATTCAAATATATATGAGCCTATGGGAACCATTCTTACTTAAACAACAATTTTCTACTCCCTGGCCCCCATAGGCTTGTAGCCATATCATAATGCAGAAAATACATTCAGTCCAGCATTATTTTAAAATGTATTCTTCTCTCATACAATTCAATACAACCTGACTGCAGCCTTCCCTCCATCCTCTCCTTACAGACCCCCACCTTTCCTCTCCCCCAGATCCACTCCTCCTCTGTTTCCCTTCATAAAAGAGCAGGCCCCTCAGGAATATCAACCAAACACAGCATAACAAGATGCAACATGACTAAGCACAAACCTTCATATCAAGGCTGGATGAGGCAATTCAGTAGGAGGAAAACAGTCTCCACATATTTCTGAATATTCAAAACTAACATTTACAACTGAGAAAAAACAAGTAACATCTGTCTTTCTGCCTTATCTAGGTTACTTCACTTAGAATGATTGCTCCTAGCTTCATTCATTTGCTTCAGTATGTCATAATTTCATTTTTATAACAGCTATATAATATTCCATTGTGTGAATTGCCACATTTTCTTTATCCATTTGTCTACTGATAGACAATGACATCTAGGCCCTTTTTTGGCTATTGTGAGTAGAGCAGCAATGAACATGAATGCATAGCAGGCATCTCTATAGTATAAAAGAGTCCTTTGGATATATGCCCAAGAATGGTATAACTGGATCATGTGATAGTTCTTGTAGGTCTATTTCTAGCTTTTGAGGAACATCTACATTGTTCCCATAGTGGTTGCCCCAGTTTCTGTGTCTAAAGATCCAAACTCAGATCTTCATGCTTGTACAACTAATATATTACTCAATGATCCATGTACCTGGCCCATAAAAGTCATTTTGATGTGACATTTTCTTTAACTAAAAATACCCCAAAATAATATCATTTAACCTAAGATCAATCAGGCCTATGACCCCTTCAAAGCCAGATAAGTGAAATCTTTTGGAGGAGAGGGGTCTTTTCTCTTGACACATAGCAGCTGAGGATAGCTTGGAGATGCCAACTCAGCCTCTCTGCCCAAACACAAGTTACAGTCCCTTTTAGAACCCCAAACAGGAAATAATAAACTCTGAATGACATATTATGTTAACTTTCCAATTACTAGATCTGGGCCACTGCTTTAACTTGCAGAGCTTCTGTGTCCCAAAGTATTTCCTATTCTTCTCAATTTTACATCAATTACTAAATACATCTGTGAACTTTTTTCACTGCTCTAGCAAAGTCATGACCAAAATATTGACACAGACTTCCTTAATATGTGCTTAACAAAAGCAAACTAGTAAATCCTTATCACCAAAATTTTATGAGTTAGATGCTAATATGAACAACATTTCAACTAAGAACACCAAAACACAGAAGGGTTATAAAGCATTACAAGTCACCCCACAAAAAATAGTTGAGCCAGGGCTCTTGCATCCTATGTGAACCATTATATTATATAATGTGCACAATAGCCACTTTAGCTTGATAGTCATTTCTCAATGGTTAATGTGGTGATTAAATTAATTACAAATCCCTTTAATTGTATTATTATTGAATCTTTATTAAGATACAGAATACTGCATCTTAAGGGAGTTGATGTCATCTGTTCCACTTTGAACAGATAAGCAAAGTGCGAGTTTAGGGGGATATTTACAAGGAAGGGAGTTCATCTGTTATGCTGGCAAAACATAAAAGGTATAAAACAGTCTGACCCACAGGTACACAAGTAATTGAACTGGCTTGAAAAGCAATGTGCAATACAAGTAATTGACAGCCACCTTAGAGCTATGCAGCTGTCATGTTTGCATTGTTTTTTGCCTGAAAACTGACATAGCATATCGTGGAACTTAACACATTACTCACTTCCCAATAGAGAGACATACCTATTTATAGTCAAACTGAAATAACTGGCTCCATACATAGGTGAAGTTGTTTACTTTTTACATATTAAACTGTTAAAAAATATAACAGTACCAGTTATAACTTAATTAATTTTGGCTACTACAGAAGTATTGGTAAAGCATTATGCCATTCTGGTTCATATGTGCAGCCCCATGGATGTGTTTGAGGAGGAGATGACTCAATGATTTGTATGTGATCTGGTTTGCCAGAAAATAGATAATTCAATAAATATCTTTCCTACTCATTCCTACCATATGTTCCATGGCTTTAAATACTTACATGTTCATATTTCAACATTGCCTGCTTCTCCAAACATACAAGGTAATGTGTAGCATTAGAGTTTTCCTAAGTGGATAATTAATAACAATAAATAATTATTTTAAGAATCTAATATAATAGATTAAAGTAAGTTGTTGTTTTCATTGGTAGGTAGATCTGTTGACTCCAATGATTATTCATGGCATCAAGACGCAGGGTGCTCGTCAGAAATTTTCCAGCCTCTACATCTCTCAGTTTATCATCATGTATAGTCTTGATGGAAAGAAGTGGCTGAGTTATCGAGGGAATTCCACTGGAACTTTAAAGGTATGTAATTACTTCTTCCATGAAAGTGTATAAAAACTTTAAAGAGCTTTTGACAGATGCTACAGCTTATAAGCTCCAAAAATGAATTTTCTTCCTATGGGTTAATATGAATGCTTATGGACATACAAACAAAAAAGTTGAACTTTTAATACTTTCATACATGATAGAAATGCAGACATGTATTATGAGAATGTGATTTTCTTAGAGGGGTCTATACATGAAAGACTTTAGTTTATCAGTCAAAACCATGAATGGAGGTTAAGATCTGTCTTTTACGTGAAAGAATGGGAAAACCTTGGAAATTTATCCTCTAGAGGTAAGCTTGAGAAAATTAAACAAACACACTCAAATCCTTAACATTGTTGGCTATACTTCTGTAATTTTACATCCCTGATTAGCTGTACCAGAAATGTATCCCAATTCTTTCTTTCTATGTTCCTTCCATTTTGTCCATTTTTACTTAAATGACTACTACTTCAATGCAAAGTTCCATTCCCTCATACTCAGTCTATAATATTCTCCATATGCTGAGGATATAGGTGGATATGACACAGAAGCTAAGGAGAAGAGTTACAGAGTTGTAGTGACAAGTGCCAAAATATCACTTGGCATGCAACAAAAACACCCCAGTGGCACTTATTGTATTTATAAGATACATAATGCTGACAAGACCTGGTAAACAGAAAACAGTAATTGCTCTAATGTGTTGTGTTTCACACATAGAGATACACACAAATAAGCCTGCTTTGTTCTTGAAATGGAATTGTATCCCATGTTTAATATGTTTACTATTGGTTTTAAGCAAATACTGTTTATTATGTATAAAATGTTTCCTTCTGACCATGCATATTAGTATACACCTTTAATCCTAGCACTTGGGAGACAGAGACAGTTGAATCTCTATGGATTCAAGGCCAGACTAGTCCACATAGCTAGTTCTAGACAGGGCCAGAGCTACATATTAAGAATTCTTCTCAAAAAAATCTTCAATTTTGCCGGGCGGTGGTGGCGCACGCCTTTAATCCCAGCACTCGGGAGGCAGAGGCAGGCGGATCTCTGGGAGTTCGAGGCCAGCCTGGTCTACAAGAGCTAGTTCCAGGACAGGAACCAAAAAGCTACAGAGAAACCCTGTCTCGAAAAAAAAAAAATCTTCAATTTTTATATTGTTGGTAATTACAATTGAATTTTATCAAATACTTTGCTAGCACTTACATCCCTATCTTTTCATACAAGATGTTTTGAGCATGTGTTTTTCCTCTCCCAACTCTTCTTAGATCCTCTCACCTCCCTCCCTACCAAACTATGCATTCTCTCTTTATCTCTCCTTCTCTTACAAAAAGAAACACAAAAATGAAAGTCAAAACAAAGCCAGGCAGTGGTAGCACACCCCTTTAATCCTAGCACTCAGGAGGCAGGCAGATCTCTGTGAGTTTGAGGCCAACCTAGTCTATATATCAGTTTCAGCACAATCAGGGCTGTTATACAAAGAAATCTTATCTCTAAAAAATCAAAGCAAAGAAAGATCAATAAGATTTTTTAAATGCCAAAATGAAACACACACACTCAAAAAATATAAAGTTCATTTTGTGTTGGACAACTTATCTTGAGTATGGGTTCTGCCCTGAGGATAGTTATTATATTGAGTGACATTCCCATAGGAGAAAACTAACTTTCCATTTGCCAGCAGATATAATTTGCACAGCTTTTTGGTTAGGGGTAGGGCCCTGTATCCTCTTCTCCCTCTCAGTGATGGAACTCCATCTGGCTTGAACTTGTGAAGGTCTTGTGCGTGCTACAAAAACATTTTCTTTGAGCTAATATGTTCATTAGTCCTTTTGTGTCTGTAAGATACTGTTTCCTTGGAGTCATCCATTACCTCTGGCTCTTACAATGTTTCCTCTTCCATGTAGATTCCTGAGCCTTGAAGGAAGGGGTTTGATAAAGATACCCCATTTAGGACTGAGTGCTTCAAAGTCTTTCACTCTCTGCATTGTCCAGTTGTGAATCTCTGTGTTAGTTTCCATCTATTACAAGAAGCTTCTCTGATGAGGCTTGAGCAAGGCACTGATTTGTGGATATAACACTATGTCATTAATAATCATTTGTAGAAGGAAGTTTTTGCTCTGCCTGGTCCCATGCCGCTGGGGTCAGTTTTTCTACTGAAGTAGCCAGTGAGGGGCTGGACCAGCTCTCTGGTGCCCAGGTCACAAGGGCAGTTCTCCTATGGCCCCCAGTGGTAACACAAGCCACAGACATCAACACAGATCCCAGATACAGTAGCGACAAGGACCCAGACATGGCCCTCTGCTGTAGGTTGGGTCAAGACATCACTATGGCCCTGGGTGGCAGTGCAGGCCACTCAGATAATATGACCCTGGAGTCAGTGGGGCTCTCTGACACCAACATGGCCTGAGGTGGCAGCCCAGACCACAGGCATCCACATAGCCTTTGGTGGTAACACCAAGCACAGACATCAACACAGACTCTAGCTGAAGTAGGTCCACAGAATCAGACATGGCCCCCAGTGGCAGCATATAACTGGGACATCACATGGCCCCTTTTAGCAGGGTAAATCACCCATATCAGTCTGGTCCTTACTGCCTGTAGACAAAGATTGCACTTTCATTTCCCGGACACCCAGACCCAAATAATGACACAGAAACTATATTAATTACATCACTCTTTGGCCAATGGCTCAGGCATATTTCTAGCTAGCTCTTACATATTAAATTAACATATTTTTATTAATCTATGTATTATGAGGGTGTGGCTTACCACTAATGTTGTGGTATATTTTTCCTTCAGCAGCTGCATGGCACCTCCTTGATGCCACCTACTCACTCTATCTTTGTCTAAATTTCCCACCTGACTTTACTCTGCTAAGCTATTGATCAAAATAGCATTATTCATCAACCAATAAAAGCAACACATACACAGAAGGACATTCCCACATCAACTACTATTGCATCTTTATTTAAGCTTCTCTCCTCCGTGCATGAACCGTTCTAGGCCTCCTTCTCTCTCATTGCTCAACAACATACCTGTTCACTGTGGCGGTGCCCATCACCCCACTGGACTCTGTCCACTCAGACCACAGGGCACCGGGTCTGATGTTGTTTCTATTTCATTGATTTCACCCCTGAATTTAGTTATTTCTTGCCATATACTCTTTTTATTATTTCTTTTTGTTTTTCTAGAGCATTCAAGTGTTTTGTTAAGTTACAAATATTAGATCACTCCATTTTTTTTTGATGGAGATACTTAGTGTTATGAATTTGCCTCTTAAAACTGCCTTCATTGTGTCCCATACGTTTGGGTATGTTTTGTTTTAATTCTCATTCAATCCTAAAAAGTTTTTAATTTCTTTCTTGATTTCTTTTTTCATTTGATTTATAATAGTTCTTCTCATATAATATATACTGATTATGGTTTCACCTACCATTATTCCTTTCAGTTTCTCCCTACTTTCCCTCCCATATGGATCATCCCCTTTCTGTCTCTCCTTAGAAAACAAACAGGCTTCTAAGGGATAATAATAAAATAAAATATAAAAAGATAAAACAAAAAGTAACTCATTGGAGTAGGACAAAACAAACAAACAAAAGGAAAAGAGACCCCAAAAAGGCACAAGTAAAGGATATAGACACAGAGACCCATTCCTTTGCAATCTTAAGAATCTCATAAAAATATAAAACTATAAGGAATCCTATATGTGTAAACAACCTGTACAATTAAAAAAGAGAAATAATATATGTATATGTATACATAATTAAAATAAAATGTTTTAAAGCCCTATAAAATCATGATGAGATAAGGAATCTCCAAAGATGCCTTGAGTTTATTTTCTGTTGGCCACCTACTGCTGGGGATGCAGACTACTTTTAAGAACAGTTTGTTTGGGAAGGAAGTGGGAACTGGGATTTTTATGTAAAATGAAAAAAGATTGTTTATTTTATAAATTTTTTTTAAAAAATTAAAAAGAAAGGATCCTAGATTTTGCCTCACAACTAAAAAAAAAATAGTTTGTTTCCCCAGTGAGACTCCCTTGGAGTAAACTAAATTTTCATTTGCAAATGATTATCAGTTGGAGATAGCTTCTTGGTTAGGAATGGAGGCATGTCTACTTCTCCTTTCAGCTCTAGTTTCTCATCTCATTCAGACCTCTTCAGACCCTGTGCATGCTGCCCCAGTCTCTGTTAGTTCATATGAGCTTTGATCCTGTTGATTTGGAAAGCCTTGTTTTCTTGGAGTCCTCCATCCCTCTGTCTTTTTCACCTTTTCTGCCTTCTCTTTGGCAGCATTTTTGGAGCCCTGAATGGAGGGATTTAATGGAGACATCCCTTTTAGGGCTTAGTATTCCACAGTTTCCTATTCTCCCCAATTCTCTCACTGTGTGGGTCTCTATTCCTGTTCTCATCTGCTGCAAGAGAAAGCTTCTCTGATGGTGGCTGAGCAAGGCACTGATATATTAGTAAAGCAGAATATTATTAGGAGGCATTTTATTTTATTCATTGATCCATTGACAAACACCTAAGTTGTTTCCAGTTTTTGGCTATTATGAATAGAACAGCAATGAACATGTTTGACTGTAGTGGCATTTCATTTGTATTTTAATAAATAAAGCTTGCCTGAAATTTATAAAAGTAAAACAGTCACACTGGCCAGCCTTACAGACCAGGCAGCAATGATGCACACCGTTAATCCCAGTAGTCACACTATCTTGCCTTAGAAACCAGGCGGTAGTGATGCATGCCCTTAATCCAAGAACTAGAGAGGATTATAAAATGGGAGGAGACAGTTCTCAATCTCCATTTCATTCTGAGGTTTCTGGGAGGCAGGATCAACATTTTCAGACTGAGGTAGAGGTAAGAGCCAGTGGCTGGCTGTTTTGTTTTGCTAGTCTTCAGGTTGAACCCCAATATCTGCCTCTCAGTATTTATTACTCGTGTTCAGTTGACCATAAGTTTCTGTGGAAGGATGAAGAGTCCTTTGGGTATATGGCCAAGGGTGGTATAACAGGATCTTTGATATAGATCATTTCCCGTATTCCTGAAGAATTTCCATACTGATTACCATAGTGGTTATACCAGTATGCACTCCCACCAACAATGCATGAATGTTCAATTCATTCTATACCCTTGTCAGCATGAGCCATCATTTGTTTTATTGATCTTAGTCATTCTTAATTATAGAAGATGAAATCTCAAAGTAGGTTTGATTTGCATATTCTTGATGACTATGAATGTTGAACATTTCTTTTTCCTTGTCTCCATTTGAGTTTCCTCTATTAAGAATTCTCTGTTAAATCAGTACCCCATTTTTAATTGGGCTGCTTCCTTGATCTCTAGTTTTTTGAGTTCTTTATATATTTTGGATATTATTCCTCTATTGACATGTACTTAATAAAAAATTTTCCCATTCTGTCGTATACCACTGAGAAGAAGGTATATTCTTTTATGTTTGGATGCAATGTTCTATAGATGTTTATTAAATCCATTTGAGTCATAACATCTGTTAGTTCCCTTATTTCTCTGCTAAGTTTCTGTACGGCAGACCTGTCCAGTGGTGAGAATGGAGTGTTGAAGTCTCCCACTATTAGTGTGTAGGGTTTAATGTGTGATTTAAGCTTTAGAGGTGTTTCTTTTACGTACAGCAGTGCCCTTGTATTTGGGGCATAGATGTTCAGTATTGAGATTTCTTCTTGATGGATTTTTCCCGTGACCAAATAGAAAATGTTCTTCTTTGTCTCTTTTGATTGATTTTTGTTTGACGTCTATTTTGTTAGAATAGCTATATCAGCTTATTTCTTAGGTCCATTTATTTGGAAAATTTTTCTCAGCCCTTTACTCTGGGGTCTGTCTTTGAGGTTGAGGTATGCAGCAGGACTGAAAAAGTGGTGCCAGTATTGAGATATAAGATGTATCACCCCAAAGTTGTGATGGCTACCCAAGGCTCTCTATTGGAAATGGCAGCAGTTGGGCCAAAGGACCCTGGACCTTGTTGGTCATCCATGGACATACTAAGGAGGTTGATTGGAGGATGGTTTGGGTTTGGTATCCCCATGTTCTTCATAGCATGGGGTCATTCAGTGTCCCAATGTCATTTCTGATGGCACCTTGGACATGGTCTGGGTGGTTTCCAAGGATTTGGATAAGTCTGACCAACTGACCCTCCTGACCACATTAATAGCAAGGATGTAAAGGTTCTTGGGCTTTTGGAGAGGAGGGAGCCTGGGATTCTACTTTGGCCAGTTGAGAGGCCTTAGCCATCATCAGCTATTTTTGTTTAAAATCTTTTTCATCTCTTTCATGACATACCTTAAAGGCCACAGCTAAGGCTTCTGCCTGTGATGTCAGGGATCCTCTCTTAAACATATAAGTTTAACCTTATTATCTGGGAAACTCTAGGAAAATAAGGAGGTCATAAGGAGTTGTTTTCCATCTGAGGTCTCAGGATCCAGGTTGGTATGTTGTAAGAGGGCCTCTGTAAGGTGGTTGAGGAATTGAGATGGGTTTTAATATCTTTCCTGGATGACCTTGTAGTCCCTTTTATAATTTACTGTTTTAAGGGCAGCCCTGTGAAGACCAGCTAGGAATGGGGCTGGTGCAGGAGATTTCATAGCAGAGTGGGAATGAGTAGCAGGAGGACTAAGAGCTGTTAGTGGGCCAAAAGTGGGTGCCAGGGAGAGCTGACCTGGACAACCTGTCACTGAAGAAGGAGAAAGGGAAGTTGAAGGTACCAGAAGAGAGGTGTAGGCAGAGACTGCTCATTTGTTTCCTGGCTGCCCAGACCCAAATAATCATACAGAAACTATATTAACTACAACTCTGCTTGGCCAATCACTTAAGCATATTGCTATCTAGCTCTTATATCTTAAATTAACCCATTTCCATTATTTTGTATTTTACCAGGAGGCTCATGGTTTACCAGTAAGGATACAGGGTCTCTGTCTCCTTTGGCAGGTACATGGCATCTCTCTGACTCCACCTAATCTTTCTTTCTATACATCTCTGTTCAGATTTTCTGCCTGACTTTACTCTGTTAAGCCATTGACTAAAAGCAGCTTCTTTATTAACCAAATGGCAATAAAACATATTCGCAGCATACAGATGGGAATCCCATATCAGAGAGGGAGCTGTGGACTTTTGTTTATAAGAGAGAGACTTATTAGCTGGATCAAAGGTAGTAGTAGATTCATCCTGTTCTGACTTCATAGCTAGCAGGAACTGGGTGGAGGAACAGGAGGCACAAAGAGAAGGCTTGGAGCAAAAGTTAGAGAAAGTTTTAACAAAGAGTGTCTCATTCCATTTCCCCAATCACTCACAATAGTTGTAAAAGTCCCAAATAATATTGGGATCTAGTGTGCCATTCAGCGGCCATTTAGATTGTTTATCTAAGGGATATTGGGGTCAAACTTTATTACAAAGGCGAACAAGTTTAGGGCCTTTCAAATCAGGTGTAAAGTGTAAAGGTTTGAGATTTTCTAGGAGGCATCCCAAAGTGAATGGGAGGGTATGGAATGCTGAGTTCCCAAGGATGAGGGAGGATAGGGAAAAGGTCACTGCTACCTGTAGTCGTGAGAATACTCTGGACTCAGGGAGGACTGAATGAGAACCAAGCCATTCAGAGGGTCATCACCCAATTCAACAGGGGTCAAATGTAGCAAGCTTAGCCTGGCTAAGCCTATGAGAGACTTGGGTGCCTGGTACCTGGGCTTCCGCAGAGATGAGAAGGTGAGAGAAAATTGAGTTCTAGGAGGAAGATCTCATTCTTAGGAAAAGGACTGGGAAAATGAGGCTCTTGTGGATTTTCCTGAGGAGGATAGGAGAAGACAGGAAGGGATGCTATAACCCAATTTGGCCTAAGGAAACTGCCTGATTGCAGCTCCAAGGGTAGGCAGTATGGTTAGGTGAAGAGGGCCAGCTGTAGCCTTGAAGACTGTGGCTGGGGGTACCTCCACTTAGAGTACTAGAAGGTAGCCAGACACTCAATGGTTACTTCCTCAGACCCAGGGAAACTTTTACCTTGACCAAAGAGGAAACTCACCTAATTGATGCTATTGGATGGAATGCTGAGCGATCAATGAGCCAGAAGATGAGTCTGTTGTAGATGGACTGGAGTTAAGGAATAGGGTTCCAGTGATGCTCAGACCCCAGGAGGAGAGCACAGACCTCAAGAGAGTCTATCCTGGGTTTTGGCACCAAAATGTAGGGGAATGTGTTACAGCTGTGGAATTGCAGATATATCCTGACTTACTGCAAAGCCCAGCTATACTTAGAGTCACAATAAGACAACTCTGGAGGCTGGAGCCACAATAGGACAGCTCAGCCCTGGAGAACAGGTGTCCTGACCATCAGGAAGCCAGGCTATCTGAAGCTGGGGTGTGGTGGGGGATGGTCTCTCAGCAGGATATAGGGATCCTGTTCTTCTCCTGGAGAGCTGCTACAGTTGAGCTCTGTCTGTTCCCTTTTGAGAATGTCCTAACAGAGCTATCCACCTTTTTTCCAGCGCAAGATGTTATTTCTTTTGCTAACACTTGGCTAAAGGAGAAGCCCCTGAAGAAATGTTGCAATCTCCTCTGACTCTAGTGAAAAGTTGTTACTTTTTCTGCTCCGCCTTGCTCACCCCCCCCCCCCAAGCATCCAGCAAGGTTCTTCCGTTCTGCTCCACCTTGCTCGGCTCCCATGAGGGAGCATCTCAGCAAAGTTTTTCAGCTCAGTCCCCTAAGGGATGTCCCAGATAGGTTCTTCTATCCTGTGCCTGCGAATGAAGATCATCACCCAAGACTCTTTTGAGAAAGATTTATTTGGGAAGGAGTCCAGAAGAGTGACTGCCTCTGCCCTAGGAGGGATGAATAGTGGCCTCTAACTGAACAGGCAGAGGGGCTTATTTTATTTAGGACTTCTTAGGAAAGAGTGGGGTTTTCCCAGGGAGAAGAGGGATTGGTTAGTTTTCCCTGCTCAGGGATTGGTTAGTCTTGTTGGTCAGGAGTAGAGGTGGCTCAGATTTCATGGCCAAACTGTGTTTCTTTCACTGGTCCTTTTTAGCCTTTTGACTCTAATTTTAAGACCAGGGCTTATTTCTTTCATTAGCTCTAATTCTAGGAAGAAAGTGTGTTTCTTTGGCACTGGTTTCAGAGTCAGGGCTTGTGTCCTGGGTTCAGGGATAAAGATGTTTCTTTCCTTGGCTCAGATGCAGGGTGTGACTTATTCAAAATGAAATTAGTGTTACTTATACCTCTTCATATTCCTTCCGTCTACCCTGCCTTATTACCCATTCCAACCCAAATGTTTTTCAATAGAAATTAGGAAACATATTTATTTAAGGCAAAACAAAAAACACAACATATGTGGGCTGTAGATAACACAATTTTTTCAAAGTCCTTTTTATTTTAAATTTTTATTCATTTTACATACCAACCAAAATTCCCTCCCTCTACTCCTCCAACTATCCCCCCAACCAACTCCTTATCCACTTTTCTAAAAGGGTAAGGCCTCTAATGGCGAGTCAACAAAGCCTGGCACATTAAGTTGAGGTAGGACCAAGCCCCTCCTGGCTGCATCAAGGTTGAGCAGCTCATGAACCAGGGATAGATCCTGGTCCCACTGCCAGGGGCCCCTCAAACAAACCAAGCTACACAGCTGTCACCCACATGCAGTGGGCCTAGTTCAGTCCCATACAGGTTCCCCAGCTGTTGCCCTGGAGTCCATGGGTTCCCACAAGTTCTCTCTGTGTCTCTGTGAATTTCTATGCCATGATCTTGACACCCCTTGCTCATACAATCCCTCCTCTCTCTTTGACTAGATTTCCAGAGCTTGGTCTGGTGCTTGGCTTTATATCTCTGCATATACTTCCATCAGTTACTGGATGAAGGTTCCATGATGACAGTTAGGGTAGTCACCAATCTGATTACAGTGGAAGACCAGTTCAGGCTCCCTCTCCACTATTGCTAGGAGTCTTAGCTGGGGTCATCCTTATGGGTTCCTGGGTGTTTCCCTAGTACCAGTTTTCTCCCTAACCCAATAATGGCTTCCTCTATCAAGATGTCTCTTTCATTGCTCTCCCAATCCATCCCATTCCCTCATATTCTCACCCCCCATCCCTTCCCTTCTACCATCCCCAACCCTCAGTTTACAAAGGAGATCTCATCTATTTCCCCTCCCCAGGGTAATCCATGCATCCCTCTTAGGGTTCTCCTTGTTACCTAACTTCTCTGGACTGTGGGTTGTGGTCTGGTTATCCTTTGCATTACATCTAGTACTTGTCTTTCTGGGTCTGGGTTACCTCACTCAGGACAATTTTTTTCTAGTTCCATTCGTTTGCCTACAAATTTCGTGATGTCATTGTGTTTTTACAACTGAGTAATAGTCCATTGTGCAAATATACCACATTTTCTTTATTCATTCTTCAGTTGAGGGATAGCTAGGTTGTTTCCAGGTTCTGGCTATTAGGAATATGCTGTTATGAACATGGTTGAGCAGGTGTCCTGTGGTATGATTGAGCATCCTTTGGATATATGCCCCAAGAGTGGTAATGCTGGGTCTTGAGGTAAATTGATTCCCAATTTTCTGAGAAATCACCATACCGATTTCTAAAGTAGTTGCACAATTTTGCACCCCCACCAGTAGTGGAGGACTGTTCCCCTTACTCTGTATCTCTCCAGCATCAGTTGTTATCAGAGATTTTAATCTTAGCCATTCTGACAGGTGTAAGATGGAATCTCAGAGTAATTTGATTTGCATTTACCTGATGACTAAGGATGTTGAGCAATTCTTTAAATGTCTTTCAATCATTTGAGATTATTCTGTCAAGAATTCTCTGTTTAGCTCTGTACTCCATTTTTAAATTGAGTTATTTGGTATTTTGATGTCTAGTTTATTGGGTTCTTTATATATTTTGGAGATCAATCCTCTGTCAGATTTGGGGTTGGTGAAGACCTTTCCCATTCTGCAGGCTGTCATTTTGTCTTATTTACCATGTTCTTTGCCTCAGAAGCTTTTCAGTTTCAGGAGGTCCCATTTATTGTTTGTTGCTCTCATTATCTGTGTACTGGTGTTATGTTTAAGAAGTGGTCTCCTGTGCCAATGCATTCAAGCGTACTTCCCACTTTCTTTTCTATAAGCTTCACTGTAACTGGATTTATGCTGAAGTCTTTGATTCACTTCGACTTGAGTTTTGTGCATGGTGATCGATAAGGATCTGTTTGTAATCTCCAACATGTTGACATCCAGTTATGCCACCACCATTTGTTAGAGATGCTTTAATTCCCAAAGTCCAGTTGAAGAGCGGAAGGAATGAGAATATGAGCAAAGAGGTCAAGACCATGATGGGTACACCCACTGAAACAGTTTACCTGAGCTAATGGGAGCTCACCAATACCAGCAAGAGTGGGAAAAAACAAGCATAGGACCAAACTAGTCCCTCTGAATGTGGTTGACAGTTGCATGGCTGGGGCAGACTGAGGGGCCACTGGCAGTGGCACCAGGATTTATCCCTACTGCTTGTACCTACTTTTTGGGATCCTATTCTCTTTGGATGTATACCTTGCTCAGTCTAGATATATTAGGGAGGGCCTTGGGCCTTCCACAAAGCAATGTGCCTTACCCTCTCTGAGGATTAAGAGGGTGTGTAGAGAGAATGGGAGGAGGGGAGGAAGTGGGAACTTGGATTGTTTTTTTTAAAAAAAAAACTATTTTTTTAAAAAAAATGCTTTAATTTTACCATTGTACAGTTTTGGCTTCTTTGTCAAAAATCAGGTGTTCATAAGTGAGTGGATTGATGTCAGAGTCTTTAATTTGATTCCATTGGTCCATATGTCTTTTTTAAATCAGCTTTCATTTTTTTATTCCTATATGTGAATTTTTTCTTTCAATTTTATTTATTTTATTTTACCTACCAACCACAGTTTCCCCTCCCTCCATTCTTCCCATTCCCTCTCTCACCACCCTTCTACCCACCCCACCCCCATCCACTCCTCCATCTCCATTCAGAAAGGGTAAGGTCTCCCTTTGAAATCAACAAAGCTTGGCATATCAAGTTGAGGCAGGACCAAGCTCCTACAAGGCATCCCACCATAGGGAATAGCTTTCAAAGAGCCAGCTCATGTGTCAAGGACACATCCCACTGCTAGGAGTCCCACAAAAGACCAAGCTAAACAACTGTCACCCAGATGCAGAGGGCCTAAATTGGTCCTATGCCAGTTCCCTAGCTGTCGGTTCAGAGTCTGTGATCTCCCACAAGCTCAGGTCAGCTCTCTGTGTTTTCCTGCCATGTTATTGACCACCCTTGCTCATATAATCCTTCTTCCCTCTCTTCAACTGGATTCCCAGAGCTCCTGGCAGAGGAGACACCGTAATTAGGGTGTTGAACATTTTTAAAAATGTCTCTCTGGAATTTATGTTTCATTTTTTGAGAACTCTTGATTTAGTTGCATACTGCATTTTTAAATTAAGGTTTTTCATTCTTTTTTGGTGGTTTTTAAATTTCCTTTTTTTAAAAATTTTTTGACAGGGTCTCACTATATAACCCTGGCTGGCATGAAACTCATTATGCAGACGAAGCTAACTTCTAAATCAATAGTTCTCAACTTTCCTAATGCTGTTATCCTTTAATACAATTCTTCATGTTGTGGTAACCCTAACCATAAAATTATTTTATTGATGCTTCATAACTATAATTTTGCTAATTTTATAAAATATAATATAAATATCTGATATGCAGGATATCCAATTTGCAACCCCAAAGGGATTGTGACCCACAAGTTGAGAAGCACTCCTCTACTTCACAGTCATCTGCCTGTCTCTGCCTCCAGAATGCTAGAATTAAAGGGGGGAACACTGGCTGTTTGTTTTCTCCAAATATAAGTGGGTTTTTTTGGTTTGTTTTTTTTACTTAGTTGTGCAGTCAGGATACTAAACATCTGCCTTACTAATAACATTCCATCAGGAAGAAGAGAGCAGACAAGAAGTAGGGACAAGCTATAAACTTCAAGGCCCAACCCCCAGTGACTTACTTCCTGCATCAAGGTTCTACTTCCCAAAGTTCCTGAAATATTCCAAAACTGTTCCACCTGTCTGGGACCAAGTGTTCCAAACATAGATGCTTATGAAGGACATTCACATTCAAACAACAAGAGCTCAGTACTTTATAAATACAAAATATTTATCTAGTTCATACTTCTAAAGGTTCAGTGTCATGGCATTAGTTTCTATGCAGCTCTGTCGAGATCCAGATGGCAAATTAGGACCACAATAGTAGAAGCATCTATGAGAGGGAAAGATTATATGGCAATATAAGAAATTAGAGAATCATTCAAGATGAGGCTTTCTCTTTTATGACAACTTAATCTTTTATGAGAAAAATAATTCCACAAGAACTACCTCAATTCCTTTTGAAGACAATGCCCCCCAATGTCCTACCATGTTCTTTCTCTTTTCTCTATTGCCCCCCCTTCCCTCTCATCTCACTGTGTATCTCTGGCTGTTCTGGATTCCCTAAGTGGAAGTAGACCAGGACAGCTTCAAACTCAGAGATCTGTTAACCTCTGCCTCCAGAGTGCTTGAATTAAAGATATGTAACATCATGCCAGACTTAGGTTCTATCCCTTAAAGAGCCTACTATTAAGGGAGAATTGGAGACTCACTTCAACCCTTTGTGGTATGGCCTAAGGTTAGGGACATCTTTCCTAGAGTACCTTCTCAGATAAAAAAAAAGAGACCAGAAGAAATGTTAAGGAAACTTTTAATGAAGCCATAGTGTAGGGAAAGGATATTATATCTTGCAAGAAAGAATAAGGCAAGCCATGTAGGAAAATAGCAAAGAACCAAGTTGTATCAAGTCTTTTTTTATTAAGAGTTTTATTGAAATAGGCCTGAAATTGCATTCTGCTGAGGATAACGTGGTTGATGGGTGTGAAAACTGTATTCTATCTCCTCAGGCTACCTAAGGAATAAATTAACTTTATTCTATTGCTTCTGGTGTAATTTTGCAGTCAGTTAAAGGATGTTCTATGTGGTTCAAAACTCAGCATGGATGTTTGAGATAGGATACGGTTAACCAAACTTAATTGCTACAAGTTTGCCTTTCAGCTACTGCTAGTTTGGGGCTAGAAAGAAATGGATAGTTATATTACTTGTCATTAGTCCACCCTTTAGTTTTGTGGCTAACTTAGGCCTCCAAATTACTCTTCTACTTCATTTCTTAAACAAGCAGTAAAAAGTAATTTGAGAGCCGGGCGGTGGTGGCGCATGCCTTTAATCCCAGCACTCGGGAGGCAGAGGCAGGCGGATCTCTGTGAGTTCAAGGCCAGCCTTGTCTACAAGAGCTAGTTCCAGGACAGGAACCAAAAGCTACAGAGAAACCCTGTCTCAAAAAATCCAAAAAAATTTTTTTGAGGATTGCTTAGTAATACATTGACCTTTGAAAATTTTAAGATGCTCCTCTCCCAGTTCTCTAATTCCTTGCCTACCCATCATGAAGATGCTGTGTTAGAAACTTAGATGGGCATTTTTCTATCTTTCCACAAGATCAGAATTTATTGAATAAATAAATTCTGAAGTTATATTGGTTTTATTGACTATGGTTTGGCAAGTAGTTCCAATTTACCTTGATAATTGGTTATTGGAAAATGGTTCTTTTATTTCTATCTTAATTACTAATATTAATTATTGGTTATTAATCTTAATAGTAACATTAATTATCAAGGGAAAATATTGATACTTCACACAATAATAAACAAACACGAAGATTACATAATGACTGAAAAGGGTTAAAGAGATTGCAGAATTCAGAGATACCATTTTGAAGTTATAGAAAGAGGCCTGTTCATTCTCCAAGGAAGTCTGTAGGGGACCAGATAAGAAGTCGTATGAAGCACGGCACAGAGCTGTTCTCAGTTGCAGAAATGTCAGATGCAGTTACGGGTGATAAGACATTTCCACTGTGAGTTTTACTTTGGCTAAGTGTCACAGGCAGAAGAAACTGGAAACTGCATTACTGCTTGAGCTCAGAAACAGAGGCAGAATCTTTTGATGTAGCAAATTTCCTGGACAAGGCTCATGACAAGTGATCTCTGACTGGTTAGTGTGTGTTGCGGGAGGTCCTTCTGCTCCTCCAGCCTATAGCTGCTGAGATACCAGTCCATTGGGGCGTGGTCTCTCTTCCTTTAAAAAAGCGGCTACTTCCTTTCTCGCTCTCTTCGCTTCCTGCTCCATTTCTGGTGACTAGACTCCTTCCTGATTGCACAGAGGGCTGTTGTCTGGGATGGTTATCTGTAAGTTTTTTCCCCTTTAAATAAATACCACCCTATTAATCATAATTCCAAACTGGTGTGGCATTGTTTGTGACTTACGCCTTCAAGTGTGCCTACCATACGTTGGTCTTGAGGTGCTCCTTCTTTTACAGTCCCAAGTGATGGGTTCTATGAGGTAGAATTGATAAATTCATGTGGCTGGTGTTTCTGGTATGACTTAATACATTTGGAGATATTATTTACTAGTGTAAATAATCATTTTATGCCTCTTGATATTCTGTCAATTAGTGGTTGTCACTTGTGTAAACAAAATATATAGTCATTATCTCTTGGTTCTTACACTCAAAATGGAATAGTTCAGGTCAAGGCTGTTGCTTTCTTTATCAAATTGAATAATTTAAGACAAAGGCAGGCCAACTTATTATCCTCTCTACCATACTCAGGATCAGTCCTACAACACACAAAACTTTAAGAAAAAGCTCACCCAAACCATAGCTACTTGTTACTAGAAAAACTGATGAAAATGGCCCTTCCAAGGTACTTGGGTGGATAAGGCTAGTGTTAGGACTACACATGAGTGAAATTGGATCTGAGTCCAAAAATGGAATTCTGCTTCTCGGTGTATATCCAGGATTACAGGCAGCAGGCTGATATCAAAAATCTATACTTGGTGCTTTTATAGTGTTTCTCAGCCTCCTATGTGCATACCAAAATGTCCATAAATGTCTGCCAAATTGTTGTTCCTGTGAAATGAGAGCTATGTATCCATTATTTTACCAGCTTATTGGTATAACTATTCAAACACTGCCTTTCTGATTGCTCTCAGGTGATAGATACTATGCTGGAGTTACAAAGTTCTAATGGCTTCATCAACTTTTATGAGGTACCCAAGGTAGAAAACCACAGACCAAACCGAACTACCTTGTTTCAGTCTTTGGGGGGGGGGGGTAATTTTTTTTTCATTTTAATTAATTAATTTATTTATTTATTAAAGATTTCTGTCTTCAGTCTTCTTGGTGCTTTAAAAAAGTCTTCATGTATATCATCTATCTAGTCAGCATATGAAAAAATGTCAGAGGCAAAATTAGAAGGAAAATGTAAATAGAACAACATTCTTTACACTTTATATTTACTTTCCAAATATTTCTGATAATTTATTCTAATAGGTCTTCTTTGGCAATGTGGATTCATCTGGGATTAAGCACAATAGTTTTAATCCTCCAATTATTGCTCGGTATATCCGTTTGCACCCTACTCATTCTAGCATCCGCAGTACTCTTCGAATGGAGTTGATGGGCTGTGATTTAAGCAGTAAGTGCCAAATCATCCCATATTATTTTATTTTTTTCATCAACCATGAGTAGAATATCTGTTTTAGTTATCCTGAGACTGTGAGGAGGGATTTTTATCACAGAATAGAGGACTGTCAGTGATTAAAAACAAAACAAACAAAACAATCCAGCATAGTCCTAAAATAAACAACAACAACAAAACCAGAGTTTGTTACTATAGTTATACTAACCATAGGGTTCTCCAAAAATAGTCATCTCTTATACTTTTATCAATAAGGAAATTGAAACCAAGCAGAGCTAATCAGAACTGACCAGAAAATCTGGGCATTTTAGCAATAATAGGAATTGTGTAAAAGTGGATGCCTGAAAATTATCATGATAACATTATATAGAGAGGATTCAATGCAGCCCAGTGAAGCCTATGCTGCAACCTACCCATGTGACAACATTGCAATTTTATTTCTTTTAGGTTGTAGCATACCACTGGGAATGGAGAATAAAGTAATATCAGATACACAAATTAATGCCTCATCCTACTTCACCAATATGTTTGCCAGTTGGTCTCCTTCACAAGCTCGACTTCATCTCCAGGGAAGAACTAATGCCTGGAGACCTCAGGTAAGAACAACCTATTTACCACTTAACTAATAAAAATAGATAATAGAGCCTTGGAAAATAGGAGAAGCCTCGTTTTTCATAGGTATTTCTGTTCACGGTTCCTATAAAGAATGTTTAGGGAAGTCAACGATGCCTCACAGGCGTATATATCATGATTTTACACAGCATTCACTGAAGACAGAAATGATCATTAATGAACTATCTGGAAGAAAAGAATTTCTGTATGTAGTACTGGTATGTAGTACTGTGAAAACAGCCTGATAGATAAAGTTCAATCCAGAGTTTGGGTATTACATTGCCAGACTTTATATTCTACTAGATATGGTTCCTTAATTCATTCAGCACTTACTAGAATCCTATTAAGTGGATGACCCAAGAAGATTAAAAAAGAAAAGAATTATGAAAAATTTGACCCTCATGATTATTAGTCAAATAAAGGAGGCAAACAAACAATTATATAGGGAGATAAGTAATGTAGTATGGTTAAAAAGAAAGTTGTGGATTTATGGAAGCAAATAATGACAAAGGATATTATTCCAATATTTCTTCCTCAGGTAAATGATCCAAAAGAATGGTTGCAAGTGGACTTACAAAAGACAATGAAAGTCACTGGAATAATAACACAGGGAGTGAAATCTCTCTTTACTAGCATGTTTGTGAAAGAGTTCCTTATCTCCAGCAGTCAAGATGGCCATCAATGGACTCACATTTTACACAATGGCAAAGTAAAGGTATGTCCTCATTAAAAAGGCAGAGTGGGTATAGTGACTCAATCAGTTCAAGGCCAACTTGGGTTACTGAGTGAGACCCTGCCTTTAAAAAAATTACAGATGTAACACCTGTCTTAGATTTTGACATTTAGGGATAGAACCACATTGCTTTGTGACCATCCTCTCAGGACAAAATTTACTAAATACATTAACAGAACATAGTGAGTCCAAGCAAAGGTGCAAACTTCCAAGGAAAAAACAAAGTACAGCCGAAAGTTGCTGCTCACGGAAATGGAAGTCATATAGAATTGGTTTTCTTTTTGTATTTTGAAAAATGCTTAATGATGCTCTTATGCTTACTAGCAAGGCTAGACTCCAAAACCTTATTAACTTTAGCTCTAGTGGTCCATATACTCTTCAAGCTTGATGTAGATTTTCTAGATAATTCAACAAAGTATACTAAGTACAAGCATAACCCAAGGTCTTAGTATGCCATGAGCATGTTTACATTATCTGTGGTAGTTTGTAATATTTTTTAAAATATTAGACTTTTAAAATATTTTATTTATTATATGTTCAGTGTTATGTCTATATGTATGCCTACAGGCCAGAAAGGGTACCAGATCTCATTACAGATGGTTGTGAGCCACCATGTGGTTGCTAGAATTGAACTTAGAACCTTTGGAAGAGCAGCCAATGCTCTTAACTGCTGTGCTATCTCTCCAGCCCAGTTTGTAATAATTTTTAAACCAAAAATTAACCATGGTATGGTATGTCAGTTTTCTAACTGTAAAAACCACTTGAGATAACCAACTTATGATGATGGACTGATGGTTTATTTAGAACATATGACAACAGCGTAAATATCAGAATGGAGGGAAATAGAATAAGGAATTATTTGGGAATTCAGGTTCTAAGGTATTCTACCAGGCCAAGGAAGGAGAGAATTTATTTTGTGGTTGGAGATGTGAGGCAGATAAGTAATGTCTGCCATTAAGAGTGAGCTTTGTGAAGCCGGGCGGTGGTGGCACACGCCTTTAATCCCAGCACTAGGGAGGCAGAGGCAGGCGGATCTCTGTGAGTTCGAGACCAGCCTGGTCTACAGAGCTAGTTCCAGGACAGGCTCCAAAACCACAGAGAAACCCTGTCTCGAAAAACCAAAAAAAAAAAAAAAAGAGTGAGCTTTGTAGCTGTTGGGGAATAAGAGAAATCCTAGATGTTTAACTGGAACAGAAGAAAGCTTAGCTTTATAGTGGGAGACTCTGTATCCTATCCTTTGTTTCCCTAGAAATTTAAGATCTTGAACAGTATGTTGCTATGACAGTGAGAGAACGGGGCTGCATAATAGGAGGTCATCTACATAATTGGATTAAGTAGTTGGGAGTCAGGTCAAGACAAAGGAGGTCAGTGCCCAGAGCCTGGCTGAAGAAATGGGAGAGAGCTCAGAACCTCTGGGCAAGGACTGTCCAAATAAGCTGAGACAATTTCTCATGTCAGGGTCTTCCCAGGTAAAAACAAACAGATCATGTGAATCTGGGTATAAAGGAATGGTAAAGAAAGCATCCTTAAGGTCTAGAACAGAAAAGTAATAAGTAGAGAATGATATTAATTGGGGAGATGATGATGGGAAGCCACTGAAGGAAAGGAGGTACCCCATACTTTTGTGTCAAAGGGGGAGTCTGGAAGAGGATAGGGTGAAGTATTAGTATCAGCTAGTACACAAGGAGACTCTTCAAAGGCTAGAAGGAGAGGGGCAATTCCAGAAGGAGTTGGATGAAAAGAAAAGGGAAAGAGTAATTTAGACATATCTCTACCCAATATTGGGGTTGGGGAACTATTTATAATCAGAAGACTGAGTAATCAGGTTGTCTAAGAGGGAACAGAGGAGAGGACCTCCTCTGTCCCTGGCCTGTTGGGGATGTCAACATCCATCACAGAGATCTGAGAAGGGTAAGTTTTCTCAGAATTAGCCAGAAGAATAGACCAAGTAATTCTCAAGAATCTATTAAAAATAATAGACGATCCAGAGTCGGAGATCTCCACTGGAACAGGTACAGGGAAGTAACCACTGAGTGAGTGAGACAGAGCCAGAGACTGCTGAGAGTCCAGATGTGAATCTGGGACCTTCAAGGGAGTAGACCTAAGCCAAGACCCCTGTGGGTCTGGGCATGAGTCTAGGACCTCCCAGGAACTAGGCCTGAGCCAGGACCTCTGCCAGTCTGTGTATGAGTCTGGGACCTCCTAGGGAGTAGGCAGGAACCAGAGATCTCTGCAGGGCCAGGCATGAGTCTGGGACCTCAGAGGGAGTAGGCCTGAGCCAGAACCCATGTTGGTCTGGGCATTGGTCTGGGACATCAAATGGAATAGGCAGGAACCTGGAACCTCTGCAGGTCCGAGCATGAGTCTGGTACCTCTAAGGGAGTAAGCCTGAGCCAGGTCCTCTGCAATTCAGGGTGCACCCGAGCCTGGGAACTCCAAGGCAGTAGACCTGAGCCAGCAGCAATAACAATAGAGTGTATTGTTTAGGGGGTCTCCAGAACACCCTTGATCAACAAGATGGGTGTATTAGTCAATATTCTCCATAGGAACAGGAGAGAGAGAGAGAGAGAGAGAGAGAGAGAGAGAGAGAGAGAGAGAGAGAGAGAGAGAGAGAGAGAGAGAGAGAGAGAGAGAGAGAGAGAGAGAGTTGTGTAAAGTGGATTTATTATTAGAGTAACTTATAGACTTTGGCTAGTCCAACAATGGCTATTTCCAGACAAAATGTCCAAGAATCCTGTAGTTGTTCAGTCTCTGACTGGGTGTCTCAGCTGGTCTCCAGTCTCCATTAGAATCCTTAAGAAGTTGGCTCTAAACTTGATGATGGTGGCATACACCTTTAATCCCAGCATGCAGGAGGTAGAGGCAGATGGATCTTTATGAATTTGAGGCCAATCGGGTCAACAGAGAGAGCTCCAGGACAGACAGAGAAACCGTGTCTCAAAAAAAAAAAAAACAAAAATAAAATACTTTAAATTAATAACAACAAAGCATTACATATCAAAATGGAAGGCAGAAAAAGATGGTGGCTGACTAAGCTGCTTCATTAACCATCTCCACTGAGACACATCAAGTTGAATAGTTAATCATATATAAATTACTTTCACATGAGTTAAGGAAAGCAAATGAGAGACTATAGTGCCTGCTTTTGCTATTAAAAAATAAGCCAAAGACTTTGCTGACTCTCTATGGGAGGCTTTTCCCTGTCTGAGGAGTGGATGGGTGTGAGGTGGGGAGGTCTGGGGAGTGGGAGTAAGGGAAGGGGGGGAACTGGTCTTGATATCTAAAATAAAATGATTGTTTTAAAATAAAAATAATAAAAATAAATAAGTCAAGATATATTAAAGAAAGCAGGAAGGAAGGCGTTGCCTCTGACCTGCCTCCCTTAACTTTAAGCAGCACAGCTTAGAGAGAGTTGAGGATGAGAGAAGACTTAAGATCAGGCCTTAGACTTGCAATCTAATTCCTGGTCTGACAGAGACAGCTGATGCTGAGTAATACATTAAGCCTTCTATTATCAGGCCAAAACCCAAGTTCTGCGATGCTAGAACTGAGTTAAGACAGCATGAGAGAGACCAATTCCACCATTCTTTGAAACCCCTTTTCCAATCCCTGGTGACAGATAGGGAGGAAGATTCCACCTGCTGAAGAGTAGAGCATGAAAGCTAGCACAGCTTTTGACTTTGCCTTGGAGCTTATTTTCAGGCCCACTGTGATGAAACCCAATGCTGAAGACCCTGTATGAAGGCCAAAATTTCCAGATGGAGTTTATGGACTGGCTCCAGTACCTATAGTATACTTGTACACTGGTAGGATTGACTTGAGCTTCAGCCTGAAAGTTATGGAAGCGGGTGATATGGGCTGAGGCTGCCTTTGACACTGTACAGGTTATCAACACTGTTAAAATCTGAGGAGCCACCCATGTTATCATCAATTTTGTGTCCAAAGGCCACGTTTACCAATAGTACCCCAATGTTGAACAACATTATAAAGCAAGACCTCATTCACTGTGGGTAGGACAGAGTAGTAAGAACAGTACTTTGCCTTAGAATTGGCTGGTGAAAACTAAGACTGGGCAAGTCCCAAAGACACCACCACCACTACCACCCATCCCCAGGATTCATATTTGATGGAGCTTCTGAAATAACTCCTGTGCAGAGACATACAGTCTCCATCTATGCAATGTCTATTTCAGCTGTGGCAGGTTTCAGTGGGCCTTAGGCCATAAGGACACATCAGTAACAACCATCCTGTAATAGTACAATCCTTACTCCCTCTTCTCTTTTATGCTTACCTTGGCAAGTTGTAGGCTCAGAATAAGACATAACTTGGCAGTGCTGCAGGAGGACTTTCCGCTTCTTCAGCCAATAGCCGCTGAAGTACAAGCCCACAACAGCACAGCAGCACCTCTCCCTTTTGTTAAAATAAGAGCATTCTAAACCTACTACAAAATTATATACAATAAAAACAAATATCCTATCCTAACTAGCCCAAGTCTTGCATAATAAATAACTTGGACAAGTCATGAGAGAAAAGTTGCTATATTTACCTAGTCTTCAACCCCATAATAGATCCGAAAAGGGAAATAATGTTGCCTGAGTAATTAGGAAGTGCAATCAAACAACTTCCAAAACATACAACAAATCACAGAGACAACTGGCTGCCTGGGTAATCACCCAAACTCATGTTTTCAGCATTGAAGTAACCAACTTTGACTAAAGCCTAGAATAACTGACAGATTATATTTAACAGACAAGAGACTTTTCAAAACCGTCTTACCCTGTCTTGGCAAGATTTGACAGTTCTGCTTATCCATGGCAACATTTGTAGCCTCAGCCATGGTAATGGAATGGAACTGTGTCACTCAAAAACATGCTGCTTAGATTTTATAAAGTGAACTATGGAAACAAAAACCACTAAATCACTAGGTACACACCTCTTCTATTTCTAGCAGTTAAAGAAGCTGCACCTCATTTCATTAACAGTAGAGGGTACTTCTGAATTGAGAAATCTAGTAAACCACCCCAAATGTTCACCTTTACCTACAAAAATTATCCTTTGTTGTTAGAACAAGAAAATGTAATAAATGTAACAGAAAATATGACATAGGAATATTGAATTCATGTGTTTTTCTTAATCTTTTTTATTTCTTCTTTCCTTTAAAACCTCATTGACTGTTTGTATGACCATACAACTCATTTTGGCCAAGAGTAAGTTAGTAGATATTATAGATGCTTTAAATGTAACTGTGTTTTACTCATTTTCTCAGACCTCTGCTTCAGGCTCAAGACTTTGAGCCTGTAGAACTTTGAAAGAATATGTTCATTTTTAGCCACCGAGTTTGGGCTAATTTATTTTCACAGCACTAGAGTGAATATAATGAGTATAAGAAATGCTAGACCTGAACTTCAAGTACCAATACAAACTCAAAAAATTTAAAAGAACTAATAGCGCTGTACACTGAGAGAGCCTAGCAATAATGAAACCATAAAAGCAGTGAGTACATCATGTCCAGGTGTTGGTTGGTCTCTACCATTTTCCAGTAAAGGAGTTTGGGCTTATTTGAGAAATGACAATTTCTGAGACAAGTAAACTTCCTGGCAATCTTGAAACATCTCCATGTGCCAGAATATAAGGCTAATGGGGTTCTAAAAAGAACATAGTTCACTTGAAGAGCTTTTTGTTAGCCAACTTTGAGAAAATTTGAACATCAAAAAGATAACGGCAGGGTGCATTGACTCATGTCTGTAGAACTAAGGTGCTGAGGTAAGAGGAATGCCTTATATCTGGGGTCATCCTGAAATACATAGTTTATTTTGGGCCAGTCAAAAAGAATAATGATGGTAATAGATTATAACACATATAATAAAGAAAGAATACACGAATTCATAATCACAGTAAAAAATAAATTAATAAAAGGGGAAAGTGAGCTTCTACTTCCACACAGAATAATATTGGCTAATAAATATAAAAGATTCAACAAAATTAATGATAAATTTAATTGGAAATCATCCTGTACCATTTAATATTTGTAAAGAAATTGAATGAATAATAAAAACCACTGGGTGAAGGTTTGTTGAGAAATAAAACATTGACATGGTATTTAAGTTTACCCCACAGATTGTTAAGAAAGTGGAATTTGATAACGTTTGTAATAGAAGCTTTGAGTGTCTCAATCTTAACCAAGTGATCAAATTTAGGACCATTAATAATGGGACAGACTGGCATATCAAGTGTCCTTTGATGCAGTGCAGAAAGGACACATATTCTACTTATCTATGAGAAGTCATTTAAATTTAGGATTTCTGACCACGCTTTACCATACATATTCTGGACTTTTAAAGATGTCAGTGTCACAATGGATGAAAAAGAGCAAAGACTATGAATCTAATTTTGGAGTTGCTTTTTAATTTTGCATATGCATGTAGGTGGGAAGTATATGTATGTGTACAGAAACCAAAAACTTATATTAAGTATCTTCCTTTATTGTTCTCCACTTTATTATGAGGCAGGGTCTCTTACTTACCCTGGAGATAACTAATTCTGGCTAGTCTAACTAGTCAGCTTGCTCTAGAGATATCCTGTCTTTGCCTCCTGAGAGTTGAGATTATAGATGGGTTAAATATCCATTTCACATTTACTTGAGTGCAAGGGATATGAATGCCAGGCCTCACATTTGTTCAGCAAAAGCTTTATTCACTGAACCATCTTCTCAGCTCCCTATTTTAGATTTAAGAAAATTTAAACGTGATTCAAGAAATGCAATATATGATCTTTTATTATATTCTAAATAGTAAATACTATGTAGGATACTATTATAATAACTGAAAACTTCAATTATCAGATAATATTGCATTAATGCTACATTTGTTGGTCATAATAATTGTAGTCTGTAGTATATAGAAAAATGATCCCTTTCTCAGGTTTTCAATGCTGAAATGTTTAGTATATATGGTATTTATAATTTCCTTCCAAATTGTGCAAGAAAAAGTGTGTGTGAGTGTGTGTGTGTGTGTAGTGTGTGTGTGTGTGTACAGAAAGAGGGGGTAGGACAAAAGGGTGGCAAGGAGGGAGTTGCGAAGACTGATTAATAGTTAAGATTGCATACTGCTCTGGCAGAGGATCTGGGTTCAATTCCCAGAACTAAATCTAGCAGTTCACAGCCACATATAACTCTAGTTCCAGGGAATACAGTGCCTCTGACCTCTATGGACACCTGCACTTATGTGCACATACACACACACACACACACACACAGGGGGGGGCAGACAGACACACATACATCATACATACACAAAATTAAATAAAATTTTAAAAAATAAACAGGAGAGAGAATATAAATATCCATATTCTAATAACTGGTAGCTCTAGATGAAGGACTTAAGCATATTCAATGTATCATTCCTTTAATTCCTCTAGACTTGTAATTTTTATAAATAAAAGTTTAAAAGGATATAATGAGTTGTGTCTAATGAAAGATGATCAAGCCTCCAAATATATCATAAAATTGCACCACCCCAAATCCCAAATCTGGAACCTTAATGTTCCTCAGAAGTTTGATCAAGCACACAGACTTTAATACAACAAATATTTACAGTATATTTGCCATGCTATATTGTTGTATGATACTGTTCCTAGGGAGATATAAATAAATGTCTACTCATCCCAGATAGAATCAGTCTCAAATCAGTATCAAAGTAAAGATACCACCAAAGTCCAGCTTTTATGGATGAATTTTATTGGGATTAATCTCAGGAATCTGGGTGAGAGCTTTCAAGAGCAGAAATGACCCAAAGACAGCTGTATTCTCAAAGCTCATCATAACATGGATGACAGCTCATGAATGCAAGACACCTGGAGCACACTGCACAGCTCGTAAATAGTTCAACAGTTTAGAAAGTAGTCTTTCTGAATAGTTCAGTTGGTCTGAATATCTTCCAGATAGCTTGACTGTAGTGATATCTTGTTTGTATTCTAACAAATTAAGCTTGGTTAAAGATCAGAGGGCAGAGCTAGCCACTAGTTAATATTAGTGGTTAGAAGGTCTGTACAGATAGACACGAAGTGATATGGTGGGGCAGAGAGAGGAATATATGGTGAGAGGAGACAGGAGCTTTCCCCTTTTTTGGCTGAGGAGTTAGCAAGGTAAGGGTTTGTTGTGGCATGCTCCTTTCCCAATATCTGGCTCTGGGATTTTATTAAGACCAATTAGAACTCATGCAACCTAAAAGAGGATAAACAGTATTTATTAACTGACTGATGAGGCAAAAAAATACCATTTATACTACCACATTCTTGCTAGAAGCCTCAAGTTTCTTCCTGCTCTCAGTCACTCATATATGACTCCTCTTTCTTATGGCCCTTTCTGCTTTTTGCATCTGTCACAATGCTTACCACAATATGTAAGTGACTTACTTCAATTGGGTTTTAGCATTTTAACTAAAAGGGGGCTGAACTACTGTCTCCATCCACCTTATATTCTTCTCTCTGCCTACCCATATCACTTACTGTCTGTCTGTACAGACCTCCAGACCTCTATGGTTGGTTGATGAGTAGCTAGCTATGCTCTCTGATCTTCAGGAAAACTTTGTTAGAGAACAGACATGATATCACCACATTTATACTTTCTGTCTAAAACAATAAATGAGGTTATAATATAAGAAAAAATTATAAAAAATAAGTACAATAACTATATACAATATATAAGTAATAAATACATCAACAATGTCTAGCCCCATTATCAATTGACAAATTCAGAGAAAATACTGAGACAGTGCAGCCTCACACACTCCTATAGCTAGTTAGTCATAGAGGCCAGACAGTTGTGGTGCACACCCTTTATCCCAACACTAGAGAAGAATATAAGGCAGGAGGAGAGCAGTCTTAGTCTCAGTCTGAGGATTTGTGGAGTCAAGATCATCCATTTCGGTCTGAGGCAGAGGTAAGAGCTAGTGGCTGGGCTGCTTTGCTTTTCTGATCTTCAGGTTGAGCCCCAATATCTGTCTCTGAGTTTTTATTATTTGTACTATACCTGGCACCCAATGTTTGGGGTAGGAGTTCATGAGAAAGCTGTTTGCCTGTGGCTTTACAATCACCAGCTTAGGCCAGAGATACGTGTGGCTGGAGTCACCACCCTACCATCTATGTTGTTCTTTCTACTTTCTTGGTGGGCTCTCCCTGAACCCCCTTCTCAGGCTGCTGCCAAACTAGATAGATACATTGAAATCCAGTCAAGTTTAACTGTTCTATGCAGCAAAAGTAAGCCTTACATCTTCATCATCATCAGTTGCAGATTCAGTGAGAAAATTGGGAATTTTTAAAGGGAGGAATTAGATAAAAGAGGGATTTTTCTTTTTAAAAAAATATTTATTTATTTATTTATTTGTTTGTTTGTTTGTTATGTATACAATAGTCTATCTGTGTGTGTGCCTGCAGGCTAGAAGAGGGTACCAGACCTCATTACAGATGGTTGTGAGCCACCATGTGGTTGCTGGGAATTGAACTCAGGACCTTTGGAAGACGAGGCTCTTAACCACTGAGCCATTTCTCCAGCCCCAAAAGAGAGATTTTTCTCACATTAAAAATAAGAAACATGAGCTGAAGAGGTGGTTCAGAAGTTAAGAGCACTGATCTTCCAGTGTTCAATTCCCAGCAACCACATGGTGGCTCACAGCCATCTGTAATGAGATCTGGTGGCTTCTCCTGACCTGCAGCATGCATGCAGACATAACACTGTATACATAAATAATAAATAAATCTTCAAAAGATGGGAAACACTATTACATTGGAGGGATTTGTGTCTCTGTATGATAATATCCCAGACAGTTTGAGAATGTAATAAATACATGAGACAATACCTATTTTAGATGGGATTTATGTAATGCCAATTGTAAACATTATCAGTTTTATCATTTTTATCACTAAAAGTTTGTTAATCTGGGTGCTGATACAAGTTTTAGAAAAACTTAAAACAGATCATAGAGATATTCAACTCCAGACAGAGGAATTTAATGAAGAATCATTTTCAGCATTACATTATATGGTTAGAGAGGAACAGCCTAAGATTTTCAAACAAACAACCTTAATATATCCAATAACCTGACAAGAATTGCCAAATGGTAGAAACTCTGTAAAACCTGAGTAGACTTCTGTGCCAATGTTAGATTTAAGGAAATTCAAGGAAGCAATGGTCTCATATGGCTTGAATGAACCTTTTGTGTAGCAATTGTTAACCTCATGGTCAGTTTGTAATAGAATTATCCCTAAAGACTGGATATAATTGGTTAAAGCTGTTTTAGAGCTTTAGATTACAATTAAAACTATTCCACAATTACAATGGAGTAACTGGTTCAGAGAAGAGAGTAGGACTATTGAACAATGGAGTAAGCTAGAGGTATGGGAATCTCCCAAGATCAACTTCTTGGATAAAGAGATTATGATACTATGCAAATGCAATACCTAAAGGATGGTCACATCCTGGCTTTGTGCCATGCAGCAGCTTTGAATGCTTGGGACAGAATTTAAAAAATAGGAAAGAAGACTAAATAATTTACTAAAGTCATATAGGGCCCAAAAGAAACCTTCATGGACTTATTACAAAGATTGACATCAGCAGTAAATAGCATGATACCAAATTCAGAAACGAGACAAATAATACTTAAATCTCTGAATTTGAAAATGCCTATTCTCTGTGCAAATGGATAATTAGGTCATTAAAGGCAAGATCAGCACTCTTGGAGGACTGGATGTGAGATACAATCAATATTGAATCTCATGGCCATGATGATACTTGGATAAAAGATGTGATTTCCAGAGGTTTGAAGTAAAATTAAAATGTCAAGTGTGTTAATTATAGCAAGCAAGGTCACCTAAAAAGGGATGTAATGTAAACAAAGCATTCCTAGAAACAAAGATTTTTCTAAGCAGAATTCATTCAAAGTGTCCCTCCATGCTGGATTATGCAGAAGGTGTAGCAAAGGCAGGCATTGGACTAATGAAGGTAGGTAAATAAAGGATATTCAAGGTAATCCTTTGCCATCTGGAAAGTCCTTGAAGGGCTTCTCACAGGCCCCTATGCCAAATCCAGTTCAATCATTTCCTGCCATCATAGATGAAACTCCCTTCCAGATCAATTAAAAAACTAATGCCTATTGTAAGAAACCGTACTGCTCTGGATAATAGAACAGCTATAGAAGAGAAAACTAAAATCAGGAGAAACCATAAAGTGAGATTTTGGCAAACTTCTATAAATGAACAAAGACCAATATTAAAAATACAAATAAATGGCATTGCCATTGAAGGCCTGGTAGACATGGGTGCAGATGTAACAATAATTTCACCAATATTTTGGCATCCAAATTGGCCTCTTCAGGAGGTTTTAGGGTTGGAATATTATATCATGTAAAACTGAGAACAAGATGGGTCAAATGTATATGTATAGGGGCGGAATGACAGAGGAAAATTAAAGCCATGATTGCTAACATAGCAATGATTTTTGTGGTGATATGATTTGTTACAGCAATAGAATATTCAGATTAACATTACCCCATTCTTAGAAACAAACCATAAGTTAACATATGTTTCTGGGAAAAAATACTACAAAATTTTATAAAGAATGGTTACTGACCATTCAGGTTGTACACAAACAGGGCACAACAGCTGCTGCTATTTCAAAGGCACCAATAGTCCTGCCTTTAACATGGTTGACAGACAAACCTGTATGGGTTAAACAATGGCCCTTAACAACTGAGAGATTGCAGGCTTTAGAACAGCTGGTGCAGGAACAAGCATACTGAAGAATCAATCAGCCCTTGGAATTCTCCTATATTTGTTGTTTAAAAGAAATATGGAAAATGGTAACAGATCTAAGAGCTGTTAGTAGGGTGACTCAGCTAATGGGTTCTCTCAATCTGCAATTGATCTCTGCTATGAGATATGGTGCCCTCTTCTGGTATGCAGGCATACATGCAGGCAGAATACTGTATTCATAAAAAATAAATTAAAAAAAAACAGAAAATTTTGTCTTGTGGGGGATTACAGATTGCTTCCAAAAAATACAAAGAGGAGATTCTATTAATTGTTTAGGCTGAGATAGGTTTACAAAAAATTAGACCCCAAAAGGTGCAAATTAGCAGAGATCAATTGCTGATTCTTAATGACTTTCAAAGATTGCTAGGAGACATTTCCCATCTATGCCCCACTGTTGTGATAAAACCTGATAAACTGATTAATTTAAACAAAACCATAGATAGTAACAAGGTCTTTAATGGTCCCAGTAAATTATCAGCTAAAGCTGAGAGAGAATTGGATTTGATCTAAGAGAAATTACAGAAGACACATATGGATTGTGTGGATATGAATCTTAATTGCATTCTGGTCATATAACCCTCCAAACATTCCCCTACAGGAATTTTAATGCAGTGGGAAGATATTACCTTAGAATGTATCTTTTTACCACATAAGCTGAGTAAAAATTTAAAAACTTATGTGGGAAATGTCTCTGAATTAATTCTAAAAAGAAAATTGAAACTTTGTCAATTAGCAAGAATAGACCCAGAAGAAATTATAGTACCTTTTCAAAGTTAATGCAGCATGCAATCTGCTTCTAGAGGTCTTTATCATCCCTTTCTGTTTATTCAACATATCCTTTAGAGTTTGATTTGATCTTTCTATAATTGTCTGCCCTATAGGATTGTGTGGTATACCTGGAATATGCTTTATATTATAATAATCAAAAAACTGTTTTATTTTCTTAGAGTCATATCCAAGAGCATTGTCTGTATTCATTTGTACAGATATACCTATGATCACCATAAATTCTGGCAAATGTGTAACTACCAAATCAACCTTTTATAAACTCAAAGCAGTTACCCATTGAAAACCTAAATTGGTACTAATGGTGAGGTGTATATATTTTTGTTTTTCAAATTTTATAAAATGGAACACATGCATCTGCCAGATGTCATTCTTTTGTGTAACCTTGGGGTTACTTCCTGTAGGTAGTGTGTTTGGTTGTATAAAAACAAGTAGGACATTTCTTTATAATTTCCTTGGCTTCTTGACACATGATGGAAAATCTTTTTTTAAACCTTTGCTATTGGGGTTGGAGAGATGGCTCAGCGGTTAAGAGCACTGACTGCTCTTCCAGAGGACCCAGGCTAAATTCCCAGCACCCACATGGCAGCTCACAACTGTCTGAAAATGCAGTTCCACGAGATCTGACACCTTCACACCAATGCACATAAAATAAAGTTAAATAAATAATTAAAAATTTTTTAAAAACCTTTGCTATTGATACAATATATTTTTATGAAATTATGAGACCTTTAGCACATTTCCAAACAATAATTGATCAATTTATGCATTACCTTGTGCTAGACAACCTGGCTCACACATATGAGATTGGATGTGTGTGAGATTGGATATATATGGTATGATTCCTATTCCTGATTGTATCTTGTAACTGAATAAGTAATAAAGTCAATTTGATATCATCTGGTATAAATTCAGTGATTTCAATATGCAATAACAACACTTTCTACATATGGACAGTATGCTGCTCTAATTGGACAAGCAGGACACAAAAGAAAGTGATTGCTAAACATTGTAAAAAACTTCTAAAGAAATCCTGTACAGCTCCCTAGGCCTAGATGTAGGGGGGAGGGCCTTGGAATTCCCACAGGACAGGATTCCTGGCCCTTTCTCAAGCAGGGCAGGAGAAGGAGGAGGGGGTGTGGGGGAGCAGGAGGGAATTGGGAGGAGGGAAGAAAGTGTAAATAATTGAATGGAAAAATAAAATTTTTTTAAAAAAGAAATCCTGCTTTATAGAAAAGTCTGTTGAATATTGTAGGCCCTAGGCTTAAGATGAATGCCCCAACCTTGAAAAGGAAGTTTGGGTGACTGTTCAGACAGCCATCTATTTCTGTCATTTCTCACATTTTTTGGAAGTTGCTTTCTTGCACTTCCTGCTTACTCAGTTAATAATATTTCCCTCTCTGGTCTCTGAAGGAGCTGAAGACTAGATAGTTATAGTTTTCCTTGTTTACCAGACTCATAAAAGAAACTCACTAAAGAGGTGTAAGTGTAAAAAGTGGAGAGACATTAAAACATAATTTGATAATGCAAATTAATAGAGAAAGTGAATTAGGTACAATATTTTAGACACATTAAGATATGGTGTGGGAGGTCCTTCTGTCTATGTGTTCTTTTTATTGGTTAATGAATAAAGAAACTGGCTTGGCCTATAGCAAGGTAGATATTAGGCAGGGAAAACTAAGCCGAATGCTGGGAGAAAGAAGGTGGAGTCAGCGAGAAGCCATGGAGCCACCACCAGAGATAGACATGCTGGAACCTTGCCAGTAGGCCACGAACCTCATGAAAAAATATAAAATAATGGAGATGGGTTAGTTAAGATGTAAGAGCTAGCTAGCAATATGCTTAAGTAATTGGCCAAGCAGTGATTTAATTAATACAGTTTCTATTTGGTTATTTTGGGGCTGAGGAGCCAGGAACCAACAAGCAGCCTCCTTACAACAAATTGGTGCTCCAATGTGGTCAGCTATATCTACGTAAAACCTGAGGGGGCTTGGAAAGGAATCTAGACACTAAAAAACAAAGTTTAGCTGCATTTTTTCCCAAATGGGCTTTGCTTGCTGGCAGCATTCTGTGGCTCCTTTAAGAGAGGTCTTACTGATTTCATGATAGTAGAAAAAAAGCCATGTCATTTTGAAATGGCAGCTTCCTGGGCCATGCTTCCAATATGAACTCTGACGAGGTCCGGCTATGGAGCATTTAAATGGATTTTGTGAGCAGAGTGCTGCAACTTGCTTAATGGAAATTAGATCCTCTGTGTGCCTAAAAATGGGGCAATATGCATGACTCTCAGAAGCAGAAAACATGTCTCCACCATGCTGGACTGCATGGAGCAAGCAGGCAGGACTGTGGAGTTGGTCTTAGCAATGCCCACTTACATTAAATAAAAAAGTTCTCCTGGTCCAAAGATAATTACAAATATGCAATAAAGACAATTTCAGACATAAAAGACCCCTAAATGGGTCACAGTGTGTTATAAAAATGTACATAGTCTTGGGAGAGAGAAGATAAATAGTATAGAGAGTTATAAAATGAAGTAAATGGTTTAGAAAAAATAAAATGAAGTATTTAAAGAGAGAGTACAGACAGTCATAGATTAAAAGAGTAAAGATAATAAAATAAATATTTAAAAGTAATAGAGTAAAAAAATAATAAGCCACATAAAGATGGAAAATACAGAGTCTGGATTATGAACTCAAGAAATCAGACAGTAAAATTCTAAATAACCCAATTAAAAAATGGGGTACTGAACTAAATAGAGAATTCTCAACAGAAGATTTTCAAATGACCAAAAGATACTTAAGGAAATGTTCAACTTCCTTAGCTATCAGGAAAATGCAAATCCATACAACTCTGAGATACCTGTCAGAATGGCTAATATCAAAACCACTAATGATAGTTTATGCTGGAGAGGATGTGGAGTAAGGGGAACACTCCTCCATTGCTGGTGGCAATGCAAACGTGAACAACCACTTTGGAAATCAGTATGGCAGCTTCATACTACAAAAGCATTTGTTCAGCTATGTTCATAGCAGCATTATTTGTAATAGCCAGAACCTGGAAACAACCTAGATGCCCCTCAACTGAAGAATGGATAAAGAAAGCATGGCACATCTACTCAGCGCTTAAAAAAAATGACATCTTGAATTTTGTATGCAAATAGATGGAATTAGAAAACACTATCCTGAGTAAGGTAACCCAGACCCAAGAAGATGAATATGAAATGTACTCACTCATAAGTAGATACTAGCTATAAACAAAGGACATTGAGTGTATAGTTCATGACCCTAGAGAAACTAAGTAATAGGGAGAACTCAAAGAAAAACATATATGGACCCACCTGGGGGTTGGAGAGAGACAGGGTCACCTGACAGGGTTGGGAACATGGGAGCAGGGGGTAGAGGAAGGGGGAGAGGGAAGAAGGGGAGGGTTGAGGGAATGGGATGGTTGAGATGGAGGGGGGCAGATATGAGAGCAAGAAGAGGGATATCTTGATTGGGGGAGCCATTATGATGTTGGCAAGAAACATGGCTCTAGAGAAATTCCCAGGAATCCACAAGGATGGCCCCAATTAAGACCCTAGGCAATAGAGGAGAGGGTGCCCAAACTGGCATTGCCCTGTATTCAGATTGATGATTATCTTAAATATCACCATAGAACCTTAGTCCAGCAACAAATGGAAACAGAGTCAGAGTCCCACATCAGAGCACTGGGCTGAGATCTCAAGGGCCAGTTGAAGAGTAGAAGTAATGAGAATATGAGCAAAGAGGTCAAGACCATGAGGGGTTCATCCACTTAAGCAGTTTACCTGGGCTAATGGGAGCTCACCAACTCCAGCAGGACTGGAAAGGAACAAGCATAGGACCAAGCTAGTCCCTCTGAATGTGGTTGACAGTTGTATGGCTGGGGCAGACTGAGGGGCCACTGGCAGTGGCACTGGGATTTGTCTCTGCTGCATGTACTGGCTTTTTGGGATCCTATTCTCTTTGGATGTATACCTTACTCAGCCTAGTTTTAGTAGGGAGGGCCTTGGACCTTCCACAGGGTAAGGTGCCTTGCCCTTTCTTTGGATTGGAGGAGGTAGGGTAAGAGGGTGTGTGGAGGGGATGGGAGGAGGGAAGGGAGTGGGAATTTGGATTGGTATTATTTTTAAATCTAATAAAATAAAAGAAAAAACAAGACACAGTACAGACAGTCATAGATTAAAGGAGTAAAGATAATAAAATAAATATTAAAAAGTAATAGAGTAAAAAATAAGGCACATAAAGATGGAAAATATGTAGAGAGTCTGGATTGTGAATATTATTGTGTTTTCTTTGAAGTTTTTGACTGTGAACTTACTTTGGGTGACTGTCCAGGCAGCAAGATGTCTCTGTCAATTCTAGAGTACTAGAAGTAGTTTACAACGCACTTTCATTTCCTCAACTATGACTGGCTTACAAGTGGACTTAACCCCAAAATCTCAATGTGGCAAGACACCTTAGACTTTCTCCCAACTTTCTATCTAACATGTGTGAAAACAGCATATATGAATAATAACAGTACTTAACATTTGTTGAAAGTTTACTCTATACTCATCTTATAATAACAAATTCAGTGTCTGTGGCATCAACTAGTTGAGTCTTGACTCCAACTTTCAGATTACCTGACAACATACAAATTCAGGCAAAGTATTTTGTTTCATTGAGATTTTTTGGACATGGGTGAAACTATTTCAGATATAAGACATAGCTAGAGTAGTTCTACATAGCAGATAAGTAGGTGGATCTCAATTCTACAAGTCAAAACAACTTTTTGGCCCATGAATTCACCTAATTGCCCAGAGTTCAATCTTAAAATGAAGTAAGTCACTCATATGTTGTGATATGCATTGTGACAGATGCAAAAAGGGGAAAGAACAAGAAAAAACTGAACTTGAGGCTTCTAGCAAAAATTTGGTGGTATAAATGGTATTTGTGTCTTGTCAGTCAGTTAATAAATACTGTCTATCCTCTTTTAGGTTTTTCGGGGGAATCAGGATGCATCCACACCTATGGTAAATTCTCTAGACCCACCATTACTCACTCGATATCTTCGAATTCACCCCCAGGTCTGGGAGCACCAAATTGCTCTGAGGCTTGAGATTCTGGGATGTGAAGCCCAACAGCTGTACTGAAGTGGCTTCTGCATCCTCTGCTTGCTACCCTTTGCCTCCTTCTTCAGTTCCAGGATTGGCTTAGTCAGTGTGTTATTGCTGTGAAGACTAACCATGACCATGGCAACTCTTATCAAAGAAAGCATTTAATTGAGACTTGCTTAGAATTTCAGAGGTTTACTCCATTATCATGGTGGGGTGCATAATACCTTGTAGGCAGACATAGTGCTGGAGAAGTAGTGAAGAGTTGATGTGGGATTCCCTTCTGTATGCTGTGAATATGTTTTGATACCATTGGTTAATTTTTTTTTTAAAAAAAAGCTGTTTCAGCCTATAGCAGGGCAGAATATAGCTAGATTGCAAGGGATATAGAGTGAGAGTAGGTGGAGTCAGGGAGATGCCATATAGCCACTGAAGGAGAAAGACACCCAAAAACCTTACTGGTAAACCTCGAGCCTCATAGTAGAATACAAAATAATAGAAATGGGCTAATTTAAGATGTAATAAGAAGCCTGAACTAATAAACTGAGCAGTGTTTTAATTAATATAGTTTCTGTGTGATTATTTTAGGCCTGGGTGGCCAGAAACAAACAAACAGCCTCTGCCTACAGAGAGTTCTACATCTGAATCCACAGACTGCAGGAAGAGAGAGAGATTGGGCCTAGAATGGACTTTTTAAACCTCAAAGTTCACACCCAGTGACACACTTTCTCCAACATGGCACAACTACTTCAACAAAACTACACCATCTAATCTTTCTTTGTAGTTCCATTCCCTGATGACTAAGAATTCACAAATATGAGCCTATGAGGGCCATTCTTTTTAAATCACAAGGATATTTCCTCACCAATTCAATGACAGCATCCCTTCTCTGGTTTCCACATTTATACTGACACACACTGTTCATGCCACTATTAAACCGCCACACTGCTTTCCAAAGTGGTTGTACAAGTTTGCATTCCCACCAGCAATGGATGAGTGTTCCCCTTCCTCCACAACCTCTACACCAAAGGCTATCTATCATTGGAGTTTTGGATTTTAGCCATTCTGACAGGTGTAAGATGGTATCTCAAAGTTGTTTTGATTTGCATTTCCCTGATTGCTAAGGAGGTTGAGCATGGCCTTAAGTGTCTTTTGGCCATTTGAACTTCTTTTGTTGAGAATTCTCTGTTCAGTTCAGTGCCCCATTTTTTAATGGGTTAATTAGCATTTTAAAGTCTAGTTTCTTGAGTTCTTTATATATTTTAGAAATCAGACCTTTGTCTGTTGCGGGGTTGGTGAAGATCTTCTCCCACTCAGTAGGTTGCCTTTTTGTCTTAGTGACAGTGTCCTTTGCTTTACAGAAGCTTCTCAGTTTCAGTAGGTCCCATTTATTCAATATTGCCTTTAATGTCTGTGCTGCTGGGGTTATACATAGGAAGCGATCTCATGTGCCCATATGTTGTAGGGTACTTCCCACTTTCTCTTTTATCAGGTTCAGTGTGTTCAGATTGATATTGAGGTCTTTGATCCATTTGGACTTGAGTTTTGTGCATGGTGATAAAAATGGGTCTATTTTCATTCTTCTACAGGTTGACATCCAATTATGCCAGCACCATTTGTTGAAGATGCTTTCTTTCTTCCATTGTATACTTTTAGCTTTTTTATCGAAAATGAGGTGTTCATAGGTTTTTGGGTTGAAATCCGGGTCTTCTATTCAATTCCATTGGTCGACTTCTCAGTTTTTATGCCAATACCACGCTGTTTTCATTACTGGAGCTCTGTAATAGAGTTTGAAGTCAGGGATGGTGATGCTTCCAGAAGTTCCTTTATTGTATAAAATTGTTTTGCCTATCCTGGGTTTTTTGTTTTTCCATATAAAGTTGATTTTTTTATTATTTAATTTATTTATTTATTAAAGATTTCTGCATCCTCCCTGCCACTGCCTCCCATTTCCCTCCCCCTCCCCCGATCAAGTCCCCCTCCCTCATCAGCTCGAAGAGCAATCAGGGTTCCCTGACCTGTGGGAAGTCCAAGGACCACACACCTCCATCCAGGTCTAGTAAGGTGAGCAATCACAACTGCCTAGGCTCCCACAAAGCCAGTACGTGCAGTAGGATCAAAATTGTCCTCTCAAGATCTGTGAAGAATTTTGATGGGACCTTGATGGGGATTGCATTGAATCTATAAATTGCCTTTGGTAGAATTGCCATTTTTACTATGTTGATCGTTCCAATCCAAGAGCAAGGGAGATCTTTCTGTTTTCTGGTATCCTCTTCAATGTCTTCCTTGAAAGACTTAAAGTTCTTGTCAAATAGATCTTTCACTTCCTTGGTTAGAGTTACCCCAAGATATCTTATGCTGTTTGTGGCTATCGTGAAAGGTGATGCTTCTCTGATTTTCCTCTCTGCCTTTTATCCTTTGTGTATAGGAGAGCTACTAATTTTTTGGAGTTGATCTTGTATCCTGCCACATTACTAAAGGTGTTTATCAGCTGTAGGAGTTCTTTGGTGGAGTTTTGGGGGTCGCTTATGTACACTATCATATCATCTGCAAATAACGAAAGTTTAACTTCTTCCTTTCCAATTAGATTCTCCTTGATCCCCTTATGTTGTCTTATTGCTATTGCTAGCACTTCAAGCACTATATTGAAGAGGTATGAAGAGAGTGGACAGCCTTGTCGTGTTCCTGCTTTTAGTGGGATGGCTTTGAGTTTTTCTCCGTTTAATTTGATGTTAGCTGTCGGCTTGCTGTAAATAGCTTTTATTATATTTAGGTATAACCCTTGTATCCCTAATCTCTCCAAGACTTTTATCAAAAAGGGATATTGAATTTTGTCAAATGCTTTTTTAGCATCTAATGAAACAAACATATGTTTTTTTTCTTTCAGTTTATTTATACGATGGATTACATTGATAGATTTTCGTATGTTAAACCACCCCTGCATCTCTGGGATGAAGCCTACTTGATCATAATGGATAATTTTTCTAATGTGTTCTTGGATTCGGTTTGCCAGTATTTTATTGAGGATTTTTGCATTGATGTTCATGAGTGAGACTGGCCTGTAATTCTCTTTCTTGGTTGAGTCTTTGTGTGGTTTTGGTATCAGAGTAACTGTAGCTTCATAAAAGGAATTTGGCAATGACTCCTCTGTTTCTATATTGTGAAATACATTTAGGAGTATAGGTATTAGGTCTTCTTGGAAGTTCTGGTAGAATTCCGCATTGAAACCATCTGGTCCTGGGCTTTTGTTGGTAGGGAGGTTTTTGATAACAGCTTCTAATTCTTCACGACTAACAGGTCTATTTAGATTGTTCACCTGGTCCTGGTTTAACTTTGGTATATGGTATTTATCTAAAAAAGTGTCCATTTCTTTTACATTTTCCAGTTTTGTGGCATACAGGCTTTTGTAGTAAGATCTAATGAGTCTCTGAATTTCCTCTGTGTCTGTGGTTATGTCCCCCTTTTCATTTCTGATCCTATTAATTTGCGTATTCTCTCTCTGCTGTTTGATTAGTTTGGATAGGGGTTTATCAATCTTGTTGATTTTCTCCAGGAACCAGCTTTTTGTTTCATTGATTATTTGGATTGTTTTCTGTGTTTCTACTTTGTTGATTTCAGCCCTCAATTTGATTATTTCCAGTCTTCTACTCCTCCTAGGTGAGTCTGCTTCTTTTTTTCTAGAGCTTTCAGGTGGGCTGTTAAGTCTCCAATATGTGCTTTCTCTGTTTTTTGTTTAAGTGGGCACTTAGTGCTATGAACTTTCCTCTTAGGACTGATTTCATAGTGTTCCTTAGGTTTGAGTATGTTGTTTCTTTATTTTCATTGAATTCAAGGAAGACTTTAATTTCTTTCTTTATTTCTTCTTTAATCCAGGTATGGTTCAGTAGTTGACTGTTCAGTTTCCTTGAGTTTGTGGGCTTTCTGGGGGTAGCATTGTTGTTGAATTCTAACTTTAATCCATGGTGATCTGATAAGACACAGGTGGTTACTAATATTTTTTTGTCACTGTGGAAGTTTGTTTTGTTACCGAGTATGTGGTCAATTTTCGAGAAGGTTCCATGAGCTGCAGAAAAGAAGGTATATTCTTTCCTATTTGGGTGGAATATTCTATAGATGTCTGTTAAGTCCATTTGATTCATTACCTCCATTAATTCTCTAATTTCTCTGTTAGGTTTCTGTCTGATTGACCTGTCCATTGGTGAGAGAGGAGTGTTGAAGTCTCCTACTATTATTGTGTGCGGTTTGATGGCTGCCTTGAATTTTAGTAATGTTTCTTTTACGTACATGGGTGCTTTTATATTAGGGGCATAGATATTCAGGATTGAGACTTCATCCTGATGAATTGTTCCTGTTATGAGTATAAAATGTCCCTTTTCATCTCTTCTGATTGATTTAAGTTTGAAGTCAACTTTGTTAGAAATTGGTATGGCCACACCTGCTTGTTTCTTAGGTCCATTTGCTTGATAAGCCTTTTCCCAGCCCTTTACTCTGGATAGGTGCCTGTCTTTGTGGTTGAGGTGTGTTTCTTGTAACCAGAAGAATATTGGATCCTGTTTTCTTATCCAATCTCTTAGCCTGTGCCCTTTTATAGGTGAGTTGAGCCCATTGACATTAAGTGATATTAATGACCAGTGGTTGTTAACTCCGGTCACTTTTTTAGTCGTAGAGTTTGTGTGTTTCCCTTCTTTGAGTTGTGCTGGTGAAGGGTCTCTAGATGTCTGAGTTATTGTGGTCATTGTTGGACTCCTTGGTTAGTGAATTTCCTTCTATTACTTTCTGTAAGGCTGGATTTGTGGCTACGTATTGTTTAAATTTGTTTTTATCCTGGAAAATTTTGTTTTCTCCATTTATAGTGAACAAAAGCTTGGCTTGGTATAGTAGTCTGGGCTTGCATCCATGGTCTCTCAGTTTCTGCAGTACATCTATCCAAGACCTTCTGGCTTTCATGGTTTCCATAGAGAAGTCAGGTGTAAGTCTGATAGGTTTACCTTTATAAGTAACTTGGCCTTTTTCCTTTGCGGCTCTTAATATTCTTTCTTCATTCTGTATGTTTTGTGTTTTGATTATTATATGGCGAGGGGATTTTTTTTTTGATCCAACCTATTCGGTGTTCTGTATGCTTCTTGAACCTTCATAGGTACATCTTTCTTTAGGTTGGGAAAGTTTTCTTCTATAATTTTATTAAATATATTTTCTGGACCATTGAGCTGCACTTCTTCTCCTTCTTCTACTCCAATTATTTTTAGGTTTGGTCTTTTTATTGTGTCCCATATATCCTGAATGTTTTGTGATGAGAGTGTGTTGGACTTGCTGTTTTCTTAGATCAGTGTGTTTATTTTCTCTATGTTATCT
The DNA here is from genome assembly GCF_037038515.1 of Microtus pennsylvanicus. NCBI lineage: Eukaryota > Metazoa > Chordata > Mammalia > Rodentia > Cricetidae > Microtus > Microtus pennsylvanicus. The sequence continues at coordinate 20,073,779 of NC_134601.1, read as the reverse complement.
TCAGAATCTGAGATTCTTTCTTCTATCTCTTGTATTCTGCTGGTTATGCTTATTTCTGTAGTCTCTATTCGTTTACCTAGACTTTCCATGTCCAGCCAGCCCTCTGTTTGTGTTTTCTTCTTTGCCTCCATTTCCGTTTTCAAGTCTTGAACTGTTTTCATTATCTGCTTGATTGTTTTTTTTTTTGGTTTCCTAGGGTATCATTTACTGATTTATTCAATTCTTCAAACTTTCTGTTATAATTTTCATCCATTTCTATAAGCGTGTTTTTTACATGCTGTTTAAGGGCCTCTATCACTTTCATAAAGTCAATTTTTTTTCTACTTCTTTTTGATTAAGATGTTCATGTCCTCCTGTTGTGAGGTCGCTGGGTTCTGGTGGTTTCATGTTGTTTTTCAGATTGTTGGGTGAATTCTTGCATTGGTGCCTGCCCATCTCTTCCTCCGAATGGTCCCCTATGGATTTTGTTTTACAGGATCAGGTCTCCTTGCCCACTGATGTACCTTCCCAGTGATGTCACTCCACAGTGATGGCTATCCTGGTGCCCAGATCGGATCTCCGTGCTGCTTGGGTAGCTCGTAAACAAAGTGCCTACCTTGCTTGCTGCAGGCAGGCTACTGAGACAAAGGAACTACCGCCCTCCTGGCTGCCCTCCCGATTCGGATTCGGTCCTGGTTCCAGCGCCCACCTGAACAGGCTGAGCTGGGAGATGTTATGTGGCCAAATAGAGGAGGGAGGCAGACAAGGGGGGGGTTCTGGATGCAAGCTGGGTGGGATAGGAAGAGAGAGTAGGTATGGGGCAGTATAGCCCCTGCAGGATGACCAGGAAGTGTAGGAGGGATTAGGAACGTCTGAGTTCCCTGTTCCGGGCTGCTGCCACACTCACTCACCCCAATGATGACTCTCCTGGTGCCCAGATCGGATCTCCATACTGCTTGGGTAGCTCATGAACAAAGGGCCTACCTTGCTTGCTGCAGGCCAGGCTACTGAGACAAAGGAACTACCGCCCTCCCGGTTGCCCTCCTGATTCGGATTCGGTCCCGGTCCCAGCGCCTGCCCGAACAGGCTGAGCTGGGAGATGTTATGTGGCCAAAGAGAGGAGGGAGGCAGACGAGGGGGGGTTCTGGATGCAAGCTGGGTGGGATAGGAAGAGAGAGTAGGTATGGGGCAGTATAGCCCCTGCAGGATGACCAGGAAGTGTAGGAGGGATTAGGAATGTCTGAGTTCCCTGTTCCGGGCTGCTGCCACACTCACTCACCCCAATGATGACTCTCCTGGTGCCCAGATCGGATCTCCATACTGCTTGGGTAGCTCGTGAACAAAGGGCCTACCTTGCTTGCTGCAGGCAGGCTACTGAGACAAAGGAACTACCACCCTCCCGGTTGCCCTCCTGATTTGGATTCGGTCCCAGTCCCAGTGCACGCCAGAACAGGCTGAGCTGGGAGATGTTATGTGGCCAAAGAGAGGAGGGAGGTAGATTGGGGGGGGAGGTTCTGGATGCAAGCTGGGCAGGATAGGAAGAGAGAGGAGGTATCAGGCAGTATAGCCCCTGCAGGATGCTCATCCATTTCTTTAAGGGAGTTTTTCACCTCCTGTTTAAGGGCCTCTATCACTTTCATAAAGTCAATTTTTTCTACTTCTTCTTGATTAAGGTGTAATGTCCTCCTGTTGTGTGGTCGCTGGGTTCTGGTGGTTTCATGTTGTTTTTCAGATTGTTGGGTGAATTCTTGCATTGGCACCTGCCCATCTCTTCCTCCGAATGCTCCCCTATGGATCTTCTTTTACAGGATCAGGTCTCCTTGCCCACTGATGTACCTTCCCAGTGATGGCTCTCCCCAGTGATGGCTCTCCTGGTGCCGAGATTAGATCTCCTATCATAACTTTTTAACAGATTTTGATTGTCAATTTCAACAGCATGAATCCTTTTAGATAATCTATCAGTACCCTTTTTTAAGATTCATAACTCATTGACATGAATTGAATTGAAATGGATTAAATTGACATGAATTGTCTGTCAAATTAAGGTTGTCATTATTAATAGTACATATCCTTTCAGCTAAAGATGGTATTCTTCCTAAAAGTTTCTCATTATTTTATGCTGTTATCAAACCATTCCTTTAGGGATATTATATGTAGAACAAAGCTAATAGCTGCCATGATCACAGAAATATATGTACTAGGTAGCTCATATAGCACTTGCAGTATTCCATCTATAGTAGAAAAATAAGGTTGTTAAATTCCTGGATGGTGGTATTGTCTGCAATTATCTTGGAGTTGGTTTATGATTTTAAAATTTATTTATTTATTAATCAAATTAACTTGCCTCCATTGTAATTTTCAGAAAATTGTTGTAGGTGTAATAACCTTTATTGGCCAGCAGGTGTCGCAATTGCAGCAGAAAGGCAGGTTCTAGATCAGCATCTGAATAACCTGAGACTTAATTACTAACAAATTTAGTTGCTTACTTAAGAGCAGCACATCTGTATATGGAGAAGTTTTGAGTTGGGCAGAATATCAAGGAACCCAGAGCTTTTGGGCAGTCATGAGTTGCAAGGTTACTAGCTGGAGCTCAGGCCAGGCATTTGTGAATCCGACCTGGGAACACAAGCCAGAGCACCCACTACTCCCGGAGTTAGAGCTCGGTCTGATCAGTACAGGACTGGCAGAAGCCAGAGAAGCCACAGAGGAGTTTTGGCAAAAAGCCACAGGCAGCATAAGTCAGTCACTTAGGCAGGACCAAGCCACGCAGGTGCACCAAGTCACAGCTTGGAGGACCAGTCAAACAGTATGAAGTTGAATGCCAGAGGGGTTCTTCAGCTGCAGAGGGGTAGTTCAACTGTGTGGGGCTGAAGAAGGCCTCAGGTAGGGGTCTGAGCAGGGCCCGACAATGGCATGAACTCTGGCCACTTGGGTGCCAATTTGTTGGCATACAAATGAGTTCCACAATAAGCCCCCAAATTGAGTATAACATAGGTTTCTTTCTTTCTTTTTTTTTTTTGGTTTTTCGAGACAGGGTTTCTCTGTGGCTTTGGAGCCGGTCCTGGAACTAGACCAGGCTGGTCTCGAACTCACAGAGATCTGCCTGCCTCTGCCTCCCGAGTGCTGGGATTAAAGGTGTGCGCCACCATCGCCCGGCTTAACATAGGTTTCTTTATCTAGGAATAAACTCACAGAAAGAGTATCTGCAGTCCTCTGCATTTGTTTGGTAGTGGAACTGAATCCAGCAGCCAAAAGACCTGTGTATGCTTTTCATCTGCATTTATAGTACATGAGACCATGCCCAAAGCGGACTAGTATCTTAAAGACTATTAGCTGAAGGAGTTCCCATAGCACCAGTGATGTGGGATGTCCTTCTGTATATGTGTTGCTCTTATTGTTTAGTTACTAAAGCTTCTTTGGCCCATAGCAGGGCAGAATATTGTCAGACTAGAAGAGATATATAGAGAGAGTAGGTGGAGTCGTGTAACTGCTGAAGGAGACAGAGACTGGGCCCCATAAGCCACAGCCTTGTCCTGATACACAGATTAATAGAAATGGGTTAATTTAAGGTGTAAGGGCTAGCTTAAAAAGTGCCTGAGACATTGGTCAAACAATGTTGTACTTAATACAGTTTCTGTGTCATTATTCAGGTCTGGACAGTCAGAAAATGAATGAGCAGTCTCTGTTTACAAATATACTGCAACAAGGAATAATATAATTTATGAGAGAGGAAATAAGATCAAAAGTGGAACTTCAGTCTGTGAGGAGAACCTATAGAAAGATGGGACATGAGAAGTTGCTATTTAGAAATGAAGAAAAAGAAAGAGAAGTGAGATGGGGAAGAAGGAAGGAAGAAAGGAAAGAAGGAATAGCTTCTGAGGAAAAGATAAAACTGGCTAATAATATCTCATTGGCAACAATGGAAGCCAGATTACAGTGGAATAGCTTCAATGTACTGTAAAGAAATAACTTTTGACCTGAAATTTCAAGAATATTTGGTACCATAGACAGCTCAGGCAGTACAGTGCTTGCCTTGCAAGTATAAGCATCTGAGTTTGATCCCCAGAATTTGCATTAAGAGAAAAAGTTGGGCATAGAGGCTTGTGCTTGTAACCTGCTTGGGAGGTAGGGAAAGAGGATCTCTGTGGCTTACTGGCGAATCAGCCTAACCTACTTGATGAGTTTCAGGCTAGCAGTACATGTTGTCTCAAAAACTCAAGTGGATGGTCCATGAGGATTGACACTCAAGGTTGTCCTTCCGCTCCTCCAGCCGATAGCCACTGAGATACCAGCCCATTGGGGCATGGTCTCTCTCTCTTTAAAAAAGCAGCCACTTCCCTCCTCTCTCTCTCTCTTTGCTTCCTGCTCCGTTTCCGGCGACTAGACTCCTTCCTGATTGCGCAGAGGGCTGTTGTCTGGGACGGTGATCTGTAAGTTTTTTTCCCTTTTAAATAAATAACCATTCTATTAATCATAATTCTAAACTGGTGTGGGATTGTTTTTGACTTATGCCTTCGCCTTCATTGCCCTATGACCTATACACAGGCATACACACATGTGCACTTACACAAGCATGAACATTCATACACATACAAGGTAGAAAGCATTGATGCAATATACCCATGTCAAGAAGTGAAATATAAAGACTTGAATTATATTTATTTTTCCTTTCCACTGTTATGAAAAAGAAAGACTTGCAGGTACAAACTGTAAAACAATTTCTATAGTTCTATAGTTTTACATTTGAGTTAACTGAATTTTTATTTGCATTTGAAAGTGATACTAAAATAGGTTTGAACAGTAAAGCTCTGCTAATAAATTGAAATTGTTAAAATTTATTTACTAGATTAGGGATGAACCAACTAACTTAACATTTTCTTTCCTTCTTCACAATTAGTTTTAGGATGAATGTCTGATTGATACAAGAAAATAGCAGAAATAAGAAAGGAAAGCATAGAGTCTTTAGTTTTTTATTATCTTTGACTATTATTGCCCTATTGTGGTTCAAAGTAGTCTTTTGTGCCATACTCCCTTTGAATCTTTCTGAATTCCTATATTCATGGGCTTTCTGAACTCCATGTACAAACTGTCACAAAACATGGAAGAGAACATGCTAACTGTATTTATTTACTTTGTTCATATTTGTGCTCCACTGAACCATCAAATTTCCCTAAAAAACATGAAGTCAATTATAGAATCATTAGAACTTTCAACACAGTGATATCAGAACACTAATGCAAGTACAAGTTATCTCTTCAGTGATCACCTATTGTAGAATATTATTTTAACTATGTAAGGTTGTGTTACATTTCCTTTTGCTGTGGGATATTACTTTAACTGTGTAAAAGTGTGTTATTTTTTATGCTACATTTGTTTAATTGTGAAAAGATGTGTTGCATTTGTTTCATTTTGCCTGCCTAAGGCATCTGATTGGTCTGATAAAAAGCTGAATGGCCAATAACTAGGCAGATAAAGGATAGGAGGGGCTGGTAGGAAGAGGGACTAATTAGGATGTAAAATCTAGACTCAGGAGGAGAAGAACGAAGAATAGAGAATGATGGAGATGCCCAGGACAAGAAACTAGGCAACCTCAGCTAGACAGACAGACATAAGAAGCAGTGAAAGTAAGATATACAGGAAAAAAATGAAAAGTGCTAAGGAAAAAGGAGATGGAGAGAAACAGGTTAATTTGATTTAAAAGAGATAGCTAGAAAAGAACTCATCTAAGGCTGAGCATTCAAAACTATTAATAAGTCTGCATGTTGTGATTTGGGAGCTGGTTGGTGGCCTAAAAGAAAAAAAAGTCTGGTACAGTCCCCAATATTCAAAAGCACTCAGCTAATTAACTGAAAAATTCCTGACCTAGAGGAACTATAAGATAATAAATGCTTGGCCTGCCTTTTCGTCTGCGAGGTCCTTGGAAACCTGCAAGAGACCCTGATCCCGTGCTGAGGGGACCAGAAAGGTGAGTCAGTGGCCACATGCCCTGACAGCTAGAAGTGCCACTCTCTGGGACCTTACCAGGGAGACAGAATCCAGGTCCCCCCAATTCCCTTAGCTTTTCTGGCCATCCAGTGAGGTGTGTTCCTGCTGCTGGCTTTCTTTATCCCATCCCACCCTGCCCCCAAGCCCGCCTTTTCCTCTGCAAGGTCCTTGGAATCCTGCAAAAGACCCTGTTCCCTTGCTGAGGGGATTGACTGGAGAGCCCGCGATGGCGATCTTTAAAGAGGAAGTAAAAAAACTCCATGAAAGTTAGAAGAAATTAATAAATCCCTCAAAGATACCCAGAAAACCAAGAAAAAGAAATCAAACAGGTAAATGATACAGTTCAAGACTTGAAGACAGAAATGGAGGTAATAAAGAAAACACAAACTCAGGGATGGCTGGATATGGAAAATCTGGGTAAATGAACAGAACTACAGAGACAAGTATAACTAACAGAATACAAGAGATAGAAGAAAGAATCTCAGATGCTGAAGATACTATAGAGGAAATAGACTCATTGATCAAAGAAAACATTAAATCCAACAAATTCTTAACACAAAACATCCAGAAAATCTGGGACACCATGAAAAGACCAAACCTAAGAATAACAGGGGGAAAAGAAGGAGAACTCCAGCTCAAATGCCCAGAAAATATATTCAACAAAATTATAGAAGAAAATTTTCCAAACCTAAAGAAGGATATTACTATGAAGGTACAAGAAACTTACAAAATACCAAATAGACTGGATAAAACAAATACATCCCCTCACCATATAATAATCAAAACACAAAACATACAGAATAAAGAAAGACTATTATGAGCTGCAATGGAAAAAGGTCAAGTAACATATAAAGGGAAACTTATCAGAATTACCCCTGACTCCTCAATGGAAATCATGAAAATCAGAAGGTCCTAGACAGATGTGCTGCAGACACTGAGAGACCACGGATGCAGGACCAGACTACTATTCCCAGCAAAGCTTTCTTTCACCATTGATGGAGAAAACAAAATATTCAATGATAAAAACAGATTTAAACAATACATATCCACAAACCCAGCCTTACAGAAAGTACTAGAAGGAAAATTCCAACCCAAAGAAGCCAACAACACCCACAATAGCACAGACATCAGATAACCCTCTGCCAACACAACTCAAAGGAGGGAACCACACAAAACACTACTACAAAAATAACCGGGGTTAACAACCAATGGTCACTAATATTGCTTAATATCAATGGACTCAATTCACCTATAAAAAGGCACAGGTTAAGAGATTGGATAAGAAAACAGGATCCAACATTCTGCTGTTTACAAGAAACACACCTCAAGCTCAAAGACAGACTCTACCTCAGAGTAAAGGGTTGGAAAATACTTTTCCAATCAAACGGACCTAAAAAGCAAGTAGGTGTGGCTCTCCTAATATCTAACAAAACTGATTTCAAATTAAAATCAATTAGAAGAGATGGAGAAGGACACTTTATAACAGGAACAATTCATCAAGATGAAGTCTCAATCCTGAATATCTATGCCCCTAATATAAAAGCACCCACATATGTAAAAAAAAACATTACTAAAGCTCAAATCACACATCAAACAATACACTCTAATAGTAGGAGATTTCAGCGCTCCTCTCTCGCCAATGGACAGGTCAACCAGACAGAAACTTAACAGAGAAATAAGAGAACTAACAGATGTAATGAATCAAATGGACTTAACAGACATCTATAGAACATTTCACCCAAACAGGAAAGAATATACCTTCTTCTCAGCATCTCATTGAACCTTCTTAAAAATTGATCACATACTCGGTAAAAAAGCAAACATCCACAGATACAAAAAAATTATAGTAACCACCTGTGTCTTATCGGATCAACAAGGAATAAAGTTAGAATTCAACATCAATACTACTCCCAGAAAGCCTACAAACTCATGGAAACTGAACAGTCAACTACTGAACCACCCCTGGGTCAAGGAAGAAATAAAGAAAAAATTAAAGTCTTCCTTGAATTCAATGAAAATAAAGACACAACATACCCAAACCTATGGGACACTACGAAAGCAGTGCTAAGAGGAAAGTTCATAGCACTAAGTGCCCACATGAAGAAAATGGAAAAAGCTCACATTAGAGACTTAACAACACACCTGAAAACTCTAGACAAAAAAGAAGCAGACTCACCCAGGAGGAGTAGAAGGCTGGAAATAATCAAACTGAGGGCTGAAATCAACAAAATAGAAACACAGAAAACAACTCAAAGAATTAATGAAACAAAGAACTGTTGTTTTTTTTTAGAAAATCAACAAGATTGACAAACCCCTATCTAAACTAATCAAAAGTCAGAGAGAGAGAGAGAGAGAGAGAGAGAGAGAGAGAGAGAGAGAGAGAGAGAACCCAAATTAAAAAAATCAGAAGTGAAAAGGGGGACATAACAACAGACACTGGGTAAATTCAGAGAACCATTAGGTCTTACTACAAAAGCCACAAAATTGGAAAATGTAAAAGAAATGAACAATTTTTTAGATAAATATCATATACCAAAATTAAATCAAGACCAGGTGAGCAATTTAAACAGACCTGTAAGTCCTGAGGAAATAGAAGCTGTCATCAAAAACCACTCAACCAAAAAAAAGTCCAGGGCCAGATGGTTTAAGTAAAGAATTCCACCAGAACTTCCACGAAGAGCTAATACCTATACTCCTCAATGTGTTCCACAAAATAGAAACAGAAGGAACATTGCCAAACTCTTTTTATGAAGCTACAGTTACCCTGATACCAAAACCACACAAAGGCTCAACCAAGAATGAGAATTACAGACCAATCTCACTCATGAACATCGATGCAAAAATCTCATTAAAATAGTGGCAAACCAAATCAAAGAACACATCAAAAAAATCGTCCATTATGATCAAGTAGGCTTCATCCCAGAGAGGCAGGGCTATTTCAACATATGAAAATCTATCAATAAAATCCATCATATAAATAAACTGAAAGAAAAAAACCATATGATCACTTCACTAGATGCCAAAAAAGCATTTGACAAAATTCAACATCCCTTTATGATAAAGGTCTTGGAGAGATTAGGGATACAAGGTTCATATCTAAATATAATAAAAGCAATATACAGCAAGCCGACAGCTAACATCAAATTAAATGGAGAGAAATTCAAAGCCATTCCACTAAAATCAGGAACACGACAAGGATGTCCACTCTCTTCATACCTCTTCAATATAGTGCTTGAAGTTCTAGCAATAAGACAACATAAGGAGATCAAGGGGATTCGAATTGGAAAGGAAGAAGTCAAACTTTTGTTATTTTCAGATGATATGATAGTGTACATAAGTGACCCCAAAAACTCTACCAGAGAAATCCTACAGATGATAAATACCTTCAGTGATGTGGCAGGATACAAGATCAACTCAAAAAAATCAGTAGCCCTCCTATACACAAAGGATAAAGAAGCTGAGAGGAAAATCAAAGAAACATCACTTTTCACAATTGCCACAAATAGCATAAAGTATCTTAAGGTAACACTAACCAAGGAACTGAAAGACCCATTTGATGAGAACTTTAAGTCTTTGAAGAAAAAAATTGAAGAGGATACCAGAAAATGGAAAGATCACCCATGCTCTTGGATTGGTAGGATCAACATAGTAAAAATGGCAATCATACCAAAGGCAATCTATACATTCAATGCAATTCCTAGCAAACTCCCAACGAAATTCTTCACAGACCTTGAGAGAACAATAATCAACTTTCTATGGAAAAACAAAAAAACCCAGGATAGCCAAAACAATTCTATACAATAAGGGAACTTCTGGAGGCATTACCATCCCTGACATCAAGCTCTATTACAGAGCTACAGTGATGAAAACAGCTTGGTATTTGCATAAGAAAAAGAGGTTGACCAATGGAATTGAATTGAAGACCCGGACATTAATCCACACACCTACGTACACCTGATTTTTGACAAAGAAGCTAAAATTATAAAAAGGAAGAAAGAAAGCATCTTCAACAAATGGTGCTGGCATAACTGGATGTCAACCTGTAGAAGAATGAAAATAGATCCGTGTCTATTACCATGCACAAAACTCAAGTCCAAATGAATTAAAGACCTCAATATAAATCTGACCACACTGGACCTGATAGAAGAGAAAGTGGGAAGTAGCCTTCAATGCATGGGCACAGGAGACCACTTCCAAAATATAACCCCAGTAGCACAGACAATAAGAGCAACAATGAATAAATGGGACCTCCTGAAACTGAGAAGCTTCTGTAAAGCAAAGGACACAATCACTAAAACAAAAAGGCAACCTGCTGAATGGGAGATCTTCACCAACCCCACGTCAGAGAAAGGAGTGATCTCCAAAATATATAAAGAACTCAGGAAACTAGACATTAATATTCTAAATAACCGAATTAGAAAACGGGGTACAGAATTAAACAGATAATTTTCAACAGAAGAATTTCAAATGACCAAAAGATACTTAAGGACATGTTTAACTTCCTTAGCGATCAGGGAAATGCAAATCAAAACAACTTTGAGATACCATCTTACAACTGTCAGAATGGCTAAAGTAAAAATCACCAATGATAGCTTATGCTGGAGAGGATGTGGGGTAATGGGAACACTCATTCATTGCTGGTGGGAATGCAAACTTGTGCAACTACTTTGGAAATCAGTGTGGCAGTTTCTCAGGAAATTGGGAGTCAGCCTACCTCAGGATCCAGCAATTCCACTCTTGGGAATATACTCAAGAGATGCTCTATCATACTCCAAAAGTTTTTGTTCAACTATGTTCATAGCAGCATTATTTGTAATAGCCAGAACATGGAGACAACCTGGATGCCCCTCAACTGAAGAATGGATAAAGAAAGTGCAGAACATCTATACATTAGAATACTACTCAGTGGTAAAAAACAATGACATCTTGAATTTTGCATGAAAATGGATGGAAGTAAAAAACACTACCCTGAGTGAGATAACCAAGACCCAAAAATATGAATATGGTATGTACTCACTCATTAGAGGATTCTATCCATAAACAAAGGACATTGAGCCTATAGTTCATGATCCCAGAGACGCTAAATAGTAAGGTGAACCCAAAGAAAACCATATATAGATTCTCCTGGAAAATGAAAGCAGACAAGATCACCAGGCAAAAGTTGGGAGCATGGGGGTGGTGGTGGGAGTAAGGGAAGAGGGGGAGAGAGAAGGGAGAGGGGAGGCTTGGGGAGAGCTTGGGGGAGTGGGATGGTTAAGATGGAGGAAGGGCCAGGCGGTGGTGGCGCACACCTTTAATCTCAGCACTCGGGAGGCAGAGGCAGGTGGATCTCTGGGAGTTTGAGGCCAGCCTGGTCTATAAGAGCTAGTTCAGGGACAGGAACCAAAGCTACAGAGAAACCTTGTCTTGAAAAACCAAAAAAAAAAAAAGATGGAGGAAGGGCAGATATGGGAGCAGGAAAGAAGATATCTTAATTAAGGGAACCATTTTAGGGTTGGCAAAGGGTGTTCATGGGGATGTCCCCAGCTAGGACCCTGGGCAGGAGAGGGTGCCTGAACTGGTCTTGCCCTGTAGTCAGACTGATGAATATCTTGCATATCACCATAGAACCTTCGTCTGGCGGTGGATGGAGACAGAGACAGAGACCCACACTGGAGCACTGGACTGAGTTCCCAAGGTCCACTTGAAGAGCAGAAGGAGGGAGAATATGAACAAGGAAGTCAGGACCCCAAGGGGCTGGTCCACCCACTGAGACGGTGTGACTGATCTAATGGGAGCTCATCAACTCCAGCTGGACTGCTAATGAACCATCATGGGACCAAACTGGACCCTCTGAATGTGGTTGACAGTTGGGGTAGATGGAGGGACCAATGATAATGGCACTGGGATTTGTCTCTACTGCTTTTTGGGATCCTATTCTCTTTGGATGTATGCCTTCCTAAGCCTGGATGTAGAAAGGAGGGCCTGGACTTCCCACAGTTCAGGGTGCCTTGCCCTCTCTTAGGACTGGAGCCGGGTGAGGGTGTGAGGGAACGGGAGGGAAGTAAGTGGGAATTTTGATTGGTATTATTTATAAAGTAATAAAAAATTAAAAAGATAATAAATGCTTTTTCTCTTTATAGTTGCTAAATGTAGGGGTAATTTTACATAGAACAATAGATACCTTATATAGCATCATATTCTTTTTATACATGAAATGACCAAGCAGATGATGCTGATTATCAGTTTATACATAGCCTCATTATTACCCATAAGTTATCTTAAAGAACACAGAGCAATGATCAAGTTTGAAGCAGAGCAATGATCAAGGTTGAAACTCATCAAGCTCCTGTTGTTTCCAATTTCTAGAAAGGTTCTACACTTAGCTCTTTGGGGAAGAAGGTTAATTTCTCATGCATATAACACCAACATCAAATCTGTAAGTGTAACTGGAGGTTCCTCTCTTGCCCACAAGTTGTTCAATAACCATTCTGAAGCTTAATATTAATTAGAAACTGTTTGGTAAATGGCTCAGGTTTCTTATTGGCTAGCACTACATATAAATCAACCCATTTCTAATAATCTGTGTATCTCCAAGTACCCCATGACTTAGCAGTAATGCTATGGCATCTTACTCCTCCAGCTGCTACTGGCATCTCCTTGACTCCGTCTTCTTTCTCCCTGTTTCTATTTGGATTTCTTGTCTAGCTCTATTCTGCCCTGACATAAGCTAAAAGCAGCTTCTTTATTAAGCAATGGTAATAAAACATTCACAGCATACAGAAGGGCATCCCACATCATGGAATTTTGGAGGTATTTAAGAACTGGTGTACTAGGTGTTGTGGCACACATCTTTAATCCTAGCACTGGGAAGACAGAAATAGACAGATCTCTATGAATTTGAGGCCATCCTGGTCTACAAAGCCAAAGCTGCACAGTGAGATCATACTTTAAAACGACAATAAAACTGATGAAGTTTTTAATTCAACTCACTGAGATCCAGCTTGTGCTTTAGATTTCCAATGTGCACTTGCTTTTTCTAACTTGACATCATATTTCCTTTCTGTGGTGTCAGCCTTTTAGTTTCTCCTTCTGTATGAATCCATTAATCTTGAAGTATCATAATGCTCAACAGCCTTTCTTAAAGGTTTCTTTTTAGAATATTAACTATTCCATTATCAAAGGGTTTTGATGAGCAATCTGTGATGCCTTAGGAAAAAGTAGTCTACGCTTAAAAGAAACTTTATTTTTAGTCCCTGATCCACAGAGCTTTTTTTTCATTGCTGGGAATAAAGCCTAGGATCTCACACATACTAGCCAAGCATGCTCTCACTAAGCTATTTGCCCCTAACCTCATACAGTATTTATCATGTTACATACTGTAGCAAAGCACTGTTACTTCAGTGCTTCACAATAAATATCAAATAATTCTGAAATAAACAGTTAGAAATGTCACTTAATATTGCTCCCCGAAGCTGGGCGATGGTGGCGCACGCCTTTAATCCCAGCACCTGGAAGGCAGAGACAGATGGATCTCTGTGAGTTTGAGGCCAGCCTGGTCTACAAGAGCTAGTTCCAGGATAGGCTCCAAAGCTATCCTGGAAACCCCGTGTCAAAAAAAAAAATATTGCTACTCGTGTAGCCTGAAGACTTCTTTTAAAAAAAAAAAAACAGATTTATTTATTATGTATACAATGTTCTGTCTGCATGTGTGCCTACATGCCAGAAGAGGGCACCAGATCTCATTACAGATGGTTGTGAGCCACCATGTGGTTGCTGGGAATTGAACTCAGGACCTCTGGAAGGAAAGTCAGTGCTCTTAACCTCTGAGCCATCTCTCCAGCCCCCTGAAGACTTCTTCAGAGTCACAGAGGCCTGTGTTCAGACACACCTCAGTTCTTGACTGCCATAACATAAGATTTCAGGGTGAATCAGAGTGAAGCACAGTTAGTGGGGTTATTTGTTAAACATCAAGACACATTTGCAAAAGTCAAGTGTGAGCATTAGAGACTACTCCTAAATGCCTCAGCAGCAGTTCAATATGTTATTTGAGGACCTTGAAACTACTTAGTCTACAACTAAGTTTAATTATTACAGAAAATATGTGTTCATGTATTTATTTTCTTTTCCAAATAATTTTATCCTCAAAGAGGAAATCTTTTAAGATAAATTATATAGATTAGCAGCTGGCAAAAAGAGTGCTAATTGGGATAAAAATCATTAAAAGAGAGATTGTTGTTTACTTGGTTCACAAGGATATTGGGCTTAAAACATAGTTTATTAGCTATCTTAATAAATTTGTTTGTGATAGATCTCAGAAAAGAGATTACAATTATTTTTGCAGGGGATCTGGTCAGTTATATAAAAATTCTTGGCTATCAGCTAGTGAGAGATGGAAATCATAACTAAGGGAGGGGAAAGTCACTTTCCCTTCTCAGGTCTCCTGTATTTCCCAGCTAATTATTCTTAATCCTGAAATATTAAATGGTTTCCCTTAATAATACAAAATACCATCTTTATTCATTAAATTTTGTTATGTACATTATTATCAGGTAATAATGTAATTATAAGTAAATACAATATAGTAAAAGTATTTTGGATTTTTCACACCTAAGAGAATAAAGTTAGAATATGAGAATGGGTATAAGTATCAACACACATATGTATACATAGGTGGAAAAAAGATGCCTGTGCATTTAACTACCAACTAGAGCTTACCTGAGTGTCAAAGATGGTTAATGATATCATAGAGTGGTGGAATTCTACTTGGAACTCCAGAGACTTAAAGAGTATGACTGGTTAGCTTCTTTTGAAGGTGTTAATCCTCTAAATATCACAGTTCAATCTTACTGCTTCATTGGCTACCTTTCTGCTTAGTTAATTTTCAGGTAAGTGGCTTCACAATAGACCTACCTCTCTTCAAGCCCTGTCAGAACTGTAAATAACTGTACCAGTTATAAATATCTTAAGAAAGCCCTACATATTGTTACCAATGAGATATGTGGGGTCCTTTTGTTATACTTGCATGGAAATTATGCGTGTGTAAAGAAAAACTTTCCTAGTGCCAGCAGTCTTGGGTGTTTCAGTGACAAAACCCTATGGGCTAGGGTGCCCACATCAGAAGAATATATCACCAAGTCAAGATAACCAGGATTTATGGCCCCTGGCCCTAGAAACCAGAAACTTATAGCTGTAGGTGCTCAGGTTTTACTGTTCTACATAATTTGGCAACTAGTAAAAGTACTCAGTTTTAAACAGCAGCTGATGACCATATCAGTTAACAACAGTCAGAAGCCCTTTACGCTACAACTGCTAGTCTTAGGGTGTTCAGCTTCTCAGACTTTAAGTCTTAGTAGCACTCGGGAACTTTTTCAATGACTCAAACTTGTAGTCCTCCACCCATCACTGTCTGCCTTCTCTAAACTTGACACTGCTCTGCTACCACCGCCACCCTCCGTCCTGTTTGCTACCACAACCATGTGTATACTCTACTAGCTCATTCTACTTCACTCAGAATAAAAAATAACAAGTAATCAAAACCATTGAACTCTGGGATAGCCTTTTATTTATCTAATGTTGCAACACTGAGGAGTAGAATGCAAAACAGAAAGTTTTCTCCCAGCTACTCAAAAATGACCTGAACAGCCTGACTATATAGCCAAAAAGGGATGTACAACAAGGTTCTATCATGTAAAACAACAGCACAGCTTCCAGTTTCATGCATGACTGACTTCTTACTGAGTTAATGAGAAGATACTCTTCCTCACATTTTGAGTGAGATTAGCTGTTAGGCCATCTGAACCTCATCAAGGATTTTCTTGCCAAGAATACTGCCTTCCAAGGCCAATGCAAATTTTCTATAGCAAGGTTTACTGGTTGGGAAAGGTAGGATTCAGGTTTTTCAGTCTTTTTCCTGTTGTATATAAAAATGAAAAGTAAAAGGTGAATGACTATTGAATCATTCATGATCATTTATGACTATTCATCATTCATGGGAAATGCCATTCATTCATTCAAAAATATTTATTGGGCTGGGGCTCTACAAATAAAACCACTTACCTCACAAGCCTAACAACCTGAATTTAATCCCTGGGTCCCAAAATACAAGGAGAGAACTGTCTCACTCCCAAAAGTTTGCCTTATGCATACATCAAGGCATATATGTTCCCAAACTTACACAAAACACAGAATAATAAAAAAATATTAAATATCTGAATATTTTATAGGTAATGTTCAGTAACAAACAAAACAAAAAAAAATGCCTCTGTACTCATGCAGCTCATATGATAGTTTAGAAAGACACAGAATAAAATAAATGATGAGATAGATTTAGTAGATCTGATAAAGTTGATGGAGAAAACTTGTAGTTGGAATTTTTTACCCTTTACTTTTTAGAGGGTCCTCCAACCAGCTCCCCAATAATCACACAGAGGTTATTTCTTTCTTATGCATGCCAGGCCTTATCTTGGCTTGTTTCGAGCCAGCTTTTCTTAATTTAAATTATCTCATCTACATTTTGCCTCTGGGCTTTTATCTTTCTCTGTTCTATATACCTTGCTTTGCTTCTTACTCCATAGCTTGCTGTGTAGCTGGGTGATTTGGCCCCCAATGTCCTCCTTTCTTTCTCCTTTTCTCTCTCCTTGATCATCTCTTCCCAGATTTTACCTCCTATTTATACTCTCTGCTTGCCAGCCCCACCCATCCTTTCTCCTCCTAGCTGTTGGCCATTCAGCTCTTTATTAGACCAATCAGGTGTTTAAAGCAGACAAAGTAACACAGCTTTACATAGTTAAACATATGCAACATAAAAGAATGCAGCACATCTTTGCATCATTAAACAAGCATTCCACAGCAGAAATGAATGTAACACATCTTAAAATAATATTCAACAACAAAAACTCAAGCAGGTAAAGTGACTAGGTGGTTTGTTTGAAAGTAGGACAACTTTAATAAAGGGATACCAAGGAAATCTACATTGAGAAAATTATCTTTGAGCACTTTACACATGTGAGGTAATAAAACATAAACATGTCTGGGTTGGGGAGAATTCTCTGAAGAGGGAATAAGAAGTGAAACAATTCCAAGGTAAGAATAAGTCAAGCTTATTAAAGAAGAAATAGAGCTGAATCATAGTGATCAAGGAATACTTAGTAGGACATGAGGTCACAGACTTAATCTGACTACTACTTACAAGATCTGCTTGCTTACTATAGAAAAGGCTAAAGGAAAGCAAGAACAGAGATGATGATGAGGGGTCGTGTGAAGTTCATAAAGCTAAAAGGCTTACTCTGATAAGATATAGGATTCAAGAGTGAGAAAATATGGCACCCAAGAGAACATAGTTTTGTGGGTGTTGCTTTATTGTTTAGTAGGTGAGGGTGTATTTTGCTTGGGAGACTCACAGACTGTAGTCAGGACTCACTGGTATAAGTCAATAAATTTCCTTTGTGTGTGGCAAGCGGGAAGTTTGGGATTTTTTTTTTTGTTTTTTTGGTTCTTTTTTTTTTTTGCAATAAATGAACAATTGTGGTTTTGACTTTTCAGACAAAGCAGGAGTCCATGAAGCCTTTGAAGATGTTCTGCGTAGGACTGTTGTGCCCTGTGCTTTGTTTCTTGTTAGAGACACCTACTCCTTCTTCAGCTTTACTTACCTTTGAAGTGAAAGAAAAAGCAGGATTGAAATCAGGTGCAATGAGTGTATTTGCTATTAAGATGAATGTTCCTGACTTCGAAAGACAAAAGACTCAAGTCTCAGGTCAGGAAAAAAATTATTTTCGTGCTGATTTGACAAATGCTCCCTAAGGACAAGGGAGCAATTAAAGTTGTTTTTGGTGACTAAGGGAAGGTTTCACAAAGGTAATAAAATTGTAAAAAAAAATGATAGTACAGTGGGAAATGCTTCAATGCTCTATTTCTACTAGACACATGCATGCTGATCTGATTTGTTCTTGAGTTCAAGTTCTATAAATGGTTGTTCCCTCTCAACTTCCTGAAGTAGACAGTTTAGTTTTCCCCAGCCTCTTTCCTTGGAGTCGCATCAAATCCCTCTCTCCAAATGTTCTAAGGGGAAGGCTCAACATCTCCAGCTTCATGTTGAATAGCAGGCTTTCCCAAAAGTTTTTTTTCCCAATTGTTTTTACCCTTTCTTGTTCTACAGGGATGATGACCTTCTCCTTTCTCTTTCTGGGGCATTAACTTCCCTCAGCCTCCTTTAACATTTTCACACACATTCTAGGTAACAACATGTTAAGATTGTCTTATTATCATACAGTGCTTCACTGTCACAAAGTAGCCCTTCAGATATTTGAGGTGAATATAATACTTCCCATCTGATTGATAACATAAAACTATACCCCTGTGAGAGTACCTTTCTAGAATAATGTTTTCAGCTTGAGGCAACACAGCAAAGTACATATATCATGTGTCCTGGCAACTCCAAGACCATAATATCTGAGGCAACTGTTTGATTGCTTTGACTTTGTAGAAGGGAGGCCGCTTGTTTGTCCCGACTGCCCAGAACCGAAATAATCACACAGAGACCATATTAATTAAATCACTTCTTGGCCCACTAGCTCTAGCTTCTTATTGGCTAACTCTTACATATTAATTTAACCCATTTCTATTAATCTGTGTATCACCACGTAGCTGTGGCTTACTGGCTAAAGTTCCAACCAGCGTCTGTCTCTGGTGGGCTACATGGCTTCTCTTCACTTCACCTTTCTTTCTCCTGGCATTCAGTTTAGTTTTCTCTGCTTAGCTAAGTTCTGCCTTTCTATAGGTCCAAAGCAGTTTCTTTATTTATTAATGGTAATCACAGCATACAGAGAGAAATCCCACATCATGTCTTATCAATGAATGTGCATCCTCTTTTTGCAGGACTCCAGTGGTCTTGGACAAGCAAGTTAAAAAATTATCTGTCAGATTTCTTCAAGAGCTCCATACCTCCAGCAGCCATTTTTGCTTTTTTTGTCGCCATAGCACTAACGGGGATCCTCTGCTGCCTCACGTAAGCTACTATACAATGAGGAGATGAAAAGAAAGGAAATGTAATGGTTAGGGGGATAGAAACACTCAGGTTCTCTATCAGCTGCTCATTTGAAATTAAGAGAGAGAGTTTCAAGGAAAAGCACTCTGGTAGCAAAACTCTGAAAGGCCCTTAAAAAGCTTCAGTATATGGTAAGAGACAGAGCATAAGGAGGAACCTATGACAGCAATCAAGGATATTAAAAGATATGAGGCCAGAGAGCAATTGTCCAGTTTTCAAAAATAAGTAGATGAGAGTAGAAAGTAGCAATATAGAGTCAAAAAAGTCAAATTCCTTTCAAATTCAATGATTATTCTGAGCTATGATTTTGAGAGAAATTTATTGCCAAGGGAAAAAACAAGCTGGCTTTAAATGAGTCATCAGTTGTAAACAATATTTAATTACAGTATCTCACCAACTTTGAAGGCCCCCAAGGAGGGTATGTTCCTCAACAGTTGTTGTGGAGATAGTCATAGAGAATAAAGGATTTAAAGAGCCTCACAGACAGTGGATAAGAGAAGTCCTTCTAGAATCTGAACCTAATAAAGGTCTGCCTAGTAGGATTCAAAAATTCTTACTCCCTTGTCTCTCTCATTGTTCCCCCTTTCCAAATAGGAATGTTTGTGATGGTTACCATCTTATAAGCCCTTGTTATTACAGGGTATGGTAATTGGGGTAGATAACTTGTTTTTAGTACATAGATCTGTTAACCAAGAAGGCCCACTACCATACTAGAAAAAAAAGCAAGTATTACCCAGATTCTCTAGACTTTGAACTGGATGACAGGAACTGTAGTCTTATAGAAAGGGTATGTTATGGGTCATATGTTCTAGAAGCACACATGAAGGCAGGAATTTGGTATCCAGGGTATTGTAGCTAGGTACTGATGCCTGTAGAAGGAAGAGGGAAGTACATGAACTTCTTTACAAGTCCCACCAAACCTTGTTGACCCCATCAGATTTGTCCTATAGTACTCTGAATCAGACCACCATACCCACATTTTGAGCATTACTTAATGGGGTTTTCAGTAAGAAGTACAAGGCAGCTCTCTGCAACAGAGGCAAGCTTTGAAGGACTTAACTCTAGAGGTTATCTACCTACAGTACTCTGAGCGGCTAGATAATAAGTCTTTTCTCAAGGGAGCATCTGGATGGCAGGTTTCCATATATATCACATGGTAGCTGTCTTTCTTGTATGAAAGGAAAAGTAAACAGATAGTGAATGGTAAGAAAGATCTTGTTTATTCTTCTTAAGAAAAATAGGACAACATGAAAGCAAACCCTCACTTAAATAAAACACAAGACACATTGATGAAAACATATAAAAGATATTGCAGACATTATTTAAAAAGCAACCAGAGCTTAAATAAAGATAAATTGTTTAGTGAAAATAACATTAAAGAAAAAGTAAAAGATATAGGAGATACATGATTTTTTTGATGAAGAGAACAAAAAAACGAAAAGGGAGCGACCATTGAGGGAGTAGGCTGGAGCCTGAGACCTCTGTGGGTCCAGGCATGAATCCAGGACCTCCAAGGGAACAGACCTGAGCCAGAGAACTCTGCATGATAGCCAGGGACCTCCACAAGAGCAGGCTCAAGCCAGGGATATCTGCAGAAACAGGCCTGAGCCAGTGACCTCCTCTGGAGCAGGCCTGAGTGAGCGAACTCCTCAGGACCAGGTTCAAGGGAGCAACTGCCTAGGGAACAACGCAAGTCAGACACTTCTGCAGCACCAAGTACAAGGGAGCCACTTCTGAGAGAGTAGGCCAGAACCAGAGACCTCTGTGAACCATATGTGAATCAGCGACCGCTGAGGTAACAGGCCTGAGTCAGCAACCTTCACTGGAACAGGCCTTAGACAGCGACCTATGCCAGAGCAGGCCCAAGGCAGCAACCACAGCAGAAACAGCCCTAAGCAAGCAAACTCCATGGGGGCAGGACCAAATGATCCCTGGTGTTGCAAGCATGGTAATGGACACACAATGGAGATTCAGTAACATTTTTGGTTAGAATATTTCACAGTATGGACTGCAATAGTCTCTCTGTGCCCCATTTTTGATCCTGTATACTTCTGTTTATCACAAGCTGCAGCTACCATGAATGATTAGGCCATCAGCTCATTACCTTAGGCAGTCACCTGGGAAAACTGGTAAATTGCCCAGTGCTCTGCTAACAACCAAGAGGACTCACTGGTACTAATAAGTATACAAACATACGTATGCAATTAATGTGTAGTGTGACTTATAATGTTGAGAAAAAGAGACTTAAATGTTCATCGTCTGAACAGAAATAAAGCATAATATATTCATATACACTCCATAATGTTCAAGTGGAAGAATACTTAAAGCATAATATATTCATATACACACCATAATGTTCAAGTGGAAGAATACTTATGTGGGAACATGTTTATGAAGCATTATGAGTAAAACAAACAAGGTATAATAAGCATGCATTTTAGCCCAAATTATTATAAAAAACTGAATATAAGGGCTGCAGAGATGACTCAATTAATAAATTTATTTGATAATACTCTGTCACAACTTCTGAATCCTACTACAAGTATATTTGTGTGTGTGCTTTATGTTATTGTATGTGAGTATAGTACATGTATATGGTTCATGCAGGTGTGTTTGCAAATGTGTGCCTGAAGCCAGAAGAGGGCATGGTGATATACTGTATCACTGTACACTTTATTCTGGTTGAGACATTGTCTCTCATTGAATCTAGAGGAAGGCTAGGAACCAACAAACCAGGAATCTTGTTTCTGTCTCCCATAGCACTGGGTTACAGGTTAGTATGACTATGCCAATATCATGGGGCTGGGATCTAAACTTGGCTCCCTAAACTTGCATAGCAGTAAGCACTCATCACTTTAATCATATTTCCAAGTCCTCTGTTTATTTTTTTAGGCAAGGTCTCTTCACTGAACCTAGACTTTGGACATGTACACAGAGAGACAGAGACAGAGACAGAGAAAATTTAAAAGAATAGAAAAGGAAAATCATTGAAAAAGATACATGACACTAAGCTCTAGTTTCTAAAGGCATTTACATAGTAGTATTCACTCCAAATACATTTGCACATATGTGTGTATACACCCCACACAGACTACATTGGAGCAGATAATATGATTATATGGTAACACTATGCAAACCAAGAGAGTGGATAGGAACATAAACAGTTCAGCATTAATCATCATCTCTTCTTTTCTTAGCTTTTTTATAGGTGAACCAGTTTACTGAAGAACTGGATGACTTAATGGGGAAAGTGTGGTATCTAAGTCAACAGGTTCCAAGAGCTGGAGAATTTGCTGTGTGCTTAAAGTGACATTAAATTACTTTTTCCATCTTAAAATATCCTTGCTTTCATTTTTCCTTTAAAAGATGCAGTTGGAAAATGTAAAGAGCTTTACTATAGATTTTATTATAAAAGTGATATGTATTACAGAGAATGCAGAAAGAAAAAGGTATTCAAAATTATAGAACCTAGAAATAAATGTTAACAATTTAATGTGTCTTCTTGCCTTAGGATTCTATTACTGTGAAAAGACATCATGACTATGGCAACTCTTATAAAGGAAAACATTTAATTGGGGCTTGCTTACATTCAGAGGTTCAGTCCATTATCATTATGAAGGAAAGCATGGTGGTGTACAGGCAGACATGGTTCTGGAGAAAGAGCTAAGAGTTCTATATCTGAATTGGTAGGCAGCAGGAAACAAGAAAGACATTGGGCCTGACTTGAGCATTTGAAACCTCAATACCCCTCTCCACCCTGCAGTGACATGCTTCCTCCAACAAGACCATACCTACTCCAACAAGGTCACATATTAAATAATGCCACTTCCTATGAGCCTACTGAGGAAATTTTTCATTCAAAGAACCATATCCTTTTGAGATTTTTATTAATGCATATATTACTTGTTCCTTAAAGTCTGTACAGCAATACTTCTGTTTAAATAAATGTTATGAAACAACAGGGCTTTGTCATCAATTAGCTTTGGGAGATGCTGGATTAATCATATGTAAATATGGTAATTTGCTCACCAGATTTTAGAAACCTTTGATAGACTAATACAAATCTTGACAGAGGATAAAATAAGGAGTATTTTATAAAATACTTTTTAACATAGTGAACATAACATGTGGTTTAACTACCTCCAAATATAGTATTTAAGGCACTTCTGTTTATTTGGTATTGTGAATGTAATGCAAGTAATAGTTTAAATTTTAATTTTCTTTTTCCCTCTTACTTCAGAGTTTAAAATTATTTGGTCCAGGGATATGTTATTTTCAGTAAACAAGGCACTGTTCTGAGTAGGTAATACTAGCTCTGGCTATTATTATTAAAGGGTTTGGTACAGCCACACACTCTAAATACTGTGTTATGTCCTTTCACATGAATTGCTAAAAGTACAATTGTTGGGTTATATTCCATGATCATATTAAGGTTTTAAAATATTAATCCAAATATCTTTGTACATATTTGTACTTTAGGCCCTCAGCTCTCCTTAAGGTGTCCTTAAGACTATGTTATTTTAGCTGGCCATGGTGATACATACCTTTAATGCCAACACTAGGGAGGAAGAGGCAGGTAGATCTTTGAGTTAGACATTCTGGTCTACAGACTCAGTTCCAGGACAGCCAGGTCTACAAAGTGAGACCCTCCCTGTTAAGAGAGAGATTGTGATCTTGTTATTTTAGACTGGAGAGATAGTTCAGAGGTTAAGAGCACTTACTGTTCTTCAGAGGACCTAGGTTCAGTTCCCAGCACTCACATGATGCCTCACAACTGTCTGCAACTTCAATTCTGAGGAATATGATGCCCGCTTTCTGGCCTCTGTGGATACCAGGCATGCATTTATTATACAGACATACATTCAGGTGAGCTAACATGGGCCAACTATATTCACATAAAATCAGAGAAAATTTAAAAAGGAATTCTTGACACAAAAGAACAGAATTAAGTTTTGGTAGCAATATCTTCTTGGGTGGGCTCTGTTTGCTAGAAGCAAGCAGAGGTGCAATTCTTTTAAGAAAAGGCTTCCTGACTCAGTGGTAGCAGCCAAAACTGTGCGGCTCCTTTAAGAAGGCTTCCTGGTTTGTGCTTTGTGTTAGTTGCACAAACAGCTCTGGCTCTTTCAGGAGGCCAAACAATTAGATGGTGTCTGTGAGGAAAAAACAAAATGCACCTGGTCAAAAAATAATTACAGATATGCAATAAAGACAGATTCAGATGAAAAACAACTCTAAATGGGTCCTGGTGTTCGATAAATGTATGTAGGCTTGGGAGAGAGAAGAAAAAGAGTATAGAGAGTTATAAAAAGAAGTAAATTGTTTCAAAAATAGAAGAAAGTCTTTAAAGAGACAGAGTACAGACAGTTATAGATTAAAGGAATAGAGAAAAATAAGCCACACAAAGATGGAATACACACAGAAAGTCTGGATTATATATATTATTGTGTTTAAATTTTTTGACTGTGAATGAGGTAAGTACAGAGAGCCATTTTATTGTATGGGCAACTAAGCTAAATCAACATATGTAATTTAAAGGTATCTTGACTTCAAATTTTGGGTCTAATGATATGTTGCTTTGGAAAAGAGGTTCTAGTTTTGTTTCCACAGAGGATGAGAACCTGTGTATTCCTTCCAGACTAATGTGGTTCAATGGAACAAGATCCCCTGAAAGGTGTCTTTAAACCCCTAAAATTACTTCACCCAACAAAAAGTAGGAAGCAGTTTGGAAAGAACTATGCCCACATTCCCAAATATTGTTTATAAATATTTGCTTACATTTAAAGATGGAATATGCTATAGAGATAAATACTTTGCATTGGTATGAATCTTGCATTATTAATTCAAATTTAAGATCAATTTTGTTATGTGTATATTTCTACTCTTGATTAGGGTATTGTGTTTGTGCAGCTCATTTAAAACTACAATGTATAATAAAGAAATATAGATTAATAGATTATCATCTATAATCATCAAGCTTCTAGACATCTTATTTAGGTTTTCTAGATGTACAGAGATATATTTCAGATGGATAGTTATTCTTCAAACCTTTCAAAGACTGACAGAATATGGAATTTAAAATGTTTTAAAAGCTTAGGACTCTTCATGACAATGAGACACATCTGCTCCTGGCAGCACCAATCTGTTGCGGGAGCTCCTTCCACTCCTTCAGCCGCTGAGATATTAGCCCATTGGGGCGTGGTCTCTCTCCCTTTAAAAAAGCAGCCACTTCCCTCCTCTCGCTCTCTGGCTTCCAGCTCCGCTTCTGGCGATTAGGCTCCCTTCCTGATTGCACAGAGGGCTGTTGTCTGGGGCGGTGATCTGTAAGTTTTTCCCCCTTAAATAAATAACCATTCTATTAATCATAATTCCAAACTGGTGTGGGATTGTTTGTGATTTACGCCTTCACCAATCTACTTCAAGAGGATGGTGGGCATCAAAGAGGCTCCTTATGGAGTTGAAATGGACATGCAGGAGCCACAAGAAAAATGACTGCTGAACTTGCCTAAAGAAGGTAAGATGGTCCTTCAGGGTTCCTGCTTCATGAAAGAGTCTGCCAGACATTCTTCAGAACACAGAAAAAAGTGACTGACAAACTGCCAATATAGGCAGAACTGTATTTGAAATTTCCTGTTTCATGGAAAAGTCTGCTTTACTATGGACCTATAGGCTGAAGATGGATGCCCCAATGATACAGAAGAACTTGAGTTAACTGTCAAGGCAGTGAGATGTGTCTGACAATTCTAGAACTTTGAAAGTTGCTTGCAATGCACATCCTGTTTACTTAGGTAATATTATATCCTTCTAGAGTCTTTGATAGAATTGAAGAATAGATAGTTACAGTTTTCCTTAGTTATGATAAAATATAAAGTGGATATAAACATTGTAACTAGAATTATTGGCTGGTAACTGTTTTGTTGTATATAATCTTTTATTTTTAAGTTAAAACCTTCCTTTTTATTTAGACAGAAAAGGGGAGGTGATGTGAGATTCCCCTCTGTATGCTGTGAATACCATTGGTTAATAAAGAAGCATCATTGGGCTTATTGCAATACAGAATAGTGCAAGGTGGGAATTCCAAGCAGATAGAGGAGAAGAGAGTAGGTGGAGTCAGGGAAAAGCCATGTAGCCACTGGAAAAGAAAGACGTCATCATCTGGAAACTTGCCAGTAAACCATGAGCCTCGTGGTAAAATATAAAATAATAGAAATGGGTTAAAATGTAAGAGCTAGCAAGGAATATGCTAGAGTCATTGGCCAAGCAGTATTTTAATTAATACAGTTTCTGTGTGGTTATTTTGGGCCTAGGCATCCAGGAAATGAAGAAGCAGCCTCCAACTACACCCTCATACAAATAAAATAATTTTTCATTAAAAGAAAATAATTTGGGACTCACTGTATAGCTCTGACTGGCCTTGAACTCACAGAAATCCACATACCTCTGCTTCTCAAGTTCTGGAATTAAAAAGCATGTGCCACTAAGCCCAGTTTAATATTTTAAATCTTAAAAATAATATTGGGTTAATTCCTTGGTGATTTATTTTGTATATAAGACAAGATACTGCTCTTTGGCTTTGGCTGACCTGAAACTTACTATGTAGACCAGTTTGGCTTTGAACTCACAGCAATTCCTTATCTCAGCCTCATGTGTGCTGAAAATACAGGACCAAACCCTACAGGTTCATTCTATACCCAG
Organism: Microtus pennsylvanicus; assembly: GCF_037038515.1. Lineage (NCBI taxonomy): Eukaryota > Metazoa > Chordata > Mammalia > Rodentia > Cricetidae > Microtus > Microtus pennsylvanicus. The sequence goes on along the minus strand of NC_134601.1, from coordinate 20,047,099 downwards.
GATTTTTTTTCTTTGAAGGTGTATTTCACCATATTACCAGACTTCACCAAACTTGTAGACCCAAAGAATCTTCCTTCCTCAGCTTCTTTAGTATCTAGATATGCAAATACATGTCACAATGCCTGGAATTCCTGGCTTTAAAAATATTTAATTATGCTATTTATCTTTCTGCTTAGTGTCTCCAATTTTTTGTAATCCTTTATAAGTAAGATATACTTATTGCATAAAATATAGTTTTTTTGAGACAAGGTCTCACTATGTACCCCCTGGCAGGCCTGAAACTCAATATATAGACCAGAGTGGCTTTAGAGAAATCCTCCTGCTTCTACTTCCCAAGTGCTGAGATTATAGCCATGTACCACCAATACCTGGCATCACTGTGAAATTATACATATGTATAAATCCTTTAGATCATATTTTCCACACTCAAAGTTAACCCCCCATTTTCCTTGTTCCTGCTCATACTCATATTCATATCCCTATTAGTTCTCTCTCTCACACACACACCCAAGTCAATTCCACATGAGTGAAATATGAAATACTTGGTTTTCTAAGTCTGGCTTATTTGGTTTAACACAATGATCTACATTTCTGTCTACTTCCTGGGAAAAAATGACAAGATTATAATTAAATAAAGTCAAACATTTTCTTTTCCCATTCACCCATGGGTGTGCCCCAAGGCTACTTCTATGTCTTTGCATTATGAATTGTGCCACAACAAACATGGGTATGTAGGTATCTCTACTGTGTGCTGTTGTTTGAGTTTTTCTGGGGAAACCCAAACAAACGTATATTCACTCCAGATAAAGCACCAATAACAAACCAAATAAACAATCTCACCTTCATTAGCTTGGTGAACTAACTAACTTATTAAGATTACTTACAGGAGTATTGGTGTCTTAGTTAGGGTTTCTCTTGCTTCAGTGAAACACCAGGAACAAATAGCAGGTTGGGGAGGAAAGGGTTTATTCAGCTTACACTTCCACATTGCTGCTCATCACCAAAGGAAGTCAGGACAGGAACTCAAGCAGGGCAGGATCCTGGAGTCAGGAACTGATTGATGGCAAAGCCTCAGAGGAGTGCTGCTTATTGGCTTGCATCCCCTAGCTTGTTCAGCCTGCTTTTTTATAGAATCCATGAGTACCAGTCCAGGGATGGCACCACTCCCTACAGGCTGAGCCCTACCCATGGATCACTAATTGAGAAAGTGCCTTTTAGGTGGATCTCATGGAGGCATTTCCTCAATTAAGGTTTCATTGATTCGGATTTGTGTGTCAACTTGATATAAGGTTAGCTAGCACAATTGGTAAAAGGTTACCTACAGGAATGTGACTAACTCAAATGTAGGTGAATCACTGAAAAGCTCACTTCAGCATGGGTAATTGTAGTGGCATTTCATTTGTATTTCAATAATAAAACTTGCCTAAAGATCAGAGAGTAAAACAGCTACAATGGTCAGCCTTATAGCCAGACAGTGGTGACACATATTTAATCCCAGTAGCCACACTAGTTGCCATAGAAACCAGGAAGTGCATGCCTTTAATCCCAGTGGTGCACACCTTTAATCCCAGCCCTCGAAAGGATTATAAAATGGGAAGAGACAGATCTCAGACACATTCTCATTCTGATATTCCTGGCAGAAGAATCACCATTTCAGATTAAGGTTGAGGTAAGAGCAAGTAGCTGGCTGCTTTGCTTTTCTGGCCTTCAGGTTGAACCCATTTATCTCTCTTGAGTTTTTATTAATCATGCTTCAGGTAATCACTCAAAAAAGTTGTATATCAATATTTCCCTGTAAAACTTGTAGAAAGCCTGGCAGGTGAGAGAGTTTCTCTTCTGTAACAATGGTTTACTGCTTATATAACCTTAGAGATGGGTCTTGTAAACATTGTTTCAATTTTCGGTGACTTTTAAGGTTTTTTATTAACTTCCTGAGTCTTCCTTCCTCTTCCATATGAAAGATAATGTATCACTTCAGAGGAAATTTCTATACAACAGATACTAATGTTAATTCATTTGAGTATTTATTCTTTTGAAGAATATCCATAATGATTCCCATAGTGGGATGCACCAGTCTACATTCCCACCAGCAGTGAATGAGGGTTCCTTCCCCCAGCCACAACTTTGCCAGCTTTTGTTGTCATTGATTTTCTTTATTTCTAAGATTTGCTTTAATTTCATTCACATGGGCATTTTACCTGCATATAAGTTTGTGCACCACATGTGTGCAATACCAGCAGGGCCAAAAAGGATGTCAAATCTCCTAGAACTATAGTTACAGAGGGTTTTGGGCCACCATGGAAGTTCTGGAAATTAAACCCCAGCCTTCTGCAAAACAACCAGTACTCTTAACTGCTGAGTCACCTCCTCAGTCCCTTTGCCTATGTTTTAGATTAGTACTTTTGCTTATTAGTCAGTATGAACTCCTTTTATAATCTGTATACTAACATTTTGCAAGATATCTTGGGGGAGGGAAATGTCTTTATTAGAAGATTGCATTCTCACTCTTGGCATGATTTTTTAAGTTTTATTTTATTATTTATTTTTTTGTTTTATTTTTTGAGGCAGTATTACTCTGTGTAGCCCTAGCTGTCCTCGAACTCACTCTGAGGACTAGGCTGGCCTCCAACTCAGAGATCCGCTTGCCTCTGTGTCTAAGTCCTGAGATTAAAGGTATGTGCCCCATCCCATGATATTTTTTAATGAGAAGTATTTAATATAATAATTGTTGCCTTTTGGTATTTACAAAATCCTTTTAACCACCAAAGACATAAAAGAATTGTAACATATTACTTTTCTGAGAGTTTTTAATTTTGCCTTTCATGTTTATATCCTTAAGCTACTTGAAATTAATTTTTTGTAGTATGACTTCAATCTCATTATTTCATTTTGCTGAAAGTTATAATTTTCCACACATGAACTTTGAGCTGAACTTCTGTACCGAAAAGCAGTTCTAGGAATCAAGAATAGCAAATAGTTGTCATAAATTCCAAGAAGCAATAAATTCCAAGGAGCAAAAGCAGATTCTGAACAATGACTACCTTGAACTGAAGCCAGCCAACCATAAAAGGCATGGAAATGTTGAAAGACAGCTGTGTGAGTACCTATCCTGTGCTCTGAGTCAGCCACCTTGCCCTCCAGTACTTTTCCATTCTCACCTTTGCCCCAGGAAGCATACCAGCTAATTTTTGCTCAAGGAGTCACTATGTATTCAGTCCTTCCAACTACAGTAGTGTGGATCCAGTATTTGCTTCACCCCTAATTAGTCTCTGTTTCTGTTTATAAATGAGTACCTAGTATGCCTATTACTACTCAATGAGACTATTACTGTTCAAAGCCACCTCAGTTATATTATCAAGTGTCTGAATATGTGTAATGTATTTCTAGGCTCCTCTCTTCTATTTCATTGACTCACTTTACATGCCTCAGCCACACTCCTTTCATTGCCATACCATAAGGTACTACAATTTAGAAGATTGGTTCTCCAACATTTTCTCAATGGTACTCTGGTTATTCTACTCATTCCACCCTCTCTGATTCTCTCTCCCTCTATTCTATTTCAATTTGAAATTTGCTTAAATTTATGTTATGCATTTGAGTGTTTTTGCCTGAATATAAGTATACGCATCATGTGTGTGCCTATACCCTTGGAAGCCAGAAAGCGGTGTCAGATCAGCAGGAATGGGATTTATACATGATTGTGAGTCACCATGTAGGTGCTGGTAACTGAACCTAGGTCTCCTGCAAGAGAAAGAAGTACCATGTATGCCACTAAACTGGAAAATGTAAAAGAAATGGACACTTTCTTAGATAAATACGATTTACCAAAATTAAATCAGGACCAGGTGAACAAGCTAAACAGACCTGTCAGTCGCGAAGAACTAGAAGCTGTTATCAAAAACCTCCCTACCAAAAAAAGCCCAGGGCCAGATGGTTTCAATGCGGAATTCTACCAGAACTTCCAAGAAGACCTAATACCTATACTCCTCAATGTATTCCACAATATAGAAACAGAAGGGTCATTACCAAATTCCCTTTATGAAGCTACAGTTACTCTGATACCAAAACCACACAAAGACTCAACCAGGAAAGAGAATTACAGGCCGATCTCACTCATGAATATCGACGCAAAAATCCTCAACAAAATACTGGCAAACCGAATCCAAGAACACATCCGAAAAATTATCCATTATGATCAAGTAGGCTTCATTCCTGAGATGCAGGGCTGGTTCAACATACGAAAATCTATCAATGTAATCCATCATATAAATAAACTGAAAGAAAAAAACCATATGATCATTTCATTAGATGCTGAAAAAGCATTTGACAAAATTCAACATCCATTTATGTTAAAAGTCTTGGAGAGATTAGGGATACAAGGGTCATACCTAAATATAATAAAAGCTATATACAGCAAGCCGACAGCTAACATCAAATTAAATGGAGAGAAACTCAAAGCCATCCCGCTTAACTCAGGAACACGACAAGGCTGCCCACTTTCGCCATACCTCTTCAATATAGTGCTGGAAGTTCTAGCAATAGCAATAAGACAGCATAATGGGATCAAGGGGATTCGAATTGGAAATGAAGAAGTTAAACTTTCGTTATTCGCAGATGATATGATAGTGTACATAAGCGACCCCCAAAATTCCACCAAAGAACTTTTACAGCTGATAAACAGCTTTAGTAATGTGGCAGGATACAAGATCAACTCCAAAAAATCAGTCGCCCTCCTATACTCAAAGGATATGGAAGCAGAGAGGGAAATCAGAGAAGCTTCTCCATTCACGATAGCCACAAACAGCATAAAATATCTTGGGGTAAATCTAACCAAGGAAGTGAAAGATCTATTTGACAAGAACTTTAAGGCATTGAAGAAAGAAATTGAAGAGGATACCAAAAAATGGATGGACATCCCTTGCTCTTGGATTGGGAGGATCAACATAGTAAAAATGGCAATTCTACCAAAGGCAATTTATAGATTCAATGCAATCCCCATCAAGATCCCATCAAAATTCTTCACAGATCTGGAGAGGACAATAATCAACTTTATATGGGAAAACAAAAAACCCAGGATAGCCAAAACAATCCTATACAATAAAGGATCTTCTGGAGGCATTACCATCCCTGACTTCAAACTCTATTACCGAGCTACAGTAATGAAAACAGGGTGGTACTGGCATAAAAACAGAGAAGTCGACCAATGGAATCGTATAGAAGACCCGGACTTTATCCCACAAACCTATGAACACCTCATTTTCGATAAAGGAGCTAAAAGTTTACATTGGAAGAAAGAAAGCATCTTCAACAAATGGTGCTGGCACAACTGGATGTCAACCTGTAGAAGAATGAAAATAGACCCATATCTATCACCGTGCACAAAACTCAAGTCCAAATGGATTAAAGACCTCAATATCAGCCCGAAAACACTGAATCTGATAGAAGAGAAAGTGGGCAATACCCTACAACAGATGGGCACAGGCGATCGCTTCTTAGGTATAACCCCAGAAGCACAGACATTAAGGGCAACATTGAATAAATGGGACCTACTAAAACTGAGAAGCTTCTGTAAAGCAAAGGACACTGTCACTAAGACACAAAGGCAACCTACTGACTGGGAGAAGATCTTCACCAACCCCGCAACAGACAAAGGTCTGATCTCCAAAATATATAGAGAACTCAAGAAACTAGACTTTAAAATGCTAATTAACCCAATTAAAAAATGGGGCGCTGAACTGAACAGAGAATTCTCAACAGAAGAAGTTCAAATGGCCAAAAGACACTTAAGGTCATGCTCAACCTCCTTAGCGATCAGGGAAATGCAAATCAAAACAACTTTGAGATATCATCTTACACCTGTAAGATTGGCTAAAGTCAAAAACACCAAGGATAGCCTTTGCTGGAGAGGCTGTGGAGGAAGGGGTACCCTCATCCATTGCTGGTGGGAATGCAATCTTGTGCAACCACTGTGGAAGTCAGTGTTTCGGTTTCTCCAGAAATTCGGGATCAACCTACCCCTGGACCCAGCAATACCACTCTTGGGAATTTACCCAAGAGATGCTCTATCACATGTCAAAAGCATTTGTTCAACTATGTTCATAGCAGTATTATTTGTAATAGCCAGAATCTGGAAACAACCTAGATGCCCTTCAATGGAAGAATGGATGAAGAAAGTATGGAATATATACACACTAGAGTACTACGCTGCGGTAAAAAACAATGACTTCTCGAATTTTGCATGCAAATGGATGGAAATAGAAAACACTATCCTGAGTGAGGTATCCCAGGCCCAAAAAGACGAACATGGGATGTACTCACTCATAATTGGTTTCTAGCCATAAATAGGGTTCACGGAGTCTACAATAGGCGAATCTAAAGAAGCTAAGTAAGAAGGTGAACCCAAGGAAAAACATAGAGTTATCCTCTTGGATAAGGGAAGTAGACAAAATTGCCGGGGGGAAAAGTGGGATCTTGGGGGTGGGGTGGGATGGGGGTTAGGGGAGATGGGGAGAGAAAAGGTAGAAGGGAAGGAGGGTGGACTTGGGGAAACAGGAGGATCAGGATAAAGGAAGGTTGGATAGGGGAGCACGGAACCACAATTCTTAGTTAAGGGACCCACTTTAGGGTGGGCAGGAGACTTGACCCTAGAGGGGCTCCCAGGTGCCCAAGCTGAGGTCCCCAGTTAGTTCCCTGGGCAGCTGAGGATAGGGAACCTGAAATGACCCTACCCTAGAGCAATACTGACGAATATATTGCATATCATCCTAGAACTTGCATCTGGCGATGGATGGAGATAGAGACAGAGACCCACACTGGAGCACTGGACTGAGCTCCCAAGGTCCCAATGAGGAGCAGAAGGAGTGAGAACATGAGCAAAGATGTCGGGACCACGAGGAGTGCACCCACCCACTGAGACAGTGGAGATGATCTACTGGGAGCTCACCAAGGCCAGCTGGACTGTTACCAGAAAAATCATGGGATAAAACTGGACTCTCGGAACATGGCGAACAATGAGGGCTGATGAGACGCCAAGGACAATGGCACGCGGTTTTGATCCTACGCAATGTGCTGGCTTGGTGGGAGCCTAGCCAGTCTGGATGTTCATCTTCCTAGATATGGATGGAGGGGGGAGGACCTAGGACGTACCACAGGGCAGGGAACCCTGACAGCTCTTTGGACTGGAAAGGGAGGGGGAGAGGAGTGGGGGGAAGGGGAGAGGGGTGGGAGGAGGGGGAGAAGAGTGGGAGGAGGGGGAGAAGAGTGGGAGGAGGGGGAGGGAAATGGGAGGCTGGTGGGAGGAGGTGAAAATTTGTTTTTTTTTCTTTTCTTTATCCTCCTTTTATCAATAAAAAAAAATCAAAAAAAAAAGAAAGAAAGAAGTACCACTACCCAGTGAAACATATTTCCAGTTCTCCTTCCTTTTATTTGTTCTATGTGATAGCGTTACTGTGTATTCCAAAATGACCTTGAACTTATGGAAATCCTCCTGCCTCAGTCTCCTGAATGCTGGAATCACAAAGATGTGCCACCATACCCTGGCTACTTTGACTATTTTTGTTTTATTATAATTCCATACATATAAAAAATAAATTGATAAGTTCCATAAACTTTCCAGAATTGCATTGACTCTGTAGAATAGATTCAGCTCCGACAACTTGAAGAAATGGACTCTTCTAAATTATAGACAAATTATGTCTTTATTAATAACTCTTCTTTAATTCTGTAGAGTTTTATACTTCTCTTCAAGAAAGATAAGTGTATAGTTCACTAATCCCTTGATAGTTGACTGTTTTAGATATTACAATGAAACGGTTGTTTTAATTTTTAAGATTTGTTTTAGGTTTTTTTTTTTTTTTGGTTTTTTGAAACAGGGTTTCTCTGTGGTTTTGGAGCCTGTCCTGGAACTAGCTCTTGTAGACCAGGCTGGTCTCGAACTCACAGAGATCCGCCTGCCTCTGCCTCCTGAGTGCTGGGATTAAAGGCGTGCGCCACCATCGCCCGGCGATTTGTTTTAGTTTTAAGTGTGTGTGCATGTGTGTGTACATGTGCCCTCAGAGTACAGAAGATGGTGTTGGATTCCCTGGGGTTAGAGTTGCAGGCACTTGTGAGCAATCCTATGTATGTACCAGGATCTGGATCAGGTCTTCTGGAAGAGCAGCAAGTATTTTTAACTAAAGCCATATTTCTATTCCAATAAATGGTATTTCTTGTTTGTTTCTTTGGTTGATTAATTTTTTGTTACAAGCTATTTATTCATAGTATTTTATTACAGCATCCTGAACGGATGAAGACAAGCTATGTAGTGGTGACTGTTCATTTTAAATGGGTGAATTTTGTAGTATGTAACTATCATTTTTTTAAAAAAATGCTTATTTCATAAAAACAATGCAATTTTGTTTTAAATTGCATTCCACATCATCAGTGTGGTTGAATGTTTGTGGTGGTTTGAATAAGAATGGTCCCATAGGCTCATATATTTGAATGCTTGGTCATCAGAGAGTGACACTACTTGAGAAGGATTAGGAGGTGTGGCCTTGTTAGAGTAGGTGTGGCCTTATTGGAGGAAATGTGTCACAGGATGTCAGCTTTGAGGTTTCAAAAGCCCAAGCCAGGCTCAATGGCTTTCCTTCTGCCTGTGTATCCAGATGTAGAACTCTTAGCTATTTCTCCAGCACCATGTCTGCCTGGGTGGTGCATTTGCTCTCCACCATGATGAATGACAATGGACTAAACCTCTGAACTGTAAGCAAGCTCCAATTAAATGCTTTCTTTTATAAGAGTTGCTTTGGTCATGGTGCCTTTTCATAGCAGCAAAAGAGTGACTAAGTATCTTTTCCACAAATAATATGGGTTTACATGCTCTCCAGTAGTTAATATTGTTAATTTTTTAATTTGGTAATGAATGGGAGTACAATGGCATTTTATTATAATATTAATTTGCATTCAATCCATGTCTTCATGTGTATATTGGCTATCTTAGTCACTATTCTATTATTGTGAAGAGACACCATGACCAAGCTAATTCTATAAAGAAAAGCATTTAATTGGAGACTGACTTACAGTTTCAGAGGTTTAGTCCATTATCATCATGGCAGGGAGCATGACAGCATGCAGGCAGGTGTTAGAGCAGTAGATGAGAGCTACATCCTGATCAGTAGACAAAATGACAGAACGATGGAGCATGGCACTGGGCCTGACTTTTGAAACTCCAAAGCCCACCCCCAGTGACATACTTCCTCAAACAAAGCCACACCTACTCCAGGAAGGCCATACCTCCTAATCTTTCTAATTCTACTAAAAAGTTCCACTCCCTGGTGACTAGCCATTCAAATATACGAGCATATCGAGGCCATTGACTGTGTGTATTTTCTTCATTGTAAAATGTTTATTTATGCCTTTTGTCCACTTCTTTACTGAACTGTGTTTTTCTTGTTAATTTGTAGTACTTTTGTTCCCATTCCTACTAAGGCCCCAGTGACAAACCAAAGTTGTAGTCAATGGAAGTTCTTCATGGAAAACCAAGGAGTTTATTGGGCTTACTTAAGAGCATGGGTGAGAGGGCCACTGATTAGAGCAAAGAACCCACACTTGAAAGCCTTTATCCCACGTGGATGATGGCTTCTCTATAGCCACACAGATGGGTCTTCATTCTCTTAACTTTCCACAGTTTATATACACTAGTTCCTCCCCAGGAACCAGAATAATTAGGACAAAGTTGCATACAACTTATTGAGAGCAATGGCTGAAAACTCAAGTGAGAGTCCTATGACCTCCCATGTGCCCTTCTTCTATGAGGAAAGGTTTACAGTTAACACATCCAGCTATGATGATCTTTTAATAGCAGACACAGATGAATTAATGAAGATGGTGGCTCTTTGGTTCAGAGGATAATGCTGTGCAACATCTTTATAATTCATAACAGTAATCCTCTGTTGCTTTTATGTATTGAAAATACTTTCTGCTAATATTTATCAAGTCCTTTTTGTTGACAGAGGTTTTGGTCCTGCCTGGTTCTGCAGCTATTCAGTCCTAAAGAAACACACAAAGACCTACACTAATTATAAACTGGTTGGCCTATTAGCTCAGGGTTCTTATTAACTAACTTTTATATCTTAAATTAACCTATAATTCTTGTCTGTGTTAGCCACGTGGCTTGGTGCCTTTTATCAGTGATGCATTCTCATCTTGCTTTCTCTGTGTCTGTCTGGTGACTGCAGACTGAGACTCTCCTCTTCCTAGAACTCTCCTAGTCTTGCCTCCCCACCTATACTTCCTGCCTGGCTACTGGCCAATCAGTGTTTTATTAAACCAATACAAGTGACAAATCTTTACAGGGTACAAGACTATTGTCCCACAATACTTTTCACCATTATGTTTATTATATATTTTTTGTGTGTCTACATGTGTATGAGAGAAACATACAGAAATAGAGAGGTGTATGCATCCTTATATTATAGTTTCATACATGCGTGATTATACAGAAAGGAGGATGACCTATGTGTTCTGGTCTATTGCTTTTCACCCTATTTTCTTAAGACAGGGTGTCTCACTGAATATGGAGCTATGCTGACAGTCAACAGATCCTATTATTTCTTTCCATAGCTCTGGGGTTATAGGCATGTGTGGCCATGACCATCTTTTAAAGTGGATGTTGGTAATTCAAATGCAGGTCCTCCACCATCAATACGACAAAATAACGGACCACAGAATGGGAAAACTCCACATCCATCAGAGAGTTAACATCTAAAATATATAAAGAACTCAAGAACTAGAAACTAGACATTAATAAATTAAATAATCCAATTTAAAATGGGGGTACTTCTCAACAGAGGAATCTCAAACAGCTGAGAAACACTTAATGTTCAACATCCTTAGTTGCTGGTGGGAGTACAAACTTGTACAGTCACTTTGAAAATCAATATTACAGTTTCTCTGAAAATTGGGAATTGTTCTAACTCAAGACCCAGCTATACCACTCTTGGACATATACCCAAAGGATGCTCCATCAAACAAGCACACTTGCTCTACTATGTTCATAGCAGCTTTATTCACAATAGCCAGAACCTGGAAAGAACCTAGAAGAATAAATAAAGAAAATGTGGTACATTTACACAATGGAATATTACTCAATTATTTAAAAAATAATGACAGCAGGAAACTTGCAGGCAAATGGATGGAAATAGAAAAAAACTGAGTGAAATAACCCAGACCCAGAAAGACAAATATGGTATGTACTCACATATAAGTGGGCATTAGCTGTTAAGTAAAGGCTAATCCAAAAACCCAGAGAAGCTAAGTAACAAGGAGGGCTCAAAGGGGGTTGAATGGCTCTCCCTGAGATGGAGAAATAGGAGAGATTTTGATAGTAGACTGGGGGAAGATGGAGATGGGAACGAGGTGATCAGGTGATAGGGGAGTGATGAATGGAGAGAATACTGGAGGAGACTACTGGAATTGAGGGGCATTTGAGAAGCCATGTAGAAACCTAATACAGTGGAAACTCCCTAGAATCTACAAGAATGACCCTAGTGAAGTCTCCTAGTAATGGGGGATATAGAGCCCAAATCTGCCATCTTCTATAACTAGGCAATTCTCCCAGCATTGGGACTGAGATATCAAGCCAGTACAAAACCTCCAACCTACATTCTGTCCTGCCTGCTCAATATGCTGAGCTAATAGTGGCACAGAACTTGTGGGAGTGGCCAAGCAATGACTGATCCAACTTGAAGTCTACACATACCATGAGAGGTAGCCCACACCTCACACTGCATGGATGCCCAGGAACCAGAGACTGGTTATCCCAGAGACTCAGGATAGAACCAAATATCACTGGCACTTAAAAAAGTCAACAAAAATGATTTCTAGTGATATTCTGCTATACTCATAGATCAGTGCCTAGCATAATCGTTCTCAGAAAGGCATCATCCAGCAACTGATGGGAGCTGATAGACACACCCACAGCCAAACACTAGAGGGAAACAGGGGGGAATCCTTAGGAAGATGGGGAGGAGAGGATCATAAGAACCAGAGGGGTTAAGGACATCAGGAGAACACACTCACAGAATCAACTAACCAGAGGTCATAGGGACTCAAATATACTGAAGTGGCAATCACAAGCACTCTATATGGGTCTGAGCTAGGTCATCTCCATATATGTTATGCTTGTGTAGCTGTCTCTGAGTCTTTTTCCTGCTCCTGGAACCTATTTCCTCCTACTGGATTGCCTTGTCTAGCCTTGGCGAGGGTTTGTGCCTAGTTTTACTGTAACTTGTTACGCCATGTTCAGTGCATATCCCTAGGAGGCCTGCTTTTTTATTTTTTTATTTTATTTTATTTTATTTTGGATTTTTGAGACAATGTTTCTCTGTAGTTTTTGGTGCCTGTTCTGGAACTAGCCCAGGCTGGCCTCGAACTCACAGAGATCCGCCTGCCTCTGCCTCCCATGTGCTGGGATTAAAGGCGTGCGCCACCACCACCCGGCGTGCTTCTTTATTTTTTGAAGAGAAAGAGGAGTGAATCTTGGGGAGAGGGGAGAGAGGGTGGGGATTGGGAGTAGAGGAGGGAGAGAATACTGCATTTGGTATGTAACATATGAAAAAAAGAATTAATTTTTTTAAAACAAAATAAGAACTATGGAAACAAAACAAAACAAAAACCTCAGATCTTGATGTTTGAACAGTAAGTAATCCTAGCCAATGAGTCATCTTCCCATTCCCTTATAGTTTAAGGATTGTTTTGTTTTAGAAAGTATTTGATGCAGCACAAGTTGGTCTCAATTCACCCTGTAGCAGAAGATGGATTTAAACTCAAGATCCTCCTGTATTTACCACCCAAGTACTGAGACTACAGGTATGTGCCAGTATGCCTGGTTATCTTTTGGGTTTTTTTTTTAAAGAAGTTCTTATTTCTCCTTATTTATTTATTATTTACATTTGGAGACAAGGACTTTGTATCCCAAGCTGCCTTCAAACTCACTATGTGGCTGAGGGTGACAATGACTTTCTGCTCCTCTTACCTCTACCTCTTAAATGCTAGGAATATATATTAGAAGGGGGGTTTTTTTTGGTTTTGTTTTTATTTTGTTTTGTTGGTTTTGGCATGCTGGCTAGGCAGTCCACTAACGAGGTTCATCCCCATTTGCATATCACATAAAGCAATGCCCCAATTTCACCTTTTCCAGTTCCATATTCAGTTAATAAAAGACCCTCTTTACTCATCTATTTTTATTGTTTAGTACCCTTGTATATGTGCACAGGTGTGTTACAGGGTTATCCATTCTGTAACATTGTTCGATGTATTCTTTCTCTGAACCAATCTCCCCTCCTTCCTTCTCCCCTCCCCTCTTCTCTTGCCTTTCATTCTTTCTCCACTTAAAACTAGTTCCTCTAGGCATATGTGTATGGTATAAGTTATTAATAATGTGAACTCATGGTTTTAGGACAGGGTTCCCAAGGAGCCTTTAGGCCCAGTAAACATTAATTTTGCTCAGAAAGCCTTTTATTTGTCTCCAGGGCATTTGGATATTTTGGGATCTTACTCTGATTCTTAAAAATTGTTTGTTCCATTGGCTTTGGCTGATTCCTAGAAATTGTGTGGCATCAGCAGTGGGAGAGTAAGTAAAAACACTCTTGAGGCAATCCCATCTTTCATCACTGAACAGCATACACCAATATAAATGATGGTACCAGCAGCACAGGAGCGTAAAGGCATTTTCACAAGTCTAAACTTGAAAGGTGTATTGGCCTTGTGACCACACTGATTTAAGAGCCTTGAATCTCGTCAACCCCCTGTATCCTTCAGGCTTCATTGGAAAGCTGGTTGGTTCCTGATGGTCCCAGCTATCTGGATGTAAAATCAACTCCTGGGTTGCCTTAGCTAGGAACCAGGGGCCTGCTGGTTGCAACTCATGGATAGTAAAGGGGCAGCAGATGCAGTAGCTGAACGTTTCTGGATCTGCTCCGGTATTTCAGGCCTGCGGGTAAAAGCGAGATGGAATTCTATCTTCTAAAGCTGCAGCCTGCGCAACTCGGGCCCGCAGAGGCGTGGCAAGAGCAGAGCGTCCGAGCAGCCCTAAGGTACGCCTTCTCCAATCGCTAGACAGGAGAAAGGCCAAGGCGTGGGTGGGCTTTGGGGCGGGACAGGGCGGGAAGTAGGCGGAGCGTGGGTACTGCTCCACCCAGTCCTTCTGGCTCTTAGCCTGCGGGGTTGGGGCTGGCGCAGCTCTGGTTCCTTTCCTCCTCTGCCGCCTGCGCTGCCTCCGCCGCCTCCGCCCGCGTCCGCCTGCCTCCGCCTCAGTCTCCCTCGCCTCCGAACAGGCCGCGGTTACCGGTTTGCGATTCCCGGGCTTAAACTCTACAGCTCCAGTGTCCCGGTGTCGGTGCTCCTGCGAGATGACGCTCAAGTCGAGCGAAGGCGAGGGTGGGAATAGCATGCGCACCGCGCTCTCGGACCTCTACCTGGAACACTTGCTACAGAAACGCAACCGACCTGAGGTTAGCTGGACCTCTGGGGTCCTCGGGGTTCGGGTTGGGTCTCGGCTCCAGGCCTTTCCATCTACTTCTGGATTTGTCCTATCCGTAGCCTTGTTCCTAGGTGATCTGCCCCGGAGGACCTGATCTTGAGTGTCCTGTTCCCAGGGTGAAGGCCTCCGCTTTGGGCCGAGTTCATACTGAGATCTGGGTGTGGTGAATAGTTGTCTGGGGCAGCCCTCCTAGGTGAAAAATCCCAATAGGCTGACTAGGACCAAATGCTTACTGAGGTCAAAGAAAACTTGCTCATGGATGGTAACAGAAAGACTTTAAGAAGAAAAATGAAAGACTTTAAGGAACACATCCAAGAGAAGATCTACCTGGTTGGTTGTTGATCATTTGTGTTCAGTCTCACAGACATTGTGAAAGCCAACTTCGTGCTCTAAAGAACTCACCCTGTGTTCCTTTACATTTCATTTCAGCAGGTCCCCTTGTACTTCGTTGTAAATTAGTGTAGCCTTCATATTCCAGTGTTAAACAGTAAATAACTACTAATCTGCAGAGTCAGAGGCCCCCAGAAGAGGCTATGGATTATATTAGATGTAGCATGTCTTCCTCAAATTCAGTAGGTTATAGTGTGAACCCTGCTTACTTCTCCTCCTTTACCCTGCTCCCTCTACTTTCTAGTCCCTTCTGGGAGATTTATTGAGTTGCTTACGATACAGCAAAGCCGGATTTGTGACAAGCAGGTACAATTGTTAAACAACATACATTACTTAAACAAAATGTTCAAAGATAATACTAGGTGAAACTGAGAAAAATATTTTTGGTTGTGATTCTAGTCTTTAACGGCTGAGCCATTTCTCCAGCTCAGAAACTGGAAAAAATAAAACCAAAAAGCTTTGCAGGAATGGTACCTTGAGCAAAAAACCCTCTTATGTGTTTTGATCACCTTTTTTTTTTTTTAGATGAAGGGAAAAAAAGGAAAAGTGAAGAATTGGTAAGAAAAAAATGTGTTTATGACAATTGTATTCTGGTTCCCCAATTCTTTGTTTTCTTTTCCTAACCTCTGGTGTCATTTACCCTCCCCCAGCCAGTTTTGGAAGTACGGTTATTTAATCTTGCCTTTTCTATGTTCCACACCCACGGTCCTCTTTTAGTAACCCTGACAGAGCAGTTCACTGCTTAGGGGAAGAACCTGTGCACCAATTAAATGTCAGGAAATTTTATCTTTCCTGCTGACAAGTAGGAAGACATTTTGCTGTTTGTTTGTTGTTTAAGGCCTCACACTGTAGTTCAGGCTAGCTTGTAACTTTATTTATTGTCCTGACAGGCCTTGAACTCCTGGCAATTCTGCCTCAGTTTCCAGAGTGATGGAATTATAGGCATGAGCCAACAAGTCAGACTTCAGGACATTTTTAATTGTCACAACTAAATGTATTTAACCTTTTACAGCAATGAATTAGCAGACCCCCAAATGTCATGACTACTGAAAGAAACATCTGTTCCTGATGTTCTAGTTCAGTGTCTTATCAAAGAGCAAAGAGCAGAACTTATGTGGTAAAACGCTAATCTACTTAAGCCTCTGTGTCCACAATAAAACCAGATTCCTATCTGTAAGGTATCTAAGTCTTACCGGTTTTAAAAATTAAAGTCATCAATATCCTGGAAGTGAAGGACAGGAAAGGAAGAAAACCGACAGATCATACTAAGTAGTGAGAAAATTGGGGTAAATACTAAATAATTTTTAAATGACATTTTATTTTCTAGTATACATTCTCTGAAAACACAGACTTTGAATGGAAATATCCCATTCTCAAATGAGACAACCAGACCCAAGAAGGTGCTCTTTCTTTGGTAGAATGATAATCAGGAGTAGATTCACTGACCGTGCTGCTCCCTTCTGACTCAGCCAAGACTTGCTTTCTGCTATTGTACATGGAATGTGTGGCATTGAACCTTGGTGTTTTCTTTATAGGCTATTCCATTTTGCCTGGAGTACTGTTTGGCCCGTACATCCTGTATTCTACAAAATGCAGGCTTCAGCAATGCTGGGCTCTCTGCAGTGTTTCACAGCCCCCTACACCTCCTTCAGAGGAAACATCTGTAGCACAGTTCAAAGGGCAGAGACAGTTTCTCAAAGGAAGTTGAAATAAAAAAAATAGATGAAAATAACTTGGCAGGGGTGGGGGCAGGGGTAATGGGGGTGAATAGAGGAGGGACAAATATAGTTGACTTTCTCATTTGAAGTAATTGGCTTCAGAACAAGTGGCAGTGAACTAGTGAGCACAGGAATGAACAAACATTTGTTCAGTCTACTGTTAGGCCCTCTGCCAACTGCTTCCACATGGAGAACTTAGAATGCCCAGTCCAAGGAGATGAGTGACCCTAAATACAGAAGAAGAGCGTAGGAGAACCTTAACACCACCTGCCAGTCTTGTGTAGATGCCTGGCTGAGCCCATCTGATGTCCACAAGTACCCACTATTCACATGGACATAACTGTTTCACTTTGTGAGGGGAAAACTACAATAAAAAAGCTAGAGAAGCCATGAAACTAACAATTCCCTAAGGAAGTATAGAGCTTAGAACTATTTAACTATAAATGAAAAGAACTGGAGACAAGAATCAGGATTTTTCTGGCAGGTATTGTCTTAAAATCATACATTAACTAGAGCTTTGTTTCTCAGGCACTAAATACATATATCAATCCAAAGGCCACATGTTTAAAGGTCCTTGGCTGATTTGCTTATCTGTCCAGTGCACTCTGGACATCTGCACAGACTTCTTCCACTGAAATAAAACAGGAAACACAAGCAGCTCCATTCCACCTAAAACACTGAACTGTATTTCCAAATACTTGGCCCTTGGTTTCTGCATAGCCATTAGACCAGTGTTGAGATTATGTATAAAACAACATTCATCAAACCATTTCTTTGTTTTTATTATTTGTTTATTTGGTTTTCTTTTAAGATAAGGCCTTACTATGTAGCTTTAGCTGGCCTGGAACTCACTATGTAGACCAGGATAGCCTCAAACTCAAAACAGATCTGCCTGACTCTGCCTTCAGAGTGCTGGGTTTTAAATCATACCTTTAATCCTACCATGCCTGGCAGTTTTTGTTGTTTGTTCTGTTTTATTTTTTAAATATCATCTCACTGTATAGCCTAGGCAGATTTCAAACTCTTGGCAGCCCTCCTGTCTCAGACTCCTCATTTTACAGTTGAAGAAACAGAAGTGCAAGAAGGTCAAGAATCCAAAGTTACCCAGCAGTTAGTAAAAGAGCCAGAAACCTAATTCAGACAGTACGTTTTTCTGTTAAGTCATGTGTTCTAGGTTTTTAAGTTCTACTTAATATATTATTTTGCTAAATTATTTTATTTTGTTTATTTATTCATGTATTTTTTTTCAAGGCAGGGTTTCTTTGTATAGCCCTGTAGACAAGGCTGGCCTCGAACTCACAGAGATCTGCTTGCTTCTGTTTAAGTGCTACAATTAAAGGATAAATCTAAATTATTTTCTTAAAATAATTTATACACATAGTTCATAATTTGCAAGGTGTGGTGAGTAAAGTCAGCTCATGAAAGCAATTTCCTTCTCACTCCATCTTGTAGCCAACCACTTTCTCCCTTTCTCGAAATAATCACTGTGCCTTCCAAAGATTATTTGTATGTTTCTAAGTAAATGTGAATACACTAATTTTTTCACTGTTTGTGGTGAAGGTAGCATAATTATCTTCACGTTGTTTTATTTTTGACGTAAACAGTTTCAAAATTACCTCTAAGCCCCCTTGTCAGGGTTACATGGTGTCTTCCCACACAATGACTATACTGCCACTGGATTGTTGTTGTAGAGTACCTCGGATTTGTGTAAAGTTCTGTGTTGCTAAGTTAATTTTCAAACTACAACCCTTTCAATAGTGTTACAACATAAATGCCATATGACCATGTCATGTGAGTTTTGGACATTTTAGCTGCAAAACAAGGCAGTTTCTCTTTCTCAACACTTTCCTCATCTGAGGTTACCCATACCCAGTAAATGAAACTATTTCAGTTCTCATTGTCCTTTCCATTACTAAAGGAAGCAGTAAGTTGACAGTTTTTGAAGAGCATACCCATGTTATAAGTCATAACGTCTCACAAGTTTCTAGGCAAGACCTCCTTGCCCCTCATCTTTCCACCCTTTTCCCTCTGTGCATGGGCGAGCCGCTGAACTTATTTCAGTGGTGTATACATTCTCACATAAGACTTCTTTCTCCCAGAAAAATGAATGGCAAGATACGCTTTTCACAGTTCTATTTATTGAGAAGACCTTCCACATCTCCCAGTGTCCTTGAGGGCTACCCCTGGGTGTGGCTAGTATATAGCTGCTCATCATTTTAAGCTTGTATCCACATACCAAACTCATACTAGTTCTTCCTCCTCTGACTTGCTGTGTTGGTTTTGATTTAATATTTTAGGTACAAACATTTGTAGAATAAGAAAGGTAAAATATCTTCAAATTACTCTCAAGTAATTGAAACTTTAAATTGTATGACATTAAAAAAACAATGCTACAAGACCTATACAGGATTGAGTCCATCAGTATTTCTTTGTGTATATATTGGACCCTCCTTGTGGGTCTATTGGCGGTTAATGATTACTGAATGGGTGGTATAATCATTAGTAAGCTGCTCTCATCTGTTCTTATGCAAATAACTAATGAAATTCAGAGGAGAGATACCCCAATAATATTTTCCCAGTTTATGTGCCTACCTGCAGGTACAAGAGTTCCAGTTCCGTACCTAATGGCTTGCCTTTTTACGATTTTTTACACTTTGTCTCTCTCTGTGTGTTATATGTATACATGCATACAATTGTGTGCAACCATGCACTAACACAGAAGCCAGATGTCTTGCCATAGCACTTTTTTTTTATCATACTTTCTCTAGACAGGCTCTCTCACTGAACCTAGAGCTATACTGGTGGCCAGTAAGCCATGCCGGTACTCATCTTTACCCCAGACAGAGCTGGGATTATAGATGGCCTTGCTGGGCTTTTTATGTGGGTGTTGAGAATTTATACTCAGGTATTCTTACTTGGACAGCAAGCACTTTTACCTACTGAGCCATCTCCCCAGCTCCCTTTTCATTCTCCCACTCTTTTAAAGTATTTATTTATAGTTTATGGGTGTTTTCAGCTGTGTATAAGTTTATACACCACCTTTGTGCCTGGTGCCCACAGAGGCCAGAAGAGGGTATCAGATGCTCTTGAACTGGAGTTACAGGTGGTTGTGAGCCACTATGTAGGTGCTGGGAACCAAACTCAAGTCCTCTGCAAGAGCAACAAGTGCTTTTAACCACTGAGCTCTCTCTCTCTCTCTCTAGTCCCCCCTTTTACTCCCTTAATGCTATTCTTCACCAATATTGTATTTGGAAAAATTTAAACTTACTGAAAAGATGAAAAAATTATCATTATGGCTTCTATAATTGACATATTGCTTTATTTGCCTTAACACATATATCTACCTAGAACCACCCATCTATCCACTTTTTTTTTTTTTTGCATTTGAAGGCAAGGTGCAGATGTCAGGATATTTCACCCCAAAGAACTTCAGTATTTGTTCATGGTGTTTTTGTTTTGGTTTTTTTGTTTGTTTGTTTTTTAGTTTTCCAAGACAGTTTTTCTGTGTAAAGTCCTAGGACTCTGATTTGTAGACCAGGCCGGTCTACAAAAAGAGATCCACCTGCCTTTGCCTCTGACTCCCAAGTGCTGGGATTAAAGGTGTGCGACGCCACTGCCTAGCTTGTTTATGGTTACTTTTTAAGGTAAATTTTAAATACAGTAAAATGCAAAAATCTTGAGTATACTATTATACACTGTATCATGGCATCAAATATTACCAGCATTCTAATTCTCTTATGCCAGTCCTTTCCCTTCAAGACAACTACTGTCTTAATTATTTACAATAGTTTTGTTTATTCTAAAATCTTACATACATTTTATCATATTGTACATATTCTTTTTAATAAGACTTCCTTTATTCAACAGGTTTCTGAGTTCATCTCTTTTATTTTGTAGTTTGACTTCTTGTATTCATGAACAACTGGCTTATGTGTTTTCCTGTGTGTCAACAACTGTGTTGTTTCCTTTTGGGTGGACTATTGGGAACACAAACCTGCTATGTACATCTGCATACAAGTTCCTATGTGGACAGATTTTTTTTTATCTTGAATTAACTCCTAAGAGTAGGATTGCTAGACCATAGAGTAAGTGGGTGTTTATGTTTGGCCCTTTGCAATTTCTGTACTATTTTGCATCTCAAGAGACAGTTGTAAGCTGTCATGAGGGTGTTGAGAATTGAACCACTTAAGTGGTTAAGTGCTCTTAACCACTGAGTTTTCTAATCCCTCAGAATATTTTTAATAAAAAAATCATTCCTTTATCTTAAAGAACTGGGTTTTCAAAGCTTTTTAGTTTCTAATTACAGATAATTGACTGTCCATGGGCCTTTGCTGTTTTACCCACTAATCTGTTTTCATTTGGCAGGCTCCATTGAATCAGTTGAATGTCGCCACTGAGGACATGTACACCAATGGGTCTACTGTTTCAGGTAGCCCTGCCCATGCTAAAGGGCAAGAGGCAAGGAAAGTGCGTCTCATACAGTTTGAGAAGATCACAGAGGAGCCCATGGTAATTTCTTCTCCTATTGTCAGTCATCATTTATTCTCTACTAGTAAAATCATTGGGCCATAAAACTGCCAATGGCCACTCATGGAATTGTACAATCTGCCAGCTTCACTGTTTTTTGTCCCCATCTCAAGTTTCTTTCAAAGCAAGCAAGCTTCCTGCTTTTTCTACTTGAGAACTGACCCTGATATAAATGTAAATGGTGTTCTCTGCAATTTTTTCTTTAGATGCTTTAAAGATTATCCTCAGAAAGGGCTTAAAACAAAGCTTACTGTTCCATTGCCTTTATTCCAGGGAATTACTTTGAAGCTGAATGAAAAACAGTCATGTACTGTGGCCAGAATTCTCCATGGTGGCATGATTCATAGACAAGGTACTCTGGCAGGGAGGAGGGATCCTAAGTCTAGTTTTATTCTGGGATTAATTATTTACTCTCTATTCAGTGGTGTGGGACATGAAGTTTATAATCCTCAAAACTGATATCATTTTTGTGAAAGTGCCAAGAGATTCTTTGAGTTAATAACTCTTTAAGGTGGGCATGGTGGCATATACCTTTAATCCCAGTACTCAGGAAGCAGAGACAGGTGGATCTCTAAGTTCAAGACAGGCTTGTTCTACAAAGTGAGTTCCAGGACAGCCAGAGTTACACAGAAAAAAAAAAACTTGTCTTAAAAAATATATACCCAAACTGACTCTTAGAAAATTGCATGGTAAGATCTTAGTATAAACTACCCAGTACCACCATCTCTTCCTCTGTACATTCTTTTTTTTTCCTTTGGTATTTCAAGACAGGGTTTCTCTATGTAGCCCTGGTTGTCCTAATGACTCTGTAGACTAGTACTGCTGTCTGGGGGACCAGCCTCCAGCAGCACAGACAGGGCTTTGACAGGAATCCATGGAGTCAGCAAGTCTAAACTTTCTGTCTGAGGGACGTTAGGGAAAAAGACACTCACAAACTCTCTTGATGGTTTTATTCTTTCTTCTTCTTTATTTTCTCTCTTTATTCTCTCCCTTTATTCTGTCTCTCTCATCTCATGTTGTTTTATAGCCTTTATACCCCAACATTTTCCAGGCAATACAAGAGTCAAAACAGTTTCTCAAGTGAATGAATATAGGTAAAAAACATGTTTTTATCTCCTTCATATGATTCAGCATTTTATGTATTACAGGCAAAAACCAATTTATCCCAAGAACCCACATACATTCATATCCAAGCAACTTGTTATAGATTAACCATGTGGCCAGCAAGGTCTTTTACTGTCAGGCTGCATTTTGCAGTTACAAAGAAAGGGCCAATTACTTTATTACTTATCTTTAAAAGTAATCTTATAAGGAATCTTAAAGTAATCACAAACCTAAACTTTTATATATGAAAAAGAATCATTCAGCTCTACTTTAAATCTTTAGTGTACATATCCATTCATTAGTAGTTTTTTATATCAGGAGATTGAGGGCATACATGGGTATAAGGAATTAGTCATCACCTTTGGTCATCAACCAAACCTTACAATACGTCAGCCAGTAATAATTGGGCTGCTTTGTTCTTATTCCCTGACTTTAAAGAGTTCTGTATTCAACTAAGTGCCTTTCTAAAACTTTAGATTGTCTTCTTGGGTTTTCCCCTCAAAGTTATTTAACAAAAATATCTTAGTCTAACTTCATTATTTTCAAAGCTTTGTTTCAGCTGTGATGCACTCCGAGACCTGTGAACACATCTCCCAACATTAAGGTTAAGAGAATTTAAGCTAGCTGGGCTACTGGGACTCAGTTGTTAGTCATTAACTTGAGCTACAATCCATGCAGCTCCTTAGGTGAGACTCACAGACCCTGGCTGTGAAACATATCCTTGTATTTATTTTTATTCACCAAAACTCTGTATAAGCTATCATTGTTATTATCAAATTAGACAGTACATCTTGGGGAGGGGTCATCTTGATAATCCACAGGTAAAAATGCCCAGTAGAACGGGATGTTTCTGAGAGATATTACTATATTATAGGCTGTGGAGATCTCCCCACGTCCACTCACACCATGCTAGATACCAGAGAAAGAGAACCACAGCAAACATGGAAAGGCAGAGCAGAAGCAAAAGACATTCCAGGGTCTGAAGTCCGGTGGCCTTGCTTAAACAAGATTGGCCCATCAGGGGATTCCCTTCTGTTGGGCTGACACCTGGAACTTCAATTGTAACTCGCTGCTCCTCTGGCGTGGCCAACAGCAGGCCAGGCTGGCCTTGAACTCAGAAATCCATCTGCTTCTGCCTCCCGAGTGCTGAGATTAAAGGCGTGCACTATCACCACGCAGCCCTCTGCACTTCTTATATATTGTTTTATAATGATATTTTCCCATTTAGTTAATAAGTGATTCATTACTATATATACCCATTACATATGACTGATATGTAACAGTAAACAAAGCTGTTTCTCTACCTTCCTGGAGCTTGGATTTTCTCATTTATTATAAAATAATAATTTTATTTATTTTATAAACAGCTTAAATGGGGAAACCAAAATTAAGTAATTATAATTAACTATTGTATTTCCTTAATGTTAGAGTGCCAGCAATTTTCAGATGCATCATTTACTAAAATATATTTTAGGGAGCAATGAAAGAACAGAATAATAAGTTAAAATATAGCATGTTTTTGCAGCTGCAGATAGCCTGTACGGTACTAGAAATTATGCCCAATATTTGGGTATGGCTAATCCAATGAGTCTCCTACATCATTAATTCCTACCCTTTTATGTTTTAATATGTTTTTTTTGTTTTTTTTTTGTTGTTGTTGTTTTTGTTTTGTTTTTAGTTTTTTGAGACAGGGTTTCTCTGTAGCTTTGGAGCCTGTCCTGGTACTTGCTCTGTAGACCAGGCTGGTCTTAAACTCACAAGGATCCACCTGTCTCTGCTTCCCTAGTGCTGGGATTAAAGGCATACACCACCACTGTCTGGCCCTTATTATATTTTTTGTTTGTTCTTTTTTTTTTAATTCAAGGTAACATGACATGAATTTGGTAACCAGCCTTCACATAGAATTTTAACATCGAATAACTATTTAAAAGCACATTGGAAGGCTGGAGAGATGGCTCAGTGGTAAAGAGCTTTGTCTGCTCTTCCAGAAGTCCTGAGTTCAATTCCCAGCAACCACATGGTGGCTCACAACCATCTGCAGTGAGATTTGGTGCCCTCTTCTGGCCTGCAGGGATACACACAGGCAGAATGCTGTATATATAATAAATAAATAATTTAAATAAAATAAAAACACATTGGAGGTTTAGTTTAACAATAACAAAGAAACATTGAACCTAGGGGCTGGAGATGGCTCAGTGGGTAGGAACACTGACTGTTCTCCCATGGGACCAGGGTTCAGTTCCCAGCACCTACATAGCAGCTAACAACTATTACTCCAGTTCCAGGGGATCTGACATCCTCACATAGACATATAGGCAAAACACCAATGTACATGAAATATAAATAAAATTTAAAAAAAGAAACATTGAACTCACTGGCTAATAGTCTCCTGGAGTTGGCAGCTGTTCTAATTCCAGGAATTCAAAGATGAGATGCTTTTATGGAGCTCTTGGATGACTGATATCAGGAAGGACAAGGCAGTATTGAACTGTTCTAGATGGATTCTGATCCATATTTGTTTATCTCTCTTAGTTAAATATTTCTAATAACTGAGTTTTATTTATTTTCTAAAATACCCTAGATTGTGATTCCTTTTGTGTGGTATTCTTGAGCTATACTGACAGCTATTGTTTGAATTTTTACTCTTTTGTACATTGAGGTTTTTGTTTGTTTAATGGCAGGCTCTCTTCACGTGGGGGATGAGATCCTAGAAATCAATGGCACAAATGTGACTAATCACTCAGTAGACCAGCTGCAGAAGGCAATGGTGCGTATTTTCTGTACTAGATAAAGACTGTCTTCTGTATTCATGAAGGGTTAATGGGCACTGGTGTCTATATCTCATTTCTCTGCAAAAGCATGGCTACCTTATTGAGAGGGCTGTTATCACTTCTGATCTTCTGTCCAAGAAATGATGTTTCTCTGCTTTAATTTAGTAAAACTGCAGAGCAGGGCCAATAACTGAACATCAGTCTCATAAAATGACAAGAATGTCGTGCTGGGCATCTAGAGATTGTGGTGTACTGTATTCTTGCTCTGGCTTTGAGCAGGTGGGTTAGCTTCATTCAGTCTGTATTCTCAGAATCTTTTCTGTGCAGTATTGTGCGTGGTGTTTGGGCTGCCTCTCCTGTTTGCTCTTCCTGACATTTTGCCATCTTCTTCATTTTGTCTTGTGCTTCAACAAGCTGATTTTAATGTATATATCAGTTGTGCTTCAGTGGATTCAGCAAGAAGTTAGAAAAGGTGTTTATGTCCCTATTCTTACTTGCCAAACCTGCTCCTGTAGGTACCAGTTTCACACAGGTGTGGACATCCTCAAAAGATCCAGCAAGAGAGAGAGTTCTTCCTGAGGATATGCATACCTGTATGAATACATCTTTCCTGAAACTCTCTAAACTTCCTTTTTGAATATGCTACCTAATTATTCCTGGATTCTCCAGTAATATCATAGTTAGTAACAAGAGTGATGCCAGAAAAATTGACTCTTCAAGTGGGTCTTTCATACTGGCTGCTTGTAAATGAGCATATGCTAAGAAGATGGTACACTAGAAAAGAGCTGATCATTCTAGAGAAATCTAATTCTTATTAGAAAAACATAAGCTAATATGAAACCATAGAAAATAAACAAAAAACTGTTGGCCAACAAGTTTTTGAAAATATGCTTAATTCCTATAGCACAATTCATTCTAGGCAGGCTTGGAGTCAGTGGTCCAATGCAGTAGAAATATATGGTATATACATACTATGGAATACTTACTGTTCTGTCTTATACAAGAAGGAAATCTCATTATTTGTTACAACATGGGTGAACCAGGAGGACATTGTATAAACAAGCCAGACACAGAAAGATAGACATCACATAAACTAATATATATGTAGAATCCAGAAAGGCACACCTGTAGAAGTAGAGAGTGGAAGGTCTTGATCAGGGACTAGGGATGGGTGGGGATCATGGAGCAACAAAAGCTATAAAATTCCACATAAATAAGATGAATGCATTTAAAATAACTCCCTAGTACAGCATGGTTACTATAATAATTATGAATTATATTTTTAAAAATACTGAGAGTAGATCTCAAGTATTCTCACAACAAAAATAAGTAGCGAGGCAATACATATGTTAATTAACTGTTTATCCATTATACAATGTATACATAATTTGAAAACATTTGTGTGGGATAGTTACGTGTATTTTTATTATTCAACTTGCAAGAATAAGAGAGGGCTGATGAGAAGCCAAGGACAATGGCACTGGGTTTTGATCCTACTTCATGTTCTGGCTTTGTGGGAGCCTAGCTAGTTTGGATGCTCACCTTCCTAGACCTGGATGGAGGGGGGAGGACCTTGGACTTTCCACAGGGCAGGGAACCCTGACTGCTCTTTGGACTGGAGAGGGAGGGGGAGAGGAGTGGGGGGAAGGGGAGAGAAGTGGGAAGAGGCAGAAATTTTTTTTCAATAAAAAAAGAAAAAAAAACAAAGTAAAAAGATAATCTAAATAATCAGAGAAACTATTGTTAATATTTGGTCAGAAAACTTGTATTTAGAACATGTAAAGTACAAATAAAATCTATACCAAGGGGGGAAAAAAAGAGGATGATCATCTATACTTATGGTAACAAAATTACAAAATCATTGAGCTGGGTGCAATAGCTCATGCCTATAATAACAGTTCTTAGGAGGTCAAAGCAGACTATCACTTGATTTCCAGGCTAGCCTGGGCCATATAGTGAATTCCCGGCTGTATTCCAGAATGATACCTGGCTCAAAACAAGCAAACAAAACCAAACTGAATAATTTTTTTAAAAAAATAACAAGTTAAACTTGTATCTACTTGTAGTTAGTTGTGTTACCACTTGGGAGCCTGACGCACAAGTGTTGTGGGGTATTTGTACCCTGTGTGGAAATGTATTGCTGTGTTTGGCATAATAAAAAGCTAGGCAGGACTTCTGGGCAGAGAGAGAACAATGGGAAAAAGAAGGCAGAGTCACCAGCTATATGTAGAGCAAGCAGTATGGGCAGTATGGAGAAATGAGGTAACAAGCCACATGGCAGAACGTAGATTAAAATAAATGGATTAATTTAATTCACAAGAACTAGTGGAACAAGCCTAAGTTAAGGCCTAGATTTCATAATTAATACTAAGTCTCCATGTCATTATTTATTTGTGAGCTGGCAATCCAAAGGGAAAACCTGAGTACACGGAAGGATCATTGTTGTGGAATATTTCCACTGTGTGACGATGTGTCACTGTTATTGGTTTAATAATGAGCTAAAAGGCCAGTAGCTAGGCAGGAGAGAATAGGCGGGACTTCCAGGAAGATCGAGGAACTTGGGGTGAATCTAGGTGTTTCAGAGACGCCAGTGAGAGACGTTGAAGAGGTCAGACATATGGTACAGAGGAGAGGTAACGAAGCCATATGGCAGAATGTAGATCACTAAAAACAGGTTAATTAAGTCATAAGAGCTCGTTGGAAAAAAAGCCTAAGGCCAAACTTTCATAATTAATAATAAGTCTCTGTGTCATTATTTGCGGGCTGGCAGTCCTGATGAAAACATAATACTACAGGTCATAGTTTTAAGGAAAGCCTCAGCTATATAGAAAAACCAAAACCAAAACAAAATTACATATGTGTGCATCATGTTTGTGTGTGACTATAATATTTGAATCTTTGCATTGGGGTAGAAAAAAGTATGGGTATATTTGTGATCATTTTAGGAAGTTCAAGGAATCTTTTGGGGACCAAGAGCAGAAAAGGAGAAAGTCATGAGGCTTTGCTTTATTATTTTTGTCTTTGGTTATGCTGGCATAGGGAGCATATGACATTCTCAGGGTTCAGGAGGTAGTATCTGACCAAAGCTCAAACTATAAAGATGGTTCTATAGTGGAAACTCATGTCACCCAAGTTAGTTTTCTTTACAGTCTCATTTTTCTTTTTTCCTTAAATAGAAGGAAACCAAAGGAATGATCTCATTAAAAGTAATTCCTAATCAGCAGAGTCGTCTTCCTGCACTACAGGTATGTAATACAATTTTCTCTGTTGTGCTGTTTTGTGTTCTTTGAGATTTTATTAAAAGTGACACAATTCTATAACTAAGTTCTGAGTCTCTTACAGGTGTTTATCTGCTTGGTGTAGAATCCTATTATGCATTCTCTCAACTAAAATATAAGAGCTCATCTCTTTTTCTTCTTTCTTTTCTTTTCTTTCTTATTTCTGTATGCGTGTCCATTTCTGTCCAAGTGCACATGTGTGGATGGCAGAGGACAACCTTGGGTGTTATTCCTCAGGTGTCATTCATCTTTGTCTATATGTAGGGGGTGTCCTTTGAGTGTGTATGTGCGTGAATACATGTGTGTGTATGAGTGTGGAGGCTAGAGGTTGATATGAAATGTGTTTTCTTTACCTCATTTCACCTTTATTTTTTTGAAGCAGTGTCTCTCAGGGAACCAGAAATTTACTAATTTGGATAGAATGGTTGGCCAATGGGCTTCAGGTATTCACATGTCTCTTCCCTAACCGTCTTCCCCTAGTACTGGAATTACAGGGAGCACATCATCATGCCTGGCCTTTTGAGTGGACTCTGGGAATCTAAACTTAGGTCCTCATGGTTATGTGGTAGGCACTTTATCAACTGAGATATCTCACTAGTTTCCCTTTTTTTGAGACAAAGTTCCACTGAACCCCATCCTAGTCTGAATCTCAACAATTAGATTAGGTTGGTTGGCTAGTGAGCCTCAGGGATCCTCTGTCTCTGCCTTCCCAGCTCTGGTATGACACTAAGCTTAATTTTTTAATGTGAGTTCTGAGGATCAAACTGAGTTCCCTCATCCTTGGAAGGTAAGCACTATATCAACTCAACACTCAGCACTTTATTCCTTTTTCTTTGAGGAAGAAGACAATGATGGAGGTGATAGGAACAGGTTATTAGTAGTTGAGGAATAGATGGGACAGGACCTTGGAAAATGGATGTGCAAAAGGTTTGGTTTTTAAAAATATCTCAGGTTGGAGAGATGGTCGAGGACCTGAGTTTGGTTCATAGTACCCACATCAGGTACCTCACAGTAGTCTGTCTATAACTCTAGCTCTAGGGGATCAGATCTTCTGGTCTCCACAGGCAACTGCACATATGTACACATAAGTAAAAACAAATAAAAATAAATAAAATATCAAACCTGAAATTTCTATCATAGGTTACCTGTAGTATGATAGTATAGTCTTAAACTTTTAAATTGAAGTTTTGTTGTTTATGTACATACATATAACAAAGTGAATAGATCATAAGTATAAAACTTGTATGTATTCATAAACTGAGCACATAAATTGAGCCAATTCAAAAGTCAGAATATTGTAGATGGAAGTTTCTGTCCTGCACAGTCCTGCAGCCATTCAGTCACAGCAAAACACACAGAGGCTTATATTAATTATAAACTGTTCTGCCTCTTAGCTCAGCCATATTATTTAAGTAGTTCTTACAACTTAAATTAACCCATAATTCTTGTCTGTGTTAGCCACGTGGCTTGGTACCTTTTATCAGTGAGGCTTTCTCATCTCGCTTTCTCTGCTTCTGGATGACAGCTGCAATCTGAGCCTTTCCTCTTCTTAGAATTCTTCTAGTCTGTTCATCCTGCCTATACTTCCTGCCTCTGTACTGGCCAATCAGCATTTTATTAAACCAATAAAAGTGACAAATCTTTACAGGGTACAGGAGCATTGTCCCACAGCAGAATATGTCTAGCATCTATGACACCTTATTACCACAACCCTGACTTATAACATAAGAGAAGAATTTTACTTCATTTTGAAATTTATATAAATTGAACTATATTGCAGGAATTCTTTTGAATGCCATTGCATTTATTCAGAATTGTTAAATTAATCATCCAGGTTACTTGTAGCAATAGATGATTCAGTTTCTCTGATTCATTGTATAAATGTACTGCAGTTACTCATCCATTCTGATACTGCTGAACTTTTAGGTTTCCAGCTTTTTTTGCTATGAACTTTGTTGAATGTGTGCTTTATACCTTTACTTTGGGGGATAGAATTGATGGGTTTTAAGGCACAGGTATGTTTTAATTTTAGAAGATATTGCCCAGCAGTCTTTGAAAGTAGTTGTTCCATTTTATATTCTCAAATATACTTGTATGACACTTCTGTTTCTTCCATATTTTTCACCAAAATTTAGAATTGTCTGGTTTTGTTTGTTTGGCCATTATCTGGGTGCATATTATGTCATAATTCTCATTGTATTTCTCTGATAATTGGGAAATGCTTCCTTTACTATTTATATGTTTTTTGCCACTTAAATATACTTGTTTGGTAAAGCTTGAATTTTTTCTTACCAAATTGTAGGAGTCCCTCATATTTTCTGAAGTGAAGAGTCCTTTGTCATGTGTATCTCAAATATGCTCCTTTTTAATTTTCTTCATGGTACCATTAATGACTAAAGAAGATTCTAATTGACTAATGAAATCAAAATTGCTACCTTTTTCCCTCATATAATCAGCACTTTATGTTTGTTTAATTTTCTTTTTGCTTACAAGGTCAAAAGGACACTCTTCTATATTTTTTTCTAAACCCATGTAGAATTAAATTGATTTTTGTGTAGGTTATTGTAAAGTAAGAGGTAAAGGTTTCAATTTTTCCATATGGATATCAGTAGACTCAATACTATTAATTGAAGTAAACATCCTGTTCATATGATATATGCCCCATCACTTTTATCGTAAGTCATATATGTAGGCATATTTTGTGTAGTTGGTCTATGTATTTATCACTGCATTAAATCTCCATATCATTTTGGAGAAAGGAGATGTCTTTATAAAATCCCAGTAGAAGTGATGATGGTGTAATATTTCTTTATTTCTTAGTATAGAAGAGAAATCTTTTAGTATTTCGTTGTAAAGTATGTTGACTGTAGGTTTTTTAGTTTATTTTTATTATTTTAATTATGTGTCTGTGTGTATGTGCATATGAGTGCAGGAGCTTATAGAGGCCAAGTATCAAGATTTCCCTGGAGCTGGTTGTGAGCCACCTAATATGGGTGCTGGGAGTCACACTCAGGTCCTCTGGAAGAGCAGTACTTGCCATCTTAACCATCCCTCCAGCCCCGAGCTATAAGGTTTTTGAAGGTATTCATTAGATTCAAGGAGCTACCTTCTGGTTTCTTTCTTTGTGTGTTACTAGTGACAAGATCATATGATTTTTCTCCATTTTATGTTAATGTCACAAACTTTGTGTTGCTGAATGAGATCCTGTTTGATTGTGACTTCATATCCTTATAATAAATTGCTGTGTTTGATGTACTATTTCATTTTGGATTTTTATATTCTTGATCCTCAGAGAAACTAGAAGATTTTTGTTAGATTTGGGTATTATGGTTATGAGTTTGGAGGCTTAAAATTCCCTGCTATTTGTATTTTGGTAAGAATAACTTATTTCTTAAGCTGTTTCAAAATTTGACCAGAGAAGAACCATAGGATCTTGTCAAATGTATTGATGTGAAATTGTTCATAAGATTACATTTTGAGTGTGTGTATACATATACACATGTATGTAGAGTTGTGTGTACTCTCAGAGACAGTGGAGGACGTTGGGTATTCTTTGCCGCTCAGTGACTTATTCCCTTGAGATAGGGTCTCTCACAATTTCAGTTAGGCTGAATGGCCAGCAAGTTTCTGAGATTCACCTATGTGCCACCATCTGTGGGCAGTCATGCTTGATTATCACAATATCCTATTAAAACCTTTTAAATATCTTTAAGATCTTTACTAGTAAATTGGTTTTTGCTTTGGTTTTTTTAAAACAGAGTCTTACAATGTAGCTCTGGCTGTCCTGGAACTCACTATGTAGACTAAGCTGGTCTTGAACTCAGAGTCCACCTGCTAGAATTAAAGGAGTGGGCCATTATATGTGGCTTTTTTTACTAGTAAACTGTAACCTTCCTGTTCTTAATTTCATTAATCTTTTCAAAGAGCCAGTTGACCCTTTTAGGTTTTCTCAATGGTGTTTTCTATTTAAATTCTTTCTGCTCATTATTTCTTTCATTATTTGTTTGAGCTTTATTTATGCTCCGTAATGTTATTACCACAGATAACCATTGTCCAAGTTTGCTTTCTGTTCTATAACAGAACATTCTGACTTAAAGCAACTTGGGAGGAAAGGGTTTATTTCAGCTTACATTTCCGGGTCACAATGTATCCAGCTAGGGTTGAAACTCAAAGCTGGAATCTGAGGCTGGAACACAGAGGAATGCTATTTACTAGCTTGCTCTCTTGATTGCTCTCTCCTAGCTTTCTTACACTAGCCCTCTTGCCCATATGATGATGCTGGGATGATGCTGCCCATAATGGTCTGGCTCCTCCCATATCAAGTCATCAGTCAACACAATTTGTAACAGACATGGCCACAGGCCACTCTGAAGCTATTCTTCAATTGAGGTTCCCTCTTCCCAGATTACTCTAGGTTATGTCAAGTTGATTATTAAAAACTAACCAAGAAAATCAGTATTAAATTCTAATATAAATTCTTCTAGTCACTTTTTTCTATGACTTTTTTTTTAATTTTTGACCATTCTGGGTGTTATTTTATTTAATAATGTTCTTATTTCATATAGTCAGCAGGATTGCCAAGGACATTAGATATTCTAAAAGTTGAGTTTTTGTGTGGTAATATACTCAGCAGATACTTAACCATTTATCATGAATAAGTAAGTATGTCTTAGGAAATTAAATTGTTTCTAATACTTCACTCTTTTTTTTTAAATTTATTATGTATACAACATTCTGCCTCCATCTATGCCCACACACCAGAGAAGGGCGCCAGATCTCATTACAGATGGTTGTGAGCCACCATGTGGTTGCTGGGAATTGAACTCAGGACCTCTGGAAGAGCAGACAGTGCTCTTAACCACTGAGCCATCTCTCCAGCCCCTAATACTTCACTCTTAAAAATAATGCTGTGATACACATGCTTATCTACATAATCATTACGAGCAGCTCGTTTTATGTAAGATAAATGAATAGTAATCAAGGTAGGGCAAAAATGTCAACGTTTGAAGATGATAAACACATTTATATTGCTAGACTGTCCTCTAGAAAAGGGTTTATCAACTTTACCATATTCATAAGAGTATCTTGTCAAGGGAACAGATCCATTTCAGATGGATGGTAGCAGATCTGTACTCTGAGATGGACAACTGAGATTCAATAGCTGGCATTTCATGGAAGATACTTTCTTATTAAAAGAATCAGTTTGGGTTCTTTTCCAAACACAACAGTAAGTAGTTAGGAACATCCAAGCTGCACATGTTTGAGTCTCTGCTACTATTCTTGCCTCATTCCTGCTCATTTCCCATTTCCTTACAGTAGGACTTTTTATGTATATGCTCTCTAGCCACTGGTGTTTTTCCTGAGGTACTCTTTGCCTTCTTTTACAGATGTTCATGAGAGCACAGTTCGACTATGATCCCAAAAAGGACAATCTTATCCCTTGTAAGGAGGCAGGACTGAAGTTTATTACTGGGGACATTATCCAGATTATCAACAAAGATGACAGCAACTGGTGGCAGGGGCGGGTGGAAGGCTCTTCCAAGGAGTCTGCAGGATTGATCCCTTCTCCTGAGCTGCAGGAATGGTGAGCTACGTTTGTGCTGGTGGAAAGCCCCTGCTGTAACTAATTGCTTAGCTTCAGAAATCTGTTTTGTGTATATTTTTCATTTTTCCTAAACATATGTCCTAGTTTGCTTTATGTAATGGATAAGGAATGGTTCACAGGAGTTGATATGGTTCATTTTATGGCCATTTATTGCAGGCAAAGGAACTAGTTATAGAGCCCTCCCCCTGCTTCCTGCATACCTTCAACCACTCAGTACTGTTTTTAAGAAAACTTCTAAAACCGGCACATTTTAAGTATGTGTCCTTTATACAGATTCTTGTCCTCCAGTCAGATTGCTCACTTAGTGCAAGGCTGCCCCACATGACCATTAGAGTGGTAGAAAAATCCATATCCACTGCATGTGGAAAATAGCATTACAACCTCAAAGATTATTAGTTCAGACCTAATTATTTCTTTTTTTTGAGATTATACTATAATTACGTAATTTTTCCCTTTCTTTTCTTCCTTCCAAACCTCTCATATATCCCTCTTTATACTTTTTGAAATTCATGGCCTCTTTTTCACACACACACACACACACACACACACACACATTCCTAAATACATGAGTACAACCTATCCAGTTATCTATCCAATACCAAAAGGGTCAGCTCTGCAAACGTACTATAGACCTTTAGTTTTAAGCCAGAATTCTATTGATCCCATTTCCAGTGATGATGAATAGCACCAAAACACGGGATGTGTTTTGTAGAAATAAATTTTAATGTTAGAGCAACAGAGGAAATACAGTGCAGACCTTGAAAATATTAGTCAAAGCCTTGAGTATGCTGTCTGTGTCTTCTGGGCCATTTTCAGAGCTAACACCTGGTAATGAGCATTGGAAGATCAGGAAAGGCAGATAACTTGAGAAAGACCCAGGAGGACACAAGGTGAAGCTGTGGCTCATGACTTATTAATGAGGCATGAATCAAGTTAGTAGGCTGTAACAGGTATGTTTTTTTTAAAGTGAGGATCAGGTATCATAGCTCAGGCCTGTAATTCAGAATGCTCAAAGCTGAGGCAGGTTCAGTGCCACCTGGGCTACAAAGACCCTGTCTCAAAACGAAAGATAATGCATAGAAACATCAGCATAAATTACACAGTGATAGGTGGTATTCTTACTAAAGTTATTGCTTTAGCCATGTATGTGGTTATATATGCATACCTGTACTTCATTTATAGATTAGAGTTGTTGTATATTTCTTATGGTGAAGTGAGTGTCAGACTGATTTTCCAGCTCTCAACTCAAAGGTGGAAGAATAGGCTGCAATAAGAGGGGGAGGGATTATTTTTTTTCCACTGCCAAGTACCTGGGTGACCACATAAAACTGCGGAGAAGAAAGGAAAAGAAGTGGGTGAGGCCATCTCTGCCTGAAAAACGTTACAGAGTCAAAGAAGTAGGTCAGCCTCAAAACTTAACTACAGAAAAGAAGGTAGGTATTCTAATCTGTCACATACTTTTATACTGAGGATCTACTGAGCTTTGGTCATTTGGTCACAGGAGAGTGGCAAGTGTGGCTCAATCTGCTCCAAATGAAGCTCCAAGCTGCAGTCCCTTTGGGAAGAAGAAGAAGTATAAAGACAAGTATCTGGCTAAGCACAGTTCAAGTAAGTTTTCTGTGGCTCCTTCCTCCAAGGTCCCAGTAGCATGAATGTTTCTCCACCTCTTTAACCAGAAGTAAAAAGGTGAGGATGCAGTATGTAATGGAATGTTTAGTATATAGAAAGTATTCCATTTCTTTTGGTTTTCCCTTACACATTTCATCTTCGCAAACTCACTGCAGTCAGAAAGACAATCCCAATGCCTATTCTGGAAGGCTAGTAGTCTGTCCACTTTCTGCTTTGTTTTATTATCTATCATACTTCCTTATCACATAGAAATATCCAACATCCTTCCCAGCAAACACCCCTAATTTCATGCATGGTCTCTCTCCCTTTATTTTGTTTTCTTTTTTGGAGCCAAGGCCTCAGTCCTGCACCACCACCCTCAACTGTATCTCCTTGCTGGATCAGGTGTTAGCTCCTTAACCCCAGCCAGTGCTTTACCACTCCACCTCTGAAAATTAATATGGTTTGATTTTCTTTGTCTCTAGTTTTTGACCAGTTGGATGTTGTTTCCTATGAGGAAGTTGTCCGACTCCCTGCATTCAAGAGGAAGACCCTGGTGCTGATCGGTATCTTTTCACAGCTTTGCTAATTCAAGAGCACAATTCTGTCCTTATTTCCAATCCTGTATTATGTGTCCACCCTTCTTCAAGAAAGGCAGTGAGGAAAAAATGAAGTGTTGTCTTTTGGATACTTCATGTATTATAAAGAAGTTTCTGGATCTTACAAGTAATTTATTTGGATCCAATTCTCATTACAAATTTTTCTACTTAGCATCTAATTCTTTTAGATTAGGTTTGCTACATTTGTCCACCTATTTGGTTGGCTTACAAAATAAACAAAAAACTACACAGTAGCTGGGTCCTCTGTGGAAATAGCAATTATGTTCTACATCTTAACTTTTGAGCCTTAGAAAGACTTCTCCTCATGCAAATAGATACTAAGGAATTGAAGCTACAAGGTGGCCTCAAATCTTCTTGATGGCTCTAAGGACTGTTGTAACATCAAACTATTTTCATCTTGTAGCCACTCTGAGCACTGGGATATAGAAATCCATCTCCCATTCCCTGTATTGTTCCCACAAATGTTTTTGGATGAAAGTGATGGAAGGTTTTCTTTATCCTCACACAGGAGCCAGTGGGGTAGGTCGCAGCCATATTAAGAATGCTCTGCTCAGCCAGAATCCAGAGAAGTTTGTATACCCTGTCCCATGTAAGTATTTCTCAGGTGCCTTACAGGGGAACATTATGCCTAAGAGACAGGCAGCAATATCATATTACTGAATTTAGCATCAGTATTCTTCTGAAATGTCTTATGGTCCTGATTTTTTAAATGTTTAATAATGAGCACTGAAATTTTAGGGAATGGGGAGATAAGTTCTTGGAAAGTGTGAGGTCCTGATTCCAGTCTTTGGAATCCACATGGAAAAGCCTGGCATGGTAGCATGTACTTTGAACCCATGGAAGTGGAGACAGAAGATCTGTA
This sequence comes from Microtus pennsylvanicus, assembly GCF_037038515.1. Taxonomy (NCBI): domain Eukaryota; kingdom Metazoa; phylum Chordata; class Mammalia; order Rodentia; family Cricetidae; genus Microtus; species Microtus pennsylvanicus. The sequence goes on along the minus strand of NC_134601.1, from coordinate 20,010,095 downwards.
GCTTTCTTGACTGTGCTCAAAGCCAATGAGAAGACCCTATCTTAAAAAGAAAAGAGGTGTACAGCTCCTGAGAAATGTTGCCCAACATCTCCTTTATATATGAACATATGCACCAAAACACACACACACACACAAAAACCCCTAAAAATTTAGAAACATAAACATGTACTTATGAGCAGGCTGGGGAGAGGACTGCTAACCCTAACAACATGAATCAGATTCCTAGATCCCACATGGTAGGAGAGAACTGGCTCCTACAGGTTGTCCTCTAACTTTCATATGCACATCATGGCATCTCTCTATCTCTCTCTCCCACACACACACCAGTGTGTACTTATAATTGCTTGAAATAACAAAATAACTTGTTTTCTTCTCTTATTCCATATAACAGTACCTGTAGTAAACAACATTTTTTTAAAAATTATTGCCGGGCAGTGGTGGCACACACCTTTAATTCCAACTCTCAGGAAGCAGAGGCAGGCGGATCTCTGTGAGTTCATTCAAGGCCAGCCTGGTCTACAGAGCAACTTGAAAGACAAGTTCCAAAGCTACACAGAGAAACCCTGACTGGAAAAAAAAATTGTTGACAGAGGTTTCTGTCCCACCAGGTCCCACTCTGTTTAGTCCCAAGTAAATACACAGAGGCCTACATTAATTATAAACTGATTGACCTATTAGCTTGGGCTTCATATTAACTCTTAACTTATATTAGCCCATAATTCTTGTCTATGTTAGCCACGTGGCTTGGTACTTTTTTCAGCATGGCAGTCACATCTTGTTTGCTCTGTGTTTGGCTTCCTCTGTGTCTGGATGATGACTGTAGATTGAGCTTTCCTCTTCCCAGAATTCTTGTTGCCCCGCCTCTGCTTCCTGCCTGGTCACCCCACCTATACTTCCTACCTGACTACTGGCCAGTCAGCATTTATTTAAAACACAAGTGACAGGGTACAGACCAATGTCCCATGGCACAAAATTAAGACTGCGAGTGGGGGCTGGAGAGATGGCTCAGCGGTTAAGAGCCCTGCCTGCTCTTCCAAAGGTCCTGAGTTCAATTCCCAGCTACCACATGGTGGCTCACAACCATCTGTAATGTGTTCTAGTTCCCTCTTGAGGAAGAGACATGGTCAGACAAGTTCAAGAGACCTGCCATATACAGGCTGCCCCCCTCATGCATGGTAGAATGTGCCTTAAATCTCAGCACTGGGGAGGCAGAGGCAGGTGTATCTCTAAGTTCAAGGCCACCCTGGTCTAGGACATGAGTTTCAGGACAGCCAGAGGTACACAGAGAAACCTCTCTTGAAAAACTAAAAAGAAAAAATACTAAGCAAGAACTTTTACGTGTATTACTTTATAAATGATTTCTCAGTGCCCTCTACTGTCTACCTAATTTATCTGTTCTTTCCTTCCACCATATGTGGTTCCCGGAGTTGAACTCAGGTCATAAGCTTTCTGTGGCAAGTGCTTTTACCTACTGAGAAATTGCCAGCCCTAACATTTTAACAAAATGTTTAAATCAAACCAATGTGTTCTTCTTTCCATGTCATAAAAAAGAAACAGGGCTGGAGAGATAGCTCTGTGACTGAGTGCTTGCTGTTCTTGCAGAAGACCAGAGTTTGCTTCCCAGAACCCAACATTAGGCATTTTACAACCACCTGTACCTGCAGATCTAAGGTACAGATTTAAGGCGTTCAGTTCATCCCACAGCGCCAGTTCTGCTTGCCAAAAGTGGCCCACTAGGCACTCACATTCCACGCGCCCGGCTCCATGCCAGTGAGCCGGGCTTCTTACCCATTTAAAGTTTGAGAATAGGTTGAGATCGTTTCGGCCCCAAGACCTCTAATCATTCGCTTTACTGGATAAAACTGTTCTGCAAGAGCACCAGCTATCCTGAGGGAAACTTCAGAGGGAACCAGCTACTAGATGGTTCGATTAGTCTTTCGCCCCTATACCCAGGTCGGACGACCGATTTGCACATCAGGACCGCTACGGACCTCCACCAGAGTTTCCTCTGGCTTCGCCCTGCCCAGGCATAGTTCACCATATGCCTTATTCTGGCCTTCATGGGCATAACATACATGTGCACACACACATATAAACTCTTTTTCTAAAGAAACCAGATTTCCATAAATTCTCTACCACAGCCTGTAGATTTATATTAAGTTTTAGCTTTCCTTTCTAAGTTTCAGTATTCCTGGGTTTGTTGGCTTTATGTGGGAAGAATGATGTAAATATTCTGCATGGGGCTGTCTCTTGAATTTTAAATATATTCTGGGTGGAAGGATTTTCTGGTCTGTACTGCGTCCTAACATCAGCCCTTCAGGAGTTCATGGGAAGAACATCTCTCTATTATATTATCTGCCCCAAACATGGGTAGGGTTTCCATACAGACACTTTGGGCCAAGCCATTAAGAGATGGCAAGGATCAAGAGAGTCCTTGTACACAGATACAACACGGCCACCAAGGAAGAATGAAGAAGATGGAAAGGAATATCACTTCATCTCAACAGAGGAAATGACAAGGAACATCTCTGCCAACGAGTTCTTGGAGTTTGGCAGCTATCAGGGCAACATGTTTGGCACTAAATTCGAAACAGTGCACCAGATTCATAAGCAGGACAAGATTGCCATCCTTGACATTGAGCCCCAGGTGGGTAGGCACACAAAGGCAAGAACAGTGGGTTCGCCCATATAATGGGGGGAGGGGTGATGAAAAGTAGAGCTCCTGGAAACTTGGAAGTTCAGGTTTGCTTCCTAAATTTTTAATGGAGCCAGCCTGATGCAAGAACAGTAGTAACTGGAAACAATGCCAAGTGGTATTGGGGATTGGTAATGCTTTATTAGAAGGAATACACTTTATCAGACAGCTGGGTTTGTTGTTTCTTTTTTTCCTTCATTTCCTAGACCCTGAAGATTGTTCGGACAGCTGAGCTTTCACCTTTCATTGTGTTCATCGAACCTACTGATCAGGGCACTCAGGTGGGAAATGGGTCATGCAAGGTGGGTGGAGGTTTACTCCTTCTAGATCATGGTTAGCTGTTTCCTCCAAGGTTAAGACAAAAGGGCATGCATGCTTCATTCAAGAGATAGTAATTAAACAAGTCACGCCGTCATTGTCCTAGATAATACAGATGTTATAACTAAGATGGACAGTTGAGTAAATCTTGAATCGGATGAGACTCACGACAGAGCAGAGGGAGCTATGAACCACCATGGGGTACAGTATGGCTACAAAGGGAAAGGAGTCTGCAAGAGTGGCTGTTTGCTTTCCTCTATAGCATGTCATTCATTGCATTTTAAATTTTTTTGCCTATATTTTATAAGTGTGGCAGTTCACTTTGTTTTACTGTAAGAGATTATTTTCTTGCTATTGAGAGTTACAATTCCACCATTTGAGGAGGGATAAAAGGAGGATCAAGAGTCCAGGGCCTTAGTTAAGTTACATAACAAGCTCAAGGCCAGTCTGGACTACCAAGAGTTTGAGGCCAGCCTGGGCTAGAGTTCAAAGTCAGAACATATATATTGAGACTGTCACACGAACAAAACAGCTGTTTGTGTTGCTTGTGTATGAATTTTCTGGCTGTCCTTAGTTCTTGTTTCCACTGGGTTAGTGGTTTCTTATCATTCAATCCTTTCTAATTCTGTACTTGGGTATTTCACTCTGATGTTAAAAGTATCCCCACCACCACTACCATGGCATGTATTTCTCTATACATTTTTACTAACGCTAAACATTGGAGCTAGAAGCCTATTGTCAATAATCTTTGTCCTTATCCTAGGATTACAACTCAGTAGTTGTTAAAAACGGCTTTTCTATGTACAAAGGGAAGAGGCTTAAGTGGATGGTGCTAATGAAGCCTATGCTAGGTTGCTACTGGCCTTTCAGAGGGCTCTATTTATAATTAGGATTAATTTGGGATCCTTTAGTACAGTGGTTCTCAACCTGTGGGCCACAACACCTTTGGCAAACACTGTATCAATGAAAATAATTTGATGTTTAGAGGTCACAACATAAAGAACTGTTTTAGCCAGGTGGTGGTGGTGCATGCCTTTAATCCCAGTTTGGGAGGCAGAGGCAGGTGGATCTTGGTTGGCCTAGTCTACAGAGCAAGTTCCAGGATAGCAAGGACTGTTACACAGAGAAACGGTGTCTTGAAAAACAGACAAACAAAAAAAAAGGGAAAATAATAGTAGATAGGGAACCAGTTAATATAATCAGTACCTGATCAAAACCTTCCCTTGGCTGCTATGAATTGGGGCTGCTGCTTCAGCTATGGCTCTCTTCTTTGCAGACTGAAGCCCTGCAGCAGCTGCAGAAGGACTCTGAGGCCATCCGTAGTCAATATTCTCACTACTTTGACCTCTCTTTGGTGAATAATGGTGTTGATGAAACTCTTAAGAAATTGCAAGAAGCCTTTGACCAGGCTTGCAGTTCTCCACAGTGGGTACCTGTCTCCTGGGTTTACTAAGCTTACAGAATTGGAGAACCTGTTCCAGCCTCTCCCCAGCATTTGGAATGCCACCCCTCGCTTAAATCAAACAGGGCTGCTTCATCTTCTAGCTATCTGCAACTATGCGAAGTATATCGGTAGGGCTTAAGTCTTCTCACTCAGGCTACTAAAGGGCTGAAGTTTGATTTTCCTACTACCTAGATTTCAAAATGATCTCTGGAAATTGGCAGTGAGTACTATCCAATGCAACTGCTGCACAAACAAAGCAACCGTCCTCATCCCTCTGATGCCTGAGCTTCTTTTACTCTGGATTAAGTATACTCTGAAACTTTCTAAAATGCCAAAAATCTAAAGCTGCTCTAGAGAAACCCTCCAAAGCAATAAAAAAATCTCTGCTATGTTAAGATGCTGGTGACCTTGTAACTACATTTCAACGTCTGCACCACAATCCCCTAAAAAGCCAGGTTTTATCTTCTTAAACCTACCAGGCAAGATGCTTTTCTGGATTCCACATAGAGGTGAGGTTCTTTACAGCAATGTCCTTGAAAAACCTGCCACTGCTACTACAGGTCTCTAAAGGCTGGTGGTTATAGAGCATAAATTATCTTCTCTAGTAGAAGCCACTGTGAGCACTTTTAAGCTTCCTATTAAGTCATACTAGAATGAATGAAAATATATCTTACAGAAACAAGAGCTGAGGGCTAGGGGTGGGACAGGCATTTCATACCTGCTTAGGCCCAGGTGCCACAAATGTTTAAAACTTCTGCTGGTATTCTTGGATTTGAACACGTTTAAGCAATTATTTGTAACACACCCCCCTGTAGTGATGAGGCAAGTAGGCCTGCTTTTCATCCAGCCTGGCTAGCTTTACACACGAAATAACAACACACTGATGTAGGTGGGTCATCTGTCTATCTGTTGCTTTCATTGGTTAATTAATAAAGAAACTGCTTGGCCTGATAGGTCAGAACATAGGTGGGTGGAGTAGACAGAATAGAATGCTGGGAAGAAGGGAAGTGAGGGCAGACGCCATGGATTCAGCCGCCAGGTCAGACATGCTGAGTCTTTCCTGGTAAGCCACCACCTCGTGGTGCTACACAGATTACTAAATATGGGTTAAGCAAGATATGAGAGTTAGCCAAGAAGAGGCTAGATATAATGGGCCAGGTAGTGTTTAAATGAATACAATTTGTGTGTTGTTATTTCAGGTGTAAAGCTAGCCATGCAGGACCAAAAGCAGGCCTGCCTACAGCTCATCACTATACCCTTTCTCCCTGCTTATCCTGCAGTCCACACCAGAACTGGCAGTTTCCTACCAGCAAAACAGTTATATCCCCCAGCCTCACTGACACACTACATAACACATCTACTTTGGAGAAAAATGGGTTTGTATTAATCCCCCTTGAGAGCAGCTAACTGCATGTGATAGGCCCCAATGCCAATATAAGACACAAAATTGCCAAAGGAAAAGCAAATTTCAAATAGGACAGAGATTCCCATTTTTATTAAAAATATTTTCATTTTTGTTCTGCCAGCCTAAGATTATTATCAGTTAGTAAACCCAACAGAAATACTTTTAAAAAGCTACAAATCACATTCTTCTCCCAGCAATGAACAAATCCATTCTTCAAAAGAAAATGAACATTAAAACAGGAGGGTATGGGAATGCTTTGGCTCCCCCCTACAAACACAACACCACACAGAATGCTAGCCCAAGCACCATGGACACCACAAGACCAGCAAGACACATACCAGAATAGAACAGCCCTCACAGGATACTGCAGATAAGAATTCCCCAGTGAACATGGTTTAATTACATTTCTTCTTTTACTCACAGAAGGTCCTATGCTATTTTATTCAGCAGATTTAATTTTTACAAACATTAAAAAAAGGAAACTAGGAGAGGACTATCTATGGCATTGTTTAAAATGGCCACTAATAAATAGCTGCAGATAGTTACTAGGCAGTTTCATGTCTGAAGGTGTGTTCCCCCACTCAAGCAGAGGGGTCAGTGGCAAAAACCTGCTTTTCATCTTGCATATCCTTAAAACAGGACAGGACAAGATGGCCACACCCTAACCACTGAGATCACAAGTGGCAGCTAAAGTGTACCAGAACTCTGTATTCTGTTTGGGACCTCTGTTCTACTCCCTCAACAAAATGTTTTCTCAATAAGGCTTTCATTTCTTTTCCCAGCTTGACATAATGATTCAAGTTGCTTTTACTATTCAGACATATCTTCCACCACTTTTACTATTCAGACATATCTTCCACCACTTTTACTTTCTTCTTCTTTTTCTTTTTGCTGGTATCACTCTCCTAAAGAAAGAAAAAAATAAGTACCCATTGCCAAAACATTTATAACTCTTCCCAAAAAAAAATCTTGTAAATTACAGACAAGTCTGTTCAGGATCTTTAAGGACATTTGGGATTAAACAAGTTTTGCCTGTGAACTACTTCTCAGTAAAGTCCTAGAGGTCTACTTTCACAAGGGCATTGAGCAATTAAGATACACTCTTCCCCCCAACCAGCAACATAATTCAAATCAAGATCCATTGCTCTAAAATGCTGGGTGCTCCTACTTGTCTGTCCACAGAGGGGCGGGGGTGTGTGGACAGATAGGAAAAATCCAAAATACAGGGCAGCCCAAAAGAGGAAATGGTGGAACCCCATTCCTGCACCACAATCCCTGTCAAAGACTCAGCCAGCACAAAGGTACCCAATGTTTACACATACCCCATGTCCAGCTTCGCCCCCACTTTCTAACACAGTTTTAGGCTTCTTATCCTTCTTATTCTTCTTTTCCTTCTTCATTAACTGGGAAACTACTGGAGAGTTCTCATCACTTTCACTCTCCCGCTTCCTCTGAGAGAAAAATAATTCATCCAGTTAGAAATGTTAGAAGTTACCAAAAAAGATTCCAAGTAAACCCAGCAGTAAATTTTGTGTCTATAGACTTGAATAGTGCCTGACTTATTAAAGATTTGAAGACAGTATCTCACTAAATAATAGTACAGAGTAAACCATGGGACATAATGGGTGAGCCAAAGCAGTTTGGGGTATAGAAGACCTTAAAAAGGCTGCCTCAGTAAACTAACTCCTTGCTCTCTTAGGTGCTCAAATAGGCACAAATCACCAGTTCAACCCACATAGCTTATTACTAGTCACCCAGGTTTCTAACTGCAGACATAACATTTGGGATTATAATGACAGTGGCCCCCAACCTTGGGGAGCCAAGTTACCAACATATTCTTCACTCTTCCTTTAAAGAGTAAGCTAGTATTGACTGAAGATCTTTGCTGGTATCTGACAATTCTGCCCCCTGCTGAGTTTACTAAGGGCCTCTGACTTCAGCACATTTATGCTACCTATCATTTAGCCCAGGGTAAAGGCAAAATGTATCACACACATTCCATACAAGGTTATTGCCACAGCGGAGGTAGGAGCCTAGGTCTGATTCTTAAGCCCACACTCCCCCTACAGCAGACATAACACAGCCTCAAGTATCAAACAATATTTGTGCGTGGACCACAGCATGGATAAAGCCTTCCTTGGTAGCTAAGACATTTTTTTTATTAGTGTTCAAGACAGAGTTTCTCTATGTAGCTCTGGTACTTGCTCTATAGATCTGACAAGCTAGCCTGGCTTAAAGCACATTTCAAACAGGTCATACCACTTACTTTTATGACTTTTACTGCATCAGCAGTTAATTGAGGGGTTTGTATTGCTTCAGCAACCAGTGTTTTCTTGTCAGAATCACTGAAAGACAAAGAGGTAATATGAGGTTAAATTCATGGAAGAGCTTTCCATGGTGGTTCTATCATGTCATGTGCCCTGTTATTCAGTGATACTGGGCAACCCTAAAGGGATTCTCTCCGTAATCCATACCCTGACTGGTAGGTAGGACCAAGCCTGTATAATAGTAGTTACGTAGGCTTCATAGAGCAAAAGAAGGAAAACCTAGCATTTAGCAGCTGCCCCCAAATAAAAGTTTCCAACTCCCCTTGGCTATCTGGTCTCCTGTCTCACTTATTATCAAAGACCAAATGGTAAGTATCAACCCAGTCCCAGGCACTATCCTTACCTGTAGTCAATGTAGTCCTGTTTCCAGGTGGCAGGGGTGTTATCTGTGGGTTTGCCATGCTTGTCCAGAAGGCCCTGCTTGATCATCATCTTCTTCTGACTTGCCTAGAGCATTTCAAACATTAGATTATTATCAATACAAGAAGTAGCCACGGGGGCTGGAGAGATGGCTCAGCGGTTAAGAGCATTGCCTGCTCTTCCAAAGGTCCTGAGTTCAATTCCCAGCAACCACATGGTGGCTCATAACCATCTGTAATGAGGTCTGGTGCCCTCTTCTGGCCTGCAGATATATACACAGACAGAATATTGTATACATAATAAATAAATAAATCTTAAAAAAAAGAAGTAGCCAGTATGTTCACAATATCTAACTTTACAATGGCTTGAGTGAAAAGACCTTCCCCAGATCTATGTAGCTTTAATCCCAGCACTCAGAGACAGAGGTAAGTGGATCTCTGAGTTCAAGGTCAGCATGGACTACAGAACGGGTTCCAGGACAGCTACACAGAGAAACCCTGCCCAGAAAAACCAAGAAAAACTTTTAACTGTGGATACTCCAGAAACCAAGAGACCTCCTTCACATTTGACAGTCACAGTTCACCACCCAACAGTGATGATTTAAGTAATGCCCAACTGTTCCAATCAACTATACTGAGAATCTCTAAAGTGCAAGATAGGGCATGCCTCTGCTCACCATCAATTATCTAGAGCCCCAAATAATAAAAGGCTATGGCAATGGAGACGCACAAAGAGCTGCATGAGTAACACAAATATAACCCAGCAAGGGCTACCACCCAGTACCACTTACCTTTGGACCCAAACCCCACTTCCGAGGATAAGTGTCTCTCTCCATGATCACCCTCTTTATCTTGGCTACTATACCATGATCACAGGTAGAAATCACTGCTGTAGTCATCAATGCAATAGCTGTAGGCATTAGAAAGAGAAAAAAGAATGATTTGGTCATGAGTTCTACTGTTTTATGCCTTTTCAGAATTCATAAGTCCTTAACTGATGCTTCTTTTGCTCAGGGTGTATGTATAGAAAAAAGTCTCCACAACAGCAAGAAACATTTGAAGTAATATTAAATTTACCAAATTAAAAACTACTCAACAAAAGCAACTGAAGAAACATGTAACAAGGCATGTACCTCTGGACATGTACAGCAATGATGTATATACTGCCCTCAGGTCTATAGAACACTAAGTTTTAAGAATCTGTTTTCTGCTAGGTATCAGAATGGACTTTACACAAATATCCTACCCCCATCTATTCATAAAACTAAGACAAGGGATCCTAGTGACATGACTTATTTCTGGTACAAATTAGGATTATTAAATGAATAGCTTGGACTTATTGAGAAGGCCACAGAGCACTGTTAAGTTTTAAGAGATATCAATCCATTAGTAGCTAAGCCTTTACAAATTAGTCACTGATTCAGGCAATGGTGTCACACAACCTTTAATCCCAGCACTTGGGAGGCAGAGGCAAGTGGATCTGTGAGTTTGAGGCCAGCCTGGTATACAGAATAAGTTCCATGACAGCCAAGACAATACAGAGAAACATTGTCTTGAAAAACCAAAAGTCACTGATATGAACTACAAGTAGTGAACTAAAATCTCTTTCATTCATCAGACAACCATGACTACTCTTGCTTTTGGAGTTTCACAAAAGAGCCAAGAACATATAAATGTGCAACACTTCTCCTTAATCTGTACCTGACTAACCTGTCTATTCATAAATTACCTATACAAAGCCCAGGAAACACCATTAATTAGATAAAACTGAGGGACCATGACACAGGACTGGCCCACAATAAGCCTACCTTTGAAGGTACAGAGCCCCAACTCCAGAAATGAGAGGCACCCCCTCCTTACCTATGCAGATCGCTTCCCCCTTGGTGGTAATGACCACAATCTCCTGGTTGACCTCAATGCCATCCTCATATCGGAGAACACCAGGAAGCATGATCTTGGCCCCATAGCATATTGCATTCACCTATAGAGACAGTATCACATGTGGTCCAGATGTTATTTTCCAATATTCCTGTTCCACTTCCATACCAGAACAGAGGATGACTATAAGGGGGGAGGTAGCCTGAGAGTGGGAAATAGGAATAATAGCACTGATAGTCTATCAACTACAATGGCGTATGAAGGAACACAGAATAGTAACAAACACTATCATGTACTAGCACTGCTCTAGAATTTTCACATAGACTACAAAATACTAAAGGAAACTTTGAGCTCCAAACACACATACACATATCACAAAACATATATAATAAAAATAAGAATGCTTCTTCTATTTATTCACTGGTCTATACAAGTAGGGTATTGAATTCTACTTTTATCAGATGGCCCTAGTCCAAGGGGATCCTTGACCTTCATAGGCCCCAGGTATGCATGTGGTACAAACATACATGCACATAAAATACTCATACACATAAAACAAAATGAATCATGTCTTAGGGGGCAAGATAAATGACTTAGCAAGTAAAGGTACTACCCAAGTTTGACCATTGGAATTCACATGGGAGAGAACCAACTACCCTAAGTTGTCCTTGACCAACCTCCGTGCATATGCATGTACACACAAACAAATAAAGCATAATTTAAAAAAACCTGCCTCAGAGTTTTCTATCAGAGTGCTCTTGAATCTGTCAGGAAAAAATAGTGCATTTGCTAGAGATGAAGCAATAACAAACACCCAAAGCAACTTGCTAACAAAATTACCAGACCTGTTAAATCACATCCACATTTTTATATGGAATTTATTAGCCAATAATTACAAATTAAGGCCACTTCTCCAGTTCTGTGACCCCCCCTACAATGCATGTGTAAACCTCTTATCATCTTGTCTTTACTTAACTAGATCTCTTGCTGACCAATTCTAACTTCTCTTTTAAATTTACTCAGCAGCCAACAGTCTGACCCCAGCACAAGGGCATATCACATTACACAATTATCGTTAAGCTTTTTCAGTTCCTGTTAGTGTCACACGTTAGTATTACCTCTTCAATTTTTCCCCTTGATTATGAACTATAAGTTTTCAGAAGACTTATACATATTTTAAGATTTAAATATACAGAAATTTGTCTTTCAAAAAAATCTTATGACTAAATAACATTTATTTAAATTATTAGGACCGTTTTTGATTATAAGGTGAAATAGAGAATACACAATTAAGAGCTGATGATCGGCTCAGTGAAGTTTGGATTATATTTTCTCAAATGATAATGTACTTCAACAGAAGCACCAATTCACTGAAATCCCTACAGGGTAAATACCATATCTCTGAAACTCTCTAGTCTTAAACTTTACCTATTGACACAATCTTTTATAGCAACTTAAATAAATCAAGATTATTTTAGGCACAGAGAGATCAACAAATTAAAGGAAGGCATTTTTTTTAGGTATCACTGATAGTTTAGTACTTGAACAAAATTGCTTGACAGACTCTTCCAATGATAAATTTACATTATTGAAATTCTACTTTAGAGTGATATATACACACACATACACATACCTGGGTTTAACCTAATTTAACAAACCTAGCCATGAATGTTCCTATTACTAGTGGCACAAAGAGAAATCTATAAAACTAAAGGGGGGAGGAGTAACCACAATGAAAATAAAAATACATAAATATGACTTCATATATTAACATTTCATCTTTGGAGCAACATTCTCTACAAACATGAACTTTTAATCTATAACTTACTGCACTATCTTTCATAACCAGACGTTTATGAGATGTCAGCAGCTTTTCCAAAGGGTAAACAACACGCCGCAAGTAAGTCTCATCCTTATGGTTATCATACAGCCACTGAGCATCAAGTATATCATGCATTGTCACCATATGGTCCTGAAAAACAGTCAGAAAATAAATTCTGTGTCTTCATACTGTATAACAATCCATCAGACCCCCAAACTTTTTACACCTGAATGTAACTACACATTATCTTCTAGTTCAGGCTCATTATGAGACTTTGGAATCTCCTTTGGGGTATTTGTACATGTTACCATCTTAGATCTAGGTAGGCACTCCATTTTTTGGTACTGTTAGGGATGCAACCCAGGTTGTGTGCAAATATTTGCCAAGTGCTCTTAACACTCAAGCTCTAATTAAGATTGGTATAGACTAGGAAGTGTATGAATAGAGTAATACTCACTATTCAGTCATTTCCCTTAGCCAATTTCAATGTGCCAAATTTAATTAACAAAACAGGGAAGCTGCCCTGACCTGAAATCAACACTTTGAAATCTTTCATTAAACGATATAGACTTCTACCAAGGGCAGAGAGTCTAAGAATCAGTTCTAAAACTAATCCCATAATTGCATACCTTTTCACTCATGACTCCAGAACGCACCCTCCGAAGTTCCTGCATCTGACCACCAACCCCCAGTAACAAGCCAAGGTGTACACATAGTGTCCGAATGTAAGTGCCAGCTTCACAGTTCACCCAAAAGATTCCTAAGACAAGCACAGAAACACAAATAGCACCTATTTTCTAGAGTAAATGCATGATTTTCCCCCTCCAACTGAACCATTATGATTAGAGAAAATCCTGGACATGGTGGTACCCAACTTTATTATCAGGAGACAGCAACAAGTGGATCTCTGTGAATTCATGGCCAACCAGAGCTACATAATGGAGAAACCCTATCTAAAACAAACTAACAAAAAGATTCGAGTTAAGAGATACAGGGAATAGTGAGTGTATGAGTACACAACATACTCAAAGCTTCTACTCATAACAGAATTCTTGAGAATGCACCCTACCTACTTAGATCTAAAACAATTAAGCCTGGTATAGGCCTAATGACCCACCTAATCTTCTTTCAGGATCATATTCTATCATTTTGCTCTCGTAGATAGTCCTCACTCGAAGCTGCCTCTTTACTGCAGCAATAAGTGGGGGTCGCTGAAACAGGGCACCTGTCAGAGTTTCTAGGGCCTAAGAACAAAGCAAAAAACAAAAAGAAATCCTATTCATTAATTAAATAAGACAACGGGACATAGTTCAGGAATTTAAGGACATAATTCAAATACAAAAGTTTTCTTTCGATAATTTAAGAGCTAAATCTTTATTTCAGTTTCCTCTTTTTCAACTGAGGAATGGCTCATCGCTGATTAGAACTTCTTCCTCAGTAAAGGCATGGTCAGAAGGCACCCTATCACCAGCTGTTCTCCTCCCAGGAGGCTCTTAAAAGGGCACAAGATCTACTAGCCAGGAAGACTTCCCTGAGTCCAGATATTTAGGAGTTCAGACACCAAAATCAACAAAGGTACCCTCCTCCCTAACTTATATAGACTTACCCTAGAAAGCTGAGTACCCCCTTCAATAGCATTGTGCAGCCGGACAATTCCCACATACTCTTTGCCTGAAAAATGACAAGAGTAGTCAGGTGTGGCCACTGAGTTTTCTGTTTTCATTATGTTCCACCACTGCCATTTTACATGGCAGAAGCAGCAGGGAATCCAAGATCATGTTTCAATAAAATCTATACTAACAGATCTCATGTTGTGCATAGAGAAGAGAAATGAAGATACTTTTTCTTTGATCAGTCATAGCACATGCCTACAAACTAAACCCAACAGTTTGGAGGCCAAGATGGTTAGACAGATTTTCAAGGCAGCATGAGCTACACAGCAAAACCTTGTCTCAAAAAAGGAAGGAAAAAAAGAACAATTATACCCACTCTTTAGAATGACTGGAAAATACCTTGCACTTTAAGAATAATTTTCTCCAGTAAAAGTGAAGGAAAGACAATTGGGAAAGAATATAACTAGAGTTAAGCAGCAGCAAGCATGCTGGGCAGTGGAGGCAGATGCCTTTAATCCCAGCACTTACTTGGGAGGGAGAGGCCAACCTGGTCTACAGAGAAACCCTGTCTCAAAGATCAAACAAAAAACAAAAACAAACAAACAAAAAAAACAACCACCAGATTCTGTCAGAGAACAAAATTATATAGAAACCAAATTATTTTATTTTCTAAAGTTTCCAAGAGCCAAAATGTAGAAGTGAAACAAGTATAGAACATTTTCCAATCACTAAAAAGATAGCCCCTAGTCTCTCTTCTACACACCTGCACTCTGTTGTGATTTCACCAAACGAGTGGCTCGTTCAATACACACAATTAAACAACCAGTCACTTTGGGATCTAGTGTGCCACTGTGACCTGTCTTCTCTACCCGAAGTATTCGTCGGATCCAGGCTACCACTTCATGGGAAGAGGGGTTAGAAGGCTTGTCAAGATTAATAAAACCTGTCCTAGAATAGAAAAAAAAAGTGTTACCACCTGTTCTTGTAGTCTAAAAACAATATGAAGAGTTATAAAAAAAAGCAAATAAATCACATATATAGATTATATATATTCAGGGCAAAGCTGTTTTAAGCTGCCACCATTTCCGTGAATAACTAATGTAAAAGTATTCATTTCAAAAATAACTTAAGTTTGGACAGAGCCATTTCACCATGCTTACCTGATATAGTCCCCAATCTCCCTCTTCAAAGGATTTGAACCACAAGGAATCGGTGTATAGTGTGCTGTCCTTACATTTAGCTTATCAAAATTCTAGAAAGCAATAATATAAGTTTAACAACACATTGATAGAAGTAAAATAAGAGTCAGTAAGTACCACTACCAACCACGGCAGTCCTTCAAGCCCATAAATGAACAGTTTTGTTTCTATTATTAACACCATTATTGGTGTGATACACTATTAAGCCTTCTTATGTACTGGGGAAACTCCCAATACTATTGAGAAAAGAATAAATCTGAGCATTTAGTCAATGCTCTAAAAAAAAAATACTTGTGGAGGGTACTGTAAAACACAAAATAGCAGGGCTGGAAAGATGGCTTAGCTAGATGCACTGGTTGTTCCTCCAGGACCCAGGTTCAATTCCCAGCAACAACATGGCAGCTCACAATTGTCTGTACCTTCAGGTCCAGGGCATCTGACACCCTCACACAGAATATATACAGCCAAAACACTGATGTACATTAAATAAATCTTTAAACACAAAATAGCTTTGACTTTCTCAGATCAACCAAATTGAAGACAGCTGGCAATTTTCCTCAACATGGGCAGCTTGGTTCTGTTCCAGATACCTACCTACCTCTGATTTATCTGTTCCTTTTCAGTCTCCTGACTAAAACTTAGCCACTAGTCAGGAAGAATTCACCAACTAAAAAGCCCATCTTTCATCGTCAGTTTAGTTCCATTATGCCTACTACAAAGAGCAATGCTTGTTTAATTGTTTCTCCCATCTCTGTGTGCTAGCTATTTTTCCAGGGCCAACATCCAAATTCAACTTGGTTGAATGATATAAACAAACCTCACTATTTTACCAACACATGGTTTATTAAAATACTTGATGGTGTCAGTGAGATGGCTCAGTGGGTAAGGATTCCTGTTGCCTGACAATCTAAGTTCAACCTCAGGAACTCACATGTTAGTTGAGAATGGACTTCTGCAAGTTGTCCTTTAACTTTAACATGCATGTCATGTGTGGTATGCACCACCTATTTCATCCACTCTAATAAATTAATAAAAATTTCTATTTAAAAACCCCCTTTGTTAAGAGATGTTATAACTCATAGCTAGTATCCACTTTGTGAAAATTATAAATTTTAGTTCAACCCATTATTCAATGTCACCATTAAGTCCCTAAATAATAACCATAAAATCTATGACAATCAGGAACCGTTAAGCACACTTCATAGAATACCTGCCATAACTCAAAGCACATCATCCTAAGAGAAAATATGAGCAACTAATAGATTCAGTGAGGTTAGTTAAGTATCTAGTCCAAGGTCACATTCTATTTTGAATCTAAGGCTTCAAAATGCTCTTAGGCACTGAAACAGTCTACAAGAGATGATATCAGAAGTGCAACTATTTAAAACTGACAGTAATGAGCATTTTGGTGACGTACTATGTTCCAGAACAATGTTGGATGAATTACAAATTAAAAATGAGTCCTTCATCTCAGATACATTGAAAAACTACCTTAATGCTGCATCATTTGGCAGTTTTCTAAATAAAACATGCTGGCACTAAGCATTTTTTTTTTTTGAGACAGTCTTTCTATGTAAACCAGGCTGGCCTGGCCCACTGGGATTAAAGGCATGCATATCACCATGCCCAGCCTAGCAACAAGCACACCTTATTAGCTGTTTAATTAGAAATATGAAATTCAAGCATTCTTCTGATACACACAGCACATACCTTTAGTAACAAGGGCCACTGAGAAGTGTCCAATTGGGCTACTCTGGATTCTGGTTTGATAAGAAATTCTTCAGCATGTTGTATTTCCTTCAAGAGAGTAGAAACATTTATCTTCCCACCTGACTTAGAACAATTCTAATACTAGGACAGAAGTGCACACCTTTTAAAGAAACAAGAGGGAAGGGGTGTTGATTTCTGAAACTGAGTGTCACTAGGAAGTTCGAAAGAGAATTGAAAAAGGAGCTCACTAAACCTTAGGGATGATAGCAAGTTGAGTCCAAATATTTCAATAATACTGTAGGTCTGCTGATGGAATAAGTAAGAAAAATTCAGGGAGAACATTTCACCATTTAGTAAGCTGTGCATGATAGAAAACTCCTCTAGGAGTTGTTATTTCAGGTTTTTGCTGGTTCTACATAAGGACCAATAAGTGCCAACATACTGATTAAGACTATTTTAAAGCATTTTCCCCCCTTTAATGTGTTTAAATTATCTCTATCTCTCTCACTCAAAGCAAAGTAAAACATTTCCTACTCACAGCTACATCATCTTCTTGTAATGGCTTCCGGTCTTTTTTCTTTTTATGCTTCTTTGGCAAAGTAATTACTACAAAAAAAATTAAGATTTGGAGATTTCTTTAAAAACTAAAATAAAAGTTTAAACTTAAGTCCAAAATCAGGGCAAACAGAAGACAGTATTTTTAAGTCTAGCATTACTGAAGAAAACTTAACGTTTGTGATGCCAAACACTAGATGGCTTGGCTGGTAAATGACTCTAGCACGTGTTGGTTTCTCTTCGGGTTCTCCACGTGGCTGTGGCAAGGCCAAATATACTTAGGGAAGTGCTGTTCACAGGCTGGAAAGTTCCACAAACAACCACTGCACCGTCCGTAAGGGCTTGTGATCTCTTAAAATTTTTTTGCAGGTCTGAATTACACTCGCTCCCCTGCCCCTTCCTCTGCATCTTTGCTACCTTCATTTTAGCAATATCCTGTCTAATGGCAGCAGAAATGCTATCACATCTCCTTATCACGCCTCCACGGCTGAGATGCCTTTGGAAGGGAACCGGGTGTAATCTTTTCCCGGACCTAATGGAGTCTTAGTCGCTAGAGGTTCTCGCACTAGTGCATTCACCTATAGACCTAGGAACTAGCAGCGACGCGGTCAAACTGAGGGCGGGAACGCATGGAACCTCGGATCATGATACAACCTCACTATCACTAGCACACAGTTTATCAGAAAGCCGCGCAGGTCTCACGGCACGGCCACCCGTAACCCTTACCTTCTGCATCCGCCATCTTGCACCGCACCGCGTGCGTCCCGCCCAAGCAGCCACCAGCTAGGAACCACAGACTCCTACCGTCTGAAACCGGTCCCGCCCTGCAGCTAGACCCGCCCACCGTAGCACCTCCCTAAATTGGTGGGACAACAAAAAGGAAGTGGCGAGGAGGCGGGGGGGGGGGGGGGGGAGGGCTCGAGGAACGCGCGGGCTGTCTGCTCAATCCCATTCGCTGACTCTGCCACTGAGTTGCAAGCACGCAGGCGTCTGGAAACTCCTCCCAACCCTTAACTCCACTCTTTGGAACCTCCGAGAGGAGTCCACTGCTGCAGTCTGGGGCGGGTGGGCGCGGCATCTACTGTGCCCTCCTTGCGGTTTCAATCTATTTTCTACTTCAGAACATGGATGGCCTACTTAGCACTCTATAAATATTATCTAGTTCTAACTCATACCGATATTTTCTGTTTGTTATCATGCCAGTCTCAATTGAAAAAGATGTTAAAGTACAGAGAGTGAAAGTGAAAGCCGTTTACTTCTTGAAATTCCTATCAAGTTTTGACTGTATTGGCCAATAGGAATTGAGTGCGAGCTTTTAAATTTTCTAGCAGCCTCATCAAACTAAAAAGAATGAAAATTATTCTCAATAGTTAATTTTATATAACCCTGCACATCTAAAATGTTATTTTAACATGGAAGCAATATGTAGCAGTATGTGATATTTTACTTTATTTCCTGCCTGAAGTTTTCCAGTGTGTGTCTTACACTTAAACTGCACACCTCGGTTCTAACTCCACAGCCGTGACCTATGGCAAGTACAGAGCTCTAGTACTTCAATAAGTAATAGCCAGGAAGTAACAGCTCCAGGATTAAGCCCTGACTTTTTTCTGGTAGATTGTTCTGGCTGTTAATCCGTGCTGCTGCCTTGCATGTTAAATCTCTAGTATATCCTCCTCCACCCTATTTCCTATTCTACCTCGGTATATTCTTTTGGCTTTCTGGATACACAACCTAGCTCTAGTGAATTTGGTAGATCATTAGTTATCTAATAATTCATTGTAAATGGGAATCATTTGCCCATAGTTTTCCAGTTAGTTGCTGCTGACAACAACAAAAAGTATTTCTTTTTTTCTGAAATGCAATGTCAAGATCAGATTTTTTTTTCAGTTTTGTTTTATTGTTAGTTAAATTGGTATTTCCTTGCCCAATTGTTAGTCTTTCTGGAATTTATTTTGGTAATAATGGTAATGATCAGAATTGACTATTTACAGATAAGACCCTTAGAACTAAGGATTATTATTTTATAATACCCCACTGGTAAATATTTGGTTGAGTGAATTTGAAATACTCATTCTCCATTTGTCTACTAGCTTCATCTTTATCCTATATCTATGCTCAAATCTTTTAGGAAAGATTTTGCTTTTAGAGAGTTCCAGAATCTGGTAGTTTTGCTTCACCCTTATGTCTCTCTCACCATCATTATAATGTCTCTATTTCTCCAGTGGCCTCCTGCAGATCCACCTTTTTCTACTTTTCCTAAATACATTGTCTTAACACAGCAGCCTGAGAGTGCCATTAAACTTGGGTTCAGTATGTGCTTAAAAATACTTTCAGCATTGGTGATAAAGCTCAGCAGTGGAGTGAAATTGTCAATGCCAACTCCCGTCAGCAGATCCGGAAGCTGATCAAAGATAGGCTGATCATCAGGAAGCCTGTGACCATCCATTACCGGGCTCTATGCCGGAAAAACACTTTGGCGTGACGAAAGGGCAGGCATATGGGCAAAGGAAAGCTCTAGAAAGGTACTGCCAAAGCTCGAAAGCCCGAGAAGGTGAACTGGATGAGAAGGATGTAGATCCGGTGCGGGCTTCTCAGGAAATACAGTGAATTCAGAAGATTGACCGCCATGTGTATCACAGCCTGTATCTGAAGATCAAAGGGAATGTCTTCAAAAACGATGGAGCACGTCTACGAGCTGAAGGCAGACAAGGCCCACAAGAAGCCCCTGACTTACCAGACTGAAGCTCATAGTTCTAAGACCAAGGAAGCTCGAAAGCTCCTGGAGGAGCACCTCCAGGCCAAGAAAGAGGAGATCATCAAGGCTCTGTCCAAGGAGGAGGAGACCAAGAAATATAGCTTCCCTCCTGTCTGTACATAGTGGCTGCCTGTGGCCTCAGGTGGATCAGTCTTTAAAATAAAACAAGCCTTAAAAAAAAAGAATGAAGTTAGCCTTTCTTGGCTTCGGGGTAGATCGTTCTCTAAGGACTGAACTTCTTTCCTTTCACCCAGGGCTGCTGCTGTTGCTTTTTCTTCTTCTTTTCATTTTTTAAATTTAAATTTATTTATTTTTTAAAAACCCTTTTATTGTTCTCCAGTTTACATCATAGCAAGTTGATTTCCATATCCTAAAAACATTCTGAGGAAGCTTCCAAAGGGACAGTGCCAAGTGCAAATTCTTGATAAGAAAATACTGCAATTTTCTGGATTGTTTTCTAATCAAGTTTCGCATAGACTTTGTACCTTTGGGAAACTCTCAGACAAGTTTCACATAGGGCACCAAGAGAAACCAAAGGTATCTGCTAAACAAAAGATGGATTAGGGTTATAGGTGCAAACGCTCTGGAACCAGAGCACTGAAGACTAGAAATCTAAAAGGAGTCAATTCTTGCCTGTTTTGTTATTGTTGTTGCAGAGAAGGGGTGAAACAAGGTCTCATTGTGCCCCCAGTCTATCTTCAAGCTCACATCCTCCTGCTTACTGTCCCTTCTTCTGTAATGACAGCTGTGCACAGTTAAGTTTGAATCCATTTTCACATGGATGGAATTTTCCTCTGGTCTGTGTATCTTTTCTCTTACAATGACACTTGCTGTTGGTTTTCAGGCCCATCCACTTACTACAGGATGACCTTATCTCAGGAGTCTTATTTTCACTGGGGAAGGTGGTACACACCTGTAATCCCAGTAACAGGGAGATTAAGGGAACACCTCACCATGAGTTCAAGGCCATGCCTGTCTCAATCCCATCTTTTAAAAAAAAATATAAACAAAAAACCCAAATCCTTACTTTCATTACATTTGCACACACCCCTTTTCAAATGAGGTTTGATTCTCAGGATTTCTAAATAAGTAAATAAATAAATAATCCTTTAAGGGTTCTATAGTAAGTTAAAGAGTGATCCCTCTGATCTTAGTGGTAGTGGTGTCATTGAGGTCCAACCAGACCTTCTTTTTACCACAGCGCAGGACGCAAGAGGCGAGCCTCTTCTGTAGCCTGAGTAGACTCTGGGCTGCCGACACAGCAGCAAAAGGATCTAAATTCATTCTTAAGGTGCCTCTCAGTTTTTCCCTCCATGGACCAGCATGAACACCCACACATGCATTGCAATAACTAAATTTCTAGGGTTTAAGTCACTTGATATATACTAGGAAACTCATAAACCATCTTACTAAGAGCAAAGGCGTTCTTTACCCGAAGACCCTGTAATGACAGTGCAAATAGTTCTCTTCTGAGTTCCTGTCTTTCCACTTGGTCTTATCCCCCCCCCCCCACCTCCCGCCAAAGAGGCTGTAACAGGCTTGGCAGGAATGAAGATACTCAAAACAGACACTTATTTCCCTTACTTTGGCTGTCAAGCTATTGCAACAATGGACCTGAGAAAGTGGAATTCTCCAGGAATCTCATGCTTGGAGAAAACTCAGAACCTGAGCTACCCAGAGGTAAAACTTTTCTCCCAGAAAGAGATTTCACACAGTCCTGAATTTTAAGATGTGTTACATTTGTTTATGCTGTGGAACATTTGTTTAATGATGCAAAGATTGTTGAATTCTTTTATATTACATTTTGAAAGATTACAATGGGTACCATGAAGGGTGAGGAACACGGATGGAGAACAGAATACACCATGCAGAGAAAGCTGGAAAGTATTAAGTTTTATTTAGGAGGCTATTGGGAGGGTAGGGGGAAGGAGGAAAAAATACAGAGAGACAGAAAGAGTTGGGGAGAGAGAGAGAGAGAGAGAGAGAGAGAGAGAGAGAAGAGAAGAGAAGAGAAGAGAAGAGAAGAGAAGAGAAGAGAAGAAAAGAAGAGAAGAGGGAGGAGAGCTGCCTTGTCACAGCCACCCTCGTCCCGCAAGGAATGACGCGACCACCAGAGCTCTTCTTACTGCAGTTTTATTCCAGGATTTTATTCACTTTCTCTCTCTCCTCACTTTTTCTCTCTCTCTCCTCTTTCCTTCCTCTCTCTCTCTCTCCCTCTCTCCAGGAAAACCTCTCCCAGCCCTTAAGTAGGCACGGGCTGTCAACCCTGAACTGCCAGGTAGGCACTGCCCATAGGTTCACGCATATGCAGGCAGCTGATAATCATTGCGTGATCATAGCATAGGTCAGGCCTTAGCCATCTCAGGAGTTGATTATACATCTCCATCAGGTGTCGCTACACTGCCTCTTCAGAAGAATGGTGGTGGGGGAGAGAGAGGGAGCTGAGACCAGTTTGCCACAGCAGGAAGAGAAAGAGTGGGAGTGGACAGAGCTTGTCTCTTAAAGGGACAGGCTACTGTCTGGGTTGATCTTGCTAGGTGACAGGGAAGGCCAGCATAATCCTAACAGAGCTTGTTTAACTCTATGAAGCTGTCATACTTGGTCTGTCTAAAACAGTTGATGGTCTAATAAAGAGCTGAATGGCCATTAGGTAGGCAGGAGAAAGGATAGGCAGGGCTGCCAGGCAGAGAGAATAAATAGGAGGAGAACTCTGGAAGGAAAGAAGGAGCAAGAAAAGGAGGAGAGGAGGATGATAAGGTCCAGTCACGCAGCCACCCAGCTACCCACAGAGTAATAGTGAAAGTAAGATATACCCAGAGGCAAAAGGTAGCAGGGATAAGATAGGAAAAATTGACTAGAAACAAGTCAGGCGAAGGCTGGGCATTTATAAGAACAAATAAGACTCCGTGGTGATTTATGTGGGAGCTGGCTGCCTCCCCCCTAAAAAAAAGGCAAAGAATAAAGAATAAAAAACGAACAACCAACACCTGACAACTTGTCTGACCACCTTACAGGATGAAACTGAATCCTGGACAGAAATGGGTCCCTGATAGGCAGGGATTACATATTTACTGGGACTGCTTAGTTGTGCATATTTCCTGGCACTCTGTTTAAACTTAAATGTTACTTCAGGGCCCAGAGATGGACTATAGAAACAGTCACTGGCTCTCCTTGTCCCTCTTCCCAATGTGGCCATATTGAGTAAATATTTTTCTACTTTTCTCTGTAATTCAGCTGTTTTCATTGGCTTATAAAGGATGGGTGGCAAAACTTGCCTTGCTGGGACACAGGCTGCAACCCCAACTCTGGTAACTTTGGCTGTTTGAGAGGCACTTTCCCATCTTGGGGCTTTTATACCTCTTTCCTCTGCTGTTTATTGGCTGTCTTTACACAAAATGTTAACTTTATGAATGCAGGGAAATTTTTATCTATTTAGTTTACTCTTATATACCTAGCTCCTAGAAGATTCTCAGATTTACAAAATTTAGCCAAACTGGATTTCCCCACAAAAAATGTTCACCGAAGTATTCATGACAGCAAAAATTTGGAAATAACTAATTTTTTATCAGTAGATGAATAAAATGAGTGTTATCTATACATTGCAACAGTATTCAGCCATAAAAATGAATGAAGCACAGTACTAATAAATGCTATAACATAGATGTACCTCAAAAGCATTATGCTACATGAGAAGGGCCATGATTCAACTTACATGAACTAGGCAAAACAATCAAACTTTTTTTAAAATAGTCTTACTATGTTGTATTGTAGAACTTTAAGACAATTCTGAAGCCATTTCTGACAACTCTCAGTACTTCCCCTCCTCCCCTGGGAACCAAGGACATAACAGCTATGCGTGCACTTACTGAGATGTTGGGAACTTTCCATCTCCCTGAATAGGGGCAAGATAACCTTTAGGTGTTGATTCAGTTACTGATGTTTTGACTTGGTCCCTGGGAAGGGGCAAAGTGACCCTCAGAAGTTTCTCTTTACCTCATCTGATCTGGCATGGGCCCCTCTCCTTATCTGTGTGCCAAACAAGGTATCTGTCTAATTCCTAGTTTCTCATGATGCTCTCCAGTTGCATCAATTTTTCTGCAAATGCCTCAATTCCATTTCATTCTTTCTTACGGCTGGATAAAATTCCATTGAGTACACACACACACACACACACACACACACACACACACACGTATATGTATACATGTATGCATGCATGCATATGTATATATGTATCACTTTTTCTTTATCCATTCATCTGCTGGTGGACATATAGACTGATTCTGTAACTTGATTTTTATGAATACTGCTACAGTATACATGAGTATGCTTAGATTCTTTTCTTCTTTTTTTCCCACTGTTTTTTCCAAGATAGGGTTTCTCTGTATAGTGTGCAGCCTTAGATGTCCTGGAACTCATGTCCAGGCTGGCCTCGAACTCACAGAGATCCACCTGCCTCTGCCTCCCTAGCGTGGGGATTAAAGTCATGTGCCACTATCACCTGGCTATGACTTAGATCCTTTGAGGTATATTCCCAAGAGTGGTATAGTTGAATTATATAATAGTTATAATTTTAGTTTTTTGAGGAAAATCCATACTGATCTCCATAGCTGTGAAACTAGTTTATATCCCTACCTGTGGTGAATAAGGGTTCCTCTTTTCCCAAGTTATCATCAGCATTTTTTGTCATTTATGTTTTTGGCTATCCCAGATCTTTACCTAAAGGGGACCATGGAGTTCGGGTGATAATAAACATTGATTTAAGAAAGTGTTTTGCTAGTATGTACTTCAGGCTATTAGAGTCCCATTCCAGACTGTATTTCAACACACTGTCTTCACCACAATCTGGCAAGTTTACAAAACATTATTCCCACAGTTATCTGAGAAATCATCACTGAGCATGGATGACTGCTTCTGGTAGTAAATGCTTTAATAGTTAGAAATGCTGCCATGTGTCATTACTTATTGATAGGACACTTCTTTAAAAATTCGCCATTTGGTGATTTCACTGTTAGACAAACTTCACAGAATACACTTACACAAGCCTAAACCCAGGAAATATTGTTAGTTTGGTGTGGGAGAATTGTCTATGTCTTGTCAATTATGTTTTAAATAAACACTGATTGGCCATTAGCCAGGCAGGAAGTATAGGCAGGACAACCAGACAGGAAGTAGAGGTGGGTCAATGAGAACAGGAGAATTCTGGGAAGGAGGAAGCCCATTCCTCCCCAGTCCTGTCCCAACCACAGAAGGAAGATGTGATTGCCCTGCTGAAAAAGGTACAGAGCCATGTGGCTAACATAGATAAGAATAATGGGCTAATATAAGTTATAAGAGTTAATAAGAAGCCTGAGCTAATGAGCCAATCAGTTTATCATTAATATAGACCTCTGTGTGATTTCTTTGGGGCTAAAAGATTGTGGGACCTTGTGGGAGGACAGAAACCAGTCAGTACAGAAACCTCAGACAACATCAGTTATAGTGTGGTCTCCTGATGCAATCACAAGATGAATAAATTTTTTGTTTGTCTTTCAAGACAGGGTTTCTCTGTGTAGCCCTGGTTGTCCTAGAACTAGCTCTGTAGATCATGATAGCCTCAAAACTTGCAGAGATCTGCCTGATTCTGCCTCCTGAGTATTGGAATTAAAGCCACACAAACACTAATGCCCAGCTAAGATGAATGAATTTTATAGTAAGTTTTTAAAATGAGTATATATACACTCTTAAATAATGTTGAATATAATACTGTAAATATATGATCCAATAAGTCCTTCATTATCAAGTATGTATTGTATGTAATTGTCTGTGCTATACTTCTATGCCTTTGACCATGATGTAGGCCTGTAAATACCAACCTCACAAAAACATGATTAATGCATTGCTTTATGAGATCATTATGCAATAGTAATTTTCAAGATTCATTGTGCACTGTAGAATGTCTTTCTGTATGCTGTGAATATGTGTTGCTCTCATTGGTTGATAAATAAATCTGTTTTGGTCTATGGCAAGGCGAAATAGAACAAGGTGGGAAATATAAGCAGAGATACAGGAGAAGAAGGTCAGAGTTTGGGAGATGCCAACCAGTCACCCACAGAACAACATGCCAGTGACATGGTAATGCTACAGCCATATGACAATACTTAGATTAATAGAAATATGGTAATTTAAGCTGTAAGAGCTAGTTAATAATAAGTCTGAGCTAATAGGCCAAACAGTTTATAATTAATATTAAGGCTCAGAATGATTATTTGGGAGCTAGAAGGCAGGAGAGAAACTTCCAGTTATAATTGTGCTCTTTCATGTGTGGTGCATGCATGTAAGTGTGAGAGTGCATTCACTTATGTGTGTATATGGGGATACCAGAATAGGACATCAGATATATGTATTCCTCTATCAGTTTTTGCCTTACTTCTTTGAGATAGGGTCTCTTACAGAACCAGAAGTGCACCATTTCAGCTAGGCTGATTGGCCAGAAATCTCTCAGGAGTCACCCATCTCTGTGCTACTACACAAGTGTGGGATTATATAATATATGCAACCATTTGTGGCTTTTTACAAGGGTTCTGGGGACTCCCACTCAGATCCTTGAGCCTGATATTCACTATGTAGCCTTTACTAGCCTTGAACCCATGCCAGTTTTTCTGTCTCAGCCTCCTACATGTTTGGATTATAGGCATTGCCTGGCTTTCTTCATAATCTTCATAATTTGTCAGACTGTATAATTTTAAAATATTTTCCCCAGTTTGTAGCATGTTTAATTGTACTCTTAACAATGTGTTTTGTAGAACAAAAGCTTAAATTTCAATAAATTCCAGTTTATTCTTGTTTTTTATAACTATGCTTATGTTGCCATGTCTAAGAGTTTATCAAGTTCCAATCTCAAAGATGAATTCTCCTGCTGTCTTCTGAAAGCTTTAAAGCTTTACATTTTACATCTAAGGTTCATTTCTTGCTTGTTTTTTATTTTTAAAGATTTATATATATTATGCATGTAAGTATTTTCCCAGCATATATGTTTGTGTACCACATGAATGTTTAATGCCATCCAAAATTAGAAGAGGTCATCAGATCCCTGAGAACTAGAAATACAGACTTTTGTGAGCTATTATGTGGGTACTGGGAATGAACCCTAGTCCTCTTGCAAGAGCAGCAAGATTAATGATTAAGTCATTTCTCCATCTGTGCCACATGCGTATGTGCGAGCACGTGTGTGTGTGTGTGTTTAAGACAAGGTGTTCTCCCTCTGTTCTTTATTTATTGAGAGTTTTTGTCACGAATGGATGTTAGATTCTGCTAGATGCTTGCTTATCATTAACTGATATTAGGGCATGGCTGATGTGGGAGAGTCTTCTGTTTTGTGTTGATTTCATTGGTTAAATAAAGAGACTGCCTTGACCCTTTAGTAGAACAGAATTTAGATAGGCAGAGTAGACTGAACAAAATGCTGGGAAGAAGGGAAGTGAGCCAGCTACCATGCCTCTCCTCTCCAAGATGGACGCAGGTTAAGATCCTTTCCAGTAAGCCACCACCTCGTGGTGCTACACAGATTATTAGAAATGGGTTAATCAAGATGTGAGAATTAGCCAGTAAGAGGCTAGAGCTAATGGGCCAAGCAGTGTTTAAAAGAATACAGTTTCCGTGTAATTATTTTGGGTAAAGCTAGCCGGGAGCTGGGGCCGCAGCCTGCCACTCCCCATACTACAGAGTGGTCGCCCAATGTGGTAACAAATGCCACGTAAAACCTGAGAGCTTAATTTTAAACAGAGAAAAAAACAGAGTTTAACACAGCTTTTTGCTGTTTGTGGGTGGCATGCCGCAGAGAGAATTTCCTGACTCGGCAGCCTTAAAAAAAAAAAAGGGCCGTGTGCGGTTTTAAAACGCAGCTTTCTGGGCCCTGTCACTGGTGCAAACTTTGGCTCTGGTGCGTTTGTGGGCCTGGATGTTTGTGTTCCCTCTTGGGATCGGGAATAAAGTACTCTGAGACCATGCCTGCGCTCCCCGCCTGGGCAAACTTTGGCATCAGGCTTAAGCAGGCAGGAGAGCAAATTGGAGAGAGGTGGAAACAACATCCAGAGCAGCCTGCACTCTGCAGCTCAGAGGAGCAACTGATTCCCTCACAAGCCTCCAGCTCCTGTGCTGACCTCAGGCAGGAATGATCGTAATTACCATAACAACAGCGCAGTTAAGGTTTAGACTGGCAGTAAATAGGCAGTACTGTATTACCTCTACATGGTGCAACTTAAGTTTTCAAGAAGTGCTTAACATTTTAAGAATTCCCAGCAACCACATGGTGGCTCACAACCATCTGTAATGGGATCTGATGCCCTCTTCTGGCCTGCAGCATACACACAGACAGAATATTGTATACATAATAAATAAAAAAAAAAGAAGTGCTCCTGGACAGTAAAAAAATTACAGATTCACAATGGGACAGATTCAGACATAAAAGACTTCTAAATGGATCACAATGTTGGATGAGTGTATGTAGGCTTGGGGAGAGAAGAAAAAGAATATAGAGAATGCCTTAAAAAAGGGTAAAGTCTTTAAAGAGACAGAGTACAGATAGTTATAGATTAAAAGAAATAAAAATAAGCCATGTAAAAATGGAAAATTCACAGAGTCTGGATTCTTTGTATTATTGTGTTTTCTTTGAATCTTTTGACTGTAAAGGAGCTAAGTACAGAGAGACATTTCATTACATGGGCTGCCAAGCTAATCCAGAATGGATATAAGGGTATGATTTCAGAATTTGGGTCTAAGGATATGATGCTTTGGAGAGGGTCTTCTTTTGTTTTCACAGAGGATGAGACTCTATGGATTGCTTCTATCCCAATATGGTATGATAGACCATGCCCTCCTGAAAGGTTGCTGTGAACACCCTCAAAAAATTGCTTCGCTCAACTGCCAACTGAGATAAAACTAGCACACAGGTTATACCTTGAAAGACCTAAATTACAACGCCCCCATTCAACAGGAAGCAGTTTGGAGAGAAATAACTGTGCCCATGTTCCCATATATTGTTTATAAATGTTCTTTTACATTTAAAAAGGGATATGATATATATGAATAATTTGCATCGGTATGGATTTTAAGGTCAGTTTTGTTATATGTATTTGCATATTTCTAATCTTGATTAAGGTATTGTGATTGTGTAGTTCATTTAAAAATGTAATGTATGTAATGTATATAGGTTGTTAATGGATAATCATCTATAATAGTCAAATTTGTGGTCGTGTTAGATTTTCTAGATACATAGAGATATATTTCAGATAGACATTCTTCATATTTCTCAAAGACTGCAGACTATGGCATTTTAAATGTTTTAATAACTTAGGGTTTTTCATGACAATGAGACACGTCTGCTCCTGGCAGCACCAATCAACTTCAAGAGGAAGATGGGCATCGAAGAGGATCCTTATGTAGTTTGATAGCCATTTGGGCAAGAAACTGCTCTTGCCTGGACTGATGCATAAACTGGACACAGAGAACCCACAGAGAGAGGACTGCTGAACTTGCCTAAAGGTGAGATGGTCTTTCAGGGTTCCTGATTCATGAAAGAGTCTGCAAAACATTCTGCAGGACACAGCAGAAAGTGACTGAACTGTCTTTGAAATTTCCTGCTTCATGGAAATGTCTGCTGGATACTATGGCCCTGTAGGCCGAAGATGGATGCCCCAATGGTACAAAAGAACTTCTGGTGACTGTACAGGCAGCGAGATATCTCTGTCATTTCTAGAGTTTTGGATTTCTTGTTTGCTTAGGTAGCATTATATCCTTTTGGAGTCTTTGATGGAGTTGAAGAATGGTTAATTATAGTTATAGTTTTCCTTAGTTATGATAAAAGATAAAATATATATAAATATTATAACTGTAATTCTTGCTTGATAACTTTTTTATATGTAATTTTACTATGTTAAAGTGAAAGCCTTTCTTTTTTTAAACAGAAAAAGGGGAAATGATGGAGGAGGGTAATTTATCTATCTGTTGCTTTTATTGGTTAATTAATAAAGAAACTGCTTGGCCTTTGATAGGCCAGCCCTTAGGTGGGTGGAGTAGACAGAACAGAATGCTGGCAGAAAGAAGCCGAGTCAGGCAGATGCCATAGCTCTCCTCTCCGAGATGGAAGCAGGCTAGAATCCTTCCTGGTAAGACACTACCTCGTGGTGATACACAGATTATTAGAAATGGGTTAGTCAAGATGTGAGATTTAGCCAATAAGAGGATGGAACTAATGGGCCAAGCAGTATTTAAAAGAATACAGTTTCTGTGTAATTATTTCAGGTGTAAAGCTAGCCGGGTGGTGGGAAGCGGCCTGCCGCTCCTCTTCACTACACATGGCTTTTCAATTTTTGCCTATATGCCCAGAAAATTTTGTTCATTATTAGTACTTAATTACTGAACAAGCCACCCTTTTTTGATAAAGCCCATTTGATCATAGTATACAATTATTTTTATGTATTTGTTTTAGTTGGTTCTACTTTGCTTAGGGTTTTTGTGTATATATTCATTAGCCATATGGGGTTATAGTTTTCATTTTCTTTTCAAAACCTTTTTCTGATCTTGGTATTAGAATAACAGTGGCTTCATAGAATGAGTTAAGATGTATTTGATCTGGATTTGGGACAATTTCAAGTATCTTTTAAGTATATCAATAATGATAGAACTTTTTGTAAGACATGAGAAACAGTATAATATGAAATGAAAAATTTCATTGAAATAACAAAAGAAAAAGCCAAATTTCAATATTAACGTGGATATATGGAAGTAGCTTTCACTTACAAAGAAGCACTTTGTAGATGTTTACATAGGAAAGAGTGGGTTAGCCTATCTAAACTTATACCCTGGCACTTCAGGCTTTTAAGTCTCATGCTTCATAGATTTACTCAAGTAAAAGATGAACAAGAGGGAGGAGATATAGAAAGGCACAAGCTTTCCAACCTTATTATTGTCCCTTATACAGATATGTAATTCTTTCCCCTAGACTAGCTTATGATTTGGGTTTTCTAATTTTCCTTCTGAAAAAAATTTTCTATGGCCATGTACTTTTCAAGTTTTCCCTTTTCTCATAGTAAATAAGTCCTCATGGCCATTTTAAAATGTGGTGTGTAGGTAGAAATTCAGGTGCTCATGGAGGCCCAAAACATTGGTTCTCCTGGAACTAGAATTAAAGGCAGTTGTTAGTCTCATGATTGTGGGTGCTAGGAACTGAACTAAGGTCATCTGTAAGAAGAGTATATACTCTTAATCACTGAGCCATTCATATGATCTTCTTGGCATAACTGACAAAGAAACTCTTCTGTAATAGCAATCACTCATTTCTATGATTCCTTCTAGTTATAGGATTTAAATTACTGAATGAACCATAAAACTAAACCCAGGATAAACACAATGCTACCCTACCCAGTTTCACTAGACCTATTTTAAATAAACTGTAAAAGTAAATTTAGTTTCCAAAAATTGTAGCACGACTAATAAAAACCCAGAGACAGAAATTGGGGCTCAATCTGAAGGTCAGAAAAGCAAAATGGCCAGCTACTGGCTCTTACCTCTACCTCAGCCTGAAGTGGCAATCCTACCTCAAAGAAGCTTCAGAATGAGACTGTGTGTGTGTGTGAGCTGTCTCCTTCCATTCTATAAAGGGAATAAATGCATGTGCTACTACCACCTAGTTTCTATGACAATCTAGTTTGGCGACTGGGATTAAAGGTGTGTGTCACCATTGCCTGGTCTGTAAGGCTGATCAGTGTGGCTGTTTTACTCTCTGAACTTCAGGCAAGCTTTATCTATTAAAATACAAATGAAATATCACTACAAAAAAATCTGTTTGCTATTTGAATTCCCTCCCTTTCAAAGTTAGACTGCTCTTTCTTATAGAGGCATGAACAAGGTTGAGAATCATCCATAAATGAGACCCCTAAAACTAGAAACAGTTGATAGGTTCGTAATCAATGTTCATTGTTTAATGTTCCCTCAACCAAGACCAACAATGAGTTTCCCCAAATGTAGTTGAATTCTCTGGAAGGGCCAGCCAGGCACCTGGCAGCAGAAATTGGACTATATCCACTGGAAGGGCAGTAATTTGTTTTCAGTTTAATAGACACTTACTTCATGAATTTATTTTCAAAGCCACATTTCTTCTGGCTCTTACACTTATTAGATTATCTCTATATTTGCATTTGCAATACTTCAAGTAACAGCACTTCTCACCAAGGAAATCATCATAATATGTTCAATTAGTGACCACTAAACAACATTACTTCCCCAAGGTCAGGATTGATAAGTGTCTGGAATTACGAGCTGCAATCTGCAGTAGTTCCTTTTATGATTACACATAACAACCCACTTTCAAGTGTTTCTTTCCATAACCAGAACTTTGAGTTCTTCTGGTTAGAAAGTTTTGCATCCCAATGGGAGAAATGCTTCTCCAAGGATGAGACATTGGTTTTGACACATTGAAAACTGAGACTGTCACCTGGCCATTTGACATTCTTTATGCCAGGAAACTTTGCAGCCATAGATTCTAGCTATGAATTATGTGATTATGTATGAATTATAGTATGAATTATGTGATTATCAAGTGGAAATTTTATCAAGGGTTGTATTTAAACAAGAAGACCAGAGAGGCTATGTTTTTGAATCCACAGGATCCTCAGAGCATCTCCTGACAGTGAGATATTCAGATAAGATCACTGGGATTCTAGACTTAACCGGAAAATAAAAGGTTTTGTTCACCCACTAGGCCAGCAGTTCTCAGCCTTTCACAGGGGTCACCTAAGACCATCAGAAAACATAGTTATTTGCATTATGATTCATAACAGTAGCCAAATTTCAGTTATGAAGCAGCAATGGGAATTTTATGGTTCGGGGGGTCACTACAACATGAGGAACTGTATTAAAGGGTCATAGCATTAGGAAAGTTGAGAATCACTGCACTAGACAAAGAATTTTTATCAGTTGATGTCCTAGCTAGAAAGCAAATAGAGGAAATAAATTAGACATACCAATTAGACTCATGAGCAATCACAGAATATTGTTGTTCTGTTCTCCCTCTCCTCAACTTTTCCTGTCTTCGTTTTGTCTATATTTTGTGCATGTCAAGTAAAAGTTCATAAAGCTTAGTTTTATATATTTTTCTTTAGCTTGTAGGTTATTGATATGGGATGGTACCTGAACTAGGAGAAGAATAACTATCCCGCAGACATGGCTAGATTGAGTAATTGTACAATACAATGGAACCATTGAGCTCTTTTAGGGGTATTTTCTTAATTTGTAGAAAAGATAATAACATTGCTTTGTGTGAATGTGTTGTTTCTATAGTTTTTTTTGTTGTTTTGTTTGCTTGCTTGTTTTTCGAGACAGGGTTTCTCTGTGTAACAGTCCTGGTTGTCCTGGAACTCACCATGTAGACCAGGCTGGCCTCAAACTCACAGAGATCTACCTGCCTCTGCCTCCCAAGTGCTGGGATTAAAGGTGTGTGCCACCACCACCTGGCTGTGCTTTTTTATTTTGTGTACAATGAGTGTGTATTATGTATTAAGTAGCAAGAAAAGTTTCAATTTAGATTTCCCCTCTGTATTTGGAGAGGTAAGAAAGCTAAATAAAGATATTATCTATATTCCTTTTCTATATTTCTTCATGTGAATTGGGTTTGGCTAACTATATAGGCTAATGTGAGACTTGAAACTCTGAGAGGAGGCAGATGGTTGCAATGATGGTCACAGTGAAATAGGGTCTGAGACATGAGTTGGCAGCAGCTGGAATCCAGCTTTGTGACAGAAACTGATTCTCAGCCTCTGCTTTGTACTCTGGATGTGCCTTGAAGCTGTGACTAATGGCACTCCTTGATTTCATTGCTGCTGTACTGCCAATGAGTTTGCTAAGTGCCACCTTTGTGAAATTAATCCCTCCCCACTTGAAACACCTCAAATGAATTCTTTTTTCTCCCTGGTTGTACAATGACAATGAACCATACCATATAGATGGTCATCTCTCCCTAGACATTGTAAATGTAGTGTGGTAATTGTTTTGTAATTTTTTTTTATTTCTTCTAAGTGTCATTTCCAAGTAAGAAGCATCACACCAGGGGAAAAGATCATTGCAGATTAGAAAGCTGATCAGATGCCAGCAAACATCACATGGATGGTCTGTTGGATGCTAATTCTAACTTTATTGTGGTGCTTTCCAGTTTTTAAAGTGTGTTCACAAAGAGCAGGTGGTGTTTAGAGGGATGAGACAGACAAGTCTTGAGACAGACAACTAACTCTAACTGCTATGGGTGACTTCCTGGGTATGTGCTATATAGAGGGTACATTATTATTATTTTCTCATCTTATGCTTGGTCAAAATTGACAATATATTTTATAGGGTGTTTGTGTGGGTGCTGTGAAGCACTTATGACAATGACCAGCATATGGTACTACAATCACAATAAACATTAGTTGTTTTCTTTTGTTTGTTTTTAGAGTATGTACATAGCACACAACCTGGCTTAATCAGCCCTGGATTCATTCTTTAAAGCCCCAGAATCAGAGAAGGTGCAGATAGTACTATTGTTGAATTTGGATCACTTGCATTCATTAGAATGTTTAAACAGTTCTATCCAGGTAGCTCATCACTAAAGACAATAATCTTTGGAATAGGGGAAGAAAAATCACAGTACTCTGCAAGCAATCAAGTGGGACAGGAAAATGGAAGAGGAGTTCCTCTCTGAACTATATATATGACAAATGTGGGCCATAGGTATTTGTTCTTGAACCCCTGAGGCCAGCAGACCAACCCTTGTTGGCATGAGTGTTCAGGGGTGGATAGAGGGAACAGCTTCATCGTGATGCTACCACTGGGTCATTTAAAGCTTTTCTCGTGGGCGGGCTCCTTCCTTCCTTTACTATGACTATGAAGATAGCACTCTAGACACTCGGTGAGAGCGGCAGGTCGTCCTGCTTGGGGTCTCCAGAGGCAGAGCCTCTTGTGGCACAGCAATTGCTCGAAGGGGCTTCCTAAACTTTGCTGCTTGTTTTTTGCCCTGGCCGTCTAGGCTCTAGAACAGCGCCTGGCTGCCGTCCCTTCCTCAAGTCCGGGGGGCCGGAGGTGGGGGCGTCGCGCGGCCGCTTGGGGCGGTGCTATGCTGGCGGGCCCGCCCCGGGGCATCCCTAGCTAGACTTCCTCCTGCTGCAGGCGGCCAGCCCAGCTGGAGGAAGCCGCCGTAGCGGCATTAGCGGCCACGATGAGCATGGGCGACGCCGTGTGCACGGGTTGGCTCGTCAAGTCGCCCCCCGAGAGGAAGCTGCAGCGCTATGTGAGTAGGGGCGCTGACTCACCCCTGGCTTTCGTGTCCTCGGTTCTATGCCCGTGGGGTGGCCGTGCGTGGTCCTGGGGAGTCCCTGGTTTTAGGCGCGCGATACGTAACTGTTCTCAGCTCCCTAGCTACAGGCGAGGCCGGTGGACGACGGAAAGTGAAATCTTACGTCGAGCTGTGTTGCTGCAGCACCCTGCAGCAGGCTGGCCTGGTACCTCTTGCCCGCTGTGTTCAATCACTCTATGCTGCCACAGTCAGCTCTGGAGGGAGGTGGGTTGGGGCTAAAAGTCCCATGGCCAGTTTGTATTCTGGAGCAGCCGCAGAGACATCTCTAAAGGGTGCCCTGTGTCTGACTGGAGTTCCATTTCACAGTGAGGAGAACAGAGAGAGGGACGGGGAAGTGGACAGTAAGAGGATACCTGTGTGGGATACTTTAGTGAAGCTGCTGCATTCCTCTTGGACTGTAATGAGTACTATCATTGTAGCTATCACAAGACACTCCTGTTGGGAGCCTACCATACAGTGTAACTCCTTTCTCATCATGTCCCTTCTCAGCATATTCTTTATGATGACACTATGCTTTTTTAGTACAGCAGGAACCATTGACATTTGCTATTATGAAATAAGGGGCACTTGGAAAAGCACATCTTTCTACACATTATATGACCATCTTTAAGCTGCCCACAACTCAAAGATTCATTATATCTAGAGTTCTCGGGATAAGATCTTTAAAATATTCTGCTTAAAGATCTAATTGCTACTGATTTGTCTTTAGCCATTAGCAAAGCAAGAACCACTTTAGTCCCCAGGGAGCTGCATATAAACAGATATTAGCTTTTCTTGCCCCTTTATTGGGGGGGGCTGGAAGTACATTGATGGATCCCTGTCCTTCATAATTCCTAATTTCTCTGCGAAACCAAAGTGTGCTGGTGGTAACTACCCTGCCATGGTTTGCACTCTGCGGAGGCATCCCACTCCAAATGCGATTCTACCTGGTACTTGTGTTTATAGCTTTCCAACTGGTGTCCTTATTTTGTCCATATTCACCAATACTTCTGTTTTCATATTGAAGAGCACATATCATGTAGAAGTTCATGA
This sequence comes from Microtus pennsylvanicus, assembly GCF_037038515.1. Classification (NCBI taxonomy): domain Eukaryota; kingdom Metazoa; phylum Chordata; class Mammalia; order Rodentia; family Cricetidae; genus Microtus; species Microtus pennsylvanicus. The sequence goes on along the minus strand of NC_134601.1, from coordinate 19,973,622 downwards.
TTATAAGAAGAGTGCAATAGTACATGGATACTTCTAGAATTTGTAACAAGAGCACTTCCTGAATTTCAAGCTGCCCAGTGGTTCCCCTCCCCTCCATTTCTGGTTTAGACGGTATCTTACTCTTAGGAGACTTTGGAAAGGTTTTTGTTTGTGCTGCTGAATCAAAGAATGTTGTTCTGTTTGGTATGTAGCCATCACAGATGCAGAAATATGAGCATTTCTTTGAATAATAACAGTATCCCCCCCCCCTTGGAGACAGGGCCTCTCTACATAGTTCTGTCTGTCCTGGAATTCACTGTGTAGACCAGCTTGACCTCGAACTCAGAGATCTGCCTGCCTCTGCTGAGATTACAGTTGTGTGTCACCATGCCTTGCCCTGCATCATCTTTTTTTGACTCCACAAATTCCTAAACCCAAAGTCCCCCATCTGTCATCCTTTGCACCAAGCTGCTTCCCTAAGTTTTCAGCTATTTTGAAGATGCACTGATATAGAGGAGGCAGGAGGCA